>NW_026900860.1:870000-2132500 GCF_033783945.1 Neopsephotus bourkii
GCTGGAAACAAATGACAATTGCAGGGAAATTCACATTAGCTTGGTCGTACTGTAGAAAAAGATCTTTGAAACAAACCCTTCCGCTCTGTGAGGGGTTGGCTGCCTCACAAGCAAAAGCATTCAGACAACAGTTAATGTCTCCTTGCTTTTGTGAGGGAATGAGGGCTACTGGAGTAATTCATTATCCTAATAAGAAGGCAGTTAAGTGGAGAAAGAAACATGGTTACCAGCAGGTGATTTCCATTAGATTTAGAAAGCTCATCAAAGTGCTTCATCTTTAGGCAACACTGTAAGTACTACAGAACATTAACAAGGGAGGAGAATAGAATCACAGTTTGGATTATGTCACTTATGAAAGGATTTTAAGGCTAAATGTTGGATATATCTTATTGCAAAAAGCTTTATTTGTATTTAATTGAATCAATGCTTGCCACTTGTCAGGTTGTAGGATACAGCATCCTCCTGTGCCTCACCTCAGATTTCTGGAGCTTCCCCTGCACGGGCCTCTCTCTAAAAGCTTTGTTGTAAGGAATCGGAAGTGCAGCTGAAACACAGACTTTGTTATCGCCAGCACACCCACAGGAGACCACGTGGAGATGAAGAATTCAGTAGGAGACGCTTTTCACCGCCTAACACCAGGACAAAAAAGCAGAGGTGCAGCAACCATGTGTTCTGCTGCCCCTAAGAAGAAGGACAAGCTCAGTACTGTGGAGACAGCCCCTGGTACCAGGAAAATGAAATCCATTTATTCCACCCCCTCTCCTGCAGCAGAAGCCACGAGAAGCACTACCAGGGCAGCTTAGCTTCAGAGATACCGTGAGCAACAAGCAGTGGCTTTATGAGCCTTATTCCCACCAGCTATGTAACAGTGTCTTTCCAACTTCACATGTGTTCCTCTTCCCTGACTATCACAACACTTGCCACATCTCTCAGTCACACTGGTTGCCAGACTAACAGTATAAAGCTGAGGCCAGCTGGAGAAACCCTAAGTCATGGCCTGGAAAGTCCAACAGTTAACAGACAAGATACTAGCTAGGACATGTGCTGGATGCCTTTTGGAAGATACAAGCTCCCTTCTTGAACTGGAATCATTAAACAAGGGATGTGCTTTTACTTAACAGAAACGCAGTCCATAGACTTATCTATACATAGATACTATATATATGTGTGTATGTACACGCATCTGCACAAGTGTCATCATACCCATTGTTGTTTATATAGTAAAGACCAATTACGTATTAAATTCTTTCACAGACTGTTTAAGAGTGATTGAAAGTGTATCACCTAATATTCACAGTAAATAACTTGTTCAGTTCATTAAAGTGAAGTACTGTAGAAACAGAACATCACCTTCGAAGCTGTTAAACAGGGTGTTCGCTGGGATTCAGGGCAGCACTGTGGAAGAGATTTAAAGCAAGAATGATGTTTAAACAAGTAATATGCACGCAGCAGCACACACAAGTCAATGTAGCTGAACATGGGGGGGGGGAGGTTAGGGTTTGCTTTTTGATCCTGTGCTGAAAATTCACCCGTTTGCTTTCTAGCAGTTTCAACATGAACTTTTAGAAGTTCCCATTTTACCAAATCATAACCCAGGCTCTTCCTCTCAGCTGAAACCTAATTCCATTGCCTAGCAAAAATGGGACACACCATCTCTTTTTGACTAATGCAGGTTGTTACATGGTGGAAGCACTGTGCCAGAACGCAGGTGAAGCTGAGGCTGTGTGTTTTCTCCCTTTTCTTATAGGACATATGTTTGTTAAGGGGCAGAAGCCTTATGTTCAGAGATCATTCACTTCTAAACTGGAAAATACTGTAAGTGAAAGGGCTTAACCAACACGCAGAGAGAAACAAGAGAAAAAGGAAAAGCTAACAAATAAGAACAAGTAGGAATGAGAGTGGGTATTCACACTATCCAGCCACAGGCATCTCAGTGTAAGGCTCTGTGGAGAAAGACAGATCTGTAACCCAGGTGCTTTTTAGCCACTCTCTGAAGGAGCAGGGCTGCACTGCCAGAGCCGGGACACCACAGCACAGGGGCAGATGAGTTCAAAGGAGTGACTAGTCTCATAGCAGGCAAGGATTGGCCCATTTAACCACTCAGTAGCCCAGGGAATCCAAAGACCAAAGCTCATCCTAGACAGTGTATTTTTGTCACGTTCTCTTACAAGTCAGACCGGTTACTGAGGGCTGATGCAGGCTCCTACGAGTTTTAGTGCCTGCCAGTTCATAAAATCGCAATAAAATGGGTCTAATCCCAGGTGCAGCTGTGCAAACCCGAATGACATGGCCCACTGTCAGCACTGGCCTGCAGCAGCCACCCTGAAGGTGTCACTGCAAGGAGCACAGTTTCTCTGGAGTTTCATGACCATAACAATCACATTCAGCCATAATCTTTAAAGACATCAGGTTTTAAGTGTAGTTCCAGAGTGTATTACAATCTCTGAAGGATTTATAAATTGATTATAAATGCCTTTCATTACACAAGCCCCATAAAAGCCTTAAAAAAGCACTCTGTGCTGCACCTACCTGCTGTCATACAGGTGTGCAAGGTATCGTGTTGTACTGAACATCAGGCTACAGAACAAGTACCTCCATCAAATGTGGACGTATCCACCTTTATTCACAGCTGTGGCTAGCTGTGGGGCCTCCAGGGCTGACCCTGCCTTGACTCCAGACCTGGGCAACCAGCAACTCCAGCATCACCTTTAACAGATCCCTGAGGGCACATAAAAATACCACTAAGTACCATCAGCTCGGTATCAGCAACAAAGGGCCAGGTAACCATGTGTAGTTCCAGGTCTGCACTGCAACTCTGGAGGTACCAGGTGCAGACTCTGAAGGTTATAAACATTTCCTCCTCCATCTGCCTGGGGTAAGCTCATGTCCATGTTTATCCAACTGCAGGTGATCGGGTGGCACCTTCACAAAGTGCTTGCTAAGTTCAGCAAAACTGTCAAAAGATTTTATGAGGAAAACCTAATGTCAAGAACATGATACTGATGAGGAATCTGTCTGGATTAGGAAACTGGCTCCAAGCCAGTCTCTAAAATCTTGCTGGAACTTTCGGGCATCATGCTGGGGAGGGACTCTTCATTGGGAACTGTAGCGACAGGACAAGGGGTAATGGGTTCAAACTGAAACGGGAAGTTTAGATCGGATATAAGGAGGAAATTCCTGTTAGGGTGGTGAGGCACTGGAATAGGTTGTCCAGGGAGGTTGTGAATGCTTCATCCCTGGCAGTGTTCAAGGCCAGGTTGGACAAGGCCTTGGGTAATATGGTTTAGAGGGAGGTGTCCCTGCCCATGGCAGGGGGGTTGGAACTTGATGATCTTGAGGTCCTTTCCAACCCTAACTATTCTATGATTCTATGTATCAATACACAAATGAAACAGGGCACCATTTCATTACCCAGTCAGTTTGCAGCCTGAGGAGACTAGAAAGAAAATCAGCAGTTTCTAACTGAAACCATTACGTATGGACTTCTTGGGGCAATCATCCTATTACAGGCAACCGTTGCCACTCACAGCGACTGAAGCACCAAACACTGGGCGTGATTTTGGTCAAACAGCCTTCCTCTGTACTGCGTGTCTGCAGTGTGTAACTGCAGAAGACACCAGTTACCACTGGAAACACCTAAACACAGAATAAGAAGTAAATTAAGGAAATGGCACCTTGGTTCCAGAGCGAGGAGCCTCCCTACTGCCTTCTCTTGTGGGAGGGAAAAGGTAGCCTCCAGATCTCATCCTGATACCTGTTTGTCAGCATTATTTCAGTCCTTGGGAAAGAATTTACAACCTGTGGATGCTCCCCTATGGAAATGAGGTTTAAGACCCTTGAAAGCCTAAACTAGCTGCCTCTGGACCCAGAAATGGTGGTGCTGTGCTTGGCATCATCAGCATCTGCACGCAAACGCTGTTACCACAGAAACAAACACCAGCACCTCAGCTGGTGGCTCTGCACAGCACATCCTCACCGCTGCTTTAGTGCATGAGAGGACCTCACACTTCTCCCCAGGGATGTCTGGCACAGTTCTGCATTGCACTGTGCAAGCATCAAGCCAGCAGAAATCCTTCCCTTGCCTCCTCCTTACTTAATGTGAACAAAAACCTTCCCCCCAGAATCATGTGGGTTTTGTGACTGACTGACTTACTAGTACAATGGAGAAAGACTGAGACCTCACTACTCCCGCACTGGGGGTAAGACCTATTGCCATTAGAAATGAAAACCCCAAAAAGCGTTGTTTCTGAGCTCTATGCTACTGCTAAGTAAGTAGTAAGCATACTGGGTCAGTGGAGAGAATATACTGGGAAGGTACACCTGCATCCCAAGGCGCTAACTCGAGCCATGATCTCAGCTATGCTACTCTATCTCATGAATAATGAAGAGAAGTTTTGGTAAAGTGCTTCAATCTTCCCCCCAAAAAAGTTCCGAAAATACAAGTTTTGGAAACATCTCCTTCTTTAAGAAGCAGATCTTTTTGTTTCCTTGCTACAATAGCATTTGCATACAGCAAGCACTGTATCTCTACCTCTACTATCCATTTGCGTACTAGCCGGAACAGATCAGGAACAATACATCTGGATGTAGAGGAAAAATGCCACAATCTAAAGTCTTTAAAAGTTCTGTGAGAGCCTTTGGCTACAATGAACATTACTAAAACAGGAACTTCTGAAGAAGAATAATGTAACAAGAATTAAAAGAGTAGGTCATAGCAACACCGGGACAGAAATGGCACGGTGTATTTTCATGGCGAGGCCAATCTACAGGGCCTGTTACTGCTGTTCCCAACCCGTGGTGCAGTGGGCTGTGCTCACTGCACACCCAATGGCAGGAGTTCAGAGCAAAGGTAACAAACATTCAAAGACATCTGAGACAGAAGGCGAGTTTGGGAGACTTGGTATCCTTGACTCAGTAAATGAGAATGTGGAAGGTCCCATTTAGTAACAAACAGACCTGAAGTAGTGTGGCTGTTGTTGAGAATGTTGTTAAATGTAATTGCTTTATCACACTGTATCAGTTTCCAATGGAGAAGTACATTTTTTTTCCTCTTTTTGGCCCTTCCTTGGCTACACAAAATAACTTCGGTACCGAGCAGCACTCATTCCACTGAAAAGAAATAACACACATCTACTGCTCTTTGTGTTACCAGAGATACATGAAAATACACTGTGACACTGACCATGCTGTACAGGTGACTGAGACGGTGACAGCAGCAGCAGAAACAACCCCACCAGATGCTGACAACACAAGCACCCTGGCAAGTGCTTCTTCACGCAGGCAATACCGGAGCAGTCGATGTAAGGCATGCTCCAAAACCCACAGGGGTCACCTGGGGCCCATGGGGACTGCTGCTGCTGCTGCTGTCAGAATTCTTATTCCAACATCCCGAGGGAGAGAGAGGAACTGGGGAGGGAAATGGGCACCAAGGGAGAAAAGAAACTTTAGACACTGTACCCTTGCTGTCAAAAAGGCTTCAGAGTCAGCTGCCATCTTGACATGAGGTTGCAATTCCTGGTACCGTACCTTTCTGGACACAGGGAACGTGCTTTAGTGAACTGGTCCCTCACTCGTTTTCAAGAAAGGTTACAATTAAAACGTTAGGGGGGCTCTTTCTTTCTTTGTTGGGTTTTTGTTTGTGTTTGAAACAAACACCTCAGCTAGCTCCAAACATGTCTTTTTCTGATTCTGGAGACTGGGGCCTCGATATTTCAAACAGCTCCTGTGGCGACTGGGAGCTTCTTCGTGAGGTTAATATCCTAAGGATCTCAGCGAGCTGTTTTTCTATATTGGTCATTTTTGTGTTTAAAGCCTTGATGTCCTCTTTCAACTCGTGTTTCACTTCTAGCATGGTGGCCTGAAGAGTCTGTTCTGGGATGGGGTAAAAGGAATGCTTGACCTCGGTGAGGACCGGGCTGCGGTCCTGCGGGCTTCTCGTCTCCCCGACGTTATCCAAGCGCAAGTCGCTTTTTGTAATGCCGCTATCACAAGAGTCTGTCTTCTTCAGGGTAGCTTCTCCCGAAGCTTTAGTTCTCTCTGGTAAAGTCTCCATAGACTCTGCTTTAGACACCTTGTTCCAGTCTTCACCTTTCCCACAGGCATCTTTGAACTTGGCCCAGCCTTTTCGTCGGGGGTAGTCCCCGGACACTTTACATCCCGCGTAGTCCGACGTTGGGGCCTGCAGCTTCGCCTGGTCGGAGGCCCCAGACGTGGAAGCAGACTGGTAGGACACGGGGGTCGCCGGGCTCTCCCGGACGGTCACGACGCTGGCTTTGACCACCGAGCGCGCCGAGGAGTGCTCCCCTAGAACGTTCCCCTTCTCCACGTCCAGGTCATCCGGCTCCCGGCCCCTCTCTGCTGCGAGCCGCGCTTCCTTCTGCTGGCGGAACCTCTGGAAGAGGCGGCGGACAGGGTGGTCTGGGGGTAAGATCAGGGGTGCCTCGTTCTTCCTCTTCATTCTCTCCTCCTCTTCACGTTTGACGTCGCTGATCTTCCGGAACACGATCTACAGGGGAAAGGAGATTTCAACTCTGTGATTAGCTGCACGTTTGTTGAGGGGTAGAAGTAGAGAAAGAGCTATTGGAAAGAATTCATTTTAACTGACAAATGCACAATCTCTGCACATTTACAGCAACATTTTCAAGTGTCTTATCTTGTGTCTTTCCTTATTTAAGAGCAGACACCATCTGTCTCATGGCACCAGGGAGAAAAGGAAAGCAGAACGAGATTTCTGCAGTTGTGAGCAGTCAGCAAGGCAGCACCATTGGAAATAAAACGAAACCAGGAAGTTGTTCTATTTTGTGCTAAAAGTGACTTCTTACATTTGTTTTCACAGCTCAATAGTTTAGCACCAAGTTTCTTATACTACAAAGAGCCATTCTCCTGTCTTACATCAGTCTCATCCCAGAGCGATGCCATTTATCATGCCATGCAAAAGGACTGATACTATTTTAGTACAGCTTGACCCGTAAAGAGGCCAGTACAGCAGAGATTCCAACAGCAGTTTGCAAAGTGCTTCTTGCCCTTCCTTCCTTCCCTCCCACACCCTCTTCTAGAAGCAACTTGCAGTCTAAGGAGGAGACAAAACTCAAGTCAACCCCACAGTAGACGAATGGGCTCTGTGAGACCTGTTCATGGCTTGATTACTGCAGAAGCTTGAAGAGCTTCGTGTCTTGATTTATTTCTTTATTTCTATGGAAAAGGTGGCATTTTTGCACAAAGAAACATCAGTTTTCTGTCTACCTCCTAATTGTATCTTCCTGAGCCTGCAGGCTAAACGATCTCTGGGAGCAGCCCAAGAGTCTCAGGGTACTGACAAAAGTGCCCCACACAACCCCAAAGTGCAGCCAGGCAATGTTTCTTCCCTGGAGTAGGTGAAAGCACATTCCCTTCAACATGTGTTTTACACTGGTGTTGGCATCTTCCAACCAAAGAACTCCACTGTGGTATTAAAGGAGAACCAGTAAGTAGCCTGGTTTGAAAACGGGAGGTCCCCTAACCTGAAGTTTTCAATAGAGTATAAAAGATGTAACCCCCCGATTCTACTGATACTTAATCTCGTCAGCTGCTTTGGGGAAAATCCACTCAATGTCCTTACACTGCAGTGCACAAATAACTTCAGTTATTAGGAGATGTGTAAATAAAGCCATCCCTCTATCGCAGACAGATTTAAATTAAACTGAACATAATAAGCAGTGCTTCACTGGCACACACAAAATACATGTTTCTCCAGACTCCAATGCTTCTTGACAGATTTGTCATTGTGAAGCAGGGAATAAACATCTTAACGCTGTGTCTTTGGGAAGAAGAAGTTGTCAGACTTGGCAGCATTTCCCAAATACAAAAGAATAGAATTAGCAGGAAGGATATTTTATTCCCAGGCTGCAATTAGGAAACTAAATGTGAAATAAGAAGAAGAAAACAGGGTAGTTGAGAGGCTTTTTTTCTTATTCCCCCAGGAAACTCAGCCTGCAGTGAGCTCAGTACAAAGCAGCATAATCCTTAGAAATGAAAGAACAGCACTTACTCGCTGGGAAGGGAGACCCATAGAATGGCTTGGAATGGACCTTAAAGGTCATCTAGTTCCAAACCTCTGCCACAAGCAGGGACACCTCCCACTGACCTATGGATCTAGACTGTGTCTTCTTTAAATGCTCAGAAGTGACCCTCACAGGGCTCATCAGGGAAGGCCCTCCCAGTCTGCTCCCACTGCAGTACCTCTCCCTATTCAATGACTGGCTTTTGTAACACAAACGGGCAAGTTATTGCACAGAAGCTGCCCCTGCTACAGCACCACACAGACGAGGGGGCAATGGAACAAGTCTCAAGCAATAACTTATGCCTAGATCAACCCATACTTGTACTAGCCACTGCATTTCATCCCACAGGTCTCCATGGAGCACACAAAAAGCACATTTACTAGCCAGTGTACAAAGGTAGACACTGAGAGGTAAGTTGTGAGTGGTGCTGATCTCCCCATTGCCCTGCTGCTTTCCACTGCACTGCCTAGATGAGCCCTGCTGATGCTAAGCTGTGGAGAGCCGCCATCAGCTCTCTCACTGTGTGGCTGTCAGCCTCGTGGCCCTGAGCATCCCCCACTTCTCCACCTTCAGGAGATCAGACTGGAATAAAACCAGGAACGTGCCTTCGCAATGGGTAACTGCTGCCATGCTAATGAGACCCCTAATTTCCTTTTTCCACATGAACGCCAGCTACAAGGCGAATACACCACCTGTGTGAATGCACACGCACAATCCTCACACCTCCCACCCTGCTTGACATCTTTTACAGGTATATATTCACGTGCATTGCAGATCAAACCCTTGCACATTTGCCAGGGGACACAGCCTCCAACTCTTGGGTTAACTTCTTTTAACCAGCTCCGAAGTCACTGAACAAACACCAGGCAGACAGCAGCTTGCTTATCTCTGGGAAGACCAGGCAAAGCTGCCACTGGTCTCCTCTTTTGCAAGCTCCCCAGTGCCATATATTCTCAAGACAGCTCCATATTTATGCAGCAAGCAGAAGTGCTGTAACTATGCAAAGCTCAGCAGTAACTGGAAATACTTCACAGAACTGCCACTTAGATTTTTGTCTGTCTTTTTTTAAGACTAACTGCGAGTCCTTACAAATAAATACACAAGTAACTGTTTTAAATGGACTGTTTTCTTACAATTGCAGAGGAAAAAGCAATCGTTAAGTGGTTAAACAGCTTCCACAGCATCTAAGGTACCAGAAAATGTGGTAGTTGTGCTGATGTACGTACACCTGCTCCCACAAGAGTGAGAGTACAAAGGAAAAGAAAATAGGTTTCATTTCTTATATAGAAGAGAAGTCACGAAGACATTTCAGAGAACCTGTGCTAAGTTGGCCATTAAAGCTAAGGAGTGCCTTATAACAAGATAAAAGGCTGACATGCTCTATAACAGCACTATCTCATCATACCAGATGCAAGTATAGACACAGTAATTTAAGTGCCTGCTTCCTTTACACAGAGGTGGGAGTGGGAGCATGAAGAGTATGTCAGGGGTGGATGAAATCAGACGTGGCATGAAGAGGGGCAGGCAGGGATTGATTATACAGTGTCTTACCCAGTATGAAAAGTACAGCATCAGATGACAGCAGGAGGAGTCTCATAAACACCAAAGACAAGTTCTGAGCATATTAGACATGTGAAATATATTAACATTAATAAAGGGTGGTCTGAATGCAAAAAGTCCACGCAGATTCAACAGACCGAGCAAATACTTGGTCAAGAAAGCCACAGAGGGCTACCAAACAGACAAAACTGATACTCTATATCCTGCTGAGGAGTTAAAAATAGTGGGAGGCTGCAAACACATTTGCAGTAACCTCACACAGGGAAGTTTTGTTCTTATTGCCTCCTCAGGCTTCCCTAGGCAACCCTAAATAATTACACAGGCTATATCTGGAACTGCTGCCTCACTCACTGCTAAGGAAACATTCCCAATGCAAGTGACACAAGTGCCAGAGGGAAAAAAACATCAGAAGAAAAGACAATACAGGCTTGAAGATCTAAGCCTTAAATATCTGAGCAGGCTGTTGACCTATTTCAGACAAAGGTTTACACTCACTACACCCTTCATTTGTACATAGGGAGAGGCAGAACCAATGTGCCATTACTGTGTACGACCCATAGACTTGATGTAGATTTGACATCACTTTGGAACTTGCCCGGGTCTGAATGAAACAACTAAAAATGGCATGTTGGTTTGGTACAACAGGGAAGACCACTGCGCACAGGGAATGGAGAAGTCCACTCTCCTAGTTCCTCTTGGAATGAGCAGGCAGCTGATGGGTTTCACTGTCTCTCAACTGTCGGTCATCCACAGACGACACTAGAAGGATGCTGCCTGTTGAATCGTAGCAAGTCACGCTCTTCAACACTCTGCATGCTCCCAGGAAGGTGCAACCAAGAGAAGGGAGAGGAACTAAGGTATTAGCAACTGTACTGTGGTCTTATTAACTGATTGTAAATGCAACCATTGTGCCACAACTGCACAAGACAGACTTAAAGATCGGGGGTGCTTAACTCAAAACAAAAAAGATACTGAAAACCTTACCCTGTCAGATGCTAAAAAAGACCTGTCTGCATCTGAACTGGAAAGGATCTTTTGGTCTTATGCGAAAACATCCAGATTTCTTTGCAACTTTGATTAGTAAGAACTGATTCAAACCCCCAGGTACAGACAGAAATACAGATTTCATCACATTTTGAATCTGTCATCATGGAGTTACAATGATGAGGCTCCTTGTCACAAGGCTGCTTCTATTATTAGCTCTGCAAGCCTCTTGCCTTTCCACCTCTATAGCACGCACAAATCTGCAGGATTTGGCAGGTCCTTCTGAGCATTAACAGCAAGTAGCATGGCAGCGTTTGTTTCTGGTGCTTAATAGTAATTGTCTTTCACGGATACAGAAACATTTGCAGGCGCTGGAAGTGCCAGATATCATAAACAATTAAAAGCTTAAATTACTTCAGATGGTGCTCACAGAAAATGGACTTCAGTGGGAGGAAAACAAGCACAAAAAGGCATTTATTATTATGCAGTCCACCTAGCATCTGCCAAGAAGCAATGAAAATACCTTCAGGCTGATGTTAGTCCGATGAAAGTTGGAGCCAACCTTCCTTTTTGTTTCTTAAGAAGAAGGCAGGAGAAAACAAGAAGGAAAGAGACAGAAGGCTTGACAATAAAAATGTTTCTGACATTGATGTTAAAGAAAGCCCCACGTGATAAACATGGACTGTGATGATGAAGAATCCCTACAGCAGTGTCAGGGAAAAGGGGGGAGAAATGAGACTACGTCTTTTGCAATTACAAGGCATGGCTTTCTCAGAAAGAAGGGAATTACTCGTCCTACCTTCTCACAAAACACGGGATCAACAGTGCAGGCTCATGAAGCTTTCCACTTTTGCAATGCATTTCACATCCATTATCTATTACCATAGACAATTCCCAGGTTAAATGCTAGCCTCAGGTGCACCTCTGGATTACAGAGGTGTGACAAGGTGGGTAAGTACATGGGTCATGTTCACAACAGGTGGGGTGCAGATTCCATGATGCAGTTCGTGTTTCAAGGCACAACCTCTTCAAAGGCTGATGCAGATTACCCAGTTTGTGGTCCCATGTGGTTTGCCTCTGACCCTGGCTTTCAGAAAATCATAGAACCCCGGACTGGCTTGTTTTGGAAGGAAGCTTAAAGCTCATCCAGTTCCACCCCCTGCCACGGGCAGGGACACCTCACACTAGAGCAGCTTGCTCCAAGCCCCTGTGTCCAACCTGGCCTTGAGCACTGCTACAGGCTACACCAGCAGAGTTTGGTTTCTGCTTCTGAAGAGGAACACGTTTCTCTCCAGTTAACATCACATTCCTCCAGGGCACTCCCAAGCATTTCTAGTTGTGAGTAATCATCTGAAAACTCAAGGCAAACTCTGATTCAGAAGGCCCTGGCAGTGGGGCCGGAAGGGAGTGCTGGTGTCAGGAGTTGCTATCAGTCAACCTCAGGCATACCTGAAACACAGAGAGCCCCAAAAGCCAATGTGTGCATGGGCACAGCCCTTTTGCACCCCCGAGAAGTCCTTGCCCTGTGGAGAGTCACCCTGCCCTTCAGACACAGCAGTACCTGCTTCCTGTCCAAAAATCAGACTGCTGCATCAGTCATACACATGTGCTTGGAAGAAACAGAACTCTGTAACTGAAAGAGCAACCACACTACGCAGATGAGTAGAGGTAACACGTTTTCATTCTATACAGAACATCTGGGCTGTTACTGTCATGAGCACCATTGGCTTCAGCAGCACTGAAGCTCTCCTCTGTGACAGCATAGCAGTAGCCTCATTACAACTTCAGAAATACTGACTTGAATATTAATGTTTCATCATGTCACTAGTATTTGGTTACAAGTTCTGCACAACTCAAGGCTCTGCTCCTTTCTGTCAACCTCCTCATTCTAACTCATGCTTACACGGCTGTGTGAGTACTGACAGAAAAGGAAACAGATTTTGCCAAAATGCTACTGAAAACAAGACAGAATTATATATCCAGACTGGAAGTAACGCACCCATTACTGTAAGCAACAGACAAAAAGTACCTGATCTACAACAGGCTCTCTAGCAAGTTTGGAGGCATCAAGAGATGTGCCTTCTCCAAAAGAGGCTGTAAAACCTTGCCATTAGTAAACTTAGACAGCCACATGACTAAAACCAAATACACACCACTGACAGTAATTTGGATGGACATTCACAACTACAGCACATTATAGCTCATCAGCAACCTCCTTCATTAACTTAGAACAAGAAGAAGAGAGTAATAGGAAAAATCACTGGAATGTATATTGCTGAAGATCTAGTAGAACTTCATTATTTCTGAGAGGAAAGGTAGCTGTTACAAGCAAACACCTAACATGTAGCCAAGGGCTTTGGGGAAATTATAGCGGATCTAAAGGGGGAATGTTGTCCCACCTGAGAACTACTGTCTGTCAGAATGTGAAACGCTCTGTAGGAGCTTCTTGTTTGTAGTAAATGAGGGAAAAAGAGTGTTTGTGCTCCCTGCCTGCCGAGTGTCAGCAGTTTCCAGCAGCAACACCTATAAAATACTAATTTTATGCTGGTCTGGGTGGGGGTTTTGTGCTTTTTCATGCATTTTTAGCACGGGGGGTGCGTTTGGATCTGTGTATGCACAACAAACAAATAAACAGCTCATACAGACTCATCTTTTCCCTCAGATCAACACAGCACCCTCGTTCTTGGGCAGACAGCGCTGCCTCAAAAACTGCTTTAAGGAGAGCCCAGGGCACAGCAGGAACTTACCTCTCTGTCACCTGAATTACAGCTACACAGTGTCGTATGATGTGTACACCATGCCTTGTCAAGAGTCAGAGCCTGCTTCCCCAAGCTCCCTGTGGCTCCCTGCCATTTACTAAGCATTTCCGGACAGAAATCAGGCAATTTGTGTGAGTCAAGGGTTTGGGATTTCTCCCCCACCCCAACCCAGAGACAATTTCACTTGAGATCTGAAATGGATGCAGAGGTTGTAGAGCTGAGGAAAGCAATCATGTGTTGACACAACAGTCAAATTGTGTAGTTTGTTTTCAGTGACTCCATTCTAGACACTAGCTAAGATAATTTCCTCTTAGCCCTTTGTCTTTTCCTCATGCACTTTTTTTGCCTGCTTTCATTTATCTGCTTTCTGTCATTAGGCTTATAGTGACTGACAGCTATTTTACTTTCCAAGAGGGTATCAAATGCATTTTCACATGTATTCAGGTCAACCAGGCACCATCAGTCCCAAGAGCTTAAGAGTCGTCCAGGTACCTTTGAATGCCCTCTCAAACCAATCTGCACAAACACAATGCTCTGTGTCCCTGATGGACAAGGCTTGTGCAGCTGAGAGTTCCTTGCATGAATTGCCTAAGATAGCGTGAACTGATCTTTATGTGTCTCTCTTCAAGTTAACAGGCTTAATACTGAAGGAAACCAAACTAACCTGCAGCTCTGCACAAAAAGGGAATACATCTTCCACCAGAGCAGGTAACCCCGTATGGCTGCACCATGCACACCCAGTGACACTCAGCTGGTCTGTCCTTTCCCTCTTGGATGACACCATGGGAGAAGCAAACCAACTGTTAACAACTGAATGAGAACCAGCAATAAAAAGTACCTGGTTTGCTATTTCCCAAAGCAGCTGTCAAACCTCTTCAGCCCTAACAGCCAGGAACTTAAAACCTTACAGTTGACTGCAGTGAGTTGTCTCAGCTATTCTCATTACAAGGAGCATCTCTAAGGCAGCAGTTCCTGCCAGTCTGCTGCAGACCAGTTGCAGCTGGTGATAAGTGATGGTGCTGCCTTCGCTGTCAAGTGTCACAACTGATGGCTGTCTCCTGTGTAGGGAATGCATGGGAGAGCTAGTTAAAATAGCCAAGAACTGACAGATCCCTCCAAATAATCTCAGAGAGGATCCTTTAGAGCTGTACTTCCTGACTGTTTCGGGTATTTTTGTTCTGTAAAAGCATGGTGCCATGGCAAATACAGATTCAAATACTGACAGGTGGATGCATTCTGTCTTCTCAGTGTATTTCATTCACGTATCTCCAAGTGGTTTACAGCAGTTCCTCAGTCCTCCAAGTATGACCAATGCCATTATTTTTATTTACTCTTTACATAGCAGCCACGCTTAGGGCTCTATTAGTCTTTCACCTTATACACACACAGAGAACAGAATGCCATTATACAATGAGGCAAAATGCCCTGTTTCACAGGAAGGCATCACATGCCCAGCATATACTGCAACGTCTGCTGTCAGCCACACAAGACTTTATGAGCAGTTTGAAAACTCACTTGTGCAAGATGCCCCTTTCTGTGGTGAATGGTAAAGGTTCACCCTCCCGAGTTCCAGATGAGAGATCCTCAATACAATTTGTCAAGGCAGTTGTGATTTCAACACACTCCAACATTCCCGAATTTACCCTGAAGACAAACACTGCTCTAGAAGAGGGAGACCAGGATAATTGAGCACAGGCACGTTGCTTCCTCACAACTAGACTGAAACATTACAAAAATCTTCATGATCGTGTGTATGAGAAATATTACAAAACTAAATCTGAATATTGAAAAGCTCTCGTGCCAACCTCTTACCAGGAGCAGCAGGAACTGCAAGCTCTACACTCCCTGGCATCATCGAATGTGAGCCTAAAAACTGCCTTTGGCCCAGCCTTTATTTCACAGGTTCATGGAATGGTTTGTGTTGGAAGAAGCCTTAAAGCTCATCCAAGGACCCCTTCCACTGGAGCAGCTTGCTCCAAGCCCCTGTGTCCAACCTGGCCTTGAACACTGCCAGGGATGGGGCAGCCACAGCTTCTCTGGGCACCCTGTGCCAGCGCCTCAGCACCCTGATTTGCATCACACCTCTGACACACAGATACGGGCAGAGATGTATTCACAATGGTATACGCATCTCCAAACACCATATTTCACTCATCACAAATTCCAACTGCATTTCCAACTACTTTGTTAAATGGTTTTGTTTAGAAAAATGGGGCTTGCATCTGACTTTTGGATTACAGGGTCACAGTGCTGTCTCCTTTTCCCTGAGTACCTGAGAACGATCACAGACAGCAGACAGCAAATTCCCTTTTTCCCTCTGCCAAAAGGATTTGAATACCCCTTTTTGAATCTGAGCATGCTCCAGTCACCACATTATGGGGCAGGGCTGCCCAGCCAGCACACAAACTCAGTTCAAACTCTGACATGCACAGAAACCCAGTGAGGGGAAGCTCCTTCTCACTTCCCTCCTTTCCCAGAGCTTTCTTTGCACCGTGACAAGGCCAACTATGCCAAGAGACCCTACTCGCTGCAAGAAACACACAGGCCAGAATGGCTCAGGTCACTCCGGGGAGAGCTGCTCTTTCACTTCAGACACCGACACAATAGGGCATTCCATCTATCTTCAAGGCTACAGACCCAGCCTGCCATGTTTCCAAGCAAGTGACACAAGCCCAACAGGAAGGGCTGAAGGAGTTCCGCCTGTGTTTAAAAGCTGGGATTGGAACCCAGGTCCCCAGCTTCCCTCAGGAATGGTGCTGCTACCTGGAGACAGAGGCTCTCATCAGGAGATAGGATCCCTAAGTTCTGGCTCCTGCTTTAGCAAACACCCTCACCACTAGTTCTCTGCTGGAGAGACTACGGCACCTAATCCAGTACCTGCCCTGGACAGCAGGCTTATCATTCTCTACATCTCCTCAAATCAATGGCAAAAAGGCATTTCCTGAGCCTGAAAACTACCCCAGTTTTATCTAATAGCCACCTCCTTCTGCTCTGTAACCCTAACCCTTCATTTCCCCAAACTAAAAAGTTTCATTTCATCCTACAGGCAGATTTCATTTAAGCTTTCTCCTCTTCTGTTTTTCCACCTCACTGAGGCAATGCAAAACATTTAATTTTCATTTTGAGAGGCGGCTTCAGCTGTAGCTTGAATGAGGCAGATCACAGGCTGTACACCAACATGCTTTTAAGTGATCAATACAATATTGATCGCTTAACTGTTCTGCTTTGCCATCTCTACCTCTTCCATGTTCTAATGTCACATTGGGCCAAGCTTAAAATACCTGGGGTGACATCTCCTTGCTTCTTCCTAAGGGGCATTGAAAAACAGTTTTCTCCTTGATCCATTGCTCTGAAATGAGGAAGAAGAGAGACAAGACAAAGAGCTCACCTTTGCGCAAGGTGCCTCTCTCCCACTGGTAACACGGGGATGGGTAACTCCTAACCTCCAATCCTCTCTGAAACGATGTACTTTGAATTCCAGAGTTGTACCAGTATCCAGAAGCAGCCCTGTCTGAGGTTAAGAGCTCAGCAAAGCCTTATAATCTCAGCGCAACCCCCCTCACGCTGTACCACATGCTCTTTAGTTCTCCATGTGCATCTATGGTTTATATTTACAGAGCATAATTTCCTTATTTTAAAACAATACAAAGGCATAAGGTCCCCCCAAGCCTTCTCTTCTCTAGACTAAACTGGGCAGGCTGGGGGGTCCTCACTGCAGGGCAGCACTGAGGGGAGGAAGCACTCTCGATTGCTCTCACTGCCTCTGAAACGTGGCTGAGGACAGCAAATACACTGCCTGCCTCCACCTCCCAAAGCCAGCTCTTGCAGCAAAAGAGGTGAAGAATGCAAACTGCCTTCTCCCCTCTCCGCTCCCCAACCTCAGCAACAGAAGAGGCAGAGGACTAAAATCCTTCTCCACTGCAAAAAGGTGGGCGCGTGAGGCCCCTCTCTCATGGACAGACTGTGGGCAGTGCTGGGTATCACCAGTTTCACCTGAAGTCCATCTGTCTCTATCACAGTGCCAGAACCTGAGCTTTCTAGAACAGCTTTAAGGGAGGGGGGGAATCACCTCTATTTGGCCTCTCAGCTTTCAGAAGGCCCTTGGGAAGGTTTGTCAGAAATGTGCTTGCAGGGTGCGGATGGGCAATGGGAGGAGTGGGAGATGCGCCACTCCTGCACGGTGTGATGTGCACGGTGGTGGAGGTCTGCAGGCAGGACTGCAGACCACAGCAGGACATGAGCTTAGTGCTGACAGGCATCTGTTTCCGTGGAGACAGACACAGTAACTTCCACAGCAGCCCCAAGCTATGAAGTAGGTTTCACTTGTGATGTTGGACCAAATGAAAACACCCTTTGAAGATGTAATGCTCAGGGATCTCTTCAATCGTGTTTCCAAATTCACTTTTTCCCCCTCAGATGGTTATTCCTCCTCCAGTTAGGAAAAGCCCAGTCTGCTCTCTATTAGATGTTTCTCTACCACCAAAGTTTGCCGGATCCATCATTTTAAACAGATTTTGTCTTTTGTATTCCTTTCACTTCGCATTTGCCACTTCGTACATGACTTCTTAGGAAATAAAGCGGCTGGTTTATTAAGACAGAGGATTATTTCTAGAACATTAGTTTGGGTTAAACCAGCCGAATTCAAACTGCTGCTCCTCAAAATCATCACGACTAGGAAAGCTGCTATTTTAGTAAGCCATGCAGTATTTCAGCAGTTACCTTACATATGGCTGTGTATCAGCATCTGTTCTGCAAGCCAGCTGCCCTCAGCACATGCTGTCTGGAACTGAGCTTGTGGAAACTATGAGTTACAGCAGCACCATCTGATTTTCATTTCTTTGCCTTTTTCTATATTTGTACCACCTGCATCTATATTTATACAACCTTGTTCAGGTGCAGTGGGGATTAAAAGAAGATCCTTTTCATTTTGTTATTAGAACTTCTCCCTTGGAAGAGCCCCAGGTTTGCCATTAAAGGGTGTGGAGCTGGCCATGAACTGCTGTTGCTGCTGCTGTACCACGCAGACCCAGAGAACTCAGCAGAGGAGCAGGATGCTGCAGTGACTCCCTGTGAGCTGAGGCAAGTTACTTCACAGGGGATATTGTAACTCATCAGCACACAAACCTCATCTTTACCTGACTCAAGAAAACAGGATTCCTAAGAGGGAAGGCAGAAGTATTCTGTCTTACTAGATATTTGGCATTCCATGTTGCATTTGATTATCTTCCTGAATCCATCACTCGCTGGCTACATCTACCATATTAAAGCTTTGAAGTGGTCATCAGGCAGAGGAGGTAACTGAGCTACATGTGAGAAAACTTCTAGCCCACACCTGAGGGGTCAGGGAGAAGCTGGGCTCACCCCTGCACCGCATCCAGCTACACTGAGCTAGATGAAGCCTCCACTCTCTGCAAACACCTGGCCATTCTGCCTGTATGGGTTATTGAAACTGCATCTTGGCAAACGAGCCCAAGCTCTGGTGCTAAGCACTGAGCCACTCTCAATTGCCTGAGAATTGCTAAGGCGTTTACATGCTTCAATACAAGATGCTGTTCTTGTTTTCAGAGACTTCTTCACATTCAAAACCTGTTCAAGGACAAAGCTACAACAAGCAATTTGCTACTGAAAGCAAAGCAAATGACAAAGAAACACAACATTCTTTGCTGAAGCACTCAAAACCTGTTGTTGCTTTTGGGTTTGTGGTTGTTTCTGGTTTTCACACTACCATCCCGTTACTGCTGCATCCAGAACTTGAGCTGTGCTTACAACCCCTCCTGGGCAGCAGGGTGAGGGAGCAGCACAGCTATTCTCCTGCCAGCTTCATGCAGCAACTCAGTGACCAATCACACAGCACAGATGTGACCCGGCTGCTCTGCAGCCTCCAGCTCAACCCCATTGCGACAGGAGTCCGATGGCAAGGCTGCTCAGTTCCCCTCCCAGGTACCTCAGGAGACACAAATTAGCCTCCTGAACTGCATGGAAACATTCTGACTGTGGTGGCACCTGCCAAACAGATGAAATCAGGACTCTGAACACACCACATTATTCCTTCTATGCACACAGACCATTAATTCTCCTAGCCGCAGTTCAGCATGATGATGCTGTATCTATTCTACAGACAGGGAACTTGTTAAAGGCCACCAAAGAAACCTTCCTGCAGAGCAGAGCAGCAGACCAGTATCTCCCGAGTCTCAGATTAATGCACTACACAGAATTCCCTCTTCCTCTTGTAGGCTTGGGACTGATCAGCAGCTTTCCATGCAGCTCAGTAAAACCAGGCACTGCAGAGGTCCTGCAGGACCTAAATGCTGCATAGTACTGCATAACATCAAAAGGCTAATGCAGTAATGTGATGATCCAGCTTTGCCTTGCTGGGTTTGTAGGCAGCCACACACACAGAAGTTAAACTCAAGACTGTTTCAGGCTAACCAAAGTGGCTCCAAACACCACAACAATTCACAGAGCAAACACCCAAAGGGAATACTGGCTGGCCTATGTACTCACTCTAACTGAAAGAACAGTAAGGACAACTAAATTGCAAATGCATCATACAGAGTGTTGAGAAGTGCTTTGCACATAAGGGGACCAGGAATGGGGTGGTTCAGACCCCCTGTGGCTGATGGCAGCAGCTCGGTTTGTTTTATGGCTTGCTCATCTGGCCTGAACAAAGGCACTAGGGTCAGGAGCCAGGGCTGAGCTGCGCTTGCTGCTGGGAAGGTCAAGCATTCCTGGCACTGGAAGATGCAATGGGAAAAGTCATCATCTCTGATGAGGCCCTTGCTCCATCATTTAAAGTCAGACGTTCATAAAGGGAAACCTAAATGCCTGAGCAGGTTAGAGTGGCAGTTCTACTTTCTCCCTTACTTTGTCAAAGCTGAGATAGGGTCTGGACTCAATGTACGCCCTCCCTCTTCCCACACTTCATTCCCCCACTTCACTGCCAGATTGAGGCTTAATCTGTGCCTAACTATAGCTAATGGCACCCTCTTTGCACTAGCAGTTTCAAGCAACAAGCAGATGTCACTGCAGCCTCTAACACATTGCTGGACATAGCTTAAAAGCATCATGATTTTCTCGAAAACATTTCCAGTGTGTATTAGCATTACAGAACCAAACAAGTGTTTAACAGATAACAAATTCTGCTTCATAACACGCAGGCAGTCTGTGTCACAAGCAAAAGGCTCAGAAAATCAGCTCCTGGTCTCAGCTGAAGAAGCAGGCATCATGCACAGCATTTCATTTCCTGACCACTTTCTATCTACTCTGTAAATACCTGGCAATTAAAACATCTCCAGCACTTTGTTATGTATAGGAAATGGACCCAGCATCAACACCAACATATCAGCCAGAAGGTAAAAAAATAAACCCAAACAAAGCACAAATAATTCAAGTGAAGTAAGCACTGGATTTTTACAGGTAGTTTGGTATCAACAAGAAACACCATTCTTAACCCCCTCCGCTAGAGACAGTTACGGCACACCTTATTTAACTTCTTAGGGGTTTTCCCCCTGTCTAAAGAGGTCTTTTTAAGATTAGAATAGAAAGCTCCAGCTATAGTTTTCAGGTCACTAAAGATGCTTTCAGATACTCCAGGAGCTGCTCTCCTCCTCACAAGAGGCTCCAAGACACAAGCATTCAAAAGCTCCTGCTGGTGTAATGACACTGAGGAGGAAGACAGAAGGTCTCTGTGAAGTCCTTCATTTTAACTGGAATACCAGTAAGTACTGCCAAAACATCAGTCTGGCTGCACACATAAGAATCAGTAAAACGTTCCAGTAGAAATAAGTACTTCAGGATTGATCCAAAGTGTATAAACAACAGTCAAACTACCTATCTAGGCTTTGGCAGAAGCTTTAGTCTCTTAAATAGTATCTGTCCTCTTCAATATTACCTTTCACCTGGGAATCTTAAGTAGATTCAACTTTATAACAGCTTCTGGGGCAAGGAAAATATTATTGCTTTTGCTGCCTGGATGGAGAGTGAAGAGTGAATAATAATCAGCCTACTCCTTATACCAGATGCCTGCGATAGGGAGAAAAGCAATCCGTATCTTCCCAGCAATACAGGATGTTCATTGTAAGAATAAATATCCCAAAGAGTCATACATCCTTGCAGAACAGTTATATACAGTGCATTTAATTACCAGTACTGTAAATAAGCTATTGTGACTTGTGTAATGCAACAGGAATAAGCGGTCCCTACTTCTGGTTTTCTGGATGAGTTGCTTTCGGGCAAAAAGGAAGACATAGGAGTAAAGCAGTGATTCTAACTGCTACCACTATAATGGAAATGGGAAGTTAATTTGTCCAAGGGTATTCATTTAACCATGCTCTACTAGACTTACGTACAGACAAAAAACTTAAGGCAAATACAAACTGACCTCATCCCCCCATGGTTGCAGGTCCCAGGAATGTGCACTACTGTGAAGTGCTCATTGTTATTGCCAGGTTAAGTGTCTCAGGTAGAAAACACTGCATAAACACACACTGTCAAAGCCTGGAGTGTTCAGAAAGCCCAAGCTCTGGTTGCCTCTGACAACTCTCATGCAACACCATGGTCATTACTTAGGAAAACTCTGCCCTCTAACCCAGGGCTCCTGTGTTATGATAAGCAGCACTGAGTTCATCAGGTGCTATTTGTCACAGCATGAGCTGGTCTATCAACCACCAGGATACACAGCATCCAAACCCTTCGCAGCCAACAAACTCATTTCCTCATGGGCTTTTCTTGTTGCAGTTCCAAAGATTAATGAGTTCCTTTTTGCAATGCCCAGACATTACTACCCATTTACCTGCAGAATAAAGATTGCATGACTGCTTCTAGTACAACTCATGCTTTATAATCAAGCCAGATTGTTTCTTTAATATCAATGCATGTAGTTCATCCTTCAAGTTCAATCAATGAGGATCAAAATAGGTTATGACTTCTATGCATACAAAAAGGCTTGAGACAGCCTGTAAACAGCTATATGGATTTTGTGGAGCCTGAAGGATGACTTTGTTGGAAGCATGAGAAGTTGCACACTTTCAAATGGTCAGAAAAGGAAGGAAATGTCACTGACTACTGTCAGTGCAAGTGCATCTCTCAGGAATGCCAGAGACTAAGTAGCACTGTGGAAATGATTAAAGCATATTGCACTGCAGCACTTACGCATACACCTCAACCCATACTCCTAGGAGAACCCGTCAAGCTATAGTGTAATCTATCTTCCTGTACTATAGCTGTTTGTCATACTTAACTAGGCAGCTCTTCAAGGAAGAGACAGCAGTGAGAAACAAAGGGTTTCCTGAGAATAAAAGGTCTATTTTCAAGAACTTAAAAATAAATGTGCATTGTTTTGTAACGAGAACACGTGCTAGAATAATAAAACCCTTCTCTCCAGTGACCTCTGTAAGCCAGGGCAGTAGAAATGCTTCTTAAGTCTAAGGAAAACTAAGGCACAGAATAGCTGTGACTCATAAAAAAATGTATCTTCTGAAATGTCTGCTTTAGCAATTTGATGCATTTACATTGGAGAATGTTAAGTATTCTATGCAATGGAGCTGAAACATAAGAGGCATGAGTCAGCAACAGGACAGGATCTATCTTCTGTTTGACTTAAAAGAGCCTGGAGAACCTCCGAAACATAGAGACATTCAGAAGCAAGCAACTTGAGGAATATTATACTTCTTTCAACCTATACACCAGGGAGTGGTTGGACAGAATTACTGCACAAGCCCTGCAGTTACAGTGAAATGACGGGTGCTGCATTGCTCATATACAGCATACATGGATGGAAATCTGTGTATCGCATTTATATGGCACAATGTATTTACAGTGTGTGCAAAGATTCTGTGTCACCAGAACAAGGAAGTGCTTCCTACACTGAAAAACATCATTTGTATTCTATTTTAACACAGCTTACACCAAGCAAAGGATGGCCTGCAATGCCCACACTGTGCAAAGCCACCCTCACACTGAAAAGAAGGAACTGTGGGCTTTCCAACAGTACCCACTGTAACTCTGCACAATGGAGATGGGGTGCCCCGGCTAGCAGGGCACTAACCACAGGCAGCGGGACTCCACTGAGCTCCAGTGGGGAGCTGCTTCTACTGCTGACCACAGGATAATGGAAGCATATCCTAGAAAGACAGTTCTTGAGAAAAACAAAACAGTTGAAAATTAGTTCCATTATGTATAGCCATGCAGAATAACTGTAGGTACTAATTTCAGGCAGTACTCAAAGGCCAGGCTACTGAGACTGGCCACACAGAATCCAAAACATTACATGTATTTTCTATTTCCAGACTTCTTTCACCACCAGTTGCATTCACAGAATAACGCAATCAGAGAACAGATTGTGTTGGAAAAGACCTTAAAGCTCCTCCAGCTCCAACCCCTGCCACGGGCAGGGACACCTTCCACTGGAGCAGCTTGCTCCAAGCCCCTGTGTCCAACCTGCCCTTGAGCACTGCCAGGGATGGGGCAGCCACAGCTTCTCTGGGCACCCTGTGCCAGCGCCTCAGCACCCTCACAGGGAAGAGCTTCTGCCTTAGATCTAACCTGAACTTGCCCTGTTTCAGTTTGAACCCATCACCCCTTGTCCTATCACTACAGGCCCTACTAAAAAGTCTGTCACCCTCTTTCTTATAAACCCCTTTTCATTTTCTCCTATTCTTATTTTTAGGAAAACACAGTTGGAACATCTCTGTAGAGTACCACAACATGACTGTGATACTGCTAAAGGAAAGCTGTAAAGTGGGTATGGAGCAGAAGCCAAGCTTCTTAACTCAGGGTGAAATTAAATGTCTAACAAACGGCTGAAGCAAGATACCTAATCCTCAGCATACTGAGAAGGCAACTTCATTGCCTGTCTAGTGCACTACAATTACATTTCCAGAAGTCTATTTAATCCCTCGGAGATGCCGCTGCTTTGTTTTGGCTTTCCAGCTACACTGGAATCAATCCCGTACCTTTTTAATTATTCTGTCCATAACACAACTTACTCTCCATTGGTTCAATCACCCTTTGCAGTGGAAATCTCACAGGAGATCATTTCCCCTTGGCTTCACTTTTCTTATTATGCAGAAAAGGATAAGAAAGATGAAAAGGTGCCTGCAGAACAAGGACTCCCCTGGTGACAATGGTGTGGACAGAAGCTACAGGCTGCCTTCCCCCATGGCCACTTGCAGATAGTTGTTATGAAAACCATTCTGGGGTCAACTCTCTATGAAGGACACAATGCTGCTACAGGTGGTACAAGGTCTGGGAGGCAGCCATAACACAGATAGAGCAACAGGTCTGTTACATATCACTATAGGCCATTCCTGCCCTTAGAACAGCAGGTGCACACATAACTCCTTCTGATCTCACACTTCAGAGGTGCAAGCTCAGCATAGCTTCCCTGAACTGCTTAAAGAAAAAGCCATCACCCAACTGCTGAAACCGTGGTTTCAGTAGTAAAACCATGCAAAAATCCAACAAATGACAAAAATAGCTGGGTTACTTTGGAAGTCATTCCAACATGCCCCTTATCTCAGAGCTTGGCATCATCACGCTTTTCTTGCCAATTTCTCTAAAAGGAGATTCACAGTATTTTTTTAGTCACAAACATAAGCGTTACAGAACATCTTTAAAGCTTTACTTGAGGTAACTTCCACAGCAACATGAAACTGGGATGTCAAGTGTAGCAAGCAGCTACAGGTAGTGCCATGCTGGAGCTCGTAGGACACCTGAGCAACAGCACTCACAACTGTAAGTTCCCTACAAGTCACCAATACCTCTACTGACGTGCTAGATAATTTTATGGCATAACCTTTCAAAGGAAAAAAGGCTTTGTGACAAACTAAGAGGTTAAATATTTCAATTGTCTCTCAGCATCTTACAGCAATGTTCAGAAGTTGCCTACATGCAGTCATTCATTTGCTTTCATTCACTGACCCACATCACTTCCTTACTGCGCTGAGATGTCAAGCCCAATGAGCACAGCCTTCTCACCTCCACATTTTGCTTCAGACAGAATCTTCAATGCCCCTATTTCACCATCCTAGAGAAGTAAAAAGGTCCTATTGAACAGCAGTGCACAAGCGCACAGCTAATACTACTGCCTATTAGATTTACCTTTGCTTCCCTCACCTAAGATATGCTTGAAAGCATCAATCTGTTGTCAGATCTGCAGTACAAATCCACTCCAAATGTAATGCACTGGAGTTAATGCAAGTGTGCAGACCAAGCCTGCATTTTTGAGAGAGAGAACTCTAGGGAGTGAGAAGTAGTCAGGAACCCACCTAACAGATCACCATTTTGTGTTACCTTTAGAATCCTATCCAAGGTTGAAAGGAAGGCAAGTACATGCATGCACTTGCTGTGCAGGGTTTCCAGTCCCACTACCCATTCCAGACAGGAGCTCTTTGGGGTTGGGCTGCTCCAAAGTCTAGATGCAGATGTTCAACATCTGGCTTTTAGAGGGCTACCAGCAATCTCTGTGTACTGCTCCGTGTGCCTCCTGCAGTGAAGAATAGGCACATTTCCAGACCATATGTTTTTATGCAGGCAGATGCAACGAAGAGGTTGGTTGACATGAAGCAGGACTAAGCAGACAGGAGATACAAAACCCAAAAGCAATTACTGACCAGAGGAGAAAAATTTGAATACATTAACGCCAACGATAAATAGCAGACCTTGTACTTGCGTGAGCTATCACTTATGGGAGTTTTTCAAAGCACAGACGTCAAGGTTTTTGTTTGGTTTGGGTTTGTTGGGGTTTTTTTTACAAACTAATATCTGTGCAAACCAGCTCTGACCTCAAAATACAGCCCTCAAGAGAGGCATGTGGACTTACCATGTGCTCGCGGGTTCAGAATCCTAAAGACCATATTAAACCACTTTTTAGAGATACACACTGGATTTCCTATGCTGTAGATAAAACTTTATTCCACTACTGTTCTGGTGACTCACGGGAGTACAATGCCAATTTTCTTCAATTCAATGACTTTGCATTACAGCAGGTAAAAGATACTGGTAAATACAGGCCTTATACCTCATCCTTATGAGATGAGCATAATGGGTACAACTTCTAAACTGGTTTTGTAACACTGTGTTTGATCAACCACAGCTGAAACAGAAAGCTCTCTTCAAAATGCAAGAGAGGGGTTTTGCATGATTTGCCCTCAATACCCAAGAAATGCCACTGCAAACACATAGCTAGGAGAGAGCAAAGCCATGCGACGTCACAACTGAAACAAGATTTTGCCTTGCATGCATGACCCTTGTGCTAAAATACTTCATTCCCTTCTGCACAATGCTATAAAGAGGTCAGATATACTGTCTTACCATCCTATAAATAATGCAGGGTTATAAAGCTTCTTATGTGATGTTGAAAATGCAGAGGGCACACAAGAGTGCTCTTTGAATAAAGTCTTTGTAAACCTTGCAGATCAGAGTGTATTAAACTGTGCTGCCTTTCCCACAACCCTGATGGAGGATGCATTATTCCCTTACCCTACATCACGCGTCAGTGGCCGGTCCCCGGGACTGCCTGTGCAAGCTGCAGTGAAGATGTATTGCCCTCCTGACTCGAAAGCTGAGTGCACAGGCTTTGCACATGGGTTCTTTCACACTAGATTTTGCAAAAGCACAACGTAACAGTTGATGTGTTCCATAGTGAGCTTTGGTCTAAATGCTCAGGAGGGAAAGATGCAGTTTCTATCACCCCAGTGTGAACACAGATACTTATCAGAATCAAGGATAACACTGACTCCGTCTATGAGCTCCAGAGGGACCTTCCAGCACTGATGGTGCTGGGATTCTGTGACAGCTCTAATGTTGCTATCCATATGCTGCCCATATCCATTTTCATGTAACTTGCTTTCTCCAACTTCTCTCAGCAGAGAGATTTGAAAGAGTAGTATCAGAATTTTCATTTTCACAACTATTCCAAGTATTTTGGCATCTGGCTTTCAAGCTGTTGAAGCAGACCTGACACTAAATACCAAAGCACCAGCTGTTTTAGAACCTCACCTTCTGAGAATTATTAACAAGAATTTAATCATCTTTTTGCTTTTCCTTACTTGTGACTTAGAAAGTTCCTTCTGCTTCTGTATAAAACAAAGAAGCAAAGAGGCGGCTTTAAGAACAACTGGACTTTATTAGATAAAGCAAAGCTAAATGCTCTTCTTTCTAGGTGACGTTTGAACAATGTTTGCAATAAAGCAAAACTATACCCTTAATCTGTTTGAATTTTTCTTCTTTCTGTATTTTCTCACTGTTTTTATGGATTAAAAAAAAAAAAGCTTCAAGAAGAAACATCTGTTTGACCTTAAAGTATACAGTCTATCCACTGTCTCCCATGGAAACCAGAAATTATATTGATTTTCCAGCTTTTGTACCTCCTTTGCAATGGAAAAATCAAAATTACTTCAGCATGCTTTGAAGACCTTAGCCTAGATCTGCATGGTCCAAGCTGGCAATTCTGGAGACCAAACAGACCCTTGGGGCTTTTTTAGACCTGTACAACTATCTTTTGCTCAGAAGAGACTGAGAACAGCAGCAGAGAATGACTGCTAGCACTGACAGACGACTGCCTGTGTCTGTACCTACACTCCAGACTACCACCACATCTGCACCTTGGTGGCAGGCGTGGGATTATGATGGTTCAACTTGATTATCTTAAAGGTCTTTTCCACCCTAGTTGATTCTATGATGGACCTAAGATGCAGCCCAGCACTTAAGAATACTTATCAGAAGGAACAGGGGAGATAGGAAGAACCATGATCCATCTCTGACAGCTGGTGGGGATGGAACGACAACGTTATTTTATTATCTAAATATGCTGCTGTCACTGCTGTTTGGTTCAGTATCAGCCCAAAGCATGCTATGTGCTATACAGGCATATAAAAACACCTTGGCTGTCCTATATTATATGGCTACTGTGTAGAGACAACCTCAAATTGCTTTTCCCCTCTTTTAGCACATGTATGGGTAAAAGCAACCAACCTGTCTGTCTGATCAGGAGCAAACACAAGGGAGCCATCCCACACTTGTACCCTGATGAACCAGCCACCCAGCACAGGGGGAAAACCACACAGGTCAGGACAGGGAACCAATGCAACACTTCTGGAGGCTGCAAATGACAACTTTCTCAGAACAAAGAGGGACAGTGGTCATTTTTTGGATGGCAAATCCTTCCTAAGGTTCTGTGAGGAGCAGCGCAGCTACAAACAGCAATTTCCAGGAAGATTATGAACTGTGACCCAAGCCCGTACTGCCCAAGTTAAATCACTTCTGCAGGACTGAATTCTACCAGAGACCTACTGCAATCAGTCACATTCTCAGAGAATAAGACTGCAGAACATACAGCAGCAGAGCTGCATGGCAAGAGCAAAAGGAAGGAAGAATACAAGGAGAAACTGTCATTTCTTTCATCTTCTGAGCATTAGTTTTCCTTTTCACTTGCTTATTTTGTGCTGAAATTCTTATTTCTGATCCAAACCATGACAGCAGGTCCCAAATACATTATGTAAGTGCCTTAATCATATAGGCTTAACATTTTAAAATGAGTGTTTACAATGGGGTTTTTCATTTTATTCTGGTGAGAGAAATAATTACTATTAATGCAGGGAGCACATTACCAATGCACATTCATTTTGCTTGCTGTGACATTGCTGGAAATTCCCCCCTCAGTCTTATTACTCATGGCTATTCCCATGCTCAAACGGTAGCTGTAGGAGTGAACTCTTGGCTGCTGTCTGTCCACTGCACGTAGCTGTCTGTCAGTCAGCTTTAGAGCATTAACGGTCCTGCTCTGATAAATCTGCCATGGTAGGAGCAGGATTATGTCTTACGTTACTTTAGTAGGATCAAAACTAAGCCTTGAATCCTCGCATATGTTATACACACACACATCGCAACAAGCAAAATACCTTGAGTGATTCAAGAGCCCTGTAGTGCCTCATTTGTTATCAAGGCAATTAGGCAATTCAATCAGCAGGGGCCTCATGTCATATGAGTCATGGCATGGAGATGGACACGTGGTTCAAACGAGTGACACCAAAGGAGCCCATCCAAGGTACCAGGGCAGAACCAGAGGGACTAGGGAAAGCCCAGCAAGGGATGCTGAGCTAAAAGCATCATACCAGCAGCCCACCCTGTCTCCTTGGCTGCTGCCACACACCAGAGACTGGCCAAAGCAAAGGTGATTCCTGTGCCCAGTAAAAAGTGCTGACCGCTGAGAAGAGTCCAGCTGTGCCACCAGCACAGACTGGTTCACAGGCTGTGTGCAGGCGTGAGGCTTCCTCCTCAGAGTTCCCTGTGCTGAGTGCCTATTCTGACTCTAACCTGGCCAAGCCTCCTTCTGGGGCCACAGGAGAGGAGCACAAAGGGACACACCTTCTACATCCATCCTATATGAAAAGCTTTGTGCATATTTACCCTTAACACATGATCTGGGGAACAGGAAAGCTTTAGTTCACAAGAGCCCACACAGTAATTTGTTTTGCCTTAGAGCACCAAACATCTCATTTACCCAGTGACCCAGCTGCAAAGACATTGCTCCCTCCACACGCTACAGAAATGGAAAGCAAACAGTATGTTCTCTGAGATCCCACAGCATGGGACAAAATCTGCCTTGAGGACTTCCACTACAGCTTCTTGTCACCATTCTCCAAAGGCAACTCTGTCAGAACTGCAATTACAATATTCAATAACAAGGAGCTGGCCATAGCTACAGATCTCTCTTACTCCACAAAAACAAAGGCATACAGAGATTAAACACCATAGCAAGATATAAAATAGAAAAGCCTGCTTTGTGCAATGGAGGAATGTAATGGGCACATCCTCTGCTCCAATTTCAAAGGAAATCTAATTTTCTGTCATTTTAAACTGCTTCAGAAGACAAAGGTAAATCCTTTGTCACTTTTGATCAGCTGCAGCTGCAACCAAGGAATAAGCAATGACACCAAGGTGACTGTAAAATCTAGAGCAGTAGACTGCTTAGCTGAGTGGACAGTCCATTGGGATGTTTTGGAATCACGTTCTTTTCTCAAACTTAGCACAAAGGCACATGGCAAGACACTGGAGAGAGACATCCCTTGACCTAAAATACGTAGCTAGGCTACCCAGTTAATATTTCTGTAGTGACCTGTGAAACTGAAGACACCACATCAGTTGAACATTGCTGAAACATTGCAGGGAATCCGCTGCTTCTTTATTGTAAGGAACGGGATTATTAATGCATTTTCTGAATAAACATGGAAGAACTAGATGGAAGTAGTCATAGTCATCACTATTTAACATTTTGCTTAAATGTATCTTACTCCTAAACCCCTCATTTACAAGAAAACAGGGAACGTTCTTACATGGCACACCCTGGGCACACAGCTGGCTTTGAAGGCTCTCCCAGAGGCAGTGCCAAGCATAAGGCTATGACATCTCTCTTTCCTTTAAAAGTGCCATGTAGCTAAACCACGTGTAAGCAACGGATGATGATGATCCACCTGCACTTACACCTTCAATATTAAAGGAATTATTAAAGAAAAATAAACAATCAGAAAGGGGCAGTTTTAGAGAAGGGCAAATGCAACTTTTCAGGCTCCCCTTCCCTCTCCAGAAGCTACTCCTGGCTTTGCTTTAAAACTGGCTGAAAGATGTCAGACATGCAAATCCCTTCCCCTGGCACCAGCTCCAAGAGGAGTGGAGCTGCAGCAGAGGAAGGAGCAGAGACCAAAGATGAGCATCTGATGCATTAAGTGGGAGGGAGCTCTGTGGCCCCTGGAGCACACCCTGTTCCTTCCACCCTCATCTGCCCTGTACCACTGCCTCCCCTATGGGCCACTGCTCAAAGAGATGGGTCCTCATGCTTTACTTCTCCTTCCAATCCAATAGCAGCCTCCTTGGAGCTGTCAGCTCTTCTGCTGGAAGATGTGCTGCTTTCCTGCATTAGAGAACACTCGCCTCCCACACCGTTGTCAGACAAAGCCCTAAATAGCCCAGGTACCCTTCTCAGTGAGACACCACCAAGCAGTTGTTACCTCTACTACAACTGCTGCTGGACTGGCAAACCACTTAGGAAAATCCCAAAGGGACAGCAGGAAAAGGGCAAGCATAAGAAAGCAGGAGCTCAATCTGATACGTAAAGACCTGAGCTGAGTACTGCTCTATTTGCTGTGTCCTTTTGGGAGTGTACATGTGCAGCATGCAGGCTATGCACTATGACATACGTGCACCTTTCTCCATTAAGCACCTTTTCAGGAAAGATGCTCAGTGAACTTCGAATTCAGAAACCGTGGCTTCAGTCACTATCACTGTCCTGACATCTGTGCTGTTTGTCACAGCAGTTACTGGCTGCACACCTCCTCCTCCTCATGCAGAAAGCAGGAAAGCCTCACTCCATTTCTGATGAAGGCAACAGCAATGTTTAAATTAGACACTGACAAATAACATCCATGTCTATAGCAAATCAGAGGCAAGCCTCACTCAGAAATGAACAAGCCACCTGTGTGAGCACGAAACTACCAGGCAACTCACTTCCTTCAGTGTCCCCCCCCTCAAAAACCCTAGGACATGTCCTTGCTCTCTAGCAAACTATTCTGCAGACACTGGTGAGACACTTTCCAAGCTCCCCACAGAATACGCAAGAGGCAACAGGCATTTTACCCAGCTCAGTGGCAGGGGTTAGAGTATGAAAAGGCTTTACACACTGCCTTCATACCACAGGAAGGACTATCAGCATCCTTCTCCATGTGCTGGCTTCCCAAACATATGCTACAGAGATGGTCTTAACAACTGAGGATCAATTTATTTCCCTTTAAAAAATGAATGGAAAATTCTAAGGAAATCCAGTTTCTGCTTCTCACAAGCGGCATTTTCAGAACCACTGCACAAGGATGGCAAAGCTGCTCACAGCAAGCTTGGATCAGAAGGGAAACATTAGGAAAGAGGCTGTTAGTGCAAAAAAGCCACAGGAGTTACCCTTCCACAATAGGCAATATCCATTGCATGGAAAACTGTGGCTATCCCCTTGGCCACCTTTAGCGCAACCCTCAAGGAAGGCAAGAAATAGTCTGGTTAGAGGTGCTGGGGTACCTCTGTCTGAGAGGCCTAGAGGAAACCTCCACTGACACAGGCACAGGGTCATTACCTGCCACTGAGATTTCATTCAACTAATTGCATAAATAACTGTATGTATGTAACTTCTACTGCCTTGGTCAAGCTGAGAGCTCTTGCTTATCAAATATAAATAGAATAGTTAACAACAGAGTTAGTTCATTTTCATCTAACTCAGTACTGTTAATATTTTGCCATTAAAATGCTCTCAGGAACCTGCATTGCAATCATCCAGGCATAACTTCATTATCATCAACTAATGATTACAGACAGTGTGCAACAGCTACACACTCTGTCTCCAGTAAACAGATTAAATCACTACAAAATGTCTACAGCAATCACCATACAAGACTGTTACAGTGAAACTCCATTTGCTGGGTCCTTTTCCTTAATGCTCTATCACAACCAACTGATTCAGTGGTGAGGCTGCCTGTAAGACTACCAGTGAACACCTGGGGTGAACACAGTGCCATAGGGAAAAATGCTGCTATGTTTTGTGGAAAAACAGGAAAAATACGGCATGACTTTCCTAAGTTTTTCCTCACTGTGAGAATTTGTATGTCAGTGCTACAAGACACAGCAAGGTAAGGAAAGTTCATCCTCTCCCCCTACACAGGAGGTCTGTAAGAACAAGCATTATCTGACACAGGGCAAGAGAGTGGAGAGCCACCAGTAGTGCAGGACACTGCGCATAAGCAACAGCATTGCCAGTGATCTGGCTACCAATTTACAGTGATGTAAATGAAACCCCATCTCACTGATGGCTGGTTTTCTACCTGGGCCTCACCATTCCCCTGTAAATTCTTTCCTGGAATTTACTGGAGCTGACAGCAGCCGCAGAGGCAAAAGCAGGCACACCACCAATAGAAACCCGTTCCAAAGTAATTCTTTGCTTCTGGTGCTTTGGCAGCTCCAACTGAGTGACAATAAATCATGGCTGTTGGCTGAGACAAGGATAGTTTGAAATGCCATTGTCTGTAAAATCTCATAGCAATTTACTGCTGCTATGGTCTGATGAATGGAAGACAACAGGGTCAAAATCCATTGGAGACTGACACCTTTACTGGCATTATTTTGTAAACGATGTTGAGGTCAATCTGGGTATCAGAAAGAAACATGCATTTCTTCACAGCATTATATATATATGTATACATACATGCATGTATATATATATTATATACAGGGATTTTGGAAAGAAAGAAATGTATCTAAATGTATAGACACAGAAATTGCAACCAAAGATCTTAGTTGATTTTGTTCAGTCCTTTTGTGCTTTGAAGTAAAAGTCAGGCTGGCAAGAGCCTCACAGCACCATGAAGCATTCAATTGGCAACAGCTATTTTCCACCATTTACTTTGGTGATCTCCCACTGAGGCTTTGCTCTGCTCTTGGTGACAAGATGAACTTGGTGCAGAGTTCCAGAAATGGGTGATACACATCTGCAGAGCCGGAATTATCGATTTTGCCAGTATGCAAACAGAAAAAGGCAGAAGCAGATTATACACACCATAAACCTGCAGCTCCTACCCTGAGGACTGAAACCAGGCTGGCTGGCTAACCCAAGACAGACAAGAGTTTCCTAGAGCCACTTTTATGAAGAGGACAAAAAAATAAATGCAATCAAGTATAATGAAACTTGTTTCTATCACTCAATTGCCTAGAAATTACCAGGTACATTTGTACTCCTGGTGGAACCCTATTATCGTTAACAACCATATTGATTTCCATTTATAAAGATGCCTCTGAAAGGGGTTATTGCCCAGTTTGACCAGACAATTCCCTTATAGCAGCACGCTGAAAGGCATTACCTTCTAGAGTTACTACATAGGGGCATTATGACCCTCTACTCAACAGCTTGTTCTCTACCTGTGCTATGAGTAAAATACGTAATAAAGAAGCACTTGGTCCTTTTGCATTTGATGATTCATGGTAGAATTCATGTGATGGCAGTGCTCTTTCCCTTACTGCTCTCACAGTGGGACTTTAAAGCTGACTGGAAGACTGGTATGCAATACTTCTGTCTGCTCAAGCTGTGTGTGAACAAACTACATCCATTAAACCCACCAAGTGTCTCTGTTTGCTGAGATGACAACCATCTAACAGTCCTGGTTTTGTGATATACGCTTCACGTGAAGGAGGGGCTGTTAGTATAACAATACTGCTGGAGGAGCTTGTGAGCTCTGAGGTGTGATGCTGAAGGGCAAAACTTTGTGTAACTTACAAGTCCTGTTCCAGGTTCATTAAAAGGGTGGAACAAATGGCATCATTCTGCTGTGGGTCCAGCTGCACAATGGAGCAGACGTCCAAAGAGGAGCAGGGCTGGTCAGGGGTGCTCATCACACACACCAAAATAGCAAAAGGTGCTTCTCATCTTACTGATTTTGGTGCTGATGTTGTGCCTGCTGCCAAGTCCCCAGACCAGGCTGTTCTGAACTACTCAAGGGCAGAAGTGCAGCTATCACGAGAAGGTTTGACCCCACCTATGCTAAGTCAGCAGACAGAATACTTCATTCTAGAAGCAAGTCTTAGAGAAATTATGGATCTCCGTGTGACTACCTATCTCCTAGAAAGAAAACTTCTGCTATATAAATGTGAAAGCACAGCCCAGCAGCAGCGTCACAATCTGCAACAAGGATAATTTGCCAGCAACTCCTAGACTCTAATTTGAGAGGCGAGTAAGTATACTTAAATTACATTGCAGATTCACCAGCTCATAACAAATTTCTCTCAATTACTAGGAGAAAAAGCTGTTCTCTTAGCTCTTTTATAATGCTTATTTGCCTTTTAACAAGTTTTCCTGAAGGCATATACTATAAAGGCATAAGGGAGAATTTTTACACTGCACCATCTTAGAAGCTGCATGCCTGCAGCTACCTTAATGTTATTCTTTATTGAACCCAGCATCATCAAATTTATCCTTTTATCATTCATAATCTTCAAATAGCTGATACAACTGCACTAAGATCCAAACACATTTATTCCCAATGCATTCACGGTCAATCCATTTATTTTGCTTGACTGCTGACAGTTCTACACAGCAACAGAAGCCGGTTTTGATTAGCTGAACTAAAGCACCCTTCTAGCAAATGAACTCTTGATGAGGGTGTGAGTCTGTCCTTCACTGCATTTGTTCAAGTTCTCAAGATTTAAAGTTGCTCAGACTGTTAATTCACTGGGCTGGAATTTTATTCTTTATACCTATTTGTACTACAGTTTATAAATGATGACTTAGATCCTGAATGGAACACCTGAAATGGGGTGACAGAAATATTTCAGTTGCTCTAGATCTAAGGATTTACCTTATCTGCTTCACTGTCCCATACGGAGCCAGGAAAATCTGTCTCTTTAGAGTTTCTGGGATTACATTTTTCACTATTGTAAGCCAAGACCTTGACTTCTCCCTGTCTTCTCTGTTCAACCCCCTGCTCATCCCCCTGTCTATTAGAGCCAGTCAAGACTTATACTTACTTAATGGCCACACCATTGTCTGTGCTGATCCTCTCTGGCTATGTGACACAAACCACGCATTATTCTTCCCTGTTTTTTTCCCTCCTACTGGAATTGCACCAGACTGTCAGAGGACAAAGCTGGACCTTTCCTTATGACTACACAGAGAATCAGTAAAAACCTAAAACCAGATTTCTCAAGTAATTTTATAAAGGTACCTTTTCTGATCTACAAGCCCATTTTGGCTAAACACACCCTCACTTTCCCCTAACAGCTCAGCACTGAGATCTGCATTACCATCAGTCTGTGCTGCAGCCTTCAGACTTATTCAGGAAGGTTTATGCAGTACAACAAGGGTAGGCCAGTGGGTCATGGGGCAACAGAAGGCAAAACTAACCCTATGCTACTTCAACATAAAGGCAAACTCAGCCATAAGTGAAAGAGCACTGTAGTTCACTATCCGATGCAAAATGTGCATGGCATTGGGAAGGAGGTTCTTCCTATGGTTAGCTACACACTGACACTACCTCCACCCTTATATGCTTTATGGAGAATTCAGAAAGCTTTTCTCTTCTCCCCGTGCCTCCTCATCATGTCAGCCATCTGCCTTTCTGTCCTGACAATTCCTTCAAAGCACCGCTCACTCCCAGTGCCCAGCTGGAACAGGAACACGCTTTCCCCCCTTCCTCAGAGGAAAAGGAACGTTTCAAACGCAACCCAGCACAGATCTTCCAAAATCCCTCTGAGAAGCTCACGACCTCTCCCATGAGCAGAGACTGCACACTTGGGGGCTGCTGGTGCATGGTCCTCAAATGAGGTTCCTCAACAGTGGCCCACCATGAGGAACAAGGGAAGGAGAGATGACATTTGGAATTAAGGAACATTTAAGTTACCCTCTGACATTAAACTGTCCCCAGTTGCATGTCCTTGGTCATGACGCTATTCTAAAGATCAGCTCTTTGTTACCTATCTGTTCCAGCGCTAGCAAGCTCCTGCAGTGGTTTACTTTCAAGGCAGAGCACAGGTTCTGTAAAAAGAATGGAATCAAAAGAGCAGATCTGGGGAGCAGGGATATAGGAGGGAATGGGGAGAGGTGTTCCCTAACAGTTCATATAGGTATGTTTCTGTACTTTCTGTCTATAACACGACAGCATTGCTGAGGGGAGCACTAATAAGATCACTGTTAAAAATGGATTAGGCACAACATCACTTTTCTTTGCTGGGTCACGCTTTAAATATACTAAATAAAAGTCAGTGGAGAGTTAAATCACAAAACATCTTTCTGCCATCTGTCAGGAATACTTCTGCGTCACCAAAACATTGCAGCACCCATTCAAAGTCACTTCAGAGTCAGCAAACAAAACCTGCCATTCTTCGTGAACGCTGTGCTAAGACTGCTTTTCAGCAGGGCAAAATCACTGAGAGACAGACACTGTTAATGTTGTGGTGTAAATCAGATTCCTTTCACACTGACTCTTCCAGTCATGGGAAGTGACAGAGCATCAGTTAGCCCTTTAAAAGCCAGCCTTCTTAAAATCTGAGCTGGGTACTTGTTTTCTCTGAGACACGTTTGAACCCCACCGCAATAAAGCCATGTTTAAAATTGGCTATCAGTACAATTCTGTCGCAAGGCTCTTTTCTCTCAAGAGGAGTTAGTTATTGCAATACTGCAGCCTTATCAACCAAGTTAATTCTTACTAAGCTGTTCTTTTTACTGTTTGAAATCCGCAAATACCACCACTTAAATACTACATACCCCTTTTTTCTTTTTGCATTTTAAAATGCTGCTTTAGAGAATTTATTAAGTTATAATCTAATGAGAATCTAGCCCAGAATCTGACAGCAAACTGGCACAGGCAAAAAACATTTCTCTTTCTACCCTGCAAGAGAAAGATTTTGCCTTTTTTAATTGTCTTGAATTAACAAACCAAGCAAAAACCCCTTAGCTTAATCTTCTTGTGGTAAGGAATTACATTAGAGGTAGATACAGATCAGTGTCACCTGCTCAATGTGTTTTCATTGCCAAGGCCAGACAGCCCATTGGCAAGGGGCAGGTTTAGCACAGATTAGAGTGGCTTGCAGACACCCCACTACTGTAGAATCATGCATCCTCTGATATAGTGGCTTCAGCACAAATTGCCTGTTTGTGGAAGGAATTTTAACTAAGAGCAGAACAAAGCCACTGATAAGATGCATTTATGTAATAATTCAGGGCTGATGGATGCAAAAACACTGGAAGGACATTTGCTGCATAAGTTACTTGACCTGATGTCTCCAGACTGACAAAACCAAGTCATTAGATGGACACAGAAAGAAATGCTGGAATAGACACCTAAAGTGGAGGGCTTCTGGATGCCAAAGCCTCTTCCACAAGTGTGCGCGAACATCTGTACGCACAGACCTCTCTGTGTCACAACAGTAAGGCTTCAGAGGGCAAAGGAAGCCGCTGTGATGAAGGGAAATGCCAAACATACTTTTTGGTCCATCTTGGCTCTGTCACTGCCTCTGGCTCGGAAATACCATGGAATTGACTCAACAGGCTGCAGACTTTGTACCTCAAGAATAAACACCCTTACTCAGCCATGGTCCTAAGGGCCCATGCGATTCCTCCAGTAATGCAGAATAAACTGAGCAATAGAACAATTCTTGCCAGGAGAAAAAGGGAACATAGGCTTGGAGGGCAATGATAGCTCCTTCGAGTCCAGTCCTGTGCTCTCACAGACAACTGCATCCTCTCCATCAGCTTAACAAGTTCCATCTTAGAACTAATTTGATTTTTTTTTCCTCTTTAAAAGCCAGTTTCAACATCTCATCCTTTCAATAATTAGAAACCTTACTTTGAATTCCATCTAAATTTAGCTATGATCAATGCAGATCTATTTGGCATAAACCTCACTCTTTCTATAGTAAGTAATGGTCCTGAAGTCCTATTTTATTTCCCCAAGGAATTCACCACTATATCATTTTATATCAAAAGCATTGCTATGCCATTCTCAGCTTTCAAATTAAAGAAAACCCTACTGACAGAGAACGATTTGACCACCAAGTCTAAAAGGGCTGGAAGAAAAGAGCAGCACATGAAAAACAAGGATTCCTGATGGATGCCATATTGACCTTCAATCAGCCTATGAAACACTCGCTGTGGCCAGGAAAACATTTTCAAAAGGCACTTTTGGCAGCAAAGGCAGGCTCCCAGCTGCAGTAAGGTTGCTCTGTACCTATTAAGAAGCAGTACCCTGTTACCTATTGCTTGGAAGTTGTTGGGAATTCTTTACGGTATCTCCAGGTATCTTTGTCAGTCAAGTCAATATAGTAGTGGAATTCAAACAAAGCTTTATGGCACTGTATTAAATTTTAATATATCACTAAGTCTAGCAGAACTTCTAGTCAGTGCTTCCATCAGGTGCCTACAAGTTAACTGCACGTGCATAGATGTGTATGTTATACTTCTGTGTGAAGTAAAATGCTCCATAGTATACACCTACATCTTTACAACATAGCCAAAATCTTTAATAAAAACCCCATGGCTTTTGACTAGATTGTTTTCCCTTTCCCTTATTTCATCTCAATATTATTATTTTATTCATGCTAAATATTAGTGTTATGTATTTGTAATATTATTATAAATGGTAGAGCAAACAGATAGAAAAGTTTTAATACTGTTTTAGCACTTTTAAAATTATAGCCTAGTCAAAATACGAGTAAAATTGTTGATTTAAAAAATGTTGGTTATGCATAAAACACAATCAGGATCAATAAAAGACCTTGAAAAGTCATGCTAGGAAGGGTATAAAATAACCTCACTGAATCTTTCTGCTTCATAACAGGAAGAAGACCAAGTTCTTAACAGTATTATTGCTTATCATCATTAAAAGGCCATGCAAACAGCTTTGAATTCACAAGATTTAAACCCAGAAATACCCAGCCTTTTAGGTTTTATATCCCACACATTTCCAAAGATTTATAATTGTGAGATTCCTAACGGTATGAGTTGGGTTCCTTGCAGAAGATGCTTGTCTCCAGGAATTGTGCCATCAGGGGAAAAAGCACCAAATGAGGTCTTCTCGTGGAATTACAGGAGCTGGCAAGCACTGTGACTCTCTATTTTATTGTCAATCTTAAGCCATAAAGTGTTCTTTTTAATGGCCTGGTTCCCAGAACCAAAAGGTGCCTGCAAATGGAAATACTTTCAAAACACAAAAGGCAGACCTAGCTGCTGGTCTACAAGGGCATGTTGGCCAGCACTCCGGAGTGCTAGGTTGAATGTGAGGTTAACCGATTCTTCACCATATGTGAAATGAGATTTCTGGCCCGTTCTGAACACTTCATCTTACACCATCTGCTCTGCCTGTCCTCTCTGGTGAAGGCAGCTCTGCCCCCACCTTCAGTGACTGGTGAGACAGAAGAGATGCACAGTGCTGACCATTGGACAAGTGCACTTTCTTCTTCTCCAACTCTTTCTTAGTATCTCTCATTTTCCTAACAGTGTAGTAAAGGTAAAAAACCTTTACTACAAACAAATACAAAGTCAAATCCAAGCCATTCATCGTCTGGAGTCTGTGCACAGTAACAGTGCTGGAAATTCAGAAGTAAAAAGGCATACATGGGTTTTTAACAGGCAAACAGTGGAAATCCATGAGAAAATGGAAAAAAAAAACTGTTCAGAGTTATCACAGCTCCAGAACCTGAAAAATTCAAAGCAATCAAATGGGAAAACAGGAAATACCCTGGGGAGTTTGTCTGCAGATTCATTACACCTCATTCAAGCAACTAAGCCAGCCTCAGGTGGGTTTAGAAAAGGGAACTACACCTTGAATATAAAGACCATTAGGAGCAAAGTGCAGTTCTGCATTAGGATTAGATTTCATGCAGCATTCACATCTCAGTGTAACTTGGGGGTTAAATGCAGCAGGTGACAGAAGCACATGGGGAAAGGAAGAGCAGCATAGGAGGAAGAGCATCAACCCTTGGTGTGTACTGCTGTCAGTCTGTTTATCTGGCAAATCTCAGCTAGGATAAGACTCCTCTATCATTCTAAGTATGTTTTACCTTTTCTACAGATGAAAATTTCAAAGCTAATCCCAAAAAGCAAACTATATTGCACTATTTGCACTGTACTTTACTTTGGGAGAGTCTCAGCACTGAGGCTTTTAGAATAATGTCGGAGAATTCTGATAACATAAGCAAAAGCATGGGTTTCACTGGAGAAAAATGAAGTCAAATAAGCACCTGAAAACTGAACCAAATGCTGGGATCCTGAAGTGCACAATGGGTGGAACAGAGGAAAAACAGGTTGCTGCACCATTTTAAATACCATGGTGAGGTACATTTGGAAAAGAATAAAATCAAAGCCACTTCTGTTAACATCAGTGACTTCACTGCCACAGGAATTACTCAGCTAAGTGGCTCATCCACGTTCCCCCAAACTAATTAGTGTATCTGTAACATATCTAGAGGACATCACACCCAATGTCATTTATAAGACAGACGTGCAAGAAGGGAAAAGGGGTTGGGAACGGAGGAGGGGGGGTGCCAGTGCTGGTGCTGCTGTCATTGGGAGGGAAGAAGCAAGGTCAAGTCACAACAGGTAACAGAGAGTGGTCACCATTCCCAGGATCTGAAGCCCGGGGCATCTGAATGAAGAATGCATTCCAATGATGCTGTGGGGGAAATGCTAAAGCATTCATCAGCCAAAGCCTTAACAACAGCCTCCTTATCACTTCTGGTTGTACAGTAAGGTCCACACAGCCCTGCAGGAGCTGGGACCTGACCACTTTGCATTGCAAAACCTATTTTACTCAGCGTATTCTAGCTTATAAACTTTAGCTCACTCCCTTCTTGTGCTCAGCAGCCCACCATAGCTCTGATTAAACAACAGCAACAGATGGCCCAGGTCACTGCTCATTTTGTACTTTTTTTTCAGTACTGTTGACAAAGTAACTCTGATTCTAATAGTACTGATTGCAAGCAAGTGTAATGAATTCATTACAGATTTCAGTTCATAAATAACCATTTTGCTCTGGCATTATTAGATGCTTTTAGAAGTAATAAATCAATTACTAAACACAGCAAGTGGCTTTCCTTTTTTCAGTGCTGATGAGGTATGAATTTTGCTCATTTTTCATGTCAAAGTCTATCATTAAACTAGTAGGCACACTCTGCATAATAAATATCCAACCATCACCCTTCATTTCAGTTTAATGTTTGTACTATGACACTGTGTTTACATTTTAAACAGACCAAAAAAAGGCTGAAAATTATCCCTGCTTTTTCCTTCACTGGAACATTCTCATGAGAAATCAAGGAACATCTCAATGAGTCAAAACCTCCAAACAAGTTGTTAGAAAAACTGCTAAGAACAGCAATAAAGAGGTGATGTAATGACAATGTATGCATAGCTGTGAAACAAGTGTGCTTTATTCTGCCTGGAAATGCTGATCTGCAAACACTGCGGTCAGACACATGGTTCTAGAAGGATAACTTGGATAAATGGGTTGGACAGAGCCTTGGGCAACACTGTCTAGGGTGCGGCATCTCTGCCCATGGCAGGGGGTTGGAACTGGGTGTTCTTAATGTCCATTCCAACCCAAACAAGTCTGGGATTCTATGATTATACAATAGTCACATTCTAGAAACATAAAGGATTTGTGGATCAGAAGTAGAAAAACTGTAACCTAAACACTCAAAACTGGAGGAAAAATGGGTACATGTTGCCTTTTTATAGGTAAGCCCAGAACACTTGAAACAGCCCATGTGGAAAGCACTGCAAAATAGCATCATCAGGTTATACTTGTATTTGAGCTCCTTGCTCTCTGCACCAGTTTCTAGATTTATTTCAGCCAACTACTTTCACATTTCAGGTATTTGACCCTCAAAGAGCTGAAGCTGAACATGGCTCTTCAGTTTATTCCTCTATACCAAAAACCATGTTTCTGTATCAAACTTCAGAACATCACCTAAAAGAAGCTGACAGCATGTGCAGCACGGTGAGCTCCCCAGCACAAAGCAATACAAGTAGAAATCTAATCTCAGGCTTTTGTTTCTGAACCTCTCAATGGTGTAACTCAGATGCAATCAAGAGAAACAAGGGAAATAAATTTGCCCGTCACTAACGCTTTATGATCATGTGAATTTTGAGTCACGTTACAGGACACGTCCTTTTCAGGATTGGACAGCAGCATGTCAGATATGTTCAAAATATTGTTAAAAACTTTAATTAGCCCAGAATTAATCTGGGGAAGGAGGGATTTTATTTTTTCATTTAGAAGACATAAATCCAGCCTGGTTTGGGTTGGAAGGGATCTTAAAGCTCATCCAGCTCCAACCCCTGCCACAGACAGGGACACCTTCCACTGGAGCAGCTTGCTCCAAGCCCCTGTGTCCAACCTGGCCTTGAACACTGCCAGGGATGGGGCAGCCACAGCTCCTCTGGGCACCCTGCGCCAGCGCCTCAGCACCCTCACAGGGAAGAGCTTCTGCCTTAGATCTAACCTGAACTTGCCCTGTTTCAGTCTGAACCCATCACCCCTTGTCCTGCTGCTGCAGTCCCTGATGAAGAGTCCCTCTCCAGCATCCTTGCAGCCCCCTTCAGACACTGGAAGCTGCTCTGAGGTCTCCACGCAGCTTCTCTTCTCCAGGCTCAACAATCTCAACAATCAAAGCGTTGAGATGTTCTACTCCTTCAATGCAAATCTTTCATTTATTACCTACTTTTTAAAAACTGAAACATATTTTACTATAAGGTAACTGTTCATTCAACTGAAAGCTTAATCATCACTTTGAGAATGGCTGAGATGATGAACACTGTAATGTTAAGCAATGGTCTCTTCTGGGAAGTCAGTGCTTTATCAGCAGATAGCAGAAATGAGACGTGGTCTGAGCTGTGAGAGGAGCTGCAGCTATCATCCAGCTTTTTCTTCATAGATTTACTACTGAAAATGACCAAAAAGCTTACTTATATCTTCAGAAGTTCTCAAAGGAAAAAACTATTTCTAGCTAAAAATGTCCTTCTGCAAATTATCTGTTAATAAGAAACAACCACTCAGAAATGCTGAAAAAGGGAAAAAAGCCTGGAAGGGCCCTGTTTTTGGAAGTTCTAGTTGGGTTTCAGTCAGTAAAATCAGGGAACTAGCCAGTGTGGAAAAGTGACTCTTAAAAATAAATCTCAACACTAAAGTCAGCACTTTAAAGTGCAGTATGGTGCTACATGCATCAGTTATTCTTCCTTTTGTCCTAAAACTCCAGCAACACAGACTCCTTCCCTAAATCTTATGAGGAGAAGGGCAGAAATTTTAATGCAAATCACCAACAGGGAACATCACAGAAGCATACAGGCAGCATGACCTGGGGGAAGCATAAGCTTTTCCATTGCTACCACTATGGATAAACTACCAAAAGTGCACATTGCTTCTACACATGCAATAAGCAGAGTCCAGTGGGTGCTGAACATGATCACTATCAACCCCACTCTTGGGTCAAAAGCAAATGAGAGTGCTAAACTTTACACACAGCTACAGGTATTTGCCCTGGATGAGAAAATACTTAAGAGCAGCAAGGAAACAAATCTTCCACCCACACTCACCACCTCACATATTCATCACCATGCCATGGAAACTGAAGTCCACATCTTTGGTACAATTTTAATTCTCTGCAAATGCAATTCTGAATGGCACAGAGCTGTGATGTTCAGTTGTCGCAGATACAAAATGAGTTACATTGGCTGCCATCATATTGTTAAAAATAGAACAGGGAAAAAACTGCCCAACCATCTATTCAATTTCTGAGCCAAGGAACGGGTTTTATTTGATGGTTTTTTGGTTTGGGGTTTTTTTTCAGTATATTCTTCAATGATCTGCCCAGAATGGATGGACACTGTGATTTACATTTCTTTTGTGGCCCTTCTTAATGAACTAATTAATTCTACCAATAATTACCCAAATAGTGCTTGAAATTCTTCTTGCTATAGGAAATAATCTGCACCAGAGAAGATTTTTCTGGTTGAACCTGAAGTGAAACGTGGCATGCAGAAACTCTTACCATCTAGCATACTGCAGAGGAAATCTATCCATCTAGGAAATCAGTCAGACCCCACAAAGTTACAAGCAGAAGTGCCCTTGCTGCTATTGCTGCTTGTGAAAAAGCAAACTGGGAGAAACTCAGTAGTTGAAATGTGCTAGCTCTAAACCACCCACTCATTGCTATTCACACGATTACCAGCCAATACGTGCATTTCTATTTCTCATTTCGTCCTGGAACTCATCCCTGGGCTGAATCACAACCACATGAAAGATGACTTTTCCAAGGCAGCAGCAATTCAAAATCTAGTGTGTGTATCAAATGCTGCTTGGTTAGTTTGATATTGAGACACTGAGGTACTGGAGCAGGGCCAGAGAAGGGCAACGGAGCTGGTGCAGGGCCTGGAGCCCAAGTGTGATGGGGAACGGCTGAGGGACCTGGGGGGTTCAGGCTGGAGAAGAGAAGGCTCAGGGGGGACCTGATGGCTCCCTACAAGTGCCTGACAGGAGGATGGAGCCAGGAGGGGCTGGGCTCTGCTCCCAAGGAACCAGGGATGGGACAAGAGGAACCGGCCTCAAGCTGCACCAGGGCAGGTTTAGATGGAGCTGAGGAACAGTTCCTTCCCCAGAGGGTGCCCAGGCATTGGAACAGGCTGCCCAGGGCAGGGCTGCAGTCACCGTCCCTGCAAGTGTTCACACAGCGTGGAGACGAGGCCTCAGTGCCATGGGTTAGTGGTGGCCTTGGCAGGGCTGGGGCATGGTTGGATTTGATGATCCTAAAGCTCTTTTCCAACCTAGTTGATTCCATGATTTTATGATCACGTTGCTTTTCCTGAATACTCCACATTTCTGGAAGCAATGGCCCACCCTCTCTGCTGTCCCTATAGCCAGTGGATTCTCTGCAAACCACCTCATGGTGAAAAAATTATAAAAAAAAGGTTAAAAGCTGCTCTTTGGAAAGCTTCTCAGCCTTCCTCAGCTATAGCAAACAGATTATAGAATCACAGAATAGTTAGGGTTCAAAAGGACCTTAGTTAGGATCATCAAGTTCCAACCCCCCTGCCATGGGCAGGGACACCTCACACTAAACCATGGCACCCAAGGCTCTGTCCAAGCTGGCCTTGAACACCGCCAGGGATGAAGCATTCACAACCTCCCTGGGCAACCCATTCCAGTGCCTCACCACCCTTACAGTAAAGAACTTCTTCCTTATGTGCAATCTAAACTTCCCCTGTTTCAGTTTGAACCCATTACCCCTTGTCCTATCACTACAGTCCCTAACGAAGAGTCCCTCCTCAGCATTGCTTTCCAAAACCAGACACACACTCTCAACCTTGTCAGGAAAAAGACACAGGTTTTGAAGGTTTCAAGGCAACAGTGAAAATGATTTTAACTGGAAAAGCAATCCCAGTATTTTAAAAGAAATGCAGATGTTCCAGAAGGGAAGAAGGACTGCAAGAAATCCTTATGAAATATAAAGCAAGGCATCTGCTTTGACATACCAACTCACACATCCTTCCCAGACACTTCATCCTTCTATTGAGTGCGAGGAAAACAATGACTGGAGGTCAGTCAGGCAGCATGATCCAAAACCAGATTACAATATCCCTCTTTTCACTCTTTCCAAGATCCTGGGCACTACTGCAAAGTCTCATTAGGCCTACAGTTGTACTAGCTATGTTTGGGGTTTAAAATCAAGAAGTAAATGAATAAAACCACAAATCTGAAAACAACAGCAGGCTCCAAAATCCTTCCGTGCTATCCCGCTGACACACAGATGATTTGGGTTTAATTCCCACCCAGTGAGCTGAAAGCAGTGTGCTCTTCCCGAATTCCTCACACGCACAGCCTGCGCTCACGCTGCTCGCTCCTCTGCATCACCAGCTCTTGTTTTCCAAAATGCCTCTGCTGTGTGAAAAATAAACAGCTTCCCTCCTCTACTGTGCTATTCACCCCACACTGTGCTCTTAAATAAATATTAATATAAGGCTAGACTCAGGCTTTTTCATTCCTCCTAAGTGGTACCTTACTCTGCAAACATTTCCATCCTCTTGAACAGGGGAAGGTGTTACTCTGCAGAAGTAAAGGAGGCAGAGCCTGGCTCAGCCCCACAGCACCATTTACTCCTCATCCCCCTGGCTCAGCTTGGCCCACCTGAGACCTGCTGCCTCCAGGGAGGAGAGGGTAAGACAGCCCTGCAAGACAGCGCGCTCAGCTCTAGAACACACTGGCATCCAAACACATCAGCCCCTTCCATCTCTTTTCCTCATGGATAAGTGCATGTGAGAGAACCCAGGGCACAGCATGAACTGGTACTTGCACCTTATTTCCCTCTTGAGTTAGAAGAACAGAAATCTAACTCCTTGCTTTTTGAAAATGGGATAAAATATACTAGGGAGTTATTCACCCATCTAACCATCTACCTGGCTGCATGTTGTCTGTCTGTAAAATATTCCCCTTGTTTCAAAGGCTCATCTAACCTCCCCAGTTTTACTTTGTGGTACTCAGAATAAACCACCAAATGTTATCCTGGGGTAATGGATGGAGACTTGGTGATCTTGAAGGTCTTTTCCAACCTGGCTGATTCTATGATTCTGTGCTGTTCTTTGTCCTTTCTCCACAGTAAAATATTAAAAGCTGCAGCTTCTTTTGCTCTTCCTTTTTTTCCTTTCTTGCCTCCTGTTTACTAGTTGTATTTTAATGTATGCTGGATTGAAAGACTATATTTTTAAAAGAAAATGTTTAAAGGTATTTAATCATATGCCACATTCCATCCAATTCATACACTGAATTTCTAGTGAGCTTCCTTTAGTTTGTCTTCCTACATCTTTCTAATAACAAGATGCCAGCAAGTAAAAGAAACACCAACATTCAGCCCATATACAAGTTGCATATAAAAAAACGCATCATTTTCATCTCTGTCTTCCCACCTAGCATCATTTCCAGGGGTTTTTATTACACTGAACTGCTGTAGAGTTTGCTGACCGCATTTACTTATTTATTTTTAAATAGGGGAGCTCTGGCTTGCCACTGTAAGCTTTTTGATATGCCTGGGTTGGTTTTGGCTGGGATGGAGTTCATTTTCTTCACGGTAGCTGGTAGGGGCTGTTTTGGATTTGTGCTGGAAACAGTGTTGGTACCACAGGGATGCTTTAGTTCTTGCTGAGCAGCTTACACAGAGTGAAGGCCGTTTCTGCCTCTCACACCAGCCAACCAGCAAGGAGGATGGGGGAGCACAAGGACCTGGGAAAGGATATGGCTGGGACAGCTGAGCACAACTGACCCAAGGGACATTCCACACCAAACGGGGTCATGCTCAGCATATAAAGCTGGGGGAGTAGGAAGAGGGGATGTTCAGAGCAAGGGTGCTTGCCTTCCCAGGTTTACATGTGACAGAGCCCTGCTGTCCTGGGGATGATGGAACACTCGCCTGCCCATGGGAGGGGGGGAATTAAACCCTTGCTTTGCTTTGGTGCATGGCTTTTGCTTTACCTGTCACACCGTCTTTAACTCAACCACGACTTTTCTCCCTTTTACCCTTCTGATTCTCTCCCCATCCCACTGGGGCAGCAGTTGGGCGGCTGCGTGGGGCTGAGCTGCTGCCTGGGGTTAAACCACGACAGTGCCACATCACTGAAGAGACTGGAAAAGGATAACATGGTCTGCCTTCATTCTGCTTCTTCCACTGATGTACCTATAGAGCACAACCATTTCCTTACACATACCTGGAGTATTTCTCCTCTCAATCAGGTTTCTCACACAGTTTTACAACACAAAGAAAACCGAGCAGTAACAGCATGGCAAAGTACTTGTCATCAATCCCTCCATTATCTTCTCAAATGTTCAGCCTCCATCTACCTCCATCATGTTCTAAATGGATGAAGTCTGCTGAGAGCCACCAACTAAAAACAAACATTCTCACTACCCTCGTTATGTTTGTTATTGCTATTTAGAACATAATTCAGCATCAGAACAGGTACTCCACTGTGGAACAGATGGCATCATTTTCCATTCCACTTGTTTGGAAACTGAGAAAGGTCAGCCAACATTTCCAAAGTGATCCCTGTTTTGATCAAGTCCATTTGAGACCTCTGACTGGAGACAAGCATGCTGGGAGCTGCAGAAACATCCCAGATTCTCTGATAACCAGGTCAAAAATACCTCCAACCAGACAGTCAAATATTTGATCTCCCCAAAATCAGAAGGATCTGGCTGTAAGTGTTCAGGTAATCTCTACAGATACCACTGCCACAGTAGGTAGGAGTCAAATAATGTATTTAGCTGCAGAGAACTTCAGATTAATCAATAAACTCATCTATCAGAGTTAGTTAATACCACAGAGCACTTCTGATGAATCTGCAGGTTAGCTATAAAAAGAGATTAAAGTGAAGTGAAAGGCCTGATGACGCACTTGTGGTTTCTGAAGCTGACAGCTTGTACGTAAGGACACTAAAATTGCCTCGTGTCCATATTTGTCTGTAGCTTGGGATAGCACAGTAGCATTAAAAAAAAAAAACCCAACTTAAAATGGGGGCTCTCTGTGCTTTATTTTTAACCTGAGAAGCAGTCAGACTGAAACTCAAAAAGTTTAACTTAGGCTCAGCCTGAGCCCTCAGTCAGCTGTTAAATCAGTCAGAGAAGGTATGAACCCAAACCAGAAGCAGCAAAACCAAAGCCTCTCATATAGACACCTGCATAAAGACTGCAGGCAGACCAACTTCTCATAGTAAAAGCTGTTTCCATACAGTCCCCATGCATCCTGGATGTTGGCAAGAAGATGGTGTCCCACAGCTGGGGTGAGGCCAGCTGGTGGCACCAGTTTGACCTGGCTCCCACTATGGAACAGGCACAGGTCCAATGGTCAGGAGTGCTGGTAGGCAAGCAAGGACTGGGAGAGATGATTCAATCCTCCACAAGGGATAAAAAAAACCCTGTTATGAGCCTTGCACAGTACAATCCCCAAAAATGCTGTTTTATTGTGGAAGTAAGCTCTTGAAAACATCCTCAAAAGATGAACTTTGAGTCAAGCCAAAGGCTTCATTTTCTTCTCAAGGGTTTTTTTCTGCTCGTGCCATGCTTTAATGTGTTTTGTGGTTTAATTTAACCACTAGGAAACAAAACACCTGACTTTGAAAATGTGAAAACAATGTTACATCCTGAGCTTTTCTCATTACGCTTTATTAGGCAAATTCAACCTGAAGCTGTGAATGACAAATAGTGTCACATCTTAACTTGATGGAGGGGAAGAGAGAAAAGAAGCAGAATAAGGAAAGAGCAGAACAGAGAACTGTAATAATAGAGAGCTAAATACAACAGAGAGCTATAAAATCCTTAGTGTCACTGGAGGATAGGGAAGAATTGCTTACCCTCTCTTCAGGTAAGAGAATTAAGTGGTATAAAATGATAGTAGCAGGTTACAAACAAAGGCACCTTTTCATGCAGCTGTGCACTAACCTCTGATCTCCCTGTCATGGGCCTTACGAACTTTTTTGTTTTCAGCTTTTAAGGAGATTCAGAAATCACCACGACAGAGTCAAGGAAGAACAATAGAGAAGGGGTTATTAAATACCAAAAACCTCCTTTTTGGTCCTTCCTCCTAATTGGTGGGTGTCAGGTGATCTATCCAAAAAGAACTGGGACATTTTCATCCTGCACTTGTCCCCCTAGGCAGTACCACTGGGCACTCTCCAGTGCCTGGTTAGATGGACCTCTGAGAGGAGCAGTCTCTTCATGAGGCCATCATTTGCGCTCTTAAGGAGGTTGAGCAACTACTTGTTGTAAGATACCAACCCAGCTAGAGCCACGTAACTGTACTCCACAGCTACCACTCCAGACCATGCTCAGTTTTTTCTTTCCTGTTTTACATAAAACTGATAGAAAAGCAGAGATCCCACTTTTATCATCACCAAAGAGTTTCACTGGCTCTGCAAAACTGCATTTCCCTCCCCCAGATGAAGGTGATTTAGAAACCACAGCATTCAAATATATTCTCAAAAGCTGTGCTGGTAAAAATGCAAGCTCAAGCAGTCTCATTTAGCAGGAGAAATTGAATGATCGCATGCACAGCCCTGGAGCACAACTGCACCAAAGCCATGCATGCTAATGCTTGCAGGCAGGAATGAAGAGAGCAACCCTGGAGCTGCCTCTGCCACTAAGTGTGAATTACAGCATTGCAAGTCAGGTTTCCATCAGACCCAAGTTTGTACCTTTAAATGTTCTAGGGCAAATAATTACTTGGACTTCCCGTGTTCAGGCACAATCTACTTTGCTTAACTATTACACCAAAAATCCAGCAGCTTCACAACAGCGTAAATGAAGAATTCCGAAGAGTGTCAGTAAGGAAAGAAAGAGAAAGGAGACCAAAGCCAGGGATTTGGACTTAACAGACTTATCTTGACACATAAAATGGCTCCTATCATGTTGTTCTGTAACCCTGCAATTCTAATATGACCATACAAACCCTAGACAAAAGCTGAAAGTAGGCAGCACATGTCCCTACAAGCTCTTTGGACTTTACTCCAAACCCACTCCTGTATAGAAGCTGAAGCCAGAAAAAAAAAGGATTTACTTATTTTTAACAGTTGACGTATCTATTCATTCTTGCTAAGCAAACATATGACCTGAAAAGCTACGTGCAATCTTCCAGACTTTATCAAAATCCTTCCTTCCTTCATTGCTTACAGGGACTGCACTGCCATCACCCAGAGCTACGAGAGGAAAACAGAAAGATGCTGCAACAGGCACAAGAGTCATACAAGTGATCGTTATTTGTACTGCAAATAATGAGGCTCCACATAACAGTAAGATTGCCGAAGCATTCCATTGTGATTTCTGATAGAGTAAGTAATACTTACTATTCAATCAGCTATCTTTATAGTAATGTGAAAGAAGAATGCAACACAAAGGCGCAGAATCTCTTCCTATTCAGGCTGAAGCACAACGTTAGACAGAAAATCACATTTCTATTTTTGGGCTCTGTGACGCTGAGCACATGGGCACGTGTAAAGCTAACAACTACCATTTACAGGCTGCAAACATTCGGCAGGCATGCTGACAAACTCTTCCATGGGGCTCTGCAGGGACAATCCCATGAAGGAGACTTGGTGTGAGAAGGGCAAGGTCCTCACCTCCTCGCACTGTGAGGAGGAGCCATGTCTGCTCAGGCTTCCAGAGGTCTCCTTCACCCCCACCCAGTCTGATTCAGTGAGCAAGTGAGCTAAGAGTTGCCAGGGTGCAAGGGATGCTAACAAGTTCCTCTTCTGCTCTGTCTGAGCTTGTTATCACAAATGAGGCTGTAGGGACTTCTGCATCCCAGAGGAAGATAGTGAGTGGAAGCTCACTATGGGAAAACCCAGCCAGCCCTTGCTCTGCTCCACAAGAGTACCACAGCAGGGTACAGAGCACCAACCAAACTGTCCTTGGAGGTTCACAGGTTGGACTCCCCCACCTCCAGATAATTAATTTTCAATCTCACAGCAAGAATTCAAAAGCAATAAGAAGATTTTAATATAGTGGCTGCACTGGAGACAGCAGAAATGTGATGCTTGGAGCTCCTCCAGGATGACAGAGCTCTGCCTCACTGTCTGAGCTGCTCCCAGACCTGGCAGGAGGCTCTTGTTGCAGCCAGCCCACAGACAGACCTCTAAACAACACAGTGCCCCCCTACATCTCAAGGCCAAAGCCAAACTGCCACAATAGCACAAGGCAACAGTGAAATTAAATTGCAGTTCCTCACAGTCTGAAACTTTACCATCAGATAAATGACATCACCACAAACTAGGCACTGTGGATGTACATAATTACAACAAGGTCAGTCATCTCTACATAGGGTTCTCTAGCTGAGCAAAGACTGTGATTAAAATAAGATTCAGATTTCTATAATTCAAGATTTCAAATGACAGTTTTTAGTGATGTGTCACTAGAAGACACAGTAATGCTGCACAAAAATGGTTACAAAATACAGGTTTACTTTGTTGGCTTCTAGTCTAAGAGGTATTAGAGCTTGCTGGAAGTGACAGGCTCTTTTTCAGCATCTAGCTTAAAGAGAAACCATCACAGAAAGTGTCTAAGGATCTGGACTGGGAATCTGGCCATCTGGGTTGAGCTCCCGAGTCTGTCACTGTTTCCTGTGTGAACCTGAGCAAGTCATTTAATGTCAAAGGATCCAAACTAAGAAAGATGTAAAGTGAAATTATTAATAAGGTTAAGCAATTTTTTATGGGTGATTGGACTCTAACAGCTTTAGGAAATCCCACAAGGCACTGAACTCCAACCCTTCAGACAGACAGAGATTAATTCCCCATCACTGCATCAGGAATCATGCAGCCTCTGGCTTAACCTGCTTTGCCCCGGTATCTTTGACATGCTGACTGCTCCTTGCAGGCAGCAACAGGCAAGTCTGGAGGTCTCAGTTTGCTAAAGGCATTTTACTGCTGAAATACCACCGCCACAGCCACTGCCCTCAGCCCTCAGCAGGGGCACAGCTGAGCAGGCACTTTCAGCAAGATGCAGTAACACTCATTGCTGCCCAAACCCAACCTCTTAAAATGAACTCTGGAGTTGGAATAGTGTCAGCAAGTAAACAGCCATCACTGGTGTATTTTGTGTTCTGAGCCAGCTCTTGTCAAGTGGAAAAACAAAAATGAGCTTATTGGTTGGCATAGCAAAGTCAATTCATCAACACTTTGATCATCTCAGCTGTCTGATAGTCTATTCCTTCCTCTCCAATGCTGAGCTTATTTACTCATCTCAGTTTATTCTCAACTAGACTGTAGTGCATGGTTTCTAATTACTATAGGCCACCAATGTGAATCCTCAGTACCACAGTCTCTTGTGATAATGGCATACAGAACCTCAGCTTTGAAATGAATTCCTAAGGAATTCTCAGTATCCAATTTGCTCCTCAGCTCCATAACTACCACAGGTATGTTAAAACCATTTAAGTTCTACAGGAAAATCCTCGCAAAATCTTCTGTCCATTCCTATAGATTCACTCCATACCGTAAAGGCAAAGCCTGCCTGTGCAGGATGCAAAGGTCTTGGAAGGGTCAGAAATACCAAGAGAAAAGGTACCCTTCCACAGCCTTCCAACCTTCAGTCTAAAGTTGCTAGTTCTTTCCCTGGCCTGTACCTAACTAGAATAAAGCCCCACCTGCAAACCCCAAATGTAAGTATTTAGTGAGAATACCCATCTCTCCCCAAGGGAAGACAAGAGGAGGCCCACTGGTCACACTGTCAGTGGGCAGATCCTATACTAAAAATGTAATGCAAGAACCTGCCCAGAATGAGAGAAAACAAAAGGGACAGAGGAATGGCAGCATAACCCACAGCTCACTGCACGACTCCACAGAGCTGGCACACCAGGGAGGGGAAAAAGGCAGCAAGAGATGACAAACCTTTCCTTTTGTAGGGAAAAATACATGCAACAGTATTACGTATCAGCTGCCAAAAAGGGGGAGACCTCAATAACCTGTTTTCCACTCCAGCTCCTTTCTCACTCCTGCTTCCCCACCATCTCTTGTCCCTTGCTGATACCCAGCAGTGCTCATCAGACTGGAATTCCCATAGCTCATCTTCTCTCTTTCTGCCAGGTCAGTGAACTGAATGGGCCTGCAGATGGGGTGTGAACAGTGTCCTCATGGCTGGACACAAAGTAAGTGATGGAAGTGTGCAGTCAGAATGGGAAGAGGAGACAGCAGGAATTCCTCCCTCTCAGCCACTGAGGACTACAGATCAGGTCAAGACAATTTTAAGTTAGTCAACGCTGCTCAAGCTTCTAGAATACAAACTGTCTCTCAAAGAAAGAGCAACCTGAGAAGCCCTCTGAGTAACTTTCTGGACTAATGGTATGTTCCAGAATCACACGCAGGAGAATGCATTTTTGGAAGACTGCATCACTACCTGAGCACAGCAGAACTACCCCTCAGACAAAGCATGCAGCACATTTTCTTACAGTTATGAACTGTTCTCCATTCTTCATTGTCCAATGGAGATGCAAAGCTGTTTTTTTATTGTGAACTACTAACATCCTTATTTCTCTACCTACAGAAAAGCTCAATTTTTCTCAATACTCACAAAACCTCCTTAGCTATGAAATCTCGTGGAAGGAGTTGCGTGAATGGCTCCTTACCTTCCCCAGAAAAGTGGAATAGCTAACAGGGCAATATGAATAATAAGTCTCCAGCACTGAAGAAATGATTACAGATAATGAAGAAGAACTGTTCTAGGGGAAGAAGGCAATTCAGGGAAGACTTCAAAGAGATTTCTTTGCAGCTCCCAATACTATTAAGGGATGATAAAAAAACTTGAATAAAGATAAGACAGATGAAACTAGAGGGTGAAGATTAAAGAGCTACTAGGAAGAGAAAGCACAGAAGTTAAAAGCAAACAGAAAAGTGGTTATCTAAATTTCTTAATGCACAAAATATGGGAAGATGTTGAAAAAAGATGTGTCAGTCCTTCCAAGAGACACCACACCTGCTGAGCCAAACTCATTACCTGGAATTCTCATTAGGAAGAGGAAAGAACAAGTACCCACAGGCTTTCTCTTGTTCAGCTCAGCTCGACCAGTAGGTGTCATAGCAGTCAACGTTATAGTTGCACAGCAATTTCAATCCAACAGGGATCTGGTTGGAAGCAAGCTAAATTACAGGAGTTCAAATAAACAGAGTTTAATTAAAAAAGGCAAATAAAATAAAAAGTCGCTAGTCTTTTCCACGACTTCCTATCAGATATTTCAAGTATCCTTAAAGAGCCTGGGAAAAAACACAAAGCAAACAGATTGCCAAACATGTCAGCAAATACCACCGCTCTGGGCTTCGGGCTTTAGGGAGGCACTAACTACTCCGGGCAGGCAGAGGTGGAAAGCACAGCGACGCTTGCTGCCCCTTCCCTGTGTATCAGCCAGCCCGCCTGGCATGCAGGTTTGGTCCCAGCCATCCCAGGCCTGTGAACTCCAGTTAGCAAGTATCAGGCTGCCACGACATGAATGTAAAGGCAGACAAGAAGGAAACACAGAAGGAAGAGAATTTGAAAACCATTTTTAAAACTCTGTACTTCAAGAGAAATGGAAACCAAACACATCCAAGAGAGCTCCTTCTGTGTAGCTTCCCTTTCCCTGGTGCCTAGGCTCCAGCAGCAAAAGTTTGGACTGACTGGTTTCTCACCCTTCTGCAGCAGTAAGGGAAGCAGACGGGCTCTAATCATGCTCTGATATAGGAATAAAGAAGAAAAGCATATGATGGCATCCCCCTTCATGAGCCTGCCTTTGTGCTTGCCAGTCAGCTGTGCACGTAACAAAGCCATCATGACTTTGCCTGGCATTTCCTCTGGAACATATGGTGATTTACTAGGCAGCTTCCAGCATGTATTGACACTGGTTTGAACTGCACTTGAATCCTTCTCTACTACATGCACAAATACAAGTACATGTGGCTGTATGTTTAGAGGCATGTCTATCTGGTAGCACAAGAGTTCTGCCAATAACTAGACAGCAGCAGGCAAAAGCCCAGTCCCCAGTGCCCAGAGACTTAAGTGGGGGGAAATGGCTTTGTATTTCTGGGGGAGACCATGGCAACTTGCTCCAAAGCACAGCAGCTTTAACCAGACCACCAAGAAGACCTCCACCACTTTGCTGAGCACACCAAATGGTTTATCAGCATCTGATCCTCCTCTGCCTCTTCCTGGCTCCTCTCTCTGAGTTGTGGGTTGCATAATGAGCCCAAAATAGATTGCTAAAACACTAAAATTACTAGATATACTTAATAATAATCCTTGCAGCTACAACGTTTTTCATAGCAGGCAACCGGCTGGCAGGTTACACAACTTAACAGCCAAGATGTGAGTCAGAGCAACAAGAGGGAAGTTATGAGCACATCAGTTAAAAAGCCCTACAGATTTCGGTAGTGCTCCGTTCATCACCAACATACCGCAACTGTGACAACCAGATCTTCACACACTGTGTCACCTTGGAAGAGTCACTGTTTTCTCTCCTCACCAGGAGCCGAAGAACCAGTCAACAATTAACCTTCTCATGCCAGAAAATACAATGCTTTTTTTTAAAGCACCATTAATCTTAACATTAGATTTAGCAGATTTCATGAAATCAAAAGACATCTCAAATAACATGTCCTGCGAAACACCAAAACTGGAATGAGTTCAGGTTAGATCTAAGGCAGAAGCTCTTCCCTGTGAGGGTGCTGAGGCGCTGGCACAGGGTGCCCAGAGAAGCTGTGGCTGCCCCATCCCTGGCAGTGTTCAAGGCCAGGCTGGACAAAGCCTTGGGCAACCTGGTCTAGTGTGAGGCATCCCTGCCTGTGGCAGTAGGTTGGAACAGGATGATCTTAAGATCCTTTCCAACCTAAACTATTCCATGATTCTGTGACTCTTTTATTGTATGTTTTTCTTCAAACAAGAAAAAACATTGGACTGCCACCGTGTTCTCTGCTGATCTTTTAATAGTCAGATTTGGAACACCCCTGAAACCCTTAAGAAAGGAAACGTAGTCTGTCTTTTAAAAGCAGAAGTAATTCCACTGAACAACCTTTTAGCCTTTCACTCCTAGGAAAATAACCATACTGCCCACAAGGTGTACCTCATCAAGAAAATCCAATGATGGGTAGTATTAGCAGGGGTTTTCTTCACCTTGCTTTCAAGAAGCTGTTACCACTTGCTGTTCTCACTGCATAGACTCCACCTTCTTTAACATGAACTAAGAAACCCTACCAAAATAAACCACTATACTGAACACACATAGATGAGGAAGAATAAACTCTATATGGCTTTTGCTTTCTGCCTCACCAGGAGACACTGGGGTAACATGGTGATAAAGGCAGAATGAGGGCCAGCGGAAACCTGGACAGAACTAGTTAAAAGAACAAAATAAAGAGGTAAATATACCGTTGCTATTTTAGTGGTACAAGAACTAAAAGCAGTTAGGTAAAAACATGTTATTAATAGCACTTCTAGAGCCTGAAAAAGTGGAACCAAGCTAGAAGTCTGTCTTCAAAGGTTTTATCTTTGAGTGCATTAAGCAAGCCAGATAAGAAGCACTCATGATTACTCAAGGTACTGCGGTTAGTGGTTCACTCACCTGAAGCTCCCACACTCATGTGGAAAGCTACTGGCTTTGAGATCTAGGAAAACTCACTAAGGACCAAGAATGACATGAACAAGAGTCCTTCGAAGTATCACGTTCAGTCATCAAAACAGACTTACAAGTTAAAATTAGACTACTGTTGCCTTCCAATCTCACCTCATGCTGCACACATGCAAATTCCTACTGAAAGGAGGTAAGGAAAAAGCTAGTGTTCTGCATTAAGCTGCTTCTGGAGCCAAGTGATAGCCTTGTAACTTGGGCTCCAGGTTGGAGGGGGGGGAGATGTTCTCTGGAAAGCAGAGATTTCAAGGGAGATGGAAGTGGGAGCTCCTGCCTGGGTGGCAGCGCTAGAATCATAATCAAAGAAATAAAAGGAGCTGGATGGAACCCTAACAAGCATGAGTCAATGTATTTCACGGCTGTCTGCCATCAGGAAAGGCAGAGACACTTTACCAGTGCCCAATAAAAAGAGCAGTTTAATTTCCAAGGTCTAGCAAGCAGCTTGTTCCAAATCTGTTGTTTGCTTCATTGGAGTATAAAACAAAATAAAAATTAAATCATTTGTCTGTTTCTCTAAATCATTTAGGATGTCTAAAGGCAAATAAAGCTCTTTTCATAGTAAACAAGGAATATTTATACTGCAAAACAATCTTTGCCAATTAATATTATACCATTAAAGAAAGTCTGTCTGAAATCCTTTCTTGCTCACTCTTTCTCCATTAAGTGCAAGTTACAATATTTATACCACAGAGAAAAAATAAAATGGGAAGCTTTCTAAGGCAATGATGATTAGAACGTCCTAAGATAAGCACATGGGAACAAAAGAGCCACTGATCCAGCAATAGCCAAATAGTGACTAACCCATTACAAAGGTAATTTGTTCAGCTTATTATTGTTGTATTAAAAGACTTCTTCCCACCCTACTCCTATCTGCTCACTCTTGCCTTACTGCCAACTCCTCAAAGAGTTGACTGAGCGTGTACAGAAATAAAGGAACTAGAAACCTCTGGTTAAAGAAGGATCAGGAAGTTCTTCAATAGAAGCATTCCCCACTGATGTCAGATGCAAGTTAGGAGCCTCCCAGCCATGAGAGCTATTCCTATTTGTTTGTTGTACAACTCCATGAAGCACAAAATATCCTGCGCTGACCCATGCTGGATTTCAAAGCAACAGTTTATGCTTTGAACAGTTTGTGCTAGAAACCTCCAAATAGCTCAGAAGAACAGTAATCCTTTCGAAAAAGCTTTCTTCCAGCTCAATTAACACTGTAAAATTAACAATAATTAGTGTCACAATACCCTTTCAGTTACATACCCAAGCCAATTCTAGCAGGCTCTAGTTGGTCTTCAGTGGCTGCACTGGTTGTCCACACCACACACGCTCTCAGAACACAACACAATGCTATGGGAGAGGTCCTGCCTACTCTGCCACCTGCCAGTATCTCCTCACGCAAGGTGAGAGGAATAGGGAAAGAAACCAGAACCAGGAGAGATCCAGATCTCTGCAACATCAGCTTTCCTCATCCGCCTCCAGAGGCCCATGGGAGCCATACCTGAAAAGCCAAACACCACTGACCTCTAGGTACTTATCTCAGCAGATCTGTTGCTCTCATGGGGCAGAAGAGCCTTTCTCCCTGCTTCCCCAGCTCTTGGCTCCAGCACAGTCTTTGGAGAAGGTGCTTTCACAACTCAGCAATATGACGCAGCTGACAGATCATGAGATGCACCAGTAGTCTGAACAGACATGGCTAGTCCACGCCATCTTCAGCAGCTGCTCAGAAGCTATGGGGCTCATACACACAGGGTAAACTCCAAGGGACATTGTGGCTGGGTGGTGTGCCCCAGCAGGGGCAGGCAGCGTGGTGTGCTGAGCCTGGCTCCACGCATCCCAGGCACACACCCGGTTGCTAAGTGAGCCTGGGTAGTCTGACAAACCCACATTCGGCATGCATCCAGCAACCCTGGAGCAGCAGCCTCCAGCTTCATCACATGTTGTTTCGCTAAGGTGGGAGGGCGGCAGGATGCAAGTGTTACATCTCCTCTGGTCCTTACAGCAGCTTTGACACTCATGGTCACATGGGAGGAGTAGCATCACGCACCACTTGGGCTACCGTATGGAAATACCAATTAAAATTGCTTTTTGATGCTCACCATGGCACAGACCCAGCAGCACAACCTGCCCAGGGGAAGAGGTGGGCTCTCTACCAACGCCACACAGCTTTTGGAGAAGCATGTACCCCTGGTTCTAGGATGCTCTGTGGTAGCAGTAAGACATCCCATGTTAGACTTTCTAAAAGGCACTGTGTTGGTAGGGTTAAACTTGGGTATCAGAGCAAGCATGGATCTGGTCATCCGGCTGAGAAAACACCTCAAGTGCAGTACTGTCACTAGAAGGTGCTCCTTCATCTCCTTCTGTTGACTGCTTTAGTAATATTCCTCAGGGATCACATGAGCACAGATGTTGCTGTTGGCACCTTCTGTGGAGGGAAGGGGTGGCAGACAGACTGGCAAATGGAGCAACCAGAAGGGTTTCCTTAGTGGCCAGATGGGGGAAGTGTTGGTGAGACAATCTGAGGTTACCCTTTTTTGCTTTTATTGTGTCCACCTTGTCTAGGAAAACAATGAAAGAGAATGAGCTGCCTCTCTCCCCAGTCACCTAACGCTGTCCTCTAGCCTTGCAGCTCACACATCAGCATCTGCTCCATTCACCCAGTGTCTTCCACCCATCTCCATAGAGAAATACCAGATGCTCTATTCCTTGCTTCTCCTGCCTCTTTCTTTGTTTAACTTGCTTATCTACTGAAAGGCTCTCTTTGTACAAGCAGTATTCAACAAGTGAAGAGGGACAATGTGTTCCAAGTACCATTTTTCTAGTCTCTCTTGACAACCTTGTCTGTGCTTTTGCTCACTCAGTTGCTTCCTTTAACACACTTTGTATGTACTACTAAATACTTATTATTCATAGGGTGGGTTGTCTTTCAGACAAAGAGCAAACACAAAGGCCTTTTACAAGACTGCAGCACAAAATCAGTCTGCTCTTCCACTACACTTGGCATAATTCAACACGCTACACTACATGCTGAAGACCTGCAGAATTCTTCTACACTGTGTAGAGCAGATGGCCTGAAAATCTGGGTTCTGTTCCTTATCATCACTGAGAGACACTGAACGATCTAGCAAGTCACTTAATCCTCTACATCGGAGTTTCCCTTCATGTAAGGGATCATTCAGTATCATACAAACATAAAGAAACCAAACCCCAATGGGATTCTTTGGATGAAGTGCTCCATTTGTATACCTTAAAATGTTCAGTGAGGAAATTCTAACGTGCAAGAACCTTACAGTAGTATTAAAGGTAATCTGGTAGGGGTCTGCCATCCTGAACAACTCTGTGGTGACAACGGTGGGTTTTGGAAAATCTTCCTGACTAGAAAATGTGATGAACGAAGCAATGTGCAATATTTAATGCCAGATTTTCAGAGAGCCCGATAAGAAACACCCCCTCAGTATTTCTGAACTCCTGCCATCATATCACTAACAAATATGCTAGATATCATAAAAATAACAGAGCAGTAACAAATTTAGACAAAACTGTCATCAATTTCTGAAAGATATCACGAAGCAGCAGCCACAAGTTTCTCAAACTCCCTTCGCGGCTGCATTTGTGTTACAGGATGGTTTGGGTATGAATGATGAAGGTCATTTATGAACTGTCTTGATTGCCAAAAGCAAATTACACTTTTGAAGGTTACCAACAAAGAACATCGTAGTGCTTTTATGTTGAAGGATAGAACTGTTCCCAAATGACATCCCAAAGAAAAAGCTTTTCATTATTACTTCTTCCACTTATTCCAATGAATTTGTCATTGAACTAAATGCCAATCTCCTCTTTCAGAAAGGGTACAGGATCATCACTGAAAGTATGTAAACCACTGAACTATGCACTGTAACTTTTACACCTACAAGATTTGATGCTTGAGCAGTGTGAAAATGCAGGCAAGTGAAATTAAATAGTTTCTAGACTACCCATAGCAAAGCAAATATATATATTAGAGCTAATACCATTTTCTTCCTCTGCTATAACATAAGCAAAGGTTACAGCATCCTCATACATCATCTACAGCCTAAACCACTTGATCAAGTAAGTATGAGACGGAAGTAAATAGCGATTCTGTTTTTATTAATCAAGAGAATAACTGGTCATAACCAACATCTTTCCTCTTACTGGGAAGTAACACTGAAATCTTGGGAAACAACAAACTGCTCATCCCCTTATGTATAGGAAGACTGTAACGTGCCTCACTTCTACAACTGAGCATAGAATGGTGGAGTTTACATCATTCAGTCAAATTCTGCACATAAAACAGACATCAACCTTGAAGACTGGAGGCACAGATTTATCTATTCTGGTCAGCCTCAGTATACTATCAGCTTTTTCAAAAGAGTAATGCCTTAAGGCTTATGTTTGGGTTTAGGGAGGAGGTTTTTAAGAACAAAGAAGGGAAACCTAATTCTGCAGTTCTACACAAGGACAGTGCTTATGGCAGTTTATAAAGTAAACCATCCAATGGATTATACAATTCTTGTGGCACAAATGTTCTTGAATTCTCTGGTGTCAGCTGTGTAAATGAATCACAAACCAATTTTGTTGTGCAGTACATTCATTACAGAGTGCGTGGGAGAAATGACCAAGTATGAACTTTATCAGGATGGTGGAAGCACCTCTTCTGAAGTTCGAAGATGAAAGTAGGGTACCCTAAGATGAATTACAAGAAAAGGCCAGGCTGGGCTGGCTGCATGGTTCCTGGCGTCCCATGAGGGGGACTGGTGTAGATGTGGCTTGCCAAAGTCACAAAGACTTGGAACAAGGCATGTGTTGAGCATTTTTCTTTCTGTATTTGGAAAAGACCCCAGAAGATGACAACAAAAAGAGGAAGCACCTCAGTACATGTGAACAAAAGCATACAGTACTTAAGTCCCAAATATGATTTTTTAACTGGGTGTCAGATTTTCATGTGCCTAATGCTGTACTAATGAAAAGGGGATTTAGCAGATGTAGCTCCAGATAAAATCTGGTGAAAACATCATGCAGTCTCACAGCTGCACAGAGGAACAGGGGATTTGGACCTGTGGTTAATTAAGATCACTTCATGTTCGGCTACTCAGTTGTTTGTGGGTAGTGCTACGCCCACCTCAAGTCCTGTATGGACAGCATTCTGGGACACGGAGTATACTCAGAGTAGCCTATCACGGTATGTATGCTCCTGCTTCAGCTGAGGGACATATTACTGAACACAGCGTGTATGTAAGTGTCCTTACATAAGATACTGCAATTCACACCCCATTTTGGAACATAACAGGTAGAAAATGAAGGGTAACAAAAGCAACTGATAGCAAGAGGGAGAACACTGCAAGGGTTTTTCAAGTGCAGCTCAGTAAGCCCCCTCCATGGGTCACTAACTTAGAAAAATTCCTCTAAAAACACTTAGTACATTCATTTGCACAAAGCTTCAATATTTCACATCAGTGTCAGGTATCACATTTCTGTTTGAAAATCTGAATCCAAGCAGGTTTTTGAAGTGAAAATCCACTTCTTTTTGAGGAAGGAATCATACACGCTTTGAGGGAAAACCCAGTTGCCTGCTGCAAAAATAATACCAAATAAAGAGGAGCTGATTTATGATCCTACTCCCGAAGCATTTCAGTGAGTTCTTACACTGAGCCATAGCCCAACACAACGTCCTCCTTACCACTTGACGCTAGCTGCAGCGGTAGTCAGGAGCTACAATCGCAGTGGGTGACTGGCACAGTGCCCTATCCATTTTGTTTGCAATTGGTTCGTTCCCATGATGGTAAAGCTTACTGGATTTCAAATTCAAAACCTTTCACAAGGCCACACCTAGCAGTAACTCCACTTCATGTTCAGCCGTCAAACACTTCAATGTCACACTGGAATGGGAAGCAGCCTGTAAAGCAGGTTGACATCAGATACCACATTACTTGTGTGACTCTTTTGCAGCAGGCTTGAGCCTAAGGAATGTGGTACACTCCTCGCTGCATCCCTCAGCAAGATGCTTGCTCAAAGGCAGCTAGAAGGCCGATTCTCAAGGATGGACACAGGAAAAACACCAGTTGTCTAACCATGCAGACTAGTTTAACACAAATACTGTGGGCACCTCCCAGCATTCATAAATCAAGCTGGGAAACTGCTTTGTTTTACACAAGATCTTAGTAGTGTTTGTCACATTTAAAGTGAGCTACTTGGTTTATGCCCACCATGGTGCATATCAGAGTCCTTGGAGGAGCTAAGAGGGCCTGGCTCAGCTACACAAAGAGGAAAATTACCTCCTTTGTCTTGCTGTCCAAGAACTCACAGTTATCATAAAGGTCTCAACATTTAAGCAAGGAAACAAAGGATCTGTAGGAAGGGTTTGGTCCGGAGCAGGGATCCCAAAGTCTCTATACAATATTAGCAGTAACCTCCAAATTTTATTCCTTTTTTTTTTTTTTTTAATGGGGGCCAGTTATTTCAGCTTTCATTGGAGAGCTGGAGAAAGGATCAACTCATCACTTAAAGTTTGACTGCTCAAGGATGTAGGTTTGTAACCCAGCTTCCATACTGCACATCTATATACCTTCCGTATTGTACACCTATCTTCCAGCTTCCATGCTGCACATATGTCTACCTTCCCTCTCCTTTATGGAGTGCCTTGAATGGGTTGAGTGTTTGGATTTGCAGCACTGTAAATTTGGCCTTTAGTGACTTCAGAGAAGATCAGAAGAGCAAAGCTGTTATGGCAGGACATCACACCCTTTTACTAAGAGTTCATTAAAGAGTCAGCTGCTCACCAGACCACAGACACCAGAAATCACTTTTAGAGTTGTAAACAAGTAAGACGAGGGGGTATTAGGTCTCTGTTCTGTCTTTTGCTTGGTCAGTAATGCTATTCAGTGTATGAAGCACCAAGGAACATCACAAAGCACAGTCACCAGGGCACAGAGGTACCAAGTCATTGACATTAGTGCAGTTACAACACATGATGGAACAGGGCATATACAGGCAAAAAAGCTGGGCAACAGCATTCATGTACTAGAAAAAGTGCATACTAATTGAATTACTTGAGAGATTCAGCAAGAGGCTGGTCATTACACACATACATATGCACATGAGCACACAGGGGTGACTGGTGCCACTACAAATATATTCTATTATTTACCTTAGAAATACCAAGATAGTTTGAAGCTCTGGCCACTCAGTCATGGTAAGCAGTAAGAAGTAAGAAGAAGCAGACTTCAAGCTTTGCAATAAGGGTAGGAACTCTGAAATTCCCATGGAACATCCCCTTCCTCTTTGCCACCATGGTCCAAAAATGGACTGAGACACCTCAGCACACTTAAGTATGAGCAGATGGCTGTGGCCATGCATGTAACTGAAAATAAGAGCAACACACTACACGTGCTGCTGTCCAGCCTCCATTGTGTATCTGTATTGTACTGCTTTGTGCCTATATAACATGAGAGAAGAAAATGAGTTTAAGCTAAGGAAAGCTCCTTCCTACAGTCAATGCTAGAGAGCATTTCACTGTTTTCCCAGTGAAGCCCAGATTCCCAGGCTGCGTAAGAGCAGTTACACTGTGTTTTGGATGATGAGCTCCTCTCTCTGGTGGTGGGCCAACATTCAGAATTTCCCCCATTCCTAGGAAATGCATGCTCTATTTTAAAAGGCTTTGGGGAGCTATTCTGGGGAATCCTCGCTCACACTGAGTAACCTTTATCTAGATTAACGTTATTTCTATGTTTTAGTCTACGTGGGTGGAGAAGGGTAAAAAATCAAAGTAATGCATTTTCTTCTGTTGGGATAAACAAGCTGGTGTGGGTGGTTGTGCATGTTCAAAATGAGAGAAACCCCTTTTTTAATGTTAGCTTTCTATTACTCATCTGAAAGCAGCTTCACAAAAGCCAAATGTGACTTCTTTTCTTAAGGATTAAAATAGTTGGAAAACAGATTTTATTTTAATTCACCATCCACCTTGTTAACTGCATTTTTCATGTATCTGGAACAGCTTTGCCACATATGGAACACTCTACAGATTTTGAAAGGTCACAGTTCTTTTCTATTTAAGGCTGACTACTGTATAGGTAATAGAGAAAAAACCCTTTCAAAACCAATTTAAAGTGTAATAAACCAAACAGAATATTGATCCTGCTTGTGGATTAATGAATGAAGTGCTTAGCCTTAACTTCAGGATGTCCAGAATCTGTTCCATTCTTTTTCCCATGTACTGATGTGCAATTGGAATGGCTTCCACTGACATAATGTTGATATAGTTTGCCATGCTTGAAAATACATTAGGAAAGAGCTAAAATTCTGATTTTATCATCTTAGCCTGTGCAAATTTAATTCCATTTCAGTGAGCAGAATGCAAATTATCTTAAGTATTTAGCAACCAAAACGGGAAAACCTTTAAATGCACATCAGCACAAAACAGGAAGTATTCTCTTACTCAGGATACTCCAAGGCAGTTATGGTTTTAGTACCAGCTTCACAAAAGAATCATCTTCTTCCATTCAAAGATGAATTGTAATTCAAAATTCACCCTTCCATCAATTTATTTTATTGAGGGTTATCAATACCTGTTGATTATGTTACTTTCAGTGGGATTTACTAGTGAATGACCTATGAGAATTTCAACAACTTACTATTCCTTTGGGGAAATACACATCTTGTTTTGTATGCCATACTCAGTTATTTCTTTATAACAATTGTACAGACATTAGACTACAGTATCTAAATGTATGCAGAAATGCTCATTATTCATAGTAGGAGATGGCGTCTCAAACAAGTGATGTGAATTCATCAAATCACTTTAGAAGGGATTAGTCATTTAAGAACATTTTAAAGAAGCATTTCACTACTTACCCACATAGATTAATCTAAGTTACAGCTAAAATCGACAAGAAAATGTATAACGGACTTAAGGTACTGAATACAAGTAATGGTACAGTTTTATGATCTGTACTGGGTTTACATGCCAAAGAACTGGCACCAGGGGGCTGCAGGGGTGGCTTCTGAGAGAAGGCATCAGAAGGTTTCCCTGTGTTGGCCAGAGCCAGTTCAAGCTGGCTCAGAGTCGCCACTGGCCAAGGCTCAGACGGTCACTGATGTCAGAAGCACCTCTGGGATAATGTATGTAAGGAAGGGTAAAAACCCTGCATGAGAGGGTAACAGCTCTGCAGACACCAAGGTCAGTGACAAAGGAGTGGAAGGAGGTGCTCCAAGTGCTGGAGCAGAGATTCCCCCCACCCTGCGGTGAACAGCATGGTGGTGAAAACCACGGTGATGCAGGTTGTGCCCAGACAGCTCATGGAGGCCCATGGTGGAGCAGAGATCCACTCTGCAGCCTGCTGTGAGAAGCCCACGCAGGAGCAGCATGGGGGACATAGGTTGGAGTAGCATGGTCCTGAAGGATGCACCCTACGGAAGGCACCCAGGATGGAGCAGGACTCACACTGGAGAAGTTTGTGAAGGACTGTCCCTGCTAGAGGGATCCCACACTGGAGCACAGGAAGAGGGTAAGGAGGAAGAAGTGGCAGAAACCAAACATGAAGTAACTGCAGTTCCTATTCCCTAACTCCCAGCAGTGCTCAGGGGAAGAGGTAGCGGAGTTGGGAATGCATTTGACCCTGAGAAGAAGAGAGGGATGGAAGAAAGGTGATTTTTAGATTTATTGTTATTTGTCATTATCCTACTCCATTTACCTGGTCATAACTTAAAATCATTTCCCTTAGTCAAGTTTGTTTTGCCCATGACAGTGACTGGTAAGTGATCTCCTTGTCCTCAGCCCAACCATGAGCTTTTCATCCTCTTTTTCTCCTGTCTTGTTGAGAAGGAGGAGTGATACACTGACCAGCCAAGGTCAACCTACCTCACTGCCTTAGAACCTCTTGGTTAATTATGTCCTCTGTTTTACAACCCCACTATGTAAACTATTTTTCTCCAGCTAGATCTTCCTCTGTACAAGCATAGGACCCTGAAGCTCAGGGCCATATAAAGTTAAATAGAACATAAATAACTTCAGAGTTTAAAACTTTTGGAAACGAAACTTTAAGACAATGTCTCTGAAAGACAGTGGAGTTATTCTGGGCTGAACACCTACAATCACAGCAGGAATATGAATATTTAATGCTTGCAGTTGGTCAAATCCTCTCCAAGTCTGGGTATTAAAACTTTACTTGAAGGGGTCTCACAAGCTGAAGGAGAGAAGGAATAAACCAAAGGGCACATCCTCCTTAGAGTATGGGATTTCACCTCCCTGACAGTCACATCACTTCAATTACCCATAGTAGACACACAAACCTAACACGTCTCGGAGCACTTTCAGTCCAGGGTGTAAAGAAAATATGCACAAAAATCTATGAGCTAGATCAACATTACCTGTTAGAGACACAAAAGTCAAGGAAGTTGTCCAAGGCCAGAAAGAAGATGCAAAAATGAAATATGGAACCTACCAGTGAGGAAATAAATACATTTTCCTTAGATGGCATGGAGAAACAGGGAATGCAAGAATATCCACCTACCTAAACAGCTTTCAAAAGGCAGCATGAGGAAGAACAGAGTACTTTAGTGTCTGCTTACATCTGGAAGGGTTTTGAGGAAATGAAAACATTGCCTCCTGGCCAGCTAATATGGTTTAACTCCCAAGCCACAGACCCATCCAGATGTCTCAGCCGTGCCCAGTGTCCTGGGTTTTCAGGCGTAGAAGACATATGCCAGTGAAACATCAGACCCCTCTTCCCACAGGGCTTGTGGGATTGTTTTGGTGAGTATAAGCACAGGAGAAAGCAGCAGGCTGTCAGTTTGACCACTCTGAAATCCATCATCAGATGGGCTAATATTCTCAAATTGAAACCTTCACTCTTCTCATTTTAAGAAAGCTTTGTTAAAATCTTCCAGCAACTCAGCCTTCTGCACCAGAAAGAATTCTGGGATATCATTTTGAACTTAAATCATAAAACAGACTTGGGAAACTTGTCATGCGGAAAGGCGGACCACAAGGCCATGGGTTGCCTCTCTGAAAACAACACGCTGCCAAGCCCCCCGAGATCTACAATCAAGGCTTGAAGCACTCCTAGCTGAAATGTTTGATCTGAGAAGGGTTCTCTCTCTAGTTACACCTTACAGTACAAAAAGAAGAAAGGTGAAGCTAATGCTGAAGAGGAAAGCACAGTTACATTTTAAAATTGCTTTCTGAAACAGATGGTGGGAGCCCTGTCCAGTGGCACAGCTGGAATGGCATCACAATAAACACACCACTACATGCACAAAAGCAAGCGATTTTATACCAGCAGGAGACAGACTTCTCTGTTGCAATCGCTGCTCCCCCAAGAAATATGCTCCCACTATGAGCTTTGGCTTTAAATCACACTTGCTTTGTAAAAATGCAGAAAGTTCTTTGCCATTTCTTTCAGTCTTAGAAAGCTCCAAATAACGCATCTACGTTCTACTGCATTCCTTCTTTTATTACAGGACACAAATATCAGCTTTTGGAAAAGCTACTTGCACTTTCCATCACGATACTCCAAAGCATTCAGAATTAGTCATTTAATCTCTATCCAAGCTAAAATGGCTTACTAGAGAAATCTCAGCTTAATAAATTATGTATAAGAATTCTCTTTCATCTAGCGCATGCAATCATTAGAGCTATAACATCATTTATGGCTGCAGCAGAATGAACTGAGCAAATACACTGTGGTACAACCCAGCATAAGCTAATATTGGTTACAAAGCTTATACACATGGAAATAAGAAACTGCCAAAACCAGAACACTTCCCAGTGCTCCAAAGGCCTTTCGCATTCGTAAAGAAGGTGCCAGTGAACTTGCACCTCATCCCAAGCAAAAGACTCCAGGAAGTAGCTATCATGCAAGCTTCTCCCTTCTTATGATTCTATTAAGCTGGAGATACAAAGTCCAAGCTGGAGCCCCAGAGTGTTTAAATATTTACTGGGGAAAACCAGCCCTTCATCGATGCGGTGAATCCTGCTGCCCTCCAAAGCTCCACTTCTCTTCCATCTAGCCCACCTTCCAGAAAGGGGAGCTTGTCACTTGACCATCCCACATACCCCCAGTGCCTACACTCTGGTTCCTCCCTGAGATTCCAGAAGTAGAGAGAATCATCAAGTTAACCTGCTCTGATTTCACACCATCGTTAGAGCAGGAAGTGTTCTGAGAAATCCTGTCAGGTCCTTTTCAGCTGCAAAGCTCTCGAGTCTGACATACAGCCACCTGCAGCCACAGGCTGCAGTTCCACTTCCTTCAGATGCCCCAGAGAGATGCAGCAGCTGATTCTCCCTGTTTCCAATTAGAGGAATATTTCAGTGACTGGCAGGAGAAGGAGTTAATTTAAGGTCTCCTTTCTCTTTCCCTCTAGGAAAAATAGAAAGTTTTCTAAGGCTGAACGCCAGCCAGATGTAACTAGACAGCTAATAACTTCAGGAGGAATTTCAGTCACTTGAGGGAACTGCTCAGGGAGCACCTGACAGCAGGCTGACAGCCTTTGAATAGAGGGTATTTCACTGCTGCTTGTTGAGAAAGCGAGTGAAAGGAACCTGGACAACCATGATATACCAGGGACAGAGCACTGGAAGCAACTCTCTCAGCCACAAAGCCCTCAGATGTCACGGGCAGTGGCATTTCATAACTGCAGCCCTGTTGTAGGGAGGACATAAAGGGGACACACGGGCAGAAGCATCATAGAATCACAGACTGGTCTGGTTTGGAAAGGAACTTTAAGCTCATCCAGTTTAGGACCAGCAAAAAGAGCAACACAAGGAACAGAGGGGAAAGATGGCTTTTACTTTGCCAAGATCCAGCTCTAGAGTTAGTTCAGGTCTACACCAATTGGTTTTGGTACCTTACACTGCATCTGCATGGCTGCTTATTTCTGTCACAGTGGATCCAGACGCCAGTAAGTGTGGGGGACATCTGTAAGGTCAGCACTGACCACTGGTACTGAAGGGTCTCAGAGAAGGAGTCCCATCACAAAGGAACGGATGGATCACTGGAGGAGACCCACCAGTCAAGAAATATATGAATACAGATGGTAAAAGAGTGGGACAATGCTAAAGCTCACTTAAGCTGAGTGAAACTCACCTAGAAAGCAGTTTGCACTATGCAGTGAGACAGTATCAGAACCAAGTGAAGGCAAGGCACCCTGGAGATGGGGACACCTCAGAGGAATAACCAAGTCTAAAAATATACCCATGAGATTCTTCAGGCAAAAAAATCCCCATGTATTTGGAATCTGCATGGATATATTTGGGGTGAATATGCAATATCTACACTTCAACTAGTTGAACACTTTGAGAGACAGAAATGAAACTCTTTATTGAAATGAAAATTGTAATTCTGGTAGCTATAGTCCAAAGGATATGTAATATATCACAAACAGAACTCACAGAAGGCACCAGTTCATCTGAATTCTACAAAATTCCATATGCAGAAATAGACCAGAAGTGTTAGAATTAACAGGCTGGGGAGCTATTTCTATAAAGGATTCACAGATATTTAAACTCGATTAAATCCCAAACTCTAAAAAGTTGCCTTTTAATGTGCATTATCTCAAATCTCTATAGTATCAGACCTTCTATGCATTTTCAAACACATCTATTATTTATATGATTTAACATTGCAATCAGCCTGCTTTCAATTAAAAAAATAAAATGAGTCTGTTAACCCAGAAGCATCAAACTCTCCCATTATCAATCAATGCCACTTTTCTGCTGACTGCTACTCAATTAAAATCCAATTATTTGAATACCTGGATAGAAATTGATACCAAAAATGTGTCTTTTTAGTAGGAGTATTTTGTGTAGAAACTTGACAGCCCAGTAATCACCACACTATGGATAGGAAGTGTTTTGTAACCTGGGCTGGGAAAAGCTACGCCGATGAACGTGCAGATAAAGCGTGGCAGTTCTGGAGTAGGCATTAGTTTCTAAATCTGGGACTTCTGGCTCAGAGCAGATCCAAAATGATGCAACTCTGCCAGCATGGTTGTGAGCTTTAAGAGAGTTGGTCCTTCTATGCCTCAGTTTGTTATTTCTACTGATGTTAAGAAAAAATAAGGAGTTACATATTCTTAGACCATCTTACCACACTACCCACAGTGCTATTTTAAAACATGCCAGTCAGTGACACCGATGCTTTACGTGCTCTCAATACAAAATTTGTCACTTCTTGTATTTCTTTTATTTCTGGAGTCCTCAGCATAAGAAGGACATGGAGCTCTTGGAGCAAGTCCAGAGGACGCCACAGGGATGAGCAGGGGCTGCAGCACCTCCCATATGATATACGGAGGAAGTTCTTCCCTGTGAGGGAGCTGAGGCACTGGCACAGGGTGCCCAGAGAAGCTGTGGCTGCCCCATCCCTGGCAGTGTTCAAGGCCAGGTTGGACACAGGGGCTTGGAGCAAGATGCTCCAGTGGAAGGCATCACTGCCTGTGGCAGGAGGTTGGAACTGGATGAGCTTTAAGGTCCCTTCCAACCCAAACAACTTGGGATTCTATGATTCTTACATAAATGAATACTAGGTAAGTAGCTGGTTTTAAAACGACATCTCTCAGTCTTCTTGTAGCTTCTTTTTCTCCTCCCCTTGCAAAACCCAATATTGTTTGGAAAAAAAAAAAAAAAAGTCCTATGAGGAAATCCTCCAGTATAAATTTGCTTCTTAGCTTTTAATCACATTCATTTTCTAGCAGAGCTTTGATTTACTTAACCCAAGTGCACAGAGCACATTATTTTTTGCTCAATGCTGAAAAGCCGAATTATTTGATATTGATAATATATGCAGATAGAAAACATTACCACACTATTTAATTTCAGTAGCCAACTCTGGGTACAGAAAAATAACCCATACTCTAGGCTTGAAGTCTAATTTTACAAAACAGACTTCAAAGATGAAAGGTTTCTGTTTTCTCAGGTGTAATTATCTAGGACATACTTGACACCTGGAAGTTACCATGGAGAACTGTCTTTAGGAACAAAAAAATCTCCTATCCAATGTATTTCTTTAGCTGATCCCAAGGATCTTTATATCATGATATTTTAAAGCAAGTATGGAATCACAGAATGGTTTGGGTTAGGAAGACCACGTTACTCCAAGCCTCTGTGTCCAACCTGACCTTGAACACTGCCAGGGATGGGGCAGCCACAGCTTCTCTAGGCACCCCGTGCCAGCCTCAGCACCCTCACAGGGAAGAGCTTCTGCCTTAGATCTAACCTGAACTTGCCCTTTTTCACTTTGAACCCATCACCCCTTGCCCTGTCGCTGCAGTCCCTGATGAAGAGTCCCTCTCCAGCATCCTTGTAGCTCCCTTCAGACAATGAAGCTGCTCATGTTCAGTTTCTCATCAACCAACATCCCCAAGTTCTTCTCCTCAGGCTGCTCTGAATCACTGCTCTGCCTAACCTGTAGCTGTGCTTGGGATTGTCCTGACCCAAGGGCAGGACCTTGCACTTCATTCAACTTAGCTGCTCCAGTGTATTCACTTTCAAATGTAATACTGTCTTTTACATCACATCATAAAATCTTATCAATTGAATTATACCTACTACAGTTTTAATCCATTTCTACAGAGGAGGTTCACATCACGGAGGATTACAGAGAGAATTTCAAATGGGATATTAGGTTATGATGATTCACATTTGACAAAATAACTTGAACTGACACACAGGAAGAAATGAAAAGAGACAAGAACCACGGATAAGAAAATGAAACATTACAGATAAGCAAAGTAATTCCAAAATGAGATAGATACTAAAAGAAACAACTCTTGATAGAATCAGTCATATTCACGTTACTTTTCCATTGCCATTTCTGTGGTTGATTTTGTTCCCTATATTAGATTTCATACCATTTCTTCCACTTGCTTACAAACTCAAGTTGTAGAAAGTAGGGAACACTCTTTATCACAAGTCCGCAACAGTTCACAAATATGCCGGAATCTGTCCACTTCAGAGAAATGCAAAATACTCTCCCGTATATGCAATCCAGCTGCCTATAGAACTAGAACTGGAATAAATACTTATTGCCTGCATGCTAGCAGTTCCTTAGGCAAGCTCTGAAAAACCTTCTTATAAGAGAGGCTATAGAGAAGAATACCAGAATTCAAGCAACTCGGTTTTTTCCATACAGACGCTCCTGAAATGGTATATATTAAAATCAAAGCCACTTACCCTTTTTCTCAAGTTGTAGGTCAAGATGAGATTTCTGGAGAAGGAGTGTGAAAAGGCTGTATAGAATTCCAGCACCTTCTGCAAGGCGTCTCTCTTAATCACATGAAGATCACAATAAGTCAAAGCCCTTACATTGGCACAGGACTGGGCGAGGGTAGACTCCTTCCAGAACACATCCCCAAAAACATCTCCTTTGCCTACAAAAAAGCAGCAGCATTGCTTTCAACAACAGTGCAATTTCCACCAAGGATATAAAAGGACACATATCTCATTTATGCAGTAAAGGTTCTACTTTATGTGGTTAGAAAATTCTGTATGGAAAACAAAAAAGTCTTTGAAGTATTCCATAGAATTATAGAATCGCAGACTGGTTTGGGTTGGAAGGGACCTTAAACTCATCCTGTTCCAACCCCCTGCCATGGGCAGAGACACCTCACACTGTTACATGTCACGCAAGGCTCCACTGCTAACCTTTTCCACTCATTTTATTAATTACAACAGCCCCACAAAATTCGGTAAGAATAAACTACAATCAAAAAGTGTTTCATGTGGTAAGTCCCCTTTAAATATCAGCAAAGGTCTTCCTTTCTAACTTGAGAAAAGCAGTTCATTCTTGGTTCATGTTCCCTTCTGACCCCTTTCAAAGAGATTAAGAGGAAATACTTTTCCCCTTTCTTCTTTTAACTGCCATGCAAAGGCTTTGTTTCTTACATCTCTGTTGTTTTCTTAATGTGACCAACAATTACCCACTACTGTGCCAATAAAAGCATCCTGTCTAATACATCAGTGCAGATCCAGGCTATACAGAAACACCAGAATGCATCAGTATGAAAGGAAGTTTTCCCTAATTCGCTCGCTCAGTGCCAGGAAAATCTGTCTTGATAACAATATAGAAGAGCAGGACTCACTCTGGTGGCTCTAATGCTCTTCAGGTGGCAAGAGTCTCAACAAAGTCTTTCACGAGTTGTGCATGTGTGTTCCTGTACAATGCAGCAGAGGCTCAAGGTAACAACAAAGTCCAAACTAAGATCATAGAATCATAGAATAGTTAGGGTTGGAAAGTACCTTAAGATCATCTAGTTCCAACCCCCCTGTCATGGGCAGGGACACCTCCCACTAAACCATGTCACCCAACTAAACCATGTCATCCAAGAAGACCTAGTTATGCCCCATCCCTGGCAGTGGTCAAGGCCAGGTTGGACACGGGGGCTTGGAGCAACCTGGTCTAGTGGAAGGTTAAGAAAACATGGCCATTTCCTTGCCACCTTCCCATGTGTCCATCTTATTAGCTTGGGGCAGCCAGTGAAATCTCTGCTGAGGAATACTGAAATGAGGTCATCAGCATCAGTCTGGACACTACAACCCAGGGAAAAAAGTGTCCAAAGCTGCCTGAGGAGCAGCCCCCAGTCAGGAATTCACCAGTTATACCCCAGCTCAGGCTGGGCACAACAGGGAGTGTTTAGGAGAAAGGTGCTCCTTTATATAGCAGTGGTCCTTGTTTGTTTGTTTTCCAACATGTTAACATTCCAACAGTGCTAACAAGATAAGAATACTCAGTTGCTACCGTGACAATGACCAAACTACACTGTTCTTTTTTGAATGGTATATTCCTCTTAAACCTCTGCTGTGTTATATCACCATTGCACATCACTTTTAAGAATAAAGAAATACATTAACAATGTCTGCCAAGTTGTGGTAGGGATAGACAAGATGGTCTCTTGTCTTGTAAGCAATACTTCGCCCATCATGATTCTCAAAGCCAAAGCATCAAAATACATCAGTTCATCCGACTTTTCCTGGGCCCTTTTAGGTTTCATTCCCTGTGTGAAAGTCAAGACAACTATCTTGAGTCAAGGTGTAAAGAACTATCACGATCAGTTTAGTTCTGAACACTTTGAAGGAGCACAGACTGTATCTCCATTTTAAATGTGTATGTATATGGGAACAACCTGATCCATTAGCACATTTTTTCTCCACAAAGTTAGGCAAAAGCACCATAATAATATCCTTTCTTCCATCCCTAGTGTCTTTACATAGTGCCAACATACAGGAATACTCCGAAGGCTGCGTTATCACTAAGCACAGTGGTAGTTCAATAGCCTGGTGCAGTGAGCAGCTTATCATTTTAAAGGCAAGGACTTTTCACATTTGCAACCATTTAAACATATGCTTTTTCAGTAGATACATTAAAAATGGCCCAAGAAAAAACTTTAATGCACTTAAAATAGATCATCATCTACAAGGCTTTTAGACAAACAAACACACAATATATTCAAAATTGAAACAATTTTTATGCACCATAAAAACTGATATGCTTCACTGGGTAAAAATGGATTGTTTGCCTTTGGAACAAATATGCTTTTACTCACAATCTTCCAGGCAATTAGCTAAACAACTCTTTTAATTACTGCTCTGCAAGCCAGCAAGCATCCAAATGTGCCCTCACTGATGAGCAACAGTTAGAGCCAGTAGTCCAAGCACAAGGCACAGGAAGTCTAGCTTGTTTCTAAACAGATTTCTAACATCTCCAGACAAGTTTCCCTACCTTAAAATGATAATAATTATTTTACTGCCCTGCAGTAACATGAAGAATAATTAGTACAATGCAAGTACCAACCCTATGGAGCTGCTTTGCCTACACAGGAAAACCACCTACAGCAGGAATTAGCTCCATCTTCCTCTTTTTAAAATGTAATGCTGCTTTTCACATAAGACAGAAAGACACAACTCAAGTGTCCTTCACCCATGGCAGCACCCCCCACTGTCCCCTTGCTATTTGTAACTCCCCAAAACCTCCCCACCATGCCTGCAGTTTCCTGCTACCCCAGCGAACTGCTTCCCACTAGTGGCAAGGGCAGCACAGGAAGGAGTTACATGGAACCAAACCAAGCTGAGAAAAGCAACACGTGAACCAAAGTCCAAGTCAAAGGCTTCTATGAGCCTCCATTTTTAACAAAGAAATAAATCTAAACCAAGAAGTTGTGCTGTTTTCCATCGTCAACAACTTGCTTCAAGTCAATTGGGTTAAGAGCCAGTGATCTAAGTCAAAAATCAATCCTGCGTTCCAGTTTGGTTTGCAAAGCAAGGCGTGTGTCCAAGCACCACAACGCTTTGTTTGTCAGGTGCATTTTCTAAATGATACAGACCAAAATAGCAATCTCAGTTGTCAGATTCTGAAATAAAGTTGTGTTTGACATTCACAGAAAAAATAGGGATAGAGGAAGGAGCAGTAGGAAGCCTTTATAGCAAGCAGGAATTACAATTCCACTCAGGAGTATCTGTACTGGATTAGAACAACTGCCCTCTTGTACATAAAAAGGAACTTCAGTCCATCTCACTTTGTTTATATGTTTCCATCAAGTGAAATCAATCACTCAGGAAAAAAGAAGGAAAAAGGGGAAAAAGAGGGCAGATTGAGTGGGTGTTTTATCAGAAACATCTGCAATTGGAAGGCAAGAAGAGCAAAGGGAGACTTCTAAGCATGTATTCTAAGGCAAAGAATAATGGCAGCATTAGGGAACCTGAGGCAAAAGCCTCTCTTCACATTTAACTTCAGGCTTTCTACATATCACCTTACCTCTGAAGACAGCTCAAGAAGCTAGAGATATGCAGATGGCTAGTTGGTTGTCAGTACTTTGCAGTTTCATTCCCAGCTTGCTGAATTCCAAACATTTGCCAGGAACACTCTCTGTCAATCACACTTCAAGTGGATGATCTAAGCTTTTACCATCAATCATTTATATTCCCTGCTGGATTTGTGGGCTGAGGACCTTTTCCACCATCAGCTCAGTAGGCTCTGGAAAGCCAAATGGTTTTCTGCCTTTCATGTTTGCTTGTTTGCTTTAATTATAACAAGTCCCCAAACCCTGACATATTTAAACACTGAAGAATTAGTTCATAAAACCAGCACCTTCTACTGCCATATTTCTTCTTTCCCAATTTTTTTCTCCATACTACATTTGTTATTCATCTTACGAGTGAAGAGGATTTCTCTATTCCCACTGCAAATTCAGCCTAAATCAGACAAAAGGTGAAGCCACATCCACTGTGTCCTGAGAACAGCATCAGTAATAAAGATCTGATGATTGCAACTTAGCCAATTGCTTTGCTGACTCTCTTCTGAGAGAGAACCATGCTCACACATTGCCTTGATGTGCCTCTACCAGAACAGACCCTAGTTGTTTCACTTGTACAAACAGGAACGATTGAAGAGCTCCCAGACAAGAGATATGCCACTCTATGCTCAAAAACTGTGGAGTATTTTGGCTGATAACCTTTGTAGTTCAGTTTTTGATTCTGGATGTCTGTGCAGTTTTGGTGTGGTATCAGCTGGCTGAGAAGATGAGGCTATGGATTCATGTGCAGTAGGTCTTCCAAGTCAGCATGGACTTCGGTGGAATTTACACAAACCCAGTGATGGATTTTCAGTACATCAGACAAAATATTCATGTTTGAGTCATTCTCAAAACAACAGTAAGAACTGTTACAGTAGCTAACACCAGAATCTAGCTCAGGTCCCTTCTAGATCTGCCTTCATCAGCATAGAATAGAATGGTTTGGGTTGGAGAGGACCTTAAGATCATTCAGTTTCAAGCCCATGACATTAGGAAGGGATACTTCACACTAGACCAGGTCACCCAAGCCCCTGTGTCCAACCTGGTCTTGAACAGAGGCCAGGGATAGAGCATTTACCACTCCTCTGGGCATCCTGTGTCAGCACCTCAGCAACCTCACAGGGAAGAACTTCTGCCTTAGACCTAACCTGAACTTGCCCTGTTCAGTTGGAATCCATCACCCCTTGTCCTATCACTGCAGTCCCTCTCCAGTATCCTTGTAGCCCCCTTCAGACACTGGAAGCTGCTCTGAGGTCTCCATGCAGCTTCTCTCCTCCAGGCTGAACAGCCCCAGTATTCTCAGCAGTGGGAGACACCAACTGCTGTAAAGGCAAGCACAGATTCTCTGTGTGTCAGTGACCAGTGACTGCTCAGTTAAAAGGCTGCTGAAAAAAATCAAACCATTTGGCCTGATTTTTCCCCTTTCTTTTATTGATTTACTTATTTTCCTCCAGAACACATCTGAAAAGAACATGAAGATCTTAAGTTATTCCATGTCACAGGGTCCTGCCAATTGTATTCAAGTGTAATTCCACTAAGTATAGCGTATTTACCCCTCATGTTCAAAGTCAGTGATGTGAGACTCAGGTCAAACTCCCTCTGTGATCACCACACACCTATTTGGCTTCAACTGAAAACCTTTCCCTATCCTCCCTTCCCTCATCTCCTCCTTATCCAAGGTATGCAATTCAAACTTTCCCATTTTACAGAGAGAAGGAAGATTCAAGTAGAGGCACCAGAGCAAAACTATTGTTTCCCCTTGGTGCATTGTTTTAAGGCAACAGCTATCTGCCAGCCAGAAAAAGTAGAACTACCATTTGGCATCAAGGTAAAGTTTTCAGTGTCCGTCCCACAAATAAACTGCACATCTTTATAGCCACTGGATAGCTGGAGTTTGGTCCTTTTGGTCCTCCACCACAGTACAGCTGGCAGGACATGATGCATGGAAGGGATTTGCTGCTCTGGATTTTAAGATTTCTCAAGTGCAAACTGAGACACATAGTGAGAAGGGAATGACCAACTGCACTGCAGAGAATATCCTATTTTTCATTAACCTTATGTAATCACTCTCATCCTCTAATAAGACCTTAAGGGAAAGAAACCCAGCGTATCAGTGCCAGGTAGAAACCAAAAGGAGCATTAACACTGATAATAAACTGCAACTGAACTTTCAGTGATGTGCCTGGTGCACAAGAAGAAACACAGTGTTTCTGTTCACACTGTTCATGGCTTAAACCACAGCTCGGCAACATTTTGCAGACAGTTTAGTATACAACTGCATCCATGTTCTCTGTTGAAGCACATTACTGTGCAGACAAAAGCATCTATTTTAGAGCAGGGATAAGTAGCAACATGAATTAGTTACAGCTAAGATTTCTATTTTTATTCTAATTTATTTGCCTCTCTGAATAAGGCGTGGATTATATTTCACTACTTGACTTCTTACTGTGATGAGTAGTTTTAGAATGTTAACTGGGCCTTAGCAGGCTTATTCAGAATAAGCTGGGAGGCTTCCCAGCATCCCAATCATCTATCCCTATTTGCTTTTTTAATGGTTACTGTAAAAAAACACTATAAATATGTGGTCAGACTGTACAAACTCAGAGGACATGGAAGTTTCCGGCTCAAATAACTAGTCACAATGATATGTGAATTTATTTGCATTGCTTAAGTAATAGGGAACTCACAGCTCAATCTGTGGTGTCATTTCATGGGCAGTGCTTGCTCGCTGATCAAAAACTTGCATAAGAGGCCCCAATTGCAATACCCTCAGAGTTATTTCCCCACTGACTTAGAAGCAGGCTTTATGTTATAGCTATTGCTTGAAGCTCACATTAAAGGCTCAATATTTGATTTGCTTTTACTTCAGACAAAAGGATTCACAAGAGTTTAAAACAGTGGATTTCACCTTCTGAAATACAGAAAGTAAATAATGTGAAAAACCTCACAACGTTCATCACCATAGCATACTCGATTTGATTTAATATTTCTAGCAACTTCTTGAGGATGAATTTAACAATGGTTCAGAAATCTGGGAGAAAACAAAAAAACTGTTATATGAAGATTTATCTCTTTGATTATTTTTTTAACCTGCTTTTTCAGTGAAGAAAATTATTTTTTCTTTCTCCAAACTTCTGAGACAGAAAACAAATCCTGCCCAAAACACAAATGAAAATTAACTCTGTTCAACTTTCGTCTTAAATTATCATTTCTGCCTCTTTGTACCTCTGTTTGGAATATGCACTCCAACATAATGGCAAGCCTTCCTAATACAGCCTGAGGCATAAGGAACATACTGGAAGAGAGCTCCCCATCACCACATCCTAACTTCAGCTGCCAGTGTGGCATAGATCATTGCTGCCAGTAACCTGCTGGACTTGGGAAACATTGTCTAGTGTGAGGTGTCCCTGCCCATGGCAATGGAGTTGGAACTGCATGAGCTTAAGCTCCTTTCCAACCATTCTGTGGTTCTATGATCTTTCAAAGGGGACTTCTTCCACGTGTGGTGCTGTCACACTACTTAAAAGTACTGTGAGAGTCTGGACATTGAGCTTGTCTCAAACACCGCTTACACTACATCATGCAAGAGACAGGAAACTGAGCTTGTCTCAGGCATCATTTGCATCTGACCATGGGAGGCCTTGAGTGTAAATGAAGTAAATACGGATGTTGGCTCTCGATACTGCATAGATAGGGATTGTTCTGACTCCTCTGTTCAAAGCTGAATGCTTAACTCAAACTGACTTAAAAGATGGAACCAAACAGCAGACACCAGGATATGAGGGACAACAAGCACCCAGAAGACCCTTGGGAACCTCAGCTTTGGAACTGTGCAGGTGATCACTGAACTACACCCATCATTATCACAGTAATGGCTCTCCACACTTCACATGCAGATTATGGATAACACCCCAAAGAACATGAACAAAAAAGTGCAGGGCTCAGGTCAGATGAGGAGCTCCCACCACCACAATACAACAAGATGTGCTGGATACACGGGTAGTGATACTTGTTCTCTTTGCTCTTTCTTTCTCTCACTTTCTCCCTCCCCCCTCTCTATTTTTCATGGAATATTGGCTAAATCTAAGTAAAAACATGTGGCACAGGACTTGCTGATCCAGTTATAGTGATCATTGTCGAGTTTATTATATCTAACCACACGCCTTGCATTTTGTATTAACAAATCATAAAACTAATTGGTTGGTGTCGTTTCACCTTAACTCAGAACAAGGGTATCAGGAGCTTGGTTGCTGGTCCCAAGGGGAAGGAACTCATCCTAAATGCCATTATGTTCCTTTAGTTGATGATCACTAAATCACAGAAATATGCAACTTGTCCAAGCTGCCTGTATGTGTCGACCTGAAGCAACAAAAGCTTTAAACTATAAATAGAAAATCACAATAGAACTGCTGAAGATAAAGCTGGATTTTAATCTCAATCATTCCTTTTGCAAAGCACTGCTGGTCACATTAGTCTTATTCAATAGCACAAACAATGCCGTGACGTTAATACTGTCTTTGAAAATAATAAGAAAACTCTAATGCCATCCGTAATCCTGCCACCACTTCTTAAGCCTGAGAGCACAGCAGCGTGGCACTTTGAACAGAGTAGGACCTACATTTCAAACTCAGGTGAAAAATGAAGGCACGAAGATAAGTAAGTGCCATGGTTTAAGCTTTTCAAAGACTTGGCATTCTGGGGAGACCGTACAGCAGCTTCCAGTACCTAAAGGGAGCCCAGAAGAAAGTTGGAGAGGGACTCCTTAAAAGGGCCTGTAGGGACAGGCCAAGGGGAATGGCTTGAACCTGCCAGAGGGGAAACTGAGATGAGCTCTTAGGCAGAAGCTCTTCCCTGTGAGGGTGCTGAGGCGCTGGCACAGGGTGCCCAGAGAAGCTGTGGCTGCCCCATCCCTGGCAGTGCTCAAGGCCAGGTTGGACACAGGGGCTTGGAGCAAGCTGGTCTAGCATAAGGTGTCCTGCCCGTGGCAGGGGTTGGAACTGGGTGAGCTTTCAGGTCCCTTCCAACCCAAACCAGTCACAGATTCTATGATTAAATAATAAAAGGCCCCAAACCACACAATTAAGTTCTGAAAATGGGGTTGTACACAAAGCAGTTTAGTTTAGGGAAACCTGAGCTAGTTCAGGTATGAGGAACAGTCTAAAGATAGGAGCCTGGGCTCTAGCTTACCCAACATCAAGTCTGCTGAGAAGCAATCTTCACACACAACTGTGTGGAAGATGCAATGCTTTTCCACTGTGAACATCTACAACAGACAACACTTCTGCACTGTTGTTTTCCCTCCTTCAAAACAAACCATCCCTGTGGTGCAGATGCCCTTGCAGTTTGCACTGTCTTATCTGGATGCAAATCTGTCCCACGAAAAGCCAAATCAAACCTCTTGTGTCTGCATCTGAATGAAATGCTCATGGCTAAATGAGTAAGCTAAAGCAATTGTAAAGAAAACAAACAATTATTCTTCTAATGTTCCTTTAAGATTGCAATTAGATCAAATTAAATCAGCAGGAATTTCTCCACACAAAGCAAACGGAGCATTTAATATCCTGCTGAAACAAAACACAGCACACCAAGCTCTTCTACGGTATCATGTTAAAAGCATAGTCTCCAATAAGAATAAACGACCTGTATTTCAGGCACATCCAATGTTCACTTCCTTAGCTCACATGTGATCTTAGAAGTAAATAAATTCATGTGTATCCTTTGCACAATTCCCACCACCAACGTGCCCCCCAAAAGTGATACATTCTGGTTTCCCCCTAATGGGGAAGGCAGCAGCCAAGCTTAAGCTATGAATTCCTGCTATTGACATTCTGTCACTGCATACTTTACTTTCATACTTGTATCTGCATTATGTCATTTCCCTCCAGCTTTGATAGAAGCAGAAGGAATAGCAACAGCAAACTGTGGAGGACAATGATATTCCTTCCTCACAGCAAATTACTGCCTTGATTTCCCTTTCCATCTCATTCACTTCACTTGCCCTTTGTGGGGGCAGGAGTTGGACTCACAGGTCTCTTCTAAACCGAGGAAATTCTATGATGCATTCTCTTTGCTAAACCAACAGTTTCTTCTTTTGAAAGTTTTTAGCTCAAATAAGGATAGCAAGAACATAGTGCGGAACAGCTGGGAGGCAACATTTGGGATAAACTATGTTACTCTTGGGATAAACTAGTTTTTCTGGGGGGCTGTATTTTCTTTGCAACTAAACCTAATGGTAAATGCTATCTGTCTCATCCATGGCTCAGCTTTGAAGATCGCAGTGGTTCTCAAGCTTTGCGTTTTAATTGCTAAATAAAGACTTAAGAGCTCCCAGTCTCTAAGCAGATCTGCAAGCCTACCCTTCCAGTCTTCCAGTCCACAGACACTGGGGCCCTTGCAGAGATCAGTGAGACCACTTCAGCAGCTCTGAATAACTCACAGAAGTAAAGCTCTGCTGCTCAGTCAGGCCCTCTAGGAGTCATTAACTGCAAATCTTGCAGCAGTGTGAAAATTTAAGGACAAGACACTGGTTTCCCCACTGCTACCTAGGAACAGCAGCCTCTCACCCTACTTCCAAAGGGTCTTCTCCTTCCTCTCTGCAGCTTTTTACTGGAGTGTTCTTCTAAATTTCGAAGATTACCCCAATTTCAAGCAGAAAGGCTGGGAACCAACCTGGCTCCAAGAACCTCCTGCCTCCTTCAGATCTCTCAGAGCAGAGGGATTTTCTGTTCCATCTTACGGCATCACAAACAGATCCCATTTCATTTGATTTTCTGACTACAGTAGTCACAAAGCCAGACAAATGACTCCAAATTCCAAAAAACTAAAGGTGTGGAGGGAAGAGGATCAGTAGTTACTATCCGAGAAGAACAACAGTAACAAACTATTTCTATTCATTCAGATACCAATGGATGAACTTCAGTTCTCTGTATCTATCCCTCTGCAGCAGCAGGGATTAGGGATTTAAGTTTCCTTAACGCTGCTTTCTCAAGGAATGTGGGCCAAGTGTTTATCTAAAGTGAGGATTATGATAAAACACAGAAGTTACTGCTAAAGATGAGGAGAAAATTAGGATCTTTGAAGGACATTTTGAAAAAAATCTATTTCAGTGCTTTTTACCTGTACTGATTAAAAAGAGCAGCAAGATGTTTTAAGGTTTTCTTCTTGTGATGGCTACAGGAGGAGGTATTATGGCATAAAAGGTGACACAAACTGAGCAGCTTTATCATATAGCACTGAACAGCACAGGTGATTTCAGAACAGAAGAGAATCAGTTATCTCCTTTTCACCTTTTCTTGTGTGGCACAAAATACTACGAACTTGATTCCCAAGGACAATAAATTTACCCTATGCTACATATTCAATCCTGTACACAAGTAGTGAAAAACTGAACTCATTTTCCAATAGACATTCCTCCTAGGAGAGTTACCTGTACGTGTTCAGAAAGAGGAAGATTACCGAGCTGTTTTGTTCCCTTTTTCCAGGCTGCTTTGAGTGACAGGTACTGGATTAAGCCACTGTGAGAATTTACTTTATCACATAAGGGTCTGACAGAATCAAATGATAAGTAACACCTCCTGAATGCTCCAGCCCCATGATTCATCTACACCTATTGCATTATCACACTCTTTTCTCCTAGCTTTGCCTCAGAATGTTGGTCACACCACTATCAGCTTCTTCTGAATGCCTCCAACCTGAAGTTGTCGTTCCAAGTTAAGAAAAATCAACTCTAAATTATTATATTACTTTGACTTTAAAGAGATAAATATTATTTCAGCACGAAATATTAAATAAATATGATGGGAAAATTTTCAGCAAACTGGATTCTCACTGGGAGGGACACAGGGAAGCCAGCCACTTGGAAAAAAAACCAAAACAGTTTTCTGAAGTTCTCAATGGAATTTCTAATGCAGAGATGTGGTGAGACAGACAGAACCCCAAGAATGACCAGGATTCCAATGCTCAAGTACAGTTTCCACTGACCAGGAGAAACAGGCTTGAAGTAATCTGGAAATAAGATGAATGCCCTTTGCATTTACCTATGTGGAACAGGAAGGACAATAACATATAGCTCACCAGGCTGTGGTAAAGCTAATTTGACTGAAGCTTTTTAAAGAATGAGTTAGGTGCTTGAGTAGAAGAGGCTATAAAAATGCTCTATGCATCTGTATTTGTGCACAGTGCATGTAATCAGCTGTGAAACTTACCCAATATAGCCACGACTTCATCATCCTGGATTACTTCCAAAGACCCCGAGACCACAAAGCAAAGACTGTCAACGCTCTCGCCCGCGTGGTAGATCAGGTCTCCTGGGGCACAGTGCACCGTCTGGAATTCCATGGCAAGAGCCCGAAGGCACCCATCGCTTGCCAGCCTGAAGGCTGGGTGCTCCTTGAACACTTTGCGGTTCAGATGCACACAGATATCTGCTCTCATGTCCTTAGGGCATATCTGCAACACCTGAGAAGGAAATTAGGTCATTATTTCCTGTGCATGGCTTATATTTTACTACACAGGGTTTAAGAACTACTTTCTTCCTTCTTATAAAATATGTGATCTCAATCTGTCCATTTATTTTTATATTATTTATACAGATAAGCCCCAATGAATGTTCTGCTTTCCATACCTGAAGGGAAAACAATGTTTTCATCTCAGCAACATGCTCTGCTGGATATTGAATTACTAGGAGAAGGCCTCAGGTTTTTAAGACAATAAAACACTGCACAGCAGTACAGAAAGTGGTGGAGAAAAGCTTCCTGAAGGACTGTTTCTAGAGGGTAGGTCACTCTTAATAGATACCATAAAAAGCCTGCACAAATTACATACTCCAAGTGAGAGAATATTGTATAGAGAACTGCAATCTCATATTCCTTCCTCAAAAAAAGTTACTAAAAGTTTCATTAACTGCTAACACTGAGATCTGCAGGCATTCAAATTCACCTCTCGTGGCAGTGACTTTATTCACACAAGAAACGGACTTTAAGGTATGTTGGGCAACTTCTGATCTTCTGAATGCAGTGTTCCTCAGGGCAATTCCTGACATGTGCTCCTAAGGGTACACAGACTGATGCTTAGCACAGCGGGTACCAGTCAGGGCCATTTCTGAAGGTTTTCAATGTAATCCAGACAGACGAGTGACAAGAATACAGAATTACTACTGCAGGTACAGATTTGAAGTTCCTGGCAAAACCACTGGAAACACGTTAACATGAACAGGATTTGGGGATGGTAAAACCCTTGGAGGATAGTCTGTGATGAAGTACATCTCAAGACGTATTATTTGAGAGAAACACTGAGTGGTACAAGTCCACCTCATTTTTTTTTTTTCCCCTCAGTAATAACTATTCCATTCAATTAAGGAGGACTCTGGGTGAGCTTCAGAGCTACTCCCACACATTTTCCTGGATGGAAAGTGATGGCTGCTTCAATGCAAACACTCCCAGAAAATACAGGAAGAACTAGGCTACACTTACACCTTGCAGTGGGGGTCTGTGCAAGATCTGAGCAGAGAACCAAGCTTGTAACTGTGCGTGGCACTGGTTCCAGATATTACACCTGCTGCTCCAAAGGCAAATGACTCTACCACCAATATCATCATCTTTGGCCTACCTCCAAGCAGACCTGCTATTATAGATATTACTGCTGAGATACATTTCTACAGCACTTAAGTGTAGGGCACTCATGGATGATCTCTCTTGGCTGCCCCACTGGGAACAGCAGTCAAACCTGCCAGTTCTCAGTTTTCCAGGCTCACAGCAATTGTTTGAGGCACGAAGAGCAGCATTTAACATGGAACAGGGGCAGTGGCCATAACTGTCTTTGTAATTACCTCATTTACTCTGGCAAAAGAACCATTTTGTATCTGCAGATGCTTGCCAAACTGTGCTACTGGAACAACACACACTCACTTCAGAGTTACTTGAATACCATGCACAAAAAGGGTTGTTGTAATAGAAATAGTAGTAGGAAAATCTGAATATTCAAGAGAATATTTACAAAAAAAACCCTTAGTTTCCCACTCTAAGGCAAAATTAACTCATTTTCCATTCTCTATTTAAAGAAGTTGTCTCTGGACTTAAAAATTAAATGGATTAGAGACATTTGAGAATTACAAATGGTAGAAAATCATTTTTATGAGAGGTAAGGAAACATCTTCATGGATTCATTTTAGAATCTTTCAGCAGCTCTTAGTTAACTTTTGTTATACTGCTGTTTTCTAGACTTACACACTTTGCTTTTAGCTGATTATTCACTCCTTGGCGTGCCTGCAGTTAACAGTGAACTGACAAATAATGTGGCCTACAAAACAGTGTAGGCACTGAGTCTGTGCCAAGCTCACCTTTAAGTATCTGCCTCATGTGTAGAAAGTTACACTGCATTACACAGCAGCACAATTACCACTGTTCTGTCCCAGCAGCAATTCATGTTTTATTCATTGCATGACAACCTAGAAGTTATACAGAGGCATCAAACCAAGAGAGCTCAAACCTGAGAGTTTCTGGATTGGCACAGCCATTAGTCACTTTTACATCTGCGAGCTTTTGTATGCAGATGAAAGTTGATTTCTTGGGTTTACAAGTCATCACTCCTGGAAGTTCAGTTCTGAACGCACCAGTTATTGAAAACAACATGATATTAAGCTCTTTGATGTCCTTACAATTGTAGACTTTTTTTCCTGTTTATTAAGATAATTCTTAAAGGCTACATTGAATTGTGCTAGGTTTCATTATCCTGCTGTCTCCAAAGGCATTCTCTTCAAGCACTTTTCTCCTTATCAGAAGTCAAGAATGAACTTTGAAGATAAGCTAAACCAAACATGTTTTACATAGCAATTTTTTCTCTTTGCTTTGTTAAAATGATGAGAGAAGCTTGTACTGGAGGATGAATGAAAGCACAAGCATTCATTACACTATGTATCCTCAGATACTGCCTCTCCGCCTTCCCCAAATGCACCTACCTCAAACCCATAGCGCTGCACACAGGTATCTGGTGAGAATACAGGCAGAGAAGCTTCAAATCAGCACTATCCAGTACTAAAATACTATTTCTTTCTGAAAGCTAGTATGGCAGACAGTGCTTCCTGGGATTATGGTCTAGAATCTAAAAGGCATTTAGGAAAGCAAACAGTATCCCATGTACCCACTGGTCTCCAGAGAGCCCAAGTGCAAGGCCACATCTGTTCTACTCTTCCATAATGATGCTTTAAAACCAGACAGAAATGAAACTGTTTGCTCTTTAACTGCATCACCTACAGTACAGAATACTAAATGAAGCCTCTACCAGAAGGCTGGTGACCAGAGCATTGGTATGGCTCCTGAATGAAGCATCCTGTAAATTACATCTCTTTACAAGCAGTAAGAAAACCAGCATCTATCTCCACAAAAGCTGACAAGTAATATGAAAGCAGCAAGTAGCTGCTTTTGTACATTTGTTGTAGTGAAGAGCCATTTGTTATCTTAAAAGACACAGTGGGAACTGACTTCTAAATTCAATGAATTAGGATGATAACATTTGCCTCACATAAGGCACATTTCATGTAATACACCGGGACAGTGATGACTTCCAGCTTTCATCATTATCTTTACCTGCACACAGAGTATCACATTCTACAAAGACAAACCAGATTTTACTTTGCATTCAGGCCCGAAGAGCTGCAAACAATTTCACACAACAGAAACGGTATTTTTAACAAATCTCATTTGAAGAAATTCTGAGGTTGTGTTAGAATTTGGAACCTTCTTTGTTTACTGGAAAGCCAGCTCTTTGCTTCATCATTTTCACACTATTTCAACCACATCACTAGAAAAACACAAGATACTTCTACCACTAACATATGTCAGTATGACAGAACACTTGAAATACTGTATTTGAAAGCTTAAAATTAAGGGAAGCTACTACTTGGAACTATTTAAAGAATATTTGTCTTCTTTCCTAAGAAAGTACCTCCTGTTTATGTTAATGAAATACTTTCAGGATGTGACTTCTTTCCTTGCAGTTTAATTTCCTTACCTTTTCAGTATCTATTCCTCTGGACATTGACCAGGTGGAAACGATGTAATCCATCACACGTTCACTCAGTCCTTTAGGGACCTGGTAGAGCTTTAGAAAGTCCCGGACGCTGTTCAGCATTTCATGGTATCTGTTGGTATTAGCATACATTTGCTGAAATATGGTTGTCACATTACCAAAAATGGTTGCATACAGGAGGGCTGTAAAAACAGGAAAAAAAAACAGTGGCTGTAATATATCGTAAGTTGTGACAATCTGTCTGTGTTCCACTGTGCTTTAAGGCTGGAGATGCCAGGCCCATGCAATAGCAGTACTTTGTTAGGGAGGCCTGATAAGCACAAGCTCACATAGGTCACTTGCAGCACTACAAACTGAGAACCAACCACCCAGTTTTGTGATAATAAGCCCTGCAACACAGAGTTCCTGAAACACAGCCCTTTGTCCATGAAACAACTCTGTAGTATCCTAAACCTTAGGAAACCACAATTCCTATTGTGACACAAGAATTTTAAGACAAATGGCTTGACAGCAAATACCTTAAAATTTCATCTCTGGTTTATAGCACCTGTGTTGAAATGCCATCAGTGACAGATTTCAAAGCCTTAAGTGCATTACCACAGTAGTAAGCCGAGTCATCATTACCCACCTCAGTGTGACAACAACAATGCATCAAAGCAGAAGATGGAATATGTAATAAACAGCTACCATGGGTCACTGATTTATAGATGTACGCTTAACGATACATAAAAACTCACATTACGTTTTCTATTTTTCAGGCAGAAAAAAGGCAAGGCCTGAGGTATGAGCTGGAGCCCTCAAAGGCAGCCCACTGCACAGCCCTTCTGACTTCATTCCACACAGTCATGAAGCCAGCTGGTTCATCAAGATGGGTTTAACAATAAACACAAGAAAGGAAAAAAGGCAGTCATTCCAGGTGTGCAGAGAAGCAGATGGAAAACACACAGGACTCGAGAAGATCCACCTGCCGAAGCCCAAGACAGAACAGCAGCCTCAGTGGTCATGTCTTGATGGCTTGCAGAAGCTGAGGTTTAGGCTCTTCCAGCCAATCCAGCCTGGAATGAAAAGGAAGGACAGGAAGCCTCCAGGGAAGCTTTCCTCTGTTGTGGATTGGGTCAGTGACATGTGAGAGACTGGCTGTAGAGTGCAGATGCCCCAGTAACCACCAGTGAGTGCTATGGCTTGCTGGGGAAGTTCTTCCCCTTTATCATTTCCTGTACCCCTAAACAAGCACCAAATTGGCAGCATCATATCTCCTCCACTCAAGATCAAAATAAATACTTGAGGAATCATATTTATAAAAACTGGTATTTTCCCTTATCTAAATACCCCTTTTTGCTGTTTATTTCCTTCCTCACCCCCTCTTTAAAAAGAAGAAAAAAATCCTTCATCCCATTCATTCCTTTGAGAATGCAGCTGTTTCTTCAGGTCAGTGTTATAAGCAGATACCTTTACGCCAACTAAGATGCTTTAGGGCTTTATGATCAATGTGTAAATTAAACTGACAGGACTGTCTTTCCCCTGATCATTGAGAGATGCAATTTAAACTCAGACTTGCTCCAGGCCTTTACACTGCTGATTCTCTACAGGATTCCTTCCTGCTGCTGCCTGACTTCTTTCCAGGAGTTCCTATAGAGACCAGCTCTCCCTTTCACCAACTACCCCTCTGCAGAGACAGGTATAAAAATATACAGAGAAATGTGTGAACTCACTTTAAAAGAAGTGGAGAGTATGAACAGGGATACAGTGCCAGAAATGTGGAGATCAATTCTCTGTTTAACCCTAACTTGTGCCTGAACTAAACCATACCAGGAAGTCTGAAGAATGAAGAAATGCTTTAAAACCCCCCACTTTGACTATAAATGCCTCTTAATCCATTAATATTTTGTATTTGAAGAGCATTACCTTTCCCTATGTCCTGGTTTGACTACATTCGTTTTTTACTAAAAAAGAAAAAAACCCACCAAAATTGCAATGCTTAATTTGTCATTAGTTAACCACATTATTACTATTAAAGACACATTAAAGCCAAGAGTTTTTGCAGCCTAGTATTGGGTAGATCCATTAGCATATTAAACATCAACCCCTTCTGCATCGAAATAGCTAGCTGTGTGCCTTTTCCTTCTTTTGGAGTACTGAAATGAACCTACTGCAGCACACTGCAGCCCCACAAAGAGTCTAACAACACACACAGGAAAGAAGTTGGGCAACTTATGACAGAGCAAAATCTCCAATACCTCCTCTCCATGAATGTCAAGATCCCTCAGAAGACAGACCCCAGCCTGCCATTAATACTCTTTTCTGCCAACCTTGTCCCAGCAACGTTGGGACTGCATTTACAATGCAGTCTGTGCCACCTCATTTAAAGCAGTGTTTGAATAATGGCAAAGATAAAATCAGAGTCATTTCAATAGCCAATTACCCGCACAAGTGACTCATGAAGGTCAGACACAGGTTGGAAAGGTCATCAAATCATCTGCTACTTTGAATGATGCAACAAATAAGAACAGAGAAACAAATACAAGTCAGTGTAGTCCTCAGCTAGCACAGTAAAAGAGCTGTGATCTGGTTTTGGAATTACAAGAGGAAGGATTTCTATCTGTAAGAATGAGGGTTTTGCAATTATCCCAATTACAGATGTAAGTGCTGCATGCAGTTCCTGAGATGAATCATCACACTGATGATGACTTGTTCAAAATGCACTCATCCAAAGCCCTTGCATATAAAATGTGTGCATAAGAACAATACAGCAACAAGTGAGACCTACAGCAACTAGTGCACATCCTCTTAAATCTTATCCCCAAGACTTGCAATGCTTTCTAAAAGAGAACTGCCTTTGTTTTCACTTTGGGAAAGCTCATCCAGAAAGTCTCCCTGCAGGTAACTTCCACTTACCAATTAAAAACCCCAAACAAACACCTCTTACATACTTAAGGAGTAGCCTGTGCTAACCTAAATACTATTCAAAGAGAAGCACCTGGGTTTACAAATAGTAGATGATTTAAATGTATAATTGCCCTTTTGCTTTGCTAACAAGTTCCTAGTTTACAGCAAATGATTACCGCTGGCTGACAGAAAAGAACAGCCGTGCAAACCTCCTGCACTGGATCTCTTCTCACTGCACAGGAAACACAGTGGTAAATTAAGCACAAACATTGCACGCTTCAGAGGCGTTTTTCAGGTAACACGTTGTGATGTCACACAAAATTAACACTGATCAGATAACAAGAAAAGCAGAAATTAATAACTGTCTGGATTATAACATAATTATATGAGAAAAGCACATGATTTTTAATTTTGCAATTAGAACAGTGTAAGAGTTTATAACTGCTAGAGATTAAGGGTTTTAAGTAGTGGTAATTATGCCTCATCTAGGGAGAGAGTATACAGTTAAATCCTGAACTGTGCATTATGGGCTGCAAGCAAACACCAAACTGAACAAGTATCTCTCAACAGATTGTTCACAACACTGCTTCTGATGGAATTGTTATTTGTAGTGTTGCAACTTAAAACCAAAGCATCTAAAGAAAGATTTAATTATCAGGTATCTATGGAATGTTCTACAACAGTAGAGAACTTACAGCTTGTCCCATTTTCCACTGAAGAGAGATGCAGAGCTGGTTAATTCACTACTTCTCTAGGAAGCTTAAGATATTGCAACGTTTCTTATTTGTAATGTTTTATCTGACTTTTCACAGAATGCTTTGGGTTGGAAAGGACCTTAACATCATCCAGTTCCAGCCCCTGCCACGGGCAGGGACACCTTCCACTAGAGCAGCTTGCTCTAAGCCCCTGTGTCCAACCTGGCCTTGAGCACTGCCAGGGATGGGGCAGCCACAGCTTCTCTGGGCACCCTGTGCCAGCGCCTCAGCACCCTCACAGGGAAGAGCTTCTGCCTTAGATCTAACCTGAACTCCCCCTGTTTCAGTTTGAGCCCATCACCCCCTGTACTATTGCTGCAGTCTGTGGTAAGAGTCCCTCTCCAGCACCCTTGTAGCTCCCTTCAGGTATTCTCTCTTATTAATACAATGTCTACAGCTATCATTTCTTTTAGCTAGTAGAAAATAAATGGAATCAGCTTATCCATAATCCAACAGGTAAACCAAGATTATGCACTTTATTCTCAGTGTGCTTACGTAACATTTTCACATGTTATAAAACAAATTAGAATTGTTACTATGTTCTTAGCACGTACATCAATTCCTCAATTTCATAATTTGTGGGGAAAAAATGACTTTTTTTTTTGAAGTAAAACTACATTCCCAGAAGAGCTCTCCCTCATGCTGTTCCTGTGACTGTTTGATCCTGCTCTTCCTACGGCTCTCTATTGTCCCAGACAGAACTGACACACAGCTACATCTCCATCCTCTTTCACTCCACCAGCTTGTAATTTGCACCGCAGCTTAGGTACCCCACGAGCAAAAGCAAAGCAGTGATAATGGCAAAGATCAAAGAACTGGCACGCTACTACCAACTGAACAAGTTTGAAAATCAGCTCAATGGCAAAGAACAAAGCAGAAAGCCTAAACAGACCACGAGGGATGTGAGCATCAAGCTCTCATGTGGCAGAACCACTTCTAGAGTGAAAGATGAGAGACTGCAGGCAAATTTTATTAAACTATAAATGTTCTCACACTCCTCATCAGGCTTGCTGAAATCACCCTTCTGACAGCAGATGGGCCATAGAAGGACCACACTGGGCCCCAGCTACAATGGAAATGTCTCCCCTGCGGAAGGACAAGGCCACCAGTAAGGACACACTTGATAAGGGCAAAGCAACAGAACACCAGAGACATGATTTCTTTTTTCCTCTTCCCATCACCAAAAAAGCCAAGAACTGCAATGAAATCAGAGACATAACAAGGGAACAGCTGCTCTAAGAAGCCACTTAAGCAACTACCAAGGACTAGAGTAGCAGAAACATCTGCGCACCTTAAAATAGGCTGTCTGCAGTGTGCAAAGGCAGGAAGGGAAGAGTTAAGAAGGGCCCCCACTGCTTCTCCGCTCACACCCTTCCCTAACTCCACAAAACAAAAGCAGACTGCTACTACAGCAGGGCAGACCCTCAGGCAAATAACCTCCTGTTATCTCAGGGACTTCAAACGACTTGCATTTTGCCAGTTCAAGGCTTAGTATGGAAGAAGAGAGGTAAGTGTTGGTAAAACACCAAACCTTCCACAGATGCTGACCTCCAGCATCCCCAGGGATGTTTCAAAACTGGTGGGTTTTTATTCTGCTTCCATCTGGTAGCACCCACACAGCTGGTAGCAGCAACTGCAGGTGTTTTGGCTCACAAGAATTTCACAAACGCGGGCATCGTGGGCAGCACAAATCTCTAACAGGTTTTGCTTTTGCCTTCAGCATGTTTGGGCTGAGATAAACAGCATGGGAAAACACACAGACCAAAACTGATCAGAGGAGCGATCGGAGCCAAAGCGAATAAAAGCCAATAAAACAAACTCCCAACACAAACAGCTCTCTCTAAACTCAAAGTGAACGGCCAGCACCAATCCGCACTCTCTGAAAGGCTGCAGCTTGGATCCAAGAGCCTGCTTATGAAAAGGGTGGATGAAGGGCCCCCTGGTAATCTGTGCAAAGGAAGGGTGCCTATTACCTCCAGGGCCAAGGCCCCTACAGCAGCACCTGACTAAACTAGCACAATCCCACTAATGAACACTGCAAAGTATGGGTTTTGGCAAATTAAGATGTGTCCAAACAAGTAAAATGACAAGAATCTTGAGTCACAAAACTCATCATTCATTTTGAAAGCTAGAGTTTAGTATGACATTTACACTGAAAGGCATTAACAATCATCTAGAGAGGGATTTAATGATAGCCACAGACTCCACTGCAGCCAAGATGCTTGCAGAAAAGCAGATTACTAAAACAATCAGATGTACAACAAGTCAGAACTGGCCTGGGGGGACTTGGATGTGTCCTTGGTTGCAAAATTAAGGAGTAAGAGTCCAGTTGTACATTACATATGTGCTGCAAAGGGAAGCCCACAAGCATGACACTGAAAGGAATAAAAGAGAAGAGCACCCTGGATATGGAGACACTTCAAGCTGGTACACTCTGAAACCTCTACCCACAAGTTTCTCTCACCTTCAGGAAACAGGGCTGCATGGTCTTACTCCAGAAACAAACAGCACCTGCAGACCAACAAGTTCACTTCTGCAAGGCCCTGTACTTCCACTGACTGGGTTAGTCCCAGGGGGCTAACACCATTTACAACCAAAGGTGCATCATAAACTAGATGTGTGAACTGTGGAACAGTTTGGATTGAAAGGCACCTTCAAAACTCCCTTACGCCAACCCCCTACAATGAGCAGGGACATCTTCATCTAGATCAGGTTGCCCAGAAGCACATCCAGCCTGGCCTGCGATGTCTCCAGGGATGCAGCATCCAGCGCCTCTCTAGGCAGCCTGTGCCAGTGTTTCACCATCCTCATTGTAAAGAATTTTTTCCTCACATCCAGCCTGAATCTTCCTCTTTAAGTTTAAACCCACCAGCCCTCGTCCTGTCACAACAGGCCCTGCTTAAAAGTCTCTCCACATCTTTCTCATAGGCCCTTCTTTAAAAAACTGAAAGGCTGCAATAAGGTCTCCCTGGAGTCTTCTCCAGGCTGAACAACTCCAACTGTTTCAGCCTGTCCTATAGGAGAGGTGCTCCATCCCTCTGATCATTTTGTGGCCCTTCTCTGGACCCTTTCTTGTTAGGTCCATGTCCTTCTTGTACTGAGGACTCCAGAGCAGAGCAGAAGGGCAGAATCACCTCCCTTGACCTGCTGGCCACACTCCATACATGAAGATATTTGTTCTGCCTCAACTTACAGGTAAATGCTTAAAACTGTCAGACAGCCATGAGTAACTGCAAGCACAGCAATGCCTAGTAATGAACTGAAATCAGGGCCTTAGCCCTTGATACCAAAAAGGGTTTCCTCTCTGATGAGTTAAGACAGAATGGACAGGCAATGTACTGATTTTTCACAAGTAGTTAAAATAACTACAATTCCTGCAAAGAACAAGATATTTGTCAGAACATCTTCAGGAGGGTCATAAGGGGTTTTAAATGTGGCGCAGGATCTTGATGTTCTGTTTTAAGCATGTGTACTTCAACAAACACTAAGGCTTGCTTTAGACTAAGCCAATTTGATTATCAAGAGGAAACTAACTGTACAAACAGATTACAGCTGCAAAAACCATCTGTATTCCAAACATACAAGGCCAGACTCACCAGTGGGAACACTTCAACCAACAAGGGCTGATTTCATCTCAATGTATTCACTAGCCGATTTGACCATGGTGGGAATTATTCAAATGGCAAAATCCTATTAAATCCTCTGCCATTTGCAAGAAAGGACACTATTTTATTGGAGAAGTTTATGGACAATAAAATTTAAATTGTCTAGAAAATTGGAATGGATTTCCATTTCATTTCCCAGCGCTAATGAAGAGATCACCATTTAAATGATGACGGAACCATTTAAGTGCATACCATTTTTCTTCTACAGTTTATACAGGGTAAATGCATGGCCATTTTCAAGTACTTGCTTAAAATTAAATCTCCAGATACTGCTTCTAGGTTTTTACTGACTTACACCAATAAGAAGGCTTTTGCTTTTGAAAGCCGGTTTTTATCTCCCCTCAACTTACCTGAAATGGTTACCCCCAATTGGAAGCAAACTCTCATGTTTTTAAAACCTATTACTGAAATAGAACCACGCATAAAAAACAACAGTCAGGAAAAGATTAGAGAAAGGAATGAATAAAAAGGAAAAGTTGCTGTCTTTTCACATGAAACTGCTTACATACATAGCTTTTCTGGTTTCTCTATTTACCATAGTTCCTCTGTGATTTTTATGGTGTTTTCCACAAAGTCCTGCAGGAAGGAAATCTAGAGAGGCTCAAAGTGATAATGTTTTATCCAAACTTTGTGGGCCCTTCCCTACAATGCTGGCTTGGGCCCATTCCTGTTGGCAACTGGAGCCTGATTTTGCAGTAACCCACCCGTGGCCTCTGAGAGTTCAGAACTGGATCTGAATTTTGCATAGCAAAGCCACCATCCAGCACTTACATACACTGAATTCTGCACTGCACTTCCCCTCATCATTGATGCAACACAAGAGTTTGATACCTAAAGTCACTTTCTGACAACCGCCCAAGCATCACTCTCTTGGGCAGCACTCAGTGACCGATGGGAATCACTGTGATTCCTTTTGGTCATTGCTCCAGACCTCATTTAATGAAGGTCTCTTACATTTGAGTGAGATATTTAGAGTAATCTTGTGTTCCCAATGATAAATGGATTCAGGCAGATTCCCTCTACTCCCACCAGAGTGCCCAAGTGGGAAGCTGGCAGCTGGCTGCATATTTTGCTGAGTACATTCGTATCTGAATCCACCAGTAAGACTACAAGAAGAAAAGGCCCAAAGCCTCCCCTGAGGCTGCAATGATCTCACTTCTCATTAGGCTTAAAACCTCAACTCAGCTATGCACTTAAACAAAGGCTTTAAACGCTATTCCACAGGTGTGAGCATGTATGCCTGTGATTAATGTTAAAGACACAGTTAGGAGAAACACTGAGACAAAACAGTTCTCTTTGACGACCAACTTTCATCCACTGAGTTACAAAAGCTTTTGCTGCCTATGTAGTAAGTACATCACAGTCCTTCTTTAGGCTTTGTCTTCTCTGGGAACAAAAGAAAAGGTAAAATTTTAGTGCCTATATATTAGACCCATGTAAGAGCAGAGTGGGATGAAGGTACCTGGTTTCACTGTGAAGTGAACCAGAGGTGGGTGGAAGATTCCTGGGTAGCTGATACGAAAATTTGCACATCCCTTGTCCCCCAGATTCCAGAGGGAAGTAACTTCTCTGGATTAACTGCACTGTCCCCAAACTAAAAAGCAGTTTAACAAAACCCTTAAAACAACAGAAAGAGTTTAACTGGAAGGCAGCCTGGGTCTTCTGTAGCTTACCTGGATTCCACTCCCTAGCAACCTTCAAGCTGCCTTTTCTCCAAGCAGTCACGCTGCACAACAACCAGTGATCTCCACTGACTGCACACAGAGGTTGTGTTAATCATCAAGGAGCTGTCAAGCCTGTTCAGTTGACAGGCCAGCCCACTAGAGGTAAGAGCATGGCTGCACCTGACAGAATGAATAGATACCAGAGTTAAGGACAATTAGTTCTCAGTTCAGATCAACTTTACTATGAAATTAAGCCCCTAAAGCTATTGCCCTTAACTGGATTGTGCTGTGCCTGCCTGTTTTGCTTCTCTGCAGCTCAGTGTGCAGCATCTGATGTAATCACCTTGGTAAGCCAGGCTCCTGGGGTGTTGTGATTTCAATAACCACAGAAGGACTGCAAGATGCTCTCCAGCTGACACTGAGTGACCTGCCAATCCCATCTTGCACACGCAACAAGTACAAACAACTTATGAGACTATATTCCATGTAGGGTTTTCAAACACTTCCCAAACAAACCTTCATACAAACCGGTCCAACAGCTTCCCTTCTCCAGTGTCATTAAGTAGCTGCAAATATTTAATGATGTTTATAACACAAATAAGAATACTTTTTAATTATGTTGTTATGATGTTTTTAATTATATCTGATATAAAGACAACATTCACAGTTGAAGACTAATTTGAGGTGGTTGAAGAATAATTGCCATCAGAATGACTAGGTCTGAGTCATGCTCCTCCCACACACTCATCACAGATGCACTTGCAGGCCAAAATCAATAGGTACATACACTATGTGCAGGAATGCGACACGGGAAAAGCTCATCCACAGTGGCTTCTCTAGGGGGCCTGCTTTACTGACAAGTAAAATGACAGGTCAGTGAAGACACACAGGGCATCAGAAAAACAACAAACCCAAAACCACTGAAACAACTGTTTGGGTTTTTAATGAGAAGCCCTGGATGACTGCACGCGAGAAGAATGCTTCTCTCTGGATTGGTGAAGAGGGTTTTAGCCTAACTTTCAGAAATGAGCCATCATTACTGTTCCTATGGCTCCATTTTTGAAGATGCTTGTCTCCCAGGCTGACTCTGCTGGCTTATTACAGCTTGGCAGGACTGAAAGCAGCAGTAAAGGGAAGCATGCATACAGCTGGGAGTTCCACACCTAACTTCTAAAAGAGATACATCATTATATTCAGGGGTAGATGTTACTGCATAAGAGATACTGCCTCATTATGTTGAAATCATCTGACACCTAAAAACATCAGATAGCTGTGTTTTGTGCTTTGGTGAGTTGGTCATCAAGCCAGCACAAAATGCAAACATATTTGCACATATACAAACTTACACAGTCAGAAGTAATGATGTAGTAATATCCCCCTGGGAACTTTTCAGAGCACTCTATTGCTTGTGCAGAGCCTGAACCAGTAAGGCACACAAGAATGGCATTTGCAGATGCTGTAAACTGAAGCTGGCCAATAAAAGGTACAGAGGACTCTAAGATAATGAAATACCTCTGTAAATAATTTGCATCTACAAACCTCATGCAGTAATTAAGCACACAAAGCTTTTCCTTGCTTTCAGAAGAATGATTTAGGGAAGGCTGAAACTATATCCCCTGCAATGTCTGGGATACAACAGGCCTGTGTTTCAAACCTCAGTGCAGGAGTAGAGACCTGAACACGGGTACCCCATTTTCCTGTAGACTTCCTTCACTGAAAGGTGACTGGGTATCAAGGAGAGTTAGGAAAGAGTTAGACCTGTTCCAATCTCCATAAATACAGCAGGGATATGAAGCCAAAATCTCCATATCCTTAGAGCCTTTTAGCCATGAAGCAACTGACTAGAATAGGAGAGACATGTATCTCTGGCCACAAACACAGACCTCTCTGCTCTCACCTCTCACAGAGTAGCACATTTTCTGGCAGGCATGCTCCAGGAAGCTTTCCTTTGAGAGTTCTCCAGCATGTGAAGAACACCTACTACCCCACCTAGCACCTCCCAAAGATCCTAGGAAACAGGCAATTTCTAAGATTGGTTTAAGTGATTTCACATGTGTGCACGAACGAAGTCTTAGGAACCCCAGGAATATAAGGTGGCTGTAGCAACTGGTAAGAGTAGCTAGAGTCTCAGTTTAAGTTAGCCCTAGCACATCACCAGCAGTCAAACCTCAGAGTAAACTGTTCGTCACTGTGATTCAGAGCACATGAGATGAGAACAGCTCCTCCAGAACTTAAGCCCTCACCTTTGGATTCCAAAATTCAAAGTCCTGACAGTTCAGAACCTCACTCTCTGCTGCCACAACACTGGATCTAGCCTAATCCTGCAGAAGTCCTTAATGAGGTATTCCCTGACAATTCCTGCAGATCAGGGATTATTTTCACAACACCACAGGACTTCCAAGACAGTTTCTGCAGTTATCACAAGTCTTCCTCTTGTTTAAGCACTGAAGAAATTGCCTTCTGTAATTCTCTGCCACATAACAGTATCATCTAAGTAGCCTTCTACCAGATCTTAAAATCTCTGCCCCACTGATGGAGGCAGCAAGAAGACCTTGTGTCCCTGCCCACGGCAGGGGAGTTGGAACTGGATGAACTTAAGGTCCTTTCCAACCCTAACTATTTTATGATTCTATACAGTAATTCGAGGCTAAACAGTAGGAGCTGGGCAAACAACTGTGGCAAATAAATTCCATGCCATTTACAGGCATTGAAGTTATCAAATTGTAAAGAAGTAAAAATGCAGGAACTTGTTTTAGCACTTAAACAAATTGTGGTAATAACCTGCACGCTCATCTTTTAAAAGCTACGTGCAGTGAAGACTGTTTGTAAGCTCTGTACGCCGCCATGAATATTGATTTACTGGTCTTAGGAACAAGCAAGGATAGAATGCTTTTCAATAGCTCAAATGTTGGATATTCTATAGCTCGTACTGGCTGACAGATATTAATGGTTCTTGACAGAATACTCATCTTTGATCTGTTGCTGTAATCAACCAGCACATGAGCACCAGGCTATTAAAATATTTTTCTGTCAAGCTCACTTGACATGCTTTGAATGGTACAGAGCCCTGTACCATTGGTGGTTGGTGGTTTCATTGTTTTGGGGGTTGTTTTTAGGGTTTTGGTTTGTTGTTCTCTTGCCTGTTTTTTAAGTAAGCCTACCTGCAAATCACACAGCTAGATTTGCTGGACAAGCATCTCTTGAAGCTGTCCCTAAATATCACTCCTGATGTTGAGCATTCAGGATCCAGTCACCATGGTTTCAGCTCCCTCTGACAAATGCTCCTCTGATGGATAAAAGCCTATCTGCCTTCTCCATCTACACATGCACACACATTCTCTTCTTCAAACCTTTTCCTGCTGTCAAATTCTTGTCATCTACCTGGCCCAAAATTATACTTCATGCTTCCTTCCAGAAGTTTTGCCCTCCTGTTTTCTCCCACCTCTTCCAGTTTTCCCTTCAATACTCTGTCTTGCTCCAGCCTTCCACAAACCGGTTATGGGAGCAGTGATTTAGCAGTCTCTCTGCATCACAGAGCCTGCAAAATTTAAATCAACAGCTTAGCAGACCCATCAAAGAGGCTGCCAGACCTTCTTGGCCTCAATAGAGAAGCCTAATGACTAGGAGGGAATCAAAGGTAAATTAGATGGCTGAGACAACAGAGACTCTTCATGGGTTGGAGGAAGGGAGAAAGGGGAGAAACAGGGATGCAAGCCTAAGCAAGAGGGGGTATGAAGGAGCAGAAAAGGAATATAGGTGAGGTTGGGAATGTGGAACACAGAGCACCAGGTGATAGCTGAACTGGTGAAAATACAGAGAAAGTTTAAACATCCTGTTTTATGTACAGGCTTGCCTTTACCGATACCAATACCCTCCAAGTCAAGAAGACACACTTCAGTAGCACTGCAGAGGTAGGGAATAGCTAAGACAGTGGTATGGTACGTACAGAGCACAGTAAAAGACATTCTCTACTAGTAAGATGTGAAGAGTTAGCGAGGCAAGGCAGTTAAAGCAGAGACACAGAGCAGTTTGTAGGAAGTCACACGGGACAGTGTGGGACAGTGCTGGGAACTCAGCCCAGACGTGCCAATGCAGGTCCTTTCCCCTGTGCTCTAGTACCCACTGGCTCCTGCACTGTACCTGCAGTATCTTTTAGCACTGATGAGATAAGCAGCAGAGTTTGGGTTTTTTTTTCCCCTTTTGCTTTGCCCTTTACCTCTCAGGTTATTTCCTTTGCAGGCCATGACATTCATTTACTATGTCCAGAACCTTCTGCAGCTTCTAGAGGCTAACAAGCACTGATAATCTCTGAACATTTAGTAACCAGCTCCCAGGAGAATACAGAAACACTGTCTCTGGGTAAATCTGCATTTCTTCAGAAATCATACCAAAACCCTGGTGCTTAATGAAGAAACTGTTTAAGACAGCATTCACTAAGACCTGTAAATGAAATGCTGCAGTAGTAGGCTGAGCTGTGTCTTACAAACATCCCTAAAAGCTTTGTTTGAAGAGTGTTGACATTGTGACTGCAATGCAAGACACTTTAAAATGTGCAAGTCAGACCAGCGAAACACAGTGCCTGTAATAACAAATAGCATGGTGAGGATGTTGTCTTAGCTCGAGGCTAATGAAAATAAATTGCTCATTTTTTTATATCTTAAAGCAAATACTCTTAAGATTTTTATTTACTTTTCTCCATTTTTTTAATTCTGAAAGCTTAGGCAATAAGCCAGAAAGATGAAAGAATAAACACTTCAGAACAAGCCAAGGGAGCTAAACAACAAACCCAGACAGATTACTGCAGAGGACACTAAAGAGAATGAAACTGTTGGGTCCTAACCGTATCCTTCATACAAAGCCTAAGTAAACAGGTTGTCAAAAGCAGGGTGTGAAAGGGAAGGGTAAATCCTTCATGCTACTCTGTGGACTGGCAGAAAGAGCTTGAAGAGCTTCTGCACAACCACAGACCTCTTCACAGCACATTCACTTGCCCAGGTTCTCCTCCCCGTGCCACTAGGGACAGCGTCTAGAGATCACTCCTTCTCAGCTGGAAGGAGAGGAGATTCTCATTCTTCTGAGCATGCTGCCAGCATCTTGAACCATTTTTTCTCCCCAGCTGCTATTTTGCTGGGAGCCTTACCTGTTTGACATTATTTTTCCACCACTGACAATGTAGAGATGTGAAATCTTCAACAGTTCTAAATGCTGCCCCGTTCCACACTGTACGTTAGCACGGTCTGAGAAGGGCACAGGAAAGCAGGAAATTGCTCAGTAAACCATTTTTGATTGGAATCACCATCAGGATTCACAAACCAGAAGCCCTAGGACTCTGTTTCCATGATCCAAACCTGAGTGCAGGAGGGAGAAAACATGTACGTGTACCACAGAGAAGACAGAAGACCTTGAAAGGAAGTCTTTCTACACCTCACCCTACACATTAAAACGTTTCCCCTTCCCACTGATGACCACTGAGACCTGAACAGCTCATGCAGCTGATGCCCAGTCCTGACTGCCTCTGCTGCTGCTTGCTTCAGTCTCCTCTTCCTCAGCCTTTGCAAAGCAGCAATGTCCTTTAGTGATTCCAGCAGCAATGGCAGTGGGAATGCATTATCAGAGCAGTTTCATGACAGTTCATAAGTATTTTGCAGTTTAAAGAAATACCTTGGAATCTTCCAGTGCTAATATCGGGGGGGGTTCCTTCCTGTATTGTCCTTGTATAGTACCCCTGTACTGTCTGATATGCTTACGCTTCCAGCTAGACTAAAGTTAGAATTAAGTTGTAATGAATATAAAACCTTTACTTGCCTTAATCTATACACCACATAGAAAGGACAACTGCTAATAAAAGTCTTTAAAAAGTAAAACAAAAACCCCAAACAATACCAAACAAATAAACAAACAAAAAAAAACCAAAAAACACTTCTTCAGCATTACAACCCTAGAATCATAGAACCAACTGGGTTAGAAAGGACCTTTATGATCACGAAGCCCATCCACTACCCCAGCACTGCCAAGCCCACCACTGACCCATGGCACTGAGGGCAAACCAATCTCCCCTCGAGATCTCCCCTCATGGCTGCCCCTCACGATCTCCATTCGCAGCCACCCCTCATCATCTTCCCCCCATAGTGGCCCACACTCTACAGCTGCTGCCCCTACCCCTCATGGCCACCCCTCATCTCCCCTGAAAAGCTCCCCTGATGGTCATCCCACATGCCTCGCAGCCATCCCTGACATCCGATAACCACCTTTGCTCTCCCCTCATGACCTCCCCTCACAACTGCCCTTCACTCCCCATGCATCATGGCGACCCCTAGTCCCTCATGGTCACCCCTCCTTTCCTCTCACAATCTCCCTCATGAGCTTCCTTTACTCCTCTCCCATAATGATCTCCCTTCAACTCTTACGGCCTCCCTCCTGTCCCTTCATGATCTCCCCTAACCCCTCATGGTTTCCCCTCCTGTCCCCTCATGATCTCCCCCCTCACAATTGCCCCTACCCCTCATGGCCACCTCTTCTCTTGCCTCACAATCTCCCCTCACCCTTCATGGCCATCTTCCTCTCCTGTCATGATTTCCTCTTACCCCTCATGGCGGCCCCTGCTCTCCCCTCATGATCTCCCCTCACAATTGCCCCTACCCCTCATGGTTGCCCCTGCTTTCCTCTCATGATCTCACAATTGCCCCTATCCCTCATGGCCACCTCTTCTCTCGCCTCACGATCATCTCTCACCCCTCATGGCCACCCCTCCTTTCCTCTCACAGTCTCCCTCATGATCTTTCCTTACCCTTTATGGTGGCCCCTCCTCTCCCATCATGACCTCCCGTCAACTCTCATGGCCACCCTCCTCTCCCCTCATGATCTCCCCTCACAATTGGCCCTACCCCTCATGGCCGCCCTTGCTCTCTCCTCATGGCCACCTCTTCTCTCCGATCATGGTCTCCCCTCATCCCTCATGGCTGTCCTCTCCAGTCACAATTTCCCCTTTACCCCTCATGGCAGCCCCTGCTCTCCCTTCATTATCTCCCCGCACAATTGCCCCTACCCCTCACGGCCTCCCCTGCTCTCCCCTCAGGATCTCCCCTAACCCCTCATGGCCGCCCACGCTCTCCCCTCATGATCTCCCATCACTATTTCTCCTACCCCTCATGGCCGCCCACACTCTCCCCTCATGATCTCCCCTCACAATTGCCCCTACCCCTCATGGCCACCCCTCCTCTCCCCTCACAATTGCCCCTACCCCTCGTGGCCACCCCTGCTCTCCCCTCATGGCCACCTCTTCTCTCGCCTCACAGTCTCCCCTCACCGCTCACGGCCACCCCTTCTTTCCTCTCACGATCTCCCTCATGATCTTCCTTACCCTTTATGGCCGCCCCTCCTCTCCCATCATGACCTCCCTTCAACTCTCATGGCCACACTCCTCTCCCCTCATGATCTCACCTCACAATTGCCCCTACCCCTCATGGCCGCCGTTGCTCTCTCCTCATGGCCACCTCTTCTCTCCGATCATGGTCTCCCCTCATCCCTCATGCTGTCCTCCTCTCCAGTCACGATTTCCCCTTTACCCCTCATGGCAGCCCCTGCTCTCCCTTCATTATCTCCCCTCACAATTGCCCGTACCCCTCACGGCCTCCCCTGCTCTCCCCTCAGGACCTCCCCTAACCCCTCATGGCCATCCACGCTCTCCCCTCATGATCTCCCGTCACTATTTCTCCTACCCCTCATGGCTGCCCACGCTCTCCCCTCATGATCTCCCGTCACTATTTCTCCTACCCCTCATGGCTGCCCATGCTCTCCCCTCATGATCTCCCGTCACTATTTCTCCTACCCCTCATGGCCACCCACGCTCTCCCCTCATGATCTCCCGTCACTATTCCTCCTACCCCTCATGGCTGCCCATGCTCTCACCTCATGATCTCCTGTCACTATTTCTCCTACCCCTCATGGCCGCCCACGCTCTCCCCTCATGATCTACGGTCACTATTTCTCCTACCCCTCATGGCTGCCCATGCTCTCACCTCATGATCTCCCGTCACTATTTCTCCTACCCCTCATGGCTGCCCACACTCTCCCCTCGTGATCTACGGTCACTATTTCTCCTACCCCTCATGGCCGCCCATGCTCTCCCCTCATAATTGCCCATACCCCTCATGGCCTCCCCTGCTCTCCCCTCATGGTTGCCCCTCCTCTCCCCTCATGATCTCCCGTCACTATTTCTCCTACCCCTCGTGGCCGCCCATGCTCTCCCCTCATGATCTCCCCTCACAATTGCCCGTACCCCTCATGGCCACCCCTCCTCTCCCCTCACAATTGCCCCTACCCCTCATGGCCGCCCCTGCTCTCCCCTCATGGGCACCTCTTCTCTCGCCTCACAGTCTCCCCTCACCGCTCACGGCCACCCCTTCTTTCCTCTCACGATCTCCCTCATGATCTTCCTTTACCCTTTATGGCCGCCCCTCCTCTCCCACCATGATCTCCCTTCACCTCTCACGCCCATCCTCCTCTCCCATCACTATTTCCGCTTACCCCTCATGGCGGCCCCTGCTCTCCCCTCAGAATCTCCCCTAGCCCCTCATGGCCGCCCCTTTCTCCCTCCCATCCAAGTGACTTCTATTACACTAAACGCGAGAGCTCGGAGAGCTCTGCGCGCTGGAAGTGTGGGAGCTCATTAAGGAAGCACTGCGCAAGAACACTCAAGGCAAATGCCAGTCAAACTTCTGCTGCTCTGGAGTTATTTAATCGTCACAGCAATCACAAGGGATAAGGCTGTGGATAAAGGAATTGCCTTCTGTAGGCTCGCTGCTGTTCAGTCTCCTGGAAAGGTATTCGCTCTAAAAGTGCCATCAATTTGAAGTGCTTCGCAGCCCTGAAAAGCATCTTTCTAACCTGAGGCTTGGTACGTCAAGCTGCAGAGCACCCCCAGCTGAAACAATGACACGGGGCTGCTGAGTGCCCCAAGAGACCAGAACCCCAACACAGGGGCACACTGAAGCATTCAGCAAGCACAAATACTTGTTTTACACACACACATGCGCAGAGCTGAATTCCTCCTTTTTTGTGTGTGTTTGTCACCCATTGCAGTAATCCACTCAGACAACATCACTTCTGCATTAGTCCTTTGCGCTCATTCCGCGAGCATCAGAAGCTGAGCTAGTGGTGCAGCATCAGCAAAGTCTGTGTTGCCAGATAACAGATATTTGCATGGGATTGTTCAGTTTCCCTTTACACTGCATGTACAGTCACACTATTCTGCACAGGCTGGATGAAAACACGACACAAAGGCAGCATGCAAATGTTTATAGCCATATAAATCATTACAGTTGTTACAAGGCTGTGGATTAACCAGTCCTACGCACCAGCTTCAGTGCTCAGATTTGCAAGATCCGAGTTATCCTGAGGAAGGTGTAGCAGCATCCATGTTGCCATAGGACTCACTCCACCAGAGTTAGTCTTTTCTTGCTGAAGTACCCATTTCTTCATTGCTTTCTGTCAGCTAACAATCCATAGAGAAGACCTACATTTCTCCTTGCTTTTGGGAAAGCCACAATCTGGCCTGGACTTCCCAGGTGCATATGCAATGAATTGCCATGAGGGGACACAAGTGTGGCTTGCTTACCAATGCTCAGCTAAGTGAACCTAGCTATCAGATCTGATGTTCAGCTTCTAGGCAGAAAACCTTTGCACTGGATTCATGTACAACATACCTCATTTCTGATACTAGTACCACCTCCCTATGTCCACACCTCCTTATCACTCTAAGTTACTGCCAGAGTACCCCTGATGAAGGCTACTCAGTTCAAGAAGAACTAACACAAACCATCTTGTCATTAAATGGTACAGTCTATCACCAGGGTCTCAGTCAACAGCCCAGCATTTGCAGTGTGTTTGAATTACTGTTGTCTGGCCTAAAACATCAGCACAAGGGCTCAAGCTTTCACATGGAGAAACAATTAGACAACACGATGAATAGGGAAGGAAAGAAGTATCTTCACTGAGCAAGTTCTTCTCTCCCTCACAGGTACTTCAAGAAGAGTACTACCCCTCAGCTGACAAACACTGAACCACAGCACTGACTTTTCTGCAATGAGAATTACTAGCCACCACTGCAGTATCTCCAATATCAATGATATTTATCCAGAAGACAAAAGGAGAAGCAACCAGAATTGAAGAGTTTGGGAATTAATCAGTGAGTCTCTGCCATAATCTACTTACAAGAAGTCAAAGATGCTACGTTTCTACCTTAAAGTAAGCCTTAAAAGTGCTTTCCACTGAAAATCCACATCCTTACTGATTTCCACCAGACCTCTGCTGACTTTCTAAACAGCAGAAACGCCAAAATTCACTGCTCATTTCAGTATGGCTACCAAAGACAGGATTATCTCATAAAGCTCAGAAACGTACCCTTACTTTCCTACCATGCTATGCCACTGGTGGTTCTGTTCCCAAATCCTGTCCCATTACAAGTCAATGGCTCTCCAAAACAGTCATGCAAACCAGCTAACTGTGCTGGGGGAAAATATATTAATGCTACAGCAGCCAAGCAAGACTTTTCCTCTCAGAGTCTGCACATCCAGCACAGCATCCATAAGCACAACACACAGCACACATACGTACCAAAAAGGCAAAGCAGTGTAAACTCCCATGACCCTAGAGGAGAGTCACACTTTCAAATAGCTTCCAAAGAACAGCTGTAGAGAAGTTATCAATGACATTTTTACAATAGGGTTTTAGTAAGAGAAAGTTTAAGGGGGAAAAGTGTTTGCAGTGTTGGTGCTGACACACATGTGCCAGTATCACACACTCACTCCTCAACTCTGCCAACCCAAACCAGGTTTCAGAAAGGCCCCAAGTAAGGAGGAGCCTGAAGGCAAATGATTAAACAGCTGATGTCTAGGACAAGAGTTTAATTAATGTAATCAAACCCATAATTAGGTTAATTGCAACAGACAGACATCACCAATTAACTCACTAATTGCCTGTCCCACGTATCTAAAAAATCAGTGCCTGAAATGAAGCACACGGCGCTTTCTGGAATCACAGTGGGCTAGAGAGGAGCACAGCAGAGGAGGATATACTGTCTGAATAAGGCACAAAGGAGGATGCTCGTACGGGTCTCAGCAAACAAAATAATGCAAAAAGCTCCAACTTTAGACAATCCAAAACACACCAACAAGTCACTGACAGATGTGCTAACAAATACCTGTGCATAACAACACAGCTTGGGTGAGGTCTAGCACAGAACTGCCTGTGAACCATGTCTGCGGATGCTCCTGCAGCTGGACGCCCAGCACATGCTGCTTCTCCCAGTGGCTGCTTCCCCATAGTTTGTGGATGTGGTCAGTCTGCTAGGCTGGGCTGCAGGCACAGGCAGCTAAAGGGTTCCTACATGCCTTAGCTTGTCTTCAGAGCCGGACTTTCAGAAGCTAAACATGCCCATCTTCTCCTGAGTAGCACTAAAGTCAATTATCTCCCTGCTTCCCTATCTTCCATGATTAATTCTCTTGTGACTCATCCAGAGAAGGCAATACACATATTTTTTACATCTATTCAGCAATTCAACTGACCTTAAACTATGCATATGGCTATCTCAGTAACTGTGTAATTTTGTGTGCCTTTCAAGGCCAGCATTTTCCAGTGGGTTGCTATTAAAGGTCCCTACACTGTTGGCATGTTTCTTGAAAGAAGGCTCTGTTTTTTTCTAAGGATTCTGCTCTGTGAGTATTCCCTTGCTGTCATATTTCAACTTCCAGCCCTGCTGTTCTTATATATATGCTCTGAAGATCAAAATCCCGTTTTGTTACATGGACAAACAACACCCTTGCTCTCAGAAATGGCTGACCTTGATTATCTCAACTTGGAAATAGATTTAGAAAGTTAGAAATATGAGCCAAATGGGAAATAGAAAGAAAATGTGTAGACAACCCTAATTATAGGTGTTGCAACATTTTGTTTCTAATGCTATCATGATGGCAGCAGACAGATAATAGCAGTAAAATCAGAAATGGTAGGAAGGACTCAGTACACAAGCAATAACATAAAACACATCATCAGCCTGTGGAAGGCAGAAAGCTATCAATAAAAAAGCTAGCTCTTTGAGGATTCAGGTTCTTTTCCCTTTTTAATAGGAAGACACTGGTCCAATCAAGCTGGTTTATGATCACAGAATCATTTAGGTTGAAAAAGACCTTTAAGACCATTGAATCTAATCAGAAACCTAACACTGACAGTCCCATCACTAAACCATGTCCCTAGGCACCACATCTACATGTCTTTTCAATACCTCCAGAGATGGTGACTCAATCACTGCCCTGGGCAGCCTGTTCCAATGCTTCACAACCCTTTCAGTCAACAAATTGTTCCTAATCTCCAGTCTGAACCTGCCCTGGTGCAGCTTGAGGCCATTTCCTCTTGTCCCATCCCTTGTTCCTTGGGAGCAGAGCCCAGCCCCTCCTGGCTCCATCCTCCTGTCAGGCAGTTGTAGGGAGCCATCAGGTCCCCCCTGAGCCTTCTCTTCTCCATCCTGAACCCCCCAGGTCCCTCAGCCCTTCCCCATCACACTTGGGCTCCAGGCCCTGCACCAGCTCCGTTGCCCTTCTCTGGCCCTGCTCCAGCACCACAGAAACAGCGGAGAGATCACACAAGGAATAATACAGAACAGGATGGGTTTGTTATTGCACTGATATCAGCACTCAGCTTTATCACAGTTGATACTGGGAAGGTGCAGCCATCTCTTACACTACAGAGACTGCATATCTGCACGTTGCAGCTCTTTCCCGACAGGACCAGAAAAACTCATACTAGCACTGAAAGCGCAGTTGTTTCCATAAATAACCAGGGGGTTTAAGCTGACAGAACTAGGCTATGCTACTAGACTTCTCTAGTCAAGTTTTTCATTCACATTTCAAGTTTCACAATCCCGCCTCTATTTTCTCAAATATCCTACTTAGATGCCATTGACATCGCTAACTTGAAAAATCACATCCTCTTATGCCTCTCATCTCCTGTTGTCCAGGGTCGAAGTGTTCCGGTATAGACAGTTATAATTCTTTAAGGCCATGTTCATTGTTTTTTATCGGTGCTAAGTACTCATAGCTCTGTTTTGCATCAGAGGCCTAGCAACATAAAGCCAAGTGTGCTGTGTACCCGGTGGGGAAAAGCAGAAGTTAAAACACAGGTTATCAAACAGCCATGAAAATACTGGTCAAAATAATCTGCCAAGGGTTAACAGAAAAATGGTGTGACAGCGCACAAAATAGTCTCCAATTCCGTCAATAGGCAGCTTCTTGTTTGAACATTCATAGCGGACACAACTGGAAAATCTGCCCCCATAACATATGAGGGAAGAGTAAGTGCATTTACAAGCAGAGATTCTGAGCCAACCTCCGAAGAATCCAACCCTTCGATGGAGGATGCTTTGCCTTCCTTTACTACAAAAGCTCTCAGAACACTGGCAGCTCCTGCGGGGTCAAAGCCTTTGAAACTCCTCTCAGAACACTTCAGGAACAGCACAGTTGGAGTCAGTGGAGGAGAAACCTGTCAGAAAGTAAAGTCTGATCCTCCCAGTAAACAGCTTTGTGGATTGTGTATTGACTGTTTCCTTCAGCTGCCACATCTACATGCTGCCATCCCTCTCCTGGAGGACCTGAGCAGTCAGCACTGGGGCTCAGAAGAGCAGCTTGCTTTCCCTACCCACCCTGGACATGGGCTCAGCAGAGACCCAGGAGGAAACTTGCTGTTTCTCAGTTATAATTACAGCAAGTGCTCTTTATTTTTTTACTTCAGATGGATCTACAGCCTGTTGAGCAATGACAAGTGTCCTGTTGCATTTTAAATCACCTGCAACTAATGGGTGTTTCAAAAAGCAGGCCTTTTGAGAAAGAAGCCCTGCTTTATAGGAATGTACTTGGTCCTAAAGGCAAGTGGCAACTGATGGTAAGGTCCTCCACAGCTGTTAAGAGAGAACTACTCCTTTGTAGCTCCTAATGGGCAAAACTTTCCTGTTAGCAACCAGTGGGGAATTTGGCTGTGCAAATATTACTGCATATCAACCATTGCATGCATCACTGCATGGTACAAAACCAGATGCTTTCCTCTTCAAAGTATAAAGCAGTACTCTGGCAGTGTAAGATCAGGACAGCAATTACAGGAGGAAAGCAACGCTAGCAGCACACACACATGTGCAAACACAGCAGACTCAGATTGAAGGTCTTTATTTTTCTCTGCCCTACTGCCTCCTTCTAGGAAGCAGTTTCTTTCACTGCCCATTCACCTAAAATTATTCAAACTCTTTGGCCATCTCCAGTGTTACCTTAAAGCCCACAGACCCTGGCCCCAAGCCCTACCAGGACAGTGCACTATGTTTGCCTATTGTATGGGATACTTGGCAATATCCAACATCAAAAGCTTACAGGAAACACCATTTCTTATTCATGTGCAGCTGCCAAACGCTTTCCCAGTTTCCCTCCCCACTGCTCTCCACTTCTGACATCACCTCACATTAAATCCCTGCTGAAGAGAGACCAGAGCCATGATGTGGCTTACAGAACAGCTTTAGGCAGGAAAATGCATAACTATGCATATATGAGGGCAGTATTTATGTATTCAACAACAATTTATGCACGTTTGTGCATAGTGTGCAAGGCTGGGAAGTTAGTTCTTCTCCTGACCAGTTCTACCACAGGTACCTCCATAACGCATGAGGAGAAGGCAAGCCTCACAGCAGACTGAAGGCAAACAGCTTGAGAAGTGTGGCTGCCCTCAGACTCCTTATCTTCTCTGCTTTTCTGAATGTCTTATCTGCCCCAGTATTTCACTGGCCACTAAGCTACTGAGGTGCCCATTTCACTGTACTGTGAACCTTTGCAATCACCAGTACTCCATGTACTGAACCATTCATACCTTTCTGCTATAGTTGCTTGCTGCATCACAGTTTCCATTTCAACCCAAACTAGTAATGACTCAAAGCATTTTCTTCTGTCTGACTGCCCAAGGATAGATCACAATAGTCCCATAAAACAATAGTTTTTTCCTTACAGTCTTGTGTGCTATTAAAGTCTGCATATGAATAAGAGAACTCAATTCTGGATCTGAACTACACCCTCATGAAGAGAGATATCCTTTGTATCAGCATAATGATGATCAGAATCTCATACACTTTGTTCAGTACAGTAATCAAACCTGATAAAATCAGTACAGTCAACTGGCCATACCTGCCTCGTAACTCAGCATGCACTACTGCTCACATAAATATCTCAAATTCCCTTTTCAAGCCTTCATCTGCTTAAAAACATCATGCTTCGAACCATGCTTTTTCAGCCACAAAGACTGAAGAAGAGTAATATTGCTCCTCTGCTGGACTACAGGTCTGTAACTGTAACAAGGAAAAAAACATCTTAAAAAAGCACTGAGTAAGATCTGGTTTATTTTGGGAAGCAGTCAAAAAAGATCAAGAGTTTGCAAAGGGAAAGGCAGAAAGATTGGGTTCAGCTTCAGGTTCTATTTCCCTCTCTCAACGCCTGTTCCCCCTTTTGTCCACCCACACAGCCCAGCAGCCAGGAGAGCTCAGGAACTACATGTTTCCATCTCACACCTGACAGAGCATTCACTAACACACCAGCAGGAGCCCAAAAAGCAGACTGTCAGCTGCCCTGAAAGGACAACCTCCTGATGCCATCATTAGGAAACAGGAATATCCATCCACTTGGCAGCTTCAAGGCGTACCCCAGAAGGTGCTTGGTAGTGTCACACAAATCTCTGCCTCACAGGTACTGCTGCTCCCATACTTCCAACCATAAGTGGAGGAGCTTTGATTGATTTGTCTGCTGTAATTTTCACCAAGGAGTGTGCTGTCTTCTCTTATACCATTGGGGAAAAAAGAACAAATTCTGACCCACCTTCCTCTCCCCATCTCCTGTTTTTCCAGAAAGCTTCCCTCATGGTCAGACAGCATATCCCAGTGCCGTTCCCAGCCTGTACTGGGGATTCATCATGCTCAGCTGCCTCTCAGAAACACCCACACCAATGCAGGCAGCACGGGGAACAAACAGAAAGGCTATGTACACTTAGAGGGAGATAACCTCATTGGAATCATGGAGACACAGTAGGATGGTTCACAAGACCAGAGCCCTGCAATGGATGGACACAGGTTCTTCAAGGTGGCTGAGAGAGCACAGAAGGTGACTTGCCCTTTATTTGAGGAAGCAGCTAGATGCATGGAGCTCTGCCTGGGGATGGTTCAGGAGCTAAACTTAGGGATCATCATCAGTGGGTAGACCAGATGCCATTACAGTGGGTATCTGTAATACCACCTATTTGCATTTGAGCAGGACTTCAAGCTCAAGGTAAGACTGATGCCCTTTTGAGAGATGGGTCTGTTCTTGCCTCCTTGCACAAAGTCTAATGCACGAGAAGGACAAAGAAGGGAAAATAGGTTATGGAAGGTAACACCACAAGTCAGCACCTCAGCTGGGTGTGGGACCAAGCTCCCCATGTGCTACACTACAGCGCACTAGCAACTGGATCCCAATGCCTCCTCCACGCAACTCCTCACACAGCTTCCTGTCACTGAGGTTTACCATTATAGATACGAAGGTTCAGAGCAGCATTAGACATTCCCTGTGCACGAGCAGATCAGAACAGCGCGATAGCCCAAAGGTGCCACACAGTTAGGTCGTCTTGTCCTTCTAGCAGCTACAATCAGTGTGGCACCTCCACAACACAGGAGTTTGCTCGAAGTACTTTGCCTCTTTGTCAGTTCCTCTATGGTGTTCACAGGAGGTTAGTAATTTCATGTGGAATAAGGCTCCCTCACAGAAAAATGCTCACTTTCCCCTCCCACATTCCGCAGCTGTTACTTCATTATTAACCTGCAGTCACCTTATTTGTAAGGGGTGTGAGAAAGACAGGTCTTGGCAATTCTAGTTTGGGCATAGTTAGCTGCCGATAAAATCAATCCTAATGATTTTTTCAGTCAGATGAAGAAAAGCTTTTACTCAGGAAGAATAAACAGAATGGAAAATATTCCAAACAAAAGTGAATCAAGAAATCAAAGCCTGTGCCTATCTTTGCAGTGCAGGAAATCACCTTCTTCTCATTTAAGTGCACCAAACTCAAGGAGAAGCTCACAGTCCAACAGACGTTTAGAGTAAGAAACTGAAGGAATTGCAGCTTATAGGAACTTCCCTCTCTAAAAGCAAAGGGGCAAAGCAAGGCAAGCTGAGTATTTTTTGCAGGTCCTTGTTTCTTACGATTCTCTCTGTGCAAGCACACCAAAAACCTCCCAAAACAGCCCCTCAACCAGGATGAAGGGATGAAGCTGCTCGTGTGGGATGGCACAGCTCAGAGCACTGACAGGCCCAGAAACGAGGGCTTATGCAAGGAAGTGACAGAAAAGTAGGAGGAAGGAACTGGTGGCCCATTATAGGAAAGAGAACTGGAAATAGGAGAATGGGCACATCAGATTTAAGGTGTGCTTCTATGAACTATTTCTAGTGGATACTGGGCTATTTCCAAGAAAAATCATTGCCAAACCTGCGTGTTTGATGCCAAAGAACATTCTCTGTCCAGGATCACACACACAAAATGCCAAAGCAGACGTGACCATAACCTGACCATTCCCTGTGAGGGTGCCGAGGTGCTGGCACAGGGTGCCCAGAGAAGCTGTGGCTGCCCCATCCCTGGCAGGGTTCAAGGCCAGGTTGGACACAGGGCTTGGAACAAGCTGCTCCAGTAGAAGGGGTCCCTGCCCATGGCAGGGGTTGGAACTGGAGGAGCTTTAAGGTCCTTTCCAACCCAAACCAAACTGCCTATGAGCTCTGAGACTGTTCAAGGTCTTAATGAACCAGGATGATTCAAAACTCCTGTCATTATTTTCCATGCTTCTGTAGTAAGTCTTAATCTTACTGCAAAATAACTCACGAAACAAAACCCTCATTCCAGCTCGAAGACAGAAATCAGTTCTTTAAGTCCAATTTTCTCTCCTTCTATTTGGCCTCTGCCCACTTGAAGATGCCGCCAATCTCCACCTCCCTCTTATTTTGCAGTGAAATCCCTCAAGATCTTTCCATTAACACTGAAGAACTACCGAAGCGTGACCCTGAAACACCCCACTCACCAGCGCTTATCAAACAACCCATTTCTGGTTTGAGATAGTGACACAGGAGGGCAAGGTTTGCCTGTTATCTGACCAGAAGGATTTCTTTCCACACCACTGGGTACAGTTACTGCTTTGATTTCAACGAAGGAGGAAAAACCCATTCCTAATTCATGCTGAGGTAAGAGCAGTCAGGCCTTAATACCTCAGCTATTTCATTCTTTACCACAAGGCATTTAGGATTTTAGACCCTCCTGGCTGTTGAAACCCTTCAGTTAGAAGAATAAATTTCCCCCTTTCCTCCCAAGCAACATTAGTAAGTTACTTGCCTCCTTCTGCATTTCTCACCCAGTTGCTGTACTGTGGATGAAGGATACTGACACCTTCACATATATTCCAGATTTTCTCAGGAGATGAGAATGTCTTCCATCAGGTCGCTGCTTAAGATACATCTTCAGACAGCAACTCAGGCTCGGGTCTGGACTATTTCAGAGCTCATCTCCAAGAACAAAACTGCAAATGACCCACCGCAGCATCTGCATCCTCTAGAACATTACTTGCAATTCTTTAACAGAGAAATCTTTCTTTAAAATATAAAAGTGGCCAAAAAGCATTAAAACTCACTGAATCTGGCAAGTATAACTCATTCATTTTCAAGATGTCATGACAGCTCATCTGAGAGGTCAGGAACATACCATGATTTGTTAACCACTCACTTAATATATTACAGCAAGGCAAGCTGTCCCTACTCCAACCTTTTGTAACCTACAGCAGAACTGTCTGAGCCCAGTAGCAATCTGATATTAAAATAACTATACAATGTTTGAAGCTGATGCAGAAGTGAAAGATGCTCAGAAGATCCTTCAGCCCTTCTGTCATATTCCACACACTAGATGACAAGTGACTTGATGTGTCATATGAGTGGATGCGCTATTTTGCTTTTCCCCCCCCCCCCCCCCCCCATGCCTATCTAACTGGATTTTTCTTGGATAGAAATGGAGTAATAGATTACTCTCATACAAAACAAAATCCTTGTCCAGGATTTCCATCATTCAGCAATACTGCTGCTGCTTCAGAAAAAGGCCTCCCAGGAGTGAGAAAGGAAAGGCTTTGTGTGTGCTATAGGTGTTTGCCAGTTTCACAGGTGGGAATCCAGAATGTCATTCCAATAAGATGAATCATCTTCTAGGTTACACTTGTGTGACCCAGTGATTTAAGGATAAAATCATAAACTGAACCAGCAGGGTTTGCTGTCTGCATAGCAAAACAGTGGCTCTGGCAGATGCCTGAAGTATTTTTCATAGGTAAATGACCTCTCATCGTGTATTTTATCCCCAGTTCTCCTGCTTGAAATATTCTTTCTTCCTTCTGCACTCCTGTGCCCTCTTAGTCCATGTCCTGGATGCATTAGGCACTTCTCCCTCAGACATTAACTGGAGTTAAGGATGTTCCTTCAGAATTCAAACCAAGCTGGTTGAGATACTGATCAAAGTTTGAAAGAGCCAGGATATTTCAGTGTTTTAAATCTATTTCTAGGAAGAAACGTTAGAAACAGCCTTAAAGGCAGCAGAATTCTGCACTAATAAGCATGTGATATGAAAGACATCAGGTGAGAGTCACCCACAGCTGGGATACCTTTCTGCTTTCCTTATCCTCCTCATTACTGTGAAATAATTCAAGGCAAACACTTAGAAACACTGTGCAACAAAGAGAAAAAAGGCAATTATCTCCAACATCACTTTGGTGTGAACTCTCCCCCATATGCCCAAAAAACCCAAACCATCAACACTTCACAGCTTTCATCTTCTCTCCCGTCAAACAGAACTAATTTTTGCTGCCTTTTGCATAGTAAAAAATAACACCTCGCACAGAGTTCATGTATTTTTGCCTATTTCCCCAAACCAGGCCAGGAAACAATGCACTACCATATTAATATGTTCACAAACCCCATGTTCTTTCTTCTATAAGTATCACTTTGAAGTGTGTTAGGGTGAGGAAATGACTAACCCCAGATGAATGGGCCACTCCTCATACAGCCATGGTTGTTAGCTCAGGCAGATTTATGATAGCATTAGCAGTGGTGGTGTGAACCTGAGCAAAACCTTCCGGTCCATCCTAGCCTGGAGATGGAGCTCACCATTTACATACACGTCACATAAAGTCTGCCCTTCTGCTGGCTTTGACACCAGTGCCTTATGTTTCACTAGAAGCAATCCTGACAAAACCTGCAGGCCTTAAACATCCTTATCCAAAGAGGAGGCAACTTGAAGAGCTAAAATTGAGGGTTTGGAGCCTGCTGTGTTCTGATGTGTGTCAGCACTGACCACATCTCTCCAGCATGCCCTGTCTGCACTGAATAGCAATGACGGAACTCAGTACAGGCTCATCAATAGGTCTTTTAAATTCCTTTACTCTTAACACAAAAAACTGATGTATTTTCACACTTAGAGATAACCAGACCAAATCCTGCCCTTAACAGCCTCATTCTAACCATGAGGGAAACTGCTGGCGCTACCTCTTCACTGAGACTTACAAACTGTACTGGAAAACTGAAACCGTAGCCGAGAAACATACCCACGACACTTGTGGGATTCATTCTAACGGAAAAAGCATCCCAGCAAGGTAACATTAAGGAATCCCAAACAGGTGCTTAACAATTACAGCAGTAACACACCAGCTCTTTGAACACCACGACTAGCATCCAGTGAGAAGGAATAAAGCATAGCGGAGACTGTGAGGGAATAATCTGCCAAGACTGTCCCTACCTAAACAAAGAGATTTTTGTCTTCTTGCCAGGGTTGGTGACAGACAACAGCTACCCAAGAGACCACTTTTAGCAAGGCAAGGTTTCTTTTTCCTTTCCCAGCATGTCCCTAAATAACAACACTGTGCTCGCAATAGCCATCAATAGAGAAAAAGTTGCCCTGGGTTTGAAGTCTCGTAGGTCTTTGTGCTTAGCCCAAGTGATACCCTCAGCAAACCCTGGCACACAGCTGACCCTCAGTTCCAGGCCACCAACTTCCAGCTAAACCAATTGCAACATGCCCCTGCCCCCCATCCCCTAAAAGAGGTACTAGGGGTATGTATCTCAAGTCCAGAGGAGGCCACGAGGATGCTCAGGGGCTGCAGCACATCCCATATGGAGACAGGCTGAGAACATTGGGGCTGCTCAGCCTGGAGAAGAAAAGCTGCATGGAGACCTCAGAGTAGCTTCCAGTGTCTGAAGGGGCCTACAAGGATGCTGGAGAGGGACTCTTCATCAGGGACTGCAGCGACAGGACAAGGGGTGATGGGTTTAAACTGAAAGAGGAGAGAGGAGAAGCTGTGCTGCCCCATCCCTGGCAGTGTTCAAGGCCAGGTTGGACACGGGGGCTTGGAGCAAGCTGCTCTAGTGGAAGGGGTCCCTGCCTGTGGCAGGGGTTGGAACTGGATGATCTTATTCCAACCCAAACCATTCTGGCATTCTATGTTTCTTTTATCATAAGATACATATCTGATAAGTACACTCACAGCATGGCCACATCCATTTGCTCTAACGATGGTGAACTGCATTATGAGGGCAGTATCATGCCTCAGGAACATCATCACACGATTCTGCAAAGCAGCTGCATTTTACTCTGCTTTTCTCATAGCAACAGTCTAGTTTTCATCAGTTCCCGTCTCTCCTTGTTCACATGTGCCTCTAAATACTTCCTGCCTTGCTGGGGGTCACCAAAGCACACTAATTCCCTGTGAGCTCTGAAGGAGCGTCACTGACCTGTCTGTCAGGATACCAGCCACCAAGAGTTTCTTACAGTTCAGAGGGATGTCCACATGACTAGGGCAGAATTCTGCTTCTTTCAGCAAGAGTACTGTAAATAAAATTACCTTGTTATGTTTTCAAATTTACTTAATGTTATCCTCATCCCTGGTTTCATATCTAATGAGAAAGAAGCTATTGACAAAGCTGAACAATGCTGCGACAGCAGTTCCACACTCCTTGGGTCTGTGTCTACCTTAATCACAGACGAGCTGCAGGACCACACGATGCTTGTGTTGCACAGGATCAGTGAAGGTGAGTGGCTTTGGTCTCTGGTCTGTTGTGATTAATGAACTCAATGGCTGACAATTCATTACGGTATGAGAGCACACTTGTCCATGAGCCTGACCTTTTAACTCCTTACTTTCGCTCTGTTTCCATGATCGCTCTCACTACCTGGTCTGGTTACAGTGTTCAGGGGAACTCATGGTTTAGTTTAGCATTCAGACGTGTGTCTTCCTCAGCAAACTTCATACTTTGGATGAGCCAATCCCTATAGTTCCAGGAAGCTCCTACCTCACAAGGCGAATTTAGCATGAACAGGCACCAAAAGCTTTGGGTCTTTGGGTGTAACTGAGAACACCAACAAAAGATCGGTTGCGCTTGATGATCTTAAAGGTCTTTTCCAACCTATCTGAATCTATGACTCTCTGAAAAGGCTCCAGAAATGATAGAATTTGCTCAGTTGCTCAAAATCCGGGCAGACAACTGTCCATCAGCATTAGGGTATGTTAGAAGTAGAAAATGCACCGCATTTTTAGAACTGTTCATCCCTCCTCCACCTGCATCACATGGGGATTGCTGACACAGTGCCCCAGTAGGAAAACTGCAAATGAAAGTCCTCTGCCATCGCCTAGGAAAACCAAACAACACACAACCCAACGTGACAGCTCCACTGAACAAAATATATGAGAACTGTTACTTTCAGGCACACGTCTCCACAGGGAAGGAACTAAAAACTCAAATGGCTTTTTTTCTTCCCCTCAAGTATTAAAAATAGAAACTCTATGTCTTTCCACAGACCCAGACAGCGGTTTCAAACCTGCTTTTCTGTAACATCAGCCTCTCTCAAAGATCCTCCTGTAGACATATTCCCTATTAATTAGCAGTTTTGTGGCCATCTGTGAAAAGGGACAAGCAAGTATGTTTTGACTCATTTAAAATGAAGCTGAGGATTTAATTGCCTTTACTTCCAGTAGTAGCACTCATCCGTCTCTCTCTACATACACGTACACTCAATAAATAAAAGTAAGGCAAAACCATGCAAGTCAGTTCATTGACAGATGTGAAGACAGTTTGCTTTACAAAACTATAATTTACCATATGTTCAGGAAAAACAGCTACACAGTAATATGAATTGCATATCTTAGCAATAGCATCAAGCCTCCACAGAACAGAAATCCTTATGAGCAGCCTCTGGACACTTCATCTCTCTTTTTGGATCATTCATTGCTCCCAAACAGATGTACATCATTTGAGGTCAAGAATCAAAAGCATTTTTCAACAACCTGTGTTCCCTTGGAGCTGTCCCCTGGGCCACACATCCCTAGAGCTACAAGGTAAGTATTGCAGTCCCTCACAAATCGTGTAAAACCAACCAACCCCAGGCTGAACACCCAATACCCACCTCCATCGAGCCTTTCCAGTGTCTACACACTGCTAACAGGACATACCCACCCTCTCTTCTACAAGCTCACACGTCTACCACGTCTTACTAGGCCAACATTTGCACTCAGTCAAAATTCCTCCTGGTCCAGGGTGGCATCACTAACATATCTCTACATTTGTAATTCAAAATTACCTGGATTTATTACTTTATATACTTAAAAAGGAAGCAATCTTACCTACTTTTTTTAAACAGCTATCTGGCATTATGGCAAAGTACTATTACTAGTGGTCAACAGGTCTACAAAGAGGTAATGTAACACGAATTTCTGCTACGCGATCAGCTTTACAGAGGGAGTAAGCAGGGAGCAAGGGGAAGCAGAAGGGGATGTATCAGTAGCTGAGCAGCAGAGAAAGCCAAATCTTGTCTTAGAGAAGATGGAACATAATTACAGAGTATGAACGCCATCTCTCTGTGTGTAAGCACATTAAACACACATAGAAGGACACCACTCACGAACTGCTTATGCTTTCAAATGCCTGCAATATTCTGAGCCTTCTGACACAAGGATCCTGTTTGGATGTCACCATAGTCCTGTGCTGGCCGTGCCACAAGCCTTTCAGTTTGGCAGTGGAGAAGACAGCAACAAATGTCTTAAAAACCGTTTGTTCCCACAGTAACTGCTCTCCTGAAACAGAGAGGCTCCACAGACAACACTCCAGGGTCAAAGAATAAAGGCACTGCTGCTACTCGTGACTTTCCTCCTGAGAAACAACTCAAGATACTCAGTGAGTAAACCAAGTAAACCAAGATACAACTAAATAGTAAGTTGGCTAGAAACAAGGACCAGAAAGCCCTGCACCACCTGGCAGTGCTCCTCAAGGGGAGCACCACACACCATGTCCAGCCTTCCCCAGGGATACAACTTGGCACAATCAAATCCATTCTATTAAAAGTCATTCTGAAATATCAAATGTGGAGGAAAAAAAAAACCCATATGCTACCTTTTTCTTCTTTTAAGGATAAATTTGCATTTTCCTGACAACATAGTTCATATCTAAATGTATATATTTTAAGTTCACTGTTGTTATTTATGGTAATGATACTTGATTATGATGCATGATAGATTGAGATTACATATAAGGCAGAAGTTCTTCCCTGTGAGGGTGCTGAGGCGCTGGCACAGGGTGCCCAGAGAAGCTGTGGCTGCCCCATCCCTGGCAGGGTTCAAGGCCAGGTTGGACACAGGGGCTTGGAGCAAGCTGCTCTAGTGTGAGGTGTCCCTGCCCATGGCAGGGGTTGGAACTGGGTGAGCTTAAGGTCCTTTCCAACCCAAACTAGTCTGGGATTCCATGGTAACACATGTGCGCTCTCTGTGTATGTATACACATATGCTACGTACATATGTATGCAGGCATGTATATAGGTAATTTATAAGTCATTATATATTTATATTATTTATATGTTACTTATATTTTTATATATCACACTATATTATTTATTATATTATATATAATATGGATAATAGATTTTATTATGTATTATATACTAATAGTATATGTTATATTATTTATAAATTATATTATGTATTATATAAACATTATTATGTTTCTAATATTTAAATATTTATATTATTTATATATTTATATTATTTATATTATAAGACTATAATATAAATAAGTCATTCTTAAGCTCACCAAGTAGGAAGAGTTCACAGGTCTAAATGTAAATTCTTCCTTTCCCTCGACACCAACATCTGTGCTCCAGGGCAGCAGTTCTTGCATGCCCCTACCAAAGTGTGGTGACATAGCTCATGGAGCATGCTGAAGTCAAGACACCAAAAACCAGGGGCAGGGTGCAGAGGCAGTGCTATGACTCCAAACTGGATCCAGAAGTGAGCAAGCACCACGCTGCTGGATTTGTTGGTTAGACCCCAGTGGGAGGGAAGTGCTTACTGTGAGTACCTGCAACCCAATAGATGTGGGGTAGCTGCATACCCAGCCCATGTGGGTCTCAAGCATTTCCACACACAGTGACCATCTCCATTTCAAGATAATTCAGTTTCTTTTGCAAATAAAGAGAAGATTGATATTTCAAAGTCGACCTTGCTCATCACATTGTGACTGTGAGCCTCACTGGCCACAGTGGTGTTCAACAAGCCACCAGTTCTTTGACACAGCACTTAGTGCTATTCAAAGCGAGCAGAAGCTAGAACACACAAAGAGAAGGAAACATTACAGTTTTCTTCCTGCTCATCTACATCTGTCCCCATCAGGCTAATGGAAGTTTTACTGTTTATCCACAGGAGGTAAATTAGCCCAAGGGGGGGAAAAATTACCCTCCTATTAAAAATTTCCAGCCTATTTAAAGTAAAATTCGGCTGAAATCCCTTTGACATATGAATGTGCCTGTTACACATTGTCCCTATCACGGCAGCATTAGCATCTCAAAACCAATTGTCCTTAACACACTGCCTTTACTCAAGTAAAACCCAGTGACATCCTCCAAGGCAAAGAGACAGCGCTGTTTCCATTCCATACAGAAAATGTATGGATTACTTCACTTATTTCACTGGACTGTTTAAATACACACACATGAGTGTACATTTAAGCATACAGGCTATCTTTGTCCAGCCTATACTTAGCCACCTCAAAACCAAGATAAATCCACACAGTTCTTAAAGACTTCTCCTCTAGCAGGGATGAAGATAATGGAGTGATGTGTTTGAGCTTGGACTTGGCAAATCCCACCTATCTTCAACAGGAGTTTTAGGCAGTCAGGCACTGCCTACATCCTTCATGGAAAGAAAAAGGGATTCCCTGTGCTACCGAAAAACAGCAGTAGCTTTTCAGAATGCATCACTAGGTAGGTACTAAAATGAATGCAGTGTTAATGGTAAAGGACAAACAACATATAACATACCCTTTCCACTTGTTAGTGGGCAGTAACACATTAGAAGAATTGCCTTGTATTTACTTATTTCTGATGCTTTGGCAATTCACAGCCCCTGTCAATGCCATGCACAAATCTATGGGATCATCTGATGTCTGCAAAACGAGGACAAGAACAGGAACATGTAGCCACCAACTGTGTCAATAAGCGAGCACCTCAGCAATTAACAAGCATGTTACTTGGCCAGGGACTAATATGGATTTTTCTGGCACTCAGAACAAAAAGCTTTAGCTAGAAAACCTTCCAGGTTCCCAACAGATCCCACAGAATTCTTCTAAGACAGCTCTAGCTCACGCTAAGATCGATGCCTGAGACCTTATTGTACAGGCAAAATAGCATTGCTTTAACATAAAATTTTATGGGGGAAGAATGTCTATCAATAATTGAGCTCTGAACAGCTGCAAACGAAAAGGAGCCGTTTTGTTCCTCCCATGCTGAGGAAGGACCACAGCTCAAAGCTTCAGTATGTCAGAAGCAATCAAGACCCTACAAAACCCAGAGAGGTAAACTCTAATAGCGGACTACTTAGTCACCATTCCAGCAAACACGTACTGTGAACAGTCCTAATGCTTCCCAAGCAGCTGATCACAGGATGAAGGTGCTCAGATACACAGCTAGCTATAGGGTTAGAAATGTAAGGCTTTGGAAGTCAAACACAATTGTTTCCCTCAGACGTGACAGTGCTGCCAGAACACTGCTTTTTACAACTTGCTGAAAGGAAAGCCCATTTCAGAATTCAGAGCAGGTATCTATCAACATTCATCTTACATCGATTCCTCTCCTTTCCACCACATTTTCCCTTGTGGAAGAGTTTAGAGCAGGCACAACTCCAACATACCCCCATGTACATTCTCGATTTTATGAAGGCTATGTTCATTTAGTATACACAATACTGAATAATACCAGCTATGCTTGTCTAGCTACTATCATCAGCATAACCCAATGATCAGGATAGCCAAAAGTCAGGATATTTCCTATCAAACAGGCACCTTCACCAGGAAATACATTTGGAAGCCTGTTTTGTGCCTCACTGTCTAATGTACCTTCTCAGGAGAAAACCACAACATTTGCTCCAAGTTTTATATGAATTTCCCTTCTGCTACATGCCGTTTTATTAGGATGATGGGACTCTTAGCAATGGAAAAAGCCAGAACAACAAAACTAACAACTCTTATAACTGAAATATCCCAATCCCTGAGTGATCAAGAATGCTTCTTTATACTTCTCACAAACCTTCTGCCTGCTTAACTCTGCACATGCACTCTCAGTATGCAATTTCAGTGTTGCTGTAAAATGACACATTAGAATCAGAGCTTCACGTTTCTATCGTAACAGGCACTGTACTGCTAATTGACTTTCATTATAGATTTGGTTTTAATTTTCTGCTTTGAAAGGATTGATTTTTTTTCTCCTCTGGACATAATACTGCCATACAAAAGCTTCCCTCCTTCTCCATAGAATTACATGCTCTTGCACATATAAAGTAGACTTCTTTTTCCTTATTTTGGTTCAAATTCCACCTTACCTAGAAAAACATGAACGTTGGCCACCATATGGCTCTTCATTCCAAGTAGCTCTCAAGGCACTTTGAGTGCAGATACTCCTCTGAAGTGACAACATGGCCAAAAGCTGGACAGCTTGGCAATATGCATCCCTTGTGACAAGGAAATGCAAGGCAGAGGTACCCAAGGCCAGTATCACCCCAGCTGCCTCAGCATCTGGCTGCATGCTCAGCCCACAGTGGAGTTTCTGGCCTCCAGAGCACTAATGGTGTCCCTCCCAACCAATATGCTCCTGGACCTCTTCTCACTCACCAACTCACTTGTTTAACACATATGGCTCGCAGACACACAGAGATTTCGCCACCTACCAAATGGAGGCACAAAGATTGTCTGTGCCCACGATGGGCCATTAATTTTTAACACTTCAGGCCTTACACATTTTACAGTTTACTTACAAGAGAATATGGAAAGGATACTGACAGAAAATTGCTTCAAAAATGACTGAATTTTTGCTAGTCACAGCAATACTCTGACCTGTAATTTTCAAGCTAACCAGTAAGAAATACCTATATTGCCACCAAAAATACTTTAAGCTGCATAATAACGTTTGACATGATTCCAGATGTTCTTATGATATCAGTATTCAAGACATGCAGCTAGCTGACACTGTGTGTAAGGGATAGAATCTCAAATACTTACAGCCAATCATCATCATGGCAACAGCAAAGATTTTCTCCCCATCTGTAGTCGGAGCGATGTTCCCAAATCCAACACTGGTGAGGCTGGTCATTGTAAAATACAACGAGGAGATGTAGACTGAATCCTTGCTTGGCCCACCTTCCCACTTCCCAAAGCCCGATGCGTTAAAGCGGTAAGGTGTTCCTATTGACATCCCCAGCTGATAGAGCCAGCTCTCAGTTCGGATCGTGTTTGTATCCTCATCGATAACTTCATAGTCTCCTATGCTGTACCAAATGCAGGCCAACCAGTGTGCTGCGAGACCAAACACACACACCAACAGGACCAGGACCGCTGCTCCGTATTCAATGTAGTGGTCCAACTTCCGAGCCACACGACCCAGACGAAGCAGCCTGACCACTTTAAGTGAACTGAAGAGGCTACTGATGCCCTAGAAGGACAAAGCACAGTGACCATTAGAATCTCATTTAAAGCAACAGCATTCATACCTGCAAATTCCAAAGACACAAGGGGATCCATACCAAACAGATGGTCACCAGATTAACACCTGAGAGACCGACACATGAAAAGGTTAGTGGCTCTTCTCAGGGATGGATATATGCACTCTTGTCTCCGTTCACTGTCATTTCTCAACTCCACTTTCAAGAGTATTTGAATAGGTCTACAAATACACTTGTAAAGCCTTCAAATGACAGGCTGCTTATTGCACATCCAGTTGTGCAAGTAGACCATCCCTGAGGATTCTGATGCTATTTTAGGCTGACTGAAAAAAAAATGTGGCAGTCACCGATCATTAAACCACACAAATCTAATGTGGAGCGGAACATGACCAGGCACCTATTGAATTCACTCCAGCATCTGGAGTCACAAACCAGTTACTTATGATCCTGGGCAACACACATCCTCTTGTGTCTCAGATATAAAACAGTTTGCAGTACTTATCTCAGACATACCAGGAAGATAAATAAAGAAGGCCAAAAAAACACTGGCAGCACCTGGCAACTCAAGTTTTTTCAGTGTAACAGGACATTGCCTAGGACTTTACTTTCATATATAAGAACTCACACACTGATAATCAGTCCTCTGACACTTCTCGCATGGACTACACAAAGCTTAACTAAATTCAAATGCCTCACTAACTAATCTCCACATCCTACTCTTCTTACGATAGCTTTGGTATCAATGTAGTATTTCTGTGCTGGTACTATGATGGCTCCCAGAAACCAGAATTAAGCCAGCATGCAGGATTTGGGATTGTGAACTTTTAGATTTGCGATTCCATGCGTAATAAGCTAAAAAACTGGAGCATGAGATGATATGAATGGCCTTCCATAAAAATCCTTCTTTTTCCCTGCTCCCTCTTATCAAGACTGTTTCATACATAGAAGTCTGATTAAAATTTAAGCAGACTGGTTTAATGAGTATTTCTGGAAACGCATAATTGCATACTTCTGGTCACCAGCTTTTACTGGAAGTTTCTTTACTCCTGCATAAATATGACCGATTCAGTATCTCAGGCTGGTTCAGCGCACTAGAAGAGATGTTTTATTAAGTAATTACATAAAGCGTATTGACTCATGTTCCCTGGGACTGCAGCACTGTATTTCCCCTTTATTTCATTAATTTGTCATGATTACGTTGACTCATTTTCAGAGACAGATGTAATTTGTTACCTGGGAACGCACTATCAATTCATATTAAGTATTTGGACAGGATCTAACACAACCTGGAAGAGAGGAGTAAAAAAGGAAGAACAAAAAGAGCAGCCTTGCTTTAAATCATCGATAGGTTTGGAAAGATCTGGAAGAGACCACATGATCTGTTCTTTCAATGCCAAACATGTCAAGTCACTGATGCAAAACTTCCTTCACAAAGGAAAGAGTTAATTCCCATTTCCAATTCATTCCATAGCCAGCTCTGGTTTGCAAGCAGTAAAGCAAAGCCTTGATGCCAAGGCAGAGAAGATGACACAGAAGGGAAAGGCCCTCATTTCCAGGGGAGAGAAAGCAGGTGCTTTTGAACACTCAGTATGGAGAGGAAAAGCAAAGGGGAAAGCACAACAAACCATAACATTAGGGACTGTAGTGATAGGACAAGGGGTAACAGGCTCAAAATTAAAACAGGGGAAGTTTAGATTTGATACAAGGAGGAAGTTCTTTATTGTAAGGGTGGTGAGGCACTGGAATGGGTTGCCCAGGGAGGTTGTGAATGCTCCATCCCTGGTGGTGTTCAAGGCCAGCTTGGACAGAGCCTTGGGTACCATGGTTTAGTGTGAGGTGTCCCTGCCCATGGCAGGGGGTTGGAACTAGGTGATCTTAAGGTCCTTTCCATCCCTAACTATTCTATGATAACTGTATTTTAGAACTGGATATGAAAGCCCATAAGTGACAAGATGGATAGTCTCTAGATTCTAGAAATCCACATTCTGACATTACAACACAGCCTCTGGCTGTTTCCTCAGGAGCAGCGCTCATTTCTCGCCTTCCTTTCTGCAAACTTCAGCAGCAGAACAATAGTGTTCTGTATTTTGAAAAGCCTCCAGTCAAGGCCTGCTTTCAGATTCAGTCTCAAAGCAGAAAGATTCAGGAAGGATTAAAAGGTTGGAATTTGGTTAACTCTTAATTGAAAATAAAAAAGAAGAATTACAAATAATGGGGGGGGGGGGGGGGATATCACAGGAGAATTTAGATATGAAAAAGGGGAATGCAAAATAAATCATCTGAAATCAGATTTCAAACATCTCAGGCAAACTGCTTCACTGGTTCTCCTCATTTGTCTTGGGAAACTCCCAAAGCTAAGAAATTGTGTAAAAACATGTAAAATGGGATAAAACTGCACCACTTGGGAGAAAGCGAGTCTACCAAATTCAGGCCAGAGGTAGAGAGAAGTAAGGCTTTTGTACAGAAAGAACTTGCTTATTTATAAGGAAATGCAACCTATTTATAAGGAAACTTGCTATTTATAAGGAAATACAACCTTGATTTGGTTGTGTTGAATGGCTGCATTGAAGATGCAGGTTAGTCACAATATTTCACCGGATGCATTGCCAATAAGGAGGCTAAAGCTTCAGAATAAGCTTTGTAAAGAAAACCCCAAACCTTTCTTTTCCTTTCAGCATTAACAGTATTTCCTATTTGATTTACTCAGAGGAAAGGATTTGTCTGTTCTAAATGGATCAGTATCGAGGGAAATAAAAGGCCCAGGGAAAGAATTATTCATGTAACTCCCCAAAATGACTAAGTGACAGAATTTCAAATGGGTATAAACAATGGAAACTTAATAGACTGTTCAAAGCTGATACAGTAGAGAAAACTCGGATCATTCTCCAGTACTTTAACCAGTACTCTGGCGCTAAATTTAGCAAGTAATATTTTAATACAAGAATAGATCTGCTGCATTCAAAATGGACATTTTTAGATTGCCACTTCCCCAACCAGAACTGTACTTTGAGGTTACTGTCCATTGCCATGCTCTTATCAGTGCAGGTTATTTTCATGCTTTTATCATACAGATGGCAGCATGATGTCATCCACAAAAGCCTGAACTCAATTTACTCTTCTTGATGTGTGTCCCACCCTCTTAGCTCTGCTACTCCTACAACCTCTGAGAGACAGATTTAGAGACACCCAGAGCTTCTTCTGCCCGAAGCGAATACGAACCCCAGTTCACAGAGCTAGAAATGGCACTGCACTCCCTAACAGGCACCCCCGATGCTCTGCTCTAAAGGATCACCATAAGGAGTATCTTTTAAACCCACTAATCCTTGTCCTTCATCAGGGACTGCAGCCGTAGGACAAGGGGTGATGGGTTCAGACTGAAACAGGGCAAGCTCAGGTTAGATCTAAGGCAGAAGCTCTTCCCTGTGAGGGTGCTGAGGCGCTGGCACAGGGTGCCCAGAGAAACTGTGGCTGCCCCATCCCTGGCAGTGCTCAAGGCCAGGTTGGACACAGGGGCTTGGAGCAACCTGCTCTAGTGGAAGGGGTCCCTGCCTATGGCAGGGGGTTGGAACTGGAAGAGCTTTAAGGTCCTTTCCAACCCAAACCAGTCTGGGGTGCTATGATTCTGTGATTGTGTGGCAGTCAGGAAAAGGGCAAGACTAAGTAATACCCCACAAAACTCTGCCTCATTTGCTCAGACACAGCTCCATCTACTAGCACTCTATTCAACAGAAACCTTCCCCTGAGGGTATGCAGAAGCTGAGAAATGTGTTATACGGCTAGGGTAGACAAACAGTACATTTTTAACTACGTTTTGTTACAGAGAGAACTTGTGTGTAACACTTCAATCTGCAGCACTTGGTCAACTGTGGCAGAAAATGCCTAATTCCCCATAAGCTTACATGAATGGCACTAAATAAAGATTCTGCTGCTGATACCTGCATATAGTTGTTGAGAAGTATTTAACAGGATGGCAGGTTTACTCTCGTTGCAGTGACGCCTGATGCATAGAAACAGAAGGGTCTGTAGCAAGCCCCCTCCAAACCAAAGGGCAAGCTCAGAGCACTGAAAGCCAGAAGAAACAGCTCTCTGTTTGCTGATGGAGCAAACCTGAATGTCAAAAGCCCTTAAACTAATAAATACAACCACCAATGCAATCTTTGCAGAGTGGAACTGCACCTCAAACTCAACAGCAAAAGAGAGCAGCCTCAGTCCTAGAGGAAAGGAGGACCCACATTTTATATTCAATGAGAATGCTTCGTAAGCTTGCCCATGAAACTAACTTCCATGTATAAGGTGTCATTAGACCTACTCACTAGGTACTCCACATCTTTTTTGTATCTCCTTGTTAGACCTGGTCTACTGTCAGGGCAGCCCTTGGCTCACACTGGTATCGCAGCCATGTAAGTCATCTCCTTTCCAAACACAGGAGCCAGGATAATCATGTTTTGGCTCTAGCTTCACACCTAACAACAGAACATTAGTGCCATTACTTCCACATCCATAAGAACTGATGGAGAAGAGACACTGTGATGAAGTACTTTGTGAAGTGTTTCAAAAACGTAAGAGCTGTAAGCAGAGACATGAGTAGCTACTTGTGTTATGTTCCCCGGGACCAGTGACAGTGGACACTGCAGTTCTAATGCTGTACATACAAAAACCGTTTGCTGCTGTTTAGTTACTATGCAAAATCAAATTCAACTCAATTCGTGGAATAATAAAATCCTACCTAGAAAAAGCAAAATACAAATTGTTTCAAGAAGAGTAATAAAAATTAACTACAGCCCTCCCACACAAGTGAGACTCCATTTTCCCTTCCAAACGAGATGTAGGATGAAGAACTGAAATGCAACCTTCACCCCACCTCCTTCATCTGTAGCAGCACTCCCGCTTCAGTAACTAATTCAGTCTGCATCACAGTATGCACTTTTTAGGTCCTTATTTACTTTCCACATATACAGATAGAAAATACACCTAACCCAAGCATTAAGATTGTCTCTCTGCTCAAAGGAAGGATAATTTACTTCCCTCTTCCTATCTGTTTTTAAGAAGAGAAATATCTGGTACTAGCACGAATCTGTTCTACGTTTTCCAGCACTTTCCTCTCGTATGGAACTTCTGAAGTTCAGGCTTCATCCCAATTAAAGGGAGATGCAGGAGACTAAAAGCGAACCATTAAGAGAATGAGAATGAAACCGATCAAAAAAAGAAGTTAATTATTTATCCAAAAAGGGAGGCAAGGAACCGAATGCATCGCAACGAGGAGCCAGGCAAGAGCCGTGGCCAGCGCTGCTGAAGCCTGGCTCAGCCTGTCTGCAGCAACACGGCACCGTGTCAGATCATCGTTAGGTCTCCTCATTTCTGTTATGTGCCTCTTCTGATTGCCTTCATTAGGCCTGAGAACATGACCTTTCCTACAGATCGCCGTATTTAGCAGCCAACAGATGAGGTAACGTTATCCGCGCAGGTCAAAAATCAATATCCAAACCCTCTGGTTGCTGCTGTGGTTTTTCAGCACTGAAGAAAGCAGACCTCTAGGCTCACAAAGCTTATTTCAGTCAGACATCTGCAAGCTTCGCTGGAATCGAAGGCAAAACAGCCATAACTCATGAATAAGAGCACAGGGGGTGACGAGAGATGGAAAGCCTCAGCTTTCATTTGTGAATCTATGCCTGTGTTTCTCTCACACACACATGAGCACCCAAAACCCCAGAAATCCAGGAAGCAAACTCTTGCTTTTATTAACTTTGAGAGGAAGAATGAGGAGCCAGAGAACACGTAAGTAATCTGAACAAATCCCACTTTCCACAGCATCCACTATAAAATTTGCTCCTGACAGACAGCAATCTGCTTCCCAATGCTTCTGGTTCAAAGAAGCTTTTCACTTATCTTGAAGAGGCAAATACCCAAATAAGATTTAGTGCTACTGGCATCTAATACCACTACATCTTTCCTATTCTAATCCCACCCCTAATACGAAATACACTATAAAGCAACCATTTAGCTACTCAAATACCCTCTGCTGTCTCATCTGACTTTGTGCCTCATATCAATACAAGTATGCTGAATGAGGGGCAAAAAGAACAGAGTAACTGATCCCTGCCTCTGAAACACGCTTCCCTTTATATGCAGCGCAAGTATCAATCTAACAGCAGCTTTCTGAAGTAATTCAGAATCCAACTTATTCAATTAGCTCTCCTTCCTGGACAAAGGCTATCACCATACATTATCACAAAAAAATGGAATTGTTTTAATTTTTAGCCTTATACAGACTGAATAGCTTATGGAGACTACTGTTCTCTCTTTAATAGTATGATAAATCAGGTCATGCTTTCCAAAGCTTGAAGAAGGAGCCCTGAAATCCAGTAACAACCTTACTTATCTGTGACTTAACAAGAAGCCTAATCTGACCAGCAGTAGTGCAGAAGAGGAGATGGTATCTTAACAGCCACAGCAGAACCTACAGAGTAGGTGGGTGATGGACAGGAACAGAGCGATGCATCCTCTTCTGGTATTCTTTTGGAAGGGGCTATCCATCAGCAGACAGCATAGATGCGTCTGAGCCAAGGTATATGAGGCTGGGCAAGACCAGGGAAGCAAGCAGAATTTAAATGAACTAAACACCTTAAGCAGGTTTACAGCAGAGGAGAGAATTCCACCCTGGATAGGTTAAATGGCATTAGGAGCTCTGTAGTACCTATATACAACACCAACACAATTTGGAAAACAGAGGATTTAGGGGGAAAAGGCAGCCTGCCCCTTCAAAGGTTGGCATAAAGGAAGCACTTCATTATTAGCATGGGTGTTGGGGCTTTAAGGAGGAAGATTAGAGAAACTCGTATTTGACTGGGGGGGAAAGGTGTGTGGGGAAGTAGACAAAGAATACAGACACCCTGAGTCAAATCCTCAAATGACAGTGAACAGTGAGTGCTTCTTTGCCTACCTGGTTCATGGCCTGGCACTCCACAGTAGCCCAAGAATCTGCTTTAATTTGAATTAGCCACAGAGTAAAATGTCCTTTCGTTTCCATATTTACCACCAGACTCTGCATTGCTTAAGTGGACAGATCCCAGGAAGAGTGGTGAACTCTGCTTTCTCAAACAGATTTCACACCATACAGCTGTTTACAGCTTAAAAGGCTTCCAACATTCTGTTTTCCAGTTTGCAAAATTCATCTAACCCAAAATCCTTCTTTATAGGCCCCTATTTATTCCATAAAACTATAAACATGATCATTTATTCCCTTGGCCCTTATGGCAAGGGAATGGTAAAACAAGCCTAGGGAGGCTGCATGCTTTTCGGCATAGCTACTTCAGTAATTCCTAGATAGCTAATTTGTATCAGCATGAGATTATTCCGCTAATAAGGTTTCAATTAACCTATTGCAAAAGTACTGCCTCAGAGAGTTGCCAACAATCTGACCAGCAACACATGCATTTTTTCCCCCCTCTCAGCTCACTGCTTACTTTCCAGTGACACTGTGCTCACTTAGCACTAAGTAGCTTAATTTCCTTCTATTACTTCTGCATTACTTCTTCTATTACTTTCTTCTATTACTTCTGGGGTTTGTTTATCACTGTAAATTTTGTCCTTCCAGTGCTGTGTACCTTCTTTGCCTACACTCTAGCTTCTCTTTTATTCATCCACTTGAGCAAACACTGCATCATTTAGATTGAATGTATCTTTCCTGATGATCTTTTACTATGCCTTTATTTCTCTTGCACCTCAACTACTAAGAGTGATACATGGCTCTCACTTTGGCATCAGCCAACAATTGATGATGGTGTTCTGCTCAAATACAGATAGCAATTACTACTACAAACTCCCTATTCCAGAGATTTATATGGTGGTGACATGACTGGATTCCACTCCCACCACGAGATTTCACAACAGTGTCACATGTAATAAGTCAAATTCTTTCCAATACAAATTATATCTTATGCTGTTACGGCTGAAAACCACAGGATAACATTGCTCAAGCTGACACTGCAAAAATATGCTTCAACTTGCCTTTGGAATTCCAAGTCTTAAATTGCATTGTCTTGGCAAAAAACTGTGGAATTCTCTTTAAGCCTGGTTTTTATTAAAGCTCCTGATTGATGCCTGAACACAAAAAGATAACATTATTCCCCCAAAGTAGGTGGCATTTCCTTAAGTGAGGAATAATGCTAATTACTGTAAACCGTTACTGACAAATCCTATTGCAATCATTCAGATTCAGAAGAGATTAATACCACATGTGGTAAGGGCTGTGTAAACTTTGGACCAATATTTTCTTTTCCTACTCCAACTACACTACAGGAGGATGCATTGTCTCAGCAGTAGAAAGTTTAAGCCTAGTATTAAGTTGATCCATCCATCAGTGAAAGATTTTCTTTTCCTGAAGTTCTATGGGAGGTCAAGAAAGTAATTCATATTTAACTGTATAATTAGCTTCCCCTATAGAAAAGGCAGGAGAAACAGTGATAACTCTCCTTCCATTTAGGTAACAATGGCAATTCCTCTATAGGTGTTTGTCCCTTCCTTTGCTGAATCTGTTCATGTCTGAATACCTCAGCTCTCTGAGCACAGCGCTTGAGATCAGAAGCTTCATACATTCGCATGCTTAGTTCTGTGTGGCCTTGAATAAAAACATTGATGTTTTCCCTTCCCTCTGTAGAACGTGGCTATTCATCCTTAGGCGTCTCTTGCATTCATTGTAGTTATTAATAGTTATATTGATTAATATTTAATGAATTCAAATTAGTTTTGTGGACAAAAATATTCTCAACCACGCAGAGAGGAAACTGGAATTTCAATTATATTAAAAGATGTTAATCGAAAATATACTCATGCTCCAAGCTGCAACAAACCCAAGGAATTATGAAACTGCCTGAAAAACACAGAAGGCACACTCGATTTTGTGTCAGGAAAATATTTTCCATTAGATCTTCTGGTGGAATAATGAAGTAAATTGCAACACAAAAAAGTGACTTCAGAACAGGATAAAAACCCCAGTATCAGAACATTCTGAAATGAGGATCTGCTTGTCAATACTATCGATCAACTCTTGTTTCAGGTAGGAGAATTAATCTTATATTGGTGGATCACTTGAAAGATGACAAAAATGATTTCACTGTTAATCTATCAAGAGCTACGTGATGCGACAGCTCCCAAATGACCCAGGGCCAAAAGCGCCTCCACTCCCTCTACACACAGCTTTTTACTCCTTCAGGCCCCACATCCCTCACAAATCAATTAGTCTCCACCACAGTAATTGCTCTATTCTTAAAACCAAATTGACTTGTCGAGTTAGCTCCTCCATAACATCCTCAGTGTCTTCAGGGATGTTCCTTTTAACAGAGGATGACAGCAGGCAGAAGCAGCAGTGAGCTTCCACCTGCCCCAGTCCCCCCCTCACTATAGGGCCTGCAACTGAGCCAGGATTCCATTTCCTCCCATTTAACATCATATATGGAAAACATCAACACAGGAAAATAGCAATTCACATCCTTCATCTCATTTTATCACCGTGGTGACACTGGGTAGCATTTCATACCTGGCAATTGTTTTCTTGGTAGAGTATTCACATTAGGACCAAAACAAAAAGCCCCACAGCAGCCACGGCAACCTACTCATTCCAGTCTCCTGGCCCTATGGGAATTCCCTTTAGCAGAATCAAAGCGACACACAGGTAACAATCCAAGTTGGGCTACTTGTGACTTGAGCAGCAAAAGCCTCACAACTAATTTAATCCAAATGTGAAGTAATAGGGCATGCAGTCTGGAGCTAGAGACAGGTAAAAGTTAAACCAGCAAGTCTGACAGAAGGGAGCTGAGCCACAAGGGAATACTGTCCACAACAGAGAAAACTAGATGATCTTAAGGTCCTCTCCAACCCTAACTATTCTATGATTCTATGCAAGGGACAGATTTGCTACTTTGAAGTCTCCCTGGATGTGGCACTTTCCCCCTTCATCTTCTTTAATAAAGGATTACCTTCCTCTCGACAGGCAGCTCATGAAACAGTGATCAGCATATACCACCCTAACCCGCTCCCAATGTGCACTGTGTTACTCTGCTGGCATTGCTGCCAAACCCCTCAGGTAGCGTAAAGCAGTCTACGAGACCTTAAACAGCAGCACAGTAATTTACACCAGTGGAAACTCTGCTCTAATGACTCTACAATGATTTATACCAGCTAAATGTCAGAATCCACTCAGGAAAATAAAGATGAACACTCCTGAAAGGATAGCATCAAGAAAAGCGTTTCTTTTTCCCTGGGCATGATAGCTAGAACAACTAAAACGCTGTATACTGACGGAGACTGTTGAAGAACCAGAGGCAAACTGAAGTACCAATCAGGTTCTCACTGTCACAAGGCAACACCGAGATGGAGAACCTGGAGAAATCCACCCTCTCACAAAGATTTCTCTGCACAAAGAGCCTGAGAGCGCCTGAGCTCAGCGCAAGGGCTGTCACAGCCACTGATGCACACGTTGTCCTCAGGGGTGTTCTGTAGGTCACATCACCAGTCGCTAGTTAGGAAGTGCTCCTCCAGCAGAATCATCAGCAGAGCAGGTTGCTGCCATCTGCAGTGGGTGACAAAAGCTCCCTCTGCCTCTCCCCCCCGCTTTCTTTTTACTCTTTCAATCTAAATGTCAGCAACCGATACAACAGCCACTCCTTCCACTGCTTTATCAGTGCCATGGCAAACTACTGTGCCGCCTAGGTCCTTTTGGCAAACAAGTATTTAAGGACAGGTCTCAAGGCCTTTTTGATTCATCTCATTTGTGTTATTTCAGTCTGTAGCTTTATATAAAATGAAAACCTCTCCAGGGAATGAAATACCAAATAACACCACACTTTTTCAGCTGCATTCAATAGTTTGCCTCCTTGTCCTCAACTTATTGAGAAAAACACGTTAAATACCATAGATAAAAAAAAGTATGCAGTGTATTCTTACAGAAGTAATGTGGGGTTATGTTTTTCCTTTATAATATGGGCACATTTTAAAGGAACTCCTAAAAACTAAATTTTACAGACTAAAACTTACATAGTAAGCACTGATGAGCTACGTATGTACGTCCCAGGGTTAGTATGTGTGTCACTGATACACAGAGATACATAATGAGTTTATGGCACAGATTTTATAGTATGTAATTAGAAACTGGACTGCTGGACTCCTGTTTAAGATCTTCTTAACCCTCATTAACCCTCTGAACTATGTAGGCATGGAACCCTAATGTATTTAGATTAGGAATATTTTCTTGGCAGCCTGATGCAGTAGAACAGGCAGTTAGAACAGGGTAAGTGTCTAAATGTTAGCTCTTTTCCTGACTTGTGGCCTGTTCCCAAAGAAATGAGCAAGAATTAAGGAGTCAGATTTCCAGATTTCTCCTTACCCTTTTGTCTAATTATACAATTACCTAACAAGCATCAGAATAGCATCTTGAATCACTTCACCTTTCCCTTTAAACAACTGTTGCCAAACAGTGCTGCATGGATCACCAGATACCCACACAGCACTCTGCAGTGGTCTAGGAAGATCTAGTGAGTCACTGCCTGCCTCTCTGCCACCTGCTACACTGTATTAGAAAGCAGCTGAGAAAAGGGGATTTCACTTCCCAGTTGTTATGTGAAGAATTGCCATTAGCAGACATACCCTCTTTGATCAGCAGTGAAAGCAAGAGAAGCCTGCTCTAAGAAACTATTCTGACACAGCAGTTCAAGCTGTTCATGGCAGGTCAAATGAAGCAGCTCTCCTGTGCTGTAGAGGTTCTGCTGCCTGCTTCTGCCTGTCCTCCTCAACTCTGAGGCTGGAGAATGGAGGAAAATACACACTGATTTCTGCCACCACAAACCTCAGCCTCTCCCACTGCACTTAAGGATGCACCCTTCTGGCTAGGACACATAAGCAAACTTCTGTATGCTCTGAGGGCAGCTACTAGAGACATAGGTACAGTAACCCACTGTAATTCAGAGCATAGAATCATCGACCAGTTAGGGTTGGAAAGGACCTTAGTATCATCCAGTTCCAACCCCCCCACCATGGGTATCCATTTCCTTCTTCCTTCCCCCACCTCCCCCCAACCATGAAGCAATAACAAATGGGTGGAACTCGTATACTGACCTCATCAACGTTCTCAAAGGCATTGATGACATCGTATGGCAAGCATGAGAGCAGATCGATCACAAACCAGGTCTTCAGGTAATTCATGCGAATGAGCTTTGGGTCAGAGATCACCTCTCCTGCTGGCCCCACAAAGGTGGTATGGAAATTAAGCACAATGTCCACCAGAAAAATGACATCTACAATGCTGTCGACAACCAGCCATGCCACATTGTTCTGTTTGGTTTTAAAGGAGACGTTGTAAGGGACCAGAATAGCAGTGTAGAAGGTTAAAATCAAGATGATCCAGTCCCACGTAGTCTTGAAAACACAGTAATGCAAAATGATATGCGGTGGAGTCTTTGGTGCCTCTTGTTTGTACTGTGGGAGGATTTCCGAGCCCAGCTGCAGTACCTGCAGTCAGAGATTTCAGGAGAAAAAGGAAAGATGCTTAATGCTTTAACACTACTCTTCACACTGTAGATTCTCAAGCTCAGTTACAGCAGTTGATTACAATACAGGTCCATTAACTCTCCTTATCACCAGCAAATGCTAAGCAAGTCAGGATAAGCGTTCTGCTAAACAAATCAGCATCAACCTAAGCACAGTTGTTTCTTTTAATGCCATTAATTACTTTTTGACACTAAGCCTAATGGCCTAGGTCTCCCAGACAGCTCCTTCAGCAATCTAAATAAAGGAGACAGATAAATGATGGGCAGAAAGGCAGTTGCAAAGAGAAATCAATGGCAAAACCAGGAGCAATACCACAACTTCTGAGTTCCAGTCCAGCACTGGGACCACTGGACCACACTGTTTTTCCAGATTGTCTCCTTAACTCTTCATTATACTGCATCTAGAACAGTCTTACACTACAATCTATCATGAATGCACAGGTCACTGTTCCACGCAGAGCCAAAGCCCACGGTAAATACCACTACACTCAATAAACCCATTGCGAACCGTAACTTGTCACCGAGAGAGAAATCAGTGTTTTCACTGTCGAGTTACAATGCAGTTAGGTCTGAATTCATAAGAGCTGTAATCAGCAGAAGATCATCTGGACCTGAACCTGGGTACAGCTCCAAGTGTTCTGCATAAAAGCAATCTTGATCAATGCTGCCCATTTTAAGCCTGCTGTCTCCCCCGTTCTGCAAACTAGCGCCAAGAGTGCATAGTGCGTATTTAATCCTTGGGAAATCAAGTTCCCTTTACATGCCTATGGACAAGAATAGGTTTGTTTATAGCTATGAATATATATGAGGGGAAAACCAACACGAAGGACCTGTCTGCAAGTAAGTTACGTTTTAAGATGAAGTATACCCTGGGTGAGTTATGGATGAAAACCGAAGGCAGATTTGCTCAAGTGAGGTGTGTTTGCTAAATGCCAAGCTCACAGAACCTGGGAGAGCTCTTGAGGAGCACGGCTCCTTTGTGACATTTATTTACAAGCAGCTCAGAGCAGTTGGGAGCAGAGAAGAAAATTAAATGGCCACCTTCTCAAGGAGAAGATCAGACAACACGGCTGTAATAGGAGGATGTCCTCCTTTTGTGCTCCTTATCTCAGCTTTTTAAACGTCAATTATTTAGACAGGGGTTTTTATCTGCAGGCTTTTCTGAGTGCTTTCTGCTTTCTTTCTCTGTGAACTGGTGTGCTTTTCTTTCCAGCAGGTTAAGCCAAAGGGTACAAAAGAAAACAATCAGCTGCAAGAGTCCTGCTTGGACAAAACAGCCTCAGATCAAGTTCCCTGCTGCTCTGAACCTCCCATAATCACTTAGTCTTGTGCGCAACAAGGGTCAGACACTGTCAGACCACAGTCCCTCGCACACGTGTAGTGACAATGGGAATTGCAAGCCCGCTGACTTTAAGCCCAGTATGTTCTGCAGAAGAGGAGCAGCATGACCTGCCCAGAGCCCTGCGCATTAGCACGCAGGCATCAACAGTTTGAAGGCAAAATAAGGGAACCTGGTATTTTTGTTTCACTGAGGAACCCTTTCCTCCAAGAAGGAGCCCTGCAGACCTAACAAGGACTCGGACATGTCCACTGCAGCACTGAGAGCTCTGCCACTCCTGACCAGTTTCACACGGGTTCTCCATGCTACAAGAAGAGGAGAAGGAAAGCAAAATAAAGCTGTGAGAAGCCACCTTGCAGTGAGAGGAGCTGGAAGCAGCGCAGGACAGAAGTGCCAGTCCCCAGTTCTGGAGCTGAGGATTGCCACTGCAACATTCGTTCACTCGAGGAACTCATCACCGAAACCAAGCGTTTACTATCAATGTTGCTTATTGCTTGATGTTGATAATTGCTTCCTTTGCAACCCCATGTCTCTTAGAGCTTATTTTTTTCATTTCTGCTATAATATGAAGTAGCCAAACATTTTGGTAACCATTCCAGTCAGCACAGGAGCCTCAACCATGAAACACTGAACAAAACCAATCCTGTTAGTCCTATTCAGATTGATTCTTACATATACATACATCAGTTCTAGACTGAGAATTGTACCAGGCACTCCATTTTGGCCACCACTGGTCTCTTGGTACTCCAAGAGCTTGTGGAAATCTTGCATCATCCAAACTAAAGTGACTGGGAAATGTACTAATGTATTCCCATTCACCTGAATAATAGAAACAAAGGCAAGAACAATCTGTGCTGGGTAATAAAGAAGAGGCTAAATTACAGTGCCCATTATTTTGCTGTAAATCAGAAACAGAACTTACAGTGAAGGCAGTGGAACTGCAGGGATGCAAATCTGAACTGAATGCAGAGAAAACAGACTTCTGGTTTCAACTCATTAAGAAAACACACAACTTGGCTGTTTCAGTGTTTTAAAATGCCATCACCAAGTACAAAGAAAGCACTCTCCTCAGCTTGTCTGACATTCCAGGGCTACGGCACAGGAAAATCAAAAGATTGATGCCTTCCTCCTTTTTTTATTTAGAAAGTAAATGTACTCCAAATTACCTGAATGTCAAGGGACCTTATTAATAAAGACTTCTGAATTTCCATTACCACCTTGGAGTCTCTGGTTAAGCTCTAGCAGTGGCTGGGTAAAGCGACTAGGGGCCATGGCTTTAGCTGGTCTCCAGTGGAAGGATGTGCATCAGCACTGTGGGTAAGAATCACACAATGGCTTGGATTGGAAAGGACCTTAAAGCTCTTCCAGTTCCAACCCCTGCCATGGGCAGGGACACCTTCCACTGGAGCAGCTTGCTCCAAGCCCCTGTGTCCAACCTGGCCTTGAGCACTGCCAGGGATGAGGCAGCCACAGCTTCTCTGGGCACTTCTGCCTTAGTGAAACCTGAACTTGCCCTGTTTCAGTCTGAACCCATCACCCCTTGTCCTGTTGCTGCAGTCCCTGATGAAGAGTCCCTCCCCAGCATCCTTGTAGCCCCCTTCACACACTGGAAGCTGCTCCGAGGTCTCCACACAGCTTCTCGTCCTGAATGGAGGGGCAGGCACGAGGCAGGAGATGGGCACCAAGGGATGACACAGGCATATCAATCACTCACAGCATGGGGGAAAGCCACTTGCAGCAAGCCTGAGGCATCTCCCACTTCTCTTTTTGGGTTGGGGTGACAAGTTCCAGCCCTGGCTCCCTCTCATTACAACACTAAAGCACACATTGTAAAAGCACTCCATCTTGCTTGCGCTGCTAGAGATACGAACTGTCATATCACAGCCTGAATCACAGAACATCAGGTCAGAAGGGACCCAAAGGATGATCTCGTTCAACCCTTCTAGGCAAAGCATGACCCAGACTAGATGTCCCAGCACCCTGTCCAGATGAGATGTCCAGCTGGTGATGGAAGAAGAGCATTGCCACAGCTCACACCACTTCTGCTGGGAAAGGCAACTTGCTTTAGATACTGGCAAAAGCCTTGCAGCCCCCTGGACTGCAGGTCAAGAGCTTTCAAAGGCACTAAACTCTTCACTGAAAGAAGACAAAACCACCTATAACAAAGCCTAATTATACTGGAGAAGAAGCATTTGCTTTTAGCATTAGGCACAACAAGAGAACCCAGTGCTGTACAGGAATCACAGAAGGTTGTCCAGAGAGCTCGGTGCTAAAGACCTAGGGTTTGCCACGTTGCTGTACTGGGGAGTTAGGAGAGCTCTTTTGTCTGCTTTTTGCCACACACAGTCTATTCCATCCTCCAGACACACTCTCCCTGGGTCATCTGGAGATTAAGAGCTCTAAGCCCCACTCTTCTTGCACCATACATCAAAGCCAGACAGATGTAAAGACAAGCCCTATTCCAAGCTGCTCTTGCTGCACTCCAACCCCTAGGGTGCCAACGTGAGCCACAGTATCTGCTGAAGCAGTCAGGTGTGGTCAGCCACCCACATGAACTGACTGAACTCAAACTGCTTGTAAAGGTACTTCTGGAGAGGCAAAAAACCCCACAAAGATGAATATAAAACATACACAGCACTATAAACTGATAAACTGAGCATCCCCCGTGTGCACTGAACTAATCTGTCATTGCTATTCTTCTCTACATCACTGAAATAGCCCTGGCTTTGGAAGATATTTCCCTGTTATGCAGTTATACCAGAGCAAAACAAGTATTTGTTTCAGAGAGTTATTAATGAAAGTATTATTCCAATTACTTATGATTCATCCGCCACCACAGTTGCATTACCTGCATTTATTATTTGTGGTAATAGTGCATGATGTTTTAATAGCTCTCCAAAGCCAGGGAATATTATTTCAAGAGCAGAAATGACAAATTTCATCAGGGGTTTCACAAGGCTGTGTTCATTTGGGTTTTTAACATGGCAAAAGGAAAAAGCTATCCTAGATGTGTTAAAGAATAGTGAACACATCACCAGTCATAGAAGTGCATCAACAAGCGGTTATGATTTATTTTTAACGCTGAAGGACTGGGAAGAAAAAGAAACCCCCAAACCACACAGACAATCATCCATTTTCAGCTTCATCTCTCCCTCTTGTGTGTTCAACTGCACGTATTTGCTTTCCCTCATTCTCCCTTGCTTTTTGTTTTCATAGGCACCCACACAAATTGCTCCCAAGCCAAGGACAAGGTGCTAAGCCTCAACTTGAAGTAGATTTTAATGGCAGTTATAAGTCCCTGGTACACAAAGTGAAGAAAAGAAAGGCAGAGGTTCCATTATTGAGCAGTGCTGCTGAGCACCACTGTCAGCCTTCTGCTGTCACTGCATTTGTTAGATCATGACACAACCCTGTCTATCCAGAACAGCTCAGTCAATGCACAGCGAACACCAGCGGACACCATAGACGCAGATGACACACGCACTATGCAGTGATCAGGAAGAATGGTTCCTCCAGTCAGCTCCTTGCTGAGAAAGCCACAGAAATGCATCAATTACTTCACACTCTTCTTGCAAAATGTCCTCTCAGAGCTCCCCAATGCCCCTGCATTAACTGCATTATTGATTTAAGCAGTTTCCATATGACTGCTGTTAGAGGAGTCCGGCCAAACAAGCCTACATGTACCAGCAAAGTCAGAGGCTGAGGCTTAGCACTGCCTCTATTACCCGTGGCCTGCAGATAAGCCAAAGCAGTTTGTCACTGCTAACACCTTTCTTCAACTACTACATTATAAAAAGCAAAAGAAATGGTAAGCTTTTGTGGCAGGCTCCTGGTTTGTACTTGCACACCGCTTTGTCCAGCTCCGGTTCTAGGACACTACTGGCTCCTCAAGCACTCAAAAATCAGGGATAGAGAACTAAAATAGACACAAATAATACCCCAGCAAATGAAGAGCCTTCTCAAGCAAACGAGGTGGATGTGAAGTGCCATAGCAGGTGGGAAAAGAAAGAGGATGGATGTTAACTTGAACTTCAGACGTTTAATAAACTACTGCAGAGATGAAGCAGGGAAAATAAGGATTTGAAAAGACAACAAGGAGCAGTTAGAGAGCCCGTGTTCAAGAGCATCAAGAGATCTTTCCAGAATAGGAAGCCTGGCACCCCATGTGTCTTCAAGGGGAGAAAAGTGAGCCTGTCTGTATGGTTATCTGCATTCTGTTTTTCTCCAGTGTAGTTCTATTGATTTACGTGGAATTAGGGCAGATACACAACAAGGTACCTAATATCACAGCTGGGGCTAATGTTCTTTTCAAACTAATGACTGCAATATTCTGTAGGCAATTAAAGAAACTCATTTCAGACGTGAACTATACACTTGCCCTTTATTACTTGTAATGAATCAACTGCCTGTGTCACTTAGAGTACTTGCAAAGACTTGTTGAGCACACTGGCTTGCAAGGAGTCTCAGTAATGTGCAGTCACTCAGGTCCAGACTAAGGTCTGCTAAGCCAAAGAGAATCACCTCTGACTCTTTGCCTTGCATTCTACTGCCTATATTTGAGCGTGAACTACAGCTCAAGGGTAGACTTCTCTAAAGAGAAGGAAGGATTATTTGATGCTAAACCTTGAGTAGGATTAAGAGGGACACTATTCCAAATTCCAGGGCACTAAAGCAACCTCAGGTTGGACACGTAATAGCCAGATGGTATTCCTACAGTAGTGCATCCATGTGAATGTCTGCTCCCCATGCTAGTATGAGTTGTTACTTCTGTGCTTCCAAAAGAAATCAATTTCCCAGTCTTGAGTGTTTCTATGTTAAATATTGAATAGGTAAGGTCCTGTCCATGAGAATTTCACTGTCACATGCGGTAACAGTACAGGCCCGGGCAGGAGTTATTTATTTTGCATAGAAACTATGATGTAAACAGGGCAAAATTAAAGAGAGTACTGTTTATATGGACACAGCATGGAAGCCATCAGTGCCTTACAGCTCCAACTACACAGGAAGATTAAGAACTACTGACAAGAGTTACAGCTGCTGCCATGGCATTCACAGCAATAGGTGAGACAGGAGTGCCACGTTCCGTGGCCATGCTGCCACTAACACTGTGTCAAGACCCTGCTGCTGGCCCAGGAGAGAGCTACAGGAAACCTGGGACAGTCTCTCCCCCTCGTGGCGAAAGCCCTACAACCCTAAGTACCTCCTGGAGCCTCCTCTGCCTGCTGCTTTACTCAAAGCCTTGAGAGTCTATTTAAATCACAAGGTTTCGCTCTCCTGATCTGTCTGCAGCATTGCTTGTGGCCTCCTACAGCCATCCCATCCATAAAGCCAGTAAGTCAAACATGCATTTGAGCCAGTCTGTAAAGCAGGACAGGGATCCCACTGAAGAAGAACTAGACATCAGTGAATGCACGCAACAACCATGTCAAGGATCCTCCAGAATTTCCTTCTGTACTGGCATGCTTCTCTTCCCTCGGTGTTACACAAGCGCATAGTGCAAGATCCTCCTAACATCAAGGTTCTCAGAAGACTAGAAACTAAGCTAGAAAGTATTACTTCAGTGACAGTGGCATTATCATACTTTGCTGAGATACAGAACCCAACACCACAATTAGGTTATATGAAGTCTTTAGGACACTTGTTTCCATTCCACTGCCGTGGGACACATTTCACAGCATACATGCCATGTTCTGAGCTCCTGCCTGGATTCCCAGGGCGAGGCAGACACAAAGACAACATACCACAAGGGTTAAACCATTCCTTCAGGGTCTCTCAGGGAAAGCAAACGTTACCTCAGCGAGCCGTGAATGCTTGTGGACGTTCTCTCCTTTCTGCACGCTGGGAGCAAGCTGCTGCAGCACACCCCGGCTGCTGGTGAGGGCACGGGTCAGGCGAGCAAACTTCCCCCAACCTTGAGGAAACATGCAAGATCAGACGTGTTACCACAACAAGGAGCTGCAAGCGTGTCCCAGAAAGCCTCTCAAACAAGAAGAGAAAAAGCAAACTTCAACCCGAGTTAACTGCTTTCATACTGCCCACGAGGGAGTACAATTTAACCAAGCACTCGCTAAAAGCAAGTCACAAAATAGGCACCAGGGTGGTAAGGTAATAAAAGGCAGGACTGCAGTGCCCAGGTATTCAACAGCCCTCCAAGAGTGCTGTTACATGAACTGTGTCTTTCGTCCACTCTCCAGTTCCCTTCTGTTAAATCCAGTGGGCAGGTTTGGACCTCACAGCACTGCAGAAGGCACTCCAGGCTAATCAGGCCGTAGGACTAGAAACACACACAGGGAGAATTACAGCTGCTTGCAAGAGAAATGAATCTGCCCTCAGTTGTATCAGCCACAGATCGAGCGTAAGCAGGGGAATATACATAAGATAATAAAAAGCAGAGCAGACAAAGCAAAACAAAACCATTAATTTTATCCTCTCTAAACAACAGGGAAAAACACACAAATATGTTTTCTCACGCTCTAATAAAACATTTAGCAGCTTCTGGCAGGGAAGTCAGATGCTGAATTTTAATTCAGAGTATTTTTTACAGTCATTTCAAATACCCTCAAAACACAAGACCCTGAACTGCAGTCACAAGAGCTAGTTACAACTATAACCTTGAGGAGCAGTACTTTCCCACAACAGAAAGTCAGGCAGAGTATACACCCGGGTGGTTTTGGTACTCTGAAAGGGAAGCATCAGTGCATTTAATCCCAGTTTTAACAAACGCCAGCACCACCTGGGAACCGGTGGGCAGCGTCACCTCCTGCTCTAACTGAGGATGCTCAGATTCTGCCTTAATGAGATTGGCAGGCTCAACCCTTAATGAGAACCTGGTTCCCTCCACATGATGGGTTTATCTCCACAAGAAAGGATCCCATTAGCCGTGACTGGTTTTAAAGAGCAGCCTGAAGCTGACCCTGCAAGTACCCGTAATTACAGGAATATGGGTGGTTAAAATACTGCCCAGTACTTTAAACACATACTTGACTGACACCAAATTTGGACGGAGTTTGCTGGAACGTATTTGGTAAATTGAGAGGTGAGAACAAAAAAATAAACTACATGGATCCAGTATTGAACAAGATCTCCCAGGGCACGGGAAGGAAACCTGGACAGAGAGTTTAGCATCTTCCCCTTCACAAACATGCAGCTCAGTGCATTTGTTAAAGGGAAGGGCCAAATTCATCAGACCTCTGCCAAATCAACAATGAACCTGAGTATTTTCATATGCCTTTAAGCATGTTTTAAAGCAAGTCTGTCACTGGTAATTTATAAGCCAAGTTGAGCAGAAATCGCCAACTCTTTCAGGCAGTGTTCAGCAACAAGCAGAATGAATGATTTCCATCTAGGAAGCCAGATCTTTCCTGATAAACCCATGTAAGATTAGCTGCTATACCAAAGGACTATTCCTTAGAGACATAAGTCAAAATGACAGAACCTCAAGTGAGGTCAGTTTGTATCTGGTTTAAACCTGACCCAAAGCATTTGATTTCTCACACTGTATCCCCATGGAAGGCGGTGGGTTTTGCAGGGGGCTTTTTAAAGATACACTTATAAAGAGTATTCTTTCTCTACTGTACGTGAACAAATCCATCCAATTGACAAGCTAAGGCTTGAAGGCCTTACTACCTTCGCAGTAAGGCCAACGGAGGTTAAAAGAATGGATGAGGTGGGAGACACCATTCATAACAGCTAATCTGCAGCTGATATAAAACAAACTAACCCTTGCAAAGCCAACACAGCTAGAGCAATTTACACTTAAAACTTCACTTTTACAGAACTTATGTGCCTGCACTCTTATGCTTTTTTTCCTGCTTTACAGGACCATGGCAGAAGGCTACCAGCATGAACATATTTTCTGCAGTGTAAATCAGGAAATCCCAGACTGGTTTGTGTTGGAAGGGACCTTAAAGCTCACCCGGTCCCAATCCCTGGCCAAGGGCAAGGCCACCTTCCACTAGAGCAGGTTGCTCCAAGCCCCTGTGTCCAACCTGGCCTTGAACACTGCCAGGGATGGGGCAGCCACAGCTTCTCTGGGCACCCTGTGCCAGCGCCTCAGCACACTCACAGGGAAGAGCTTCTGCCTTAGATCTAACCTGCACTTGCCCTGTTTCAGTCTGAACCCATCACCCCTTGTCCTATCACTCCATACCATTGCAAAAAGTCCCTCTCTCCCCAGGTTTCCTGCAGCCCCTTTAGGCACTGGAGCTGCTCTGAGGTCTCCCCTTCAGGAGCCTTCTCTTCTCCAGGCTGCCCCAGCCCAGCTCTCTCAGCCTGGCTCCAGAGCAGAGCTGCTCCAGCCCTCGCTGCATCCCCATGGCCTCCTCTGGCCTCGCTCCAACAGCTCCACATCCCTCTTGTGCTGCTGCCCCAGAGCTAGATCAGCACTGCAGGGGGGGTCTCCCCAGAGCGCAGCAGAGGATCAGGATCTCCTTCTTCGACCTGCTGCTCACTCTGGGGGTGCAGCCCAGCACACGGTGGGGTTCTGGGCTCAAACACACAGGCTGGGTCACGGGGCGCTTCCCGTCAACGCACATCCCCAAGTCCTTCTCCTCGGGGCTGCTCCCAACCCATGTCCGCCCAGCCTGTGTTTGTGCTTGGGACTGCCCCGCCCAGGAGCAGGACCCTGCGCTTGGCCCGGCTGGGGAGGCCCGAGGGGATGTGCGCCCCTGACTCTCCCCATACATGAGGTACCCGAGGGCAGGAGCGGCCGCCGCATTCCCAGCCGGGAGCCCAGCGCGCTGCGGCCGGCAGCGGCCGCCCATGCCGCTGGCCATGGTGCTGAAGCGAGCGCCGCACCGCCCGCAGCCCGAGCGGGCTCGTCCGCAAGAGTGCGAGCTTCACTCGGGAACAAGGAATCTGCCTCCCTCCCCAGACACACAGTGTGTTTAGTGCCAGCTAACACAGGCAGCCCCTTTTACTAACTCCAGACAGACTGGTGGGAAGGGCATCTTCTGGGAAGAGTCAAAATTTGGTTCCAAACCTGACGACAAACTTTCAGTGTGCTATTTACTTCCAGCCATTGAGTTTTCTAACAATTGTGCTATTCAGACATAAATAGGGAGAGCAGGGAAAAAGCAAGCACCTCACCCGAGCTTTCTCGCCAGACATCTCTGTGGCATCATTTGTGGCTATGAATGCTGAGCATCTTTGGGTACCTCCTCCTCTTCCCAAGGGTCATCTCCTTTTGCACAGCTTAATCCATTCCTCTATCCTCAGCATCCCCTATTAGCACCACCCCTGTCCTACATGTCACAAATCTTACTTCTGGGTGCGTAAAAGGTACATGAAAGAACATTAGATCTCTCGCCATATATTCCAATCTCTGATCCAAAAATAAAGTAATTGTTTGTCATAAGCAAGAGACTGTGTCAAGAGACAGGGCTTTTGAGCTTGGCTTTTTGAACCAGTGCTGACCTGAAAATGGCAGGCTGTGAATGCCTACCCTAACTCTCTCCATACATAGGGTACAGCACATGTGAGCCCAGCCTAGAGATGCACAGGCCACTGTGTGATAATATGCCTAAAGCCAGGCACTGAATCACTGCGCAAATGTCCCAGATGTACGAATCTCATCCTTAGGACAGAAAACCCTCCTCCTTTTGATGAAAGAAAGATAAAAACATGGGAACTCTGAAGTATCATTATAGCAGACCTGCAGACTGTGACATAGCAAAAACAAAATGAGAAAGAGAGCATGCCAGTACTAATCTTATTGAAGGATAACTTCTCCAATACTGCTTGAAAAGACAGCAGTACCTGTTGAATTTACTGCTACTTTTCTTCCAGAAGCCAAAGACAGACACAGCCTACAGCAAGTCAGATATTTATCCAATGAAGACGGGTCAAACAATAGACTTAAGCCATCGGGCAGAACATAAACATTAAATTCTAAGGGTCATAGAGTTGATTACAGGAAGAAGACAGAGCTTTCCAAGACAAGGAACAAGGTTTCAGAATATACTGATGTTAGCCCTTCTAGGACACGGGGATGAGATGATACAGGTTAGGAGTTCTCTTTCAACACAAGCAGTTGGTATATCCTTACATCCACTCTTTTCCTCTATAAATAGAGAAAAAATAAATTAAACTGAAATCTAATGACCCTAGGTGATTCATATACAAGTAAGAGCTCACACAACAGACAAGACAGACCGGAATTCAGGAACCAAATATAAAGCTGGATGCCAGGCCCATGGCTGTTTTCCTGTGCCTCTGCCTTTGATTCTGACCTGTTTGTATCATTGTTGGGTCTTTTTTAGTTTTGCAGAAAACATCATGCAGGGACAAAGCAATGAGATGGCACTAAAACATCTCCAGCTTCAAAAGGATGAAGAGCCTTCAGAATTAACAGCACTGATTTCAGCTCTCCTTCACCCCATGATGCTCTTCCAGTTTTCCACCATTTCAATGCAAAAGGCTGAACAGAAACTCTCCGAAAACACCCAGGAAGACAAGATGCCTACAATGGGGACAAGCTGTTCCCTGAGCATGTGGAAACATGGCACTGAAATGTACCTTAATGATAAGATGTTTAACTCATCAAAACTTCTCTTCTTAAAGAGATAAAGCTTCATTTAAAAATGCTTGTTGAAGAAAGCACTCTTCTGTAGTCTGAAGTAAGCTGTTGATACTCAATCTACAACATGTTATTTATCTGTAGGTAGCTATTTGCTTCCTACTGCTCCCCTCCATTCGATCATGACAACTCATAAAGTCAAACATCAGGAACGGTGGCAGTTACAGAACCCTTGTTATCAACTTGCTGATCCATGACTTACACAACCCCTAGAGCTAGAACAAGAAGCCACCACCTGCTCGAGAACCAGCTCTTTGTTCGTAGGTCTATTGTTCACACAGAGCTGTGTAAATGCAAGTAAATCCTCCACTCAAACCACCTTTGTTTCCTTGTACATCAAAGATCCCTGCTTCCATCCATTATGCCTCCCTGTGGTCTTAACGCTCAATCCTTTTGAAACTTCGTGACTAAAACAGTCTTACTTTTTCCATCTGGGAAAGCAAACCAAAGAGATTTTTTTTAATATCCTCACCACTTCCATTTGTTTCCTTTTTAAAGAAAACATTTCATCCAGATGAAAGCAGAGTAGAACTTCATCAAAACATTTCAAACACTGGCTCCGCTCATATAAATACATCTTGAAAAACAGAACCAAAAGATGAGACCGCAACAAAATAAAAGAGAGGAAAGAAACAGGGGAAAAAAGGAAACACTTCAATTTTTCCCTGAGTTAAGACGAGGGAGGCAATCAAAATATTATCTTCTGTGGAGCCCTGCTTGTGATGCAAAGGACAGCCTAGCTACGAAATGAAATAAAGCTCTTTCTGCAGAGGAGATGGCAACTGATGGCAACTACAACACAGGAGGTTGCAGTGGCTGGGAAGCTAACCACCATTCTCCTACATGATTCAGTGATGCTGAATTTGATCACCTTTTTGGATAAAAACAAAGTATCAAAAGCAAAAATCAGGAGCCAAAGCATACTTTCCAAGCTTTGATAGAGCAGCATAGATGAGGCTGAGTACATTCACACTGTATTCATACATGCAAAAGCTGTTCAGGCAAACTTCTTGCTAATTACACAGGGTGCAGGCACTAATTCTATTTGCTCTAAGTCTTGCTTTCATAAAGTGATGCATTCCACTGCACAGACTATTCTAAAACGTCTCATACTTGGCGTATGTAAAAATCATATACAGACAAAATGCATGAATCCCAAGCACAGCACACGCTCTAAAATCCACTTAAGAAGGTGACCTATCCCTTCACAAGCCAAATTTAGCTCTGCTATAGCTTGATTTTGCCTACTTCTATTCAAGTAAACCTACTTTTGCCTGATTTTTTAAAGGGGCAAGCATACAGAGACGAGTGGAAAGAGCCTGTTTAAAAACACTGTATCATCAACATCGCTGACACTATTTTTAAGTTGCTTTATTTAGAATGCACTATTTTTAAAGCTGCTGCATTTAAACCCAAATTTACTTCACCTCTGCGGGAGTCCTAAAATAAACATCTTCTGAATTATCTGAACCAATTCACAAAGACTCCAACTAGAAGGCTACTTTTTACCTGACTTTAGAGAGATTGCTTTCATCTCTTCCAATGTCTGATGTTATCAATAAAAAAGAATATTAAGTATGAAAAGTGGTACAGGGAACTTCAATCTCTCTGAGCCACCTCTGGGTAAAGGATACCCATTTGGTTTTATGGGCAAGTCAAGCCCCTGTCATTAGAGCGCAACACTTTTCACTCAAGGAGTCACTACATCATTTGCAGCTGAACAATCACACTTGAAATGGCCAGCGGGCGATAGAAAACTAATATACACCACAGCTAAGCAGGTTTAGCCTGACACATTAGCTGCTGTTCAAATTGATCACGTTCTTGTACTACATAATGTTTTTTCTCTACATAGACATAAAGGCATTGATCTTGCAGAAACTTCAATACTTTATGCTATGCCATTCTGCAACCATGCAAACAGCACACTGTTAATAAAATATTCACGTCTGCAGGCAGCCTATTACAGATGAAGTGGTCGTATGGACAGGAAACAGATTTAAACACGGTAAAAAAGTATTTGATTAAAGCTGACTGAAGGTGAAAGAAGGAAAACTGATGGACTGAGCAATCAGGCTGCAGTTGGTTCAGTCGAACAATACATCTCCAAGTTCACAGTGTTAGATTTGCAGATTGGGAGTTTACAATAGGAGAAACATTCCTATGGAAACGGCTATCTTTCAGCAGCATGCTGCAGACTTCCCGTGGAATGCTGCACACAGCATAAAGAGTACGACCTCCTCAGCTCAGGTCTGTAAAAGCAGCAGCAGTTAATACAATTCTACTTTATTTAGAGCTCCTAAAAATGCTTTTTCCCCCTTCAAGAATCCTAGAGCCCAGTGCAGACAAACGTCTGGCTCTCCATACCTGCCTTTTTCATCCCCTTACAGTCTACAATTGCACAATAGGATTTAATCTTAAAGACAGGATCATGCATGCAAAATTCCTTGCTTGACAAATCAGCCCTTCTTTTCCAAGAAACTGCTCATCTAGCCATGAAGCAACTGAGACATCACCGCCTGAGATGCCACAGAATTCCCAAGCTAGCCTATAGCCAGTAACCCATGGAAGAAAGAAAGGTGTAGGGGGTAAATTAAGGATTAGAACAGGATGTGCAGTTTCATTTATGTCAAGTTTGATGTGGATATAAAGCAACAGAGGACTCTTCAGTACCATGAAACAGGTACAACTTCATTCATTTTAGGAGATTCAGAAACAATATTTGGAAGATTCATTTAGTGGATGAACCCTTTTGTACATAAAGTCACAGCCCTTAGGGAAGGGGTAGAAGAGAGCTGTGAATCAGTGGCCTCTAAATAATACATCTAATTCTTCTGTCTGCAACTTTTGGTAGTCACTTAGGCAGTTTCCATAGGTCAAATGGCACAGCTACAGGTTGGGCTGAGAAGTGAATGAGAGCAGCCCTGTGGACAAAGGCCTCGGGGTGCTGGTGAATGAGAAACTGAACATGAGCTGCTTCAGTGTGTGCTTGAGCCCAAAAACCACCTGTGCCCCATGCTGCATCCCCAGAGCATGAGCAGCAGCTTGAAGCAGGCGATCCTGCCCCTCTGCTCTGCTCTGGTGAGACTCCACTTGCAGCACTGTGTGCAGTGCTGGTGTCCTCAGCATAAGAAGGAGGAGCAACTTGCTTGTTGGAGCAAGTGCAGAGGAGGCCACAAGGATGCTCAGGGGCTGCAGCACCTCCCCTATGGAGACAGGCTGAGAACATTGAGGCTGTTCAGCCTGGAGAAGAGAAGCTGCGTGGAGACCTCAAAGCAGCTTCCAGTGTCTGAAGGGGGCTACAAAGATGCTGGAGAAGGGACTCTTCATCAGGGACTGCAGCAACAGGACAAGGGGTGATGGGTTCAGACTGAAACAGGGGAAGTTTAGATTGGAGCTAAGGAAGAAATTCTTTATTGTAAGGGTGGTGAGGCACTGGAATGGCTTGCCCAAGGAAGTTGTGAATGCTCCATCCCTGGCAGTGTTCAAAGCCAAGTTAGACAGAACCTTGGGTGACATGGCCTGGTGTGAGGCACCCCTGCCCATGGCAGGGAGTTAGAATTGGATGATCTTAAGGTGCTTTCCAACCCAAGCCATTCTGTGACTCTATGAAATAAAGGAATTTTACTTATCACCATAATTCCTCTCCAAGCTGGTGCACTTACATGTAGATTTAGTGCTTTAGATAATGGAACTGCTCATAACTACCATGATCACTGTAAGAATAGAACAAATTCAAGGTCCAAAGGAATTTTAAGTTAGTGTTTCCTTCCTTTAACATATTCCTCTTGGGAAAAAAAATCAATAATAAAAGCTGCAGTATTTCCTTATGTTGTAAGTGAAGGGCAAGCTCCTTTCACAAGACTGCACATCACTATCACATTCAGAATCTTCTATGAAAGCAAAGGGAAAGAGAGAGCTACCATCCCTGCCAAAGCCCTGCTGACCAACTGACCAAATGAAGCAAAGGCCTTCACTGCCAGCAAATACATGGGAGGCAGCTTTACTGCATCGTGCTGATTTGTCCTTGCTGTCAGTGCTCATCAGGGTACAGGCATCACCATTAAGAAGAGGAAAAATTCCTGTCGACCCAACCTTTCGGACAAGAGAGGGTTTTTTAGGTTCATTCCAGCAATGAGGAACCATCCAAACAGCATTAAAAAGAGTAAAAAAGCCACCCCATAGCCTGGGAGAGGGTCTGTTTGTGGAGTCTGTACTTCCTTTTTCATGGTAACAGGTGTTTCCACTTTGAGAAACTATGTTTTTAAAGAATAACATTTTGAGCATAAATGTAAATCAGTTCACCTTCACCGTGAGCTTCCTGTTTAATTTAACGCGACAAATATTATTAGACAGTACAAAAATGCAAACAACAGAGGAACTTACGTCTTTTTCACCCCAGAAGACACATGTCTCTGTAACTCTCCATATGGGGACAAAAGGTCTATTTCTGACAGGATCTGAAGCTGAGTGCAAGTTTCTGCTGCCGTCACAGCTGAGTTCCCTTCAGTGTAGCTCAGCAAAGGGTTAACACTAAAACACAGCTCCAACCTGATGCAACCTAAGATGATGGGAATCTCTTCATATAGTGAAGGAAACTAGTCCATAACTTTAATATAAGGAACCCCATCATAATGGTAAATAACATCAAGCCAGACAGAATGAAACGATTCACATCTTTGGTACACTCGGTCAAGGTTTAATTCCTCTGGGTTTCCATGCAGCATCATGCACAGCCTTTACGAGGCCCAAGACGCATCAATTCTCTCTGACACAAAGATGCTGTGCAGCAGCACTGTGACTCCTTGAAGACTGCAGTTTGGACTATATAATGAATTTAAAAGGAAAAGCAGTACCTATTTCCTAAGTAAACCTGCTACCTTGGGGGTTTCATTACCAATACCCCCCTTTCCAGTTCAGGCCAGAACCAATTCACTTAAGAAACCAGCAACCTGCAGACATATCTACAAGCTGTTTTAACATCTACTCCTTTGGATTTGATACTTAAAGGACTTCATCTCTTTCAAGACCAGGGCAAGCAAACGGAAGCAGCGTAAATAAGTAATTGTGACAAAGACCAACCTTTACATGAATCGTCCTCAATGGGCTGCTTGAAAGCCGTTATGTCATTGAAAGTGCAAAGAAACAAAACCACTTTATCCTGCTCATTTCGGATGGGAGCGATTTTCACAAAGAACCACACGGGTGTTCCTGGAATGAAACACAGCAACAAGTTGGTCAATGGCAGGGCATAACAGCAAATGTGCTACTTTAGGTGCTTACGCTTCAAAATCAGCCATCTGTAAATGCTACTTTAACATTGCTTTTATTGCAAACACCTAGTAGGAGAGACGACAAAGCAGCTGGCAAGAGCGTTCTCTGCTCTGCCTCTGAGTAGCTTCTGTATCTTCAGGAATCACTCCCTAGTTCTGGGCTTCATCTACAAACTGAATACTTGAACTTACTGAGTGCTCCGGGATCTCCTAATAGAAAAGTCCCATGTACATGCAAAGGGTGCACACAACAGAGCCTTACTGGTCCTGTGCTGGTCAGCAGGACCACAATACAGAGTCTCAACTCAAGAGCATGACCAGTTTGGTTGGCCTCAAATGTCTCTGCAAACAGGGAGCACTAACAACTACATCAGCCTCAAGAGCCAGGCTCTGGGGCCTCTGTAAACCCATTGTGCAAGTTAAATCCCTTCATCCTGCCCTGTCCTGAGCCTGCTCACCATCACTCCAGTGTGAAGCAGGACTCCATTGAATTCAGGAGACAGGATGCCATCAGGACCAGACCAGGGGTTATGGATAAGGATAGGTTATGCTGCACAAAACTCTACTTTTCTAATTACTGTAGCAGCTAAACTACTAACTGCCTGAGAGATCAGAGCCTACACATCACAGAAAAAGGTGATCCCAGATAATGGGGCCAACATAAGGCATAAAGAGCAGCAGGATTGTGACCACCTGGGAAAGCCAGAACAAACAGCACCTCACGTCATTTCCATCACTCGTGCAGAAAAGCCTGTTTCAGAAAGGGGGATTTTGGAAGGCTGTTTCTTTTCTTTCCCAGGACAGCCCCCTTGCCCAGGGATCAGATTCTCTTGCACCTGAACTGCTCAGCGGTTTACCATGAGCACTACATGTCAGTAGTGCAGTGGTCAGTTATAACACAGGCCCTTTGTTCTTCTTGACTGTGAAAGGGTCACAAGGAAACCTCCGGTAGCCCACAAGTTCAGCAAAGCAAGCAAAGGCAGCTTTTTTTCCCTGCTATATTCACAGAGCAGAGGTTGCTGCTCCCAGTGCCTCACCTGGCTGCTTCCCAGCCTCTGTACTCAGCAATCTGGCCATAGAAAGCCAGGGCATCTCCAAGACCTGTGGACAACTTCCATAAGTGAAGCTCAATTCCTAAGGCTCCTGCTGTGCCTGCATAGCACAGGCAGTTTCCAGCCCTGGCTGAGATTCCCTGCCATATGTACAGCCACCTCTATAAACAGCAGGGTATATGATGCATGGAGGCCTCTGCTTTAAAAAAGCAGAGAAATCCAGATGGAATCACTAATGGCCACTTCTGAAGCAAGCCTGTATGGCAGGAAGTATTTCGGGGTCAATATATGTATTCTTTATTCACGAGTCCACATTCCTGAACAACCCCCTCCAATAAAGTAGGAGCAAACAGAATGCTAAATGCAAGAAAAGATGCAGCAAAGAAACCATGCCAGTAAAATCATCACTAACTTGTTACTGGCCTTAGAGGACACAGCCACAAAGCAGCCAACAGTCACTTTCAAGTCAGTAACACCCTTTACACCACCCTTGCTCAGGAGCTCCTAAAATCACCTCGCTCCACTTCTTGCTTGCTTGTTTCTCCATCTCCACCTCATCTCCACACGTGAACTATTCTGAGGCTGCTCAAATCCACATCTTGCTTTTACAGAGACTCCTTGGTGACTAATGGCTTTTCATTTTACCTGCTCCAACACCCCTGAGTAGCACCACAGGTTTCTAGGAAGCCTGGCTCTTCACCACCAGCCTTGCTTTTTGATCTCCATCTCCATGCACTTGTGCTTGTTTCATCAGGGACTTTTTTTCCCCTCCCCAAACCCACTCTGCATTGTTTTGCTACTTCAGTCCACAGCCACCCTGCTACGGGCTGCTCACAATATTAACCTGCATAGCACTGAGGCTGAATTACATACTCAGTTTCACCTCTGCTTCTCACAGCTATAAAAACTTACTAGCGTGCTTTTGAAGATGCCGTGCACATCATAGGAACAGGAAGGATGCAATCCACCCTCTTACTCTGGCTATTCCTCAAAGGCATGCTTTCATCTTCCTTTATGATTATGGTAGGATTATGTTGTTGCAAGATTTTCCTAACACGGTCTGGATGCAGCAAGAGGAAAGACTTGTCCCATTACCTGCAGAAGGCTGCTGCAGGGCAAGCAGCTTGTATCAGCAGGGTTCTCACTTTCTGACTCCCTCAACTCCTGCTCTGATGCTGCATTATTTGCAACAAAAAGGAAACCAAAACATTCTTTTACCTAGAACCAAGTGTAGGTCTCAGTGACGTGCCCCACAGGCAACGAGAAAGAGACAGGTACCCTAGAGAGCTAGCAGCAGGTAGCACTATTTGGGTACCCCTAATATCCCCAGGGTGCCACGAGCAGGGTGTGTTCCAGGGCAGAAGGTAAAGCCAAGGTGGCACACGTGGCCTGCGGAAGTTATCTTCCAGTTTGGGATCTACCAAGTAACACAGCAACAGCAGAAAGAAGTGGATGGAAGATTGCGCCAGGCCATGAACCTGCCTCTGTAACATCAGTCAGCATTGTCCCCAGTATTTTTGCAGTCTACTCCCCACCATCTTCTCAGTTTCTTTTGTGAACAGGAGACAAGTGAATATAATATAAATTAAATATAAATATATATATATACATAAAAAATATGAAGGGTAACCAGCAGGTAGAGGGGTGATCCTGCCCCTCTGCTCTGCTGAGACCCCACTTCTAGCACTGTGTCCTCAGGACAAAAAGGACATGGAGCTGTCGGAGCAAGTGCAGAGGAAGCCATGAGGATGCTCAGGGGCTGCAGCACCTCCCCTATGGAGACAGGCTGAGAACACTGGGGCTGTTCAGCCTGGAGGAGAGAAGCTGCGTGGAGACCTCAGAGCAGCTTCCAGTGTCTGAAGGGGGCTACAGGGATGCTGGAGAGGGACTCTTCATCAGGGACTGCAGTGACAGGACAAGGGGTGATGGGTTTAAACTGAAACAGGGCAAGTTCAGGTTAGATCTAAGGCAGAAGCTCTTCCCTGTGAGGGTGCTGAGGCGCTGGCACAGGGTGCCCAGAGAAGCTGTGGCTGCCCCATCCCTGGCAGTGTTCAAGGCCAGGTTGGACACAGGGGCTTGGAGCAAGCTGCTCTAGTGGAAGGGGTCCCTGTCTGTGGCAGGGGTTGGAACTGGATGATGTCAAGGTCCTTTCCAACCCAAACCAGAATTCAATTTGATGATAAAAATACAACGAGATGAGTGTTCCCAGTGCTGCGTTACATGGGCTTTTCACAGTGCTCTGCTACCAGGAGCTCGATCAGAGCAGAACTGGGATCTGAAGTGTGGGAACACACTGAAAGGCTTAGGCAAGATGTGGCTGTAGTCAGCTTGCTTTCTTCCCTGCACGCTGGCTTAATTACCAGAAGAATTTTACTTTTTAAACATTAAACAGTTTATTTAACTATTAAACAGGAAAGCTGAAAGTATAAACCACTTATAAATCAGGTCGGAAACGACAATCTCAACGTCCTACAAGCAGCCCTCATCCTCTCGGTGTCAAAGCGGATGTCCCTGCTCAGCCAGACCATCACCACTGGCAAGAGGCACAAACAAGACCTTTTTAATGAAGAAGGTGATTTTGAGATTCAGGCAGCGAAACTGCAGCATGTTTGAGAGCTCTCACAGCAAAACAAGAGTAACATCCCCATATGCCCCCAGTCTGCACTGATGCACAGCCGTGTGCAAACTGTTTACCAGTCTTTCCAACAATACATCTACTTCCATTTACATTTTGTGCTCAGTCCTGGCAAGCTCTCTCACTGGTGAAGTCCAATGATAATGCCAATGCACAAAGAAAGAAGTAAACCCTCGTGAGCCACGTTGGCTTCTGTTAGATCAACAGTGAAGGAATCCAGAGTTTGTCTAATGGCATGGGACCAATCCCGCTAGGAATGGGAATTTCACTTCAAAGCTGGTGGAGAAACAGTGTTGAACTGAGGAGAGATCAAGATCTACAACAAACTTCTGACAGCAGCTGCAGGACCAGCCTGTATTGAGGTACCAAAGTTAGGGAGCTAATTCCAGAATGAACAGGTACAACTCTTCACAGTCTTCACTGGCCTCAGTACAGTACTTGCCATTCTGCCTTAAAGGCAAGGCAATTTTAAGAGCTGTGATTCAAGTCCCAAGTCTTCTCCAGGTTAACACACGGTAAATGTCTCCTTGTGATTTCCCACCTGTGACACAAATACCACAGCCTCTTCCCTCCCCACTTTTCCAGCCCTGTGTATTTCAAAAGTGATATGTTCAGCTCCCTGCCGAAGAGTAACACCAGCATTTATCCTGCTATTTAACACTGGCTGAGGTACTTCTGAAACTCCCAGTGAACAAGATGTTAAAGACCTATTCTGGCTTCTCCCCCTGACCATAATGACGATCTCTACTTCATTCTTCCCTCCTGTGAGACAAAAATAAGCTTGAATGAAAACCAGACTCACTCTCTGAATATGCCCTTTTGCCATACCTTGAACCATTTAACCAACGAAGTCAGCTGTTCTTCACAGCTACAAAAACCACACTGTTTAAATAAAGCTGTAAAACATACAACTTCTCTATCCACAAGGTAAACCAAAATTCACTTAAATACAACGGAAAACCCCTGTTTTGACAACTTGGCTGGCATCTCCTTACTTCCCTTACTCAATGGGGCAAGTTGCCACCGCATTACTTTGTCATGTCTCAACCAAACGGTCTTCAGACAGGTATTGTCCTGAAGCTACGCAGTCAAGAGGATAGAAATGAAAAGCACAAAAGCGTGTCCTGTGTCTCCAACAATTCCTACATGCAGCAATGCAGGCAGCAAGACTGCAGCTCTATAAACAGCACAGCTGGCTGTTACAGTGCCCTGTTTGGGAGTTTCACTTATGGCCAGGCACTCTGCATGAGACTCTTCGTCCCTAGCCCGCACAGACCCAATAGTGTGTCCAGTGCGACAGTAACAAACCAGCTGATGAGGTGTGATCAGAAAGAGCTAGGCAAGCCACTATACCCACACAGATTTCACCTGGAGGCACACAGGAGCCTGGGATATTCAACCATGCAAGACAAAGAACACGTATCTTCCTCTAGACTCTACCTTCTAGCACAGAGAGAGAGTACTGAATGAGAGCAACCCAACTCAGGATGCAGCTCACCACCCTGAGCCAGTATTAATAGACCTTAACATACATTTCCAGCACTTTTAAAGCTGTTACTTCATGTCTTCCACATCTGGTGCTGCTATGCTCTGACAGCTAATGCTTCTAAAGGTCAGATCTTTTCATGCTAAGATAAGGAAAATCAATTCCAGCCCCCAGAGGTGGAATTGCTATGCACAGGGGTTATCCTACGACACTGAAACAACACAGCAGGCAAAGGTTCATCATACCCCCTTGTACTGTAGCAGCGTTCATAGGGTTTACCCGATTCCGAGCTCTCTCAAGAACAGAAAGCAAGCAGGAAGGAGGGGAAGACACAGGCAATTCTTGCATTTACCCCTAGATAAAATATTCAAGTATTACTACTGGGAAGTCTTACTGTTCCGTGCATGTGCAAGGAGATGGGAGCAGGTCTTCCTTGCCAACACATTTGAAGTTGACAAGATCAATGGGCATTATAAGTTTGATGAATCCAAAATAACTTCGACTTGACCTTGCTGAAGGTAGCTGAACTCCTGCAGATGGATTTCACAGAAGAGGAGATGCAGGCATGCATGCTGCTGGATAAATATGGAGCTAGATTTCCATAGGAGGCCCAGGAAGATACATGCCACTTTTTACTCCAACACTCTCATTCTTTCCTGCAACCACTTGGTTTAACAAAGATTCCCATCTGGAGACACTAGAGGCACAGCATACACAAATACAAATGATTTTAAAGGGTTTTTATTGAATCAGAATGCTTTGGGTTGGAAGGGAACTCAATGATCATCCAGTTCCAACCCCCTGCCATGGGCAGGGACACCTTCCACCAGAGCAGCTTGCTCCAAGCCCCGTCCAACCTGGCTTTGCTACTGGTTTTAAGGAGTAAGTTATGATAAACTGTCCCTAGAGGTGGGCAATCGTAGGTCTACTGCCCTGAAGGGAAACTTTCCTCTCTATAAATCAGGATGGGGTTGTTTGTCTGGCTTTTTATTTCTGTAGACAGCACTGGTCCCAAAGACGAGTGCAAGCAGATCTGGCAAATCACTACTTTGAGCTTATTTGCCATCCTTTTACACCTAAAAGCCTTCTAACACATCGCCCAGTAAAACAGAGAAGTGAAGCGCAGCCTTTGGGCCTCTCACCATAATACATGTACTCAAAGAAGAACTACTGCTTATTCAAACCACTTCACAGTGTGCTAAACCATTACCCACAGCCAACCCTTTGGCTGCTCCTATTCTACTGCCCTCGCCTGTACAAAACCTCTGAGGAAAGGAGAAAGAAAGGAAAATAAGGTGTCACTGCACTGCAGCTGACTGTAAGCAATGGGCATGTCTTTGCTCACACAGGGGATACTTGAAGACTCTGTAACTTCATGCATGTTGGTTTTGAAGAGTTCATCCTACTTCAGATATTCTTTCACTGAAACAGATCAAGTATTGTATAGAAAAGGGGCTGGATTTCAAATGGGCAGACAGAAGCAAGCAACTTATATGCTTACAAAACTTACTTTAGCAGTGAGGGAAGTAAGTGCATCTAGAAGCAGCTTGCTTTTGCACTGCCTGTAACCCAAACCTCGGCTGTAGATGGAAAACTAGGCAGTGGAAGTCCAACTCAGGCATTTCACTTCATGAGGTTGACCATAATGTGTGAAAACCTAACAAATGGCTGTCAAAGCCTCATTAGAAAGTAGATGCTTAAGATGCATCAGACTAGGACTAGATACAAACTGTTTTCTAATGCATTAGGCCATATCCTCCCTTGGGAGTCACCATAACCCCACTGATTTCAGTGAGACTTAGCAATGTTTTTTCATTTTCCCATCTAAAAATAAGCAATACTGCCAGCATCACTGGACACTCACATCTAATCCAACAACGGAACTGAAGCTCTCACATGAAATTACTGTCAACCTGCCTGTTGTCATTTTGCAAGTCCAGATGAAAGCAAGCTTTCGCTTTGTCTCCCTCCTCCAGGTATGACAACGAATCCCCAACTGAATGCAGCGGGATGGCATCACAGCAACAATGACAAAAACCTGGTGACTGTGCACCTGCTTGCTGCAGTTACTTCCAATTATCCTGGAGGAGCTCTGCATTTCTAGGAAGCAATTCTTGCAGACAATAATGCTCAGCACGTATCTGCTAAGAAATCAAGGGGCTATCAAATCTCTATCACATCTTCCAGGTCTGAAAAGAGGGAGGATAGTCACTACTGGATGGGAGGAGGGCTAGACAGGGAAAGGGGAAGCCAAGGTAGAGACGGTATCCTTAAGTGCAAACATGATGAAGGCAGGAAAATTGCAACACTTTTCTGAATACTACAGTCTCTGCTGTTTCTAGAGCTGATGCTATGAACTGCAATGAAGCCCGTGGATATACGGTACCTAGCAACATCTGGATGGGGTATTCTTAGAGAAATATTGACTCAACGAGGCTGGAAAAACCCTTTAAGCTCACACAGTCCAACCGTGCCCCAGGACTGCCAAGGCCACCACTGACCCATGGCACTGAGGGTGTGTGAACACCTGCAGGGACAGTGACTGCAGCCCTGCCCTGGGCAGCCTGTTCCAATGCCTGAGCACCCTCTGGGGCAGGAATTGTTCCTCAGCTCCATCTAACCCTGCCCTGGTGCAGCTTGAGGCCGGTTCCTCTTGTCCCATCCCTTGTTCCTTGGGAGCAGAGCCCAGCCCCTCCTGGCTCCATCCTCCTGTCAGGCAGTTGGAGGCAGCCATCAGGTCCCCCCTGAGCCTTCTCTTCTCCAGCCTGAACGCCCCAGGTCCCTCAGCCATTCCCCATCACACTTGGGCTCCAACAAACAATCAAACAAACACTAGCACCAAGTCATGGCCACGCAGACTGCTGTGTCAAAATAAAGCAGGCCATCACTCCTAGTAGCACTATGAAATACCTCGATCCGTTGTTGACATGTCTAGGGTAAGATCAGGCCATACACGTCACTCAGAGAGAGAGAGGTGTCTGCTACTCATAGAGATACCAGATGAAGATTGACCTGCCCTAGCAAAATCATCCCTGACTTGAAACTCCTGCTTTGTTTTCCTCCCCCCCCCCCCCCCCCCCCGAAAGGATAGAGATTGTGTTGTTAAAGAGCCAGAAGTACCCTGAATATTCCGGCTGTGGAGAACGTACCACTTGAACACCAGAACAATGAAAGAAAACCTTGCTATCTATCATGGCTCCTACTTCACAGGGAGGGGGTGGACAGGTAAAGAACAACAGAAATCTACTTCCTAATATGCTGACTACTCTGAAGAAGAAAACTCAAGTGAGGGAAGAATAGAGAGATGGAAAAAACAGAAACAAAGAGCAGGAAAAAAGATGCTCCTTCCAAACCCTTCAAACTGAGAGCAGGTTGAAATCAACCATGTTCCTTGCCCATACTGCCATAGATGCAGGCAGACGTGAGGTGATCACCAAGGCAAGACCGCATCCCAGAGTGACAAAGAAGACAGTGGCTTTCTGTGATGTGCCTGATTCTGAGAAAAAGCTTTGATTCAGCCTGTTTTGGTACACCTCCAGTGTTACCAGTCTCTGTAACAGTAGTTAATGTACCTCTGAAGCTCCACATCTAACAAACAGGAAGAGCACTGGGTTTTGTTAAACCTGGGAAAGCACAGAGCCTGCTTTCCTTTCCTTTCCCATGCCCGTGAGCCTCTGCGCTCACAGCAGAACCATCGCAGCTTTGCTTCTTGGCCTGTCACACAGCACAGCTTCTGCACAGCTGGACTTGGGTCCGGGCCACCTCCTCTCAGGGAAGTGCACAGCAGGGCAGGGAACATTCCTCACTCCACAGTTACCTTGCTTTAACTCTGCATGAAAGATGGAGAGGCCCCAGGCTGTACCACAGGCCATATGCTGCAGCAATGATAGAAGAGTAGCTGCATAGCCTCTTGGTGCCAAATCACTGGTAGCTAAGAGAGAGTTCCAGACCCTGCTAGATCTCCTGACTGCAGCTTATTTACTTGGCTTTGGATGCATAGATGTGAGCTGCATATGGTCCCTAACCGAGCTAGGAACAGAAATCAGCTTTAAGGAATAGGTAAACACTCAAGGCAGGTAACCCTATAATGACAAAAGCACAAAGTAAAGCCATTCAGATTGCACACACAGCTTTTCAAATGAGTGGGACCAGCAGAGCTGTGCTCCAGAAGAGCCCTGAGCACTGGCGCTGTATCAGAGGTCATGAAGCTTTGAACCTAAAAGGAGAATAAAAAGACTAGAAGAGAGATGAAGCACAGGTCCACACATCAGCAATAGCCCACATGAGTATTATCTTTCATGTTTTCTGAAGGGCCTGTGGTTCTCTCAAAATCCATCAGTACTAGCTGGTCATTCAACACAAATACCCATGCTTCCCACATCATAGACTGGAAAACCTCTCTGCAGAAAACTGGCCTTTTTAACAGGTAACAGCAACGAGGTTTACTGTCACATATATCATAGCAGTTTATGTTATGTTTTGTGGTTAAAGCTCCCCATGCCCACTAATGTAGAACTGATCAAATTGGTCATCACGGCTGCAATGGGAGGGAACTGCTTGCTGGATGCTTCTGCAAGATACCCTCCCCTGGACACGGACACTACCAGTCCATGCCTAGAAGGCAAACTTAAGAGTAAACTAAGCTCCAAAGTACACACTTTCAACTTCACATTCACTCAGGCTGAAGACTTCAGTATATTTGTACTTCAGGTGACATTAAGTAGATGAAAATAACTGTGCCATGACATAGTCCACACTAGACAGGGCAACGAGATTTGGGCAGTTAGTTCATAGAATCAACCAGGCTGGAAAAGAGCTTTAGGATCATCCAGTCTAATCATTCCCCAGCACTGCCAGGGCCACCACTAACCCATGGCGCTGAGGGCCTTGTCTACACAGTGTTTGAACACTCACAGGGACAGTGCCTGCAGCCCTGCCCTGGGTAGCCTGTTCCAATGCCTGAGCACCCTCTGGGGCAGGAATTGTTCCTCAGCTCCATCTAAACCTGCCCTGGGGCAGCTTGAGGCCGGTTCCTCTTGTCCCGTTCCTTGGGAGCAGAGCCCAGCCCCTCCTGGCTCCATCCTCCTGTCAGGCAGTTGGAGGCAGCCATCAGGTCCCTCCTGAGCCTTCTCTTTTCCAAACTGAACCCCCCAGGTCCCTCAGCCCTTCCCCATCACACTTGGGCTCCAGGCCCTGCACCAGCTCTGTTGCCCTTCTCTGGCCCTGCTCCAGCACCTCACTGTCCCTCAATATCTCGTTCATCTGCTGACACGTGCAGTTACAGACTGAAATTCACAGGAAAAAAATCATATCCCAGTGAAGGTATTTTTTAGTCCAAGCAAAGGGACAGTTTCATCTGAAACCATCAGAAGTTGTTCAGCTTCTAGAACAAAAGAGGGGCTCTTTTTATTCCAAAACTCTATCTACATACTAGCTTTGCTATATCAAATTTTAAAACACTTCTTCAGTGTGTTGTCTGTAAGGGAAACCAAGCTTGTGCGTTATCACTGCTGATGGAGTCTTGAGGGCTGTCTTAAAGCATCTCACACAAACTGCACTAAACGTCAGAACAAATCAGACAGCTTCATCTGCCTCCCTGAGTGACTTTCATCCCTAATGTTCTCATTTCTCTCTCATCTCTGCCAGATCAACTGGTACAACAGGGCCTTATTTAGCCCTAGATAAAGCAGGGTCCTGTACGCTGACAGACCTGCCCTTGCAGTTTACACTCACATTTACAACAACTTTACACACCGATGTTAACGAACAAACCCATCAAGTACTTACTGTTCTTCTTGTACATCAGGATTTCAAAGGAGTTCATCTCATAGTTCTCAAATGTTTGCCGGACCTTGTCAATTGTATCTTTGTCTGTCAGCTCTCCGTACATAAAACTGCAAATGAAGCAGGAAACTCACGTCATACAGTAGACAGTGGGAAAAGAACCTATGTACAACTAGCCCTTCTCTGATTTTGTGTCACCTGGAAAGCTTGTTTGACAGATGCAGCCCCAGGACACAAAGACAGGACTGCAATAAGCAGATGACTTTGCTCCTCAAGCAACAAGCCCAACACTACAAGATATTCACCAGCAAATAAATCTCTTCTCAAATACCTGCAGGTGCTGCTTTTTTGCATAACTTCTGCTCTGTGGTATCCCGACAGCTTGCAGAATCCATCATTGCTGTAGACGATGGGCCAATCCACTATCTGGGCATTGCCCAAGACAAAATTGGTATCTGTTTGAAAGAGCACATCAGTTAGACATTAGACAAGGCGATGGCTGCATTAGAGGAAATACATTTCAGAACACGCTCCCCATAGCTCCAGTCCCTGAACAGTTTTTCCCACATACTATTCCCACTGCATTCAACAGGATTATTCCCTGGTTTAAGTACATTAATTACTCACGCAAAGCTCAAGAGGATGGATGGGTTTGTACACATGAAACAGAGCAGTGCTAAGCAGGTACAATTCACCTCAACTACGGACAGATTCACCAAGCTGCTCCCCTCTGTGCCCAAGCACTGACCCACCACAACACTCAGCTTCAATGTGAAGCCTCTGATACGCAGCCAAACCAGCACACAACCAGTATTTCTCCTCCCTGGATGTCAGCACAGTGGCTCCTCTCAGTGCCACCTTCACTGCTGGCTGCACAAGCTGCAATGCTTCTTGTAGGGCACAGTGCTTCAGACTGGACACCAGGGAACCGGGGTTAGTGCTTACACCGGCAAGAAGAGCTTTATGCTTGCTGTACAAGCCAGAAGGAGTTCCAAGCAGTACGACACAAGCGGAGCAGGATTCTCACCAGGTCTCTGTGTGTGCCACCCTTTCTCTGATCGCTGTCACATTCAAAGCATGAACATGCCCACTGTGGGACCCAGACCTTGCTTTTCTCTGCTGCTTTGGCTCTTGTGCAGTGAACTCACTAGACCTGTGCCTAGACAGAGAGCAGTGCTGCTGCTCAGGCACTGGCACACAGGAGGAGATGCTGGCTCCTTTCACAGCTGCAAAGACCCCATTGGCTTTGAAAGAAAAGCTACGAGGCCACATGAGAACAAGTCATGGAAAGCCTTTACTTTCTAGGATCTAGCCCCAACTGCTCAAACCCAGCCATCGTTAAAGCCTCCTGCAACCAAGAGATGCAAACAAGGCATTTTACTTGTTCGTTGCAAGGAGTTTTGCTTATTTTAACTTCTCCTCTCAAAACCTTTTGTCCCGTTGCAAGCTTCAAGTGGCTTTAACTAAAACATCCCGCTAGCTATCTAAACCCATTGCCCCATCCCATCAGCATGATTAAGTGTCTCTTTATACACTCTTTAGAATGATATACACCAGGAGTGTAACTTTGGGGCGCTTTCACTGCTTTGATTGCCACAGCCTCTCTGAAACAGCGCGGGTTTTGCTTGGTTGAAGCACTCTGTGCCAAAAACAATACGTGTCCTTTACCCCTTCCTGTGAATAAGCAACCCCAGCCATTTCTCACTGCTAAGGCAAGTGCTTCTGAGTGGCTGTTATAAACACTGCCTTGGACCGTGTTGCTTGGGATATTTTTACATTTGCATCAGGAAGTACAGAAAACTGACACGAAAGCACGCAAATACAAACGTTAGGTCAGGGCCAATCCGGATTGCGCTATTTCAGGCACACGTTTCTTCTCACCAGCTCCCCATCTCAAAAGGTAACTTTCCCTTCTCTCCACTGCCTCAAGAGCTCCTTGAAGAGCTTATAGAATCACAGCCTGGTTTGGGTTGGAAAGGACCTTAAAGCTCATCCACTTCCAACCCCCTGCCATGGGCACAGACACCTTCCACTAGAGCAGCTTGCTCCAAGCCCCATCCAACCTGGCCCATTCCCAGGAGCCAACACCACCAGCCTGACTCATCTTTGGGCTTGCTGTTCCAGCTCCGCATTGCCAAAAAGGTGCCCTGCATTCCAGGCTGGGAAAAGAGGTTTCCAACCCACCAGCCTCTGTCAGCTTGCCTATTAGATCCCCAGGCTCAGGACGGCCACTTCCTTTGCTCCTGCTCTTGCTGCAAAGGGAGAGACGATCTGCACTGATGGTTTCCAAACTTCCTAACACTCCATGGAGTCGGAGCCCCAGCATCTGCAGAAACAGTTCTTTGGAGACAAATAGGAATGTCTCTCCAGTTACTCGCTTCTCTGCCCAGATCTCTTTAGAGACAAAACAAGGACAGAACAGTAGTTCTGTGCCTACGTGGAGAATACACCTGTATTTCTTCAGAAAGGATGTCTCCAACAATGGTGTTTTGCCCGTGTGAACACTGGCAAGACACAGCAGAAAATAAAGACTCCCACTTACAACTCCCCTGCCTAGTTTATTCTGACAGATAACCCGGAGGTAGAAGGGCTGTTCTCATTGTTATCATTTACATTCAATTGCACTGACATCCCTGACAGCGTGCTGCCTGAAGACAGCTCATAATCTGTTAAACAACTGTTCCTAACATAGGAAAACACTAAATAGCATCCACTGAGGCACATATCGCCTCTCCATCTGCAGGGACACACGGTCCCAGAGGCCAGGAAACAGCTGTGGCTTTGCTGCACAACAAGCACAAGGGATGCTCTAGTGACCTCTTTGAGCATCGCAGGGAAGAGCCTCTTGGGGACTCACAACTGGGTCAACAAGGCCAGGAATGGAGTTGGTCAGAGGAGGACCATGAAGAAAGCCACTGCTAAATTCTCTTCAGAGACATGTGATAGCCCCAGCACTCAAACTGTTTAGGAACTGGAGCACCTCTTTGAAAGGATTCAAAGGACTCCCTTACCAGGAAACCAATCCCTATCACAGTGTCAACTGGGTGAGTGGTATTGCCTTGCCCAAGGAGAAGCTGGAAGCATCACCGGCCCTTCCTACCAGCTCCAAGAAGAACTGAGCTAGGAACTGGGCTGGGTGGGCTCATGCAAAAGACCTTGAGCTGCATTTGGTTCAGTCTGAGCAAGACCATTGGGAGGCACAGAAATATGCAGCAGCACAGCACAGAGCACACCACACTGCAGAAACACAGGCAAGAACTGCTGTGCCTCAAAAGCAGCACGACAACTTGCATGCATAGGGCGGCTTTCCGTGAGGAGCTTCAGCCTGGAGCACCGGTGACTTTGTGGAATGCCTTACTTCGTATCTCCTAGCTTGTGTTTTCCACAAGTGAGTTCTGTTCACTGCAGTGTATCTTCATGTGAGCCTCTGCACGCTCAAATGTCAGCCCCGCTTTGGATTATCACTTTAAACGAGACACAGCTGCTTTAAAGCAACAGGGAAAAAAACTTTTTAACTCCTTCCAAAATGCAAGGATGGATTTTGCTCAGTCACTGAAACCACTGCTTTCCTCCACTGACAGATACACCGTCACAGAAGAACCGTAAGATGCCTTTCCAAATAACAGGGATGCTTTAACAACGGTGACAGAACACCTCGCTGCACCAAGATTATCCTATCTGCTGCGTCTCGTTATTAGATAGAGTGCTTTGTTAAACCAAACTGCCCATTAGCTCAAACCCCTAACATGCCTGAGGACAAGCAGCACCTCACGACATGTACCTGGTCAGGACTGGCTGACTAAGAACAGGTCACCTCCATGCAAGGACATGGAGCAAGTCCCTAAGGCTGCCTCCCTACCACTGCCCTGCACTGCTGCACATCCACATCATCCCAGCCCCTCCTGTAAGGGGGCTTCCCTGGCCCTTCACTGGTGCATGGCCCCTCTTCTGGGAGACACTGGCCAAGCTCAGAGACCAGCATGATGCCCGATGCATTCCCACACTGCTGCCTGCACAAAGGAAGCACACAGGGGCGACCAAGAGGAAACCTCTGCTTCTAACCAAGGCTGGCGCCCACTGTGCTTTCAGATACATGTGTGGGTCTGTCAAAGCCCCAGGTGTGCTCAGGTTGGCACAGTGCACAAATGTTGCCTGAATGTACCATATTTTCCCCACAGTCATCACACAAACACAAAACTCAAAGGATCTGCTCCTAATTTATTCCCTTCTTAGTGAAAGGAGAATAAATCCATACATCCTTGGCATTAAAACTGTACATCCTTAAGATCGAGACTAAACTATCTGAAGCTGTAGCCTCACTCAAATACAGAACAATGTGTTGTAAAACTCTACAGATACAGAGGTTCTTTTGGGCTTATATGGTAGAAATACCTGCTCCTCACACCAGCCTCCAACAGAACAGAAACTGCCCTTCTCATTCCAGACCACAGCCTTCATCACACTGGGTGAGGACATAACCCTGGTTATTGACACCCGTATGTCTTCGTATCACATCTCAAGGTCCCCCATGCATCTTCAGTGGAGCAAACCTAGACCTCTAGCACTACAAAGCACAAACCACTACTACAGCAGAACTAAATGCTTAGTAAATGGGGTTCTTACCCTGCCTGTGGTCACTGTGGATAGAAATGGGGGATACAGCCTTAGCTACTGCTCCTTAGCTGGGCATAAAGCACCAGAGGTGCTTTATGAGCACCTCTGCAATATGAGAAAGATGAAGTAACTGCACAGTATGAGAAACATAAGGTAGGCAAAAATCTTGAGCAACTGCCATATGAGTAAAGACTGTATTTAAGTACAAGGCACAGATGAGTTTATAAACAATTCTGGTGTTTACAAACTTGTGACTCTGCATCACGAGTAGCATCATTTGGATATGGGGGGGGAAGAGATGGTTTCATTTCTGGTAATGAGCACAGCGCATGGGAATAGCCTGTTGTTTCCAAGCAGGCCTGTCAAAGCTGCTGCAGTCGCACAGCTCGTATCATGCTTTTGCTTTAGCACTTTGCAGAAGCCAGGTATGTGTGAACTATTGCTCATGTTTAATCTTAGCTTTGGAAAGAGTTAAACAGAAGCAGTTAGTCACACTGATCGCACCGTCCAAATGTAGCTCCTAAGATCAAAGTATGGCCCTAAATCAGGACAGTAAGTCAAACTGAATTTCAAGTACCTGTTCAATCCTTTCTTCAGATACACGGGATTCAAGGCTCACACTTAGGTTACAACAGTGTTACACAGATACCCACATCTACTCAGCAGCTCCTTGTACTCACTCCCACAGTGGGAGTGCATCAATGTGCAAATATCCCATTGAACAATTTGATTTATCTACAGAATAATGATATAGCGGCCTCAAAGTTGGACAGCCTCAATACAGAGACCAAACTGTAGGCTCACCCCAATATGAAACAACATGTTACAAACCCCCATGGATAGGTTCATTTGGGCTGACATGGTTTACCAAGGTATTATATAACTACATGTTCTGCAGAAACAAAAATGGATTTCAAAGCTCCTCAGCTGCCCCAGAACTAACCCAAGGCAGTAACTGCAGGCACTTCTTGCCTTACTCAAACATGACTTAGGCTGTCGTGTGTACTCCAGCGCACAGGGCAAGTACAGCCTGAAAAGAGCTATTAAAATATGTATTTCATCATGCTCGCCACAAGTAACAAAAGAGACACCAACCAAAACAACAACTTCCAGTGACTCAGTTTGAATCACTGCAGAACACGAATGCTGATTTCAGGCAGCGGTATGGATAAAAACTACCGGCTCCATCTCAACCTTTGTTACTTTGCGCTGTTAGAGCAAATCCTCCACAGTAGGCCTGTGCCATGAGAGGAGTTTGGATTGACCAGAATAGATCCCTCCAACACAAGGAGCTGGAAAAGCTTCAGAATTAGCTGCAGTTTCCTCAAGGTGAAACAAATTAGTGCCGAATGGAACAAGAAGAGCTGAAACTGGAAGCGCACTGAAGCCGTCTCACGTACTTCATGCACGGCGTCATTCTTGGTCTATCCCTGAAGCACTGTCTGTGCTGAGAAATTGCTTTTTTAAGAGGAAATTCGGGCAGATGTGACGTTAGCATGAGATAGTTTTGAGGCATTAAGACTGTTCATCGGTTGTAAGAGTCACGCAGTGCATCACCCTTAATAAGGCATGAAAATCCTGTTTAGCAGTGAGACCTCACCATGTAACCGGTCTGCTCCCCCTCTCCCGTCTGCTCTTACAAGAAAAAGCATGGTTTACTTGCACTGATGACATGGGTCTTCCCCCAGTTTCAAGAAGCCATTTGATTTACTGCTTAAAGCTACAGCCATCAAAAGCCTTAAAAGCACTTGACAAGACCTAACTCCCTGTTCGCTTCTAGCTCTATGAGATATGAAAATGCATTAACAAATTCTCCAATGAATGGGTTTCATTACGATTTGTTTTACAATCCTGTGCTAGGATTTAATGCCGAAATGGACTGATACAGTGAATGATCACAGGAGAACTTCTGGAGCTTTCAGAACATTAATTTTGAAGCACATTATCCATCACCTCTGTGTTGTACTTCTTATTTTATGTGTCATCTATGAAAGTCATTTTAAGGGAATTGGGTAGCACATTTCTAAAGGCATAAAGATGCACACACAAAACGAGAAGCTTCTGGCCTAGTAAAAGCCAGCAAAAAACCCTTTTATATTCAACTCAAGCAATAATGACCAAAAAAGTTAACAGCAGGAAGGCATTTTGGTGTACTCATCCACTGTACAAAAATGAAGGCATCTCCACAGCTGTTAACTCAGAAAAGGAAGACTGGGAAGAAACAAACCCCTTTCTTTTGTTCCAATCTCAGTTTGTGAAGATGACCTTGACACAGCACCTAGAAGTTGCCTCCTTGCGGTTTTTGAAGCTCTGCTGCTTTCAGGGCTAACTGTCTTGTTTTACTCAGTACCAACAGGCTTACCCTCACGGATTTACTCAGCCAAAAGTGGCTTTACCAGAACCTAATAACCTGGGTCTTGCCTGATTAGATAAAACCAGGGTACGGGCTTCGGTTCAACCAATGGATGCCAGATTTGTGGAGTATAACATTTGCTTTGCCTTGCATAGGGCAAGCCATAGTAATGGCAAGAGAAACAGTTATCTTCAGCTAAAGGCACTCTACGCTATAGCACCATCTTACTACTGATCCAGCAGGTTTCCACGCACTTTTTGCAAGCTGTGACTCTAGCAAAGAGCCTTCTACACAAGGCAAGAGGAGCATCCTACAGCCCAGACCCCTCCATTCCGTTACTTTGGGGGGGTTTGTGCTGAAATTAACCCACCAAAGTCCAGAGGGTGGATGAGACTGGCAGCATGGAACAGAAAACCTCCTGCAGACCTGCTGCAGCCTTCCAGGTCAGCCCATTGGGAGCTTGAAGAACTAGGATAGCTTAACCCAGATGCTGCACCTCATCAGGAACACCTCAGTATCGCTCTTCCCTGTGCACAGTTACCCTTGTCCTTTCTAGTCACTCTAATGTGTTTCCCCATCCAGCAGAACCTCACTGGATCACACTGTAATCTACCTGCAGCACAGGGATTCCCAGCTGATCCTCTGCAAATAATCAATTTCGCCCCAGTGCTTCTTCAAGATTCACCGAAAATTATGGAACTCTATGAACTGTCAAGAAACTACACACATTCTGTCAAAAGGAAACAGAAAGTGTATTCCAACCCAAAACCATGCTAATTTCAACAGTAACAGTCTTGTTCTCAGTATAAAAAGCACTCTCAGTATAAAAAACACATTCTTAACCATTTCATTTAAATTAACATTTTCTCCAAGTGCAACAGACTGAAAACAATGCTATCTACCAAAAGTGTTGCAGTAGTACGAGGCAACCCAGCGATGCTCAGCACCTGCCTACCCTTGGCACACCACATTCAAAGGAGAGCTTGCTGTGTTCATACATGTTCCCTACCAATGTACAACGGTTTGGGTTGGAAAGGACCTTAAAGCTCTTCCAGCTCCAACCCCTGCCACAGGCAGGGACCCCTCACACTAGAGCAGCTTGCTCCAAGCCCCTGTGTCCAACCTGGCCTTGAACACTGCCAGGGATGGGGCAGCCACAGCTTCTCTGGGCACCCTGTGCCAGCGCCTCAGCACCCTCACAGGGAAGAGCTTCTGCCTTAGATCTAACCTGAACTTGCCCCGTTTCAGTCTGAACCCATCACCCCTTGTCCTATGGCTGCAGTCCCTCTCCCTAACAGCTCTGAAAGCGATCAGACCCACAGCACTTCAGACAGCAAGCCCTGCCTCTGGGGAAGCGTGTCTGTACTGCCTCTGGACCCAAACCACATCAGCTGTGGCCAGGTTGTGCCCCCCCATGCTGCTCACTGTGCCGGGTTCCGAAGGGAAGGCAGGCCGGGCCAGGCTGCAGCAGTCAGGTGAAGGCTCCTCTGCAACCACTTCATTTAAATTAACACTTTCTCCAAGTGCAACAGACTGAAAACAAAACAGGGGTGAGGTCTTCACTCTCTTCCTTTCCTCTGCGCTCCCCTTTGGCTGAACACAAAAGCAGTTTTTCAGTTTCAGAGCTGTTTATACTAAAGCTTATTTCTCCTCTAGGTCTGAGGCAATGGTACAGGGTTAGCACGTCCATGTTGGAGAATGTTTATTGTGCTGGGACTTTGTAGTCTCCAATGTAATGCAATAAACCATGGAAATGTCTGTTACTCTCAGGATCTGGGTCCGAAGGTGCTTTTTCTTGGTCTGTATAGGGAACTCACTGCATTCTCCATCAAAGGGTGCAGGTTTGCTTTCACACCTGATGCCTCCCCACTGTGTTCCCAGGAGATGCAATAAGAGCAGAACCAAATTCACGCAAGCCTTACGCCCTCTAACCCCCCCTTCTTTCAACCTCCTTGTTTTGTCCATATATCATCAGAGAAGCACCTGCAACTTCCAACGCAATTCCACCACCACGCAAACACAGGGCTTGCTTTTGCCATCCTTACACGTGCACAATTCCACGCACCTCCGTGACAATTCCGACCGAGAGCTGCAGAATCCAGCTGCCATTCACAAACACTAACAAGTAATTTGGGCCTCCAGTTATTGATAAAGCATTGGGACATCCCAAAGAATCTATATTCTCTGGAATACACTGCACCATTTGAACCAGACGCTTTGGCCATCAACCGAGACTATAACTGTTACAGTGCTTGTATACTGTGGGTGTATTACATTACCCAAGAAATACATCAACATCACATTAGCAGTAACCATCAGGGGCTAGTGATTCTTTACACAGTGCACTGTTTTACAGCACAGGGCTCATTTTCTGTCCCAGTGGGTGTTCTGGTCTGTTAAGTATTTTAGTGCTTCAAACAAATCTCTGTCAACCAAGTACTCCATGCAACATTCAACTTTCTATCCCTACATGGCCAGTATAGAAGCATGGCTTTTAAACACGAAGTACGAGACAAGCAGGATTACTGCAAGCCTTACTACAGATGGTGTGATATAAACCTGAGCAAAACACCAACCCCAAGGGAAAGCCCCTGAACTCACATGCCTATGCACACTCTGCTACCTTTAGCCATTGGGCATGCACCAGCTTCCCAGACACACACCTAACATGAAAGGCTGTCCAAGGAATTCCTTCTTAAAGTACTGGTTAAATACCAGTATAATTAGTGCTGTCCTTCGAGCAGCACTTCCAAAAGAGCTTGCATGTCACTTACCACCATGCTACTACAGGGCCTCTTTCACTGAGTTAACATACGTGCCCCAGACTATATAACCCACGATCATGCTTTCCTCAGCTCACCTGTGACTGTGGCTGCCTGCCCTATCCAAGTACCTCTGAGTGAAGCACTTCTTCAGTACCTATCGCTGTTCAACGACCAAACTCCTCCTTTCCAAGGGAACTCTCCCCCAACTGGGAACATACCTCTATCAACTCTGTATCTGTTGGCACTACTTAACTTGCTCGCAGGTGCCAGCAAACACAGCTTGACAACAAGCATGCGGTTTATCTGGCAAATCCCAAATGGCCTAAACAGTTTCACTGCAGGTCACGGTACTACCCAGTCAACCGAAACCAAGAAAGGGAAGCCAAACCTCATCTTCATGGGCCCATTTAAGCACTCATCCTGTGGGCATCCCAAATCATCTCCCAGGCCAAAGAGGCCTGCCAAGGTGAGACAGGCAACAAGGAACCAGCATATGCCCATGCTGCCAGGACAGCAAGGAGATGCTTCTCATGTGCTGACAGACACCAGGGTTAGAGGAGGCTGTGCCGGTCCCACGTTAGGACTGATTCATGCAGCGCCCGTCTGTGACGGCATCGCATCCACAGTAAAGCTGGACGGGGTCCAGCAGAAACTAGAAGGCACATTACAGCAGAAAGGGGCTTCTAGACCTGAGTCACTTCCCTGAGCTTCTCCTAACACATCTGAACCATGCAAGCTTAATCTGAAACTTGTATTGATCCCAGCCCTCCGGCCTGGCTGAGCATCTGGAGATGGAGCACTGTCACCTCACCTGTGCCATCTAGCACCACGCTCTGCGATGGCACCTTCTTAATACCGGGGGAGAGAGGGAGAAGCAGAGCACAGCTGCTGCTGCATGATTTCACCCCCCCCCCCCCAAACCTCAACTGATTTATTGCATCCAGGTTTTGGCACTGAAAGGCCACAGAGAAAATTGGGTTTTAATGAAGGAAATAATCTACAAAGTGGAGGCAGTTTTGTGAAGAGCCTGGGATAACTGGTGCTGGGAGATTAGAGCAGCAGCCTGCAGGTGATGAAGCGTCAGGTTTCATGTGATAGGAGGAAAGGGCAAGATTCACTGTAGGAACAGCAAGTATTTGCTCAGGAATGCATCTGCCACCCCTTTCCCTTCTACAGCAAAGTTGCAGAGAGCAGCAACTTAATGAGAGAGCCCCACAATTTGATGTCTTAGCAGAGGCTATGCCTCCAGTAACACTTCAGTTAAAACAGCACACAACTGAAAACCAGTCTTTGGGAAATGCGAGTTTCCATCCCTTTGCATAATAAACTGACCCTGTTTGTAGTTGATAAACTCGTCTTCCACCGGAGCTCGATCCTGCACGCTCTCAATCCCACCACGAGCTCTCAATCCCCCCAGTAACCCCGCTGGAGCCGACGGGAGCACCGCAAAAGGCAGAACTTGGGCTCAGCGCTGTAAAAAGCAACGCACGCGCCTAGGTTTGACCGCATCCACAGATGCTCGCACAGTCGCACGCTTGCTTTACTGAGGGCGCAGCTTTTGCTAACTCCCGAAGCGAAACAATCTGGATAGCATTAATGCGTGCTCGCATGCAATTGTGAAATCCGAGGCGTTTTCCATCCCCGGTTTCCCGAGACAGACCCGATGCAGCGCGCTGGGAAGCACAAACGGCCAGAGGAGGGTCTGCCCCCAGCCCCCGCAGTGAAGTCTCCCCTCGCTCAGCACCGACCCGGCCGAGCGCCCCCTTCCCAGAGACCATCTCGGCCCCCTGCGAGCGCGCCGGACCCCTCCGCCCCAGCCCCGGAGCCGGGCAGGCGCCGGCGCTGCCCCGGCCCCTCCGTGCGGGCGCACCTGCAGCGGGAGCCGCGCTGCGCGGCCCGGGGCGCTCCGCGGGACCACGGGCGGCACCGGCACCCGGGTGCGCCGCTTCGGAGGGAGCGGCCGCGGCTCCGCGCAACCCCCCCCGGTAAAGCGGAGCGTGGTGGTCGCGGCGCTGCGCGCTCACCGTTAGACCTGCGCACGATGTTCTCCAGGAAGGTGTTCTGCGGCGCCACCAGCCCCCGCCGTCCCCCGGCCATAGTCGCGCTGCGGGAGCGCGGCGCGGAGGCTCCGCTCAGGGCTGTGCCGCGCCGCTGCCCGCCCGCCCCGCGCGCCTCATGGCCCCGCCGGGACCGGCTCGGCTGTGCGGCACCAGCCCCGCGCCGCCTCCCGCGCACCGCGCAGCGCCGCTCCGCAGCGCCCCCTGCCGGCCGGTCCCGGGCCGCAACGCCGGTGTTACAGCGCCACCGTCTGGGCGCGGCGCGGCACTGCAAGGCACAGCGGGGGGCACCGAGCCCTCCCCGGCACCGCCCGCGGCTGCAGCCCCCCTCGGAGCTGCGGGACCGGGGTGTCCGGCGGGGCTCGGCCCGTCGCGGAGCCCTCGACCCCCGCACTGAAGCGGGGGAGGCTCCCGGAGCGCTTTACACCCCCTCACAAACCCGCGGGAGCAGCTCTCCCCCGCGGAGCCCCGGCCGCTGCTCCCACCTTCCTGGGACGATTCCCTTTGGTACCATGTGGCCCAACTGATTAACAGAGGAAGCGGCGCGATAAACTACCTAACCACAACCTTAAAGTCACTGAAATACTCGCTATAGGACAGTTTCCCAATCACGGATCAAAAACTTTGTTCTTTTCCCCTTACTGATCCACCAAAGAGTGGAAAATACTCACCGCTTGTTGACACAACAGGCAGGTTTTGTGGCTGGCGTCGGCATTCGCTCCCTGCAATTCCTCATGCAGTGCAGCACCGTCACCCTCCACAGCTCAGGATGTATTAACATGTGAGCACGTTTCCACCTGGGAAAAGCCATTTCTCCCAAAACCAGCATGGTGAAGATGATCGGTGTCACTGGGGCTTCTGAAGCCTTAGCGCTGCTCCCATAGAACTCTGGCATGGTCCAGTCTTCCAGTACCTTAAGGAGTCCAGAAAAAAAAACTGGAGAGGGGCTGTGGACAAGGGGAATGGCTTGAACCTGCCAGAGGGGAGACTGAGCTGAGCTCTTAGGCAGAAGCTCTTCCCTGTGAGGGTGCTGAGGCGCTGGCACAGGGTGCCCAGAGAAGCTGTGGCTGCCCCATCCCTGGCAGTGTTCAAGGCCAGGTTGGACACAGGGGCTTGGAGCAAGCTGCTCCAGTGGAAGGGGTCCCTGTCCATGGCAGGGGTTGGAGCTGGAAAGGCTTTAAGGTCCCTTCCAACCCAAACCAGGCTGTAATTCTGTGATTCCATGACTCCTAAAATGCCAGCATGGCCCAGCCCTGCTGCCAGGCCCATGAAGTAGCTGTGCCATGGAAGCTGCTTGTCATGAACTGTGCATCAGCCAGCCCCAGATTTTCTGCCAGAGACAGGGGAGGATAAAAAAGTCAAGCACCAGAAGCTGCAAAAGGCCCCCAAATCTCCCTGAAATGCTGGTGAACTTTGAAAACTCCCATGGAAGCATTCATTTGCACCTTGACAGGTCTGAACCTGCCCCCAACAGCTGCAGAGCCCTGGTTATTTAGTTCCTGCTGGCTTCAGCAGGACGGGCCAAACCTGAAGCGATCTTAAACACTGCCAATTTCCCCAGTAACACTGGAACCTTTGACACAGACTTGCACAACCATAAGGGCGAGATTCTGATAAATCTGGGATCTGGAAGACTGTTCCATTATTCCTCTGTGCCACTGTGCCAGAGGGCAAGATACATGCATGAGATCTTTGCTTCTGCCCAGCTCTGCAGGAATAGCTACGGCTTGGAGGCAGCCTGCACACAGTACATGAACTTTAAGGCCTTTAAAGAGAAGATTTTAGTCTGAATCAGCAAGTACACACAAGCAGGAGCAAAGGGACACAGAGCAAGGAGGAAAAGCTGCATGTTTTCCAGCAGCCTGTGCTGCAGTGCGTAGTCCTGGCTCTGTATCTAATGTTTCAGAGCATCATACCGAATCCTACAAGCTCCAAGTCAACAGCAAGATTTTAGCTAGGCTGGGGTTCACATCTAACCTGTAACATTGCAAATGGAAGACGCCTCCTTTACCTTCTATCTCTTTCAGGCTTTCTCTCCACTGCAGAATCCGGCTCCTGCTGGTGATAGGTGTTTTTCCCCACTGCTGCAGAGAGACACTGTGATGGTGTTTCAGTGGGACCAGTCTGAACTTTATACTCACTTTCTTGCCATTACCAGTAAATTCTGCAGCTGATACAAAGTTGGAAGCAAAGCCCCACTTAAAGCAAAGCACCCACGTTGACTTCATTATCAGATGATTACTCCCCTCCAGCTATTGGACAGGACTTGTTACATAACCCTTCCACCTGAAGCCAATTTAAAAGGTCGTGGTTTGCTATAGAGAACACTCAGCTGTATTTTATCATGCTGCCCCTCAGCCTGTTGTGTTGTCCTGAAAAGGGCCCTAGATCAGGACTTGCAGCAGCACCTGGTAAGTGCCCATCCCTCTGCTGCAGAGCCTTAAGCTCCACAGTTCCCCTGAGCAGCAGGTGCTGCTGCAGAAAGGCCAGATTTGCCTTTATCTAAGCTGTCACCCCATCTGAATTGAAACCCAGCCTAAAAAGAAACCCGGGGCTGGTGGTGAATAAGGAAAGGCAGCTGAGACACCTCCCTTTCTGGAGGCATCCCATATTTATGCCACCCCATTTACTAACATGCCTGCAACTTCCCGTGTTGATACACACAAACATGTCGAAAACTCTGTCATCAATAAAAGTATTCCTTCCAGGCACTGATATGTGGGAATATCACTGAACCCCACGGTATCTATGACATAAAACCACTGGAACAGCACAGAACTCCTTTCTTTCATCTCACAAGGTTCACTCCTGCAAGATCCTACTGCAATGTCCTTTCAACACTTCCTCAGCCATGCAGGGTCTCCAGGTGAGATCTGTGAGGTGTTGGAAGAGATGACGAAAAAGCTTTTCCTAAGACACTGTGTCCTAAGTTGTCTGGTTTAAAGCTAGTAAAAACCTCTTTCTTCTGCGGATGCTCAAACCACCAACCCTTGTGAGAATTCCCAGATGCAGGAAAAGTTGCTGTAAGGCTCCTCTGCCTGCTCTGCTGCCTTTCACTCAGAACTTGTCTGAAGTTGCACAACACTTTCGCTGTTAGACTCTGTCAGTTCTTCAGGACTTGTCATTTCATTGCCACAGCATCAAATCAGTAAAGACACACAGGGGTTAGGCAAGTCTCAAAATGTAAGGAGGGTATCTTGAAAAGCACTAGTTTTAACCAAGGCCTTTTTGAATTCTACCCTGTTTTGCACACTGCATTCTGCTCTTTGTACAAAATAAACTGTCAAAACGCAGAATTATAACACAAAGTTGTCACAAAACACTGGGGAGGGACTCTTCATCAGGGACTGTAGCGGCAGGACAAGGGGTGATGGGTTCAAACTGAAACAGGGGAAGTTTAGACTTAGATAAGGAGGAAGTTCTTTACTTCACCTCTTTACTGGTGAGGCACTGGAATGGGTCGCCCAGGGAATCTATGAATGCTCCATCCCTGGTGGTGTTCAAGGCCAGGTTGGACAAAGCCTTGGATGGCATGGTTTAGTGTGAGGTGTCCCTGCCCATGGCAGGGGGTTGGAACTGGATGATCTTAAGGTCCTTTCCAACCCTAACTATTCTATGATTCTATGAAAATAAAATACACCAGTTGGTAGTAGAACAAATTACAGACGGTAATGCACAAGTTACTCTGCCCATACAGACAGGAGGCAAAATATAAGGGAACTCTTAATTCAAACTAAAATGGAAAACAATTTTGTATTTTTTACACTGTAATCAATAAAGCAGTGACTATTCTACAAATTCTTATACCCCAAAGTTTGCAGACAAAAGCCCCCATCTAAGCACACACACACACACACACACACACACACACACAAATACTTAGCTGTTTGTTAGTAACAGCACTTTTTCTCTTAGGGAGAAAGCAATGAGAAACAAAAGTCAGTCCTTAAACCTGAGTTGAGACTTTAACAAGTACACACATGTCCATCAAAAGGAAAGAATTCGGGAAAACCCCTGTGCATCTTACTGAAGCTGTCCAGTTTATTTCTACTGCTCATTTTAACCAAAATGCCACAGCCTTTGGCAAAGCTCAGCCTCAGCTTCCTTAAAGGTGCAATTATTTCTGCAGTCCTGAAGTCAATGGAACTCCCAACTCACAGAAATCCCCAGGTGCACAGCACTCTGCAGACCTAAGGATTGAGGAATGTTACTACTCCCAAATTGCCATGGCAAGTTTGTCAGAAAAAAAAAAACAAAACCGAAATCTCACAACCAAAACAACACACTTTTCCAGTGGTTTATGGGTAACAAATATGGAAAAATAACTAAAAAGTCCTATGTTCCAAATGGAGAGGGGAGAGAAGATCTCAAAACTGGTAAGAGTACACAGCCAGTCTTCTATTTATACATCTAACATTTGGAGTGTGAGCGAACAGGGAAGAACTGTTCCTTCTTCCAGCAGCTCAAAAGGGCATAGAGAAACTCTCCCTCTTTGGACAGCATGTCCGTCTCCACTCATTTCAACCTGAAGTAGCATGCTGTCCTTCCAGGTTTAGAAACAACGTAAAACACAACACATAACCCCCCACTCCCAGGCTGTCATTAGGGCATCAGCTGCTACCACCCCTCTCCTCAACTGCAGGTGCCCCTACCTAAGCCTCCTGGCTCAGCCCTGCCCTGCCCTGTCTGTGGTCTCTCCCAGCCTTGGAGCAGAGGCAGTGACCCACTACAAGGCTATTACTCAGAGGAGGAAAGTATCCAGAACGTCTGGTTCCAGGTCTGGCAGGGGTTTTGTTAACATTTTTATGGTATACTTCAGTTCGCCTCGTTCTTCCTCTGTCTGGGTCAGTACAAACCAAGGCAAAATGAAACAACTCAGGCACAACTTGCCTGAATTTTAACAGAACACAGGGGCCCCACTAAGAAATTGTAATAACTATTTTTATTTGCATGCCCTGCCCACAATAAGCCTGGAAACCCATTGTTCAGGGTGACAGCTTTCTGTTAAGCAGCAAGGAGCATGGCAGGCTGGGTTATTGCATTGTTACTGACTGCATTTTCATCACTCAAACTGTGGTCCAGTAGTGCCCAATTTAACAATACCAAAAAAGCCACTTTTAATCCTACATTTTCATAACATCCTATACAAAGAATAAACCCAAACCCTTATTTTAGGCCCACTTCAGAAAAATAACAAACATGCCTTGCTAGCTTACCAGGTCTTCCATCTCTTTTTTTTTCCCCTTACTTTGACCCTAAACTAACCCTTTTCAACCACTGCCCTTGATCTAAACTATGTGATTAGCTTTCTCAGCAAACCTTGTGTTCCACTACACAACAGCTTCCAAGAAGGTACTAATATAAAGAAAAATACCTAAATAATGAGTCAGGCTCCCAAATTACAATATATAGCCTAAACTCTGTAGTTAAATTTAAAAAGCAGAGCAATCTTCTAAACTCCATTGCTTGTTCCCTGGACAGCAGCATCCTACCTGTCAGGCTGACAGTGGTAAAGGGACTGCTACTGCCTCCTTTACAGTCGCCTCTTCAAGAAACACACCTCAGAAAGTAGTTAGTGTAAAGCTACTTAACACAGTAAGGAAGTTTCTTGCACAGGACTTGTATGTCATAGCTTCTGGCTTACAAGTGCTCAGAATTCCTTTTTTGGAGTTATGTATTTTATCAGGGTCTCTTACCCCTTAACTTTACTGATCGTATCTGTCCCTTGTAATCTTTTGATTCTAGAAGGTTGCCCAAAACAACCCCTACAACAGGGAAAGGAAAAAGAAGAGAAAAAGGAAAAATAGAAGAAGAATGTAAAACCAAATTCTTCTCACCTCATTGCAAAGTTTCACCAGTCCTAACATCTGATCACTCATTTCCCACTTACTGATCTTCCTGTTAACTGGTTACTTGCAGCATTTGCTTTCCATGCAGATAGAACTCCACTGGGTTCCTTGACAGTGGGTGGGGTACACAGAAGTAGCCAGACAACTCAGAGGCACAAGTCTGGAAAGAAACCGAACCAACCAACCAAAAAGAGCCCTCTTTGTAACTAGCTTAGCACCACCATTTTTATCAGATTTAAATGCAGTTATTCCCAATTCTCCCATTCTAACTGATCTCTTGCTGTTATCTCCTGCAGTTGCACTAAGAAAAATTCCTATTTTTCTAAGGTTGATCATATCTTAATAGCATTTTTCCAGGGCCTTTATCAGCACTGGCCTCATATTTCTCCTGAAGTCTGATGGGCTATTGATTCCTGGGTACCTGCTGTGGTTTGGGGTTTTTTAACACCGTTCCTAATTTTGGTTGTTTTTTACAATATATTCAGCTCAGGCACTGCCAGGTACAATGTTCGTAAGGAGATCAAATTTTACAGATATTCGGTCATGAATACAGATGCTCTATGAAATTCAAAGTGTTTAAACAAATACAACAGGATTCCTTCCTGTGCTTCCATGGATGGTTAAGAAGCAAAGACTGCTAGCAGTTAATTGGTACAAAAGCTTCTTGTGTAAGGTGACACAATGCAGTGAAATATCAGGTCATTCTTTAGACAAGATGCAGTGCAATATTCAAACCTATCTCCAGCTACCTAACCAGAACACAGTGCATGGCACAACGGAAGGTGAAGTTAGGGAACGTGTGGGTAGGAGCCACGCTTGTCAAGAGTGTACATGAGACACCCACAGAAGCACCATCTATCAAAGATACCTTTAGCAGCTCTGCAGTAGCTGCAGGGAACAGATCTCCAGCAGTGGGCTCAGAGTGCAGCTCTGAAACCTGGGCCATCTCTTTGGCTTTTTAGAACAATACATGTCTAACACAAACCGACCTCACAACAGCCTCCCAGGTTGTAACACACCTCAAGTTTTAATTAGGAAGACCCTTAAACCAAGGGTAAATAAAAGCCACCTTCATTAAAAGGGATGTAATTTAGATGAAGGGTAGTGAACTGCATATGAGGAAGTAAAAACCTCACCCCCAGCATAAGTGTATTTAAAACATTGGTTGAGAGTGAATTTGAAGTGGGTATTTTTCTAAAAACCAATGATAGCAAGGTCCTGATGGTATCCAGCATTTTCACCCTGAAGTTGTATAAGCATCACCTTTTATTTTTCCTCTTGGTTTAACAAACGCTTGGGCAGAAGTGCTGTGAACTGCCAGATCTTCCCAAGGAGAATGCTCCTGGTGTAGCCTGACCCTTTAAGTATTCATCCATACCCTCAAATACAAGACTGGGGAATCCAGTTTTATGTTTATGTAGTTTTGTCTGCCTCAGACAGGAGAAGAGAGAATCATCATTCCCCAAAGCATTATAAAATACAACCTGAAAAGCCAGACACAGCCATATTGATTTGCTTCTTGCTGAGTTGGGATGGGGTTTTTTTAACAGAATACACTTGAGAACTCTTCGTACTCCTAGAAAAATCCAGTGAAATGGTTATTACAATAACAGTTTCCATGTGGGAAAATAAATCTGACACATTTCAGAAGAATTAATTAACAATTATGTTTTTATTGCTTGCAAATTCATCTTACAGGCATGCTCAAAATGGAACCTCTTGCTGATTCTTCCTAAACTGCATACCTCAACTGTGGATCATCACATCAGCCAAGCAATAGTTTCAGTAGGAAAAGATATGATACTTGAATAGCAATAATATTTTTGGTATCTACACAGTCCAGCCACACTGACCTTCAGAATCCAGTATAGCTCCAGAACACTGGGATTTCTAGGAAACACTGTATGCTTTTCTATAGAAATTGTCAGATGGAAAACAAAAATACAAAGGCTTTCAATACCTCAGGAAGCTTCTTTTAGTCATACACAGCGTTCTTTTCCACTTCTTCCTGCCCCTTGCCCTTAAACCACAAGAAGCCAGGTAGAATAAGCTATAGAGAACAAACTGTAGCAGGAGGTGCCAGTATGCTGTAGCATGAAATGCTTACAATCCAAAGGCCAAGGCACACAGCAAAACAAGCTGCCACTACTGGTTACTACACCACTCTTTATACTTCTTTCCCACATGCAAAGATGTGTCAAATGAGGTTCTGAACACTAACACATTTGGTTCTTCCAAATCCCTCAAGGCTACTCCTACAATGACAATATGTCTTAAATGCATAGGCAGTACAGAGTTACAGTAATTTTTATGGAGTTGGTTCACATTAACACATTACTGCTGTTTCCCTTACTCTTCCTTGGTTTTCCTAATGTTGGTTACATATGCTGACTGAACCCTCATTAAACAACAAGCTGTTTGGGGCAAGGTTATCTCTTTTCCAGGATTAAGCACACCGCACAGTAACAGACAAGAGCATATGGGGGTTTTATTATTTTTGTTATTACTATTCTGGTACATGTTACAGGACATTCTTCTCAAGGAGGTGAGTGGTATTATTAACTGCAAGGAGAAAATCTCGCACGTACATTCCTTTGGTAATGTTATTTTACAGGAGGAAAAGGAGGAGTTAAAAAATAGGAGGGCACAGAAACATCATTAACTCACAGCAAACGGTCACCTCTTCAGGTACAACAGCAACAGACAACCTGAGAGAAAGAATAAAGCTGGGGTTTAGCACATATTTCACCAAGTGCGTGAAATCAAAACACTTGCTTTGCATTTAAAAAGACAACAACCAAACCAACCCACAAAAACAATCCAGATGCCATGCAGGAGAAGCAAAACTACATTTCTTGGGGGAGTCCACCAGCTTTAAGTATTCATTAGGCGAGATCCAGTATCCACTGAGCAGTCCCAGGAAAAGTAGTTTAGGTAAGTGTATGTGAAAGTGAGACAGGACAAAGTCAAAGCACACTAACTTACCAAAACAACTACAATGCCTTGTTTCTTTCTGTGGGAAACAACTGCCCCAGAAACAAAAGTATTTGTGAAGAGATGCTGCCATTTCAGCCACCTACATGAGCCATTCATGCACAGACTGAGAATCTTCACTGACAATGCCATGTTCTGATTCACACACTGAAAGCTGTTACCAACATTTTCTTTGAAGAAGATATGGAAAATAGGAGGAGCTCAGGTTAGATCTAAAGCAGAAGTTCTTCCCTGTGAGGGTGCTGAGGCGCTGGCACAGGGTGCCCAGAGCTGTGGCTGCCCCATCCCTGGCAGTGTTCAAGCCCAGGCTGGACACAGGGGCTTGGAACAACCTGCTCTAGTGGAAGGGGTCTCTGCCCATGGCAGGGGGTTTAGAACTGGATGATCTTAGGGGCCTTTCCAACCCAAGCCAGTCTGGGGTTTTATGACTCTGTAAACTGGCTTTCTGAAATGACCTGTTGTCCCAAGTTGCCTCTGTAACATAAGGATAAAGCAGCTAAACTCAGGCTTTTCCCACAGTGTGTCACCATAACCCTCTTTACTTTCTGTAAATGTTACAGCTCACCAGATGTTTAGGTTAACTCCAGAGAAATGAAATCATGAGACTGAAAGGGCTGATGAGGAATACCTGTCCCTCCTGTCAAGAAAGAGAATATACAATATATGTCATTTTTCTTTTAAAACAAATAATATCATCATACAGCATCAGTGGAACTCACTGCTATAGAAAGTCACTGAAACAAGAATCTACACAAATGTAAAGGTGGAGCAGATGTTTTCATACCACATCAAGAGGGACTGGAATTGTATTTTTCTTTTCCAAAGATACCAAGCTTTACTCTTCAAAGTTTCAAATAAATCTTTAGCAGACCAAAACCAGGCTTCTTGCCAAGGGAGAATGGAGATTATGGCACCTGCCCCCAAATGAGTTCCTCTGGAGCCTTTGTTGCTCGTAACAGTCAGGATCAAAGAGCTGGCCAAGATGGATGTGAGTGCTAACCCATCATGTTAATCCTTGGATAAGCCTTCCTGCACTGCAACAAACCATTTGAAAGTACTATTTTTAACAGATTGCCAAGTCCTCCCATTCCCAGCTTCATTCAACATCTTGACCACCAACACTATACAACACAGCCTACTGCTCAGACTGTGGTAAAGGTTGCAGAAGAGCATGATTTGATCAGGTGGTGGAAGATACTTAAATACAGAAAAGGGTTCACAACTGTTGAAGTCCTTTGACTTCTCAAAGGAGTGTGATGAGGAACGACTGAGGGACCGAGGGGGGGTTATCTGAAGAAAAGGCTCAGGGGGGACCTTATTGCTCTCTACAACTGCCTGACAGGAGGACCGAGTGAGGTGGGGACTGTCTCTGCTTCCAGGTAACAAGGGATGGGACGAGAGGAAGCAGCCTCAAGCTGTGCCAGGGAGGTTTAGACTCGAGATGGGGACCAATTCCTTCCCAGAGGGTGCTCAGGCATTGGAACAGGCTGCCCAGAGCAGTGCTGGAGTCACCATCTCTGGAAGTACTGAAAAGATGTGTAGTGTAGATGTGGCACTTTGGGATGTGGTTTAGTGGTAGACTTGGTAGTGTTAGGTTCATGGTTAAACTCAAATGATTTTCAATGTCTTTTCCAATCTAAATGATTCTAAAGTAATATAGGCATGTGACACCATCTAGTGTTTTAAGAAGTTATTTTGTTCTGTATAAACAGTCTTTGCTTTCCCATAGCTCACCACTCAACAGTGAAAGCTATCGTTATCCCTCACTGCAAGGTAATACTAATGAATTGCAGGAGTCCACAGTTTAAAAGCCTGATTTTAAGCAATGAATTCGAAGAACCCAAAATCTGCACAGAGAAACCTCAGAAACCACGTGGGTCTGAAGCTCAGTTAAGTCATGGATAGTGAAAGCTTCTATTTCTAATAAAGCCCGTTAAAATGAAGAAGCAACTGCTCCACCTCCCTTGTTTGCAACCTCTCCATTCCTAAATTCTCTTGCTCTCTGTTGCAATTCACTTTGTTCTCCAGCAGTCCCTCCCATTCTTCCCAAACACAACCTTTCCCCCTGAAACTATGACTTTGGGAAGTAAGTTTCAGGAAGAAATGTACAACATCCAAGAATGACAAACTGTCAGGCTCATCAAAAGAATCCTCAGGCTGGCCGGAGTCATACCTTCTAAATGCAATGGTTACGTTAGTGTCCTTTATGGCTTATGTTTAGAAAGAAACATTAAGAATAAGGACATACATGGTAGTATTAGTCTAAGCTAATTCCTATATATAGTTTCTGCAACAAATGTAGGACCGACCTCACAAACAGGTCTGCTCTAGCATACCACATCTAACCAAGGAGCACCCAGATACTGAATGTGACAGAGCAACTATGGAGAAGTGGGAAAAGGGAAGGAAAAAAAAACCCTAAAACAAAAAAAAAGAACTTCTGTACAAGAGAAGGCATGTTCAAAGCAAGCCCACTTTAATATTGCATGGGCAAAAGGCCTCATGACAGACATTGAAGTGCTTGACTTAGTGAACCTGTGCTCTTTTAATGTAACCTTTGAAATGCAATTTTAGCAGCAGCCATGTGAGTAATAGAAACAAAGAAGGGCAAGCTCTTGAGACAACTTTCCTCCCAACCATACTGACAAGGAATGTGTCTTCCCCTCAGGTGATTACATTCACAATACTTGTAACAACCTGGCACTCCTGAAAGCTGTAATAGCTTATTAAAATGTTCAGTGGCTTTATCACTTAACTGACGGATATACGCAGGCATAATGCTGCACCTATACCCAAACATCCTTAGAAAATAAAGCTAAAAAACCTCAAAACCTCAAGTTTTTAGGGGAGCCAAAATAACGAAGCCCAATTTCCCGCACAGTATTGATTCTGCATCTAGGAAGAGCAAACATTGGTTGCAGATTTTCCTGTGGCTCTGGCATTTGTGCGCATTCTCTCTTACGTGAATTCTTTAGTGTACAACATGAGATCCTATTACAGCTTTTTTCCCCTCAGTTGTTGAGATGTTTTCAGGTACTAAGCCACTTGAGCTGCTACCTTCTAACTCATCTTTCATTCCAGCCCTTGGAGAGAATGGACAGCAAGCACTCAGGAGCCAGAGCTGGTTTTCTCCCATTTTTGATAGCTGCCAGAAGCTATCACAAAAAACAGTTCTTCCAAGACCACAGTATTCCCAGAGCAGGGAGAATCTTGGCAGTATTTTTCCACTGCATTCTAGGAAACACACCTAAATCAGAGGTTTTTCACAAGTATAGAATTTGACCACATCCAGGGCAGGGGGTTGGAACTGGATTACCTTAAGGTCCTTTCCAACCCAAACCATTCTATGATTGTAAGGCAAGTATCAAACAACAGCACCCTGCAAACAAGGCAAAGTACAACATGTTACAATGCTACTGTAAAATACTATGGACACTTAGTAGTCAGCAGTAGTCATCTTTCCTTAATGTCACTGTAAAAGTAGCTGTACCAACATAGTTAGCCCTCTTCAAGCAAAAGAACAACCTGGTGCAGGCAGCTGCCAGAGCAAAGTTTGGAAATAACGACAGAGATGTGACAAAGTACAATGGATTGTGCCAGACAGTCTTAGTTGGCACATGAGACTTCACAATATATAGCAAGGGGAACTTTAATGGCTAACTTTATACTTTTTCATACATTAGGAAATTAGACTGCCAAGTTACCACTGCATCATAAAAAAAAACCTTTAACACATATTTAAAGTATAGCCATGACATTGAATGTACTTGCACAGAAACAAGACAGGTTATTGAGAGCAGTCCTGAGGAGAAGCACTTGAGGATGTTGGCTGATGAGAAGCTCCCCATGACCCAGGTTCACTGTGTGCTCGGTTGCGCCACCAGTGTGAGCAGCAGGTCGACAGAGAAGATTTTCCCCTTCCACTGAGCTCTTGGGTCAAGTCCAGCAGAGGCCATGGGGATGCTGCGAGGGCTGGAGCAGCCCTGCTCTGGAGCCAGGCTGAGAGAGCTGGGCTGGGGCAGCCTGGAGAAGAGAAGGCTCCTGAAGGGGAGACCTGAGAGCAGCTCCAGTGCCTAAAGGGGCTGCAGGAAACCTGGAGAGGGGCTTGGGACAAGGGCCTGTAGGGACAGGCCAAGGGGAATGGCTTGAACCTGCCCGAGGGGAGACTGAGCTGAGCTCTTAGGCAGAAGCTCTTCCCTGTGAGGGTGCTGAGGCGCTGGCACAGGGTGCCCAGAGAAGCTGCGGCTGCCCCATCCCTGGCAGTGCTCAAGGCCAGGTTGGACACAGGGGCTTGGAGCAAGCTGCTCTAGTGGAAGGTGTCCCTGCCTATGGGATGATATTAGGGTCCTTTAGAATCCAAACCATTCCATGATTCTGTAATTGATGTATCCCCACATTAAGCAATACGGATGTTTCCATAATCTGGAGACAGTCCCAGCAGGTGTTTTTTTCTCTCTTAAAACCCGAATATTGACAGTAACTAGACGGTGACACCAAGTACTTGATTACGCGCTGGAGCTACACTAAATAAATAAATAAAAAGTAAAAAAAAAATTTGCATATTTAGGAAGAAAAACCAGCACCATTTCACACACACACTTTACAGCACCTGGAACTACCTGCTCTGCTGCCTTCTTCTGGTGCCGGCCTTCCGGGCCCCTTAATCCCCTCAGCCTTACTTGACCCTGGCCTGCAGCGCTCCCAGAAGCCGCAGCGACCAAGGCGGCAGCCGCGCTCGCCCGCATCGGCTTTCACAGCCGGGGCCTCGCACCGCCCCAAGGGGCCTACTCCCCCCAGGCCACCCCAGTCCCACACGGATGCGGCCCCACAGCCGGGTCCCCCTCGCTGCTCCCGCACAACCACTTCACTGCTACCCCACCACCTCCCTTTCCCACCACACTGCGGGCCGCAGCACCGCCGCTCGTCACACCACCCCTTTCCGCCAGAATCCCTGCGCCGCCCAGAGAATAGTCCCCCTCCTCCGCTGCCGCTCCCGTCCGCAGGGGAACTCCGAAGCGCAGCGGTCAGGCCCCGGTGTCGGCGCGGAGAGAATTCCCCTCCACCGCGAGCAGAATCCCTCCGCCGCGCCGCCGGTGCTCCCCCGGTATCCCCGCCTCCTCGGCTAGATCCGGCCGGGCCGGCGCGGAGGGATTCCCGAGGGCTGCGCAGCGCCGGGGGAGGGAGGGGGGGGCGCGAGGGGGGAGGAGGCGCCGGCGCCGCGGTGGCCCGAGGGGGGGGCGGGGAGGGGGCAACATGGCGGCTCCGTATTAACTTCCCCCCCTCGGCAGCCCGCATTGCCGCCGCTCTCTCCCGCCCCCCCCAGGCCCTGCCATGCCGGGCATGATGGAAAAGGGAGCGGAGCTCTTGGGGGGCAGGAGCCGGGCAGCCCCCAACGGCACCAAGAGCAGCAGCCCCTCCAACGGGCACTACTCGGAGCCGGAGAGCGGCGGCGGTGACAGTGGCGACGAGCACGGTGCGAGCCTGGGGCCGCCCGACAGCGGGGGAAGGAGGGGGGTGGCGGGAGGGGCTCCGAGCCGTGCCGTGCCGCCTCCCCCTGCCCGGTGCCGGCGCTGCCGCCGCCGTTCCTCCTCTGCCGCCGCCGCCGCGCGTCTGTGCTGCGGCGGGACGGGCCGCGGGGGAGGTGAGGGAGGGGAGGGAAGGGGGGGGAGCAAGAGGGGGGTGCGCGGGAGCGCGCAGCGCGGCCCCGCGGTGCTTAACGATGGGGAGTGTCTCCCGGGAGCCGCCGCCGTCTCCATTGTTCCGCTGAAATAAACTCCCCCTTCCGCCTCCGGCCCCCTCCCCGCCGGTCGTCGGGGCTCCATCTGCGGCGGCGGCGGGCGGGGTGGCGGCTGGGGGGAGGTGGCTTATTCCGCACGGCCGCGGCGGGGGCTCCCGGGCGGCGCGTCCCCAGCCCGCCCGGGCACAGGCACGGCGCTAATCTCTCTCCCCCCTCCCTTTGCGTTGCAGATGTAGGCATGAGGGTCGGAGCGGAATACCAGGCGCGCATTCCTGACTTCGAGCCCGGTAAATGGCTTCTCGGCTGTACCCTGACATCTTCCCGAGCCGGGAGGGATGGGGTCGGTGCTGGGGAGGGCTGGGCTCGGCGCTCCTCCGGCGGCGGCCGCGGGGCTGTGTTTATGCTGCTTTGCAGCCTTTGTGTTGGCGATCCGGTGCCGGCGGCGGGGCAGCAGCTGCGCCCGGGAGCGGGGGCACCGCGGTGGGAGTATTCCTGCTCGGCTGATGGCGAATTCCCTTCGCTATCAGCCGCGTTGTGTCGTGTCCGGCGGGAGGCGGCGGAGCAGAAAAAGGTTGGATGCTTTTTATTCCCCCCTCCCCTTCTTAAGCCATAGGGCATGTCCTGTGTTAACCAGGTGACTTAAGGATATTCGCCGTGGGGAGATGGATGTTTTCGGGCAGGGGTGGGAAGTGATGCGCCTGCCGGAAGCGGAGCAGACCTGGCTGCGTGCTGGAGGCGCTGGGTGGAAGATGCGCTGGGTGGGAAACTCCTGCCCCTGGTCTTGCGTGCTGTAGTAGCCCCGCTCACCCCGCTGTTGCAGCCTGAGACGCTCTCCTCCGCCTTCCTCACCCCCCAGCCCCGCCCCGAGGAATACTGGGCACGTTTGCATAGCCTAGTCCTTGGTTTTAAGCGAGTTGATGGCTAGAACGCTGCCTTGCGTTACTGCCACGAGCAGTGAGACCGTAGGAGCGTTGATCGGTTCTGCTGTAGTGGCCAGATGAAGCCTATCTACTTTCCTGTTCTCCAAACAGGCTCCATTGGTGTCAGATGATTTCCTACCGGAAGAGGATTGGGCCAGAGCTTCTCACATAAGTGCCTCCTAAAGCTGGAGCGAGCCCCTCTTGATGGGCGCAAGTCCCCACAGGCCAAAGAAAAGGCCGGGGGAAAGAAAGGGGGAGGGTGGGATTAAATGGATGCATGATCTTGGCATAAGGGAATGCCTCTTCCCCGAGAAAGGAGCGCGTAGTCGAGCTCTCTTTGTTAATAAGACTAACCGTTTACACCCGTTATTTTTACGGTGCCTACATAAAAAGAGACATAAATAAAAATTACCCTTTCTAATGTGTAACCCAGGCTTGTTTTTCCTACAGGCTGCTTAAATTAGAAAAACGCAAGAGTTTGTTTTTCTTTTGATTAAAAGAGCTCTTTGCCCCTTTTAGGACAACTGAGGATCTGCGGTTTCAGTTTTGTGAACTGTATCTGCAGTAGCATCATTGCATTTGTACCCACAGAAGTAATTTTATCCTCTCTCATAACCAGACGGTTTAGAGCTCCTAAGTGGTCCTGGGGGGTGAAATTCAACTGATGCTCCTTTCCCTAATAACTGGGATTAATACATACTGCTTTATCACTTTCCTAAATGATGGAAATCTTTCTTGAGGAAGTCATGTGTAAGAGGCATAATGTATAGTAGTGTTGTTCTTAGTGTGTGTTTTGATTATTAGGGCAAGAAGGTGGTAACTATTTATTTTTTGGAACACCCAAGTATTATGGGGAAAAAAAGAACTAAGTCCATAAAGGGCAGAAGTACTGTACATATTTACTGTGTTAGCAGAGTGGTTATCTGAGAGCTCATGCTTTCCCCTTGAGGTGGCATATCTTAGAGATGGAAGTGATGCTGGGCTATAAGAGGTGTTCTCTTATAGCTATACTTAGATTACTTCTGTCCAGGGGGAGCAAACGTAATAAACACTCCATTGTACTCCCATGTTTGCATATATGGGCATAGGCACTACCTTTAACTAATTTAGGTGCTGTTTCTTCTCGTAGTTGCTTTAATGCCTGTTTTGAGGGAGTTTAACACAGGTTTCAAAGTCAGCCCTGTGTTACACACACAGAATACTAAAATGGGTAGAATAAATACCCATCCTTTGGCCTCGCTTAGCCTGTGTTGGAAAATACTCATAAGCAGTGCGTTGAGGAGCAAGACATTGGTGATTAAAGTTGTGATGCTAGTAAACTTTTTTTAACCTGAGTTCATGTATAAAATAAAATATGTTTAACTTTTTAAAGAGAAAAAGTGTTGTATCAGTTGCAAGGGAGGTAGCATTCTAACTGTCACCAGATACTACTGCAATGAGAGAAATTTTCTAACTGCAGAAAGCAGTTTTAATCAAAATCCTAAATTTCCTTAGTTTATTCACTCAGTAAATTAGGTATTGCCTGTACTCCAGGTTCTTAGCTCCCTGCTGGTTTTCCTATAGTACTTTATATTCTGGAGGTGAAATTGTTTCTGCTTGTACTTCCCAACCCACCTATAGATGCAGCAGGATGTTCCAAAGCTGGTATCTTTGTTAAGGGCTGCTCACGTTCTCTTGGGAAGCATAGTGGAGAGTGCCATCACTGCAGAAGGACCATGCTGTTGTGTCATCCACATGTGAAATAACTGCTGGAGAAGTTTTGCTCTGCTCAGATTTGGACTTCCCGAAAGCTTTACTATGGGTTTTGTTTGCTAAATACAGAGGTACTTCTTTCCCATCTGCCCTCTTCTCAGGGGTGCGGAGGGGCTGTCAAGAAGAACACTTTATAACTTTCAGGGTCACTTATGGAGTCCATTTCTGGGTACATCCTTGTAACTTTTCTCCCTCTAGTCTTCCTGTATGAAAATAGGCTTCCTTAAATCGAAGTTATTAAATGGTGAGGTGAAGTACGTGATTTCTTCCACTTACTCCATGCAATCTGACCTCACATTCTGTGATTATTTTTTTATTTACTTTACTTTAAGATTTCCAGTCCTTTATTATAGAAATTTAGTTCTTCCTTCCATTAGTTTTTGTGTTTGTGTTCCTACTCGCAAAGCTTAGCCTTAAGCAGGTGATGATACTTTCTATGCTGGAAAAGATGATGATACTTTCTACACCTGAGTTGTGTACGGAACAGCAGCATCCATGTGTACATAACTTCTAAGGTTAAGCTGAAATTTACCAAGTGTCAGTTTCCTGCTGCAGTTTCCCTATTCTGTACAGTTCATTCAAGTACAGAAACCTCTTCCGAAGTGGTTTGAATGTGGAGTTTGGGCAAAGGGAGACTTGTCATATTTGACATGTAGTTTGCAGTCCTTCTCTTCCTTACTGGCTTACAACTCTGCTCTTCTAATGTGCTCTGGTTAACATATTGCCTGGTATTTCCAGCCACTATCCATAATAAGAATGGAATTTGCAGATGTAGATCATGCTGCCCTTGAGCTAAAACACATACTTTTTGCAGGGGGGAGTGATGCTGACTTGAATACTTGGGGCACAAAGGATAAGAAGCAGTTCTCAGAAAGATAGATCATAGTCCTGCATGTGCAGATGGAGAGATCCCTGGACTGTAGCTATGGACATCCAGTGTTGACTTCCTTGGAGCTCCCCATATGCAGCCCGTTGTCCTCTGTCATTCTTGCTTTCCTTTTGGCAGTGTGAAGATGCCCCCAGCGTGGAAACAGTTGTCTGATCCTACTGGAGGAACAGCAATGCTTCAAAAAGGGCTGTCCTGGTGGGAGCTGTTTGTTAGTCATGTGAGGCTGCGACCTCAGTAGGGGAGTCACATATGCCACTGCATATGTGATCTTCTGCAGGCACAAATGATAGGACCCTGAAACTTAAGGTTTTCATCTAATAATATCCATGGTACCTGCTTGTTTGCAGGTGTCTGTCTGGGATCTGGAAATAACTGAGGGTATACTCAAGTTTAGTTGCTTCTTGCTCACAACCTGAAATTCTGATGCATTCTGTAGTGGTCCCATGTTCATTTCTTAGTTAGAGTGGGGTACGGGGTAGCAGTCATTTACTTCTGATAAAAGTTGAATGAGTGAGAAATGTGAATGTAACATGTTTGCATTACTCTTCATGAAGTATTGCATTTCTGATGACTACAGTTGGCATGCTTTTTTTTTGTTCTAAAGGAGGATGTTATAATAAGAAATTGGTTCTCGCGCACCAAAACCCTTTCAGAGTTCAGTATTGCTTATGCCTTGACACTGGTGCTTTATGACTGTGTCCATTTTTAACTTATTACAGAGTTTATGGTGCATTTAGACTATTTGTCTTGCGTGTCTCATTTTGGAAGACACGACATCTTTGAGTTTAATTACCTGGTTTTCAAGTTCACAGTCGTAACGGATCTGAAGATTACAAAGATGATAGCAAATACAGAAGCCTGCCAAACTAAAGAGGGAAGAACAACCAAACACAGTACCTGATTAGGAAGCACTAAGTTCTCTTTTCCAAGGCATTGATTTGTTTTGTTCTGTTTCCTCCAACAAGATGTAGAACCTAAATATAAAGTGTGGCAGCATAAAATGGAGTGAAAAGTTATTTGTTTCACTAAGGAAAAAAACCAAACCAGTCCTTCTCCAAGAAGGATACAAGGAGAATTCCTGTGAGGGTGACTCCTCAAGGAATTCATACTGACACTACTGTAAATGGTCCAATTGTTGAGCAATATCTTAGCAAGATAAACTGTTAAACAAATAGATTGTAAGAAGCTTGATGCAGTAGCATGTTTGGGAAATAGTAATAAGAAGTAGTTAGTGCTGGTCCAATATTGGGGAGTTACCTTTTTTTCCAGTGTGTGTGTGGTTTTTTAAATCAAAGACAATGATGTAGTGCTTTGTATGAGGTTGCATCAGTATCGCTGTCTTCTCCCGATAGGTTAGGTAACTTGACTGCTTGGCTGGCTGCATTCAGGTGGAGGTGAAGAGCAAACAAAACAAGGTGACCACCCAGCCACCCAGTTTGGTGGGCTGTGAGTATCAGAATTGCATAGCTATGAAAATCAAAACTAGAGACAGATTAACAGTTACTTTGTGCATAGTTGTTAGGATCTTTCCTTCTTGAAAGGTCAGGGATGGTGACCGTGTTCTACCCTCTGTCTTTTTGTCGTTGTTGAGCTTTCATTGTGGGGGGGGTATTTGTTTTAAGGCAGCCTAACTGAACACAGTAGATCTTGATGCTCTGTGATAGTGGCAGATGTGCCGATAGAAATCTTAACTTCTGGAGGACTATTCCAGCACAAGTACCTCTAAATTTTGCAGGCAGCCAACTTCAGCAATGCACTTTAATGCTCCAATTTTGGTAACCATGATCCTGTCTAATAACCAGTTACGACTGAGCCTTGTAAGAGTACTGTTCAAATTCAGCCGTTCATGAAATGCAGTGTCTTAAGGAAATAATGTGGCATTTTTAATGCCCTCTCTCCTCCACCCAGTAGCTAGGCTGGACTTCTTAATGTGGTTGACTTTTATTTACTGTCCTGTGAATAGCTGCTCTCAAGATCATACTTATACTGAGACTTACGTGTTTTCTTACAGGTGCCACAAAATACACTGATAAAGATAATGGAGGGATGCTTGTATGGTCTCCGTATCATAATATTCCAGATGCCAAGTGTAAGTCCTTCCCTGCTTAGGAATTTGGATGCTTAATTGTAACTAAATAATTGTTTCTGGTGTGCCTGTTGATTCTGTATTTTTGCACACAGTCAAACTGCAAATAGTAAATTAAGCACAAAGCTTCTCTTCTATTTTTTATTTAGAGAACTCCATGGAAAGGAAAGATCACCTTCTCTTATTTTATAGTTAAGTCTTTGTTTCAGATCAAAGCCTGTGTTGATCTATCCTCAGTGTCTGTAAAACCTGTAGTTATTAGTAAAAGCATAAAACATCTAAACATGTGGAACTTGCTGCTCTAAACTGCTAGAAGAATTTGCAGTAGAAAAATCCAGGAAAGATGTAAAGGGGAATTATTATTGCTGTCTTATAAGGAAAAACTGAGCATTTCTCCCTTCTGAAGTGATGGGACTCATCTGACTAAATGTGAACAGTTACCTGTTTAATCTAGTTTGAACCTGCCTCCTCTGCTAGAATTTCCCATATGTAATATAGGGGAATAAACTTTGAGGATGCAGTGATGAGAACCTGGTCCTCAAGGACAGTTTCTGTCTGTTACCAGTAGTTAGTAGTGGAAGGAACGTACCTTCTACTGTAGAACAATTAGGAATAAAATACTCTACACCTCTGGTTTCTGAACACTTTAAACTGCAAAAGAAGTTGTGGCAAGGACATCTCTGATCTATTTGAATACTGAGGATGTCATTATTTCCCTTTCTCAGTCGTGCTTCCTTTCAGCTACATTCAGTTGCCACTTGACTGGGAACTGTAGAAGGTGGAGAGCGTTTCTTTACAAATACAAGTTACCCATTGAAGATCAAAACTAGCAGGACTTGACTGCAAAGCGAGGGCAAGAGCCCAACACAAAGCTGGCTTTACTATGGCCAAAGATCACTTAAAAAATGGTACTGGTGAATCTGATCTAATTATTCAGTCTTAGTATTCTCTGTTGAAAACTGACTTTGTCCCATGGTTAAAATGAATGTTGGTCAGTGAAATCTATGAAATATCAAGGATATGCATAATCATTAATCTCGAATCTCTTTACATTAATTTTTAACGTGTTTGAGAATACGAACAGGAGAAGTAGTTCAGTTTAAAACTAAGCCAGGTGTCTGTGTTCTTTGGAGTGGGTTCCAGGCAGACATAGCCCTTCAATAACTAGCTGGTCCTGGATTTAAATAAATGATGAGCCTCTGTGGATTTGTTGTGATAAAAATGTGAAAGACAGTATCTTTTTCGCTGAGAATCAGCTTGTGTAAAAAGCTGATATTAAATTAAAACCAGTGGGTTTATTATTTTAAAGCTATGAATATATGTAAGGTTTGGGGGGTTCTGGGCCTATACAGTGTATTAAAGCATGGGAAGACCATTTTCCCATGATAGATGGCTAATTCTGTGTCACCTTATAGCAGAACTGAAAGTACTAAAGAATTAATTCTGCCATTGCTTTGTTACAGTGGATGAATATATAGCAATAGCAAAGGAAAAACATGGATACAATGTGGAACAGGTAAGTGCCATGCAATGAGAGTGCTCATTTAACGGATCCTTTTGAATGTAAAAGAATAACACAGCTCTTTTCTGTTTACTCTTTTCCCCTTGGTTACCATTAATTAACGCTGTTTCTCTTCAGGCACGGCAGCAAACACTGCAGTTAAATGGATCTGCATACAGTTGTGGTCTGGAGTCTCTGCAAAAGATTGAGCTCTTTGTTTTCATGACATGCTCAGCTTGTAGTGTGCACTTTTGAAAAGGTTTGGTATGTTTCTTGATACACTGGGCATGTCATGCAATTGTGTGTGTGTATCTAGTTAAAGAATTCCCTAGGAAAGCAGCTTGCAGATTTAATGTTTAATATTAGAATTCAAATATGATGCCGTTTTTAACCATTAATGGTGGTAAGGACACCATTGGGAAGGTTTCTTGTATACTTAGAGAGACAAACCAGCTTGGAGTGTTGGGACAGGAAAAGAGGAATTCCAATGATTGAGAATAAGAAACAAGTTCATTTTGGGTTTTTTTTCTAATAACCTTTAGTCACCCTCCTGTCAAAAGTACAGGATAAAACTTTGCTGCTCTGCACTCAGTGCTGTTGTCATTTTCTTCACAAATTAACCAGATACTACTTATCACGAAAAATATTTGGTGTACAAGTGGAAATAAGTTGAACAGTGAAGTTTTGGGTGATGGAAGCTCATAATAGCAATGGCTTGCTGGCCAACTGCTGTCTGAAAGAGAAGCTGCCAGTATTGCGATGTCCAGAATGCCTACAGTTTGGTGGTGCTTGTTTCTGGTCTGGCTTTTATTAGGGGAGAGAGGGAACTGAGGGATCTCAAACTAAGTCTGTGGAAAAGACCGATTTCCAAAATAACTTGTGGAACGAAATCTTTTAAACTGTTCACAGTGGAATAAAAATTGCAAGAGGTTGCTTGTCACTTGCCATTGTCACAAGAAGAGGTTTGTAATGTCCAGGTTATGAGGAGATGTGAAGTCAGGGGTTTAGAGAGCTGATGAACAAGTGGTCATCATGTCTGCACTGTATTGTAGATAGAACCCCAGACTGTTTTGGGTTGGAAAGGACCTTAAAGCACATACAGTTCCGACCCCCTGCCATGGGCAGGGACACCTTCCACTAGAGCAGGTTGAAAGTGAAGAATGGTTGAAACCTGAATGGATTTCATTTCCAGGTGTGAGGCTTGGCTTCAACTCTGTCAGTGATTCTCTGGCAGAAAGTCTAATCAGCTGTAAGAATATAAAGAAATTATATGAGAAAGTGTATTTAAATTTCCATTCCTTATTAGGTGCACATGGCATGGAAATGGTCGTGCTGTTGTCTGTGGATTGGAGAGTTGTAGAAAGAGCACTCTCACTTTGACCTTTCAGACTTGCATTTTGGATGATCCTCTGGCTGCTGAAAGCGTGTTTTTGTTTTCTCTTTTGAATGGGCTGCTAATAAAGGCCCGAAGACCCGTAAGGAGCTGTGTAGGTGATACCTACTTGTAAAGGAAGAAAGCAGGTCAGATTTGAGCCTGTCAGCCTACTTCGTGCTCGCTCACAATTATTGCTGCCATGCCAACCTTAAATTGTCCAGCTTTCGTACCTTTAATGAAGTACAGATGTGCCCGCTCTTCATACTGTCTCCAAAGAGAGTTCTGTAACCTATAGCACATAGTCAACGAAGTTGTAAATACGTTTTGAGAAGGGGTTCTGGTAGTCAAATTTTGGTTTAAATAAATAAATTGCCTTTTTTTAAACTTGTCTCGCCATTTGAGAAAGTTGACTAAATCCAAAAAGGGGCTGTTTCTTTCCAAAGGCTCTCGGCATGCTGTTCTGGCATAAACACAATATTGAGAAGTCCCTTGCGGATCTGCCCAACTTCACTCCTTTCCCTGATGAATGGACAGTTGAAGATAAAGTCCTATTTGAACAAGCATTTAGCTTCCATGGAAAGAGCTTTCACAGGATCCAGCAAATGGTAAAATAATACTTTAATCAGAAGCATTAAACAGTTCAGAAGCTCTAAGAACTGAGGCTCCTGTTGGGTTAAGTCTCATGATTTCTTTGTATAAGCTTCAGGAACAACCGTGAATGTAGGATTTAAGTTAATTTCATCATGTCCCTTGCACCGATAGTTTTTTCCCTCTAATAAAACCTCTTCTTCCCTTCTCCTTTAAAAAATACACCAAATACATCCCTCCTTTCCACCTCATCTGTTCATTTAACATATTTGGATAGAGGTGGTTATAAAGAGAGCAGAATTACAATCTTGGGGTGCGATTTTCATTTTAACATGTATTAATGTATAATGAATTCTTCTAGCTTCCAGACAAGACTATTGCAAGCCTTGTAAAATACTACTATTCTTGGAAAAAAACTCGCTCTCGGACAAGTTTGATGGATCGGCAGGCTCGGAAACTGGCTAATAGGAATAATCAAGGTGACAGGTAAGCTTTATGTTCTTAAGTAGCTAACTAGAGTAGGGATGTCAGGGTAATTTCCATCCACTATGTTTCAGCGTGAACCATATTTTCAGGTCTGAGCATCATTTAGCAAGGGGTTTGGTACCCGTGCTTTACGAGCTATATCACTCCGCTTGTTGGAGTTGTTGTAACGTACTGAAGTGCTTTAATGGATAACTGTTAAAAAACAAGGGTTTAAAAAAAGGCTGGGAATGTGGTTTATGAATAATGCTTCATTTGAGAAGTCTAGCCCTCTATTTCTGTGTGGGGAGTACAATGGTTTTGGGGGTGGGGGATTTTCTGTGGTCTTTTTGCACTAGAATGGAGTTAAAACAGAAAGATCAACCACTATAAAGAGCTGTAGCAATTAGAATGCCCAAATACTAATTTATAACAAAGCTTTACATAAAGTCTTCCTTTAGGAGACTTAGAACCACCATTGGTCAAAGGGAATTAGAGCTGAAAATAGTTTTAAATTGTCTTGGATAGAAGGAAATGATGTTTCCTCTAGTTACTAGGAAATTGAAATTATACTGCACTTATTATACTGGAGTATTAGCTTACTTTTCTCTTTTTAAAGAGATTTTATAGGTTGAATGTATAAGTGACATAATCAAGTTCACGTTGGAAAGTATGCTTTTACATCTTCAGGAAACTGTCTACCTAGGGCAAAAGTGTCTTATTTAATTATGTTATTGAAAAGAACTCCTGAAATCTAAAATGAGTATGCTTACTTGTTGGGACCCTACAGCTGAACAATCACAGAAGAAAATCAGTTTGCTTCTGATACAGCATTTTTTGATCTATTTTTCAATAACTGGCCAGTTTTGTGGTGTTCTTACATTCATTTATTCAGAAATCATGTTGTGTGAATCACTGGATTGGACTTGACTAAACTGTTATCTTTTCAACCTTTCTGGTTTAATTCATTCCCAGTCACTAGATCTTGAGCACTTTGGTGACAAGCAGTCCTGTGTTTTCCCATCTTATGTTGTCCCCTTTTGGTCTGCACAGGCTAATGTGGCAAATGAAAGGTTATTTGTAGCCTTGGTATAGTTGACCACATAAGCGTTCATGCTGGCACAAGTAAGTGGTTGTATTGAAAAAAGGTGACACCACAGTATTTTGGCAGAGCAGTATCACCACTGTTTATAAAGTCATTTTGAAGCTACAGTTTGGGATTGCGTGTTTAGCATTGTAATTATTAGAATTTAATAGAGGAAATATGTTTGTAACAGTTCTCTTGAAAACTACAAGTAACTTTGAGATGCTGTATACTTGGATAATTCTGGCTTACTCTGATACATATTTATATTTGGGCTTAAAAAATAGATAAAATGACCAGCTTCTTATAATATCTCTCCTCAGTGATGATGATGTAGAAGAAGCTCATCCAATGGATGGAAATGATAGTGATTATGATCCCAAAAAAGAAGCCAAAAAGGAGGTAACAGATAGCTTAACGGTGAATGTCAGTTTGTTTGTTTTCTCTCAGTGTGATACCATGAAGAGCATGACTTGCAGTGAAGAGGTTTAGCTTGTAGCCTGCTGAAATCACAGGGGTTTTAGGTGATCAGCATCTTGACAGCTTCTGATAGGTGAAACAACATTCCCTCTGTCCTGTTGAGGTGCTTACAGTTTTACTAGTTAAGAATTACTGAAATCTAAATGGGTTTTTTGTGTTTTAAAATTAAATGATGTTTCTCCAAGAAGAACTTTTTCTGTTCCTTCAGAGCCACAGTGAGGTGGTGCTTTTCAACTAATATGTGCCTTTACTGGAATGCTTCCTACTAATAAATGTAGAGACAACCATTAATGAGCACTTACTGTTAGCTTTACGGCTAAGTGCTACGTTAGGGGTATGCTTAGGTTTTGTTTTTTTGGGGGGGTTCTTTTGTTAAATATTCTTTATGAATAAGACTATAAAACAGCTAAGTGTGTAAATGCCTGTTTCCTTTGTTAACTTAATGAACTTGTGATTTTCCTGTAATGGAACAGTTCATGCTTCTTGAGAATGTGGGAGGAGAGAGTAGTGCAAAACCTCAACATTCCCATGAAGTGGTACCTATGATTATTAATAAAACTTTGCATTTCTATCAGAAATGATGCTGAGTAAGAGTCTGAGAGGTTTAGATTTGCTTCTCAGCTTTGCAGTGACCTTCAATGTATTGCTTTATCTAATGCCTCAAGAAAGGACAATTACAATTACTCCTTTCTGTAAAAAGAGCTTTTTAAGTTTTTTAGCATGCCAGGATATTTCTTTGAAATGGCACAAGGCCTAATAATGGACCTTTTTACATTTCATTCTGCTGGTGTAACAATGTGCTTGCAATCTGTTGATCTGAGTTGCTGCATAAGCCGCTTCTAAATAAGGGCTGTTTTGTTCCATTTACTTCCCTTGGTTATTGGTAGAATTGCTACATGCAGTCCAGAATGAAAGTAGTTTCTTGATAGATTTCTAGGAAAAAAACAGGTTTGCAGTTTCTGATGAGCTGTTTGGATCTGTGTAAGATAATTCTGTGATCTAGTATTTCTGGTAGGATTTGTGTGCTTCCAGTTTCATAGCGCTATATAAACTAGGTGGGTTACTTGAATGTGCAGAGCAATGGGAGCTTTGTTGCCAGAAAAGACTAAAACAAGCCAAATGCTCTAGTTTGGCAAGACAAAAGGTTGGGGGAATATTGTCATCTTAAATCCAGATTGAGCAGACAGGAACTGCAGTTTCGTACTGAAAGAGCAGTGCTGACCCAAAACCCAAATGGCATAAATGGTCCAGAAGTAAACTTAACCTTGGGATTTTTAGATGTCAGAGGTGTAATGCTCTGTGTCAGCTTTACAAAGAAGAGCAAGTGTCTTAAGTGCAAGTATCTTAAATGGCCTCTACAAAGTCTCTGGACTGGATTAAGATGTTACATTAGCTGGGAAGAGAATGTGGCAGAAGGTCAAGCATAGTAGAGCAGGATACTGTTTGCTGATCTGTACTAATACTAGAGAACATTAATAGTGGCTGCTGCAATTTGTTTTCTCTTCATGGTGATCAGATAACCACCTCCTCTTAACTTGCATGGATGCCAGCAGGGAGGAGCAGTAGGGAGCTGCTTGAAGTAGCAAAAAGCCTGAATTCCATCTCTGTTCTGGTACTGAGCATTGCTTTGAATTGGAAAACCCTTGCAGGAAAAGTAATTTCTGCTTCTGTAGCCCTGGTTTGTAGGAATCTTAAATGGTTGCTCTATGGGGGTCACATACATGCAGACTAGCTGTTGTGCAGCAATGCCTACTGAAAACAAAGCTGAATTTTTTAGGTGTCCAAACATGTCAAAACAGCAGTTACAAAGCCTTCATCTCCTCTTTCCTGTCCCTTTCCACTTCAGAAAGCAAACAAGAAACGCTGAAGTTTGCTAAGTTACATAGATTTTTATAATAACTGCCAAAGTACATCCATCCTTTCTCTGCCAAATCTCAAATCCCCTCCCAAAGCAAACAGCACTATCACTTACCATAGAGTGCTTACAGCAGGGAAAAGTGTCATCTTGCATTCTTGCCCTTCCTGGTTGACTCCAGGTCTTCTTCTCCCTTTATCTTCACCTGAACTCTTCATATCTGATCAGAAATAAAGGTGTAAGTTCACTGATTAGTTTGTTTGAACATGTAATATATATGTATTCTTTATCTTCTGCTTATATAATTTTTGCCCTCTTTCACAGTATTCAGGCTGTGTTTTCTATGCCATTTATTGTGTTTTCAGTCATGTTTAAAAAGTTTTAGAAACTGGTCTTTCTAAGACTTAATGCAGGCTTATCCAGCAAATGCTCCATCAGCTCATCTGCAAGTCTTAGCTTGGATGCTACGTACAGAGGAGGATGTTAGCTTAGCTTAGGTTATCTTTGTCATGAATACGACATTAAAATGCTGTGTGATGCTTTATTGAAGTTGTTTACAAGATACTGTTATTCTTTAATGATTTATTTCTTGTAAATTAAAGGGCAATAATGAGCAGCCTGTTCAGACCAGCAAAATAGGTCTGGGTAGAAGAGAGTATCAGAGCTTGCAGCATCGCCACCATTCTCAGCGTTCCAAATGCCGTCCACCAAAAGGCATGTACCTGACCCAGGAAGATGTGATAGCTGTTTCCTGTAGTCCCAATGCAGCCAACACAATTCTTAGACAGCTGGATATGGAACTAATCTCATTAAAGCGACAGGTACCATGGGTTATTGGTCTTGTTTTGTTTTCATCTCAGATTGTTCTGATTGTAATGATTTTGAAGATTATCTGTGAAGATTCTGAAACTTCTTTAATGTGAGTCTTCCTAACTTTGTTATCACCAGAAATGCTGGACGCTACCTGACGAGCTGTTCTTTGGTTATTGTTTTTATGGTAGTAACATGGGAAAGGACGACTTCCTTTTAAAAAAAAGGAAAAAGAGGGGGGGAGTATGGCATGAAAACAATATTACAGGGTTGGGGACAGGAGAAAACTCAAGTGGCATTTGATGTGATTTAACTATTTTAAAAGTATTTGTGTAACAAGGGAGAATAAGGCCAATGTATCAAAGGAAGTGATATTTATTATGCTTAAAACTGTAGCTGTTTCTCTGGATGGCCTTCCCCACATACCATGAGGAGGGTGGGAGCGGGGAAGAGATCATGGACTCAGTTGTTTGTTTGAATCTGAGCTTTCTAACTCTTAACCAAATTTAGAACAGCTTTGCAGTCCTCACCTTTTAAGAGGACAACTGCCTGCGTCCTGTGTGTGAAGAAATGAACTTTTGGCACTTTAAGTTGAAACACGGAATCTGTTCAGCTTCTCAGGGTACTGCAGTATGTGCACGCTTGCTTTCTAGGAGTGATGGGGCTACAAAGTCAAGGCTTATCTCCTGGAATTTCTGCCTCCTTATAGATCGCTAAGAGCTGCCATGTTGCAAAACCATGGAGTGAATAAAGGCTTCCGTGGGGTTTTTGCTCCCTTGTATTCTTTTACAGGAGAAAGATGCTTCTTTCTGTCACAGCAGGACTCGGGGGCTCAATAGCATAGGTGGGTTTTGCTTTTTAGCCTAAGTGTAGGTGAGTTAGAGCCTTGAGGTTCTGTTTCTCTTTTTTTTCTTGCAGTGATCTCAGAGGTGCAGTCTTTGGAATCTCCCCCTGAGTTGTCTGCTTTCGTGTCCATACTTAAGAACACTTGTAATAGCTGTGCACCGTAGTATGCAAACTTATTTTCTTACCTATGTTACCTTATACGCATCATATACATATATGAATGATTTGGAAACTCTCTCCTTTTTGTAGCCCAAGTTATTTTATGTCAGTACTGCAGCTCGTTTCACCCTGAAAGGAAATCATGTTGATCTAGGGTCAATAAAAAGCAGTCTTGTGAGAAGGAACCAACTGGAAACATCTTGTAAACCTTTTTTCCCCCCCTTAAGTGCTTTTTTGGAGAAGGAAGAAGTTCCTGTACGCAGGACATCTCACTTAGGTTCCCAAGAAGCACGTTTTGTGTCTAGAATACTCTGCATCCTTCTTCAAGAGCACACACCCCGTGGTTGTCAAAACTGGCTTGTTACATCCTCCTGCGAACACTCCTGCAGACAAACTGTTCTTTTGAAAGGCTGCCTTAAATATTTTTCTCTCCCTCGTAAACTGTGCTGTATTTTTAAAGTGTATTTTTTTAACCAGTTAAAAGTAGTGAAGCCTTAAACCGTAATATTTCTCTTTCTAACTTAGGAGGTACACTTGTGGCAATCCTAGTGAAGATATATGTGTAAAGTGACCAACTTTCTTTGTGGAGCTGATTAACTTTGTTGTTTTTGACCAAGGTTCAAAATGCTAAGCAAGTAAACAGTGCACTTAAACAGAAAATGGAAGGCGGGATTGAAGAATTCAAACCTCCTGAGGTAAATCACAATAAACACTAGACCTTGTGGCCTTGTGCTTGCATTGGTAGGAAGCTGCAGGAATGTCTCTTGCTGCAGCACAGCGCTTGCGTTTCAGCAGCAGCTTAAGCAGGATCCATTGAGTTACATGCAGGGGTGAGTCTGGCTTCTTTACAGGGAATTAGTGGTAGGCTTTTCTTATGCAACTGGCTGAATAAAGAACCAAAAAAAACCAGAATGCCACGTGTACTCAGGAGAATAGGGAGCTAACATTGAGCCCTGATGTATGGGTTGCGTTGGGGTTTTCTTTCCTGATTAAAAGTAGATTATGTAGATTGCTAGCAGTAAATTCTATGTTCTGTGTGACTGTACATACATTTGGGCATATGAAGTGAATGACTTACTACTACTGAAGTTCTCTTTTGCTTGTTTTAAAGGCTTGCCTATGAAACATAACATGAATGCAAAACCCTCCAGACCCCAAGTCCTAATAGCTTAGAGAAATGCAACTATAAATTCAGATTCTGTCTGCATAAAAATCATTAGCTTGTGCATAAGTTACGGTGTAGCTGATACTAGGAACTGCAGTAAAACAGAGGGAGGACTGTTGCTGTAGTTCTAAGCTCAAATCATTAAATGCTACTTTTTTACCTATGTTGCAAAGCGTAGTGCAAGTAAAACACATTCTGATGCTCAGATGTTATGCAGCTGTTGAAACGTTTTAATGACCTTTCTGCCATTTTTCTAATTTTAATAGTCTAATCAGAAAATCAATGCCCGTTGGACCACAGAAGAGCAGCTTCTTGCAGTACAAGGTATGTTAACAGCAGTAGTAGTTTGAAATCTGATGCAGAGGATTTGGAGAGGTACTCGGGCTTATGCTTGTATTTCCCTCTAATGAAAAGCTGAACTTTATCTGGTCTTACACGTCGGTCACTGGGGAAACAGCAAAACTAGGGAGAATACTTAGGCATTCATTCAAGCAACACGACACTAGTCTTTCAGTTACCCATATCAAATCTTGAATAGAAAAGCTAAGCTGAGTTTAACAGCTGTAGTAGTACCAAAAACGTCCCTTCAATCATCTTCTAAATCACCTTACATTAATTGCTCTAAAGCGGAAGATTGAAGTAATAGTTCAAGTAATAGAACTCGAAGCAAACACTTAAGACATCTCTCTGTATTCTTAAAGCAGAAAAAAAGCAAATGTAAAACTGCTTTACAGCTTAATTTTCTCTGTTCATGAGGGAATAAAAAGCAGATAACGTACCCAGTGGAGGCCTTTTAAGAGTCTAAAGCTGGATATGGATACTTGCCTAACAATTGTACTGGAGAAAAAAGATGTTTCCTAGTAGGCTACTGAAACCACTAATTTGCAGTTATTTCATTTATGTGAAGGAAAACTGACTTGCCTTGCTTTAACATGCTCTGCCTAACATACAAGGGAGACTGGAGAGCTTAACGCTGTCTTCAAGACACTAGCATTGACTCCTATGGATCATCTTTTCTAAGATAACATAATGAGCTCAGTTATACAAATGTGCTTTCTTTCTGTGTATTTTACACCTTTCAAATGAAAAGGCTGAATTTTAGTATAAAACCTTCAGCTGGATCAGGAAATCAGTTTGAAGTTGCCAGGTGTACCATAACTGGTAGTTATTAGCCAGATGACTGAACCTCAGGTTAGGTTAGTTTTGAGCTGCGAATGGAAATGCTGTGTCTGAAGCCAACGTGCTTCAGACACAGCATGTTTGAGGCAACCCTCTCAACATGCGTGCCTCAAACTGGGATTTGCATCTCCAAACTGTTTTCTGTCCTAAGTTCATCCTCTCAGTACTGCCAAAAAGCTGTTGGTTGCTTTTCCTTTTGTCCCCCAGTGCAGCTGAAGGAGATGCCTGTTTTTAATATGCTAGTGTCTAGTAAGTAGAATGTTTGCTGGAGGAGTGGGAAAAGTCCAGGTTCATTGTGCCTGCCTTAGCATAAAAGGATTGAAACCATCTTGCATTTTCATAGTTTAGTTATTGGAGCTCTCACTAAACATCAGTTTGAGAAGTGATAAGAGCGCATTTAGTTTTTGTTAAGCTACAGCACTGTGCAGCCCACAAGGCAGATTATAAAGCTGGAGCATGGACAGAAGAGAATGAGGGTTGGTGAGGACTTCTTGGAGAGGAGTTTTAGTCTTCTGGTCTCTTTATTGAGTGTTTTGTGTTTTATAGAGGTAGTCAGCCTCAGTCCTTAAGGCTGGGGTTGATCAGGCCTTCGGAAGAAACCTATTTTCGTTGATTTTACATGTGCTTGTATGTATTGCTTGCTTTTTAGTCCCCTTCCTTTGCCAGTGTATAAAATGGAGATGGGAAAGAACCTTAACACCAGGAACAAAGTATTCAAAGTCTTCCCACCCTTACCTACTGCCTGGTAGTAGAGTCTCCCTCCTGGAGTGGTAGTGCTGTAGGTATTAACCTCTCGTCCCTCTGGCTAAGGACTCTGCTCTCTTGCTTCAGAATAGATGCTTGAGCTAGCAGACTTCTGCATGAAGGAGCCACACTGCCTTTTGCCTTGCCTGTTCTCAGAAGCAAGTAGCCATGGTTGCTGTATTAAAAGCTACAGTGATGCGGGTTAGGCTTGAACTTGGAGGTTTACTTGAGCATTGGGACATTTAGTTTGTACATTCAAACCAGATTTATTTCATCAAAGTATTGATATGTTTTGGCATACGCTTTTAATAACTGTACAGAAATTATAAGTATTAAGCAGGTAGGTGGCATTTCTGTGATTTGTTCCCTTGGATCCAAGCGCGGAAATGATAGCAATGATTTGCAGTAATACAGTTTTGGTACTGTTTTTCCTAAATGTGAAGAAACTCCTATCATCTGTGGGCTAATCTCAGGAGATTGGCAGTAACCAAAGAGGAGGGAATGGAAAACCCACCTTAAAATAGAGCTGAGTGTCTAATCTTAAAAGCAGTGTGGCTGCCTGCAGTGGGGTTGTGGACTCAGGATCTCTGAGCTGATCTCCTGCACTATAATTTATCAGTCACTGTTCAACTTCCCCTCAGTAGTCATTGAATGTAGTGGGCCAGTTCGTCACTTGAGGTTTTGTTCAGTTACAAACCTAATTCACATGTAGAAATGTATAAGTACAATCTTTTCAAAGTAAGACCTCGGCCATATGAAAATTGCAATTGGACAAATGTTTTTAAACTCAACTAAAACAACAAAATTTAAACTGAAGGGCACTGCAGTGGAAAACAGTTGGGACAACCAGGATCTAATTCTAACTCGTAAGAAGCACTCTAATCCCATCACAGTGAAACTGCATCTCTCGTAACCCAGAGGCTGCCTGTTTCTGCCTTGTTGCAGGGCAGTATTGTGTTGCTTTGGGCCCAGGCTGAGGCTTTCTGTGCCTCTCATTGTTTGCTGTGCTGCACAACATTAAGAAGCGTAGGCAGTTTGGATATATGAGTTTCTCCAAGGTAGGCACACAAGATGAAACACTGGAATAGTGAGCATGCACATGATCAAGTACACCTTTTGCAAGTGGGTGAAGCTTTGAAGAGCTTGGAGGATTCCCATGATTAGGGCTACTTTCAAATGAGCTGGGAGAAAGACATTCACACATGTGAAGCAAGGCTATACAGTTGTCTTGTTTTGAGCTGCACTTTCAGCAGCTGAATAAAATTATTCTTGTGGATAACAGGTTAAGCACCTTAGAAGTACCTTTGCATGGTGCTTAGGACAGAACTTGTATAAGGATATGTAAGTAACGTGCACCCATTTGAAAAGGATGATGGGTTGGCATCAACTCTTACACATATGCCAGCACCTTATGCATCAAACTTTCATAAACATGTATGGAACTTTCTCTGTTCCTGATGCAGCTTAAAAGGATTTTGCTCCATCATTGTGGTGATGTAGTCACTGCTGATGCTAGAGCAGTACTAAATAGCGCTTGGGAAAGAATCCAAAGTGAGTAGTGCTGCGTGTAGCTAAACCAAGGAAATGTTATTTTCTTTAGATACATCTCATAGTGAAGGCAAGATAGACTGTTCTCAAGCTGTTGGCTTGGGAATAGGCTTTGAGACCTTGTTTTTGACAACTTTAGTTGAAGTTAGCAAGCAGGCTCAGTCGTTTTGCAGTTCAGGGGGAAGGAAGAAGTATAGCCAGCATAGTAACAAAGTGCTGAAAACACTAAAAATCAGAAGGAGGTTTCAGACAAAACTGTATTTTGTTTTGCTGGGTGCTTTGTTCACTTGGTAAATTGCACAGGATGTTAGATACGTTGCAGTGGCAATTTAACGGGCAAGTTAGTAAGGGTGGTAATGGTATGAAGAATATTCAAACACTGGAGGGAGTGCTCCGTGGGCGCACACAGCTTCTGAGGAGTATAGCTCATACCTTGTACAACTGATAAAGCACAGAGCCAAGTCCCTGTCTGCTTTGCCTAGATGCGTGCCCTCCCACATGGCTCTGCTAGGTCCCTTTGTTTTCTTTCCAAGGTTCTTGCAGTCAGGATGGTTGGATTCTTTTGTATGCCCCAGAAAAGATCTGAAATGATGTAGCTGGGCTCTTGACAGCTGAAACAGCTTCAGCTATATAAATTGTTCCGATCCTGGAGCAGAACTTCTCCCTTGAATTGCAGTGAGTGTACATTACCACGTGAGAAGTGCCCGTTAATGAGGAAAGTAGCAAAGAGCAGAAGAAGCTGAAGGCCAGACTTTCACAATTCAGTTGAAAAGGAACGTGGCTTTCAGATTCGAAGCAACTCTCACTTTCTGAATCCTTTGCTTCACTTTCTGAAGTGAGGCATGAAATCAGGCATGAATTTCTTTTCCTGTAATGAGACAGAGTGCCCATCCTCTGAGCGCTGTAATATGAATGAGCTTAGTTATCAAGAGCTTTCACAGAACAAGTCAAATTGTCACTCATGCATAGCTGAGAGCAGAAAATGAGACTTCTGTTTACTCAATCTGGGATTTCCTTTATTAGTCTCCACATTTTTGGATGCTTGTGATTAAAATTATACTTCGTGCAGCCCGAAGCTGTGTTCCGGGATGGTGGAGAGTTTGAGGGCTTTTTTTGCTTAAGCAGGAAGAGGAGGATCTAGATACATACCCTAAATACAACTGAGAAAATCAATAAGCTTGTTACAATTCCAACTTCAGGTTAAAAACTATGGAATGTGGTACTTGAGGGGGGCTTGTAGGTTATGGGCAAATGTAGTTTTAGAACTTGATGTGTTGGGATTTTCTTGTGAACAAGAGCGACCTACTGATGTCAATATGAAAATGAAGTAAGAGCGATGTAAAGATCTTCTTTGTCCTGGAGGCTTGTGCTGGGCTGCCTTATAAATACACATCAATAGCTTATATATTTACTTATATTCCCCAAGGTGGTTGTCCTAAAATCCCAGTCTTCTACCCAGCTCAGATGGTGAATGAAAGCCTTACAAAACCTTTGCCAGGTGAATGCTTGCTAGTTGCTCTCCATAGCCTCAGTAGAGCATGACACAAGTTGGGGAACGAGCAGTATATCGTGACTTATGGAACTGTGCCCCCCGTGTTTGCTCCAGTAGCTGCTGCCCTCTAGCACTCCTGCTGCACAGATTGTGGGCAAAGAAACATCTGTGTGCAGCTGGCATTGAAGGAACCTGTAAATGCTGTTGGTGTTTGTCCCTTCACATTTCTAGTGTTACACCCTGCGCACAGCAATGCATACATGCTCAGTCACCCTCCCTCTCCATCTTGAACTTGTCTTGGGCTTTGCCCTCGCTGCAAGCATACTGAAGGATATACTTTGTCTGTCAGAGGCCGGATCTCTGTGGTTTCAGGTTGGGAGGCTTGGTGAGTAAGCCAGGATCCTTAAGTAGAGTGGGTAATAATGTTTAATAAAGCTCTTGATCTGTATGTTGATAGCTGTGCAATTAAAACTGACTTTGTTTTAATGGAAATTGAGGCCTTCTCATAATTGAGAAGTCTTCCTAATTAGCGAGTCCTTGGTTTGCAGGTCCCATAGGTTCTCTCTATAAATACATCACACGTAGCTGTGTCTGACTGATTCTTCACAGCTATGTTATTTACTTTGCCTTCCAGGTGTCCGAAAATATGGTAAAGATTTTCAAGCTATTGCAGATGTAATTGGCAACAAGACTGTTGGCCAAGTGAAGAACTTCTTTGTAAACTACAGGCGTCGGTTTAACTTAGAGGAGGTATTGCAGGAATGGGAAGCGGAACAAGGAACCCTGGCTTCTAATGGTGATGCTTCTGCTTTAGGGGAGGACACAAAAAATACTTCTAATGTACCATCAGGAAAGAGCACTGATGAAGAAGATGAGGTGTGTTTTGTGTACCAGAAATAAGTAAGCATGGGTTGAGGAACAGCATTTATTTTAGTGATGTAATGTAAGGTTAACTGGTGTGGAGTGGCAAACCGCATTCTAAAGAATGATGATGAGCTTGCATAGAACTTCAGCCAATGTCGTTAACCAGCTGGGAGCAGGACTGCACCTTTCATAGTGACGATCACGTTACTGTTTTACTGTTAAAATACACTTCTTGTTCTAGAAGAAGAATCTTGCTTCGTAAATGTTTTTAGTTCTGCTGTCTGTAATATTTTGGTTGGTGATTTCTTTTCGGTAACTTCTCAGTTTTTTGGTTTTGTTTCTTTTAAATGCTGTTTCCTGTGTAGTGGACAGTGGCAGCCCAAGTGCATCATGTTCTGGCTGGGATGGCAGTTCACGCAGTCTTGTCTTTGTCCTTTGTGCAGGCACAAAGCACTCCGGCCACTCAGTGTTTAGGCCCTTCACCTCCAGCACAGGCATCTGCTCCAGCACCTACCGCTCCCATGGCAACTTTAAACCAGCCTCCCCCGTTACTTCGTCCGGCGCTTCCTGCTGCTCCTGCCCTCCACCGGCAGCCTCCGCCGCTCCAACAGCAGGCACGGTTCATCCAGCCCAGGCCGACCCTAAACCAGCCTCCCCCACCGCTCATCCGCCCAGCTAACTCCATGCCTCCTCGTCTAAACCCACGGCCCGTGTTAAGCACGGTTAGCGGCCAGCAGCCACCCTCGCTTATTGGAATTCAGACAGAATCTCAGTCCACTCTGCACTGAAGAAATACAGCAGAATTCTGCTAACTCCTGCATCTGCAACATCAGATCAGTGTACTTTTCCTTTCCTTTGGGTTTTTTTTTCCTGTTTCCAAACAATGAAGGGGAGAAAAGAGCAAGCCTTCACAGCTACCTGACCAGTCCTACAGAGGAGCAAGCCAATACCTACACGGGAATGACCACCTGTATAAAAGTATTTTTATGTCAGACTTGTACAGCAGAACAATGCCTCCAATACAGCCCTCCTCTCTATGAATACCTGTTGAAGGAAGCTAACTTCTTCAATGAATAAATGTTCAACACACCAAGATTTTGTTTAACTGATTTTTACTCTATTTATTTTATTACAGGTCTTTGTAGTCGAGCATCTAACTACAGGGAAGTAGCCTGGCAAATCTAGGGATAGATAATATTGTAGGAGACTTAAATGTAGCTTGGGGGGGTTTGTTTGTGTGTGTGTGTGTGTGTGTGCGTGTGTGTGTGTGTGAATTTTTTGGTTTCATTTTTTACCTTTTAGTGCAAAAAAAAACAAGAATGGCCTTAGGTTGAGAAGTTTTGGCCCTGTTTAGGTAACGGTAGAAGCGTTTTGCGCACTTGGATAATGTAGGTGCTGCTTCTCTTTGTGTTTTTCCCAGAACGCTTTTTCTTGTTTAAAAAAGGTACTGTCTTGTTAAACACTCCTCTTTGAAAGAGTATTCTGAAGCCTCAGTGAGCTATTGTACCAAACTTGCTAAACCTCACACGTGTTCTACTCATGGAAGTTAACTGAAAGCAGGAATCCAGGTTCCTGCTGCAGCATCTCCTGTGGGCTGGGCTGGAGAGGGAGGCAGCAACTTCCACCACCCAGGGGGGTGACAGGAGAGGAGCCATATAACAAGAACCATTAATTAATTTATTCCACTAATTCTTCTAATCTGATTACAGTAGAATTTAACTCATCTGAGAATGGCTGCCTACAGTTCATGTATGCTAGATCATTGCTGCCTGCCGAAGCATTCATGAGGGAAGTAGGGAGACTGGTGCTGGCAGTTGAATATTGTGGCAGCAGTTACCTGCTGCCAGCCCACTCTTGCTGTTAAATCATTATCTCTGATTTCTGCTGCTTCCGGCAGGTTGAAGTTAGTGGGGGGGTTCTTTGCTTTGTGTTACTGACCAAGTCAAACCTGCGTTTGGGTATTAGTGCTTCCAGACTTTAGGAGGTTGAAAGGTTTTCTTCCCACCGCATTCTTGTCTTAAGCTTTGAGTTATGCCCAGTGGTGTTTTGGGAGTGGGGTTTTTCAGTTCTTTGTTCAGTCTGTTTCTTCTTTTAAGTAGGTGCCTCTGCCCTCCAAGTAAACCAGGCTGCTGGTCTTGAGTTTGGAAACTGTGTGATCTGAACGAAGCTACTGAAAAACATCTCATTCTGGAGTATGTAATAACATTCATGTTGACTGCCCTACTGTTTGGAAAATTAGTTTTGCTCATAGCTGAAATGGTGTTTGAAAACCCTTTTAAATCCATTCTGTTATTAACTAGATTTGCCTTCACTAAAATGGAGACTTTACTTGAAAGTGGAATGTGCTCTCCCTAGGCTTTTCACAGATAAATTGGATCATTTAATGATCAGTTTAGCGGCCGGATGAGGTCTTTTTTTATGTGTGAAGGGAAGTTCTTACAGCATCAGATCCTATTCCATTTGTAAGTTGAGTATTAAGGTTTGATAGCTGTCCCTGAATTGCAGTGAAGGTATTGACCCTTATAGTTTAGTTCTTCGTTTGAAGATGTTTTCAGATGAAACTGGAGAGATTTTTCTTTCTGAACAGCTTTCCCTGCTGTGCTGAGGTCTCGTACAAAAGGTCCTTAGACGTTTTCTTTTGCATCAGAGTAGCAGCTTAGCCACTACGTGAGCATCAGATGGCCAAGAGAAGCAGCACTGTACAACAAGCACTGAGGAATTCGGGGTCACTGCAGCTTGTGTTCTGGGAGTCATAAGTGTCTCCTTGTTAGCTACACAAAGCTGGCTGCTCTTCAAAACCAGTCTGCTTCCTTTCGCCATCCTTAGCATCTCAGTTTAACTGTTAAGAGTGGTAAGGTACATCTTCAGGTTTTCTTCTCTTGTCTTGTCTGCCTTTCTTTTTAGCATCGGGTCTCCCAGGTGTGTGTATTGTACCTTTGCTTATTTTTGTCTCGTCTCTTGTCTATAGACTTCGGTATGCAGAACGTTGGGTGTTGCAGGAGCAGTTGGCCACCCCCAGCTGCTCCAGAACTGTTCGGTACCTTGTGATTCCGTTTAATCTTGTTTAACTATTCGATGACTGGGCAAAGGTGCTGTATTTGACGGGGGGAGGGAGGGTCAGAGATAGGTAGTATTTCTTAATTTCCATACACTGTAGCACACAGTAGGGAACTCCTAGCATTTGTAGTACCCAGTAAGTATGTACATAGCAAAATGTCTTTATTGTGTGCTTTGCAGAATATGTGCATACAGTTTGCACGTCCTGTTTTTGGGGGGGCTACAGATGAGGAGGGGGTAGGTTGGTTTTAAGCAGTGTCTGCCTGGAGAGTGATATGCTTGCTGCTTAATCAAAGGATTAAAGTTTCAAAGAAATCTGTGTCTTCTATTTTTATGTACCTTGTAATGGTCTGATATGTTAGGGCCCTTATACTGTGATTCTCTTCGAAATTCATTTCTATTTTTTTAAGAATTAGAAATAAAATTATACAACGGTGTTGATTTCAGTGGGGCATTTCTTTTGCCATCTCCAGTCGCCTGTTTTGTAATGTAGTGATGACCTCTTGACTTCGAGGTTGGCTTCATTTTGTCACTTTAAAGGAAAAATAATGTACAATGTTTGCACACTAAAGCTTGGCCGAGAACGTGTACCCTACATTGTTCAAAGCTAATGTAACTCTACAGCTTTTTGTACAGTTTATTTTAGTTAATAAAGCAGAACGGTACTAAAAAAAAATGCCAGATTTTACAAACGCCAAGGCACAATCTGAATGATGTCTTCTAGGAGCAACACTTGCACCATATGGATGTACAAGAACTGTCCCCTTGGATTGTTGCCCTTTAAATCAGAATGGGTATGAAGTTTAAGCAAGTATGTCTGCACTAATAAAACATCACATGTCATAGTAAAGCAGCTTAATTTGTTTTAGAGTTGATGGTGAGCAAAAGGAATTACAGTTCCCTCTGTCCTTACTTCATCTTTTATATTGTTGGGATTTATCCTGGCACCTGCACCAAAACCCAAACCCAAACAGTAGCTTATAGACAGGGGAGTTTGTGTGTGAATAGCACAGAGCTGCAGCCATGAGGATGAAGGTTACCACAGCGATGCTGTGCCTCCTCCTAGCACCAGCAAGGAGGAGGCTGCAAGTTGCAGCTGATGCTAGGCAGAAGGATGGAGAAAAGCAAAGCCAGGGTGCCAGGGCAAGGACAAACAGCTTGGAGGTGTTGGTATAGAGGTGTGTTTCCAAATGCAAAGGGAACTGTAGAGGAGTCAGCTCTGTCACAGCTCCAGTGCAAAACCATGCACTGGGGCCTGCCCTGAGAACAGCTTGCTGGTGTTAAAGTGAGTGGTGAACCTCCAGCTTTTCCTGAGGTGGAAATAGCTGAACCTCAGAGTCTGCCTTTCTCTGGGCAAGCTGAAAGCAGGCACCCTTGCGATAGGCATCTGCTTTAAGGTCACAGGAAGTTGTGTGAGAGACGCACAAGGCAACTACGAACTCTGTAACACCACTTGCAGTCTGTTACTGACAAATTTGGCATCAAAAAGCTATAGTCGGGGAGGGAGGAGAGGCAGAACACACAGGCAACAGCATCTGCACTGTTTAAGAAGCACATTGCTAACTTTTTTGTGACAGACATCCTTAAAATTGATACTGAAGCACAGACACACGCACACTGCTTCATTTTCAGCACTAGCGAAGCCACTGCTTTGCAATTCCCAGTTATTCTTTAATCATAAAGCGTTCTCAGCATAGTTTTGTACACTGAAATAATCATGATAAACCCACGTTGTTACTGACTTGGAAGCTTGCCCTTGGACTGGCACAAAAGGGAGCACGGGGGTTCAGGGATGGTGATCCCTGCTGCTGCCCCAGGGATGGGACTTGGTCACGGTGCAAACGAGGACTCCTGTTGTGCTCACTGGATCGTAATAAAACAGTGATTGTAAAGGTCATGCCTGCACCCCAATATGCGGTGATCCTTTCAGCAGCTCCATCCTGGGGAATTGTGAACCAGCAACTTGCGAACCAGATCCCATCTCCAAACTATTCATTTACGCTTATAAATATTCACTTAGGGAAACAATGCTGTCCTGGTGGATGCTCTTGCGAGCTTCCTGACCAGGCAGTACCCAGGCTGGCCAGGATATCCCTTAAAGCTTTGCAAGAGGGAGTGTTTTGAAAGCTCTCTGTTGCGGGAGCAGCCTTTACACCTTTGCTGGACTCCCTAAATCAACGGAGGCTATGGTCTGACGCCCTTGGCAGTGGCAGGTCTGAGTCGCTTTAGCAAAAGCATCATCTTTCTGAAGCCATTCTGTTACTGTTAGTACTTAAGACAGCCCAGGTAACACAGCCCCATTGTTTCTTTTCCATCTGCCTCAGTGCTTTTCGTGCAGGCTGTTTTCCTTACAGCCTGGTTTTCCTAGAAGGAGTTTCATATGGAAGACACGACAAAGCGCAGCGGCAGCTGATGGGCAGCGAGCAGTGAAAACCGCATCGCGCTGTTGGCTGCAGGATGGCTGCGTTGGCAAACACCCCCTCGGTACGTGTTCGGTTAGCGGTAACACCGACCGCCGGGTGGTCACGGCCGCTGTGTTTTCAGCAGGGGTCCGCTCGCTGTTTCAGTGCCGTCGGTGTGCACGGCAACAGAGCTGTGCCTGCACCGGCCGGCGGGGGCAGCGGGCGGAGCCCCTCGCCACGGGCCCCTCCCGGCTCCGGCTTTCACCCTCCTGCAGCGCCCTGCGGTGCAACCGCCGCTTCCCCCGCGACACCGAGCGCGGCTCCCGCCGGCGGCACCAGCGGGGGGCGGCGGCTCCAGCGCTGCCTTCGCCGCGTCCCCTCCCCTCCGCTGCCGCCGCGCACGGAGCCGCGCCCCGCGCACCCAGGGCCGGCCCCGCACCGCCCGCGGGCAGCGAGCGCCGGTGCCGGTGCGCGGGGTCCCTGCTGCCCGCTCCGCCAGCGCGGGTCAAGGAGGAGCCTGAACTTGGTGCCCGCCGGAGCCCCCCGCGTTCCCCGGTGCGGGCTGGCCGCGGGAGCCCCTCTCCCCTCGCAGGACCCCGCACCGGAGCCGCGGGGAAAGGTAGGCCCGGAGCGCGCCTCGGAGGCGGCCGGGGCTGGGGGTCTGGGGGCTGAGAGGGGAACAAAGAAGCGGGGAGCGCTCGGGTGAACGCCTCTGCAGCGGCTCGGATCGCTTTGAATGGCAGGGAACGGGAACAAGTACCCCGACCGTGCCAGCCGGATTCTGCTGCTTGCGGGCGAGGGAATTCCCTCTGTGTGTGCGCGCAGGGAGACCCAGCCAGCCCCTGGCTTTCCCGGATTAGCAGCGCTCAGGGAGCACACTGAGGCTCTGACCACTTTCAGCACCCTTCAGGTTTATAAGGGAAAATGGGGAGCTCCCGTTGTTGCACTTCTTGAGCCCCTTCACCTTTTGCCCGCTTGGCTGCACCTTCCCAGTGCAACTTTCCTCGTTAACTTCCGTTTTATAGCTCTGGGATGGCTGAAAGGAGCGCGGCACAGCGCTAAACCAGCGGGCTGTATTCAGGTCAGGCGCGGCTCAGGCTGGCAGCGGTAACACGGTTGTATTTTTAAACCAGCTGATTTTACCCAGAGCACGTAGGCTGTGGGACTGAGGAGCTCTGGGATGCTCCTGTGCAGGAGCGCTGACCTGGCTGTGCTGCGCTTCATCTTGTTTCATCTACGCTGCTGGTTTTGGTCCTAGGGTGAGCCGTGGTGGTCGTGGGCTCCGCCTGGCTTAAAACCACCCAGGGGCACTTCCTTTGCTGGATGAGCAGTTTATGGTTCATGCTGGGAGGGAGGGATGCGCCGGTGTGCAAGGGCCAATTGCGACCCTGTGCATCAATCCGGGTGATGGGCAGAAGCCAGCTGTCCCCAGCTGCGTGGCAAAGGAGGTTTACAGGACCTGAAGCAGAACAGCCTGCTAAAACCCCTCAAAACACTGTCCTCCCAGTAAGCACGTGCTCAAATACGTAACAAGGAGGTGGTGGAGCCTGGTGTCATCGTGTGGCCAGAGGTGAAACCAGGGATGAAGGCCTTCTACATCGTTGCAGGGACTCCAGGGGCAAGGGGAAGGAGCCTAGAATAGGCTTTGAAAGTCAGAGGCTTTGGTGCAGTGGGGAAGTGGAGGGATGGCCAGAAAGGTGATGTGGCTTAGAAACCGATCCCTATGGGAGCATCCTGGGTGGATAAACTGGCAAAAGATTCCAAGAGAAATGAGTGTTTGGAAAACCAGAGGAGGAGGAGGATGGACAAGAGGTTTATTTGTGTAAGCAGACAAGCAATACCGTATCATATATGGATACGAAGCAGGAGAACTTGGTGAGACATAGTGATGATTAATGCTTCAAGCCCAAGAGAGAGACAAAGGTCACAGACCTAAGTAGAATGAATACAGGCTGGCTGTGTGGGGTTTGGAGGCTGCAGGGCTCTGCAGAAGAAGGCCTGTTGGGCAGTGGGCTGCTTCCGAGCTGGTGATCAACCACAGCCAGGGTATGGGAGGAGAGGCCGCGTCCAGCCTCTGCACGCTCTGCAGCAACACAGCACACCTACGGGCAGGCACCTTGGGCTGAAGAGGTGTAAGCTGCTGAAAGACAAGATTCAGAGTCAGGAAGGAAGGAAGGAAAGCTTGTGGTGCTCATAGAACCTGTGGAGGGCACAGGAGTCACTGCGGAGTGTAGAGGATGAGGAATGACATGCAGGAGGGGAGATGCTGAAGCCAGAAAGCTGCTGCTGGAGGCTTTGACAAAAGGAATTCCAAATCAGTGCAAAGAGCAGAAGACAAACAGCTCTTTATTTCACCCCGCTGGCTCCTAATCAGTCTTTATGCAGTTCTATGCAGCTGTCAAAGCTCTGCAGGAGCTCTTGTCTTTCCGTGCCACACATTGCTTGGGTCACTGCCAAACCCCTTCTGTGGGCAGCTGCAGATCTGTAGGGTGCTTGATCACCTGCGCTTTATTTGTGTCCCATCTCTAAGCTAGGCTATAGCCCTCTCTCTCCTTCAAATCTTTGTCTGACCCTTTGATTTCAGATAAGGAGACGTTATTTATCACCAATATATAGCTGCCTATGGAGAGGTGTTCCTCTCTCTGGCCCTGCAAGGGATCTGTATGAGGCTCCCTGAGGCAGTTGGTGGTGGCTGCAGTGGTGCAGGCAGGTTCCTTCCCCTTCCAGCTGTGTGTTCCCAGCAGCAGTCAGTGGCCTGCTTGGAGCAGCACCCCCTTGGACTGGGCCCTGAGTTATGGTGAGGATTTCAGCACCTCTTCCTTTGCTTTCTGGTCCTTTTCTCTGTGAGTTCCTTGGTGAATGACTGTGAAGAATCAATATTCACACTCTTGGCTGTCAGTCCCTTCTCTGTCCCACTTTGGGCTGCAATGTGTGGTTGGTCCATCCTCTTCCCTCAGCCAAGGACAGAAGCACTTCCCCACGGTGGATGACTGGGCTCAGGAAGGTGAGGAAACCTGAGTCATGTGTGTTGGTAATAAGTGTTAATGGAATGTCCATGGTCTCCCCAGCTCCGCCTTGCAACAAACAAAACAAGTGTGTGAGAAACTGCACGCCCTAAACCGCAGTGGGTTTGCCATGGGACTGCTCAGAATGCTCTGCAGTCAAGTATGATTGTCTCTGTTGGGGGGAATGATAAAGCAAGGTTTTGTGTGTAATATACTGGCATTTGCATACAGGGATGCTCTAAGGGTAAGTACATTGCTGTGTGCTTATTTTGCAGAGGATAATATTGAAATCTTAAAGTTATTTGGTAGTAGTAGCATTATTACACAAAGGCACCCAGGGAGTGACCAAAGCTCAAGGAAAGGAACAATCTGCAAAGCAGTTTTCCCCTAAGTAGTCACTGAGAGATGCAATGATCAGAGCTGTGCACAGTCGTGTGGGTTTCAGTCTTGTCTGCTACATGCATGTGCTTGAAACTGGAATGTGGCCCTTGCTGTGAAAGAAACAGAAGTCAAGGACTTCTTAATATTGTCTTAGAAACAGCAGGTACAACAGCTGCCAGATGATATATTTGATGAAAGATACTCATCATGGAATCATAGAATGGTTTGGGTTGGAAAGGACCTTAAAGCTCATCCAGTTCCAACCCCCTGCCATGGGGAGGGACCCCTTCCACTAGAGCAGCTTGCTCCTAGCCCCTGTGTCCAACCTGGCCTTGAACACTGCCAGGGATGGGGCAGCCACAGCTTCTCTGGGCACCCTGTGCCAGCACCTCAGCACCCTCATAATAAAGGATTATCTTCCTAATATATAACCTGAATCTCCCCTCTATCAGGTTAAAGCCATTCCTCCCTGTCCTGTCCCTACAGGCCTTAGTAAAAGTCCCTCTCCAGGTTTCCTGCAGGCCCCTTTTAGGTATTGGAAGGCTACTGGGCACTGTATAAAGAAAAATCCCTTGTCCATTGGTCTGTCTCACTGTCATTGACATTAAATCTTGTGTCATCGCAGTTTTTCACTGAGGAATTATGAATATGCACCTTGGTGATGCCTGAGATGCACCTTGAGGTTACTAAAACCAGTGACATTGTTCACTAATGGGAGCAATAAAGCTCAAACTGGTGCCAAAAGAAAGAGCAGGGTTGGATGCTTAAGGCTGACATGAGTAATCACCTTTCCAGTGGGTACCACAAGTAGGAAAATGTGTGTCCATATGTCGTCAAATACATGTGTGCATTAGAGCAAAACCCACTGCACTCACGAATTCCTGTGGCTGCAATGGGGGGAATGGTTTACCCCTGGAACAAGGGAACACATCAGAAGAGGGTGGCCAGCCTTAGCAAGATTTGAGTTCATCTTAGTAATCAGGATGAATAACCACTGAGTTGATTCATAGGCTTCTCTATACATGCAGATTGAGTTCTTCATTAAGACTAAGTGAAAGGGTCAGGGGTGGAAAATTAAAACCAAGACCCTGTTATGCCTTGAGTGTTCATGGCCAAACCAACCTGAACGATCAAAGCAACTGTGGTCCTGGATAGCGTACCCCCTTGGGACAGGGAAGGAGACATGAACTGAAGGGCCCCAGAGACCTCGTTCTGCAAAATATGCACTGGCCTATTACTTGTTAGGACAAGCGGGGCCTTCACTTTGGTTCCAAGACACTAGAAGGAAACGCCATTAGTTCTCTTGCTATCTGTCCCTTAATATTTCCTCCTTTCAGTAACTTCTTTCTTTATGTTGTACTTGTGTCTCTCCCTTCATCCTATTTCCTAAACACTTCTGCTCTCTTTTCACTCGTCTTCATTCCTTGAGCCTGCTCAAAACTTGCTTGAGGTTTCAGCACTGCAGTTGGTGCTGGAGGAGATCGAGGGCTGCCCACGAACAACGACACCAGCCTATTGCTCTCCGCTCATCTTCACAGTGAGATTGTTGAACGTTGAGATCCTGCTCAACTTCTCCATTTGGGGTTTTCCCCAAAGCTTCCCAGAAGCAGATGGTGCTTCCTGGAGCTGTGCTTACAGAGCACGATGCTTTCAGCAGCGCTGCCTCCTCCCAGTGAAACCACTTGGATCCATCCTTCCTCCTGAGCTGCCAGGGTCAAGGAGAGCCCATGTACAAGCTGGTGTGCTGTGCTGATGTCAGCCTGGGCAGGGGCTGTGCATAGTCACCAGCTTGAGCAGGATGCACCCTGAGGATGTGGATGAAAGATTATCTTCTGGTTTAAAACACCTGAGTGTAGAAATGAGCTTGGGCTGCATCTAGAAATACAAACTGGATCCATTTCATTGATACCATGAAGAAGAAGGCTGCCTTTCCCTTTGCCACTGGCTTCAGCAATGAATTCTCTGTGCCAGAGCTTTAGGGAAGGTTCAGGAAAACACACAGTAGGTTGGGATGCCTCCTGGGAGGGGAGGTGGGAATTGAAATAGGTTAGAAATGCACTGGGAGCAAGCTCAGTTAGAGGGCAAGGCCGGAGACGGTACGTGTTACCTTTACTACAAGGCAGAATAGAAGTTTCCCTTGAAAAAGTAATACTATAAATAAGAGGAGATTTAGAAATTGCTGCTTTTATAGAAAATCAGATCCCTTACTTTAGGGGAGGGGAGTCACAAATAAGTGGGGATGGAGCCCACAGCACTGCTGTGAGGACAGCACACTTGGGTCTGGGGCAGGAAGCTGGCGCACAGTCAGTGCAGATGAAGGCTGCCAGGGATCCCGCGTGCACAGTGAAGTTCAGGCTCCACAACCATCAGGGTTTGTGGCCACTGAAATTATTACAACCTAAAGAGAAACATCATTTTCTTTAGGTGTGTTTTCTGGCAGGCAGAGAGGTCTGGTTTAGATGTGAAATGTCCCTGCAGCCCCGCAGCATGAGACACCCTTTCCCCTGTGAGCTGTGCCTTTGCTTCCTGCAACCAAGGGGTCCACCACGGGCTCATAGTGGAGGGTTTCACAGGGCCGGGCCTGGGTTTTCCTTACATCCTCATGTGTTTCCTGCTCCCTGTGGCTTCTTTCCTTTGGGCACATTCCTCACCCCTTTTGTGAAAGGTGAAAACTCTTTTGTATCCCAGATAAAGGATGGTCAGAGAAGTTCTTGGGTTCTCGTGTGTTGCTCCGGATGGCAAAATCTGCAGCCCCTGCATCAATGCAGTGGGGACAAATACTTTCCAATGGCTTTCCTTCCATCCTAACGCTTTTCAAACACTTTCAGATGTGATCTTTTCAAAGCTACGCTGGGGATTTCCACTCCCTCACTGGTTTAAAGTGCTCGTGCTCTTGTTTTAACCACAGAGCTCACGCAGGCGCCGCTCTCTCAGCTCGCTCTCACTTTGTCTCCCCATTGAGGACCAGCGACAGTTCTCAGGTACGGCTTTACCAAAACCTCTCTTGTTAAGGCTGGCAGGAGCCTGACGTTGCTGGGATGGTTCCTTCTCTCTGCAGGGCTCTTCAGGGGCTGCACGGGGGAAGCTGCAGACTCTGGAACATCGCAGGAATAGAGTTCACCCCCTGAAGCAGCAGGGGGTGTCATAGGGATGAGTGGGGGTGCCAGAATCCCTATCAGTGCTTGGGAATGTGGTGAAACACCCAGGTATCGCTAGAGAAGTTACAGGACCAAAGTTACCGTCAAGCTGTGAAGGGGATTATTTTAAGGCAGGAGTTGTCCATCTTCCTGTAACAATATCGGGTTGATTTGGTGTAGAGAGATTTCTTGATACTGAAAAAGTCATTTCATGATCAGAACATGCAGGGAAAAGAGCACATGTAGAAGATATGCCTGTAAAATCAAAGCTACCTCAGCACCAGGCACACTTCATCAGTTGTTAAGAGTGTGTTTTAAAAACTGCTGTAAGATGCTATCTGTGTTATAATCTATGCCTTGAAAAACAATGCATCTCAAAGGGGATTTATTGCAATGCTTGACTGGAACTCTACACAAACGAAACCCCACTGTCTTACTCTGCTTACTGAAAATTTGCCTATGGAGATTAGCAAACTGATGCTTGCTTAGCGAGATTTTACTGTGCTTTGAGAATAAGGTAATACCAGAGTCTGAATTGGGTAATATTTTCTATACACAAAAGAAAACATGTTTGCTCTGCTGCCCTTTGCAGCAGCATCCCCTGTGGGGCATCAGGAAAGTATCCAAGAGGAAATTATTGCTGTTAGAAATGTTCTCTTCTGAGTATCAGCTGGTCACTGCACCATGGTTTATAAGTGAGGTTTGTAAGGGACAAAAATGAGCCCTTTGTGATATCATTTGTCATCATCTGCTGTTTTCCATGTAGGCTGCTCTGTTTTAAATAGGTATTTCAAAGCATATAGATGTTTTTAGGCATTCTTTAGCAAGCTTTGTACCTGTCCTGCTCCGTATGTTAGGAGCTGGGGCATATCTTTCTTATCCCCAAAACGCAGTGTGTTTGTGGAGGTCCTTATGATAGTAGTAAACCATAGAACTTTGTTGTTTTGAGTTAGAAATACCAGAGGTGGCTAATCTCCCTCATTTATAAGGCATCTTGGAGAAGGTCATTTTAATGCAAGGCATGCTCCCCTCCACCCTGTCTCTGCCTCTCACCTCCCAGTGAAGTGACTTGATCTTAGACCTTTCAAATTCACAGAACCTTCCCCACCATGACAGTTCTGATGTACTCTAAAAAGTAGATTATTTCCAGAGGGAAGGACAGGGCACCTTCAAAGTCTTGTCCCTAACAAGTGCCTTAGGGCATAGCAATAGAGCAGAACTAGAGCTAGGAGTATAGGGACATAGGTGTGTCAAGGTGTCATGGAAGATGCTAAGTAAGGAAGGGATCATGGTGCTTGTTATTGAGCAATACCCAATCCTGGATGGTAGCTGAGTGTTACCCTCCTCTCACACAGTGAACCTGGCAGAGCTGTGCTCCCTGCCTGTTTGCTGGGCAGCAAGACCAAGGACCCTGTCTTTTTGTCCATATGTGATGACCAAATCTGTGATAACAACTTGTATTTGCCCTTCTCAGTCTAAAAGATGGGGTAGCATTCAGTGCCTCAGGCCTGCTGTCCTGGAGGTGCTGCAGCCTCTAGTGGTGCCCTCATAGCTCAGGGGTAATGTATGAACCTTTCCAGGGGCTTGGCTGCACATCAGAGAAAACAGGAAAAACATACTCTCTTTAAAGAGAGGGATTACATTATCACATTACATTACACACACAGGGATGGTTTTCCCTGTGTGCAGCCTGTTTCCGTGGCTAAAAGAATGTAACCTGTCCACCATACTTCAATGTGGTGTCAGCATTGCACACCACTTCTCTCCATTCTGACAGGCAGCAGCACCGCTGGAGGGGACCTCTCTGACACAGCTTTTAAAATACTAATGTGATTTTATCTTATAAAAATATATAATATGAATATATAAATATATTTTTATATTACATTACTATGGCAAGCCCTGCCTATGCTGATTTTTCTCTTTATTATCCTGTTCTGCTCGTGCCTTGCTCAGTTCCTGAGCAGTGAGATGTGCTAAGTGTGGAGCATATTCTTGGTATGGTGTTTGGTGTGGGGGCAATTAAGGCAGCACAGCCAACATAGAATCATAGAATCAGAGACTCATAGAATAGGTAGGGTTGGAAAGGACCTTAAGATCATCCAGTTCCAACCCCCTGCTATGGGAAGGGACACCTCACACTAAACCATATCAGCCAAAGCACTGTCCAACCTGGTCTTGAACACTGCCAAGGATGGAGCATTCACAACCTCCCTGGGCAACCCATTCCAGTGCCTCATTACCCTCACAGTAAAGAACTTCCTCCTTATACCAAATCTAAACTTCCCCTGTTTAAGTCTGAACCCATCACCCCTTGTCCTGTGGCTGCAGTCCCTGATGAAAAGTCCCTCTCCAGCATCCTTGTAGCCCCCTTCAGACACTGGAAGCTGCTCTGAGGTCTCCACGCAGCTTCTCTTCTCCAGGCTGAACAGCCCCAATGTTCTCAGCCTGTCTTCATACAGGAGGTGCTCCAGCCCCTGAGCATCCTCATGGCCTCCTCTGGACTTGTTCCAACAGTTCCATGTCCTTCTTATGTTGAGGACACCAGCACTGCACACAATACTTCTTGTTATGACAATTCGCCCCCTTGGATTATCCCCAGGGAGATTGAAGCATCTGTCTACAACACCATAATGTGAAGAGTTGTTCCAGAAGCATGGAAATGGGAGGAAGCTACAGCTGGGAGCAATTTGTACTGCGCTGCCACTGAGCTCACACTCCTTGGTAGCTGTCCATAGGATGTGGGACTAGCTTCTAGTGATTCATGCTGCTCTTCTATGGGTAGTCAGAGTTAATTCTGTTTATTTCAGTAAATGGAAATCCATGGGTTTTTACATGAAGATTTTCTGTGCCCACAGATCGGTTTCTCTGTGTGTGCTGTTGCAGTGGAGTTGCAATGAAAATCCCTTTCCCACATGTGTTGTGTATCTGCCACGAGAGGATCCTTATGCAGCAGGAGCCTGCCACTCTCTAATGCATTAAAAGCAGCATTACAGCTCACACACGTGCTGAAGAGTTCCCGTGAATGCAAAGAAAGAGCCTTCCCATTACTCTTAGCTGTGAAGAGGCAGAAGTGAAAGCAGATTGTCTCTTATGTGGGCCAGGCATTAGCGTAAGCAGGAAACTGATTCAGTTAACCATTGGTGTGCTCTTGCTGTCACAAAAAAGCACTTTTTCCCCTGATGGTTTCTCTTTGGTTTCAGTTAAGAGAGCACTGAAAGCTGAGTCACAGAATCTCAGACTGGTATGGGTTGGAAAGGACCTTAAAGCTCATCCAGTTCCAACCCCTGTCACGGGTCTTCCACTAGAGCAGAGGTTTCTGTTCTTGCCTTTGGCCTGAAGTGCTCTTTGTGGTGCCCTGAGGTGCCCACTGCCGTGCAGTGTGATCCTCAGTGAGGCTGAGGGGGAGAAGGTGCTTTCATGGACACACTGAGAGTCTCCATCCACAGGAATGGGACCTGGGTCAGGTGCGTCATGAGGCAGAAAAAGGCTCTCATTTCAGTAAGGGAGCTGGAAGGTGCAGCACAGGAGAGCGCACCTCGCAGAAAGAGAGGGCAATGAATGGGTTTGAATGAACAGTCAGAGCTCTGAAGGAGTTTCCAGGTGGGATTTTGGGCTGGTGGCTGGGTTTCCTCTTAATGTATCCCACACCTTTGTTGCCTAAAACATCTGTGACATTGCTCACCCCAGCTGGAAGTACTCATGGAGTTAAGGTAGGCCCTTAGAGGTAGAACAAGGCTTTGGGACAGCAGCGGGCTCTGCTGCTGGCCTCTGCCATGAGGGCACGAGGCTGTTAATCTTCCAGGCTGATTTTAGCATCCATGGTTGGTGTGAGGAAAATCACACTGCTCCCCATTAAGCATCAGAGAACTGGGAACCCCATCTTCAGAGCGGAAAAGGAGTGACCCAGACATTCATCTCTGGTTTGAAGCTGTTCATCTGGAGGAACCAAACTGTATTATTGCAAACACCAGTTGCAATAACAAGTCTTTATGCCTGGAATATGATCAGGGCTCCTATTCTTGTGGGTTACTGATGCTAGATGATCAGTTATGCTGGAGTAGGTCTGACATTCAGCCTAGTGGAGGGCAGGGAGGCTCTCATAAGCTGGGCAGGTAGATGCTGTGTACAACCATGAACATGGGTGCTCGGTTTGCCATGAATGAGGTTGGTTAAGTTCTTTGGCTTGTTTCTGAATGGGGTATTTTATCTGTCCACAGGATTTCCTCGCCCAGTATGGAGTCTTAAAGTAGAAAGGAAAATAGATGCTGCTTTCTGAAGCCTAAGGTGCTCTGTGGCAGTGCTGGAGCCGCATGCAGCACAGTGACCTTACAGGAGCTAAGTCGGAGCTCTTGGGGAGGTGCTGATGCCAGTAAGAGCGATTCAAGTGACTGACAGGGCAGGTGATGCACACAGAGAAGGAGCATCCCACAGCACAGCTACAGAACTGAGCACTTCCCCCGTGAAACCACCTGAGAGCTTCGGTGCTTTCGTACACATCCTGTAAGGAACACATGTCTTCGGAAGGCAAAGCTGCAACAAACAGAAAGCAGAGGGGCTCTGGGTCTTGAGCCCCAAACTACTGCAGGATTGAGGGCCCAGGGGCAGATCTCAAGGTTTGTGGCTCTGGGCTGGAAAAATCTGTTGCTGCTTCTTTTCCTGTGAGAACATTGATGCTGCGTTGCTGTGCTGTGTGTGAGCTTCGGTAGCTGGAGAGGAACACTTCTGATTGCAATCTTGCTTTTCTCCTTTGTTTTCCACCCCTTCCTTCAGGCAGGATTAACAGAGCTGAGAACGTGCACCAAACCAAGTAAAACTTTGAACAAAACAGGATTAGAGTTTGCTGCTATAAATGAGGAAAAAGGAAGATGACAACTTAAGAGGCTTGGACTCCTGCACCACCTAAACTGAAGGTAAAATCCTCTTGCTGTCTTTTGTGTGCTCCTTGTTGTGAACCACAAACCTGTCCCCTGCTTGAGCCACTGCAGTGAACGCCTGAGGTTCATTGAAGTTCCCTGTGGATGGGCTCTATGTTAAGTGTAGGCTTTCCTGGTGGATTAGGGCCAAGACTTGGCCTCCGCTTTCCCAACCATGCCCATTACTCTTGGGAGTGTTTTGAGACTAAGAGCTGCTGCAGGAGAGCGAGAACCCATGAAAATCTCTGCTCTGCAGAGCAACAGTCACACTGTGGGACTCTGCCACAGAAGTGTGCTGTGACGCTTGTCGTGTCACCACTGCTCTGTTGTTCTTCCACAGCCGGTGCCTCACTGCCCTCTGAAACCCGTTGCACCCCGCTGCAGATGACACCCCCCTGCCACACCAACCGGTGGTGAATGCCTGAAGGGATTCCTCCTGCGCCTGGCTCCCAGTGCAACTCTCATGGCCTGTGATGAACCCGCTGCTCTCTCGGGCATCCTCACGCGCCAGAACTCCTCCAGCGCCGCCTCCCTGGACTTCCAGCCCGATGCCGACTACAGGTTTGTGGAAGCCTTGGAGGAGCGGTACAAGTGCGCCTACTGCCACCTGGTCCTTCACAACCCGCACCAGACGGGCTGCGGGCACCGCTTCTGCCAGCAGTGCATCCTGGCTCTGAGGTCAGTGCAAACCCCTCCCACAGCCACAGGCTCCTCCTCCCCTAAAGAACTCGATTCCTTCTGCACATCAGCAGGGATAGGTAACAGATAGATAACTGCCACAGGTAACAGTACTGATCTGATCAACACTGATGGAGTCGGGGGAGAGACTCTGTTGAACTCAACTGAGTGCTCAGTGTTTTAAAGGTGTCTTTAAGGACCCTACCACAGTACTTTGGGAGCCACAGGGAAGGCAGTGTAAAGCAGTTGTTGCTGTAAGCTGAAGCTGTACGCTGTGAGGTGCTGTTTCAATCTGTCTGTCTAGCATCGTGCCATTCAGATGAACCTGTGGCATTAATGTCTCACAGTGTCAGCACCGGTGGTTAGATTAAGCTATTTTCATCTGCTTCTCTAGAATTGATTTTAGAGGAGTTCTGAAACTGATGGCAGTATTGCCTGATACCAAAGTCAGGTCACAAGGCTGCTGGCACCCATCTGCTTGGGATTGAGCTGCAGGTACAAATGAGACATTGAGCTGCAGGTACAAATGAGACATTGAGCTGCAGGTACAAGTGAGACAGCCTGTCTGGGAATGCCTTATGGACTGCTTGGTGTAGCCAAGGGCAGGATTTGGCTATGGAGGCAGCAGAGGAGCCAGTTTATGTGGATGGATGTCACCATTTACCTTTTACATGCTTTGTGTTTGCTGCTTTCTCTCCCTGCCTCCTGTTTGCGCTGCCTCAGGAAGTGTTTTCCCATCTCTTATTGTAGGACTTTTGGAAGCCTTTTGAGACAGGAGCCATTGGATCTCCTGTTAGTGGTGTAGCATGGCTTGCACCAGGCAAAGACTGGGTTTAACACACACGATGGGACTTTTTCCAGATGTGACATGATGGCCAGAGAGTGACAAAGTCCTCTTAACTAAAACCCATCTTACTAGCACTCATAGGACAAACTTTGCTTTCTGTTATATATCCACTGTTGCAGCTTAATGCCCTCTCAGTGCTATGGCCAGAAGTTGGCTGCATAGTTGCCAGACTAAAGTGATTTTGAAGGCCTTTTTTGGGGTTTTATGGTATCGAGTATTGACTTCTGCCAGAGTCAGATTCCAGCATGGTCCAATGTGGGTAAAGAAATCAGTTTTTCTGTGGGATAACACAACCCTTCTGTTGATCTAGAGAACTGAGCACAGTACCCACCTGTCCTGTCGACAAAGAGACAATAAAAATGCATGAGGTAAGTGGCTTTAGTTTTACTTCAGCAGCCAACATCTGCATGGAAAAGGCAAGGCAGCTGAGAACAAGGTGGCTTTTAGTCTGTTAGACCTTGGGGCAGAGCAGCTTTGCTCTCTGAACTGATGCTAAGGGATGCAATCTATTCAGTGATGCTCTCCCAGAAAGGAAGTGTGGGTATAAAGCTAAAGCTTCATTTTATACCTCATGCTCTGAAGCTATTTCATTTTAAACTTCTGTAGTTCCAGGGGAGTGCTGAAGTTTCACAAAGCTTTAAATCCTCCCTAGTCATCAGAGGGCTTGTTTAGTGGAGAGTTTAGTGACTTGCCTTTTCAATGCCCCATCTTACTGTGTCATCTTGTCTTTGGTTTAACTTGGTTATAATTTGCTGCCTTAACTATTGCCATTATAGTTCTTTAACCCTGCAGACTTAATTTACTTGTGAGTAACTTTTTAGAGGAAAAGGTAAGTTCATGCTTCTAATTTTGAAAGCTATTGAGTCTTTATTATTATTATTGTTATTAATAATACTAAATAATAGATTCATTTGTCCCTATTTCCACACCAAGGCTCGAAAGTGTGCTACATCCTTGGTCCTGCCAGAATGAATTTTCCAGTGAAATCATATGTCTCCTTCCTCTGTCCTCCTCCTGACAGGAAGCTGCAATCACAGCATCCACATGAGTTCTGGTTTTCATCTGCTATCTTCCACCTGGTGCAAACTCTGACAGCAGCAGCACACCAGTGAGCAGCTTTAGAATGCTCCGTACAGGAAGATCTCCAAATAAGACTGAGAGTTTGCTCTGGGGGCTTAATTTGCTCCTGCACACACAGCAGGGAACAGAGCTTTTTCCCAGAGCCTGCAGAACGGATAGCTCAGCAGCATCGCCATCCCAAAGGCACGCTGCACTGCGTGCGTGTTGGAGGAGCATGCACAGAGCTGGTCTACCCTTTGGGGCCCATTAGCTCCAGCTGCTTTATTCTCGATACAGGCAGTGGTTTTATAGCTCCTGAGCTACTAATCCTGCTGGCTGTGGGATGGATCAGCATTTGTGGATAATTATATGGTGAAAACCCCCTATGCCTATTAGAAAACCCATATATGTGTTACTCTCTATTTTCAGTACCCATTTTCAATATGAATCATCAAGAAACATACAGTTACAAAGACTACACTTGTGTCCTTAAAAGACTGATTGTGATGTCTTGCTTTTTCACGTGACTGCATGTGAGGGCTGGTTTGCTTCCTTTACAGGTATTCAAAGACAACTGCTGTAAAAGAGAAGTTCTCAACTTGCACGTGTTCTGCAAAAACATTCCAAACTGCAACTCGAAAATCATGCTGGGACGGTACCAGGTTAGTTTGATCCAAGCTGGAAACCTTTGATTTTCATGCAAACCCTGTGTATTTATGAAAATCTAAATTCCAGGGATTGTCTTCAGAGCTAGTGTAGCAACGTGGTTTAAGTACAAAGCTTATACCTCAGCCACAGTGTAAGTAACAAATGATAAGCTCAGAATACTACGGCTTGTTCTAGCTTTGCCTTAGGTTATTTAATAAGAACCATTTGCTTTAGGTAGCTTTAGTTTATCTACAGCACCTCTACAAACCTTCTGTATGCCTAGGTACCATGCAATGGCTGGTTCAAGAGAACCTGCCAAGACTGCCTGTGCATTTGGGCCTTTTTTAGCATTTCAATTGGGTGAAAAGTGGAAGTTAAACAAAGGAGCCTCCAAATGTTCACATTTGATTTAGTTTTGAGGTTGGAAGAGAAGAAAGTTGATGGAGGAAAGAGTATTTGGAGTTTTGTATGTTCCCAACCTGCTGACTTTCTGCGGGTCTGTTGGAGGGGTGATGAAATCCTTTGGGGTTTAATCTGCTGTTGCACGTTGCAGGAGCATCTTCAGCAGTGTTTGTTTGAAAGCGTGCCGTGCAGTAATGATGGATGCTGTGACCAAGTTCTTCGGAAAGACCTGGAAGAGCACTTGAGCCAGCACTGTAAATTCCGAGAAGAGATGTGTCAGTACTGTAACAAATATGTGGTGTTGGTTAACATCAAGGTAAGAATGGAAAGCATTCCCTGGGAATCCATAGCAGGTGTTTCCTCTTCATGTTGTTGAGTGAAAAGTTGCCAGCATCACAATGAGACCTAACTCCTGAACCAAAATTTGTCTGAGTAGCTGAAGCAAAAGTATAATAAATGTACTTTAAGTAATACCAGTTACTGTTGCTCTCTTATGAAGGATAATACGATATCAAATCATCAAACGGTTAAGGTTGGAAAGGACCTTAAGATCACTTAGCTCCAACCCCCTGCCATAGGCAGGGACATCTCACATTAGACCATGTCATCCAAGCCTCTGTCCAACCTGGCCTTGAACACTGCCAGGGATGGGGCATTTACCACTTTGGGCAGCCTGTTCCAGTGCCTCACCAGCCTCACAGTGGAGCTTGCACCTTGCATATACTTGCACATGGGGCTTGCACCTGTATTGTCTGGGATTACCTTCCGATAGTTTACTCTTGTGTAGATTACTTTACAAAAATGCAACCCATTGCCTTGTTTTGTTTCTTTTCCCCCCAGAATCATGAGAAAAATGACTGTCCTGATTATCCTGTGCCTTGTCTCCATAACTGTTCCCAAATCATTCTGAAAAAAGAGGTACTATTGTTATTTCCTATACTGTGATTCAGCACATCACACACACATTTGTGAAAGCTGAAACGCTGCAGACCCCATTGGTGGTTCCAACAACCAATGTTCCAATTAAACTTCAGTGCTTGAAGCATTTTGTTTAGTCCTCAAAGGGATATATGGCTCACCTTAGAAGTGAGCTATTTGGTTACTGCAAACTATTGGCATTCTGCAGCGTGGAATAGTATCTGGCTTGCTTATTGATTCAGAACATTCCTTTTCCTCTTCCAACGATCAGTGTCATGACACTGGCCTTTGTTCACCCTGTCTGCAGGCATTCAGGCTTTATCAGTGCAGCAAATTACTTCATGTTTCTTCCCTAACCAGTTTCTTTGTTCATTACCTGCAGACTGAAAAGCACCATGCTGTGTGTCCTGAGGTGGAAGTGGACTGCCCCTATAGGCAGTACGGCTGTCTTGTAAAGGTACCAGTTTATACACCTTTATCCTGAGAATCAGGTCTGCCATTCCCTCACTGTCAAAGCACAGAGGAGACATTTTAAAGGCCTGATCAGTGGATATTTTACTAACAGCTTCACCAATCTGCATATCTTATTATCTTGTTCTTTCACTCCCGCCTCTGCCTCACTAAGGTTAAAAGAGGGAAACTTGCTGAACATGAGAACGGTGCCCTGAGAGAGCACATCCTGCAGATCTTAGACAAGAACTCCCAGTTGGAAGAGCAGGTAAGTCAGATTTAACAAGCACTGCTCAGAGGTGCCTGGCTGGTTGGAGGATGATTCTGCATTTGTTGCCTGGTTTAGCTCAGCTACATTTTAAAAGACTGTTTTTATCATCTCTGCACACCTCAGCAGTCAGAATAAGCTCTTCTAGTCAAGCCAGCCAATTAGATGGAAACCTCTCTGTGCTCAGGCACATATATTCTCCACTAAGCACAGTGGGAGGCTCATTGCCATTGCTCACTTCATTTCATTTCAGTCTTTGCTTACAGTGGATACAAGGTTTAGAGAGGAAGCATTTGAAAGTTTCAGTGGTCAGATTGCTCCAAAAAGGAGCATTTAGATGCCCAAGTCAGCCACCCTATAGCAGTAGCACAGAGTAGTGCAGTCAGTTGCAAGCACTTTCCCCTCAAGATCATTTCTGAGGCTCCCAGGAGGTGACAGTGAGTGAACACTCAATCGTACTAAGGTGGATGCATCCAAACTGATGGTTAACTTACTCTTTTGCTTGTTTATGCTAAAAATAAGTGCCCCAAAGTGCTACAACCTGATTTTGGAGTTAGTATCCTTCACTGACTCATCTCTTGTACTGGTTGGGCCTTGGTAGAGAAAAAAACAATAACAAATATATATACATGCATAGAAACACACATACACGTGTGCATGTATTATTCTACTACAGAGCCAAATGGCTTATCATGATGGGGATGAGGGGTATGAGTCTTTCTGCGCCTGTTGCCACACAGATCTATTAAAGAGCATGATTTCCTCATGTTCAGTTCTTGCCAGTGCTTATCCATGAGCTACCTTAGAGGCTTTGCATTGTAAACTCTTCCACTTTCTCCTATATAGTCACATATGTCTTAATTTGATTGCTGTACATTTTGGTGTGCCTTCACATTTTCACTCTGTTCTTTCCACCCAATAGATAACTGACCTGTATAAGAGCCTGGAATGCAAAGAGATTAAAATCCAGCAGCTAGCGGAGGCCATTAAAAAGTGTGAGAAAGAACTGAGACAGTTTACACAACTGCTTGGTAAAAATAGCAACTTGATGGTAAGCACACAGGTGAGACATTGGTTTTATCTGGTTTGCAGTTGCTTTCTTGCATCCTGAACTATGTTTCTCCAGTATTAGCTGTCATTAATAGCAGGGCAGTAACAGATCTCCCAGACCCTTCCCAAGCCCTTCTTGTTGTCTTAAGACCATACGAATCCTCCTGGTCAGATCTCTGTGTCAAAGATGCCAGGTGTAAATGTGAATGATCAGTTGGGTGAAGTGATGCAGTGTGAATGGGTCTGAATGAGGTATGGCTTCTCCTCCAGTAAATGTGCTGAATTAATCATGAAGGAGCACTGGGATATGTTCCTAAGCCAGCAGAGCACTTGGAACACATCGTATAGTTGATACTGCTGACATGCTAAAGACTTCTTTACCTTGTTTTAAATGAAATGGCTGACCTCACGGATGCCTCTTGTCTTCACTTCCCACCCTCTTCCAATGGCATGAACTGGGAAGGCTCTGGCCAGTCACCTGGATAAATCTGCACGCTTGGAGTCACAAGTGAAACAGCTAATACAGATGGCAAACCAGCAGCAAAGCAAATTAGATTTGCAACCTCTGTTCGACATGATTGAGAATGTAAAACAGAAGATTGCCCTGATGGAGACATACGATCAGCGCTTGGGTATGTTGTGACTTCCCATCCTGTTCTGCACAGGTATGGGGGTTTTGCTGATTTACTGGCTAAGTAGAGGCTCTGGTGCTACAGTCACTCAGTGCAGCTCTTCAGTAGAAAGAGCTTTCTTATTGCTTTCTAAGACAAACCCACAGTGGTGTGTGCTTTGTGCTCACGAGTTCCTGTGGCACTGTAGGGGCCTTGGTGAGGCTGGTGCCCTGTGATGGAGGCAGCATGCTGTCCATATTCAGGCATTAAATGTGGTTTGTAGTCACCGGTTTTCCTTGTTCAATTACCAGCTGCAATTACATTTCCAAGAAGTTTATAGCTGCAGTAACACAAGCTCACAACCTCTACTCAGGCTTGAGTAGTTCAGTTTCATGGAATCATAGAAGCACAGAATAGTTTGGGTTGGAAGCAATGAGCACGGGCGTCTTCATCTAGATCAGGTTGCCCAGAAGCACATCCAGCCTGGCCTGCAATGTCTCCAGGGATGGAGCATCCAGCACCTCTCTGGGCTGCCTGTGCCACTGTTTCACCATCCTTATTGTAAAGAATTTTTTCCTCACATCCAGCCTGAATCTCCCTCTTTAAGTTTAAACCCATCACCCCTCGTCCTGTCACAACAGGCCCTGCTCAAAAGTCCACATATTTCTTATAGGCCCCTTTTAAGAACTGAAAGGCTGCAGTAAGTTCTCAGATTCTTCTCTTCTCCAGGCTGAACAACCCCAGGTCTCTCAGCCATTCCTCACAGGAGAGGTGCTCCATCCCTCTGATCATTTCTCTGTCCCTCCTCTAGACCTTCTCCAGCAGGTCCATGTCTTTCCTCTACTGAGGACTCCAGATCTGGATGCAGTATTACAGAGTAGAGGGGCAGAATCACCTCTCTTGACCTGCTGGCCATGCTCCTTTGAATGCAGCCCAAGATACAACTGGCCTCTGGCCTGCAAGCACACACTGCCGGGTCATGTTCAATCTTTCATCCACCAGAACCGCCAAGTCTTTCTCCTCAGGGATACTCTCAATCCCTCCATCTCCCAGCCTGTATTGATATGTCTTGACCTGGGTGTAAGACCCCGCACCTGGCCCTGTTGAACCTCATGAGGTTCACATGGACCCCCTCTTGAGCCTGCCTGAGTCCCGCTGGATAGCAATAGCTTGGGTCCAGTTGCTCTTTGTATCCAGTGCTCAGCCAGTTTTAGTTTACCAACCATTTCTCTCTTCCTCCCCTAGTTGTTTTGGAAGGCCAGTCCAGCAAACACGATCTCCAGATCAACATTCACAAAGCACAGCTCAATAAAAACGAAGAACGCTTTAAGCTTTTGGAAGGCACGTGCTACAATGGGAAATTAATCTGGAAAATCACAGACTACAAGACGAAGAAGAAGGAAGCAGTGGAAGGCCGCGTCCTCTCCATATTCAGCCAGCCCTTCTACACCAGCCGCTGCGGGTACCGGCTGTGTGCGAGAGCCTACCTGAACGGGGATGGCTCAGGGAAGGGAACGCACGTCTCCCTTTACTTTGTAGTGATGAGAGGGGAGTTCGATTCGCTGCTACTGTGGCCTTTCAAGCAAAAAGTCACACTTATGCTTTTGGACCAAAGTGGGAAAAAAAATCACATTGTGGAAGTCTTTCGAGCCGACCCCAACAGCAGCAGCTTCAAAAGGCCGGATGGAGAGATGAATATTGCCTCCGGGTGCCCACGCTTCGTGCCACACGCGGTCCTGGAGAACACAAAGAACACCTACATCAGAGATGACACTCTCTTTCTGAAAGTGGTTGTGGATTTAACTGATCTGGAGGAGCTGTGAAAAGCGCTCCTGGTCAGTGTGACTGCTTTAACCAACAAGGAATGTTTTCTTGGTGACCACCAGCCATGCGATACTAAATTATCACTAGTCAAGACACTGATACTGTTTTGAGGCTTTTGGACTGCGTAACAGGCAATAAAGTGCCAAAGCATCAGACTTCCTTCCCTTTTATAACCCTTTTTTCCAGACTGCATTTTCCAGACAGCTGGAAGTCCAGTTTGATGCAACATGCATTTGATCCACTCTCGGCTCAGCCCAAGCTAGGGGGAATCCTTGGCTCCCATCACCAGACTGGCATTTGGAAATGAAACTCCTCCAGTAAGCTCCCTGGAGCCCAAGCAGGCCTGTGGGCTCCTGTCATTCACATAGAACTGAAGCCTTACCCATGCATGCAACTGCATTTCACCTGTCTGAAATGGAAGCATTTCAACAGCAGCACGTTTGAATCAAAGTACCTTGATCCCCCCATCTCCTGGATTTTTGCACCTTTTCTTGTTGTAACTGTGTTTTCCAGAAAGCCCAGAGGAAGATGCCAATGCCTCTTACTTTTCTAGCCTGGTATCTCAGCTGTATAGAGTACTCCCAGCTCACAATAGCTTTGTTACGTCCTTTCCATTCCTGCCTAGTGCCTTGGGACTGATTTCCACTGGTGTTAAATATCTACAGTCCCCACTGAAGTCAAAAGAAGCTGCAGGTGCTTCTCACCTCTCAGGACATGGCCAGAAGCAGGGTCCTTGGCCAGCTGGGCAAAGAGGGGCACAACTCCTGTACTTTTGCTCCCCCATCTGCACAGAAGAGATGTTTTCTGGCTTACCATCTCTCCAAAAGGCAGGAAAAGCTTTGGGTATCTGCTTAGAAAAAGCCCATGTAACATGCACTATTTCCCTCTGCTAGGAATTCAGACGTTTGGGAAAGAAGGGAGGAAATGGTTTAGAAGTGAGGTTGCTGTAAGAGCCCCATTCTCACAGGCTGGGCAGCTCTAGCATTAGTTAAAGGGCGAGATAGCCACTGAGTAACAACTGATAACTATGAAGCATGTCTGAAGGTGTTCATTTCTATTCCAGGTTCCTTCCATACTGCAAGGGAATGCAGGCATTGCATGGGGTTTATTGGAGATGCACTAAACCCACCACACCACCAGCAGGCACTGAAGAATGAGTGATAACCAACACACGTGCCTTTGTAAAGCCTTTTGGGTGCCTGCAAGAGGGATGTAATTTTGCACACTCGCTCATTTTGTTGTTACAAGTGACAGAATGTTGTGCCTCTCACCTCTCACAGACCAGGTAGTGAAACACCACAGCGTTATCCATTGCTCCTGCAGTCCACTGCCAGAGCAAAACTGGAGCTTGTCAAGAGACAGCAAGAAATCAAGCTGGGCTTTGAGTACCAGTAGACTAGGCAGGATAAACACCAACACAGGGCACAGACTACAAGCTATGAGGAAGGGAGTTCAAGAGAGCAAATGTGGCGGAACCAAAACCACCCTTTCTCTGAGGGATGTTGATAACTGAAATAACATGATTTGGGGACTGATGGCAAGAGGAAGGCAAAACACCGCGTATTTTGTACCTGCCATCCTACTGCTAGGCCTTGACTTTCCCCCATGGTTTCTAAGATGTAATTCAGCCATGGATGTGTTTGAATTCAGGGGCAGGTTGGTTATCTGTACCTCACAGTGGGTTAGCACATCTGGAATCTCTGGTTGATCTACATGTTCTTTATGTTGTACGGTGTTGTATGGGTCACCATAGGGTTTTCCATGTTCCCACAGACACAGGGTAAGGAATGGATTTTATTCCCCTTGTACCGCTGTGACTTTGAGTCACTTGGGCCCTACAACAGAGACAATCAGGCCTCGTGTCCCTAATGCTTCACTACAGAAAGAGCAAGCTTGGTTTGAAAATGGTGTGGCATTCTAGGCCATCAATCCTGAGCCTCGGGCATGTCAATTACTACTTGACTATTCGGCACATACCTTTCAAAGCGGCCCAGTTTGCAGGATAACCACTAATAATGAACACACCACCCCTTTTTCCTGGGATTCTCCAGTATGTTGAGTGTAAAATAAGAAAGCGATAAAGAACTTGGACAGTTGAGGGAGGCAAGACAGAAAAGATTTGGTTTGTATCCTGGCAAATTCCCAGCCCTCTCTGCCTCCACCCCCAGCAGTATCAAACGGGAATGATACCACCTGCAGAAGCGTTAGGGCTATTTAAATGTTTGTGAAGAGTTTGGAGCATGAAAAGAGCTATGTAGTATTATAGAGCTTTATTATAGAGTAGGGGATGGCATAGTGATGTGGGTGTTAAGTGTGTTCCTAGATAGGTTTTGGAAGCATGTTTGCTTTTAACCGGTCTGTACCACAATCCCTCCTCTACCCCCAGCTGGGTTTATGGGTTTTTGCCATGGATATTCCTTTTCCAATTTTGAAGCACAAACTCTTCATCCTGGGTGATGGCAACATCCCGGAACACTGCCTGTTTTATAGTGTTAGCTGAGGAAACGGGCTTTTTTAAAGCCAGCCTTCTTCAGATTTGTTCTTTTTATTACAACAATTGAGAGATTTATGTTAAAATTTTCAGTGGTTTGGTTTTTTTTTTTTTACTACTTGTAAACCAAAGTTTAAATTTCATCCCATTGCTAACAAGGAAACCAGTGTTGTGTGGCATGGACTGTCGGGAAGGGTTTTGATGTCGCATGAAAAACACCAACAAGCCTCCTAATCCTATTGTACTGGGTGAGTGCCCAAAAGAGCGCCGGGTATTTCTGCATCACACACAGTGTATTTCTAATGTATTTATGCACACTTTGTAGTTGTTTGGATCTCTTGCTACAATCCAGGCATTTTTCTAGCCAAATGCCATCACTGTGCACATAAACTACCATAAGAATAAAGGATTTTACCATCCTGCTCGAGTGCTTGTGGCATATATTCCTTCCCATAGGAGAGAATCACAGGGTTGACCTTTATCAAAGTCTAACCTTTACCCCAGGACTCAACACAAACCTCATAAATGAAAAGCACCAACAGACAAAGAATGCTATCGCTTAACTCAAACCAAACAGAAGGCGGTTAGTATAGACTAGTATCACACTCTTGCCATCTCATGTCCCTTTTCTCCACGCTTTTAATCAGGCTTTTTAGAAGGGTGTGGAATACTGGATATTTGTTTACAATCAACCAACACTGCTATAGATTAGGAACCCATGTACTTCACAGAGATTTTGGTTTACACTTGAATACCGTAAAGCAGCACGCAGACATTCAGTACATTCCAAGCTAAGCTAGATCAGACCCACGAGGTCCGAGGACTCCCTGGGATCAAAAGGGGATGTTATTTAAGTTGGGCGCAGGTCTGGGCTGTGCCAGCGGCGGGGCACCGAGCAGAGGCGGTGCTGGCCGGGCAGGGCGGGCCGGCTTCAACCCCAACGCCCGCTCGGGCGCACTGCGCTCGGCCTCACACCCCGGGAGGAGGGCAGGGCAGGCCGGGCCGGCAGCGCTGTGCTGCAGCCCCGGGGCCCGGCCAGCAGGGCAAGGCCGCGGACTGAGCCGCCTGGGAACGCGGAACCCGGGGCAGGAACCGGCCCTCAGGCCCAGGCCCACCCCCCCACGGGCAGGAAGCGGCGCCGGGCCGCGACAACGCTTCCGGGGCGGCAGCGGGGCCTGGGCCGGTCCTCGGTACGGACGGCGGCAGCCGGCTCCGTCCCGGGGTGAATCGGGCACGGACGTCCTGTGAGGCCCCACCGGGCTCGGCCGCCGGGAGCAGGTGGGAGCCGGTGGGAACCGGTGTGCCCCGGGTGCGGCCCGGCCGGCGGGGCGGGCGTGGGGCGGGCGGGACGCGGGCCCCGGGCCCTCGGGCTTCCTCCTCCCTCGGTGGGACCCTGCGAGCACCGGTGACACCAGGCGCGGGTGCTGGGGCCCGGTCACTGATGGCACTAACCTGGCTTGGCCTCCAGTTCCCGGGGGACAGGGTGGGAGCTTGGACGTGGCGCGGCCGCGGCGGGGGGTGCTGGGGCTGCCCTGAAGGGGCGCGCGGGCTTCCGCTGTGTGCCCCCTGCGCCCCCCCCCCCGCGGCTATCATACGGCAATGGCAATGGCAATGGTGGTGGTCACTGTGCTGTTGCCCGTCACTAGGTATGGGTGACAGCGAGGATGAAAAGAGTAGAACGTGCTGTGCAACGGCAGAAGAAGGGCTGAAAGGCCGAGGTAGGCACTGCTGACCTGTTTCTATGCTGCGCTGTTATGTGTGTTGACCCTTTATCAGTCACTGCGTGTGACCCTGATACTGAACACTGCCACTTGCTGATACGGGAATAGACTATGTCACACTGGAAGAGGGGAGCAAAACCCCTTGAAAGAGGGGCTCATCATGTTTTATATTCTGTGAAGAGTCGCACAGTTGCTGGGATGCTTGTCACTGTTGCCTTCTGTTATCCTAAGGAAAAGAAAAAAGGAAACGAAAGCGCAGTAGAAGCAGATCATCGTCCATTTCATCCACATCGGCTTCTAGCACTACATCCACTTCTTCCTCCTCATCACGCTCATCATCGAGGTCATCTTCAAGTAGCAGAGGTGAGCTATGTCCCTGCATGCACACCGTGTTCAGCGGTGTTGACAGCGCTCCTGGAAATGGTTAAAAGCTTATTTCAAGTGTGGTTGAAGCACCACAAAAGAGCAATGTGGAATACCAGTGCTGCGTGTCCAGGGGGCTTCTCTCTTAACCCTTTCCTATTGCTGTGTGAAGGTCCCTCTTTACACATCCTCTGCAATGTTCTCGTGTTAACTTCAGAGTAGGAACTGTCATTCAGAGAAGTGTTCCCTTGTAACAGTGTGCCATATAGGTTTAAAACTGTGTTTGTTACGCTTTCAAAACACGGATCTCTTTCTGCTTCACCCATCTGTCTGCACCTGAGTTGGGTTTTTGGCTTTAGTCTTACTTTGGTCTTAACATTTCAAGTGTTTCACTTGGAGGACTCGTGTGAGGTGTGTTAAAACCAGCGACCAAGTTCAGTGGGAACACACATGCAGGATTAAGACTTTCCATACTAAGCTGCTGCTTACTTAGAGAACCTGGGGTAGATACTATCTGGGAGTAAGTGCAGGTTTTTCTATGGCTATAACTTATGACACGTTACTGGTTGTATCAGGACTGCATTGCCTTCATGTTCTGTCTCAGGGTACTTGGTGTCACTGCAGGTAAAGTGTCCAAATTGCCATTTTTTAGTACAATTTGTCATGTTAAACACTGAAAAGGATATTATCCTTTTTACTGTGAGCAGGAAGAGCTCCGTATGAGCTAGAGTTCTCCTGATGGACAGTCTAACATCAGGTTGGCAGGACCTCGTATCTGTGATATATGTGTTTAACAAAGACTTAGTTCTGCTTCTCTTGAAGCAGATTTACATCTGCATGGAAATAGTATTTGTTCTACTTCAGGGGCTTGATTCAGTGAGTCTGACATAAAGAAATCCTGAAAGTATTCAAATCTATGAGCTTGCACATTGGAGGGAGGTGTTTTCTGCTGGAATGATTTTTATCCCATGTGATACCCTCTAAAACTTGTAAACATGATTACAGTGTCCTGTCAGCCACTGACTGTGAACATGCTTGCCATGCCCCCTGCTCCAGTTTGTGGAGAGATGTCAAGGCATGTGTATCTAAGGCAAAAAAGTCATTCAGAATTAGGCTCAAGTTGTCAGTGGACATGCTGAGAGGTTTGCTAAACCTGCAGCTAGAAATTCCCTCTGTGTTCCCATTTAAAGGGGAGAGCAGATGATCAAGGAAAAAAGGTCCTACAAGGGTGTGTTTATACAATTCTATTCATCTAGACAGAAAAAGATGGAGGTAATTGAGCTAAGACAGATAGGTGGGTGGAGGTAGTTGTCACTACCCCTCAGACAGGAGACATGCAGGTAAATCACTGCTAGAACTGGGGAGGTAGGGTGGACCCAGTATGGAGGAAGGTGGAGCTGTTGGAGAGGCTGGGTGGGGAGGGATGGCAACTGAAAATGAGTGAACAGGGGAAAGAGATGGCTTTGCTCAGCCTAAGAAGTCAACAGTTCAGTGCTGAAGTCTAGAGGGGTTTTTCTCGTGTTTGTGGTCATGAGAACCGTGGCTAGGATGACTCTGGAGGAGATGTGGGCAAAGGGGTAAAACTGGGCAAGTGGCTGTTCACTACAGTGCACTGATTTTCAGAGCCTGGAAGGAAACCCAGTGTTCTTGAGCCCCTTTCTTGATGTTGGCAAGCATCTGGGAAAGCCCTCTGGCCAGGTATACCATCCATCCCATGGAGGCATGTTGTCCAGGCCATTGTTACCAAGAGACTGAACATGGAGATAGAATTACCATAATAATAGTTTCTTCAGATATGCTTGTGCTGCATTTATCATTAGAAGGCCAGAAGAAGATTGCTTGGGCAGCCTTACCTTAGGTTTTCCTGATTTTTGAGTCTGGCTGTGCTCTGGTATATTCCTGTAATGTTCTCTTCTGTTTGGAATTTGTTGTAAAGATGCTGCAGAGCTGATAGCACAGAGGCAGTCTGTTGGGAGACTGGGAAGCTGTTTCACACTCTCTGTAGATTTGCGATCCTATAGTCAAAGCTGGTGCTTCAAAATCAACTTCCTCACGTATGAGTCACAGTGTAAAAACTGTTAGTGGCTTATAGAACTGGTGAGTTTCTGCGTTCCCGAATGTACCAAAACCCCTTGAAGTTGGAAGGTGAGCTGAGGCAGGTACAAAAAGTTCTTTGTTCGCCTTGAACAGTGATACTCTTTTCAATGGTTTGTCAGCCCCAACAGTACTTTTTGTTGCCTCCTTTAAGAGTCAGGATCCCTGCCTATAAGAAAGCCGGTATTTGCAGTCTGTTGAGCACAGCTGCAGAGGAGGAGAGAGAAGTATTGTCTCTATTGATGTAATCAGTGGTACAAGTAATCACAGAGTAAATCGGGTGTTTTCAGTTTCCATGTTAGACCAGTAAGTGGCAGTAAGTTGGTGTCTTGTTTTTCCCAGGGTTAGTTTCAGCCAGTGTTAATATATATATATACACACACATATAGCTGAATCAGAGCATTTCCTTCTCGGATTGTGCATTTCTGTATGCTTTATCTGTGAAACCAAATGCCTTTTTCAGAATGCTAAACTTACGGGGGTTTCTTTTGTTTAATTTTAGATTCTCCTAAGTCTAAATCAAAGAAAAAGAAAAAGGAAAAACACAACAAAAAGGTAAACGTTGCCAGAGAGAAATAAGTCATTAACCAACAGAAAATAGTTCATTTTTTGATAACCAGTGGCTATGTAAATCTGAGTCATCCTTTTAGGGTTACAGGAGGTAAACTGATAGGTTCACATATACTTGTCTGTGTACTAAGGGAGAAATAATACAAAGGTTCTTTTGCCAATCATTGCTGGTCCAGCTAGAGTTTAGAGTAGTCTCTGAAGAAAAGAGGAGTGGGTAATCTGGATAACATTACAGAATTTGTCAGAAGAAACAAGTTATAGTCAGTGAGAGAGTAATAGATTCTTGCTGCTGTAGTTTTTCATTTCATTAGGGCCTTCTGTTCAGTGATTTTGTGTATTTGGGTGACATTGAAAGAGACAGAACATGGGTCAGACTCTCAAGATCCTGATGGCTGCTAACACTGCTGCATTACTTTCTGTGCACTTCAGCTAGTAGCTGTTCAGCAGTGGAAAGGGCAAGCAGTAGTGGCTGTCTTGACTAGCTGGGGTGTTGAGAGCTACTTGTGGATATCCTTTTTTTATTGCCCTTGTAAGTCTGTAAGCATAACAGTATATGTCTCATACTTGTAGAAAAGGAAAAAAGATAGCAAAATGAAGAAAAAGAAAGAAAAGAAGAAGAAGAAAGAGAAAACAGGACCTGTCCAACTTTCCAAGGTATGCTCATACGAGTCTGAAGTCCCATTATATTTCTCATCTAAACGCTTAATCTGTCCTGTCATAAAAATCTTTATAACACCACCAGTCTTGCTGCTGACAGATAGAAACCTCTCTCTATTGTTTGGGACAATGAGGAAATACAAAGGAATCTTGTCTGTAATTTTGTTTGAGATTTGCAACATTACAGAATAAAGCAAAGCTGAGGTCTTTTTGATGTGTGATCTCATTGTAGTTCTTTAAAAACAAAAAGAAGAATGAAAACTACAGCATGATAACTGGAAAGAAAATTAAGATGAGAATAAAGAAGACTAAGAAGGACCTAGAGGTAAGAGCTAAAATAGTCTGTAAATCCCTAAAGGAAAATACTGTATCTTTTAATAGCTTTCTAATACTAGTCTTTTGTTGAAGCGTAGCTCTTAGCTAGGAGTTGTAAACTGTGTGTAACTCTTAATGTGGCTATGATGCCATCTGAGGAATTCTAATTCGTTGTTTTGGCAGGTTTTGTGTTATGAGTGGGCTTGGAATACTGAGGCATGAGTAGATAACTGAAGGATGCTTGTGCAGGTTCTTAGAATTGCAGTCTGGAATGTTTAGCTGATTTGTGGCTTTCTCTGTTGGTTTAATTTACTCTGGTTTTCATTTTCCTCATCTTCATCCAGTCCTTTGTGGTGGTAATTGTTGCTTTACTGTGTTTTTCTAATACATGGGAGATTAGCCATCATTCAGAGAGGAATTAGACAACAGTAGTGTTAGGACCACATGCTCATGCGTTGTCTCAGAGTAGTCAGATGATTTTGCTGAAGTACTCTGGAAAATAGGTATCATGAATATAATTTTGTGCCATTGAGGTGTTTGGACTCAGTGCTTACATAATGTGCTTGCTCTTCTCATCAGTTTCCACACCGTAGCGTGATCTGCAGTGGGGTTCTGGTACTAGTCAGTATGTGTTAAAAGTGTTATTTTGCTGAGATACTCATTTTGGCAGGTTCTGATTCATAGTATCCCAAACTGGTTTGGGTTAGAAAGGACCTTGAGATCATCCACTTCCAAACCCCTGCCACGGGCAGGGACACCTTCCACTAGAGCAGGTTGCTCCAAGCCCCGTCCAACCTGGCCTTGAGCACTGCCAGGGATGGAGCATTTTCTGTAGCTGTCAAAGCAGACCTGAGTATTCCAAGTTAAATTTGATCAAAAAGACATTAGCTTCCTTCTGTGGCACTGAAGTTTGTGTTAAATGATGCTGAATGCTTTGCAGCTTTATCCTAGTAACCTGCTCCTTATGGTATTTGATATCAGATATTTGGTGTTGGTCCTTTTTTGTTTGGTGCCCGTGGCCATGAACATGCTGAACTGAACAACATCCATTCTTCACTGTATTTTGAGATTCAATAGTTGTTTTGTAAATTGTGCCTAAAACCACTGGAAACAAGTGTTTTGACTGTTTGGGCCATCTGTTGTATACAGAAAGATCCTAAATTTGTGGTTCCATGTCTTTTACGCTGCAAGCTCCTGTTTATGCATAGGAAACAACAAGTACTTCCCAAAGCACAAGACCTGCTGTGCCTACAGTGAACATTGCCGCAGACACCAGAGAATTGCATTGGTTCTGCTTGCAAGCCCCCTCCTGAGCAAGCTGTGAGCTACATGATGACAACCCAGTGGGGTCTCCAGAGGGAGACGGTTAGAAAATGCATCATGAAATAGTGACAGTGACAGCTTGTCTCCTGTAGCATCTCTCTTGAGCACCCACTCCTTTGCATTTCTCCAGGCACACACAGCAAAGTGGTAGCTACTCATACCCAGCTCTGTGAATGTGGTAGCACCTGCTGTGCAGTGTGCTGAGAGGTGAAAGCCCCATAATAAGCAGAGTTGTGCTGCTTGAGATGTGAAAGCCCCACAGCAAGCAGCGTTACGCTGCCTTGCTCCACTCGGAACAGGTCTGTTAAACCACTGCCTCTGCCTTTCTGCTTTACAGAGGGACCGGAACCGTGCACAGCTCCTTGAATTCCTGAACTCTGCCTTGTAATGGGAAGAGTGCTGAGCCAGGACTTGTAACTATACCAAGCCAACAATCTTCATGCCTAGCGAAACACTAAAGGGAACCTCAGGGAAAAGGACATCAAGTTTGACAAGAGCGGACTCTCCTGCTGAGAAGACAATCGGGATGTCCTTTGTTTAATGGCTAAGAGTAATCGATAACATGCTAATGAAGATCCATGTCCTCCTTTTGAGATCCTAAGGTAATAGCTAGGCTGTGGTGTTTTTAGAAGAGCCTAAGAGTGTGGCACTGATGATAAATGACACACTGAAATCTAGTAATGTAATTTCTATCCGAACTGCATGCAGAACATACTCTTAATTTCAAGTATCTTCATGTTTCTAGTAGTTTAAGCAAAGCAGTGTATTAGTAAATGTCTGAAAGCCGACACATTTCTGTATGTTTGTGTTTTCCAGTGGTGCTTTTACTTGTCCTGAAGAGCAAACCGACCTTTGTAAATAGAACGTGTTTTTACATAAATGAGTTTTTGGCAATTCATTCACTGATAGATTATTTTCTTTCAGAATCTGAGCTAGGATCTTTCTCTGGACAGGTTCTTGCTCTCTCTCACTAGAAAGTGTAACAGTAAAATAGAGCAATAATGATAGCTGAATGATTTTTACTGTGAAATAGAAGCAGGAAGGGCCTCTGATTTTGTCTTATCTGGATCAGCTATTCAAAGGCAGCTTGCAACAGTTAGTTTACCCCCCACATCTGGAGCTGCATTTCCTAGACTTAAAACCTCTGGAATTCCAGCTGCCTTTTCAGATCCCATGGGCTGTGTATCACATCTTCCTCCATGTGAAGTGCAGCAGGACACACATCCACATGTCTTAGCCTAACGGGAAGAGAAAGAGCTGTAGGAATGATGCCAAGGCAGGCAGTGACAGTGACCCTCCTGATATATGCTGGGAGATAAGCCAGGTCTGGATATGCAGCTGGACCCCAGCATAACCTCTGTGTGTGTGTGTGTGTGTGTGTGATAGTTTGCTCAGTGCTTGCTCACTTCCAGGCTCTTGACTTTTGATCACCCAGCAGGCCCCAGTGTACATGACCCTGAGGTGGGAATTCCACTTGAATCCCTTGGGTAGCAAGTGCTCCTTGGGAGCCACGGTTTAGGAATGCCTGATAAAAGGGGCTGGGGTGGTTGACTTTGACAGGAGCATCGGGTGTGCAGTGGTCAGAGTGTGGGAGTTCATTAAAGAGCAAACCAATGCAAAACTTTGTGTCTGCCCTGGTGTTTTAAGTAAATCTTGAAGGTTTGTACCATTCCTCAAGGGATCATTTTAGGACTGTTTTGGTGTGTGAAACCTGAGGCTGCTGGAATCCTGTCTTCTCCCTGGGTTTGGTTCAGTTTGGTTGTTGAGGGGTACTTTTGTGCAACTGTTGCAGAAATACAGCTCTTTAGAGACGAAGGCCCTGATCCAGAAAGGCAAGTTTTATCAACATAAGCCATGAAAACAGGGTAAGAATTAGACTTTCCTTGACTTGTAGCCTGGTGCTGGAAGCTGTTTTGGAAGCACTGTTCTGAAATGTCAGTAGGGGAAAAAACAAAGAAAAAAACAATCCTCTTCCTTCTTTTTTTCATGGGGATTAAGCTTTGATTTATGCTGCTTTGGTATCTTCTAGCTGGGAATGCCAAAGCATCTTGCCCGGGTAAGCAGCTTTTATCTCTGGATTTCTCTTTACAAGGTTAATCCCGAACACACTCTTACAAAACACTTAACATCCTTGCCATTCCTTAGGCTGTGTTCTGTGTAAAGATAGTATCCTTTCCTGAAAACAGGGGGGATGGGGGAGTAGGCATTCAAAAGATGGAAAATAAATAGGAACGGGAAACTCAGAAATTGCACTTGTAAAGGATGGCATTGGCTGGAAGGTCCAGGCTTAATTGAAGTAATCTGTGTCTTGCTGTCTTATTTGGGATCAGTTAAGGTGGTCAAAACTCACTCACTGCTCCATTCTAGTATGGAAAAGGTGAAGGACCTTTGGTAATACGATGCGGCCTGTTCCTCTTTTAGGGTTTCGGTAGTTGTGAACTCTGGACAAAAATGAGTCAGACCACTTTTCCTTTAAAGAGGCAAACAGAAAGCTTTTTTCGGTTTCAGGACAGACTAATCTTTTCCTGTTCAGTTTTGACATGTTGGATGTGCTTTGATGCTTTAAGGTATTTCTGTGCATTTACTTCTGAGCTACCATTTCTTTTAGAAAGCCAAGCTGCGTAAGCTCTATGGCAGTGATTAGGTTTTATTCTCTCCTGCCCAGTCAGTTCCAAGTGCTGTCTGGAACTTCCCAGCAGGTGCTCCCTTTATAAACCTCCTTTTCTTTCCTACCCGTCTCCACGTAGATTCTCAGGTTGCTGAAGAGTTCATGTTGCATCCTTCCCTCCCCATCTTTCCCAAGCACTGAGATCACGTGCATCTTCTTGGGACTGAGTATCTTTGAGGCTGCTCTTTGGAGCTGGCCAACAGATTCCAGTCTCCCTGTAGTGAGCACAGGCCCATAGAGCCACAATAATCGTCCATGCCAGAAGGAAGTTCATTTTGTTCACCTTTTTGCTAAGGCATAGCTTCCTAATACTCCTTCAGATTACTGCTGTGGCAGCTGAACCAAAGACTGAACCAGACGTGAAGGTTGTGACAGTAAGGGGAGAGGAACGTGATGAAATAGAGATGGGGAGATTTGCATGAGGGAGCTGCGAAGCGGCGTGGGATGTCAGCCTGATATGCAAATGGCTGATGGAGAACCTTGCTCTCAGGTCTCTGAATAGTGCATATTGTGGGGGAAGATGAAGGCTGGAACAACAGAGTAACAGAAAAGGTTGAGGTAGGGATGGAGGGAGTCTGCTGCTGTTCTGACATGGAGTGGGGCAAAGGCAGGTGATAAGGAAGGGGCTGCAGAAGCCTACCTGGCTGTACAAGTTGAGATTCTTGCTAAAATGCTAAAGAGTAGAAGTCTTTCAGGTGTGAAACCCACTTTGGTGTGTGTGTGACAGGCTTCCCTATCACGCCTGCTTTCTGTGTCTCTGCACCATTTTGGGAATCATACAGAACTCAACTGAACTTCTTTTAACGACAGAAATTCCAGAAACAGGAGTCTCTGGGGTGGGAAGGAGGGGAGGGATACGTTCTCTGAGCTGCTGCTCCCATGCCCATCATCCGTGGCACCATTCTTTCCAAGTATTCCACCCCATTTGTGTGACAAGCAGCAGAATCAGTAAGACATGATCCTTTGGGGTTTGCGCCAGTTGCTCTTTAGGCCCTTGCTACCATGCCAGTGCTGCCTCCCACTTGTGTGCTGTAGTTAGGCAGGCAGAAATGTAGCATAAAGGACTGCCTGGTTTTCACTGGTCCCATGATAGGGATTGCTTATTTGGACCTCCTGGATCTAGTAAGTGTCATGAAGCAGGAAAGGAACTTTCTCTGCAATTGGTACAAGTGGTACGTGAAAGTTACCAGAAGAGGATGGAGCACAGTTAGAGAAGTTTCTTTTCTTATGCAGGGAAAACAGGCAAAAAACCCCAAACGTGAAGGAATGGTTGATGCAAGTAATTACGTGATTCAGCCAATTCTCACGGGCAGTTCTTTATTACTCATTTCCTTTATGATTCGCCTGAACCTGACTCCTTTGCCTGTGCAGAGATGTACAAGAGATCAAGATGGGAAAATAAGCATAAATGCTTTGGAGGTACTTGCCTCTGCTGGACCAAGATGCTGAACCTGCAGTGCTGAGCAGGGCCTGTGGTTCTGATCCCTGTTCAAGAGCGTTCTGCTGGTGTGCATTTGATGTCCTTGGATGTTTCACGCTGCAGGAATACGTGTGCTTCCCAGCCCTCCTCTGCAGCAGGGAGAACCGAGGGAGCTCTTGGTTTAGGGGAAAAGCAGCGGTCACAGAGGCTGGAGTAACTTGCCCTGGGTTTCACCTGCTGAACCTGCCCTGTTGAGGTGCGGGTGGGCGCCTTGACCACTGGATGGAGCTCTGATCCGCTTTGTAGGACGCGTGGAATGCGCGGATTTCGGAACAAGGTTCCAACGTTCTTCTTGCTCAGCTCTCAAGGGTGGGAGCTCCAGTGTCGTTTGGGCACTCTATGAAATGGCTGGGTTAAAGTGGTAGTGGGTTCTTCTGAAGGATACGAGGTCCCGGGTGTAGTGGGAAGTCCTCCAGTCTGCAACTTGGTTATATTTGACGCTATAAGGTGATAAGCTTTCAAAGAGCTGCTTCTTAAAACCATTGGCAATAGTCCTTGGCAGCCTTCTAGTTCCACCTCTGGACAAAACGGATCACCACAATCACGAGCCAGTGTGGAGATGGTGGTTTATTTGGCTGGTGACAACACGTATTTTTTTTCCTGCCTGTCACATTTCAGTCTTACATTGTGATTCATGAGGAGTATGAAACACCCAGTGTTTTCTGAGGGAAGGAAGCATGTTTTGAGCCTTTCCAAGCAGTGTGAAGAACATCATTAATATCCAGACCACTGACCACAGAGGCACAATGTTTAAGCTGTGCTCACCTGGCTCTCCCCATGGGAGCTGTTCCCTGGGTGACAGTGATGTGAGAGAAAGGGAGCATGAGTGAGCAATCTGTATTTGTTAGAAAGCTGCTCCCTGGCTCCTGGCTAATGGGTGCTGGGAATTCTGCCGGCAGGAGGCATTGCTGTCCAGCTGGACCATCATGGAAATGGAATTCTTTTTAACCTTTGGACACTGGCTTTGCGCTTTCTTATTCTGAAACCTATAATTAGCCTGCAAAGATCTAATTATGTGTTTTTTTATGGGGAACATTTATTAATGCTGCCCTGTGAATTTAATCCAGGCTTTGTTAACTCCTTGCTCTTGGCTGTGCTGTGGACAGACAATAGTCTCTCCTGCTGGTGCTTGTGTGCCAGAGGCAAAAGGAAGCCTTTAACCTCTAAGCAGTTGAATGCAACAGGAGCAAGTTGCTGACAGCCAGCAGGACGTGGAAGGACCAGGGGTTCTTGCACCATCCCTCCCTGGGGCTGCTGAGTTCTTCAGAAGCTGCACCCTGCTCTTCTCCATCTCTTAAGCACCACTGCCAGAATATAGAAAAGATAACCATACTCAAGGAGTGTTTCACTGTCACTGCTTCATACCACATCTGGTTATTTGAAGAAGTCTTCAGAGTAAACTTAAGGGCAATCCATTGCCTTGGGCAACCTGACATTGCAGAGAATAGGGTTGGAAAAGGCACTGCATGTGGACTGTGACCTGGTAAAGGCCTCCAAGAATATAGCATTGAGATCACTAACCATATGTAACAGTAAGTATGTTCTGAGAGCAGGTACTCTGATGTAGGAACCACCCATGCTCTCTCCCACGCTTCTGCAGTACCTGTACTGGGTCAGACTGGATTGGTTTGGTAGATACAAAATGTGATTGTGACTAAAATACAGAGGTGAGATGCTGTAACCTGGTTATCTAGCCAAGATCCTGAGACTTCATGAAGTATACAGTATACACAGATAACCCTAAGTCACCACATAATCCACCATGCTTCTTGTAGCCCTTTTTCTCATCTTTCTGTCATGTTTAGTAAGATCTCATCTTGCTTTTCCCCTTAGTTTAAGAGTATCTTTGTGTAGCAACTGCACAGGAAATACGTGGTAGTCACTGGGAGATGTGAGCCCAAGACCCAGCTCTCGGCGCCAGCACGGGATCTTTCTGATGTGAGCCAGCTTGAAACATGGCTTGTCTGGGGACAAGACACACAGGGAACAGGAGGTCCCTTGTGCTGACAGCCCACAGCATGGGCGGCAGTATCAGGGAAAGGCAGGCACCAAGGTCATGATGTCTCTGCCCTGCACAGGCCTAATAACCCTTCCTTTATTGCAGGGTGCAGCCGAAAAGGCTTTGACTCATGCACTCCAGTGCTTCTCAGGATGCTTTTTGGGCTAAACTAAAATGCAGTGTTCCTTTATCAGGGAGGGGCAGCAGGAATATCAGAATAGCCATCAAGTCAAGGCTTAGCCGTCTATGGTTTTCCTCCTGGGACAGGCCTGCAGCAAAGTTTTGGGAAGGAGTGTAAGCAACAACAGAGATTTGGTTGTCCACAGCTTCTGGCAAGGAGCGGCTTAAGTCCTGTGCTGTAGGTTGCATCCTGACCACAGTGTTTACTAACCCTCTGAACTCAGAGTCTTCTTTCCAAACCTCTCATCTGTCTGACCTGCACAATGTGCTGAGCAATGCAATCCATTACGCCAGCAAAATACTTCCTTTTGTTTAGCATGTACGTGTTTTGCATGCTTGATGCTTAGCAGGGAGCCACCTGGGGCCATTGCTAGTATTAAGGTCTTCTACTACCCAGCATCAGGTACAGAATCAACAGGAGTGACTCGGAAGTCACTTAGAGCTTCTCATTTCATGGTAATAGTAAGATGTGCTTGGAAGCATGGTGGTGAAGACCAATGCAAGGTTGTATCTGTGAACAACTTAGCTTCAGAGAATTTCAGACCTTTGCAGTTGTTTAATCCTGATTATTTCTCACCTTAAATGCTGACATCTGTTGGCAGAGGCAGCAAGACAGAAAGTAAGTGGCTGCATCTGTAGCCTGTAGAGAGAGATGGAGCTTTTTGTTTAGTTCAAGTGCCTTTACTGTCCTTGCTTTCCTCGTTTGCTACGTGCACAGTGCACAACAGCAGGGCAATGGAACAGTTGTGTTGGGATAGATGTGAACAGATTATATTTCAAATTCTTAATTAAAAACAAGTCTGAAACCATGGGTTCTGTTCCACAGCTTTGCTTTAATTCTCTGAGGTTCCATGATGAAATGTATAAACAGTGCAATCCCAGCAGACAGGTATTGCCCGTGGCACTCCGATTCTCCATGGTATCACAGCTCTCTGAACTACATGTGATAGGGGTGAGGAGCCCCACCTCCTGCACACCTCTGTCACAGCCTCTGGGTCAGGCTTGTCCATAGAAGCCACAGAAGCAGGGGTGCAGTCTCTCTGAGGTGAGTAGTGACTCCAAGGAGCCTTAGTCCCTTGAAGCTGAGCACTGCAGCTGAGCTGCTATGGACTTGTTGCCATTACTTGTTAGAACGTGTAGTAAGCCTAGGATGGCTTTTTTCCTGGGTCTAACAATGTCCTCTGGATAGTGTAATGCTTCAGCAGTTGGGCTGATACTGAAATCCTTATTCAGTTTTGAGAGAACGACTGAGGATTTAGAATCATAGAAGAGTTAGGGTTGGAAAGGACCTTAAGATCATCTCGTTCCAACAATCATTCTTGTTCAGTTCACTTGTTACCAATGTTGTGCTGCTATGTCACTTCTTATTCTTTTAAAGAACTAAGATGCTGGACTCGTGCTCAGGAGGGGCTCAGAACTGATTAGAGAGTCTCATCAGAGCTGTGTAGAAATGTTTTGGCCTTTAGGTTTCTTTTCCTGCACTAGCACGTGGTGCAGCCCAGGAGGAGCTGGACAGTTGTCAGTGAGGACACTACACGTTTCATGAGGGTTTCTTTCAGACCAGCATTAGTCTAACTCTGTGGCTTGTGAGTCAGCTGCAATGGATCATATGGGTTAGCTTCATCCAAAAGCAATCTTGGTTTCCTGCTGTGCCTGCTCAGTGCCGTGGACCATAGCACAGTAGGTGGGGACAGTTAGGAGTTGCATGCTCCTGTTTGAACTAAAATGCCAATATAGCCACACAAAGGCAAAGCAAACATGAGCTGATAGCTGTTCTGCCTGCTGGAACCAAAGGATCATCTATGGTTCAGTCTACAGCATTTCTAAGAAGAAGGAGCACCACAAGCCCACTGCAGTAGTTGTGCATCTTAACCCCCTCCCCAGCTCTGCTTCACACCTCCTGGTGCACATGCAGTGCAGGTCACTCAGTTTCCAAGCAGTGAGCTTACAGGCAAACAGGGCACTAGTCCTATACCTTTAAGAGTACTAGATAGCACATAGTGAGAACAGAAACCTCATAGTTTGGTATCTGAATATTCCTTTAGCATCAGATGTTACTGTGAACTGAGTGTAACTTGCAGAAGAGAGGTACGGGGAGAATGATGCTGCTTAAAAGCTTGGATTGTATTTTATTGAGGAAATAGAAATGATAGGTAAGTTGAGGCAGAACAGCTGTGGCAGGCACTGCTGCAGGCTGGCCTCTCACATCCATGGCTTTGACCAAAGGTCAGAGTTGTCTCCCTTTGCTGGCTGTTAAAGGACAATGGTAGCTGCTAGCTGGAGGTGGTTAATGAAGGACACAGTATGATCTCAGGCTGCTGTGATAGCGTGAACACGCTTCAGGCGATTTTCCTTGGCTTTGTACATTGGTGAAAGGAAGTCAGTTACTCCTGACTCTCCTTAAGAAAGAGTGAGCATGTTACAGACACTGTGCTGTAATAAAGAGCTGTGTGTCAGAATGTCCTGTCTCTCCCAGCAGTCCATCAAATATTGCATCAATACTGAACGTGTCAAAAGCAACTGCAAATAAAATTACTACAGAGCTGTAGCCTGAAATACATTAACTCACCTCAGCCTTTGGTACCACACCAGTGGCTTGCAAATATATATACACATATGTATGTATGTATATATGTGTGTATACATATATATATATAAAACTAACTTTTTCCCAAATAACAATTCTTCTGCAAATTGTGGCAATCTCTTGCTAGAGATCCCCCATCTTTTAGACAACTGAGGCTATGCTAAGTATGTCAAGCCTTTGTTTTTACTTCATACACACAACCACATTGCTTCACAAGGACAGACAGCTGAAAACCACCAAGCTGATCGTCAGAAGGCTTTAAACTCTCCCTCACTGAACTAGAGGTGAAATAGCCCACCCCAACCTGGATGCTGTATTTGGAAGCCCTGAGGTTTTCATTTAAGGTGAGCTTCTGCTTTCTGTCCCCAGGAGGGTTGCTGACAGCAGTGTTTTACCAAGGGACTAGAAACTACAGCCTGGTGCTAGTAAGAAATCCTTGTCTTCAATTTTAGATATCCCAGAGGGGAGAGAGGAAGAGCCAGAATCCCACAGTCCTAGAGATCGCTTAAGGGCTTGATCTTGATCTTGGTTTTTATGCTGCCCTCCCCATCTCTGAAGGAAAGTGCACATTTCTAGTACTGGAATTCTTCCCAGAGTTGGCACAGCTTCAGAGGCTTTTATCTTGGCTGTAGTACCCACACGCTTCTGCAGAGATCCCCAGGGAACAGAGTTGGAAACAGACAAAAGAACAAGAAAGCTCCAGGGTCCTCCAGGAGCTTCTACCCCACTGGAATGATTTTCCAACAGCCAGTCATACAGGGAAATCCCTATCTTTCTTTCTCATTTCCCACTGGTCACTATGAAGCATCCCAGCCCTTGGCTTCTCCATAGGACCCATGACTTTCACTGTGTCCTATTCTCTTTCCTTTGCTGGTGAGAGCTCTCCCTACCTATGCTGAGTTAGGGCCCTAGCAGCTTTTCTTCAGCTGCATTTTCCTGTTTCCTCAGGGTCCCAGCTGAACCACGCTGGCCTACAGGCTAACTCCATTCACACTAAAGGTTCACAGAATGGTTGGTGTTGGAAGGGCCCTCTTGAGCTCATCCCGTCCAACCCCTGCCAAGGCAGGGCCACCCAGAACAGGGCATACAGGAACGTGTCCAGGTGGGTTTGGGATGGCTCCAGAGAGGGAGACTCCACACCCCCCCAGGCAGCCTGTGCCAGGGCTCTGCCACCCTCACGTAAAGAAGCTCTTCCTCGTGTTGAGGTGACTCTTGTTGTGGTTCAGTTTATGGCCACTGCTCCTCGTCCTGTCGCTGGGCACCACTGGAAAGAGTCTGGCCCCATCCTCTTGGTACCACCTTTGAGATACTGACCTGCATTGATGAGATCTAGGATCTTTTATAATAGTGTCAACCCACTGGCCAACAGCCTGTGGTACTGAAAAGCTCTTTTCTGAGCACCCGTGAGGGAAGACAGAGAACAAACCTTCATCTACCAGAGCCCTTCAGTCACTCACAGCAGGAGGTTGTTAAAATGATCTCAATTATTTCAGCTGTACAAAGAGCCTCTGTACATGGATGCTACACTTCAGTACTCTTTCAGGCTTAGCCATAAACTTTCATTTCAGCCCACTGCCTCATGACTGGGATGTGGCGTGGAGCACTTACCTCAGCAACACAGAACACTGAGGACCAAGAACAGCATTTGACACAGCGCTGATGTATCCGCCTGTATATCTACACAGCACGTTGTTACCTTTCTATCTACTCTGCAGGTGCGAGGTTCAGGGGGTTCTGCCTGCACAAAAGAGAAAATACCCAAGAAACCTGAGCATGCATAAACTTGTTGCTGTGGAATAATATTGGTCTTTCATCTCAAAAAGCTTGGGGTCTGTTTCTACTCAGGTTGGATTGTGAGTTGTCAGCAAAAAGCTGATCAAGAGCAGTGCTGAGGTTACCTGTGAAGTTTCCTGTAGCACTGGGGAAGGCTATTTATTAGTTGGAAAAGGAAGTTCAGTTCCAAATCAGATAGTAGCTTTAACTCACAGGCCTGATCCTGCAAGCCTTACTCATGGAAGTGGCTGTCTTGCTTTCAGCAAGATTGGTCCAGCCAGCAGCTCTCACTAGCTTGTGCCAAAAGCTTTTCTAGATAACTACATCCAGGCTGGGGGGAAAGGGAGAAGGCAGACATCGCAAAATAATTCATTTCCCACAAGAAAGCAGCCATAAAAAGAGGACAGTCAGTGAGCCTTGCCCTTAAGGTTACTGATTAGCTACTAAATTAAAGGAAAGGCTAGCATGTTTGGTCATGAATTGTGTCACACACCGCGGGCATCAGCAGCAGTCACTATGGACACAGCTTCCAAGAGAAGAGACAGGCAGGGAGAAAGAACAAACAGTAGAGCTAGAAAAGAGTTAACTGGGATTGTGAAAGATCTAAAAACCTTATTCAACATAGAGTCAGTAATCCTTGGCGTTCCGAAATTCCGGCATGCTCCAAACCCTCCTGGTGGGCTGGGTGCCCCGTTCCACATCCTCAGAGATGGTCTTGATGTCACTGATGAACGGGGAAATCCTGGACCGGGATTTAAATGTTGTTAAGGAGAGGCTGGTTTTGTTCTTTGTGTTCCATTGCCTGGCAAGCTTCTTGGCCTCTTCCTCTTCTTTGATCTTCTCAGCAGCTTCCTGCAGGGCAGAGCGGAAGAGCCGGGATACTTCCTGCACTTCTGGTTCATATTCAGCAATGAGTTGCCGGAATCTGCAAGCACAGTGAAGGCACAGCTTTGATTAAAACCATCAAATGACACATTGCTGCCAAGTCACTGTGCTAGGCTTGGAGCTTGCACTCCTGCAGAATGGGACTCCCTGGAACTGAAGGGAACAACAACAGGGAGGGGCCATGAAGATCTGCTCAAGGTTTCTAAAATCACAGAGAATGTAAGGAAGCAATGAATCACTGTTTCTCATAAGTACAAGAAATAATAGGGAGCAGCAAACAAAGCTTGAAGGTGGCAAGTTCGAAACAGAAGGAAGTGCTCTTTTCACACACCACCTATTAAATCAGAACCCGGTGCTATCAATAGCTTAAGAAACAAAATGATTAAGCAAGTTTGTGGAAAATGTCCCCATTAGTGCTGATTAAACGTGATTATCCAAATGCAAATCCTTGCTCAAGTCACCCCTGAACTGCTGCTTACCAGAAGCTGGGATAAACCAGGGAAAGTCGCACTAGACTTCCCTTGTTTCCAATTCTCATTCCCCAGTGGCCATGAGACAAACAAAATTCCTGTATATCTCTTCTTTGTTATATGTTTGGTTGTCTCCCAATATTCAGTGAAGTGACATTTCATCTTCCTATGGATTTCTGCAAGAGAATGGACCAGCTCAGCTTGACTGGCAGCATGATGCTGTATCTAAGTAGACAAATGTGAATTACTCCAGTGCTTTCTCAGGAAAGAGCTCAACACGTTTGTTGCTTAATAAGCTAGCTTAATGCCAGGGAAGTGAAGAATTCCCCCTGTTTATTTTGCAGGTGAGGAGGGGGAGATGCAGAGCAGGATAATGTTCTTGAAGTCACTGAGTGGGTTGCTGCCTGGGCCAAGAGGAGAACATGCCATTCCTGACACCTTGTTGGGTAACGAGGTCCTCAGCCTGGAGAGTGTGGGATCCACCCCCTAGCACTCACACACTGGGCATATAGATATTCTAGTTGTTCCATGGTAGTATGCATGTATGACAGATGGTAATATGGCTACCCCTGTAATAAAGAATCAGTTTGTAACATAAAAATTGTATCTACAAGTAGACACAGAGCTGAAATAATACTTTGCTAAAATACAGTTATTTATGCTTAATGGAAGCTAAATGGCCTGTAAGCATTTTGGTATCTTTTCTCCAACAGAACTGAATAAGGATGGAGAACAGTAGGATTGCATTTAAATAAGCCTAATATAGCAGAAGCTGATAGAACAAGATCTTGCCTATTGGTTTCTTTAAAAGCCTTAGGAACATAACAAGGAGTTTAGTGCATTATGGAACTGCACTGCTTAATGGTGTATCAAAGGGAACCCACGATACTAAGGACAAAAGAAAACCAGAGTTAAACCAAAAAGCCTCTTTGTACATTTATGCCTTTTGACTCTCTCTGTGGAGGCCTGGTATTGGGCATACATCTTAACAGCATGCTGCATCCCAGGTGTTCCAGTGTGCTTCTCTCACAGCACGTGTTGGCAGCTACGTGTACAGCAGTGGGGACACCACTACTGCATGCTGATGGAAATCTGTTCTAGCAGAAGCTGCAGGTGCTTGCAGGGTCAAGCTAGAGGAGTTTGATGCAAATCCCACCAAAGTCACCAAGATGTTCCTTAAGCATTTCAGTTGCTGAATTCCTAACCCACCTCCTCCAAAAAACCCCAACCCTAAATATGGAACATTGGAGTGCAAACAGCCTCTGAGGCACTGTCATTCACACTGGTACGGAAGTACTTACACAATACTGCCAAAGTGAGTTGTGCAGAGCAACTAAGAGCAAGAGACTTGGTCTTGCTGAGTGTTACAACATAACACTAAGAGGGATTTGCTGTATGTGGCAAACATCCTTTCTGCTTTCTGAGGAGGCACTTCAGTTGTGTTTTGGAAGAGACAAAAATACAGTTTCCACAATAAATACACTTCTCCCTTTATTCTATACAGAAGCACAGACAGATGAGTCCATTGAAACCCAGGTCTTCACAGCATTATAATTTAGTGAGAAAAGCACCTTCCTTCAAAAGGTTTTTACTGCAGAGGTGAACTGAATGAGTCATTCCATTATTTTATCTTCATCTGTATTTTAAAGAGAGCTGCTGTCATGTTGTATCTATAGCTATCAGCACATCTTTTGTATTGGCAATTGTGCACCCAAGAGGCCTCATTGCTACCTCCAGTTCTAGAGGCTGTGTGACGTGCTGCTGGACTGTGGCCCCAGAGCAGGTAGCACCGTGTGTCAGGCTATTACTGGACCACTGAGTGGCTCTGGCAACAAGAGGGAAAACAGGTGGTATGATGGCAAATTTATCCCCTGAGCAGAGCTCTAATACGAATGCCCTGTGTTGCTAATAATACTCCCAATCAAACTAGCTGAAATAGTTCTCTAAAATCAGCTTTCCACCTTTGTAGCTCCCTGCCTGTTTGCATTCTCCTTAGCTAGGGTAGCAAGAATTGGTTTTGCTGTTAAGATTTACCTCTGGCTTTTCAGGACCAACACAAGAACTACTTCAGATGGATTTGAGCAGGTCTAAGAGGCAAAGAGAAGGTGAACCAACAGACTGTCTGCCAGTTTCCCAAAGAAAAGCCACACTCATTCAGATGGAGAAGGGAAAGGGGGCCCTTTCCTCCTGCCCAACAGGATGAACTAGCTTCATCAGTTTATTAATGCCCACCTAACATCAGTACCAGCATGTCTGTGTAAGGAGCAGCGCCTGCATTACATCCAATAGGTGTGCATGCCACAGTTATTTCTCAGCAGAAAAGATGGACAGGTTCTGAGGGGGTGAGGTCTAGCTAAACCAGTCTGTGTGTCAGGAAATAGATAGCTTGCTGTAGCCACCTACGCAGCATTGAATCCATCCTTCCCAGTTACCAATGAAAACCAGTTGATGTACTGGATGATCAAGCAATCTGCTCGCTGCACATAACACGCAACAGATAAAAACGGTACAAACCACTGGAATCAAGGAATATGGGCTTGTATCCTGGGAAACAAACTCCATGCAAAGCTGCTCAATGGAATTAAGCAGAAAAAAATTGCAAAAGGCTCACCTACGTTCTAGCACAGGTTAACACCCTGACACTTCTGCATGGAATAGTTCCAGACTAGGCAACTGCACAGCTATATCCAGAAATCCCTTGACATGGTTTCCTTATTCCTCAGAAAAGTATACCTATCTTATCTGTGAAACAAGTGATGATACTACTGGTAGCCTATCTCTAATACATTATGCAAGTCTCACAGTCTTAGATGTGACCATCAACAAAACTCACCTTGAACCAGCAAAGCAGCCTGGAGAGCATGTATACACACACAGAGAGAGGGATGAGCACATTGCCCACTCCAGGCTGTGTTCTAATCACAGTTCAAACAAATCTGTTCTTTACACTGGGAGCCTTCCATGTCCTTGTACAGCCAGTAGAATTGAGGAATTGACAGCACTTGGCTCCTACTGGCACTGCTTTTGTAAAGCACTGTCACCTGCCCATGTTATTCCATAGGTCCCCAGTTCAGTAGGTTTCCTAAGTACAGCCTGAACTTTAAAGACCTCTTAAATCCAATGGAAGTCGGTGGACTTAAACAGTGTGCTTATAGTTCAGTGTACTCCTGAGTGCCTGTCTGAACTGGGAGCTCTAAGTAGATTTAGTCACTCAAAGAAAACATGGGCTGCTTAGGGCTAATAATTAGTGGCTGACTCCTGAATCTATATTTTGAGCAGAGGTTCTGGTTATATTGAAAAGCTATGCAGAGCTTTGCTACAGAAGGCTGCTTGACTCCCAGAGGACCATGGCATTCACTAACTCATATCACCTCAAACTTAAGCTCATGATCCATGTCTGGTTTTAGGCATTTGTCTTACATTCAAGCATAGGCAGTCCACCTCAGCTATACACAGTCCTTAAAAAATTATAGTCTTTGGCCTGCAGTGTTAATAACATCTCAGATCACCAAAATGCAGGTTTGCATTTCCATATTAGGCTTTTACTGTTTCACTTTTGGTGAAACTGAAAGAAATGAAACAGCTCTGATGAGAGCTTAAGCTGACTAAGCATGGCGAAACCGTAGCATTCTGTATTAGCAAGCTACGAGTCCACTTTTTCAGTTTAACCACGTCAGGTACCAAAAATCACCGACACTTCCTTCAAATGGCTCCAGGATTTCATTTGAAATCTAGTCTGTGATCTCCAACCCAGTAACCTACAGCTAAGGTACACCTGAATGCAACAGCTTCATTTGTATGAGGTGAATCAGAGTCCCCAGGTAGCTGTTGGTATTTACAGTGCATTTGAACCCTTCCAGAATTTCAAGTGACTCAACGAGAAGTTTCTATTGGCCTGAAATACAAACCCAGGCAAACTGGATCTGAAGGAAAATCCCTCCCGTTTCAGAAGTGCTCCTTTCCAGCCTTGTCCACATCTAAAGGACCAAATGCAGAGAAACCCTGCTTCACCGCAGATGTGACTGTAGCCACAGAAAAGGACAATTTGGATAAGCATTTAGAAGAGCTTTGGAGAATAAAGTCACATCTCTGACAACTCAGACCGAAGTGTTTTGTTCTGGTTTTGGCTCTGAGCTCCGTCCAAATCTCCCAAAGAAGGAGACTTTGTGTGACACAAACAAAACAAACAGTGCAGCCTTACAAGGTGCATGCCGTTTGTGTGATTCAAGTATTACATGCTTGTTGAGTACATCAGAAAGGACTTCACCTCTTAAGATGTCCAAGCTGGAAGGGAAAGGAACCAGCTTAGTGTTTCAGCCAGAACCAAGGGCTTCAGTAAGGTACATGCTCTGCATTTGAACTTCCAAATGCAACCTCATAGATCTTTTAAGTGGAAGATTTTCTGAAAGTGGATACATATTAGAAAGTCACAGAGGATTCAAGAGGAAACAGCAGCAGTGCAATAATGTGGTGATTAAAGTACTATACTGCAGATGTGGCCATTTCAGCTGAATTCCTATTATACTCCTCTTGGGCAGTTTGGGAGAAGTTATTAAGATCCCCATGTTATCTCACTGTCTGAGAGGGTAATTTCTCCAGTTCTGGCTGTCTTTTAGTTAGACTGCATGCTCCTTCTTTCTGCTGTGTATTTTCAGCCCCTAGCATGGCAAGCCCCATCCTTTTTAATTGTTTCCATAACAATAATTAAGATTTCTGAACCACAGGGCTCTGGGTGAGAAGGTAGAAAAGAAGGGTCAACTGCTCACATTCCCAACACAAGACAAAGGGATTATCAAATACAACTTGTCCATACTAGTTTAAGACAAGCAAAATACAGTTTTCTCCAGGAGAGCTGTAGTTCAGGTGTAGAACTCTGCCTCGGGGTGCCGCAAATGCCAACATTTACATGTGTTCAGAACCAAGAAAAGCAAAACCCCACAACCTAGGCAACCTACTGAAAGAAGAAGCCACGGAGGGCAATTAAGGACAGAAGGGCTACTTCTGGCTCTAAAGGTCTCCAAGGCACAGTAAGCTGGAGGCTAAATACAAGATACTGTGATTGTCCACACTGGTGTATTTGCTTGCCCTGTTTTCTCTTTTCCTTACACTGATGCTACTGGCACTATCTCACAAACAGACTGCACATCAGATCAAACAGACCTTTGACCCAATCCAGTTCTGCTGTTATTATGGCTATGGCATTCCCTTCTTCATCAGGGAATTGAACCAAAAACCGTTATGCAAGTCTCATTTATTTAATGTGGCTCTGCTAACCATAGTGTGGAACAAACAAAACCATGCCACTTCTTGACTCATACTGTAATACAATTTATGATAGCCTATAATAGCAATTTCTAAGAGGATTTTAGGAGGATGGTTTTATCCTTTTTCAATCATGCCCACATAGAGCCCATCAATGTCGCTGAGTATGTTTCTCTACCGCCAGCAGCACACTGAATCCTGAACAAGCACTAGAAGCAGCACTGAAAACACATATCTTTGCATAAACAAAGCAGGAGCAAGCTGTAGATGGCTCAGCTTAATACCCTTTAGTGAAGGAGCTGATGAAGCCTCCCAGCTCCAGTGGCTGAAGCCTGCTCTCATGGAAATAACCTGTTTTCCAGACAGCCCTTGCTCTGTGGCCCTGGGGAGGGTGAAAATAACTCTGAACCCCAAGGGCTTTGAAGTGGCTTGTTTACAGCATAGCTTGGAGTTAGACAAATGTAAGGCAGGTGCTGCTTCCAGCAAACTTCCACTGGGAAGAACCTGGCCACTGAATGCGCCCAGATTTCTGATTCTGCCACAATGACAGCCTCTGCAAGAGCCAAAGCCCTGTGCCAGCTTGCCTCCAAGGTTCATCCCCAGGGCAGATGAGGGCTAGAGAGGTAAGACAAAGGACCAGCTGTTCCCAGCCCTCTTCCAGTTGTGAATCAGGAGCTGTAGATTCATTTGTTCGAGAGAAAAATGGGTGCCATCACAGGCAGTGACTGCAGGGTGTTGGGAATCCCTTTGTGTCTGCCCTGCCAGGACTGTTTTATTTCTAATCCCGGCTGAAGAGTATGCTGGAAGAGGGGGAATGGATTATACAGGCCCATTTCACATCTTGGCTTTGGCTAAGGTGAACTGCGCTGTGCTCAGCGAGAAGATTTAATGTAGGAGACCTCCCGCAGAGGAAGAGAGTCACCTCCTTTCCCCCAGCTTGGGTGCTAGAACAGTCTTAGATCTATTTCTGAAGACATTTTCACTGAAGGTTACTCAGCTGGCCAGCAGCAAACCTAGATCCAGCACTTGAAAGGCTCAACAGCAAGTCCAAGAGGCTGTATCTGTGCGTGCAGTGCAGAAGGCAGAAGTACCACGTAGCTGTTCCAGCCAACAGCATGCCCCACCTGCCTCCTACTCCAAGTGAAGGGTGTGGAGAGAGGGAGAAGCATGCAATCCCTGCTTTCTCTGGGAATACCCGGCTCACAGGCTAAAAAACATAATAGCACCTTTTGGCTGGACACTGGGGACAAATGCCTCAATAGACCTGCTGGACAGCTTAAACCAAGGAAGGAAGGCTCCAGTGAGAGTGGATAAACACCAAAGCAGGTTGTTCAGAGGCTGCAGAATCTCCACCCTCAGAGATATTCAACAATAGACAGCACAAGGCCCTGAGTAACCTGATCTAACTTTGGAGCTGGCCCTACTTTGAGTAGGAGATTGAAGCATGTATCTCCAGAAGTCCCTTTAAACCTCAGTTATTCTATGGATTCTAAAGACTGAAGCAGAAGCCATCACGATACTGGAATGGCAACTGTTCATCAGGCAAGACAAAGCTTCTCTGGCTGCTCAGGACCATAAAGTACTCAAGCCAATCTCAGGGGGAAATGGCATTTAGTAACTTTATGGGGGAAATGATACCACATTAAACTATCTTAAAACATTAGGTTTCTCTTCTTCCACAGAGACCCTGTCCCAGCATGACTTACAATACAAGATGCCAAGTTTCAGTTCTGTTGGTTCAAACCACTCTTCCTCCCTGCTCACTTATCAGAAAGAGGAAAGGGAGGAAGGAAAGGTCTGTATCAGCACATCTTTTACTGTACCTGAGTATGACAGGCCCACAGTAGGAAGGGTGGATTTTGGTACACATATCCTCCAGCTGCAGGCGCTCTCCTGGGCTGATATCATAGCTCTGCTTTGGATAGCTGACCAGCCAGCCGTAGTCCACCCCTGTCTTGATCTTGCGATACTCGTTCTCCCGCTCTCGCTGCTGCTTCTCTGCCTGCTTGGTCTGCCAGCTCAGCTCCATCATGAGCGTCTCCACCACCATCTCCGTGGGGCTTTTCTGGGAAATGCGGCTTGAGGGCTCATTCCACCGGAACCAGGAGGCCAGTGACATAGTGCTCTGCGTGTCTTCATGCGGAGGGGGTTGAGGGTAGGGAAAGAGAGAAAAAGAACAGTGCCATCATCACCAACCTCAGCCAAGAACGTCCTCCCCTGCATGTCCCCCTGAGTCTGTTGTTCACCTAACGCTGCTACTGGATCAGCCAGTAGGACTAACGGGTGCTGAGCACCTTGAGAAATCTCACCTGCAGTGGCCAACCTGTGCAGAGGGTGGGACAAAGGGGGAAGAAACAGTTCCCTTGAACTTCTTATCACTTCATCATTGAAGTGACAGTCACAGTTCTATGTCTGGAGTTAAGGAATAGGATACCTTGCTCTCTCCAGGTCAGGATGGGAAGCATTCTCCTGCCCACATGGAAGAGCTAGAGCTAAGGTTTGCCTGTCTGAATCCTCATGGGAGGGCATGACCTTGCAGTGGCTCTATATGAAAAACTCAACACATGGAGTCCAGCTGTTGCTGGGAGCCACATTCTAGCCAGCAGGAGATCCTTAGGGACAAGGGCAGGAGATGTGACCTGGTGTGGTGGGTTGCCCCTGGCTGGACACCAGGTGCCCACCAACGCTGCTCTGTCACTGCCCTCCTCAGCTGGACAGGGGAGAGCAAATACACCAAAAGGCTCATGGGTCGAGACAAGGACAGGGAGAGACAGTCACCAGTTACCAGCACAGGCAGAACAGACCCCACTGGGGGACACTGAATTGTTACCAGTCAAACCACAGCAGGACGATGATGATGAGAAATAAACCAAATCTTAAAACACCTTCCCCCCACCCCTTCCTTCTTCCCAGGCTCAACTTCACTTCGGAATCCTCCACCTCCTCCCCCCGAGTGCCCCAGGGGATGGGAATGGGGGTTGTGGTCAGTTCATCACACATTGTTTCTGCTGCTCCTTCCTCCCCAGGGGAGGACTCCTCATACTCCTCCCCTGCGCCAGAGTGGGTTCCCTCCACAGGAAACAAGTCCTGTATGAACTTCAACAAGAGTCCTTCCCATGGGCTGCAGTTCTCAAACTGCCCCAGCCTGGGTGCCTTCCATGGAGTGCCATGCTAGAAGAGCATTACCACCAGTGTCAAGGGAACTGAGGCTGGGCTGACAGGGAAGTAGCCACATATTAAGGTTTAAATTGTTATTACTTCTAAGTGAGAGGTTTCTGCTGCTGGGAACACAGAGAAGGCAGAACAAACTGCACCAATCAGCTCAGCAAAAGATGGATTTAACTCTCCACCTGGCCAGTCCCTTCTTGGAGTTACTTCAAGAGGACAATGCATGGAACAAAGTTATTAACTATTGTATTTGTATTTGAACACAATGGAATCCAAAGCAGGCACTAGGGACGTGAGCAGAAGCAAAACAGCATCTGTTTCTTCACACAGCACACTTACGTGCCTTGTTGCTCCCTTTCTTTAGCCCCCAGGGAGAAGGGGTGGCACAAATAAGCGTTGCAGCTGGGATTACCAAAAAGCTACTCTTGGCAGCAGCCCAAGCAGGACACGGAGTTAACATGAAGGTAATGACTGAAGAGCCTCATTCTGCAGGGCCAGAGCAAATCCTCAGTGATGAGACACAGACACAAAGAGAGACATGAAAGGGAGAAAAATAGGCTTTTGATTTAAGCTGCTGTATTGGGGCCTAGAGCCTTTACTGACAATGCAGATCACCAAAAGCTCATAACTACCCAATACTCCCATTATTGCTGAGAGCCATAAGCTTCCAGACTCCCTAGAACAGCAATGATCAATAGGATTCTGCCTTCATTGCCTGGAAAACCATCACCATCTGCACCAGGTGAGAAGGGTGCTTCAGTTGCTTTCATGCCTTTATTGCTTGCCTTGTTCTCCTTCAAAAATGTTCATGTTATGTAAATATGTCACACCATTTCAGTAAGGAAAATGCTCCAAACCCATGGATAGTCTGTACAGTGTCCAGGTATGAAATTATCTCAGGATCTAATGCTTAATCTTTTCTAGATCCAGCAAGTTTGCCAAATTACACCAAAAGACACTTTTCTCTAGCCATCTATCCTAACTCAGCAAGCAACACCAGTTTCTCCAGGAGTGACAGCTTCCACAGGACACAGATCTAGCTAGCTAGGTGTGTAAGGCCACAGGCACTCTTCTAAAACTGTACAAACATTAATGCCTTTGCTGCTTTACAGTGCTTACATGTGAGAGATTGCTGTAGTGACCGCTCTTGCCCTGGAGTATCACCTATGATTATCCTTATAACAGCAGCCATAGTCAGCAGCTGCTGGAAGTAATCTTGCTCCTCTCATTTCTGTGCTCAGCAGGAGGAGGAGCAGCAGCAGGTCCTTTCATTTGCTTTCATGGCCAGGGTGAGTCCAGCTAACAGCTCCCAAAGCAGCACACAGTGCTCTGCCCGCCTGTTGCTGAAATACCTGCCCAAGACACGTGAAGGAGCTCAGGGTGGAACTGATGTGCTGAAAGCTTCAACTCCATAATCCCACCATTCTCACATGTACCTGGATCCTGCTACATGGTAGCCTCCATTCACCACCACACACTATTTAGGATGAAGATCCTTAAAACTTAAGGCCCATTCCTTCATCCTACCACTTACGTATCACATAGGTAAGCCCTACTAGCAAAAGTGAGCAGCATAACAGACCACAAGCGGTTGTAAATGATTTTAAAGTCTCCTGTTTCTTTTCAGCTTATGTGACAATAGCAGTTTTTCCATAAGTTTTACAGATACCTGACCAATTCATGTATCATTATTGTTTCCATTTGTGCCTTCATCTGATGAAGGGGAGCATGCCCAGCAAAGTGTTAGCTTGCTTTGCGCTTATTCTGCCTATGACCTGATCTCACATCGGTGTAACTCTGCTGACCTCAGTGTATCAGGGGTAAATCAGTGTAACTGTGAACCTGAGAAATGCCCTTCCAGCTATTCCAAGCTCAGCAGCTCTTTTGCTCATTAGAAGAGAAGCAAGAGGAGAATTTAGTGGTCAGAACTGGGAAAGAGCAAGGAGACCTGGGCTCTAATTTGACCTGCCCAGGCTTTCACATGGTCCTCAGCTGTTCCTACTGCCTTTATGTTTTATGTCACAGGTCTATCCCAAAGGAAGTAGCTCTGCAGGAGGAGAACCCTTTTACCTAGCACTGCTACTGCAGAGAGCAATCAGCTAGGAAAGTGTTTTGAATAACTTTGACTGACCAAGGCTGCCAAATCTGAGCTCTGCTCTGTCCCAGAGCTTTCATAAACCACTGGTAAAAGGCAGTTTTGCTTTTCATAAGGGAACATGGACACCCCTGACTCTGAATGGGGCTTCCACTTGTCTCCCATACATCACTTGAAAAATCTGCTTCCACGAGAGAAGAGTACAAAGTAAGAAAAGCACCTTACCTGCAGTGGAAATGGCCTGCTCCCAAACAAAGACAAATCCTGTGCAAGCATTTGATGCTCACTGGCAGCTTGTGCTGGCTGCTCCTAAGGGAGTCCTGTTTGTATGCGATTGTTTCCTTCCCCATCTCTCATCCATCATCTCCTCCTTTTGAGAGCTGGAAACTGGCCATCTCTATTTAGCAGGCTTGACAAGCCACCACTCTTCCCACTACTGGCCTTTGCAGCCTGCAGAAGATCCTGTGGGCTCCATTAATTGTGGCTGCTGGTTTTAATTGAAAGCTCACATGCAAGCTAATCATTAAATAGCTCAGAATGGCTTTCCTAGTAGGAAAGGCTCAAAGGACTGTTGGCAGGATGTGGGCAACTGGAAGAAGGCAAAAGTTTCAGCCTGGCATTTTTACAGAGGAAAAGGACAAATTCACACTCTGCAAGCATTCACTTTACAATTATTGAGAGGAAGAGGCACTGCCCCATCTGAATACAGACCTTCATGTTGCACAGTGAGCCCATTTTCTGATTCCTTGGAAGAGGCTATCCTGGGAGCTGACAGAATCCAGCTGAGGAACTGCTCTGGTGTCACCCAACCAAAATCTCAGAGCAGTTTACAAACATTCCACTCCAGAAACTGATCCAAGTTTCAAGACTTTTGCCTCACTCACCCTAGCCCTTTGTCCAGAAGATAAACCTTCCCCTCCCTCCATTGACTGCAAGTGTGACCAACCACCTCACCGCGTTTTAAGCACACATTTACCTCAGCTGTGTTCAAGTCTGGAGTACCTCACTTCCTCTCACACAGCCTTGGAGGGCTTGCTTCAGTGCCTAGTGACTGCCAGTAAGTCCCTCTAGAGTTTTGCATGTCAAAGGTTCTTGTTAGCTTCAGTTCTAAAGAAGCTTTTTGCCTTTCTCCAAATCTCATTTATGTTCTCCATGTTGTCAGCAATTCCTCAGGTCTCCTCCTCACCTACTTTACAACTCTTTCCATTCTCCTCTCGTGGCAGGTTCTGTAGTTTCATCTTGTCTCCTACTTTTTCATGTTCTCCCATATTTCCCCATATGATTTCCATTTCTTGCTCCAGAGAATGTACCAAAGAATCAGAATAAGTATCAGAGCTCACATGTCTTGTTTTTCACCTGCCTAGAACAGGATTTCAGCCTTTCCTAGATCTTCTACTAACAAAGACAGTATGTTTCTGTAGCTTGCCCTCTGGATGTTCTTCGGCCAGCTGCAGGCTGCTCATAAAACCTGACAGACATCAGTCTTCAGGCTTGCAGTGTGGATCACCACTTGCTAGACTTGCTAGAGCTGGGCTGCTTTCTGGTAAACCCTAAGTCAAGCAGCAGGACCCTTCTGCTTTGTAGAATCATAGAATAGTTAGGGTTGGAAAGGACCTTAAGATCGTCTAGTTCCAAGCCCCCTGCCATGGGCACATCTAATCCAAATGATAATCCAAAATCCAGCGATGTCAATGGAAATGTTGTTACTCAGCTGGCTATAGACAAGAGTCCCAGGAAATCCAGTGTCATCCAGGCAAAGCATACCAACAAACTACTGAGCTGAGGAGCTGGGAAATGCCTTCCCTCCCTTCTTATGGGTGGCAGTTCCTTAGTGCCAGGGATCAGAGAGACAGAACTACTTTTTCCACACACACCAGATGAGAGTGTAACAAGCAAGGAAGGTTATTTCTGAGAGAGGTGGGACAGGCTCCATCCCCAAATTGTGTTCATAACTGTGCTTATTAAAAGAGACATGCAGTCACAGGGGAAACAGAGACTATCAAACTGAAGAGCATATTAAACATTTTTCCTTCTTTTTCTTCTTTCATTAACCAGAAAAATTCAGCACCCTTTGGGTAGCAAAGGATATCCAGTATCTCCCTAGACTGCAACTCATAGGCAGATTAAAGCCAGTTTGGCTACCCCCATCACTGAATTGTGTGTGTGCAACTGGTGCAACATTTAACTAGCTTCTCCTGCAGACTTTGTAGCCATGGCTATGCTGCTTGCTGTACCTGCATGGAGTGGCACTGAGTGGCAACAACATCACAGGTCAACCCCAATGCGATTTCTTCTGTAATTAAGGCATTTTGATTCTGTTCTGAACAAAGAATCTTAGCAAATTCTAATTCAAGAAACTGCTGCCAACACTTTCTCAGTTTTATTAATATAGTCCATCATAGCTTTGTAAAAGGATCCCTGTTCTCTGTTCCCCACTGCTTTTTTCAGAGTTCTTTATCCTCTCCATACAGAAGTTTTTACCTTACTAGGGTCCAAAGAACCCTACTTCCTATCTGTCTGGAATCTCCATTCTTATTTAGTGGCATGGAAGGCCATGGTGTTTACACATTGCCACATGACTCTAATCTTACTGGAAATTATTATAACCTCAACCAGAGAACCCACGTCTATCTCCCAAAGTTGCAACAAGGCAATTCATGCTGAAAAAGCAGTAGCTAGAGCTTTCCAATCAAGAAACTTAGAAGCAATGCATATATAATGATGCTAATACAGCAGCATTGCTCATGCTGACCTGCAGAAAGCAGAGAGAGAACTGCTAGGGACACTCAGAGGTGTGCTTACAGACCACAGCAGAGAACCTGTGTACTGCTTTATGAGTGTACCAATTGTCTTGCTGTGATGAACACAAGCTATTTCTGGACCAAAACAACAAAAAAATCACAGTTAAAGTGCATTGAAGGACATGACCCTGTCACCAGCAGCAAGGAGTTCTGAATAACAGAAGTACAGAGGATCGAGCCAACGTTTTAAATGGAACATTATTTACTGTCAAGTCTTCCTGGCTGCAGGTGTTGAGGACAGCAAAAACGGCCTCACAGCAGTGTCTAGGAGTGAGCTGACGTGACAGGGCACTGTGGCACTCAGCAGGCCACAGAGTGCCAGGTAATGCCTGTCTGCCCCTGGCAGGGCAGTGCTCATGGTCTGAGCAGCCTGCTGCAGGCTGACAGCTCCTGCTGCTGCCTAAGTCTGCTTCTGAATGACAAGTGCTCTCAGAAACGTGTGAGAGCCATGCTGCCATTCAGCATACAGTCTGATTTCTGCATTAGTGTCTTTTTTCTCCAGCAGACTGCACTCTCTGCGTTATAGAAACGGGCTGGGGCTTTGTCTGGTGTAATTGCCAAGGCGAGTTACAAGTCACTTAAACCATTTGTGAATGTGCATGACTAAAAATCACTGCTAGCTAGCGTAACAGTACAGTCAGAGTGTACTACAAGGTGCTGCAACACAAAGAGAAACAAAAGTGGTACCATTTCTACAAAGGAAACTTGAAAGCCCTTCTATGGTACACATGGGTATGTCACTCTTTCTACAGCTAGTAGCCCTCAGAAGATTTTTTGTAATGAAACTGTTTAAAATGGAGAACACACACAAAAATATTGCTCTCACCTCCCCAGCATCTGTTTAAATTGTAATACATCCCTAGAGCTTCAATTTTTAAGAAAACAAGTCTCTCTGATGCATTTTACATCTGCCCTTTGATTGCAAGAGGGGTAAAGAAGCAAGAATTCAGCATGAACTGGGCTCCAAACTCCTGTATGAATGAGAAAGGTATTTTTCAGTTGCTAGCCAAAATACAAGGAGAAAAGGTAGCTGATCTAACAGGTACCACTTCATGATCTACCATAGAACTGCACTAATACAAACCAGCTTTGCCTCACCAAAGTATATAAAAGAACTGTGTTGATTAACTGCAGATGAAAATCCAGTCGACAGGTCTTAAAGAAAAAGGGATGGAAGAGCCTAGAGCTCTACTAATGACTGGGACTCTACAGAAGATAATCTTTGTGTTATCTGCAGAAGCAAAAGGGTGGGTGTTACTCAAATCTGCTTATGAAGCAGAGTAGCATTTTTCAGTTTGTCTACTTATGAGAGCAAATGAGTTCCATCTGCTGAGAAACAGGACTATTTTCATGCCAAATTCCCACTCATGCTCTAAACAGTATTTTCTAATAACAACCATAAAAAACACTCTATGAAATACAACCTATACTGAACTGTTACCTACACCTGCTGAAGGGAGGAAATTAAAACACACTGATCTGCTGTTTGCCTGCCTTGTTAGTAAAACTCCTACATTTTGCTCAGCTGTTGCTGTGCTGGATCAAACACACCTGCAATTCTGTATCTTTCTTTGATCCCTGCAGACTACAAAGCCAGGTTTCCAGTCAGGACAGAGAGACCTAAAATATTCTTCAGCCACGGAGATGGGAGTTCAGAAGGTAGCACAGATAAATAGGTTTCCTGTTACTAAAACTACTTAAACCATAGGAAAAATAAGTTAATAAATGAATAACCCCCTGTATTGCTGCATAAAGCAATAGCAACAATAGCATCCAATGGAAGGCTCCACAAAAGGCTTTCAAAATTAAAACTCAGAGAAATCCCCAGCTCCTTTCTCTTATTCTACTGTCACCGTAGCTATACAGTGTTATTAGAAGAGTGTCATGTCACAAAGTAGAGTTTCTAATACTGTCATTCACTGCAGATACTTATGCCTACAGGATTACTTAAAGTAAGAGCTTAAAACTCAGACCCAAAAGCCTGTTTCACCTGTTGTTAGGCCCACTGAAGCTTTGGAGGTTTTATTCATATGTAGTGGCATAGACCAGACCAAGTGCTGTGAAAATGGGTGTGCGTTCACCACCCAGCCTGAGGACTGATTCTTCTGTGAGAGTAGGAGTAACTCACAGCATCCTAAGGTGAAAATGCATTTTAATGGATGCCTGTACATTCCTATTCAGTACTGAAGCTTGGTTACGATATCTATCAGAAAGAATGTTGACCGGAGATCCCCGAAGTCTCACTGTGTCTCAATTCACTTCACAACTATTAGCGTGAGTTCTCCCTGTGCTGGAGAACACAAGGACCTGTGTTAAAGTCTGGTGACAGGAGTTACTTAAAAATACACATCGCTTTAAAATTAGCACCCAAAAGAAGAATGCCAAGGTAACAGCTTGAAAACTTGGGCCTCTCTTTGTAGGGATCACATACAACACAGAGAGCAACCAGCAGAGCTCTTGGGAAAGCTCACCCTTTTCTTCTCTGAGCCACCTACGGCCCATCCACAGAGAAGCATAAGCAATGAAGAGCGCTGTCTTGAAACAGATTTTAACTCGTGTGTTAGCAGTAAGTGATGTACAGGGTGTAGTGGGCTCTCAGCTACGCTGCCGTCACTCCACAGCTATCTGACTGGCCTTAGCGGCTGGGGTTACTAAACATCGGGGATCCACACAGAAGACACGTAGTAGGGCAGGTGTTGATAACCTGAGAGATCTCAAACACGGGTAGGATAAGCTTAAAGCAGCATAAACCACGCTTCCCTCCCCGGCTGCCTACTCTTTATGTCACCCGGTGCTCAGCCATGCAGGCAGCCGTGCCCGAGCCCAGCCTGGGATTAGCGCTGGGGCACCCCAGCCCCTTCCCTGCCCACCCATCCCGCCTCACCTCGGGCAGCGGTGCTCCTGTGCGGGCAGAGGGAGCCGGGCTCGGCGAAGAAAAGAGGACAGGGCTTGGAGTGAAGCCCTCTAGAGTGGCCCCGCCAGCTTAAATCCACACTGGGGTAGGGATTAGCCGTGGTGACGAGGGATAACAGCTGTGTTTACAGCAGTGCTTTGGACCTATTAGGGCTTGGTGCGGTACCTCTGCAAGGTACCCATCAAAACCAACGCGCTTCAGGACCCGGGCGGAGCTCGGTGCCTGTTTAAAAGTCCCTCAAAACCCTGAGAACTTTGTGGGGTTTCTACGGGCAGCTCAGCCGCTTCTGTGAGCAAACGGGCGGAATTCACACAACAACCCGCACTTCATGAAGCGGCCACGGTTCCATCCCTCAGCCGCCCCCCCCATCCCAGCGCCTCACGGCTCCGGGGCCGGCAGGACCCGCTCGGCTGGGGCAGCGCTACCCGCAAACGCGGGCGCTCCGCTCGGCACCACCTCCGTCCCGCCGGGCTCCCACCCCCGCCCGCCGCCAGCAGCGTCCCCTCCTCCTTACCGCGGTCACCGGCTCCGGTCCCGCCGCCGCCGCCGAAGTTGAGCGGAGCCGCCGCCGGCTCCAGGCGGGCTGAGGCGCGTCCGCCGCTCCCCCCCCCGGCGGTTGCTGTTGCCATGGCGACTACGCTGAGGCGGTTTGACCCGAGGGCGGCGCGCGCCCGGCCGCAGGGCCCGGCCCCGGGACGGAGCGGACCCGCGCAGGGGCCTGCTCTGTGCATTGAATGTGCGGTGGTAAATAACGGGGCGGTGGAACCAGGGAGTCACAGAGCGCTTCGGGATGGAAACGTCTTAAAGTGCATCCAGTTCCAACCCCTGCCACGGGCAGGGACACCTCACACTAGAGCAGCTTGCTCCAAACCCCTGTGTCCAACCTGGCCTTGAACACTGCCAGGGATGGGGCAGCCACAGCTTCCCTGGGCACCCTGTGCCAGCGCCTCAGCACCCTCACAGGGAAGAGCTTCTGCCTTAGATCTAACCTGAACTTGCCCTGTTTCAGTCTGAACCCATCACCCCTTGTCCTGTGGCTGCAGTCCCTGCTGAAGAGTCCCTCTCCAGCATCCTTGTAGCCCCCTTCAGACACTGGAAGCTGCTCTGAGGTCTCCACACAGCTTCTCTTCTCCAGGCTGAACAGCCCCAATGTTCTCAGCCTGTCTCCATACGGGAGGTGCTGCAGTCCCTGAGCATCCTTGTGGCCTCCTCTGGACTAGCTCCAGCAGCTCCGTGTCCTTCTCACGCTGAGGACACCAGCACTGCACACAGTGCTGCACGTGGGGTCTCACCAGAGCAGAGCAGAGGGGCAGGATCACCTCCTTTGACCTGCTGGTCTCAGTGCTGGTGATGCAGCCCAGCACACGGGTGGTTTCTGGGCTGCAAGTGCATGCTGGCTCATCTTCAGATTGTCATCGACCGGTCACCCTCATTTATTTATCACCAGGACTTCCAGCAGTAGCTAGAGCTGTCCAAAGGGCTTCAGTCATGGGTCACAGGTTTCATTGGGTTTAGAGGGATGAAGAATGATGAGGGGTTGGCGTGGGAGCTAGAAGGGAACGAGGGAGGCGAAGAGGAGGAGGCTAAGGATGGAGGTTTGTGCCATTGGGAAGGGGAAGGACATGTGGTGTCAGAGGGATCATCTGTGAAACAAACACGTTACAAGAAGAGTCTTGTGCACTGGGATCTGAAAGAGATGTGTGTGGATCTGGAAAACCATGAGGAGTGGCTGTGTTTATTAAAAGGTCAGCGAGGACAGCTGTATTTAGTGAGTGGTCAGTGAAGTGAAAAAGAGTGAAAACTGGACCCGGGGACCATGCTGGTCTGTACAGTACATGCATAAATCAAAACAGAGCAGCTAAAACATTGCGGGCTAAAAGATTCCCAGCACAGTCTAAATTAAAATGTATGAGGACTTCTTTTCCTTTGTCTAGTTTATTATTAGATCAAATAACAAAACCAGACTAACAAAGAGATTAGAAGCATTTTCTGCTCTAATTATCTGTGGAGGATTACGTGTCTGTCCCCAGCTCCAGCCCAGCGCAGCGCAGCACACTACCCAGGCTGCAGAGGTTTATGACATTCTGGCTGTGCTCTGCTCAACACAGGATTGTTGAGTTTTAATTAAAAGCCATCTTAAATGGCTAAAGTCCTTTACATTTTCACCCATTAAAACGTCTTTCAACAGTCATCAACTCTGACTAATGCAGAACAAACCCCGTCTTGAAAATACTTAGGGACCAGGCAAATGAGGTGTTGTATTTTCAGTGGGGTGAATTCATGGGAAATTCCTGCCATGAATTCGAGACAGTGGTGACTGTGATCTTCAGGAGCATTTCTTTGCAGATACATAAGCCTCACAATGAAAAAAGTCATTTATCTCTCCTATACCTTATTAAGCAGTTGAAACCAAGGATTCTCCTGCTGTTGTACTGATAGGACTTACCTCATCAGTCAGCGTTCAAACCACCAGTTGCTTAGTGCTCTGGTAAGGTAGACAGGGTAAAGCTTTATTCCATGTTATGTTTTCCAGGACAATTCCATGATTATCGAGTTTCACCATTATAATTTTTAGTGCTGTCCATTCAGGACTGCTGTTTTGTGTGATTTATCGGATGCTGCCCTGACTCACCTGAGCATATTACGAACCCCAAGCTGCAGGCCCCTGTGATGGGAGCTGTACAGCCTTCACGTTTCAGTGCCAAAGTCACAGACCTCTGGCACTGGCACTAAAGAGAGGCTTCTTCAATCTGCGTGGGTCCAACCACAAGCAAAAAATCTCACTCCATCACTGATAAAAGTCAAGCATAATGCGATAGGGTTATATCTGGCCTGCTGGGTTTTGGCTAAGTTGGTGAAGCATACCAATGAATATAATGGGGCTCACAGAGGGAACATTGCCTTTTTCATAGGCTTAAAACCCAGCTTAGAAAAGTGCCACTTTCAGAGCTATTTGTCATATTTTTGCAGTGCTTGTTTTCGCTCAGCAAAGCAGTTTATCACTGACTGGGGAGGTCTTCTTCCTGCTGTTTACTTCCAATCCAGTCAGCCCACCCACACAGAAGTGCTCTATAAGCAGAAAAGAGAAAGTTCATTCAGTCTTAAGCAGCAGTCCCAGCCTTTTTGTGGCTGAGGCTCCTTTGGGAAAACTGGCAGTGTTACCCAGGCTTTCCTGGTGAATGTCTCTTTCTTTTCCTCCTCACTGTGGGGCTGCCCCTTTCTCCCTCCACTCGGTTGTGGGCATGAGGCTGTGCCCATCAAGGCTTGGCTTTGATACTTCTGCTGCTGTGGGGTGTCCCCTCACCCCAGAGGTGTCATATTGCCATCAGGGACCACAATCCAGAAGGTCAAAAAAATCAACTCAGAAAATAGTATCCTGGGTCAGTAAAAGAGGCAGATACTTGGATACTGTGTCCCAGGGCACAGCTGGGTGAAGAGCACACTGTACAGGTCTTCCTCAGGAAAACCTCTTGGATAGGACTATTGCAGACAGAGCTGTGTTTCATCAAGGACTTTTGTCTTAGATGAACATACCATAATGTCATTGCAAGGACAGTTCTTGCTATAGCGAAAAGCATTTCTCCTGTACAAGCTCCTGAGTGAGAGGCCTGTTGCTGTATCTGAGTAGGCTCTGATGTTCGCTTTTTGCACTTCTCTCATTTAGGAGGAGATGACAGTTGCTATGGTTTACTAAAGCCTAGAGATACTGAAGCCATTGAAAACAGAATCACAGCGTGCTACACTGCCAGGAGTGGAAAATGGTCACTTAAAATTAGTATTAACTAAAGGAAGAAAATTAAGGAAAGAACATCAGGGAGAAGCAATCACTTCAGACGACAGATTTGCGTAATGGACAAGTATTTATTGTGAATGAGCCCCCAAGTTAAACGTTTCAAGGGACACTAGGAAAGCAATAGAAAACATCTGCTTCACTGTAGGGAGGTGGAATGAGTTACCATTAGGAGCACTGCGCCCCTAACCTTGATGGCACTAGGAAGTGACAACCAACACATTTCGTCTTTGCTGCATGCATTGCCCACTCAGTGCAGCCAGCTTTAACTGCTTATTCCATCTGATGTACTGTGATCAGTGATGAGAGGCTGGATCTACACTGTTCCTTGTGTACTACAGAACCCTGTTGCAGTGATTGTACTTAGTTACGGCCCTCAAAACCACTGATGGCCATTCACAGAGACTATCCAGAACACAATAACCAAACAACCTTCCAGCCATGGCATAGCCCCTTCTCCCTGAAACATCCTTTAAGCTGGGGATTCAGAGCTGACAGAACCACTGATGCTTTTGCCTCTGTGCATCTGAAGTAGGCAGCTCCAGAAAACCTGATGCACAGGTGTTAAAATGTTGTTCCTTCCTTCTTGCCTTTGTGCTCACCATCATAAAGAATCATTTAGCAGAAGTGTAGTGGTGTGTTTAATTGTGGATTGACTTCAGTGAGCAACCCAACAAATATTAATTCTGTATTTTTAGCGCTGTGAGTGAAAATGATGAAGTGTCATGAAATATTCAGCCAAAAACCAGATGTAGAAAGGCAAGCTGAGCAGCAAAAATTACAACACAGATGGTCGTGATAAATTAATTGAAGACACTTAGGCTGCAAGGGGGGAGATGCAAAAAAAACCTGCCATAGAGCCTATAAGTAGACAGATGTCAAAAATATCTGTGATTATGCGCTTAATTGCACTCTCTATGATTGCTTGATTCCTAATGTGCACTATTAACAAACAGTAGTCTCCAAAGGGTATTGTCAAGGTTGTTGGCTTTTAAAATGACCACATCTCAAAGGCTGTCACAGTCTCTAACACCACCTTTTTACAGCAGTAGTATGTTTTGCAGCTAGAATTCTCATTATGTGACAAAAATTGCTTTAGTACTAGAGATGGAAATGCTTTCGCACCGTATTTAAAGGGGTTTTGCCTTTGTCTTACCCAAATACGTGTTGTTAAACTGATGCAAATGGAACTGACAGCAACTCACAGATTTTCATTAGTCCCAGGAGGCTTTGAATTGTTTGTTCTCTTGCATCCAAAAGTGAATTTTGTACTGTCCAAAATTCAGTGCAACAGGAATTTTGCCATTAAATTCAGCAGGAGCAAGACTTTGTCCATACACTGAGTTTGCTCCAGAATCCAGAGGCAATTTGAGCTGATTTACAAGGGAATTAAAACCAAAAAGTGGTTGGCAGAAGGAAGATGATAATGCTGTCATTTCTTTTAATACAAATGTAGAACATAGAGAGAATCCAATTGTTGCTCCACCCAGTGTATAACCTAATTATATCACTGAAACTTTATGGGATGTCTCATGCAAGAAATACTAGCTTTATCAGACGCATCCCTTCAGGAGACAGCAGCAGGAAGACAGAAGCTAAGTATACCTATGGAACTGCTTTGGGGATAGAAGGCTGGAGGACACAACAACAGGGAGGCAAGAACTGAAAACTCAGACAAATCCCAGTGGGATCACGCTGTTTGCGTAGTGCCTCCCAAAGAACATTGTGCCAACTCTTCCCACTTTGAGGCAGACAGAGCTCTGGAGCATGCCTGTAATCCCAGTGGGTCTAACAGACACTTCTTTTAAACACTTAAAGAAAGATGCAGGGTCCAAAATGTCCCTGTCACTACATCCTCAGGCCTTAAAGCCTACATACTGCAGCTAGGAAAGCAGGATCACCCTTTTTCTATTGCTAACAACTGCTTAAGAATAAAGGTTTCTGAAATTATGGTATTTCACAGGGGAGGGCACCCTGTGGACGTTTGAATCAAGTGCACATTCCCTGGGGTATCACAGCCATGGATCTTTCCCATGTCACCCACATAGCACATGGAAAACACTGGTATATAAGTAGGTTTCACCCCACCATTTGGGCTGCTCCTGACACTGCTCCACCAGCCTTCCAAGCACTCAAATACTGGCTAAGAGCATCAAATGCCTTTTGGCATACTGCAACCCTCACACGGGCTTGGCCCTGGAGAAATCTTTCCTTTCAGGGAGGCTGCTCCCTGCTTTCCCCATGCTTTCTGCACTTAGAATCATAGTCATGGAACAGTTCATATTTAAAGCCAGAAGAGCCTGAGTGTTGCGGGGACTAGGGGAGATTCTAGTTGCTGCCTGTGGGTCACAAGCAAGCCATTAAAGTAGGATCACAAGGGTGGGGAACTGAGGAATTCTGGCATGAGTTTGATTTTTCAGTTCTTATTAAACTTGCTATCTTTAAAATGTGGATTCTTCAGGTATATCTTAAAAGCCTTGAACATAATTCCTTCAGTTAAATGCCCGTTTTCCAACAGATATGTAGCATTACCCACCCACAGACCTGTATTTCTTTCAGCGTGGGAGACCACCATTTGAAACTCTAATCCCACAAATGCTGAGATTTATTCTAAATCTAGAGCCTGTGATTTATTTATTTATTTATTTCAAGTTTCATTTAAATTCAACTCAACAATTGCTCTTTGCTTACAGCCAGCCCCAGGCCACCCCATTCATCCATTACCCAGCATTATGCTGAGACCATCAGCAACTGAAGACAGTACATGCCGCAGGGGGGCTTCACTGGGGAAGGTGTTGAATGCAGTGATTTAGCAATAGCACATGGTTTTAGTCTCTTAAGCAGACGGTGATCTATGGAAGCAGATGCATCTAGTAAATTGTATTCACAACACGTAGAGAGTCAGCTCAATCGGTCCTGAGCCTCTGTGCCCACAGCTGAGTTGTAGTATCTCGCTGCGGCACGGTCCTGCACAGCACTGGAAGGTACAACTCCATACCTGCGGTATGGAGAAGCAAATAAAGGCAAGAGAACAAGCAGAGGGTGCTGGGCAGCAGCTATCAAGATGTATTTGAAATAACTCAGGCTCAGCCTAGTTGAGATCTTCTAATTTGATGCTTATCTGCCGCTCCACCCCACAGTATGACAGAAATGCTCTGGAGCCTGCCAGTAAAATGTTCTACATCATAACTCAAAATACTAATTATTTGACAAGCTAGTGCTCATTTTCTTATCAGGTTTCTGCTGTGATTATAAATGGTTAAGCAAGCTGTGTAGTAGGAGACGTAATCTGCTGTAATACTCTGTGGTCTGATGCACGCACCTAGATTGGAGTGTTACTTAAGCTTTAATCCCCGAGAAATCAGTGATTACCCACAGGGACAAATGGAGGGCTGTTTATAGTATAGTTGCTAGACAACAGGGCACCATTTAAAGTCTGTTTGTCCAAAGATTAAGGCATTTCCGAGGCTAACAACTTTTCCAACAACCTGCTTATGGAAAGCAGAATTTAGAGCATGCCGATTTTCAAGAGGGAAGAGAGGAACATCATTATTTATTGGCAGTTTCGGTGACATGGGGAAACAGTGAGTGTGGTGCAGAATGTAGAGAAAGAGGCTCATAGGGCTTAGTCTGCAGAGAAGCAACAAAGGAACAGCAAGGTGGGGACTATGCACAGGTTCTTGCCACCCCTCTGCACCCCAAGGTCTGTGTTTCGTCAGTGTTTCTATAGTAGTGCCACTACTTGGATGCTCTAAAGTCGTTCATTGGCTCCCTCACAGAGAAGAACCAAAAAAGAGTAAAAAATGACAATGTACACCGTTAAATCCATCTTTTCCCCCCTTTTCCTCTCCTGCGAGTGTTACAGTGACTACCCTTGCTCCTTTTGGCAAGGCAGGGTGTGTAAGTGGTGCAGAGCTGTGCTGCATTTATCAAGTTCTCTTTGGAAATGCTCAGCTACAAACTACATTGCTAATGCCTCACTGGTGCTTCCTTACATACTGCAATGCTGTCACACATAGTTTTGCCTCTCTTTAGAGTTTTTTGTTGTCTCTTTGACTGCATTGTCTTTTCCTTCTTCCCAGTACAGAAAATGAAGCAAGGAAGGAATATGGGTGGGAAGAGGAGAGAGTCCTGGGTATGAAAGAAGCAGGAGGACAAGAAAGGCAACAGGCTCAGAGAAGTGAGATTCTCCTGACCTGTCTTTTAGATCCCATTCCCTGGTTTATAAGAAGCAAGTGTCTGGATGATATTTACAATAGATGGCCTCTGGGTTGCTTGGCAACTTTCTGAAACAGTCTTGGGGTTCTGCAGAGAAGGAGCTGTTTGAAGTGTGTATGAGTGCTTCACAATCCCATCCTCTGAAATGGTCTTCTCCAAGCTCTTCTTAATACAGGGCAACAAGACTGTCCCTTTTCTTTTTCATGTTGTAAAGTCCATGGAGGACCTTACAGACGCCTGGTGCCTGAAATGCCCTCTGTGACCTCTTCCTCTACATGGAGAAATTCAGGGGGTTTGGGCAACTGTGCCACAACTTGTGCAGAATCAAAATCTTGTCCTTCCAGGCCTTCTTTTTGCTGCCCCACGGATATCCAGGGACTGTTTGTGTGGTGAAAACGCATTCCCTCAAACAAGGATTTAAGGATAATGTCCACTTTGCTGCCAAATAAAGGTGGAATAAGCTTCAGTCAGTCCTTCATGATGAGAAGGTCATTGCAAAGTGATACATTCTCCAGTCAGTCTCACTGGACACTAATAAAAATACCCAGTGGAGCCAGGCTCATAGCACATCCCTGTGAGACCTTATCTGAAATTACCTCTTACACTGAGACAGAGGAAGCAGAGGGAGCTCTGAGAGTGGTTTTTCAACCAGCACTTCTTTGTTATGGTACTTTGTCTACAGCACAGCATCCCCAGTGCGTCATTAACTTCTAAATGGTGGCACAGAAAATCTGTGCAGCTGAGAGCAGGATTTGGCCTGCATATTACTAAGATTTGCAGTTCTGGTCCGTGCTCTTTCAACAGCCATCAAGTTGAGGAAGTTCTCAGTTTGAGGAATGGCATTAATGCACAGCATCATGAGGAAAGCAGAGATACATGGCCCCCAGAGCACTGCCTTCTTGTGAGACAAAGGCAGTCAGGGCCAGCTGTAACTCCCAGGCCAGCCATTTAGATGCATAGACACAAAACCTCCGAAGTACATCACACACGTCCTCCCAGGCTGAAGCTATCAACTGCAAAGCCAGAGGAAGATTTGATCCTGGATTATCTGCATGAACTTGAAGGGACAAATGGGAGCCAATGCAGACTTTGTGGAAGATTTCCTCCCTATAGACGAGCCAGGCAGATTGCAGTCACTGTACCAGGGTGTTTTGCTCCTTTCCTATGATTAGCATCCCAGGAAGAAAGTTCAGAACATGCAGGCTTTGGTTTTGCAAGGCACTGAGCTCCCTGTGTCCCTTCCCTACCAGGAAAAACCAGAACGTGAGGGATTTCCACCAGTTCTGTTGAACCAGGTCATTTGTTGAAATAAAGGGACTGGAGCTGCTGAAAAGCTGAGGACTGGGTGATCAGGCAGCTCTGCAAGCAAGAGCCGAGGCAGTTCTTTCTGTATGCAAAAGCTGTCCACCCCCTTATATCAAGAGAAGACAGCCATTCCCTCATGGAAGTTTGCAAGAAACCCCTGAACATCTCCATTCAACTTTGCCCTCAATGCGTTCTCTGACCCACTGTAGTCACTTAGGCTCTCCACAGAGGAGAAGGCAGTTTGAAGTGCAGCAGTGGGCACCGTTCCTGGTCCAGTCTCTGAGCAGGTCACTCTCTGCAGCCCCCATTTCCAGTGCTTGTGGTCTGGAGAGAATGGCTACACATGGAGATGGGTACAGAGCCTGAGCTGTGCTCCTGGACTGGGGCTGGGCCCCTCGGAGGGGATGGAATCCTTCATAGCAGTGGGCACACAAACCCACAACAGCTCTGCCTGCTTGGAGGTGGATGCTGCAGCTCCGCTTACCAAGGGCTGATGGTGTGCAAGTGGTGCTGGTGCTAAGTTCACACCAGGTACTTCCCCAACGCATTGCCTGCCTGGAAAGGAACGGTTTAAAAGCAATAGCCTCCCTTCTTTCCAGAGTGAAATGGGACTGTGGAATGGCAGCCTCCTCACGGCTTGCCTACCAGGAGGAAGAAACGGCTTCATTGGAGAACAGCTACTGCAAGGACAGTGATTCTGCTCCCAATTCTCCCAAATAAGATATTCCCCAATATTCAATGCTGCCTTTCCTTTGCTTCATACAGACAAGCCCCAAGTGCCAGCAGAGATGAACTAGCAACTGGAATGAGCAGGCTACTCCCTTGAAGAGGGAAGGCTGGGTGCTACTGTCCCTGAGGAGCTGTTTCAGCAGCAGGTAGCAGAACCAGAGAGATTCCCCTGGAAAATTACTGACAAAAAGTGCTAACCAAGCACCCCATCCATTTCCAGCCGCTTCTTGACGAAGTGAGATCACTGTCAGCAAGGGGGACAGAAACACACAGCACGTTATCCATGCCTGACAGCTCACATCGCCTACATTTTGCCAGCAGAGTCCAGCACAGCTTCCTGCAGGCAGTGACCAGCTTGCTTTGACAGCGAGGGCTTTAAACAGGGAAGCGCACACACAGGCACGATGCTGAGGGGTAACGTAACTTCTGGAGTGAGATTTTAGTGGCAGCCAAGCTGCAGCGTTCAAAGCAGAATCCGACTGCTGTCTTAGCTTCCCCTCCAACCGCTGGTAGGTCGTACCAGAAAGCAAAGTGTCCTGGTGGTGCTGGTCTCTAAGGGAGCTGCTGGAATACAGGGTTGCTGGATCTGAGGAGTGGTTTCAGCAGCAGCAGCTTGACTCCTTGGGTTGTGGTGCCCAGCAGCAGCTCTCCTCCTTGCCAAGTGGTGTGTCTTCACACAGCCCCTGAATGCGCAGACGATACAGCTTGTGGCACTGGCCTTCCTCTGCTGTCCAGCGGTGTAAGAGCATCTCCTTCCCCAGGGTCTCAGCAGGCCCCTGGATCACTGGGGCAGCTGAGCCAGAGAAATGAGCCTTGGCACTGCCTACTTTGCCTTGGTGTTCTGATGTGCTTGTGGAAACGTTGCTGTGACAACATAAGAGTCTTGATATAGGGATATACCAGCCCCCACCTCTTCAGTGCCTGTATGGGGACACTGCTCCTCAGTTGCTCTGTCTTCTTCTGTCTTGGTCTTTCATAACTCCCAGTAACCTGGAAACAGACCAGGGCAACCTTGGGATCTGCACTGAGTCACAATGGTTCTGGCTGGTTCTGCCTCCTCCTACATCCTAATATGAGACATGGCATAGAGAGGCTCTGGGGCTAGACCCTGCTACCCACACTGACCATCCACCTCACAGGACCAAGGAAGCTTCTTGCTCTGCACAGCTGAAAAGCTGCTCCATTTCACAGAGGGCTTCCTAACATCTTGTTGCTGATCTAGTGATTATGGAGGAGCAGACAGGCTAAAATAAACAGTGCAGCAGCAGTTAGCACTCTATCATGAAAGAGAGCATGTGTGTGTGTGTGTGTGAGACTGAGTCCCATTTTAGAAGCTCAAAGAGCAGACCTTAGCCAGCTTAATGCTTCAGGGCTTTTTCCTTTCAATGAGGTACGTTTCATATGGCTGCAGTTCAGTAACTGTTGGTGTGAATGACTTGATGCTATTAGTACTCAGAGTTAAGGTGTACAACTAGAGTTGTGCTGATTTCACTGTGTTCACACCAGCATGGGATCTAACCCATGCATACAACAGAGCAGTCTCTGGCTTGGGATGCCTTTGCCCTCTATTGACTCTCGTTTCAGCCCTGCTCTGAGCAAGCTCTCTGTGCCTGTCACACACTGAAGATTTAGACTGGAGATGAGCTCCAAGCAGGAGGTCAGATTTTAACCCAGCTCAGCCACAGAGAATTGAAGCCTCTTCTTTCTGCTGTAAATATTTATCCAGCACATTCCCGATGCTTTGGGAGATAATGATAGAAGATTAGAATGATTATCATCTCTGCAAGGAGTGGCTTGCTGTGATTCATGAAGCACAGCTCAGCCAGAACGAACCTAGTCCTGTACCAGCAGCTGAAACGCAAGGAAGCTGAAAGGGGCAAACACTGATGTGTTCTCAGTGACAGGGCTACATGAGGATTACTTCTGTGATGTCTGAGTCCAGTGTTCCAGAAACTGCCTGGCCTCTGCACAATAATTCATTAACGCTACTGAAAGGCTTTGAAAAGGGCCACAAAAGAGTGGCCAAAGAAATCACACTGACTCATGGGGCCCAGTGCTGGGCATTGAACTGATGTTCATTTTATGCTAGCAAGAAAGAGCTGGAAGATGGAGGTGAGCACCCATGGGCACTATGACACTTTATAAAGAAGCAGGGCCAGCACTTAGAATGGCTGAGGCAGCAGCACAAGGGAAAGAAGGAAGATTGAGTTGCAGGAAGCTGAAGTGTTCACTGAGCTTGTACTATAGTGTGGTTTTGCTCCCTTTCCCCCCCAGCGCATCGTGCCACACTGGTGCAGGACAAAGACAGGTAAATGCAGTTCTGAGTTATTAGACCAACTGTAATGAAACCATAACACCAGTGAGGAATGCTGTTTTCAGCAGAAACATATCGGTCACCTCTCACAGGGGCTTCAGCATCCTGATTCAGATGGCTCTGTGACAGGATTTACCTGCACATTTATCCTTTAAGGTGTTTCCTGGCTATTAGAGCTATCATTTGGCTCAGTGGGTGGTTTATTTATCCTTTATGGAAGCTGTAACTGTCCGAGAACTGGTCTTCTTTCCAGTGACCTAACAGGTGCCATATGGAGAGCTTCTCGCCTGCCATCTGCTCCAGCCTGGCTGTGGAGGCAGCAATCATTCAGTTCCCACTGACACTCAGTCCTTGAGGTGTGTGCTGATTGCCCGTAACAGTTCAATAAGTCTTACTTGTGATGTGCACAACTATCCAATAAGCAGAGGATTAAGACCATCTGTCTCATTAATGGCCCTTATCCCTAAATGGTGATGATGCCCTGCCAATGCAGGTAGCTCCTCTGAGGTTAGCACAAGGCAAACAATTTATGACAGCCAAGGATCCGGCCAGCATTCTGAGCCTGCACTTCACAGATGCAGTGCTATGGTCTTCTGCTTGGCAGAGGACACACTTTGCACTGCCAAGTGTGGTGTGATTCCTGGGGTAATGTTTTGGCAGTGTGCAGTGAATGATGTGTGATGTGAGGGGTGGCAGCCTGGGCACAGCATGTTGCTTACCTTGGACCTGAGAAGCATGGAGGCCTGGAACCTGTAATGAGCAGGATGAACACGAGTGTGTGCACTCTTAGCGTGTGTTGGGGTGATTTAATGACAGAGCTGTCTAAGAAAGGGGGAAGATGCATAAGCATTCCATGCACAATGTACACACATTAAGCTGTCCTCTCAATTGGGCACTACGGGAGTCAGGAGTTGTGCTGCAGGAGCTGAATGACAGCAAGGCACAGAGGCAGGGATCAGTATTTCAGGTCAGCAGAACAAGAAAGGAATTGAAAGGACAAAGCTAAAGTACAATCTTATCACTGCAGATTGCACTGCAGGACTCTGGAGCACCTTGGTTTAGAAGTGTCTGAGAGCAATAGGAAGAGCAGAAACATGAGAACTCCTGCTGTCCTCTATGACCAGGTCTCACTCCCCCTTACCCTGCCACCAAAACTAGGAACAAATTCACTTCTAGGCTCTCCTCAGGCTGTTCCATCCCAACAGCTCAAACACAAAACTGGCAAGCTCAGGACAAGCAAACTGCTGAAGGAGCAGAATCTCAGAGGGAGTTTAGCTGGCTTGCCTGGCTGATCCATCAAAGACACTCACTATTCAACAGATGGGAGCAGTGTGGGCCTCTTCGTGATGCAGCAGAAATAGCCCAAGCAAATGTGAATGTGTATTACTACCCAAATAGCACTGCCTCCCATCCATCAGATGAGACACAATTGTAACCTAAGATGTTGTGCACAAACCGAGAGGACTCTGTGCCTGAGACAGAAATCCCTGCACTATGTCACAGAATCCCAGACTGGTTTGGGTTGGAAGGGACCTTAAGATCATCCAATTCCAACCCCCTGCTGTGAGCAGGGACACCTCACACTGGAGCAGCTTGCTCCAAGGCCCTGTGTCCAACCTGGCCTTGAACACTGCCAGGGATGGGGCAGCCACAGCTTCTCTGGGCACCCTGTGCCAGCGCCTCAGCACCCTCACAGGGAAGAGCTTCTGCCTTAGATCTAACCTGAACTTGCCCTGTTTCAGTTTGAGCCCATCACCCCTTGTCCTGTGGCTGCAGTCCCTGATGAAGAGTCTCCAGAGTGACTCTCGCTAGCACCAAAGTGGTGGTAACCTCGTGTCCTGCATCTCTCACTTTAACCAGAGAACTCTGGCTCCTTGCAGCAGCGCTGAGCCCATCAGCCCATTTGTCTTTCTCATTCTGGCTCCCTAAGGCAGATGCCTGGGCTCCTGCCAGGGCTGCTCTTTGTGCCATCTGAGCCAAGCCCAGCTTCATCCCAGCACAAGAGACTTGTGTGAAGGAGAGGGGATTGCTCTTGCCCACATCTGGACTCCTCCCCTGGCGCACTCCTGGGGACCGTGGCAGGTTCCCACTGCCCTCACATTGCTCCCAGCAAAGCCCATTTCCCATCCCTCATTTCCCGTACAGCCGCACAGCAGGGAAGGGCTGGACACCCCATGGAGCACAGCTTGGGCACACAGGCAGGAGAGAGGGGCTGCGCTCCTGCCTGGATTTGCAAGAGGGAGAAGCAGAGTTTCCCTTTGGGCAAGCAGTGACCAGGACAGGCCGAGCCGGGAGAGGTGGGTCAGGAACTGCTGCTGCTGCTGGAATTCCACATGCCTGCCACAAGGCATCTTAATGGAAGCTAAAAGCTTTGCAGAAGGACAACTTGACTCCAAGTGAGTGACAGGAAGATGACAGGCTAATTTAATGCTTCATTTTTAGCAGCATTATGCTGAAGTGTAGGATAATGGTGGACTGATTTAACCAGGTTCTTACTTCTGAGAAGAAAAGCAGAACAAAGAGAGCTACCTTTTTTTTCCTCTTTCTTTTTGCAATTTGCCATTATAATCAAGCAGCGACGTTCGTATCTGCGGCTCGATTGCTATATATAAACTTTTAATTGTCAATGAATGTGATCACAAGAACAGCTTTGCTTAAAACCAATACGCAGCACTACAAGTGTGCATTTAGTTAGGTTTGTGTAGTAACAAATAACACAGTCACCCTCCGGCTGGCTGAACACAGCAGTGTGCAGCCCTTTGAGATGGGTACAAATCAAACCAAGGAGAGAGCAGCTCCAAGGACAATGCCCAGGGATGGATCCCCAGATGAGGCAGGCTGCTCTAGGGAGGGGGCATGGACCATGTTCATCAGCCAGGATGAGTGCATGAAGGTGGGGCCTTTCCAGATGCCAAGACCATGCTCTGCACAGGGGGTAGCTGAGCATCGCAGTGTCACTGGGCTCCAGCTTGAGGGACAGAGGTGCACTCCTGCTTTCTTTGGAACCCTCTCCAGGAGCCTCAGGTGCCAGCATCAGTCCCCAGCACGAAACCAACTGGTGATCAAATGCACAAACAGAACTGCTAGTAAGGGTCGTGCCTACATTGCTCTGAGGAATGAGGTTAGGCTAATAACCAGCTGTGTATCTCTTACGGTGTGATTTACACTGGGAACAGGAATCTCCCGGGTAAACCAGGGATACTTCGTCCTTAGCTCAGACTCTAGCAAAGATGTAGTGCTTGGCAGAAAATCCACTCTTTCCTCTCCAGCTGCCTCTTGGCACGGATGGGGTGGAAGTGGATGCAGAAGGCAAGCATGCACAGCCCTTTTTCACCCATCCTTCCCTGGGAAAGCCTGAGAGAGCTCACTTGGTTCGAAGGTATTCCTCTCCCATTATCCCTTCATGAGATCCATCAAATACGTGCACTCACAGCACAGGCTGGACTACTCTAATTCCCCCTTACAGGGCTCATCACTTAGCTCCCACAGTTCTCACTGCTCTGGCAGAAGGGACCAGCGCATTGCATCCACCTCGGAGCATCCTCCACCCTGCACCCTGCTGTGTGCCCAGCAGTGCTCCTGGGCCCTGCAGCTGCCTCTGGTGGCCTTCCATGCCTGCAGACAGCATCCATCAGCACTCACAGCCACCAGGGTCCCACCAAGGGGTCTCAGATCAGCAGGAGAACAGACTGTGCTGCCCTGGATCCCAGGAGAAGCTGTCCCCCTGCTTTTCTCCACACACCTAAAATACACTGACAGCTTTCCTAATAACACCTTAAAACTCTGAAAACCAATAATGTTTATGTGCTTCATCAGTTCCACTTCCCTTTCCTCTCTCCGTGGGTCTGGTCTCCCTCATTAGAGAGCATGGTGTTTTTAGGATGTTGTTCAATAGCGCTTACTCTTTTACAGTGGCAAGATGCTTGTCAGTGGGGCAGTAAGCCATGATTACTGTCTTGCCTACCAGAGGGCTGAATGTTTGCATTCCTTTTCCTTCCTGATCACCTATCCCTGTGTGCTAACCCAAACCAGACCTCTGTTAGCAACGTGACCAAACCGATGTTGTGTACACTAAGCTGGGCATCACCTGCTCAATCACATGAGGTGGGGAGCGTCAGACGCTGAGGTGAGCAATGGTAGGTATAAGCCTCTTACACTCAGAGTCCCTCGGAGTGCAGGAGAATCCAGTCTGGTGTATGGCACAGCCAGGACACCAGTGCTTTAGGGTGCTGTGTCCCCCAGCCAGCCCTCTCTAGCTGCTGTCCTTCCTTTCTCCCCCTTTTCTGTTTGGTCTGAGATACATCCTTGCTGGCAAATGCTTTGTTGTGCACCATTTCGGCTCCACAGCAGCACTGCCCTTCCTAAGTGCCACTGGAGCATAAGCAGTAACATCACACGCATGGAAAAGAAGAAACCACTGAGGTGCACCTGCTGCTCAAACAACCTCCAAGCAGCAACTTCCCTCTTTTCCCAAGTTTTCCCTCAAGCCAAGCAAAAGCAGAGCATCTCCTGCTGTTTCTATGAGCACATACATCCCCTTAACTGCTACACCACCTCAGTAGCTCTGGGGTTGGGTACAGCCTCACAAGGCAAAACTGACACAGAAAATCCACACAGGCAAAGAGAAAAAGTGCTCATACCACACTGACCCATTCTTTAAACTGTGGTTTTCAACTGCTGAGCCTGCATTTGATCTCCAAAGGCAGGGCTCTTGAGGTAAGGGACACGGAGCTCCCTTCCAGCAACAGGCTGAAGTGACTCTCCCGTGCACAGCATGGGCAGTAGAAAACACACCCAGCACTCCTCCATCCTCTGATCTCCTGTAATCCAGCCTGCTAGCATCCTGCAGTGATTTCCTCCATGCCCACTGTCCGGAGCGTGCCCTCGTTGCCCTGGGCCTGCTTAACCCAGCTCTACCTTCATTTGCTCTAGGAGCAGCGTTACATAAATTACTTACTCACTAATGATGCCTCTCGTAAGCAAGCAAATGGGTTGACATCACCCACAAGCAAGATACCAGCTGCTGGGGAGGGATGGAGGCAGGGAAGAGGTGAGCATGTGTCTGCAGGCACAGGGACTGTTTGCACTGTGGCTGCATGGCAGCCCCGTCCTTCCAGGAGTGAAGGCAGCAGCCAGGGATGGTTCGGGCTGGAAGGGACCTCAGAGGATCTCAGCCCAACCTCCTGCTCACAGCAGTGAGACCATACCAGGTTGCTCAGGGCTTTATACAGCTGAGTATGGAAAGCTTCTGAGGACACAGGCTCACAACCTGCTCCAGCACTGAACTGTCCTCACAGGGAAAAAGCAGTTCCTTGTAGCCAGCCTGACCTCTTTCTGCAACTTAAGGCAACTTGGCCAGTTGTAAAGCTGGTTTAAAGTACCCCTATAGACAAAAATACCATGTAGATGCATTCAAACCAACCCACGCCTCTGCCCACATCTTTGTTCAGAGCAGCCCAAGCCTTCTCCAGCCTTTAATAAAACTGTTATACAATATTTGTTGTACACAGCATCATTTAATTTCTCTGTGGGAGGGCAGGAATTTGTTCATCTCCTAAATACCTCAAGCAAGCAAGACCATATGCACTAACACAGCCAAACTGACTGCGCAGCTTATGTTTCCTCCAGATGCTGCGTTACTCCCTTCATGCTACAGGGCCTTACCATTCAGGAACTACTCACTGCTCCTCTCCAGGCAGGACAAGCCTTATTCCAGACAACCTCTTCCTGTCCAGCTCAGCCTTCCCTGTGGGGTTAGATGCTCCTTCATGGACCCAAGCTGGCTGGTGACAGAGGCATACCCCTCACCAGAGGCCAGACACAGTCTCCTGAGTGCCTGACGCATCAATAAGCTGTGCTGTAGGAAGGCAGAGCCTCACCTCCTGAAGCCATTGCTGCTCCACAGGACTCCACCCCCCAACACCCACCTTCACACCTCCCAGAAGGGCAGTAAGTAGGGTCTGGTGTGAGCTGCTGCAGGGGGCACGAGAGGAAACTGCATCCACCTGCCCCATTGAGAACTCATCCAGCACACTGACAGCTGGGGGGGAGCAGGGAGGGAGGGAGGGAGGGAGGGAAGCAGTGGCACACATGGAAACAAGTGGTACTTGCTCCTGCCCACCTGTGGGAAGGGAGCTTGGCATGGCATGGCATTGCATGGCATGGTTTGGTGGCATCCTGCAGGGCAGTGCCAGCCTGCATTTCTGGGCCCAGATGTCCCTCAAACCAATTCAGATGAGAGTGGTCCTGCCAAGTCTCAGTGGCACCATTTACAGTTGTACACACAGACCAGCTCTGTGTTGATGTGTGGTGGAAGCAAACACTTCCACCTGCACTGACACCGTGATTTCAACTCCAAAAGCAGGGAATGAATCCAAATCCGCTCATCCCCACCCCTGCGCATAAAATGTGGTTTCACAATTGCCGGCTTTAACACAGAAGTGATTGCAGGATACTTTCATTTCTCTTCTGGTTTTCAGCCTCTTGGGTGTGCTCCAGTTACGTTGTGAAGCCTCTTTCTAGAAAGAAGAGTGCCAGAACTGATTGGTTTTTAAACCTAAAGCAAAACTGTCACAGCATCCCATAATTGTGTGGTGGCACTCAGGGAGAACAGCAAATGGTGAGACCTTGCACAGCAGCCTGATTGCTGCAGCCCATATTGCTCGCACTGAGGCATACCTGTACACTGGGGAAGCCCTTTAAGCTGAGGAACACTCCTAAAAGGTAAAAGACAGTGATGGAGCAGGGAATTGCCAGGGAAGTGGGAGGCCTCCCTTCTCCCTGTGGTTAGATTCCCAAACACAGCTCCCCAGATCTACAGCCTGCAAAACACTGTTCTTGAACGTAAAACACAGGGGGAAGTGTGCTCAGCCTGAGGGCTGCAGAGTTCAGCCTCTGCCTGCCCAAAAGAGAGGATCCAACTAGCACTGACTGCCCCGGACTCCTAGCAGTGCAGAAGCCCCGTCTGTACCCAGAAACTGGTGTTAAGTAGTTCCAAGCAGGTGACCCCAGGGATGCTGGATGTGTCTTCACACAGAGCACTGCGGAGCCTGAGCCCTGGGGAGGCAGCAGCAGCTGTAGGTGCTTCTGTGGGAGCTGCAGACCAGCCAGACGGAAGCTGGTCTGAAACCTGGGCTGAGACAGAGGTGGAAATCAATAACGTGATGAATAAATCGAAGAGCACTGATCTGCATTCGGCCCAGCTTCACCTCAAATGTGGATTCACAGGATCCCAGACTGGCTTGGGCTGAAAGGGACTTTAAAGCTCTCCAGCATCCTTGTGGGGCCAGCGGCAGCTCCCGCCCATCACTTCCCGGCTCCCGCCTGCTCCAACCCCCGGGATGCCGCTTCCCGGAGCATCCCCGTCCCGCGGGATGAGCAGGGCTGCGGGGCTCAGCCGGCTCCCCCGGCGCTGCGACCCGCACCTCCCGCCCCGCACAGCTCCGCTGCGCCGCCGGGCCCGCAGTGACACCGCGCGGCGGGCACCGGCACCGGCACCGGCACCGCCGCTCCCGTTCGTCCCCTGCCCCGGGGCTCGGTGTGCGCGGGTCTCCCATCAGTCCTGGGAAAGGAGCCTTCTTCTTCCTCCCCTCCTGAGCATACATACATACAGCAGCGTGGGCAGCAAGCAGGTCAGGGAGGGGATCCTGCCCCTCTGCCCACTTGCAGCACTGTGTGCAGTGCTGGTGTCCTCAGAGTGAGGAGGACACGGAGCTGCTGGAGCAAGTGCAGAGGAGGCCACGAGGATGCTCAGGGGCTGCAGCACCTCCCCTATGGAGACAGGCTGAGAACACTGGGGCTGTTCAGCCTGGAGAAGAGAAGCTGCGTGGAGACCTCAGAGCAGCTTCCAGTGTCTGAAGGGGGCTACAAGGATGCTGGAGAGGGACTCTTCATCAGGGACTGCAGCCATAGGACAAGGGGTGATGGGTTCAGACTGAAACAGGGCAAGTTCAGGTCCGATCTAAGGCAGAAGCTCTTCCCTGTGAGGGTGCTGAGGCGCTGGCACAGGGTGCCCAGAGAAGCTGTGGCTGCCCCATCCCTGGCAGTGTTCAAGGCCAGGTTGGACACTGGGCCTTGGAGCAAGCTGCTCCAGTGGAAGGTGTCCCTGCTCACGGCAGGGGTTGGAGCTGGATGATCATAAGGTCCTTTCCAACCCAAACCAGTCTGTGATTCTATGATTATATACATATATATATTCTTACACATATGCACAGAGACACAAGTACACAGCTGCAACCCTCCTCCCTCCTCCTCTACCCATCATGTCTCACCCCTGGCCTGTTGCCACCAGCCCACATGCTGACTTGGCACGGCAGAGGTACCACCAAGCACCCCCCATGGCTCAGCAGCGGGAGCCTTTGGGAAGCAGCCTTATCTGTAATCAAACCCCTGCACTTTTTCCCAACCTCAATCCCTGACACCATCCCCATCTGGCTCGCCCTCCTGGGATGCTTAAAATGAGATTCTAATTTCTTCAGGCCAGGGGTGATCTTTTACCATGTCTCGTACAACCCTCGCCACGCTGGGGCCCAGGCAGCATGGGACCTGCAGGCATAATTACAGTCCCGATGATAAATACCAGTCATACTGTTTGTCTCCCCGTTCGGGCTGTGCTGTAATCACACTTGCTGATTGTGTTTACAAGGCAGGTGTGCGCTCGGAGCCTGATGCAAGGCTGTCCTACATTCTGCTCTGGGTCACGGCGAGCTCTCTGGATTCAATACTGAAGAGTAATGGTGCTCCTCCAGCCCATGGGCGGCAGGGCTGCGGCTCATCACCTTCCCCGGAAGCCCCAAGTCGCTTGCACAGCATGGCACGTCAGCACAGTGTGTAGGTACGATGCTCTCGCAGAGCAGGCACCCATCTGTTTGTCTGCTGGGAAGGAGGAGGGAGCTGATTCAGACTTCTCATTTAATGCTGTGCATGCGGTAGCTGGCCAAGGGAGGTGATTCTCCCCCTCTACTGACCCTGGTGAAGCTACATCTGGAGCACTGTGCCCAGTGCTGGGCTCCTCGGCACAAGACAGACAAGGAACTGTTGGAGAGGGTCCAGTGGAGGCCACAAGGATGCTCAGGGGTCTGGAGCATCTCTCTGATCTGCAGGGATTGCTGGAGCTGGGCCCACTTAGTGCAGAGAAGAGCAGACTGAGAGAGGATCCCATCAATGCAGGTCAGTATCTCAAAGGCAGCGCCAGGAGAATGGAGCCAGACTCTTCTCAGCGGTGCTCAGCAACAGGAAGAGGAGCAATGGCCATAAACTGAACCACAAGAGTCACCTCAGCATGAGGAAGAGCTTCTTTACTTGAGGGTGGCAGAGCCCTGGCACAGGCTGCCCGGGGGCCCTTCCAGCACTAATGATGGATTCTGTGATGTGCTGGAGGCTGCCAGCCCTGTGGTGCTTGGCACATGCTGGGTACAGCTCTCCCAGTTTCTCCCTTTAATAAGCATGTGGTAAGGGCTGGTGCCGGGTGGTGCTGTACTGCCAGCCCCCCAGACTGCCATGAGGAGACATGGGAGGACAAGAAGGCTCCTTGCTGCCTCTCAGATTTGCATATGTCAAGTCAAGCCGGTCACTCCAGCTGTGCTGATCAGCACAGAAGAGATCCATCAGCACATCCCATACTGCAGCTGCGGCTCCTCTCTGTGGCCAGCCCATCCCATGGGAGCAACGCGCCAGGACTCCAGCATCCCTGACGTGCACACCCGTGCCTGCAGGTGCTGCTGGCATGTGATGCTGCTCTGGAGCTACACCACAAACACAGACTCCTGCAGAGATCGGGTCCCAGGTTCTCCCCTAAGTGACCTGGCTGAAGTGCAAGTCTTTAGCTGTGGAGGTAGGACCAGAAGTGTCACTGCTCATGTGCTGTGGGCAGATCACTCAGGGAAGGCCCAGGGGTGCACTGAGCCCAGGGAGGACAGTCCTCCTTCCAGATGCTACTGCAACCAGAGCAGCAATCCCTGTTGGAGCACTGACAGGGTTGCACATCCTGCACTCAAGACCCCTTTGGGATGCATCACCCCAACCCTGGAGGTGAGTGAGTCACCATCACCTGTGCAGAGAACTCAGGGACATGTCCCTTCCTTGTGCTGACTCTGCCCTGTGAGCACCAACCATTTCTCCTCAAGGCTCTGTGAGGTCCTCAGATGCTCATTCTCCAGCCCCCTCAAAAACATGGCTTGGAGAAACCCAAAGCACCTCCACACCTGGCATTGGGCAGATGCTCCTCTGGATGCTGGAGAACGCCATTAAGAGTCTGTCCTCTGAACATCGCACATCAGAGAGAGCCGGGCCTCCCATCTGCTGAGCAAACAGCGTTGCATAAAGTGAAACTGCCTCGGGCTGGCTGGGGTAAACTCACACCCAAACTGGGCTGGAGTTGAGGGCTTGCAGGAGAAGAGAGCGGGAATCACCTTCTGCTGGGGCCAGCGCACTGCTCCTCCTGCCTCGGCTCTCCTGGGGCAGGGAGGCATCACTGCTCACCTCTCACACCGTGCTCCCTCCATCAGGTGTGATTCACAAAGGCATTTCACAACACTTGCTCGCCTAAACGAAACAAAAGCCCTGGATCATAAGGATCATAAAGGATCAGGATAGATCCTTGGGAAGCAAACGACTGGTAAGTCACCATATTTTAAACAATACGGTTTCCTGCCAAAATCCCTTGCTGAGGGAAAAGTCCATGTAAGTTCATGTAAGGGGTTTGGCTTTTGGGTCACTTAAACAGACAGACTCCTGTTCCCATTCTGTCATATTAACCACGTGTCAGGTATGCAGGAAGCTTTAGCTGTCTCTTCAGGCCTCAGACAAACAGGAAGCCACCAAGGCTGAGGAGGACATTCTACCTCCTACACCTTCCCTTCTGGTCCTCTTTGCTTGGATTCCCAACTGATGTGTCCAGTGTGCACCCCAGGAACAAGAGCAAAAAGCCATCGCAGGTGGAGCAGTGCTCAGCTCCCAGTAACCTCTGCTGAGGCTGGCCTGGGAGGGCACATTCCCTGGACTCCCACAGTTCCATGCTGTGGTGTCTGTCACACTGAAAATGCGCTTTTTCTCCCTGTTTTCTCAGTAGCTATGGATAGGTGGGAATGAGCTGGCTTCTTGCTGAAAGCTAGCACTGATGGCTACTGCTGAAGTCATGCTTTGCCTCTGTCTGCAATCATGTCTGCCCATGGCAGGGGGTTGGAACTGGATGATCTTCAGGCCCTTTCCAACCCAAACCACTCAGTCATTCTATGATTCCATGTCCAGTTCCACACCTCACAGCCTTACCTCTCCCCTTGCCCGTCCATGAGGCTCCAAGACACGGAGGAGTGGTGCTTGGGGACACGGCTTAGTGGTGGCCTTGGCACTGCTGCGTTAACAGTTGGCCTTGATGATCTCAAAGGTCTTTTCCAACCTCAATGATTCTGCAGTTCTACAGATGCTTGGGCCAGGCTGGCCTTGGCTCCAGCCCTTCTGGCAGCTTCATCCCAAAAGACCACCCCTGTGTGGACATGTTCCGTTTCCTCTCCATGTGTCCACTTCAGATCGTTCCAGCAGAATAACCTCTACCAAATGTACCCTCATCAAAGCCTGTTCTGTGAAGCCCAACAGCAATGGGCTCATTGAAAATGTCCTGTTACACTGCAGTGGAAGTGCTCTTGAGGAATGGGTCTAAAACGGGGATACAGTGAAGAGCACATCAATTAATTGATGGAAAAAGTTATCCAGTCAGACACACCATAGAATCACAGAATCAACTAGATTGGAAAAGACCTATAAGATCATCAAGTCTCCTTCACTAGGATAGAGGTGCTTCAGTCTCACTGGAAATTGCTTGAAGGCAAAGCAAGAGCTGCTGCTCCTGAGCAGAGGAAAACATGCAGGCTTGCGTTTCACCATCCTCCCATGATGAACAGGGCACCCTGGGTCCCCAGGAGAAGCTCATGGTTGAGGTGGACCTCTGAGAAGTGTGGAAGCTGGCCTGAAGCTCAGCACTGCTCCCATCAGCCTTAGGTAGAGGGGTTTCACACAGTGAAAGATGCAGCATGGGACTGTGCTGCAGCCCCCTGTGCCCACACTCAGGCACAGTCGCTTGTGTCCTCCAGGAAAGGACAGTCCCCAGCTTACCAGGTCTGGAACACGAGGCAAAAGGAAACGCTCTTGGTCGTATCAAAGCGAGGTGCTTTGCTCCTCCTTTTAACTGGAAATCGAGGCCAAGTTCAGCCCGTTGTGCAAAACGCTTCCGTGTGGATGAATCAGCTGCTTCCAGAAGGAAAAGCTGTGCCATTTGAAAAGCCTTAGCCCGTTATACATAACGAGCCCTCCCCCAGAGACCTTGCAATTAAGGCCTGGGACAAGCTGAAGCAGGCAATGCAAATAAAGCCAGGGTTGGAGGTACCAATTATGCAAGCAGAGCAGAAATCTGAGTTTACCACTGACCTGAGCATGCCAGAGGGGAAGAGTTTGGTGGGAAATGTCAAAATGAGACTTAAAAGGAGAAGAGCTGCTTAATATGAATCAAGCAGCCTCTCTAGGCTGAGAAATGATGAACCAGCCCTTTGCGTGTTCCTGCCTTCCCCTTGCGTGCATATGTCATAAATAATGAAGTGGCTCTTTGTCTTAAGCCCTTGGTGAATTCCGGGGTGTAATAACAGGAGTAGTCGATGGTATCTCGACTGTTCCCTCTTCAGACAACACCAGGCTCTCCATGTAATCCTGCAGTGGCACGGAGCAGGTTCTCCTTATCCTCCCGATCAGGTTTCCATCCTGGAGGAGTGTGTCCTCCTCCTGTGCACATAATCACCCTCTGGAGACACGCTCATGGAAACAATAGGCACATACACTGCTCAGCAGCACCGTGCAGGCTGGCAGACCTGCTGAGGCTGGGATGTAATTATCCAGTTAAAGGCCTTCAGCAGCAGTCACCAGTCCTGGACAACAACAGCAAGCAAGTAACACCTTGTAGGCCAGCTTCCCCTTAGGTGTTTTTATTCTGTCTGTGGCCATGAGTCATATGGGAGTACCTAGCAGGTAACATGTCACACAGGGGTGTTGGGCCCGGAGACCAACAGAGCAGACAAAAACATCCTTTCTTTGGCTGCAATCTGGGCCACCCTCAAGGGACAAGGCAGGTTATCACCCCTGTGGCAGTCACCCTGGCGTCCAGGCAGGCTGGGAGCTGGGTAGCACATCTACCAGCGTCACGTCACAAATGAGATGGCCACATCTTTCTGCATCACAAGGCAGTATTTTGGGAGAGAAAAGCGATTTCCTGTGAGTTTGCTGAAGAAAGCTACAGCTCAGGACAGTGTGGACAGAGCCAGAAGCCTTTCAGGTCCGCACGAGCGACATCATCATCCTCCTGCTAAATTCCCATTGCCATCCCCACCCTCTATCCTGAGAGATATTACCCCTGGGCAATTCCTTGGGGTTCTCTCTGTATTCCCCATCCATGACCAGGAGTTAGAGAGCTGGCAAGGCAACCGCAACACAAGACCAGCGTGATGAGTTGGATCTACCACCGCTGCACACGAGCACAGTCACAGGCAACAGAATGGGGCACCATTTGGAAATACTGGTTATTTGGCAATAACACAATTCCCATGCTTCCCATGTAAACTAGAACTGTTCCAATGGAGACTGTCCGGGCCCCCATCAAATGCCTGGAATACGAGGGTCCTTCTTTCAGATACCGCAGTTTGCTTGGATACATATCCCGCAATCACTCAAGGAAGGCAGGGTAAGGCAAGCAAGTTTTTACACTGAGATCTCGGGGGCTGATCAGAAGGGTGAAGCCCAAAGGAGGCCTGAAGAGCTGCACGAGCGCTCACAGCAAAGCACTGCAGAACAGGAACCTCCTGTCTGTGCCCCCCTCCTTCTCACCCACACCCCTCATCCTGCCCCACTGCTGGCTCCACAGCGCTTGTGCCTCCATGCTCCCTCTGGGAAAGGAGGGCTCCCACCCTTCTGCTCTGTCTCCTCCCCACCTCTCCCTGCTCTGACTTTCCCACCTTGCTCCATCCCCAGGGACACATGTGCCTTTTTGCCTTACACGCTTGCCTTTCCCCCACTGCCATTTTCTGCTTCCCCACCAAGGCATTCCCCCTTCACCTCCCCACCATTGCCTTCACAGCTGGGTGGGCACCCCTGGGTGCTCTCCACCTCTGTGCTCCCAAGGAGCACGCTACCATGGTCCCATGGACCTCAGGAGGCCCATGAATGATTCCCATCTGGCAACACAAAGGGGCAAGGGGCACCGACAGGCTCCTGCAGGCAGCAAGGGAGGAGCTGTGGAACCCCAGTGGTGCACTTTCCCCGTCCTCCCCTCGTGCATTACAAACCTTTTGTGAAGGCAGAGGAGGAAGAACTACATTAATGAAATACAATGAGCAGAGACATGACCTCAGCCCGGCCGCTCGGAGCACAAGGCAGTGTCTGGACCCAACTGTTGCTACACCTACGGCACAGCCCGACGGGAGGCGTTTTGCAGGGCAGTTGGAAGAAAGGCAGAGTCCCTGCTGTATGTTATTAGTGATACTTGGTGAAACAGAAATGCTGTATCCCCTATTTTCCAGCTTTCTTATGGGACATGTCAGGGTTTGACTGGGGAGGGTTCATGTAGCCACCGGAGTTGAGTGTGAAATGTCTGTGTTGCACCCAGTAAACTCCTCTTTGTTGTTTTCCTTCCAGAACTGATAAAACCACAGTGGGATCAGAAGCTGCTCTTTCCTATGGCAGAGGCAAAGTCCTCGCTTTGACCGGTCCCAGCTCAACTCAAGGTCTCCCTCTGTGTCCCCCCAGAGCCGTGCAAAGCCTTCGTCTCTCTGCCAACAGCGAGGACTTCTTGCAGGTGGAAGCAGACACAGGAAGGGTGAGCTCAGCTCTGGGTGTGCTCACAGCAAGCACCCAAGCTTTGCCCCAAGCAGGAACTCCACAGACCAATGGTCGGGACAACCCCTCCCGTGCGGGGTGGCAGCAAGCACAGGGAGGTGATTCCTGCAGGCTAGGGAGTGCATCCACCTCGGAACGGCTCCTGTCTGCAGAGGAATGATGAAACATGTCACCGTGCAGACAGACGTGTGCATAGCGATGTCTAATTCAGATCACTGCTAATTACTCTTGCGAGTATTTGAGGTGCCTTAGAAAGGCAACACCCGCTGAAGAGGCATGATGCTTCCTGGAGTGATGCTCCGCCACTAATTGCAGCTTGAGTGTTTCAGCCTGTGCTTACCTTTCTCCCTGAGAAGGGGGTTACAACTTCTTTTGACCCTGAGCATCCATGAGGAGTGTGGGTGCTCTATCATCAACTTCGTAATGAAAACCCTAAAAGCAAGCAGATTTAGCACAGCTTCATGCCAAGCTATGTACGTATTGGGGTGTGGGTTGTCACCCAGTTGTGCTATTGTCTGACAGTGAATTCATTCAGCAACTGAAGGGAAAGCATGATGTGAGCAGTGCCCTAGGCAAGGAAGAGGGAGGACGCTAGCTCTGCCTCTCTGACCATGCAGAGGGGCTCCAAACAAGACAAAGACAAAGAGTAAGACAAGAAGCAATGATGGATGTGCAAGGGAAGAGGGAAATACAGCTAAATACCTCTCCCAGCAGGCCACCATGCCACCTCCAACCCATCGCGGCCTCTAGCTGGCAGCAGGGACCTGAGAGATGTGAGGGCTGCTCTGAGCCAGAGGTGGCTGGGTGTCCCCAGGGCACGGTTCCTCCTGCCCAGCCGCCTCTGTATTCCAGCCACTATGAATGGAGAATGCCCAGGAATGCCAGCTCTCCTGGGCCCTCCTGCAGTGACACAGCACCCCTGCAGCACAGGCAGCCCCCAAAAGGGCCAGTGCCCTGGGGCATCACTATTGAAGTGCATTTGCAATTAGGTTCTCAAGGTTGGAGCAGCCCAAGGCAAAGAGCTCAGGAAAGGGCTGCGCAGTGACCCCACTGCTGCTCTAGTCGGCATCTTCTCAGCATCGCAGCGCCGTTCCTCAGCACATGGATTGGCAATGGCAAAAGGTCCAAGGCAAGGCACTGCACAAGAACGAGGCCGCTGGCAGCAGACACACTGTTATCACTGCAGCCACCTTGCCCCAGCACACGTCTGTGCTGCAGAAGACACCAACCCCAGCGCGATAGGGGATGAAGGGCCGGAGGGAGGCTGCAGTGCGCTTGTGTCCAGTTGAACATCAGCCTCTCTGACAGCTCCCGGTTTCACCTTTACTTCACCCTGTCCTGGTGTGAGGCTCCCCGCTACCAGCCCCCTGTGAGCAGGCACCTGCAGCAGCACCCCATGCTTTTCCTGCTCCTGCACAGTATTCCTCACACACCGGAGGCACTGCTCTGTCGGTGCTGTGCTTCCACCCCAAACCTGCCTCCTCCTGTGCTCCTGCTGCTGTCAGTCCCCGGCCAGCTGCAGGGTGGGGTGTGGATAGAGCAGGAGTCAGCTCTGGAAATAACCCCTGGTTTTGGCTAAGAGACGACTGGCAGCAGTTCAGACTGATAAAAGCATTTGGCATTCAGCTGCATTCCGCCCCACACGAAGGCTGTGTTCTCTCACACTGCTCATGCGTTTGTTTCCATACTTTTCTTCCCCGAAAGTAACAAGGAGTTCATTTTTCCCCTCAGGTTTTCTTTCTGTTTTCGTTGTTGGTTTTGATTTGGGTGTAGAGCATCTCAGCGTTACCTGTGCGAAAAGGGATTGCATTTGGGGCCTTGGAAAGTGGACCGGTGCAAGAAGGCATGGATGAACGGATCCCCTCATTCCAACACAGGGAAGCCAGTCGGAGTATTTTTATCACCATTATGGTAAAGACTTTGGAAATAAAACAAAGGTCTTTGCTCCCGGTGCTGGCACTTGGATCTGTGTCCATGTGGCAGGAAATGCTACGTCCCAGCACTGGGGGCAAAGACCTTTGTTTCTTTGCTCATATAGAAAAGGAAAGTGAACACGTGAAAAGCACTAAGGGAGGGCCAGATCCGGCTGCCCACCTAGATGCCCTCTGGGAAAATGGCAGGAGGATGCTCTAACAGAAACGGCTGAGCAGATGCCTGCAGGTGGCCTTCAGAGCCATGACAAGGTCAGGAAAGCCACCGGTTGGACTCGGAGAAAGGAGGAGTCCCTGCCTGCAGCTGAAGGAATGCTTCTTGGCCTTTAACAGAGCTGTCCCTCAAAGCTCCCCCCGTGATCTGGCTGTTTTCCTATAGAAAAGGATGCTTTAGGTGTGCTGAAAGCTGGAAAATGGAGGTTGGGAACAGGATGGTTCCTCTGTGACAGATCATGGTGACACCCTCCTCTGCACAGAAACCAGGAAGTTTCTCTTCTTGAGTGCACCAAGGTCTTGAGGAGGAAATGATTGCAAAAACATTTACTGAGTCTATTGCTGATAATGCCATCTGTTTTTCCACTGAGGTGATCTCCCTCTCTTCTGCAGTTCAGCTGGGGTGATGGCTTTCAACACTCCCGTCATCAGCATAAAAAGGAGTGTCCAAAGTCCTGCGGGTACTTGGAGAGGCAAGCGTGGGGCATCGGCTCTGCCTCCAGCCCAGGAGCATCGATGGTGCCCAGCAGGTGCCATCAGTATCCAGGGATATAAACCCAGCAGGTTTCCTACTCATGAATCTGATGAGTTTGCAAGTAGTTTTCTGTTTGAAATAGAAATGCTTGTGTGGATTGGAGCTGAGCAGAACAACGAGGCTGCTGATGGAGGCTGCCCTTGCAGGGTGAAGAGGGAAACACCATCCCATCATTGATGCTGTTTAGAATCATGGAATCAACCAGGCTGGAAAAGCCCTTTAAGCTCATCCAGTCCAACCGTTGCCCAGCACTGCCAAGGCCACCACTGACCCATGGCACTGAGGCCTCGTCTCCATGGTGTGTGGGACGGTGCCTGCAGCCCTGCCCTGGGCAGCCTGTTCCAATGCCTGAGCACCCTCTGGGGCAGGAATTGTTCCTCAGCTCCATCTAAACCTGCCCTGGTGCAGCTTGAGGCCGGTTCCTCTTGTCCCATCCCTTGTTCCTTGGGAGCAGAGCCCAGCCCCTCCTGGCTCCATCCTCCTGTCAGGCAGTTGTAGGGAGCCATCAGGTCCCCCTTGAGCCTTCTCTTCTCCAGCCTGAACCCCCAGGTCCCTCAGCCCTTCCCCATCACACTTGGGCTCCAGGCCCTGCACCAGCTCTGTTGCCCTTCTCTGGCCCCACTCCAGCCCCTCAAGGTCTCTCTTCTAATGAGGGGCCAGAGCTGAGCACAGGGGGAACCCAAGAGGACCTGTCCCTGGAGCAGGTCCGCAGGCAGGGGACGATGGGCCCAGGCACCCCAAGGAGTGAGGGATCCCCAGCAAGGGAGCGCAGGAGTTCACCCTGTGCTGCTGCTTGTGCTCCCTGTGCTCTCACAGCCAGGTCAGTGCAAGGCCAGGTCAGTGCAGGTATTCAGGTGCCTGCAGATGCAAATCAGGCACAAGGTGATGTTTCCCAAAGCATTTGCATCTCAGACACCCACATGCTCTTAAAGCTCTGCCCTTCTGCCTCTGCTTGCAGCAGTTTCTTCATTTCTAAGCTGGATGTGGTAATTGCCTGCTTTGCTGGCAGCAGCAGGAGACAAGAGACCTGGTGTGCTGCCATCAGCACTGGTCCCCTCCTCATCCCATGCACCAGGCCATGCTGGGCAGCCCATCAGCACCTGCAGCTGCATCTGGCTCTGGGAGAGGGGAAAACCGCCAGCCCTGAGCCTGGCTCTGGTTAACTTGGTTTTCTGGGATGGTGCTTCCTGACCACTTCCTCAATCATGGAATCACAGACTGGTTTGGGGTGAAGGGACCTGCAAAGTTCCTCTACTCCAACCCCCTACAATGAGCAGGGACATCTTCATCTAGAGCAGGTTGCCCAGAAGCACATCCAGCCTGGCCTGCAATGTCTCCAGGGATGGGGCATCCAGCACCTCTCTAGGCAGCCTGTGCCAGTGTTTCACCATCCTTACTGTAAAGATGTTATTCCTCACATTCAGCCTCAATCTCCCTCTTCTAGTTTAAACCCATCACCCCTCATCCTGTCACAACAGACCCTGCTTAAAAGTCTCTCCCCACCTTTCTTATGAGCCCCCTTTAAGAACTGAAAGGAGCAATAAGATCTCCCTGGAGCCTTCTCTTCTCCAGGCTGAACAACCCCATCTCTCTGAGTCTATCTCCATAGGAGAGGTGCAGGTCTGTGCCCTAGGACAGCTCCAGGCTGCCCGTGGTGCCGGCACATCCATGTTTCCCACAGGCAGCTGCAGGCACGTGACAGGGATTTGCCAGGAATACCGTGGGGTCATGCATGCACATTGCAGGGAAACAAAGCCTTAAAGAGGAAAGCAGGAGCCTGCCTCAGCCCCGCAGCATCACACAGCCTGTGGGAACCAGCCCGAGAGGCAGCAGAATGCCTCCTGGATTGTACTTCCCCTTAGAGCTGAGCCATGGCCACATCCCTGCTTGACAGCGCCCATTGCTCACAGTAAGAAAGCTAAGAAGAACAGGGTTGTATTCTTGCTCATCACCAGAAAGCAGCCCCACATTTAAACTGACCTGAACATAGTGCTTTATATTCTACTCAAACGTAAAACCCTCTTCTTTCCATAGGAAAGCAGGGAACATAGAGGAAAAAGGGGTTTTAACTTCAGGAACAGGGGAAACAAAGAGAGTTCCACAAGACAGCTTGCAGGCTGAGCTCAGCAATTAAAGCATTAGGACACAAGGAGGAAACGGTCCGCCCAGAGGAACACTGGAGCTGATCACCCAGCTCCGGCAGGCAGGCAGGCAGGCAGTCCATCAAGTTTGGCCACTGTGGCACTCCTGGAAACCTGTGCGGATACAAGCAGCAAGCAGCACAGCCAGTTAGTCCTGCAGGAAGGTGCATAGGCTGTGGGCACAGCTACCTAGCTGATATAGAAGCACACAGGCCAGGGAGGGAGCTGTGAAGACCAGGGTCATGGGGCATCACCTACAGTGTATAACAGCTCCAGTGCTCAGGTGCTTCTCTGCATCTCGGACCCCCCATCGAAGGTACCATGAGCGCAGCAAGCGGAAGGATGCAGCTCCCCTTGGTGCAGCTGATTCCCAGGGATGTGCTGAGCGCTGGGATGCTGAGCCAGCAGGAATGAATGCTGCAGCTCTCCCATGGGGTGCGCTGCCGGGCTCGCAGTGACCCCGCAGCAGCGCTGCTCAGCTGCGGATCTGTTCGCTCACTCATCCCAGCTCTTCCTTCTCATCCCTGTCCGGCAGCGCACGGGGAGGGCGCAGTGCTCCTGTGTTTCTCCCTTTCCAGCAAGTGTATCACGGGGCAGCACTGCTGTGTTCACTCAACCCATGGTGCTGCTGCTCAGGAGCCTGCTACCAGTGCTTTGTACCCGGCAGCGCACGCAGGAGCGTGTCTGGTTGTCTGAACACACCAAGATACACAAAACCCGGGAAGGTACCGGCAGTGGGGAGCTGTGCTTGTGGTGGTTAACACGATGACACCATCATTGGGGAATACAGCAGAGAGCCTGAGTCACCGGCTGCTGTGGCACCTTGCAACACCTCCGCTGGCTCAGCCACCTCGCCTGCATGGAGGTTTCACTGCAGCCCATGAGAGTTATGCTCCAAACTGAGATGGAGAGATGGAAAAATGACCAGAGCACTGTTTCTGGACCAGCACACTGGCCTGTGCAGTGTGCATAGAAACATAGGCTCATAGAATAGTTAGGGTAGGAAAGGACCTTAAGATCACCCAGTTCTAACCCCCTGCCATGGGCAGGGACACCTCACACTAAACCATTGCACCCAGGGCTCTGTCCAACCTGGCCTTGAACACTGCCAGGGATGGAGCATTCACAACCTCCCTGGGCAACCCATTCCAGTGCCTCACCACCCTAACAGTAAAGAACTTCCTCCTTATACCCAGTCTATAATCTTATATAATCTTGTATCTTACAATACTCTTATATCCAATCTGTGCATGTCACAGACTGCAGCATGCCCGTGAGTATCAGGGTACCCACATACAGGAGAAGAAAGCCACAGGAGCCCTGGTCATTAGAAGATCTCAGGGCTTAGCCCCTAAGCAGGGTGTTTCTTCTATTTGCACAGGGCCAGAGGGATCCCATGTTCCTAAATCTCTGGGTTTTATCACCTAGGGACTATCACACTCGGCCCCATGGGTCTGCAGACCCTTCCATAGCAAACCCCACTCTGCTTTAGCAGGGGTTGCCAGCCATGGGAGCAGAGCCGGGCCAGGGAGGCAAGCAATGAAATCCCTGCTCATTTCCATGGCAAGCTGCAAGCCAAGCCCTGATCCTACAGATATTCCCTCTGGACGCCAGTGCAGGTTTTACCAGAGCTGGGTCCTGCTGCAGTGAAGGACACAAAGCATTCCTCTGGCCTCCAGAGAGAAAAGATGAGTAAAGACTTTGGTAACTGTGGAGCTGCTTCCTTCTCTGACAACTGCAAGCACAGAGGGGGCAGGCTAAGACAGCACTGAAGCCTGCAATAGGTCTGGATCAGCAAATGCTGCCTAAGGCTTACCTTGAGCAAGGGCTCAGCCTTCCTCGGCACGCATCCCTCTGCAGCCTTAGCTCCTGGTTTGCTCGCTGTTGCAGCTGTGGAGAGCCCTTTGCTGTACACGGGCTTTGCAGGGGATGCTGAAATGAAGTGGCTGTTTACACGACAAGCTTTGGTACAAAACCAGGACAGGGTGACCTGGAACTGGGAGGACTTCATTTTGCTGATGGCAAACGTCAAGGTCCATCATGCGTTGCCCACATGCCCATACAAGCTAATGAGGATTATTGCAGTACTAAAATGAGAGCAGCCTCCCCTCAAAGAAGTGGGAGAGAGGAGGACCCTGTGAGCAGGGATCCTTGTCACTGAGGATGAGCAAGTGGGTTCCCTTATGTTGGTCACTGACATGAGCATCCGCTTGCTCTGAGCTGCCTATGTTTTACCATGCCAAGATGCCCAATGTCTTTGCCCTCTGTCTTCCACGGTCGCCTTAAACCTGCAAAGCAACAGGTCTTGTTGTAGCAGACACTGGGAAACAAAGTCAAACATTTCCTGAGCTATCCCATAGAGTTTGTGTGCTGCAGGGTTCAAGCAGTAGTGATGCCATGGGAGAAACAGCAGCAGTCGCTCCATGATCCCTCTGCCACCTCAGCAAAACACCATAGCAAACACAGAGAATAATCTATCCTGTAATGAATTATTTGCACCAAATCATCCAACTACACTTGAGAAGCAAATCAGATTGCTTCCCCAGTGCTGGGTTCAGCTGATCTGCTCTCCCAAGGCAGCTGATGCTCAACTGTGTGTATCTCCCCAGTAGATCCCTCAGCATAAGAAGGACACGGAGCTGCTGGAGCAGGTCCAGAGGAAGCCACGAGGATGCTCAGGGGCTGCAGCACCTCCCCTATGGAAACCGGCTGAGAACACTGGGGCTGCTCAGCCTGGAGAAGAGAAGCTGCATGGAGACCTCAGAGCAGCTTCCAGTGTCTGAAGGGGGCTACAAGGATGCTGGAGAGGGACTCTGCATCAGGGAATGCAGCAACAGGTCAAGGGGTGATGGGTTCAGACTGAAACAGGGCAAGTTCAGGTTAGATCTAAGGCAGAAGCTCTTCCCTGTGAGGGTGCTGAGGCGCTGGCACAGGGTGCCCAGAGAAGCTGTGGCTGCCCCATCCCTGCAGTGTTCAAGGCCAGGTTGGACACAGGGGCTTGGAGCAACCTGCTCCAGTGGAAGGGGTCCCTGCCTGTGGCAGGGGTTGGAGCTGGATGAGCTTTGAGGTCCCTTCCAACCCAAACCTTCTGTGATTGTATGATCCAACCTGTGGAGCTGCTCACAGAGCTCACCCCAATTTCTGCTCATCTAATGAAAGGGGAGGGGTCAGCCACAGAGCTGATGGTGGAAGCCAGACCTGAGGGGTTTCCCCCCCGGAGAGCCTGGTTCAGGAATCTCTCTCTGAGCTTCCATTTAGAAGCACAGAATGACTCTGAGCACAAGAGGACAGCAATTGTGCACTTAATTTGCTTCCCCCTGGAATCCATCACCATTTAAGAGCCCGGGTTATTTATTGGTGGCAGAGCTATCGATTGCCTGGCCGCAGGCAGAGTAAAAATCGTTGCGGGGAGAGACAAAAAACCCCAAGCAACAAAACAAGCCAGAAGAATGGCTCCGGTGCCTCCTGCCATGCGCTAGTCCTCTCTGCTCCCCAGCATCCCTCAGCCCTCACAGGCTTCCAAGGCACGAGAAGTGGCCTTTCCCTTTGAATTCATGGGCCAATGGCTTTCAGCAGCTCGCAGGCACTTTATCACCTTCCTGCAGAGCGACATGAAACGGGGCCCTGGGCTCAGCCTGTGTGGTAGGAACAAATACATAAGGGCAGCTTCCTGCGGCTCGTCCACGCGCGGGAGCCGTTGCATTGTGCGAGGAGCTCAAGCTGTGAGCCCAGAGCTAGCGCTGCTCTCAGCTCCCCGCTGGCCCTGCGTGTTTGGAGCCAGTTATTTCCTTCTTCAGCTCTGCCCAACAGGAAAGCTGTCTCCCACCCCTCACTCCTGGTTAAAAGCCAGCGGCCCACTGTGCCTCTTGTTGAAGATGGATTTCCCTGCTAGCGGCAGCCTCCCGTTTTCCTGCGGTGATGGATGATTCCAGCGCTGCCTGGACCCTGAACCATGTGGCTGGGGCAGTTTCATGCTGGCAAATCACATTTGATAGCATTTGATTGTTGCTGATGCTGTTGGGGTTGTGGCAAGCCTTAGGGTTCCGTTTGCCACAAACCCCCTTCTGCCCGGGGCTGGTGTCCACTGGGGCAGTTGTGGGGCGATGCCCTGGTCACATTGCTGCTGGCCAGGGCCTGCTCAAGGCCAAGCACAGCGGTCCCTGGGCTGCTGCCCCAGGCAGGGTGGTGCCGGGCTGCTTCGAGAGATAAGTGTGGGGCTGCCCCTCTGCAGCCCAGCCTCTAATCACCCCCTGCACCAGCCCAGGGCACCTGCACAGCTTTGCATGAGGGCTAAGGACTGAAGCCCTGAAGGACTGCATGCATTCACGAGGATTGCAGCCATGCATGGGGATTGGAGCCATCCACAAGAATTGCAGTCCTGCATGGGGATTGCAGTCATCCACAAGGATTGCATCCATGCATGGGGATTGGAGCCATCCACAAGGATTGCAGCCCTGGATGGGGATTGCATCCATCCACAAGGATTGCAGCCGTGCATGGGGACTGCATCCATGCATGGGGATTGCATCCATCCACAAGGATTGCAGCATGCATAGGGATTGCATCCATCCACAAGGGTTGCATCCATGCATGGGGATTGCATCCATGCATGGGAATTGCATCCACCTATGGAGATTGCATCCACCCACAAGGACTGCAGCCATGCATGGGGATTGTGTCCATCCATGCAATCCCTGCTGTGATGCTGCAGGATGGCAGCGGTGCCGCCCCTCTGGAAGCCTCTGGCTCCCGCACACTAGTGACAGCAGCAAGACTGCACTTACCCACGCTGGCATCAGATGGAGAGCAGCATCCCCACGCAGCCGGGCTCTGCTGTTGCCAGCAGCCTCTTTGCTGGGGCGAGAAGGATGTAAATCGGCACCTCCGTAGGGTTTGCAGCCAGCCCCTGGCAGCTGTAGGCGTTCCTCCAGGGTTCCACTGTTAAGTTTTGCCTCATTTGGAAAGGCAGAAGGAAAGCAGAAGCTGCCACCTGTGTTCCAAAGGGAAGAAATGTGGCTCAGCCTCGCAGGTCACTTACAGGGAGCAGTTCCTGGTGTTTCCAGCAAGCTGGACTTCAAATTGCATTGTGCAAAAGGAAAGCATTGCATTTTGCAGTCCAGGTATGACTGAGCATCCCTCCCCAGAAGCTTTAGATCACTGCTTCAGCATTTATCATTTAAAGAGTAAGCCATGTGCTAATACACACAATCCAACAGCACAGTTTAATGGCAATGTCTTAGCTCTGCCGTTGAACTCTGTTGTTGGGATTCATTGCTCTCGTTCTTTAAGGGGTTCTAGTTAGCCCTGTGCAAAGAACTGGTTCTCTGGATGTTTGCAGCTCTGGGAGTCTTCAGTAAAAGCTCCTGGGATCCAAATGTTTTGTTCTCCTCAAACCTGAGCTCGTCATTTCATTAGAAAAGGGCAAAGTATTCCAAAATGGAAGTGGTTTGGAGGAGAGGGGGGTGGTTAACTATTGCAGGAGGTTAAAGCATTTTACCCCCCAAAAAGCCATCATTCCCCATGAGGCTGTCACTGCAGAGAAGCCATCACCAGCTACTGAGATGTATGCGTTGGTACTTTCAAAGTGTGTGGTGAGGATGGAGGTTCTGCTCCATTCCTGCTCCCATTTCAATGTAATTAAAAGCAATAGAAGCAAACCAGCTGCTTATTAATGACCTTTGGGTGCCCAGATCGCCCCTGTGCCTTCCAGTCATAGCATCTCTTCCACACAGAAGAGTAGCATTCCCAAGACAATCGCAATCCTGTTTAAAGCAAACAAACATGCCTCAAGGAGCCTAAACGTTATGAAAAATCACATGGAATGTACACTCCTAAAGTACACAGGAGCTTGGGAGCACTTGGGACTGCAAACTGGTGCCTCTGGGCTTTGCAGAAGCATCTTAAGCAGCACTTGGGCACAGTGGTTTGTCCGTACATCCTAAGAGGCTTGGTCCACGGAGGTGCTGGAGGTGATGATTCCTCGCCCTGATGGAGGACAATGGAGAGCTCTGGGAGAGGGTGGCCATAGGTCCCTGGCTTGCATCCAGTACGCTACAGGCTTGTGAGCACCAAGACAACCTTTTGCTTTCCGCGCCTCTGCTCCTCCCTATGTAAGAAGCTGTGTTCTGGGCAGTGATGCTTGGCTGTATCTTTGCAGCACTGGCTGCGTGCAGGTCGTGGGGGGCTCTCATTTCACCCCCTGACACATAAAACCCAGAGAAGTCAGAAGCGCTATCAGCATGGGGTGGGTTGGGGGGAGCTCTGTCTGGGATGACAACCGAACCAGGAGCATTTTCAGCATCGCAGGCATGTTCCTGCGCTTCCAGAAAGGAAAAATATGAGTCAACAGGCTAAAGAAATCACAGAAACAGGTGGCAAGAGACACTGTGGGGTGCAGTGTTTGTGCAGTTGTTCTGCTCCTTCCATAGGCCTGCTCTAAATGAACCAAAATACCACACTGTGTTTGTGGCCGGTAGACATCTACTTGCCTGAAAAGCAGTGGTCATCTAATGCAGCTCTGCTCCAATGATGTTTACTGATTCAATAGGATGGTCCCTTCAATGTCCTTTAAGAGAACCAAAGTATGGCCAACCCAACCAAACCAGCCCAAACCCAAAGCAACAAAACCAACCTGCGTTGTTTTGGGTTTGGGGTTCGTTTCCTGGCTCTTCTGGACCACATAGAGAACAAAATGAGGAAAACTCTTGAGCCAACCCTCTTCGGCATCCCTCCCAACTGACCCCCATAAAAGCCTGTCTCAAGACCCCTTGCAGGCTGCTTTAGCTAAGCAGCCTCAGGACACAAGGGGTTAAAGCATCCTGCCATGCAGGAGGCTCTGCAGAGTGGAGCTGTGATCCCGCAACAGTGAAAGTCGTGAGCTTCTTCATGCTATGATGACAGATGTTATACCAACAGGGTATTTATTAGGTTTCCCATTACCCTGCTGTGCTCTCAGACCCCAGTTCCTCTCCAAGACTTCTCTTTGGTTCTTTAATAACCAGGAGTCAGGAGAAGGCTGTTTCCAACCTTCTAACACGAAGCCGTGCGAGCACGAAGGGGAAACAACGGGACAGAAAGCATTTCTAACCTCTCCTTCTCCGCCTCAGCTTGACCCCTATTAAAGAAGGAAGCAGCACGAATTCTGCCTTTCTGCTTCCCTGTTACAATATAGGCTTATTTTAAAGTAAGCATATTATTAACCTTTTCCCTCAACTCTATACTGCATTACAGGAAAGTCAGAGTCCGTGTGATTCCAAAGTCCTGGAGACTTGATTATGGATGTAGAGAAGTGCCACAAACTCTCTCATGGTGGGTGTTTTCCCCATTACTGGAATAGGAAGCATCCAGCAGCCCTGCCTGGAGGATTCCTACCTGCAAGCCCAGTGCTATGGTGGGAGGGGACAAGCCCTGCCCAAGCAGTGCCTCGGAGTCACCATGGAAAAGTGGACAGCCTGGAGAAGCCGCCTGCACAAGGGCAGAAGTAACCGGGTTTAAGGCAGTCACTCCTGCATCCCCCCCTTCACACCTGCACCAGACATGGCCTCGATTTGGAGGCCTTCCCTATGCAGAGAGTGAGAGCTTTAACCATGGCAACCTGGGCTTCTCCCAGGAGGAATGCTGGTTTCCCATCCCTCGGGATGGGTCTGCTGGGGCTGCAGTCAGGGGAGGAAGGCTTTTGTCCCTAGCGGTCCTGCTGGATGCCCACGGGATTTCTCGCATCCCTTAAGGCCACCCTTACACTGAAATGGTAGCTTTTGGGGGAAACTGAAGTCCATATGGAGACAAATGAGGCCATCCAGAGAGCCACGGTTACCACACAGTAAGCACTCACACTCTCTAGTCTCAGTACTTCATACTTCTTTAAACACCATCCAGTGATGTCTGATGGATGAAAAGCAAGACAGAGGTCAGAGCCCTGTGTGCACTATGAACAGAGAGCTCTTTTCACCTCTGCCAGAGCTCCCAGTGCTGTACCAAGGCAGGGTCTTATATTCATAACCTACTTATCAGAGGTGCCAGAAGGAAAACATGCTCTAAAGGGTTCTGCAGAACCCATTACCATCCTACCCTATTTACTTAGTAAGAGCTTAAACCTACCAAAAAGTGCCTGGGTGAAATGGTGAAATTTCAGCTTTTCTTCCTCTAAATATAAGTGGCAATGTTTGGGAATAATCACATTTACAGGGAAAACAGCCAGAAGCCAACAGAAAGCTTTCTTTACAGCAGCTCAATGCATTGAGAATTAACCTACCTTCATCTTCAGCATGTCCCTTACACTCTCTCTCCATCCAGTATGTGCCTTGGTTCAGTCTCATCCGTATTGAGCAGGGGAAAGGACAGTGTCCACTTGAAGGCATTGATGTGCAAGGCACTCGGGAGCCAAAGTGATGAAGACATTCTCCTTCAAACAGAACCTGTCAGAACAAAGCTGTTAGAAAAGCAGGATGGTTTGGATAAAACCCTGAGTACACTTTCACATTATGGAGAAGACTGAAGTGCATGTACTGCAAGGAGCAGCTGAGTGATGCTCAGTCCAGAAACGCAGCTATCACGCTCTCCGTGCTTCCCTACCATACTCTCACTGCTTGGATAACCCATTGCATAGGATGGGGTCTAATGTGGCATTTCTGGAACAAAGCCATCAATGTATAACTGCTGTGCTGAAGGGTTGGTTTTGCAGGGTGCTGTGTATAATACAAGCAAAACTGCAGCACAGGGCAGATACCTTTTCTTTTATACATCACTGAAGCAATTTCTTCTTTGTGAAGCTCAAGCAAAGCGTTTTCCACCCTATTTTGTGATGGGGGTCCCTGTTTTCACCCGTTCTACAGCCACTCAGAGCTCCGCACAGCGCTGAAGTGATGAGTGGTCGTAGTTAGTTCAGATTTGACGAATGAAAACACCTTGATTTTTAGCTGATATTCCAAATACACCATGCCCACAAAAACTGGACAGGCTCTTGAAAGTGAAGCTTATTTCTATGTCCTGTGAACTACCAAGATTAGAAGCAAGGCTATGGAATTACCAATGTTCTTGTTGATTACGAAGCACTTTATCAGGAGAACTAATGATTTCATTTGAAACCACTCTGAATGATATCAAACCCACTTGTGTTTGAACCTTAAAAGCCCAGAATATTCCTGCCATCCTGGGGAACTTTCAAGCCTCCATCACCGTAATGAATCAAACCCATTAAAGCGGGGCCGGTTTCGGGAGCTGCAGTTTCACCGCACGGCGTTAGGCTCAGATTTGTGATGGAAGGTTAAGGTTTAGAGCTAAAGGGGAAGATGGTGGCACACCAACCTTGTTTGCTCTGTTTAAGCAATCGCTGCTCTAGCCCACACCAGTGACTTTTTCTCTCCAAGCCACTGTTTCGAAAGGGGAACTCCACGTTGCGCAAGGGCGCTCTGCGTTCGACTTCACCTCCAGCCAGTTGCATTAACACTGCTCTGTCGGGAGTTTAACCACTGCCAGCAGCAAAGCCTCCAAGCAAAGGCATCATAAACTGCCGGCTCTCAGTGCAAGCTTCCTTCTCGTATGCTCAGGTGTGAAACAGAACTCCTGTTACCCGAGTTCTACACCAGTTTTGAGCGGTGCTGCTAAGCTTGGTGCTTCACCCCGTCCTTTCCGTGCATGCCGCTGAGGCTGTGCTGGCTGCTTCTCAGTCTCGGAAGGACGAAGGTCTCCATTTCAGCTGTGATCCGTTCAAGCATTTTCTTCCATGTCTTTCACTAGCTTTGATTTCCACAGCCATCAGGTGTAGCTCTCACAGCTAAAAGCTGTTAAGCACTGCAGCGCTATAGAGGAAGACCAAAGACCATCATTACCCTCACCAAAACAGCTGCAGGGGGGAATGATGACTAATCCAAAAGCAAACCCCATACACCTCCCGTTGCTCTTCTTTCCCTATTGATGCTATCAGCTCATTTGCTCTCTGCTAAGCAGTGTGTCCTCCGTGGGAGAAGCGATCTGCTGTCACGATGCTCCCAGAGCTGAAAGGTTTGGCCAAAATCGTGCAGATCAAACTTGCCATTCCCAGAAGGCCTGAAGGACTCCAGTGCCTGTCCCCTTCTCTGTCCAGGTCACACTCACTGCTGCAGAACTCCCAGACATGCGGTTACAGCCAAGATAACTGTCCAGGCAGAGCCAGCAATTCGGAGGCCCACAGATGCTGGTCTTGTGATGAAGCTGTGCTCAGAGGCAGCCTCCTGCTGACAGAAGGCTATTGCAGAAGCTGCAGACTTTAGAATCCAAACAGCTTTCAGCAGAGAAACACCCTCCTGACATTACCTCATTCTCGTAGGTACTTTTAGAAAGGGCACACGAGGGCAGCGGCACTGAAGCTCCAGGTTCAATGGCACACACTGTTGCGACACAGGTGAATTGCACACCACGGTCTAAAGCCTTCCAGCTCCTCTTCTTAATTGGTAGTGACGTTATCATAGAGCCCCAGCCTGGTTTGGGTTGGAAGGGACCTTAAAGCTCCTCCAGCTCCAACCCCTGCCACGGGCAGGGACACCTCACACTAGAGCAGCTTGCTCCAAGCCCCTGTGTCCAACCTGGCCTTGAACACTGCCAGGGATGGGGCAGCCACAGCTTCTCTGGGCACCCTGTGCCAGCGCCTCAGCACCCTCACAGGGAAGAGCTTCTGCCTAAGAGCTCAGCTCAGTCTCCCCTCGGGCAGGTTCAAGCCATTCCCCTTGCCCTGTCCCTACAGGCCCTTGTCCCAAGCCCCTCTCCAGGTTTCCTGCAGCCCCTTTAGGCACTGGAGCTGCTCTAAGGTCTCCCCTTCAGGAGCCTTCTCTTCTCCAGGCTGCTCCAGCCCAGCTCTCTCAGCCTGGCTCCAGAGCAGAGCTGCTCCATGGCTGAACTCTGGATACGTTAAGGAACAAACCCCAAACATGCAAGTTTTCAGCCCATGCTACTGAGGTTTGAAGCACACAGCCTGGGTGATGCTCTGAGCTCTTCACGTACAGCTGATGCCACACTGCAACCGGGACACCAGCACGGTCCTCACACGGGACATGCCAGTCTCTGCCCACACAGCCTGACTCGATGTTTAGTTCTGTAGTTTTCCTGCTCCTGTGAAAGCAGGTAACTGGGACGCTGTGGTGCCAACTGCCACTTCACTTCCATGCTCGAGCACCCAACACCTTTCAGCTATAGCTTGCTGACTGACCCATCAGTGTCTCTGCTGTGCACCTACGTTACGCAGGCAGATCTGCAGCCGTGCTGGCAGCACAGCTACCAAGGCTGGCTGCTAACTCTGGGGATAGATAAGTAAACCCAAACCTTCCCTCCTTTTGCTTGAACAGCAATGGGAGAAGAGCCAATCCCTTCAAAACAGCACGGCATGGAAGTCTCAGAGCCCTGCCGCTGCGGGTGTGATGACGGACACTGGAAGATGAACTGCTTGAGCCTAGATTTGACCTGGTAGTTTAACCCACCGCTCCTTATGCTCAACCCCATCCACTGGTGTCAGAAGCTTCCCCCATGGCCCCAGGATTACAAGGGAACATTATCCCCCAAATTCTGCTAATTCACATAATCCCTTTCCCAAGGGAAAATGAGCTCAGCTGCAACTGACCCAGGGAGAGCCCTGCAGCACCCCAGGACCACAATGATGGGCTGCGTCCCCAGCCAGTGCTGCCTGATGGGGACATCTCATGGGTATTGCAGTAAGTGCCACATTTCTCTATGGGAGTTTTGTCCACTCCTAAACTGGAGCATGAGCCCCAAGATCGGGTGAGCACCAATGGCCTGGTTACCTGCTGAGCCTCCCTGTGCTAGAAGGACAACACGGTCCCATCAAAGCAAGCATCCAAGCCAAGCCTCATCTGCAGCCCTCACCCAACACTCTGCAGCAGGCACTGAAGCAAGGAAGAACCAGCAGCAAGGGATTATCCCAGCTGAGGTTTTGCCTGTACTGCAGAATGCAGCTGAAACAAGCACAGGCCAACCCGCAGCAAGCCTCATCTAAGGCATGAGATGTAAGGAATTCACCTCGGGAGTCCAGCAGGGAAGATGAAGGAGGCCAGGCTCAGCCCAGGCCAGCAACACAAGCACAAACACAGGAAACCCAGCAGGTTGCACATCCTGTCCCACAGCACGGCCACGGCCATGGCTATTCTTAGCTGGTGTGAAGAGAACACTGGGATGCCTACCAGCACTGCAGCCAGGAACGGAGCTTGGGTGGTGGGAGGGGGATTGCAGCCGGCCCCGAGCACTGCTTTCAGGCTCGTGTTGATGACACAAACCATACACGGATATAGGAATGCTAACCAGGTTTGGTGGCATGGGTTTCATGCTGGGTTTGGGGTGCTCGCGGGGATCAGACTGAGGAGAAGGCTCCTGCTGAAGCTGCTTGCTTCAGACACAGCTTCAGTCCCATCCTGCCCTTCCCTGAGGAGCCAGCTCCTCCAATGCAACAGCAGCAGGAATTGTCCCAGGAGCTGGATGCGGTGTTGCAGGTGGTCAGGCACCCACCTGGGGCAGGAGGTCTAGGAACAGCACGGGTGAAAGTAAAGCAAGAGCAGACGATAGCCCTGAGCTTCCCTTCCCACCCTGTTCTTTAGAACTGCCCCCACTTGCATTTCTCCTAAAGGATGCTCACATGAAGTTTAAACCACGTCTTTCCATGAGGAAGTAAAAGCAGCTTTGGCAAAAGGCTTGGACTGAAGCTCACCTGCAGTGCTCACAGCACAACCAAACGCACCCTCCTGCGTACATGACCAGTAATAAAGGTTCACTTCTCCCTCTTGGAGCAGGAGCAAGCGGCTGCTGAAGCTGCCCAGGCAAAAGGCTCCAAGTGAACTCATCCTCACAAGCTGGTAACAGCTCAAGGCAGGCACTAGGAACACTCCTGCCCTCCTCAGCAGTACTTTCCTCTGCAGTTAGGACCTTCCTCCCACCAAACTCTACCAACTGCAGTGTTTCTGAACGGGAACAAAGGGAGCTGCAAACTCCAAACACCTTCTGCTCTGAAGCAGCCGTCTTCCAAAGACATCCAACAAACCACTACTGACTTCTGTTAGGAAGCCTTCCTTACGCCCCATAGGGGGGAGAAATGCATCTTGCATAATTAACTCTCCACATGACACCAGAACTGAGCAACTATGGTTTAATTGCACCTGGAAAGAAGGGAGTTGGATGCCATCACTGTGCAACCCATTTATTAACCTCCTTTTCTACCTGTGCTCTCTGTAGCTGCTTCTGAGGTTCTGGGAGATGGTGGAAGCGCGTTGCTACTGGTGAGATGTCCTCCTAGGAAAGAACCTGAGAAAGAAATCCCTACTAAAGGCATTTGACATTCAAGAGCTCCATTTACTTTCTCAGGACTTCAATACTTAATAACAAAACCCACCCCAAAATTAACAAAGGAAAGGAGAAACCTCCTGGATGAACACCACCATTGCTCAGAAACAGGAGCCAGGACATGTAAGAGATAAAAAGCAGCAGCCAAATGAACCCCATGGGCTTTCTGGAGCCACGTAGATGGAAGCTATGTTTCAGTATCGTGGTTTTGCTCTTCAACTACTTAGATAACACCGTGCATGCAGAAACACAGACACGTGAGCGTGTCAAAACACGGCGCTGCGGCGCACAGGCTGCAAACCACACAGAGCAAAGGTCATAAGGAATAAGCAGACCTCCTGTTATCAGCAGAGCTGCGTTTGATTTGGAGAACTGTCCAGACTGGCTTCAGCTCAGGCCAACGGAGCATCCACCTCTTGCTGTCCAGCAGAGAAAGGAGAAACCAGAGTGGCTGCAGAGCTGAACAGCTTCAGTGCATACCTAGAAAGGGTGGAACTGGTGGGATGCTATGAAACGAAAATAGAGCACATTTAAATATAGTTAGCAGCATTTCCCATTCCCTGGAATATCAGCTACAGAATTCACTCCCTCTGTCCGGCCCACCCCCCAGTCTCTCCATAGCTGAAGAGATTAGAAAGCGCAGTCAAAGCAGGGGAAGGAGAATGGCAGGAATCTTTATCCCTGCTCCCCAAACTGCACTAGGCAGTGTTCAATACATTCAAGCAACAAGCAGCGCTGCCAGTTTAGCTGAGTGTGTTAGCAAGTCCTGGGACACTCAGCGGGCTTTTGTTCCTTCCTTCTTGCAGAATAGGGAAAACAGATCCTGGAATTCCAACAAAGCCATAGTGTGCCTGCAGCGAGTGCAGAACCACCACGGTATTCCTGACTTTAATACATCCATCAAACCCAACTGCTCTCAGGAGTTCTTCAAAAGCCAGGCTGTGCTGGCAGAAGCGTTGGACTCGCTCCCACAAGTAATCCCTGGCATGCAAGTAACTGCTTGCCAGCCCCATGGAACTATTCATGAACACAGAAATCCGCAGCACCCAGCCCTTACCGTGACTTCTGGGGACTCGCAAGCCAAGGCTAGTTTGGCCTTTAACAGGCTTATGTGGATGCCCATACCAAACACCACGATGCAGCAGTAACAGACATTACCAAAAGCCTGCAGTGGTTGTTGAAAGCAATCAAGCTAAAATTATAAGGGGTTCCACAGAAGCAATTTGCTTAAAATCAAAGCTTCATGGCACTGTGACACTGAGCATCTGAGTTATGTCTGCGCTGTACCTGAGGGGCAGATAAAGAACCATAGAACCCCAGACTGGTTTGGGTTGGAAAGGAACTTAAAGCTCCTCCAGTTCCAACCCCCTGCCATGGGCAGGGACACCTCACACTGGAGCAGCTTGCTCCAAGCCCCTGTGTCCAACCTGGCCTTGAACACTGCCAGGGATGGGGCAGCCACAGCTTCTCTGGGCACCCTGTGCCAGCGCCTCAGCACCCTCACAGGGAAGAGCTTCTGCCTTAGATCTAACCTGAACTTGCCCTGTTTCACTCTGAACCCATCACCCCGTGTCCTATGGCTGCAGTCCCTGATGAGGATATAATCAAAAGAAGAGATTCTAAACCAGCATGTTTCTGGATGAGACCCGTACTAAGCCTACAGCATTTCACTCAGTGACATTTGGTACATCTCTGACACATTCAACCAGAAGCCCGAGCAATCTAGACACTGAAATACAAACTTATTTTTCCTCAAAAATCAGTGTTCCATGTTCTTTTATTTGAAAAACTCAGGAATGTGATACACAATACAATGAGCTCCCCAGCACTGCAGTGCTCGCTCACAGGAGGCTCACCAGGTTCATGGGATGTGGGGGGAACAAAAAGGAGGAGGAAAAGACTGTGCAGTGTTTTTGAATGCTCCTAGTATTCCGGACCTGTGATCTTCAGAACAAATCAAGTCTGTGAAAGCACGCAAAGATAAGGTTAAAGACCAAAATCAAACACTATTGCAAGCTAGCAGGGTACAGTCGGGTCTCACACAGCTGGAACAAACACCACTTGTGTTTCTGCTGCCGTACAGCCACCAACCTGACCTGGCTATGTGCTGTCAGGGAACTTACCATCGAGGGCTAAAGAGGCTAAAGGGCCCCGTTAACACCAGCTGGTGCTGCACAGGCAGTGTGGCACAGGACAGAGAGGCCATGCAAGTCCCCTTCTGCCCCCACCATCACCATCACATCTGTATCCTGTCCTTATAATAAACATAATGGGGGGTAGGAGGAGAGCTTTTTGTCTTTTAAGCTAGCCATTGCCTGCAATGGACACAGAATAGAAAAATACGACTTCTGGCACCAAAAAAAAAGATTAAATAGTTACAATGGAAGGAGCGAGTACAACTCCATCTATTCAGAAGCATTGACTTACTGTTAACAAATGGTGGCAACTCTCAACACTCAGTAACTGCTCGTTTCTTGTAAGAGCAACAGGAGAGAAGGAAGTCAGGCTTCTCAGTGCTACTATGGTTTGCCTTGGTGCTTGGGGGTTTAATACGCTGAAGAGCAGTAGTTCTAGGGTGCATCAGTGATACCCAGCCAGGGCCTCAAGAACTCATGCTAATGACCGTGACCAATATTAAACTAGTGAGCAAAATAATAGTGAAAATTTCCCATAAAAAGCAAAGATACATATTTTAAAAAAAAGGTATTTGTTAATTTCAAAATTTACTTGGTTAATACTTTGTAGCATACTCGCAGTTGTAGCATATTCTGCAAACGTAGCCTTACACGAGATCTCATTTAACAGTCAACTCTAGATCATAACAGGTAACAGAAGAAAGAAGGTAATTCAGACCAAAAAAACCATATATAAATACTATATTAACACATTTAAGTTAGTTTATGAGACTATACAATAAGCATAAACACAGAAAAAGGCGAGGGATGCTGATGGCTGCGATGCACTAGCATCCCCAGGCTAGCACAAAGCGGAACCGACCCATCCACACACCGCAGCTTCCTGTGGCTGCATCTGAGCAGCCAAGAGGCACAATAACTGCACCCAAGCTAACAAACCCTGTGAGAGGGAACCTGTGTGAAACTGGACTGAGCTCCTCTACTTTTCCAATGCTTTGTCACCTAGCATTTGGCCAACACACTGGCATGCTATACAGAGCTCGTCTGGCCTTGCAGCCCGCACAGTTAATATACAACACTGGTAATCCACCCGTGCATAATCGAGAGTTGACTGCAGTGCTCTGCTGAGAAGTTGGGTAAGACCACTGACATGGCCTGGGCCAGTCCAGGTCTGAGGAGCAGCAGACTATTTTGAACTACTTAGGAGCAATTACCATAGGAGACACATATTAGAAATGCCAACTAGAAGGTGTCCTGCATCCGGAGGCAAAGCCACATTCCCTTCACTAACAAAACATTCTTTTCTTTAAAAAAATCTACATTTAAATACTGTTAAAAACCTGAAAACCACAGCATCAAAGAATTTCATAAGGCCAAAACGATCCTCAGTTCCCTCTGTTGTGCCTAGGTATTGCAATACTTGTGTAGAAGTAGTAAATACCATGTAATTTAATATCTTACACTCCTTCAGGTGCCTTCCAGTAACACATCTCAGACCTCTTCGCACAAGAGTTAAGCCTCACAACACCCCTGTGAGGTAGGTATCATCCCCATTTCAAGATGGGGAAACTGAGGCAGAGTGTTTACCATGTCCAGAGTCAAAGAGCAACCAATGGAAGATCCAAGATGTTTTCCAGTTTTGAGCATAGGAGCAGTCAATTAAATCACAAGATATTATATCCCATACATAACTCGAGGGTGGATCGAAAGGGTCAGGGTTTTACTTAGATCTCTCGCACGTTTTATCTTCAGCTCTCATCCAGTCTGTGCCAAATTCACAGAGTCCATCAACCAGCTTCTCCTTTGTGAAGGTGTAAGTTGGCAGCATACTGTAACAGCTTCTTTAGAGCCAGTTGTCAGTTAACAGAGTTAACATTTGAAACCATAGACTCGGCTACTTAAGTGAATTTAGGTGATACATAAATACCCCAAAGCCTGAAATACAGCAATGAAATCCTGCTCCCGGCCCCACTTCCTCAAGAGCCTGCGGAAGGCTCCCAAGGACACAGGGGAGGGACCAGGACTGCTGTCACTGCAGGTGCCTACAGACACACTCAGCTACAGGCAAAATGCATCACTGAATTAGGTGTTACGGAGGCGACTGTCAGTCCTCAAGAGCACAAATCAGACTGTCGGTGCTTGGAAGACATTCCCCAACAGAGCACTTCTTCACATAACCAATTCTTTTACCTTAGTCAACTGAGCATCAAGTGAAAATGAAGCTCCAGCTCTTCATTCACGGCACTGTGAGTCAAGGATTCATTAAACTTTGAAGACCTTTATGACCACACACAACTTGGAAATAAGGAAAAACACCAGAAAAATCCATCAAATATGAAAGGATGCATTACTTTATGGGTCAGTCTCACGTCCTGATCACAGAGCAGTATACAGCAGCTTGAACTTCCATGCTGACTGAAAAACACCCCTTTCACATCTGATCTTTTCACAAGCAGTTGATTTTAATCAGCTCACTACCTTACCAGAAAAAGTGGGGACAGCTTCTAACAATCACACGATGTTCTCTTTAAAATACGCTATACGATAAATCCATTAGAAAAAGCCTTCACATTTATTATTACATAGGTTTAAGAAAAATATGTGAAACTGCAAAGTGGTTTCCAGTTTTAAGTAGTTATCTCTTTAAAAACGCTCTATGAACTTTGGTTTTCCTTAGGGCTTCTAAATAAACAATATATTAAAATATCTACAAATCAAATATTAAAGGAAAGAGTAGGTCCAAGAAATCCGTAACACAAACCGAGTTCCTACATGCTTATCCCTCAAATACCTTTTCACTGGGGAAAAAAAGGAAATATTTCAGTTTGAAGCACAGCAAAAATTGTCTCTGCTGAAATGTTGAAACTGGTTTTCTCAAGTTGTTACAGCATTGGTGCACTTTCTGTCTGTCTCAGTACAAAGACAACACAACCACATTGTATCATGACAGTGACGTTATAGTTTTTAAAACAAGCATTCTAGATTTAGCAGTACAACAAGAACAAGGACTTCAGCAATTACACTGCTTGGCAATGTTGCATCCCAAACATCTGTCCCTTCCTCTTGCAACAGAGCTGTTGTCAAAGTCCCCAGAACTCAGGTAGCACCACTCAGGGAGTTACAAAGACGATTCAAACTGCTCGTTTTGGTCGGTGTTTGCCTCTAGCTTAACTGAAGGGATGCTCTCCGGCTTAGTCCTCCTAGTTTTTGGAAATTCAATGACAACTTCTGAACAAGAAATACTAAGTGACGAAGATTTTTCTGTCTTCTTTGCAGTAATATCTTCTCCTGTTCCGCAACACTGCTTCAAAGCACACTGAGTCCTGCAAGGAAACTCGCATTTCCCTCTCCCTGATCCAGAGCCAACACTGGCAAACTCAGGCTGAATGGTAGTTGCATGAATCCCTTCGTCGTGGAAGATCTCCTTTATGCGCTTTGCCACCATCATGTATGTGGAAGGGTCAGGACACTTGATGTGAGCAGTGCCAATGATCCTGCTGCCTGCCAGCTGCCAAATGTGTAATTCGTGGACTGCTTCAACTCCTTCAAGGGTACGCAACTTTGAGTTCAAAGAATGAACATCTATTTGTTTGGGAACAGTCTGCAGAAGTATAAGGGCTGACTCCCTAAGTAACGGGTAGGTTGTGTAAAGGAGTATGCAAACCATTATCAAACAGAGGATGGGATCTAAATATAGCAACCAGCATGGACCAGCCACTGTAATGCTCCCTTGCTCAGACGTGTTTGCTCTGCCCAGCGTTTGGGATAAAGTAGCATTTTCCATGCAGTGATTATTGACACATGGATTAAAGCAGGGCCCATCTTTGGGGCATGGATTCCACAGCCCATAAAAGAGCAAGGCATTCACTACCACAATTACTGAACCTAGGGCATCTCCAAAAACATGCAGAAAAACTCCACGCATGTTAAGCTGTGCACTGGAGTCTTCTTCAACCTCCTCTACCTCCAGAGTGTAATGACCAGCGTTGCCGTTCACCTGTAGGTCGCTCACGTCATCTTTAGTATCACCTGATAAGAAAACAGTAGAGTGATTAGGCATATGGTGCAATACTACACGCTACTGTAATTCCATATGAAATAATAACCCACATTAAGCTTGCTTTCATTTGAGTACAAAACTAAAAGCAAGCACCTCTTCCCATAACACTTGGCAACGTTTTCTCTAGCTGAAAAATACTCAGTTGTCCCAAGAAGTCACCAAAACAGTCTAGAAGGATTGTTTCTACACAGAGCTATAAAGCAAAGTGCAGCTTCATGCTGCAGAGTGGCAAAGGATAAAGATGACTGCACTCTAATTTATCCTGCTGAGAACTTGTTTTCCCCTTTTCTAGCTGTTTAACCACTTGACTGCTCACTGTTCATTTCCTAAACTAAATGCAGAGTTACAGAGCATACAGCAAAAGGCTGGTTAAGGAGCTAAGTAACTTAGGTTTTTCCCCCCTTTTTAAAAGCCAGAAGGCTAATCACATTGCTAAAAATCCCTCTTAAACCATAGGACTGCACTGCTGTTTTATAGTCAAATTTATGAGGCCAAAAGCTTAAAAGCTCTATGGGTACTGCTTTACAGTAACTTCTTTTCAGGTTTAGGAGTTCATTTCCACAAGACTGCTGAATGCAAGGAAAAGGAAGTTTTCCTGAGATGGCGCATGGAGCCAGCAGAGCTGTGAGATACAATAAGCTGAGCTTTTAGGTCTGAATTTACCAGCAGTCCTGACTGCAGGGCAGTGTGAGCTACCACTGAAGCTCTCAGAGGCTATGAACCAGTGCTGTTTAGATTTCAGAACTTTGCCAAGCCACCTAACTAGCTGTATAGTAATAAATACACACATCATTACAACAATAAACCTGTTCCAATGTTCAGACTTGAAAGTATTTTAAATGAGTAGCCTCCCACTGTTCTTTAAAGGCTCTTCTTGGGCCAGGAAGCTTCCAGTGTTAAAGAAACAGCCACTGGCCCAACTAACTTGAAACCCAGAGCCCTTACTGCTTCCATGGTCCTTCAGTTCAAAGCTTTGTACATATTAACATGCTCACAAGACCTGCAGCTTCTGCCACTCCTGTGATTCTTTAATCACAAAGTGTCCACAAGTCCTTTCCTCTCTGCACAAGGGGTGGGCTCCCGCCCAGGCAGCTGTGTTCCAAGCCTCAGGCTCATTACCTCGTGTATCGTGCTTCTGTCCTAAAGCTCCAACTCCATTTTCCACACAACCTTTAGGAGTTATGGATAATGGGACCTGTAACTTTTCATGGAAACCGATAAATTAGAGGAAAATAGCTCAAGTTACAGAGCACAGACCTCAGGGTCCATGATAAGTGCAAGGAGAGAGGAACACTCTGCTGCACACCAAAGTAGTTGGAGCAAAGGAGATCTGAAAAGTCAGTAAGACCTGTAACAGGAAACACTGTGCCAGAAAGCTCTTGAGATCATTCTTTAATGGCAAATGGTTAAATCATGTCCATTTGAAATACCCTCACTGAAATCTAACTGTACACTTAAAGCACAAAGCTATCTGTGCAAGACTAGCCCCTAAGGCTATAGCCGGTCTTTCACTTTCACCTTAAGAAATCAGGATCTACCCTTCTTTGTAATTTCAAATGAAGGCATAGTACCACTCTCAGACACTTCCCTAGGCTTCACCTGCACATCCTACAGCCTCTCGCAAGTCTCTAAGCACCTTTACCTGTAACGGTTGCATGGGTAAACTATGAATAACTCCATCCATTACATAATCACGGCAGGGCATAGGAGGAAATACAAACTTATTTCAAAGTTTCACTGCGACCAAAATTATGCCCTATTACCACCTAAACACCCACAACAAATTATTTGTTATGGCCAGAAGGGCGCCCATGAGAAATTCCAGATGACTTAGCTCAGAACAGTGCAGGTTTTAACCCATGCTAGAAACCAATCTTTTAGTCTAGAACTAGTCCAAAACTTGGCTTTTCATCGTGTTTGAGCAACCTCGCCTGGTAGAAGGTGTCCCTGCCCACGGCAGGGGGTTGGAACTGGATGAGCTTTAAGGTCCCTTCCAACCCAACCCAGTGTGGGATTCTGCTTCACCATGCAAGCACAATTCCCAAGCCAAGATACCTATCAGATTAACGGTTAAGGGATCTGTACATTGTTTAAAAGTAATTATGAGGATACCTTTGTTGGAGCTAATTCAACATTTAGAGCTTGTTACGTGGTCAAGACAATGGTCTACTATATTCAGCACAACTTCTCTATCCTCTTGCAAAACCTGTGTTTTCCAAAGCAACATGGATTGAGGGAAAGAGAAAGCTGCTTCCCAAGTACTGGAACCTCTGACCACTGAAAATGAAACTGTAGCAAAGTTCACTGTGCTCAGTTAAAGCTCAGTTTCAGTGAAAGCAGCAGTCTCCTGATGGAACCCCAAAACCAAAAGAGAAACATGGGCTCTGAAGAGTGAAACCCCTTCCTCCTGGTTACACGATGCCCTATGGCTAAAGTAGAGAAGCAGCGATTGCACACCTTTCACTCTGCTAGCACTCAGCACTTGGCTTTGGCCAAGTGACTTCCAAATAAACTATCCAGGCTTCTGGATCCATTTTAAACACAACCCAAGCAATTCCCTCCCACAAAATAGACACATTAACCCTAATTGGGAAGGGGAGATTTTAAATTTACCCCTATGTTAAAAAACAAGTGGGAAGGAGCATACTTTAGAAAGCTAAAGAGGCCACATGAGTACTTTGACACCAGTGAGCTCCACATTCTGCGCTCGCTGCATGTCTTCCATGGCTCGTATTGGTAACTTCCAAGACTTCTCCATATTAACATGTGTGTCATGAAGAAGTACAACATTATTGCAATGGAATATACTTCAGCATGTTACTTTCAGGTTGAGACCAGCTTTTCAGGTAGCTAATAACAGACCCAAGGGGCAGATCTGGCTGTCAGGACCAAGGTGTTGAGCTGTGCTCTATGTGATGTGCAGCCAGTTCAGATGGCATTAGGGCATCGTCTTGTGACAGCTTGTGTCTCTAGGCAAAACACTCTTGTCATGTGCTTTCTCCACCTCCACCAACTTTTCCCAACACAACCTGCTTTACCCCAAGACTCTTTCACATTCCGACTTGTCTTCTAGAGCACTTGGGGCAGGCGCTCCTTTTAGCACCTGAAGGAAAGGTGCGAGGTGGAGGTGCAACAGCCATGGGCCAGAGAGCACTGCTAAGGGAGCTTCTTGCCTCTTCCCCATCAGAAAGGACACGGGGTCCCCTAGAAGCCAGCCCGATGTGGGAGCCCGACACCCACCGCCCTACTCAGAGAAGGGTCCTCTCCCACCTCCCTGGCACTCCTACGCTGGGATGGGGCAGAGGAGCCACAGGTCTTACCTAGCTTGTCCTGGCTGACTCCGTTGGAGCTGCTGCAGTTCTCCACTAAGGTGCTGGTCTCCTCCCGGTGCAGCGCAGCCTCCCCATCCCCGGGCGGCTGCTCGGGCTTGGAGCCGCTGCGGGAGTGCTGCCTGCTGCCGTGCGAGTGCCCGTGCCCGTGGGAATGGCCGTGGCCCCCCACGCCGTGGTGGTTGAAGAGGCAGAGCCCCAGCAAGTTGATGATGAGCCCCGCCACCCCGACGCCGATGACCACCAGCGGCTGCTGGATCTCGTGGGGCTCGGTGAAGCGCTCGATGGCCTCCAGCAGGATGGTGAAGCACAGGGCGGTGAGGAAGACGGCGTTGACGAGGGCACCCATCACCTCAGCCCGCACCCACCCGAAGGTGTTCTTCTTGGTGGCACGAGTGCACTGTGCGAAGCGCACGGCCACCAGCGCCACGACCAGAGCCATGACATCGGAGAGCATGTGGAAGGAGTCGGAGAGCATGGCCAGCGACGACGTGACCCGGCTCACCACCACCTCCACCACGAAGAAGAGGAAGGTGAGCGCCAACATGCACAGCAGCCGCGCCCGCCGGTTCTGCCACCACCGCGGCCCGCCGGGACCCTTCGCCGCCATCCCCCCGCACATCGCGCCGGGGCAGAGGCTGCCGGCCCGGCCCGGCGGAGGCGCGAGGAGAACGGTCGGCGCTGCGAGCGGCCCGCGGCGGAGCCCCGAGCGCGATCGCGGCCCGTTCCCCGCGGGCGGCGGCCCGGCACCCGCCGCTGCCTCCTCAGGCGCTGGGCGAGCAAACTTTGCACCCGAGCCCCCTCACTCTTTCCACACGGAACCCGAACCGGCGCGGACACGCCCCCCTACCCGCTCCCCATTGGCCACCGCTCCCCCACCTCGCCCCGCCCCGCCCCCGGCCTCTCTTCTCATTGGCCCGAGAGCCCTCGCGACAGGAGACCACGCCCCTTCGGTACCTCCCATTATGCCTCATCCGCCCCGCCCCTCCGGGCTGAGCCGGGGGAGACGGAGTGAGGCCGTCCGTGACGTTGCCCGAGCGGCGGCTCCCATTGGCTGAGCCCCGCGGTTTCCCCGCCCCGCGGCGAGCGGGACTCGTGCAAAAGGTTCTCTCCGCACGGCCCGGCCCGGCTCCGTTCAGCTCGGCGCGGGGCGGGGCGGGGCTCCCCCTGCGGGACGGGCGAAGCGGTGCGGGGCAGCTCGGGTGCTGGGAGCGGGGATGCCGGTTTGTGTCGTCGGTGGGGTCAGACCTGAGGGACCTGAGCCCCGGGAGCTGCCAGCGCCGCCACGGGCCGTGGAGAGCGGGGAGGTCCGCGCCGGGACTCGAACCCCGGGAGTCGGGGGCTTTCCCCAGGCACGGGCGCCCTGGCCCCCCCCGCTGGTGTCCGCGCTCACGGTGCGGGGTGTGCGGTGTTCTGGGGGGTTACAGCACGGGCGGGAGCCGCGCGGCCTCGCAGGCCCTGAGGCACCAGAAACGGCCTTATTGTAGCATCGCGGGGTGGTTCGGGTGGGAAGGGACCTTAAAGCTCATCCGGTTCCACACCCTGCCATGGGCAGGGACCCCTTCCACTAGAGCAGCTTGCTCCAAGCCCCTGTGTCCAACCTGGCCTTGAGCACTGCCAGGGATGGGGCAGCCACAGCTTCTCTGGGCACCCTGTGCCAGCGCCTCAGCACCCTCACAGGGAAGAGCTTCTGCCTTAGATCTAACCTGAACTTGCCCTGTTTCAGTCTGAACCCATCACCCCTTGTCCTATGGCTGCAGTCCCTGATGAAGAGTCCCTCTCCAGCATCCTTGTAGCCCCCTTCAGACACTGGAAGCTGCTCTGAGGTCTCCACGCAGCTTCTCTTCTCCAGGCTGAACAGCCCCAATGTTCTCAGCCTGTCTCCATAGGGGAGGTGCTGCAGCCACTGAGCAACCTCACGGTCCCTCTGTGCCTGCCTGGGGAAGGAACGAACCAGCACCTGGCCCCAGCTGTTGGATCCATGGAGCTGTGTTCCAGCTGCCGCAGTGCATCCCAGCAGCTTCTTCCTGCTGCCTTTCCTGCCCCCAGTTTGTTCAAGGTTTGGCCTTTCTGCAGGGGCCAATGAAAGAAAGTCCCTGGATAGTAACTGTTTTACTAAACTTGTAGTTAAAAAGGGAAAAGGAAAGCAAATATTTTGAGACCCGGAAAAATGACAAAAATGTGATCACGAAAAAAGCCAAAACATATCACAAAAGTTAGCAGAAGGCAGAGCTGACCTCTTGCTTTACCTGCTCTGTGCCAGGGAGCCAACAAACATGGCCACAAGAGAGTGAGCATCCAAGAACATTCCAGGGTAGAAAATGTAGAGGAACCAAACAGCCGTAGCTATTTGTAGCTATAGAGGTGTTGCTTTCTGTAAGAATACAGAGAGGCGGTAAGGAAACTGGTGCCCTGGAAAGGAAGATCCAACAGGAATGCACATGCCTGTTGCTACACTTGGAGATAACTCCTCTTCTCCTTGGCTGAGAACATTGGGGCTGTTCAGCCTGGAGAAGAGAAGCTGCGTGGAGACCTCAGAGCAGCTTCCAGTGTCTGAAGGGGGCTACAAGGATGCTGGAGAGGGGCTCTTCATCAGGGGCTGTAGTGATAGGATAAGGGGTGATGGGTTCAAAGTCAAGGTGATGTGGGAGCTCTACGGAGGTTCCTGACAGCTGGAGCTGGGTGGCTGCTCCCATTCATTAGTAAATGAATCAATACAACAGAGACCCGTGTGTCAGGACATGCTCCCCTGCACTCAGCAGTCCCTTTGAGCCCATGTGTGTCCATGCACCACACTGCTCTGCTCCATGGATTCCATCCCCTCTCCTCCCTGGCTCTGCAGCACAGTGCTCTCTGCAGACATAGCTTGGCCACCGCAGGTCCTGCTGTGCTGACCTGTGACCCTGCTTTCCTGGGGTTGTTCACATGTCAGTATCGAGGTGTGCTGTGTTTTTGGCTTAGCGGTAGGAACCCATGTGGGACACTTTAATGACCATTGTAAGAGTCAGTAATTAGATTGCTGTAACGTTCTCCTCATCTCCTTGCCTTCCCGTGTGCTGTAACACCATTTAATAAGATGTTGTAAATAGCCAGGAAGCTGACCAGCAATCACACTGAAACAGAACATGCCCATCTCCTCTCCTTCTCGCCCCCACACAGGGCCATTAGTTTATAAGGAAGAATTAAGCAATTTTAACATATATGGGTCAAAGAAACTGGTACAGCCCAAAGCTTTTTTCATTCCTGAAGATGGGGCAGGTTATAAATTTACAGGGACTAGTGTTAATCCCATGGAATTTAGCTTGGAAGGAAGGGAGGATGAGGAGCGTGATGCCTCTCATTGGCTGGACTTCAGGAATTACTGAAGCTGAGCGTTACTTGGTTGCCCCCATGATGTTGTCGTAGTTTGCTTGTAGTAAGATAACTTCTTGTAAGACTGAGCGCTTGTAAGTGGAATAAACAGGATATCAGTATCAGTACCACCCTTAGGGATAACGTTTCATCACCACAAGACCTCTTACTTTGCTAAAGGATACCACACCACTGGTCAGTCGGCTGCTCTCTTCTCCTTAAGGGGCATGTTCTTGATCCTGCCCTTGTGAGATAGGTCTTCCTACTATACCAGACTGAATACTGAATTCCTTCTGGGGCCAAAAGCCAGAAGATACGGGCCATATAGCTCAGGAGGGAGGGAGGGCATGGTTTCTTCCCTGGCAAGAAGTAACAATGGTTCCTCAGACCGTCCACTGCTCCCCAGTGAATGGGACTGGGTTTATAGTTTTCACCTATGGGACCCAGCAGCCACTGTTGCCTTCACTGGCTGCAGACACAGGGGCTTTGAGGAATGACCCCTGTGGCAGCGTGGTCTCACTTCCAGCCAGGTCAGGCATGGACCATGCAGGAGTTCACGTCGCTACCTCTTCCCTGGACTCTTTCTCATGAACCAGTTTGCTCTGCACTGCTGTTCCCAGGCTTTTCTATTGTATTCCCACACATCAGCATCCAGGAGGAACACGGATGGTTCCTAAATGTAAGGCTGTCCATCTGGCAACATTATAAATGTTCAGATTAATGGGAAGGTGACTGATAAAGGTACCCAATGAAGCCATAAATGGTGTGTTCCAGGAGAACACTGTGTTCCTGCCTATGCTTTTGAGGAGAATGCTGTGTCTTCGGAGGAGGGAGGACTCCAGTTTTTTTGTCGTTGGGTATTTTTGAGGCTTCCAGGCATTGTTCTTGACTCACCCAATTCTTTCTCAGCTCAGCTTCCGGACTGCACATGTGGAAGGACCCGTCTCCAAATCTGCCTGCGTACCGTAAACCGTGTGCTGAGGGGAGGAGTGACTGACTCTGGCATCCAGCCTCATGCCAGCCCTGCACTGGGTGACAAGAGAGTGCAAAGCTGCACAGGAAGCTGGGCTGGTTCCACAGGGTGTTCTGCACTGGGTGCTGCTGAGCGCTCTGGAGGCAGCTGTGGGAAGGACTTTGGTTGGAGATTCGCTATTACTCAGCATGTTTGCTGCATAAATAAAGTCACTGCTTTTTCCTCCGAGTTCCTGGGCAAGGTTGCACTGGGAGAGGTCTGTGCCACGAGGGGCTCTTCAGCACTGTGCCATCCACCTGGAAAGGCGAAGCCCTGCCTATAAACCACTAATGCAATCACATCTTACAGAGCACTCTGCCTCCTTTAACACCTAACTTGTTCCCTTTCTGTGCAGTCATCAGAACTGTCTGCTTTTAATAAAGGCTTGTGGGACTCTGGCAAACATGACTCCATCTGTCTGCTCCACTTCAAGGCTGTCAGTGTTCATCTGAGGCTGCTTCTCTTGCAGGCAGTGTCTCTCTCTGGTAGCTGTCCTTACAAGGCTTCTTCAAATGGAACCCAGTCAGCAACACGAAAGCCAGCAGAAGCATTCCCTGTCCAGTTACCTCCATCAGCAAGGTTGTTCCTTGTAATGAAAAACGCTACAAATGGAAAGTGAGTATTACTGTTCACAGAGCTCTATGTCAAATTCACTGTTACATTGCTATTCAGGAAAGCAGCTTTATCAAGGAAAGGATTTAAACATTTGTTTGCAATTCATTAAAAGGCCTTCTTTGAACAGAGGCAAGTTAAGCATGTGCTTACATGCTTCTGTTTGTGACCTGTGAAGAAAAACTGCATTGTAATTGGCACTAAGATAGGAAATGAAGAATGCCTTGCTCTGTAAAGGGGTTTCTTCTGCCTGCTTACCGTGGCTGTGAAATCTCAGCTCTTTGGAGTCACTGTTAGGACTCCAGGCAAAGGGAGGGGTCAGTGTATCCTCCACTGTGCTTCAGAACTTTGCAAAGCAAGTTAGAAAACCCCACTTTCTTTCCCTTCCAAAACCTTTCCTCCCTAATAAACAACTGCTTCAAGAAGAGGCCTTTCTTATGTCCAGTTCTGACCTTTCTAGGTTAGTTATTTTGCTTTCTTGCTGTCAAGCCACTTGATCCAATGGCATTTGGCAGCCTGTACCAGCCTCCTAACTTCTGGCACAATTAACTGCACAGACAATCTATCACTGTTTGTGATGAACGTGCTTTGTTGGTTGGGGTTTTGTTTTCAGTGGACTTCAGAGCGTTTCCTGGCTGCTTTGGTCACACTTTGTCTGCGAAATAGTTGCTCTAATCAGCTGTGAAGTTAATGCTAATAACATATTAAAGCTGATACTTGATTCAGCTCAAGTGGATCCTACTAGAAAAGTCACCACCATATTAATCATTAAAGGAAAGAAGTCAGACAAAAAGGTGGTGTTATTCACTTTTGCTCACAGTGCAGCTCCTCTCTGCTGGAAAGATAGTAACAATGATTCAGCAGGAGTGGGAAATTCTGTGAATAGGGGATTCATGGATGAACAAGTCCCTCTGCAGCTGATTGGTTGGTGGCATTTTTAGTTCTTGCTGAAACCGTCCTTCCTACAGCATTTTTAATAAATCATATTGTTCAGCTCTACCTTCTATTATCTTAAGAAAGAGCAGAAGATTGCTCTGATCTAAGCCAGTTCTCTTGGACCTGTGGTGACAAGTATCAATGAATCAATGGGTATTTGCTGAGGACAGCCGCTGAGAGAGAGATAGGCTACTCACTGCGGTGCCTGCTCCACCTACCTGCAGCATGAGGCCCTGTCAGAGAATGTACAATACTTTCTGGCATCCAAGTTGGATGTTTGTGGGCAGGGATTTCCATCGTCACTGTAGGGTGCTGGATTTCATTGGTGTAGTTTTTCTAAAGGTCTCTTGCTGGAAGAGGTCGCTCAGGTCCTTTGGGGTATGTCAGGTCCATACAAGTACAGCAGATGATGTAGGGAAAGGATAAACAAGCATGTTCTGGCATCTGGAAAGTCAGTTTGAAACTCGTTCAACAAGTGCAGCTTTGTGTTGTGTGAGGCTGCAGAGCACCTCTGTGTAATGCTGCCACACAAGAAATGTCCTGTGGTGGCACATCTGGCCTTGAGAAACGGGGCCACGCTCATACACCTCTGTGTGTCCTGGGGACTGAATGAGGCCATGTAAGAACTTGGTGTGAGAGCAGTATCGGCTCAGAAGAGGAAGATCCCCAGGGAGACTGGAATGAAGCCATCACTGGCTGTGTACATCAGAGCACAGCACTACCAGGGCACCAGCCTCCCACTGACCTAGCACCAACAGGTCTGAGCTGGAGGGCAGCCTCAGGCTCCTCCTCAGCAGGCAACCCAGGTACTCCTGGTGTTTCCAGCTAGCTCCTCTACCACACATCCCTCCTCCTCTCACCACCACAACACACATCAGGCAGAGGGTGTTTCTGCCTCTCTTGATCACACAAAGTCCCTTTATGTAATGTCCTTCAAGGGGCTGAGCTCTTGCTGATGAGCTTCAAGGACAATAAGCTTCAAGAGCAGTGAGCTGCAAAGGGCATGCTCATCAATCTACCATTTATGTATTTGCTATTAACTGTGTCAGCTTGAGATGGATGAATTTCCCTTTATTACACAAATTGATATCAGTATTTATTTTGCTGCCAGAAGTGCTTTCGTTAGATCCCATGTAGGTCTGTAGGTGCTGTTAAGCTGTTAATAGCTGTTCATCAGCCATTAGCCAAGCTCATGTTCTGGTGTTCCCAACATAAGAAGGCCAAGGAGCTGTTGGAGCAAGTCCAGAGGAGGCCACCAGGATGATCAGGGGTTGCAGCACCTCCCCTATGGAGACAGGCTGAGAACATTGGGGCTGTTCAGCCTGGAGAAGAGAAGCTGCATGGAGACCTCAGAGCAGCTTCCAGTGTCTGAAGGGGGCTACAAGGATGCTGGAGAGGGACTCTGCATCAGGGACTGCAGCCATAGGACAAGGGGTGATGGGTTCAGACTGAAACAGGGCAAGTTCAGGTTAGATCTAAGGCAGAAGCTCTTCCCTGTGAGGGTGCTGAGGCACTGGCACAGGGTGCCCAGAGAAGCTGTGGCTGCCCCATCCCTGGCAGTGTTCAAGACCAGGCTGGATGGGGTTTGGGTGGCATGGTCTGGTGTGAGGGGAGTTGGAGCTGGATGATGTTAAGGTCCTTTCCAAACCATTCTATGGTTCTGTGACAAACTGCCCTTTCTAAGCTGTAGATATCTGGAAAGAAGCCGTTCTAGCAAATGATGCCATGTAAGTCATGCCATCTACTGAAAGCAAGTCTGCACCCACTCTAACCTCTTCTGCAGACTCTGAGACCTGTTTGAAAAGCATCTCTGCCCAGAGCAGAAGGAACATTTTCTTCAGTCCCAATCATGGAACATTGCTTCTCTCCAGGGCTGATACTGTGATTTGGAACACGCTGTGATCCCAGCTCTGAGACCTGCTGACACTGCTCCTTTCCCTGGGCTTCAGTCGTGGCCTCCACAAAGGGGTGGAGACATGAAAGTCTGTTCTATGTCTCATCACCTCTTTTCTCTGCAAGGATCAGTTGTATTTGATGTTTGTCAAATCACACTCCAAGACAGTAACCATAAACATGTTAACTTTACGCTCTGCAACTAAATCTGTCCATTTTCAGCACTGCCTTCCACAGGGGCTGTTTTGTGGTCAACTTAAGCTAGTCCAAGTAAAACCCAGTCCCGAAAAAGGGCAGTTCACTTTTCCTCCTCAGAAATGACACTCCTGTCCCCAGGCAGACCTTAGAGCTAGGAGTTAGGACATAGGATGCTATGAGGGGCATCAGCTCTGCCTGGCAGTGCAACCAAAACCAAACTCTTCATCTTCAGCATTAGTTTTCAGCCAGTTCAACAACTTATTCCTATTTACCAAGGCTGCAGGACTGCTGGAGCTGACGCATGGAGCCGTGTGATTAGGGCAGGGAAAAGTGTGTGACAGAGAACTGGCAGCAGCACACAGCTGCTGATGCTGATCGTGAAACCACAGCCTCAGCTCCACAGTAAGGGAGGGATTCATGCCTGGGAATTGGTAGCTAACACACAAACGTCTTCAGATCACGAGCCTCCCTTTTAGAGCCAACAGAGATCTAATCAGCTTTGTCAGTGGAGCCTGCAGCGTGGTTTATCTCCTCCTGCAGTGGTATGGACTTGATTAGATGAACCCCATCCTTACAGTGCCTGTTTCTGTCACTGACTGTAAAGAAAACCTGGTGTGAATAGCTCAGGGATTAGGTCAAAAGTTAATGAGGCGACTTCTGCCCCCAAGTGTTAGTTCTGCCCATTATAAGATAAAGATTTTTCCTTACTCCTACATTAAAGCATGAGTTAAGTGAGTTCTTTAATACCACGAACTGAACAATGTCAGAAGGAAGAGCAGAATCCAGTGGCCCATCTTGTTAATACCAGTGCTTATACTAATACAGCAGCAATGTGCTGTTCAAAGCCGTGTCTCCGAGCTAAAATTAACGGGCGTAGAGGAGGTGTTTTGATTTAATCAGTCTTGGAAGCAAAGAGGAGTGGTGGCTGCTTTTAGAAAGCAGGTCGTTTATGTAGTGATGAAGCAAGGAGGAGCCCCACTGCAGGCATGAGTGTTCAGAAAACCTTAACCTAAATCTCAGACTTATTCTATACAGTTCATTATAAATGGCTTTTCTCATAGCAAAATAGCGACTGGAAACACTGCTTCTTGAAAGCTTTCTTTGCATTTACCTGCTTCTATTTAGCCAGATGTTTCTGTCTTGACGATTAGGAAAACAAAAGTTCACATCAGCACGGGATGATGAAATGATGCCACAGTAGCTGCAGAGCCAATGGAACCCATTTGTACCACTGCCAAGATGACAAAGCAAATATGAAATACAGCAAGCAGCCGTGGCTGGCCCGGGAAGGACTTGTCCATCAAGTTCCCAAGTAATCTGTTTGTGAAACATGTGCCCTTATTGACTAACAGTGTCTATTATCTGCTTAGTTAACAGTGGGGATAAAGGTATTTTTCCTGCTGTATTTCAAGCTCTTATGCAAAAAGCTGCAGTTAAACTGTGTATAACCTTAGGATGGTGAACAGTGCCAAGGTCTAGGAGGATGCTTATTCGGTTTTTTATTAGCCACATGATAGACAGACTTTGTAGGTTTGCTGATTAGAGAAACCAGAGCCTCTCTCTTGGAAATTTCCCTATAGGAAGAGATTCTTGTAAAAAAAGGGAATAGGGAAATAAGCAAAATATGTGCTTATTTGATGAGCAGCATCGCAGCACACCAGTGTTGTTAATGCACTGGTACGTGCACTAGATCATTGGAGTGATATAAAATCACTATAAGCACTATCAAGACCCATATATAGATAGATACTGTTAAAAATCAATGAGTTAGATCTTTTTCAAGCTGGCCTTCAGAGCTTCTCTGCTTGTTAGTAATGATAGCCAACACTTCTATGTTTAATCCTAAGTGGGAAAAATGCCTCCCACATGTTTCAGATTCATGGAGACTTGACTGCAGCCTGTACGTGCACAGAAAGACACCCAAGAGCATCCATGTGTCCATGTTTCCCTGAGGAGTCAGGCTGGGCTAACACAGTCCTCCATGGGAGGCACCCACACCAGTGGATTCCCCTCTAGGACACTGTCTGTGTGGGAGCACAAGGAACTGGGTGTGCACACTGCTGAGATGCTGGGAATGGCAGCACGCAGGCAGCACGTGGGCTGGGAGGAGCTGCTCCATCTCTGTTGTTACTTCACATGTAATGGGTTCCTGGCACTGGCTCCAGCCTCATCTAGCACTTGGCAGTGCTGCACGGCCCCAGTGCTTCCTACAAGCATGACTGAGCCTTCTTGTTATTGAGATGATTCATCCTACCCCCGCACACCAGTGTCCTCCTGACCTCCTTAGTCTCTCCTTGCTTGCTGTAACTGTGTCACACCGCCTGTTTGTGCTCCTCAGGATGGTAACACAGGTCCTTGCACATGGACATCCTTCCCTGACAGCCAAAACGCAGCACTTCGCATGCCACCTAATTCATGGGCTAAAGGAGGGTCTGTTGGTCCCTCATCACCTTTATCTTATGGAAAGCATCCTTAGGGTTGCCCAAAGGCAGGTCCACAGGCAGTGAAGCCTGCCCTGGGCTCCAGCCAGGCACTCAGCCTCCAGTGCTCCCTGCCCCAGTTACAGAGCTTGAGGAATGGCTGATGTACCCCATGTAAGCCAAACCTGGAGGCAGCTCAATTTCCCATTCCTACATTATCTGCTCCATCCAGCAAGGGAACCCTGCAGAGAGCATCCCTCTGTGCTGGCAGGATAGCACCAGTGCCTGGGGACCCTCCTGCCTGCAGCAAAGTGACAGGAGCAGCAGTAAGCAGCACCTTATGCTCACTCCTGATTATCTGTGAGATGGAGCCTTTGGAGGGGAATACTTCAGCTTTTCCTTTCCAGGCAGCCTGAGTGTCATGATCTGCAGTCCACACACTGAAGCCTGCTGAAGCCACCGAGGTGGCAAAGCAGCTAATGATTAAACCTGGTTTTACTGCAGGAGAAATGCTTCTGTAGCCAAGCACTGAGGAGAACACAATACTCCTTCTACATCAAAAGAATGTGCAGATACCCAGGGTAAACTCTGGCCTGCACTTAGCATGCTAATTTCTGTGCTGCTATCTGCTTGCCCTGACAGTTCCAGTGAGATCAGCAAGTTCTTCAGCCCTCTTAGCAATCCCCAGGGCTGTTAATCTCAAAGGGAAGAGGGGAAGTAGTTGCATTTCCAAGATGGACTCAGTTTGTGGAATTTCAAATGACCACAACTGTAGCATCAAACATACACACAAATCTTGGCAACCACAGACGTGGTCATCTTCCCTCTGAGTGTTATTGTCAGTGTAATGCACACACCATGTTCACACACACACACACACACACAGAGCAGATGCAGTTCAGAAGGCAGGTTAAGAGCAAAGATCCCTGCTTTCCGAAGCCCTGGGAAGATGCTGCTGGCTGGTGCTGAGGACTGGTGCAGTGGTCAAACAATGTAATATTCTGGGCTTTCTTTGTTCCAGTAAAAACCCCCAAACAAAGAAAACCAGTGAGACTGAAAAACACAAAGGAAATGGAGCAGACAGACAAGATGGAGCAAACACAGCAGGAGGGGAGAAAAAGCAAAGGTGAATAATAGGCAGAGTTACTTCTATCAGATCCAAAGTTCTTGCCTCCTGCTGCCAGCCTCGCTTACTCGTTGGCCAGTGGGGGCAGTTTGCAAGTTTCTCTTTAGCTAAAATCACTTCTTAATAAGCTGTGTTATTTGTAACAAACATAAGGGCATCACTTTGTAAAAACATCCTTCTTCAGGAAGTGATGAAACACTCGCTCACTTTAAAGCCTGTCCTCAAGTGTGTTTGCTGGATGGATGTTATCCTCACGTGGCTTTATTCCACTGAATCATCCCCAGGGAGAGTAGAAATGAGGGATGGTGGGGAAAGAGGTCTGGAAACAAATAACACTCTAAATCAAAAAGGCAGGACTTTGTACACAGCCCAGGCCACAGTAACGGCTCCCACAGGGCTGGATTGCTCCTGCACTCACAATCAAAGCGCAAAGCTTTATGTACATCAGCAACTTTCCTCTTAGTTCCTCAGTGCCTGACATATGGCAGATGTGTCCCAGAGCTGCTAAGCACTCACACCATCATCCTGCTGATGGCACAGAGGCCTGAAACTTGGAAGACTCATCAGCAGAGGAGTGGGAGAAAGGCATTTACCTGGAGCTCTTACCAGGATAGATTCTGTCCAAAAGGACGGGTTCCATTGGGAATCCCCTGTCCTTCACAGGTGCTCTAAGGGAGATGAAAGGAAAAAAAATTACAGATAATCTCAAGGACAAATTGAGTTGCTCAGAGGTTGATCATTAGGAGCTGTGGCATTGATATAACTTTAACCCTGACTCAGAGATTCTCACATCAATGACTCCTGCCTCAATTGCCTCCTGTGTTTCTGATACCCAGCCAGCAGGGACTGAAAGGTCTCAGGTCATGGGGAAGCTGTCTCATCCCTCAGTACCTCAGCCCTGCACTGCTGGCCCCTGGCTGCCACTGTGCTGGCAAGAGCAACCACAGTCACTCAGGTCCAGGTATTGGGAAAGTTTCAGAAGCAGGTAAATAAAACCTTAATGAGGATCAATAGCAGAGAAAATCCAGAGGTATCATCCTGCAAAGAGGTGACCCAAACCCAACAGCTGAAAGGGGCAATGGACTCTTTCCTATGATATTTGGCCCAAAATTTGCACAAAGGTTTGTTTCCCCTGAACTCCCAGAGGAAGAAGTGATTGTGAAATGGGGACTAAAGGAGAATGCTCACTTTTAACTCCTGCCTTGCAAAGGCAATTACATGGAAATCCTGTGCTTCAACAATGCTGAATTAGGGTTAATGTTTCCACCATCCCAGACAATGAAACCCCAAGGATCTGTTAATAAACTGCTGTTGTTTAAACAGCCTCTCTCATTCCCATGCTCAGACACGGTAAAACAAGAGGAAAAGATACCAAATATGATCATTTGATAAATCCTCAGTAATCTGCATAGGATCACCTAAAATTATCCTTCCTCTTTTCTGAAAAAGTAACCACTTCCTAAAACAAGTAACCAAGAATGACACTAATGTGAGCATTCTCCATGAGGATGCAAAGCACCAAGTACATACAGAGACAGGCTCATCCTGCTAATTCAGAGTGAACTCCCTCTCCTGTGGAGGAAGTAAGGCTGTCAGTCAGTTAGAGGCTGGTATTAACTGAAGTAGTACCATTAGAAGGGTAGATGTTGCCATGGAGCAGATTACTTAGTGGTCTGCACTGGTGCGTTGGGAAGGACCCAATAGCTTCGCAAAGACAAGATATCAGCATGGGTTTGTTTCTACTAGATCCATCCTTCAAAACCCTCACTGCTCGGTAATGCAAGTCCCAGAAATGAGTTTCCTTAGAATAACATCAAGGGTGCAAATGTTTGATGTGCTTTTCATGCATTTGTTATTATTGATTATTGACCAAAGGCAGGAAAAGAATCAGGAGTCTTAAATATCTTGCATGTGGTTAGGGAGATGCAGTGCTGAGACGGGGTGCTCATCACTGATGAGGCTGAAATGGGACAGCAGGATTCACAAACATGATTTACAGCATGATAAGGAAAATTCTGCTGGCATTAAAGCAGTGAGCAGCTACTGTTCTTCCAACACAATCCTCTTACAATGAACCTGCAAATGGGGGAAGAGGCTGATTATTCTGTGTTTGGTTACTAGAAAGAAGAGTAGAAGATAGTTCTGTGTTTGCATATGCTGGAAGCTGTCCTTACCATTGCAAAGACATGATTTTATTCACTGATTTCCTTGTTGATGCTTCTGATTTTCTGTAAGAGAACTATTGGTGATTTTACTGTGAGATCACTACAAGATACTTGTTCACAGCCTGACTCTGGGCTAGGGCTAAAGCTGACAGCGTCTTATAGACAGTAACAAGGATAAATGCATACAAAACATACAGTCTCTCCAACTTTGTACCAGTGCTAATTAGTCACATACAGAATTATCTTTTAACATCCACTAACAACTCCAAAGTTAGGAGTTAAATAGCATTATTCAGCATGTACAGGTGTGAAAATGTTTCGCCACAGCACCAAGCATTCCTTCAATCCCGCTTGATAAAGATGTTTTGGGGAGTTCTGGGATGGGATTTTTTTAGAAAGGTGGCTGTTTGCCCAAGCTGAGGATATGGAGACACAGTTTAGGAAGGAATGCAGGGCCAGGACCTGCATCAAGCCTTTAGGAGCAACTCCCATTTCTGACCGAGTTCTGCTTGCAGTCGAGGCAATGCAGATATAACAGGCCACTTTGCAAACACTGCAAACCATGGCAGTAATGCTGAACTTAGAACTGACCTCCAGCAAGTGCTATTTCACATCCAGAAAATGGCTTTGAAGGTGGAATCTAAGCTGTAAAAAACAGGATTAAAAAAGTAAGTGACCATTAGACATCTGCTGGTCTAAGCCAGGCTGTAGGATTCCATGTGAGAATTTGTTGCAGTGCCAGATTTGGAAACCAAACTTATGGTTTCTGTCTGGCACAACCCCAAGGCTGAGCTTGGCCATTCAGCTGAGCTCATTCCCTGGAGCACAAGCAGAGGACCACGCGTCCAAGGCTGTGATCAGCTCTCTGCTCCTTGCCAATACTCATCTGTATGCTTTCACCCACAGCCATGCCAGCAGCAAGTGCAAATTAGCAGCAGTGACAGGATGAGTCTGCCATGGAGCCGGGACGGGAAGCAGCAAAATGAACATGGGAGGAGGTTAAAAACATGCACAAAGTGAAGGCTGTGGTTGTTCATACACAAATTCCATTCTAAGCCTCTGAAATACTGTTTCCAGGGCCCTGCCCAGAGAAATTCCCTGAGCTCAGGCAATGCAGGGCTCAGATTTCAGCCCCTTACTTATGATCAGTGACTAGAAAGTACAGTTTCATGCCCTTTTCCCTCTTGATAACACATAGAGCTCCACTGAACGTGGCTTTGCCCAGAGGGGAGGTCACCCCTGTAGCTTCCAGTTTCGCCTTGAGACCTCAAGCACTGAGACCAGAATTTGGCCTTGAAAAACAGTGGGAAATGTAGAGCAGGGAATTTGACTCATTGTATCTTACACAGGAATTCAGTGACACGTTCTTGGTTGCTCACCTTGCACATCTGTGCCCATCACCTTGCTGAATTTGACTACATAAAGATTGATGACAAATGACCTTACACCTGATGAGAGTGAGTCCCTAGCCTGCCTTCAAGGTAGACACATCCCTTTGCATCACACAGCAGTTCTCTGATCACACTTGTCCCTTTAGGAGCTAACACAACTGGGGGAGGTTTTCCTAGCGTTCAGTTTACCTGGGAGAAAGATTAAAATGTGCCCTAAAGGCAAGTCTGTAATAATTCTCATAAAACTAGGCTATTTTCCCAACTGACTGCTTCTTTGATGATATAATTTTCTTTAATGCTGATGCTTCCTCCTGCTTTTAGTTGCAACCACAAAATCCTTACAATCCAGTACAAGCTAATTACGTGGATCATTGCCATAGGAGGCATTTGCTTCACCTCCCAGGAAATCATTATCAGTCACGATCTGCCATTTGCTCTGATGGCTTTGTTTATGTTATCATCCAAGTGCCATAAAATCCATATTTATCTTTCCCTAGTGGCATCTAAAGATTGATTAGTAGTAGCCAGCAGAGGCTTTACTTGGCAATTAGCACTCAGTGACTTTAACACTTGCATTTGTCAGGAAGGGTCTTCTGAACTTCCTGCATAACCTAAGTAGCCACTAGCTCTGGGGTCACTGGAGTGGTCCTTGCTGACCTAGGGAGAGCTGAGAGTTCAGGTAGATAATATTGCTGCTGTTTGCAATTGGATGATGAAATGCATTATGAGCAGAAAAAAAACCCCATGCATTTGCTCTTCCCTAATACCAGATACAAGTCCAGGGGGGTCTGACAGCTCCTGACTCAATTCTTGCCAAGGGAAGTCTGGTTTGGTGGAAGCCAAGATCAAGAGCTCTACCTGAAGTGGCTTGTCTTCACTTCTGCTGAGGAAGATGGATCGCTTGTTCCTGCCATGGCATTGGCAATGCTCTCCCTCCCCAAATAGCAAACAATCATTCACGAATGTCTAGTATGTCTGATGCTAATGAAGCTGAAGCCCATCCAGGGGTTCACTGCATTTGAAGGAAAGCTTGTCATTGGCCTCACTGGCCTCCTGTTGTGTCCTTGGGCCTTTGACTGACACAAACATGTGCAAGACTTTATGTTGTGGATATGCTAGCTCCTGCTGACATTGCAAGAGCAGGGCCTGCTAAAAGAGCTGGTTAAACAGTACAAAAGCATTTAGCAGCTGTCCTCACAAACAAAAGGTTTTCAGGTTAGGATGAAAAATGGAAAAAAACCCCAAAACTCTAGTAAAATACGCAAGTACCTGCTAAGTACCTGCCACGTTCCTCATAAATCTGTCTGCTTGTTGCATTCATTTTACCACTGAAAAATGACATATGAAAGGTGACAGTGGAAGCTGCATTATTAGTTATTACTCACTGCATGTCGTGTCCAAGTCAGCATTTCAGTTGCCAAGGAAGTAGACAATGCGCTGAGACCAAGAATAAATTCACACTGGTGAACAATGCGGTGTAAGTGGGGCTGTAAATTACCTCTGCTTGAACCAGGTAGCCCAGCAACAAGCATCCTGCATCAGTCAGAAATGAAACGAGTCACAAACGAAAGTTAACGAGCCAAAAGTCTCCAGAAATACATTTCCTTACCCAGAAAGAGCCTACATTGAAAACTGAGGCTGTGTGGAGCTAATTTCAGGTGTCTCTGTAGCCTTTCTTTCCCCTTTAGAGCATAAAACTCTGGCATGAGTCCATTTTACACACTCAGAGGGGTTTTATCCCCAACAAAGCTTCATCCTTCCATGGCAGCTGAGCCTCAGAAGCGCGCTTTGTCTCCAAAATAATGCCAGATAAAGGTGCTGTTGCCTCTAGCATAGTAACTTCTTGGCACTGCCGAGCTGGCTGAAAGCAAGATTGAACAGAAGAGCAGTATAACAGTATGTGGTGTTACGCTATCAGCCTGTGCAGCTCTTTAAAGTTGTAAAGATTAATATTTAACTTTCAGCTAACTTTTATGGTAAAGATATAAATAAAACACGCTTCTAATACCTGATGTGGATTATACTGTGCGTAGCCTTAATTAGGCCAAAGTCTTCCACAGTGTGAAACATGTATTAAGCAGGCTCTTAGGGCAGGCTTCTACACTGATACAACAGCTTTTTAACTACTAGGATTCCTCTGGCTTCACACAAATTACACAAGGGAAGAGTAAGACAAAGACACAGCCCAAACGCTGTCACTGTCTTTTGGACTATGAATGCTACAAACACTGCTTACTGGGAAATGGGCTGATAAAGCACAGCAAGAGGTACATGTGTGTGAAGGTGACCAGCAGCGTGAGGAGCAGTCTCTCCCTTTCAGATGAAGACAAGAGCAATAGCAAGAACTTCTCCTCTGCACTGTTTCTCGTATATGCAGGAAACTGCATGAGATTGAATCCTGCAGTAAGTGCCTGTGAACTGGCTTGTGCCATTACTACGATCAGATCACTTCCTCCTGGGTTACTTACTGACAGTAAAGGCAAAAATGGGAAATTCCCCTATGATCAGGTATTTATAATTGTTCCGGAGGGATTTATCTCTCCACCTGCTCAATGATATAGTATGGATTAAACATCCTATTGATATTTATGTTTAGGAAGCAGCTTCATGGTCTTCTAGATTTAAGTCTGATTTCCTCTAACCATTTTACCTTGCCAGCTGGCCAGCACTTTCCCACTGTTCACAGAATGGCCTGGTCACCTGGCTGCAGAGGGGATACTGACCAGGCTTATCAGTAAATAAATGACTTTGGTAACTCACCATTGCTTTTCCAGTACATTCCATTCCCTAGTTCATGCACAGCTGCCCAAAGGAGAAGTCCAATCTGGCTGCATCCAAGTGCTGACCTGTGCAGATCCCCCAGTGCTGTCTCTGAGCTGGCTCTGTGATGAGCCTGTTACAGATGGGAACCCCACACACGAAGGCTGAAAATCAGGGATCTGGTCCATGCTTTTCAAGGATGATGCAGCTTCCCTCCAGTCTACCCTTTAGCTAAATTACATTCTACACATATAAACCTCTGTAACTTCAGAGGTGACTTCTGTCTATCATTTGTGTACCCACAGCTACACATCATTAAAATTCCTGATATTTGTATTAAACATTAATGAATTTATCTCACAGCATTCAACACTGTACACCATTATTAACCTTCTGTAAGGCTTAAGCTGTAAAATTACATCCTGACTGCAACTGCAATGTGCTCTGGGAAAAACAATTATGCTTTTGTAGGAAAACATGAATTTCAGGATTCCAAAGCAAAAATGCTGTGACAGAACAAAGACCATCTCCAGGATGCCTTCCCCTGTGTTTGACACATAGTGGTAGGAAGGTCTGGTTTCCAAAACCTGAAGAAACATTGCACTTATCATGTCGGAGTGATAATACTTCAAGAAGACATTGCAACACAGCTAAAATAGCTCAATGCTACAGCTGTAACTTAAGCTGTTCCATCTATTCCTGCCATTGTGATTGATATAGTTTGCACTCTCTGTAGAGTTTCTTATTCGTAGAAGTGTAACTGTTAACCAGGACTCTGATTCAACTATTTTTATGAAACATGGAAAACGTCAAATTGAAGAGAATTACACTTAATTAAGTACTAAAGCATCTGTAGCCCAAGAAAATCAGCATCTTACAGCAACACACTGATGATTTTTCTGAAACAAAGCAGGTAAAAAGATATTAAAATCAGTTCTTAAACGTTGGATGGATGTATCCATAGACCAAAAGAAATTCCCAACAATTACGGGGCAACAGTGCCATCTTGAGGTCACCAGAGAATTAAAGAGGAAAGTTGCAGGATTGCTCTAAGGTGTTTTACTTTTAAATGAACAAATTACTGTATATTCCAAGAGGAAAAAGCCCAAACCTCTCAAGCCATTTTCTTAACTTGGCCTCGTTAAAAGCAAAGCATTTGCAAACACCAGCCGTGACGCAACACTGCCTTTCCTGAGCCATTCATTAGTGATTTATGTTCTTGGTTGCTTGGTTTCCTCCTTTCACTCACTGGTACCTGCATTTTGAGGATGACAAAGCCCACAGTTAATTCTTGTATTCTACATATTTTTGGCAGATCAGACTAAGCCCACTGCACACTGTAGCTTTGGATATCCCATGGGCTGTACAAAACAGATCCCCATGAAGGCCAGTAGAACTGCAGTGCAGATTTTCTGGTTGAGGCCTAGAAGATCTGAGCGTACAAACATGGTGAGAAAGCAGGGATTCACCCTCCAAATACATCTGAGCTGCTTTGGCTCTGCATACACGCCAAACACTTCCACCACACTTGAGCACTAGGGTCATGGCCACTAGAACAGCGGTAGTTTCACACTAGCAATCAAAATGGTCATATTCTAACTTTCAAGCAAAGGTTGTGGTGAAAAGAGTAACCACGAGGCAAGCAATTATGATAAGCTCTGCTGGACAGTTAAGAATCTAATAAAGCAGAACTATTGCTTAGTGACGCAAGAAAGGAGTATAAACTCCTCAATAACACTAAGCTGACCCATACCACTTATTAGTCAGCATTAAACTACAAGTAGCCTGCTTTGATAGGTCCCCCACTTAGCAGGAAGAGAGAACACAAAATCTCCTTTTGCTCTTTTGATAGGTAAAAAAAAAGTGCAGACAAAAAGCCACGGATTTTCTACATATACAAAATATACTTACCAAGTACTGTACATTACATACAGCATCATTTTAACCTACAGATTGTAAATCTCTGTACATTTGTCATCTAAAAAGCTTTCACATCAGTTTAAAAACATCTGATTTACAATATTTGTTTCTTTTTTCAGAAGAATAATATATGGTAAACAGGAAGACAAAATATTTTTTCTTAATACAATTCCTAATCTCTTATGCTTTGATCATGAGCTACCTATTGTAGACTAAGAGCTTGTACGACAGCTGTTAAAATAAACCTTCAGTAGGCTCCAGCTTAAAAGAGGAAGGCACAAGTAGCTTCCTTTTTTCACACATTTAATCAACTTCCAAAAGTTAAATATTTTACACCTGTGTTATCATTTCAGCGCATGCCCAAGATTTGTCTGCTCTTCAGTTGATAGTTCTTTTCCAGTTCAGCCAGTGCTTGAGCCCGCAGGTTGGCAGCATACAGACGTTTTCTGAGATCAGAGCATTTCCCTTTAGAACGGGGATGGTTTTCCAGATTAACAGAACTCCCAGCATTCTCCTCACTTCCAAAGTGTACTTTCTTCTTGGTTGTAGGGAAGGGCAGCAGCAGTGCGTTATCTTGGAAGTCAAACAATAAAGACTGAATTAGTGCATCTTTCAGCATTTGTTGCTTAGCTCATATTTTTTAAGCCTGTTACCCATTTTGCTATCTACCTATGGCTTTACGTGATCTAATTCAATGCATTTCATAGCAACAAATCTTCTCCATTTTTCCTTTCCAGCAGTAACACAATGCAGTTCCAAAGGGAAATAGAGAATGGGGGTCCCAGCTACAAAACACTGTCTTTCCTTCATAGCAGGGGCAGACCCAGCCTGCCCTTCCTACATTACCCACATTATTCTAGCTCTATCCTTGTATTAAGTCAATGGGGTACAAACTAGGCTCTGACTTGATGAACAGTGGGTTTTAGTGCATTTTAAACAATCAAGTTACTTTCACGGCAGCCTCCAGCACAGGAATTTTCATGTTATAGCTCTGCTTTAGCTGTACAGAATGGCCACAGTGAAAAGGCAGTTAGCTTGATTTGTTTTTAATGACCCAGGGTACAAAACCTACCATCAAAAGCTATTAAAACAGCTGAGTTGCTTCTCATAAAAGCCAAGTTCACAAAGCTCAGCTTAAGGTGTGGGGGTTTACTTTTATTTTTAATCAAAGGTCTAAACTATCCTAATATTAACACCGCTGAAGCCTTAATTTTCAATTCATTAGGCCGGAAGAAAGATGCAATAAGCAAGTGAGAAGAGCCAAACTAAAGAGGCTAGTGAACATTTCAGCACTTTGTAGTTTCATACCAGTAAACTGTATATGTTTTAACATTGAAGCCTTCCCTAAGAATCAGAAAATCCCTGCAAAAATAGGGTAGTGTCTAGGAGCCTGTCTTAGAAACCAGGATTTTTGGTTTGCCATTTTACTGTGAAATGAACCATACACAGACTTTGAGGAGAAATTAAGGGTCTAAGATGTGTGATATGTTCAAAAAACACAGTACTATTTGAACAACTGAAGATAACAGAAGTAAGTGATGTTGGTAGTGTACTGGAGAAAATTCACATCAGAACAGGGAGACTTTTAGAAAAGTATTACAAGAGTGCTGTGGAATGAAGAGCAGCAAACACTGTGACAAGCATTTAATCAAGTGATTTACAGGTATTGCAAGATTTGGTAAGTCTTTTAATAAACATATTCACTTTTCCACATTACCCAGCTCAAGGTAGTAACTGCTTGAAGTGGTTCAAAAATTAATAGCCCTGTTAAGGTCAAAATACCTTGTAAAGGGGTGGGAGATGTAGAAGAGAACTGAAGAAAATGCTGAAGCTTATTGAACTTCAGTCATCCAACATTAGAGGCAACATCAGAAAAGCCCAAGGCAAGTTTGGTTTTTATATTCCTTCATGTATCAAAGTGAGACAATATGTTGAAAGGTATAATGCTCAAAACTGACAGGGATGTTAGAAATAGCTCAAGTACCCCTAATGTCTGGTGGCATTTAGCTTGTATTCTTGCATGCTGTGATAAGCACTTGAACTTCAGTTTTATTTGTATTTGAGGCTGTGAGATGCTTATCTTGCTTTATCTAACCAAAACTAAATGAAGAGGTTATTGCTGCATGTTAAAGAGTGGTCATGTTTCTTTGCTCTAGAGCACTACTTAGGATCCAGTCATTTAATATTCTAACCACTATTTCAAAATGCATTGAGATACTTGAATTATTTTTACTATTACAAAATGGGTGCAATGAAGAGATGATACTATATCTTATGATAGTGAGGACTGAACAACTAAGGCCAAAGTGGATGCCAGATACTGATGGCATAACAAATACTCTGAGATTAGACTACAGGTAGTCAGGAAGTACTACAGCACATCTTTAAAGCCCCCCTTCAGTGTGTTAAAAACTGGAGTATGCTCATAATAGTTAGTATTCTTTAGATGCAAAGATCTTTAGATCTCGTCTGATGCACCAATCACAACCGGGTCACTTGCAACAAATATTATTTCCCACCACAATTTTTGGAAGCTGAAGAGATTAAAAATGTGAAATTTTATTAAAATTAACTTTATCAAAAGTCTGTAAAAAGACATCCATAAATAAAATAATTGCAACTCTGAGTGAAAGTTGGGTTACAAGTCAGCACTCCCATTAGCTTACAGTAAGAACCTAGTTTTCAAAACAGCACAAGACTGCAGTGCTGACAGTGGTAGCTCAGACTCATGGTTGAGCATCATCCACTAAGTCTTTTTGCAAAGTACAAAATCAAAAGTCTCTTCCAAACAACACAGAGATACTGGGGTTTGTATTGCTACAATGGGACTAAGTACAGCATATTGGGCATCGGAGGTATTCTTCTCATCATTCCAGCCTATATTTATCAGTGCCAGTGGCTTCTTGTGTATTTCCATACCTGGACCATCTGCACAAGCTGTCATCTGCTCTTTATAGAGTTTGTAGCTCCTCATCAGGTTTTCAGCTCTGTTTTCAAAAGAGAAGTTTAAGTTTTCCATCCTAAGATAGTAGAGTTTCTGCTATAGGCAGTTCTAGGTTAGTAAGATACCTGGCAAGTTTGTCCTCTGCCAGTCTCTCACGAACACAGAGTTCCCGTTCTCTTTCTGGAAGCAGAAATACAGGAGTATGCAGTGTTAACATGTAAATGTTAAAGTTAAGAGTGATTGTGCATGATGGACTTTGTTCCAGGAAAAGACAGTAGTTATGGGTGCATTTGACAGGCTGTATTTCCTGCATTTATGGCTCTAAACAAAGGTAGCTGCTGTGCAGATACACCTTTATCCATGCACTGATAAAGCACCAAGCAAGTACTCCAAAAAGCCAGCAGGTCTTTTTTCCCCTTCCCTCAAAACTCAGCCATATCTGCAATAACGAAACTACAGCATCTTTTTGTTCTGCACATTAACTCATGGCACACAACAGCAGATCTAAATATTTAGATACCAGATACTATGATTCAATTATGACTAAACATCCCATTTACAGCAGCAGCAGCTGTTAATCAGGCTTAGAAAACAATTTATACTGTTAAACTCTGTATTACAGAGTCTACTGCACGCACAAAGAGGTATTTCATGTGGGCAGGAAATTCCAGTGCCTGAGGACCACCTATCTATAGTTTCACAGGTAAGCTACCTGTAGGGTGCAGCTTTTATAAAAGCAGTTTGCTTACTCCAATATGTTTTGCTCCAACATCAGGATGACCTTAGGTTGTGTGCAAGTACAGACAATGTTAACTTACACAGTGGGGGGGAAAAGCACAGTGCAGAATATACCTAGACCCTTTTTTCTTGTATAAATTTCCTAATTGCCACTCATGTTTAATCTTCCCAAGCCAGACTTCTGTATCCAAAGTGCCAATTAGAGTAACTTGAAACAAGAACTAGTCTAGATAAACCCTGGCATTCTTGCTTTAGTCTTCAAACAGAAACTAGTAGTGAATATCAGACTACAATATCCTAGTGCATTAAAATGAGGGGTTTTAAAGCCATCTAGCCTTCCTTCCTCCACACTCACTCTTTTGAATAAGAACCCCACTGCCAACTCCCCCCTTCCCAAAGTGAAATGTCATACGCTCCAGATGTTGCTCTCTGTCCTTAATGGCTTGTTCTCGGTCCTGTAGTTGCTGTTCCTTCCGTTTCAGCTCATTCACTGCAGCATCTGAATATTGCAGCCTTTCTGGCTCCCATGATCTCCAGCCTCGTTTATCTGGGTTTTGCCTTTGTTCTTCTGTCACCAAGTCTGCTATCAAAGGGTGCTGCAGAATATCTTCAACAGAAGGTCTGCAATAATCCTAAAGGGAAGACATTACCAACAGGTTCCATCTGTAACCAAGAAATATTAGGGCCAGGGATTCCCAAGCAAGACCCACTACAGATGGGAACCAGCTGAGGTGCTATGCATTGAAGGAGAAGTTGGAGAAAAATGGAATTAGGAAGGGGTAGCACAACCAGATGACAAAAGCTAAGGGAGGAGGCTATTACCAAGCCCTCAGCTCCAGAGGCTGTAAGTCTGGCTCTCCTAGCCAAGGCTCTCACTCCTTTCAAGGACAGAATGGGGTGGTGAGCCTACAGGGGCAACTGTTAGTAAGTTCTGTAGCAAGCACTCTGCATCTGTATTTGTCAATTGATTCCTGAAGAATCCATACCTGTTGTGAGACTTGGGTTCTTGTTACAGCTTTGTTGTAATATGCAGTGTTCTTCTCAACACCCCCATGCTAGCCAAGGGGCACGAGCTATATGGTAGCCATATAAAGCCAACCCCAAAATGAAGGCAAACTAACTCCTCCCACTTCCAAACACACTGGAACCTTTCTAACCCTAAAGACACAAGGCCTTATGTATGCTGTCAGGAAATTCCGTATAAGACAATATTGAGATAGCCTTTCAGCATCCGGAACATACTTGAGCTGCTACCTTTAATAGACTCAAAGCACAATTCCTCCTTCCCCTACAAGTGATGTTGCCAGTGACAAGGTGATAGCAACCAGCACTTCATGTCAGTTTCTTTTGTAATTGAGAAAGAAAACAAGTATTTCAGTACACCAGTTCAAGTTCTAGGTGGAAAACCGAGCAACTGATTCTTACCTTTACATTCAGCATCTCCTTGAGAAGCTCATTCAGCTGCTCTGAGTAACGATATGGTATTCGCCTGAATTTCCCTTCCTTTATTTTTTCTGCCAACTCCTTTTGGCTGCAAGCTCTAAATGGAGGCCTGAAAAAGAACATTTTCCTTGGTTTCTTTCACTAATTTTAGTGACTCATTTTCATTTAAATAAAAGAATCAGACTAAGAAAAAAAACCTGCAATCAAAGGCTTGTTTTGACTACCTAATGTCAAGACCAATATAGAAACACAAATCTAGAACTAGTTTCTGAAGCTTTTATGCTTTTATCTCTACAGATTTTAATTAGACCTGTGTTAACAGCCATGCCTCTACATTCATTACCACGCTACTATACTTACGAGAGAGCACATAATTCATACAGGAGACATCCTAGAGACCAGATGTCAGATTTTTCGTTGTATGACATGTAGTTCATTTGTTCCTAAAGAAAGAGAACAATTTTGGGGTTATTAACTAAGACATTGTTCTACTATTGCAGGATAACCAGCTACTCTTCAAACCTGAATTAAACCATTATTTACTGGGGTTACTTTTAAGATTCCACCTTAATCTCCACAGCTACTACTAGTAGCAGGATTTTAACAAGTTGTAGCAGTGCTATACTGTAGAAGACTGAAGTGTTGCACCAATCTTTAGCTGATACAACCCCATATTTCAGTCAATATTAATCTTTCCCACACAAAATGCATTGTATCAGGGAAATACTCCTTGTTCATTTCCACAAATTAAAATCCTATAATCAAGAGGTAGTTTAATAAGCTTTTTACTTTAACACTATGAAACCAAAGCATTCAAGCTTCCCTGTTCCTTTCCAGAAACAATATACGCCAACATCTCTAACATTGCAAGAACACATCAAAACTTACACAGTGAAGAGCAACTAGTAACTCTATCAAAACCTCCTAAGCATTCATGAACTGAGACAAACACTGCAGAAAACAGATCTTGGAGGCACAAAAGGGGAGATGAGGCACAGAAAGGTGGTCTTACTGGAGACATGTAATATGGAGTGCCAACAAATGTTTTGGCAAAGCTGGTGTCATGGTGCAATATTCTTGCCAGTCCAAAATCTCCAAGTTTCACATTCTGCTTGCCATCTAGAAAGACGTTTGCTGGTTTTAGGTCGCGATGCACGGTGACTCCACCATCACTCCGCCTGTGACATTCCTTCAAGGCCAGTGTCAGTTGAGTCAGTACTCTGAGAACAAAGCTTTCTTCCAAGTAATGCCTGAAAGATGATCACATTGTTTAACAAAGGTATTCTATGAGCATACATCACTTTTAAGTAATTCCTGCCGGTCTTAGTGTGGCAGCAACATTTTAATACTACCGTTACAAAACATCACTGAATCACCCCAGCACTTTCACAGAAAACTGACAGCAACAGGCACCTAGATAAGCTATTTTAAAAATGGAAATTAAAAATCACTCCAAATACACTGGAAGACATCTGGACTTCTATTGCAGAGCCCCTGTGATACTTGCTTCCTCCCCTCAAAAAAGCTCAACAAAGACATAGTGTTTCCACTGCTTACAGCACTAATACCAACTTGACACTTTTGTGATGAGATCTGTCCCTTTGATCACTTATGATAACAGTGTATTGCCAGCTGTTTATAATGAGCAACATAGAACAACAGAGCCAGGACAGGACTGATTGTTAATATAACCTTCCTCAAATGAAAACACTGATGTTTGGGGGCAGCTGCTGTATCATTTTAGACTATTCTCACAAAGCGACATGTGGTGCTATGTACTTGTTTAACTTACTAATGTTAAAACTGATATTATACTTAACAACTAGGCTGCTAACTCTAAATCAGACCAAGGTGAAGTCTTATCAACTTGGTGTCTTCACAAGGCTTACATGCAGGCACATAAAGTAGTCTTTAACACTCTTCCCTTTCATGTATCCTGGTGTTCTAACAAAAAACAGGGTACAAGTAGTTTAATTGATGGACAAGTCAGAAGAGCAAACAGACCAACCTGCTTATCTGCAAGAGCTATGACTTGCTGGTTTCTGTTCTCAGCCACGTGCACACTAGCATTGCAGCCAGAAACCCTTCAACAGGTTCTGCCGCATAGGAGAGCTCAGGCTTTTACTACTTCAGCATAAACATCTGATTAGTTCGTGCATTCCTGAGCACAATTCCACCAGTGTTATAATCTTGGACAAAACCTTTCACACTTCAGAGCTATTAGGTCCAAAGGATTAAACCTTTCCAAAGTTAGCAGTGGGCGCATTTCACTTTCCTTTAGATTGTCTGGGATATTTCATATAATCACAGACTGGTTTGGGTTGGAAAAGACCTTAAAGCTCACCCAGTTCCAACCCCCTGCCACAGGGCCTCACACTAGAGCAGCTTGCTCCAAGCCCGTGTCCAACCTGGCCTTGAGCACTGCCAGGGATGGGGCAGCCACAGCTTCTCTGGGCACCCTGTGCCAGCGCCTCAGCACCCTCACAGGGAAGAGCTTCTGCCTTAGATCTAACCTGAACTTGCCCTGTTTCACTTTCCCATCACCCCTTGTCCTGTTACTTGCAGGTGGTATTTCAAGTTAGACACCGCGGAACTGCCACACGCGGATTCCACACACCTCTCTTTCGTGCACTTTGCAATCAAGCTGGCCAGGTCACCGCCATCGCAGTACTCCATCACGATGTACAGCGTCGTGCTGCTTTTGTCGATGATCCGGTCGTAATACCGGACGATATTAGGATGCCGCAGTTCGCGGAGCAAGTTGACCTCCGAAACAAGCATTTGCTTCTCTGCCTCCGACATTGTGCCATAGTCAAGCTCCTTCCACACCAAGATCTACGGAGGGGAAAACGACCCTTAGGGAATGCCTTGCACGCAAGCCAGAGCTCCGCAGGGGCAACAGCTTCTCCCAGCACCTTCCCGCAGACCCCCGCCTCACCTTGCCATCGGCCTTACGGCGCACCTTGCGACACTTGCCGTAGGAGCCGGCGCCGATGGTGAGCAGCACCTCATAGTCGTCGGGCCGGCCGGGCATGGCGATGGAAGCACCTCAAGCTGCGGGGATCCCCACCACCGGGCCCGCGCTGTTTAAACGCACCGCCCCTCCCTCCCATTGGCCAGGCTGCACCGCCCCGCCCACTCCAACCGCCTTCCTATTGGCTACGCCGGTGTAAACAAGCGACCGCCGGGTTGCGGCCGTTACAGGCAGCGGTTGGCGGCGGCAGGCAGGTATCGCGAGAGGCGGGGCGGCGCGTGCTGCCCGCGGTCCTGATGGGGCGCCGGCGGCGAGAGCAGCGCGGGGTGGTGGGAAGCGGCCGTGCCCATGTAAGGGGTTGGAACCGGCTGAGCTCTCAGGTCCCTTCCAACCCAAAGCATTCTGTGATAACGGGAGATCCCAACGGAGAGGTCTTTAATATTGAGAAGTGTTCCGAAAAATCCTCAAGGTATTTACAATAATCGAAATTTGGTCTGGAAAACTGCAGTTTAAAACCAATGAGGAAAATTCCTCATGATTCTTCAAGGAATTATATACATTAAGTCATGGCAGCTTTGCTGTTGAGCCATCTATGAACACCCATGTTACACCATACACAAGCACCTGCTGAAAAGAAACCAAATCCTGTAATGTAAACTTGAAAACATGAATGCATGGCTCCATACCCGAAAGTTGAACCAGGAATTACTATGGTTACATTAAATGACACTAAACACCACCACAACATGCTGAGTAACATCACAGACGTTTTAAGAACCATGTGGTGTATTGTATACATGTATACAATATATGTGTATGTATATATGCTAACCATGTATAGCATCATTTAGGGTAATTCTGGGGTCACAGAGAGCAGTTCCGGGCTCAATCCAATCTCTTTCCATGTGGAAGTGGCTGTGCCTATTCCTCAGCAAAGAATGGTAACAGATTTTATAAGGTCCAAATCAGGTGTGAAAGGGAACAGTTGTGTTTGTTGAATCCCACAATAGGATTCTCACTGTGCATCCATCTCCACTTTATGGTCTCATTAATCATTCCCCCATTTCATTCCAGGCTTAGAGAAAGGTCTGGGCAGGGCGGTAGGTGTCATGCTGTTACCGAGTGTTCATGAAGTATTCCTACATTAGTCTGCCAAAATCTAACCCTTCACTGTCGTCATCAGGAGGCACAAGAGCTCCTGTTACCCACTACCAAAATCCTATAGCTTTCTATCTGTAGGTAAGGTCTCCTCATCGCATGAGCAAATGAATTATACAGCATAAAGAGATCTTAGCTTTCTTGTTGATCAGTAACATGGTGTTCTAAATGGTTCATTTTTAGCACTGGTTTTAATTAAATTTAAAAGAAAATCCTCATATATGCCATTAGCATAATAAATAAATGATGGCAATAGGTACTGTATGTATTATTCAGGCTGCAAGTTTCATTGCTGGTTTCATATACCTCTGTTTCCAGCTTCTGTCCTTTCAAATGAACAGAAGGTTATCAATGGGAGACTTTATATTTCAAAACTGTGTTTTGTGCTGGGACTGTCCTGAGAATTTCTTTAGAAATGCTGCTTTGAACGAGGGAAATGTCAAAATGTCATGCTCCAAAACAGCAGGAGCAGGCATTTTACTGCTGAGCATACCTCCCTTTAAGAGCTACGTCTGAGAAAAATGCTTTTCTAAAAGCAGTCATTAAATATTTCAATAGGTGCTGTTTCCTTTCTGTCTGATTTTCATGCTGGCCATAGCAAAGAACCCAGAGTCCAGAAATACATCTCAGGTTTGAAATGGGGCCCTTTTTGTCAGGTATTGTATTTTCAACTCTGATCTCTAGGTCAGGAGCAACTTCTAGATTTCCAGTCTTGAAAAGACCTGTGCTGACTTTAGGTCTTTGCAAGCTACCAAACAGTTTTCAATTATTGCTTCTAATATTTTATTGTGCTTGGTTTTTTGTTTTTGTTTTTGGTTGGGTTTTTTTAACATTAAATTTCACTAAAAATTCCCCAAAACTTAATACTGTGAGACTGAACCGAAATCAGGCTCCACCAATCCATTGTCTCAAAGATTGGAATGAGAAGCCGAGGTGGGATTCCACCATCCATCGTCTCTGAGATGGGTGGGAGGAGCTGAGATCAGACTCTTCCATCCATTATGTCAAGGACTGGTGTGAGGAACTGCTGCCCATTATCTGAAGAATTGCTGCAGACCAGTGCAGTGGAAGAGCTGTCTGCAAGACCAGCGAAACTGGCCCACCATAAACGTGTTATACGTGACACTAAGAACAAAGGTACCCTCCCCCCCAACTCATCATAAAGGGGGAAAAAGGTAATCCCCAGGGAGGACACCTCCATGAGGACACTCTCCACACAGCTTTAAAACCAACTGCCAGCAGAAATGCAGTGCCAACCCATTCCTATTCTAAGCCCGAGTTTAGTCCTACGTTTTACTTCTTTAGCAGCAAATGGAGAAAACTTTAGTTATCCATTAAAAGTAGAATACCTGCTTCAGGTATTTTTTTTGTAGCAGACACCAAAGAAATCAGTTTACATTCTCTGTTGATCTCAAGTGACACTGCCATAACACACAGTCAGATTTTGCCATGTTAAAGGTTACAAGCGCATTAGATAGATGGGTTAGGGACAGTATTTTCCATGGAGCAAGAGCCATAAACAGTCGTAGCGCTGCTTTAACAGGAGGCACCTGTCACTGTTGGAACTCTTGACAGTGTGAGTACATGACATACTACAGCTCCCTGTAGAACCATGCAGAAACCTCATAACAGTCCTTTGCTTCAAGGAGATGAATAAATTCCTGTGCCAAGAATATCAGTTACATCTGGTGTCATTGACTGTTAAGGGAAAAAGGCCACATGGTTGGAGCAAGAGGATAGGGAGACAGCAATTTTTGGCAGAAGACAAACATTCTGGTACCATATGGTACAGAGCTCCTGGTGTCCCTAAGCTCAAATGAGAAGAAAGTGGCTGCCTGCTTTTCAACAGGAAAGATGTGAATTTTGGAGCTCTACCACTGTAACACCCATTGCCTTAGTGGGGATCCCGGTGTGTGTGTTTCCCAGTGACAATAACAAAAACAGACGTTGAAAACAAGACAGTTCAAAGGCAACCATCTGGAGTGGCATTTTCCACTGTGAAGCCTTAAAAGCCAGTGTTCACTTTGCATCAGGAGCTCCCTATCTCCCTTTTACTGGGGAGTCCAGAACTGGACACAGTACACCAGGTGAGGGCTGAGTAGGGAGGGAGGATCTCTGTCTTTGACCTGCAGTGCTCTTCCTAATGCAGCCCAGGATACCACTGGCCTTCTTGGCCACAAGGGCACATTGCTGGCTCATGGACAACTTGTTGTCCACCATGACCCCCCAACTGCCTGCTTGGTCTGACAAGTAACGTATTTGCTGCTTCCAGCAACTCTCCGTAAACTCCAGCCAGGATACAGTCATCTAGCTCCAGTTTTGAGTGAGTCCTTCTTTTCCTTTAAGGAAGGACAACAGGGAAGTCAGTTACCCTCATGCTGCTGTTAACAGTGGTGAGGCTTGTTTGTATTTAACCCCTCCCTGTTGTTTTTCCTGTGCAGCCACAGGTAAGTCAGGCACAGTGGGTTTGGAATGAAAGGAGCTCTGCTACCAGTTTCACAGGAGACAGGTAGTGATCAAGAGTCTGATCTTTTCATGGGTTGCAGCATAGAAGAAAAAGATGCTTTCGTTATTAATATTCTCATACATTTATCCTGTAGCAATTTATCACAGAAGCCAAGAAGCATTCCTCAAAGATATATGGAAGATAAATCCTCTCAAACTGCCCCATGAGCAGCAAAGCCAGCGAATACGGGATTCCTACAGATTTGAGTTGTCTCCTAAGCTCTGCTTCCCACCATGTAATAGCTGCATGTTCCTCTGAAATGCCCACTGGGCACAGACAGCACACGCTGCAGTTACTGTGCACAGACTGGCCAGCAGACCAGGTTATAGAACATGCTGTATTCTGCCTGTTTTCTCATGGGGGTCATTAAACTGGGGGGTTTACCCTCCATGTAGCTATCAGAGTTCCAGTAAAAAACCCTCTTAGGCTCACACTTGGGACTTCTACATCATTTAAATGCAGCTGAGTATGTATGGCAAATAGGCCTGAGAGCTCTGGGACAATGTAAAACCACATAGATCAACCACAAAAATAATCTCTCCTTAGGAAACTGGGGAAGTTTCGCCCATCCCTAATGTGTTCATCTTAGACATACCCTGCAGCACATTTCCTGGAAGCCTGACGCTTGCTTTGCTGTTATATAGTGCATCAGAGAACCTAAAAATGCATTCTTAACTTCCTATAGGTAATTGCAACTACGTGGATATGACTCAAGTAAGATTGTAGGAAGAGGCAGTATCTTTACAATTCAGCCTAGTAAAATAGCTGGGTTTGGTCTGGGTGGAGATAAGGTTTTTGTCAGTATTATTCAGGGCAGAACACAAAAGCACAGGGTAAGGTCACTTGGTAGTCCAGAGGGGCACTCCTTCCAAGTCTCTTCCAGTGCCAATCCAGAGAAGTGACCACAGGGATTGATGTGGTTTGAAATATTGGCATGGCCTCCAACATCTCAGTGTCAAAATCAATGGTATTCAAATGAATTGGGCCCTTCATTTGCTTCTCCCCTCCCCGCTTCCAGAGCGTTTTAATCTCTCTGCTGATGCACTAAATATGTTTTGAGGTTTCAGATTTGGAACATTTTCATTTTTAATCTTAATTAGTTGACATCAGAGGACCTGGCCCCTTTCATAATAACTGGAAGGGTTGAATGACTGAGATCTGAGCAGCCAAGGTCAGCATATGTGGCTTAATGCACATCTTACGATTATCTAATAGGACTTTCTAACACCACAGATGTTAAACTACAAAGTCTGCAGATCCAAAGATCATTTTTTTTCTTTATGAGCAAATTAAATGGGATGTGCTTTTTGAATTGAAAATTATTAATGGCACAGTGGTACAACACTGCATGCAGCAGCAGTGCATCTGCTCATATTCAGGTCTGTCCACACCAGTAATAGTACTCAGGACAAAGCTGCTTCTGTCTTTAACCCAGGATCTGTTATGTCACGGGAGGTGTTCCATGTTGCAACACAAGCACAATTACATAAGGATGCTTCACCCACAGCCTCTATTAGTGTGCATTAGTCAACAAGGAAGGGAGCTTATAGGGATCAATGTTCCTGTTAACACACTGCATCAGGGATGTGCACAGACACCCCCATGAGGATGGGGCTGAGGAGCAGGTTGCCTGGGTTTCTGAAGACATTGTTCTGTCTCCCTAAGAACATCATCTCCGTGTGGTTATGGCAGTCTATTTTCAAAGCTTGGTACAGTTTGCCAGAGCAGGCTATTTCACCATTATAATAACTCTTAACTTAGTAACGGGGTGTTACATCTGCAGTGGTAGATGTAGGAGAAAAAAGGGAATTGATGTACATTCAGTAGAGCTACCACAGCAGCACCAATTCAAGGGACTGCTTACAACAGTACAGCTACTGTGTTTGGAGACTTAGGAGCAACAGAAGTCGTCTCAGAACAAGAGAAGAGTGCTTGCACGAGCTTGAGCCCGTTCAACTAAACCACTGTAAGGTTGTACATAATTATTTCTACAGAGCTGCTTCCTATCTCTTACATTCAAATTCACTGCTTCAGCCAGGTTCTTACTTCTCTTCAGATTTTGGAAAGAATAAACTAGAAGTGAGGTGCTTGCATCAGAATGCTTTTGGGTTTCTCCTACATAATGTGTGTGTGTGAGTTGCAGTTTGTCTGCTTTCTGCAGGTCTCCAGCACAGTGTCATGGGCACGTGCCATTGTGGTACACTGCCTGAGAGGGTAATGAGAGCCTGGGCAGGCCAGAGAGCAAAACTGGTACCAAACTTCACACTGAGCATGAGGCCAGGACTGATTATCGCAGCAGGGATTTCTGGCCCTAAATTCTGGGAGCTCATCCATAAGAAATAGTAGGGAAGAAGGAAGCTCAGGGTTTTATTCCCCCAAGGAAAGTACGAGTGAGTGGTGGGACCTTACAACAGCACAATGGGAAGTGTTTCTGATGGAGATGGTGGGTTTACACCCGGGACCTTTGGCATTTCACTTCATCACCCCAGATGTGGTGTTACATCCCGTTGCAGCCATAGGGTTGCAGGGAGGCTGCAGCAGAGGTGAGAACACCTGGACACCTCTAAGCTCATCTCTAAAGATCCTGCCTTATAAAAGCACACAGGATCCAGTCTGGGCATGCAGGGCAGGGGCCTAGATCTCACTCCAGAAGGGTTTCCAGCAGCAACAGCTCTTGTGGCTCTGCAGGGTTCACATTAGGTCTGGTTGGGGTGAGGGTTATTTTCCAGCAACAGCTTCTGGAAATCCGCCTGGAGCAGGTTTGGGCATGTGTTCCTTCCTGCCTTCATTCCTCACCCTATTTCTCAAGATGCTTTACTGATGGACAGCAGCTGGGCAGGGAATGACCGCGGCCAACACTGAGGCAAGGAAGAAGCAATGGGTTTGTAGGACTGGAGTTTAGAACTCCACGGAGCAGGAATTCCTTCAGGCTCCCAAGGCTCGAGGAGAGAGGGGGAAGAGTGGTCAGTGAACGCGCTGGGGAAGAGGAAGGGAAACAACGGGAATGCCGCGATGCTCCCGCAGCACCTCCCTGCTCTATACCCCCCGCGGCCGCTAGGGGGAGGCACCGCACCGCTCCCGCCGGCAGCCGCTGATTGGTCGGTCTGGTCCGTGCCGTCCCTAAATCTGAGCCTTCCCTGTGGGTGTGCGATGGGGCTGCAGCAGTGCCCAGCTCTGAACCCCGCGGTGCATGGGGCAGCCCGGAGCTCAGGGAGGCCTGACGTGGCTAAAAACCCAGGGATAGCATAGAGCCATGGAACTGGTTGGGTTGGAAGGGACCTTAAGATCATACAGCTCCAATGCCCTGCCATGGGCAGGCACACCTCACACTAGACCAAGTTGCTTCAAGCCCCATCCAACCTGGCCTTGAACACTGCCAGGGATGGGGCAGCCACAGCTTCTCTGGGCACCCTGTGCCAGCGCCTCAGCGCCCTCACAGGGAAGAGCTTCTGCCTTAGATCTAACCTGAACTTCCCCTGTTTCACTTTGAACCCATCACCCCTTGTCCTATCACTACAGTCCCTTATGAAGAGTCCCTCTCCAGCATCCTTGTAGCCCCCTTCAGACACTGGAAGTTACTCTGAGGTCTCCAGAAATAATTTCAAAGCACTGCGCTTTTGGGATGGGACTAGATGTTGTTAATCCAAAATGTTGTATTAAACACCTGTATCTTCCAGAACCAGCATGCAGGGCAGCAAATGGACTCTTCTGAGAAAGACCCTGATAATTCAACTTTCTAAAAGGGGAAAACCCATCCCACATTCCTGTGAAAGGGGAGTCTGTGTTCTTGGGTCACTGTTGTCAATTTGTGCCTAGAATGTGAGGCTGGGTGTTAAATTACCCCAGACCTGCTACTGTGATGGTAACCATTACTTAAGACTCAATGAGCAAGCTATGATGCGTGTGCAGGAGGCTTGGGTGTGTGTTTCCACAGGGAATAGAGGTTGACTTACATGTGGATGCAAAATCTCTTCTCTGTTGGAAATGCTCCACACTGAGATTTGCTTATTCTCCTTCCTGCCTTGTGTACTGACTGCTGGTAACTGAATGTGGGATGGGTTTTCCCCTTTTTGAAAGTAGAAATACCACTGTCTTTCTCAGAAGAAAGTCCATGTGCTCTCCTGCATCTAGGTTCTGGAAGATATGGGTGTTAAATACAGCATTTTGGATTAACATCTAGTCCGATCCTGAAAGTACGATGCTTTAAAATTATTGAACAATCAATTCTTATTTATCCTCATCAGAATCAGAATTAAAAACCCACTGCACCCCCGAGCATGAAAGGACACGATGCAGAGAGCCAGAAATGGATTCTCAGCTGTAGTTCATTCAGTTGTCAGGTTGAGGCACAAGAGCCTTGTTTGAGCTTGCTCTGGTTTGCTCTCAGCTTGTAGCTGGCAAAACTCCTCGAGGTGCATCCTCTAATCGAGTGCCATACACAGCAATGACAACCCGACTGACAAACTTACACATTAAACATCTCTTATTCCTTACAACCACTGCTGCCTTTAAAGAACCCCTGGTAAAGTTACGACATGACTGTTACACCCCTTTTGTCAGATGATGACAGAGAAGATGACTGATAGGTTCAAATACTGCAGTTTCCTACAGCTCCTTCTCTATTGTTGCCTCTTTTTGACCCTTTGAACAGTTCTGGCCTCCTCAACCTTCAGCAGCAGATGATGCAGCCATCACGAGTGTGATGAACTGCTAGCAAAATCCATTTCCTTTCCCTCATGGCTTGCAAACACCCAAATACTATCTTTTAAGAAAGGCCTGTTCAGTTTCCCAGCCACACTTGTACATTACCATGTCATTGTAACACATACTTTTGATGTCATCATAACCTGGAGACTTCCATGCAGTGCTGCGAAGCGAAGACCCTTTTGTTCCTGCAGTTGTATTGGCTTAGCTCTGGCTCTGGCCTATCTCACTGCACAGCTTATTCCTGATCCATCTTCTGAGCTTACAAAATATGAGATAAAACCAGATCATTGTTTCATCTGAATTCCCATAATCCTTGTGCTCATTAGGAATAAAGCCATGTGGCTGCCCGGAGTCAGGTTCACACTAATGAGTGCAACTGACACTTCTGACCTTGTGGTGCCTACTGGGCTTGCAGCGCTGCCTGTTTTACACAGCAGAGGTAACACCTCCTTACTCAACAAGCGCTGCAGAGGGATGTGCATGAAATAAAGCTCGGGAGGTTTTGTATAGCAAGAGTGTGGCTTTTACGCATCCCACCCTCAGCTTAACCGAGTGCTTTGGGTTTATTTTAATACATTAAACTAAAGGGCCACCAATGAAAATGAGAGGCTAAAATCTCAAAGCTCCATTAGGGAGACAGAGCTGGTCCCCAAAGAGCTCTTGACCAGGGGCTCTGGTTCAGGGTAGCAGCACGTTGGTATCTGTAAGCAACTGCTTGGGTCTCAGTGATTCAGGGAGATCCCAGCAGGAGCTCATTGAACCTGGAACCTCATTTGAGTGGTTTTGTTTTAAAGAAAGGCCAGGATGAAGGAAATAAACTCCCTGTTTGCTCACTTTCCCTTATGGAACAGCTTTATCTTCTTAGTCCTCTTCACTATGCAATGAGATTAAATTGGTGTGGCTTTGTGCAGGAAATTAAAACCTATTTGCAGCAGATTTTTATTGCTGTAGCTGCCAACAGAGTCACTGATTTATGGGTGTTTCACTGGAGTCAGGAAATCACTAAAGGTAAACCCATTAATAAATCTAATCCTCTCACTCTCAAGCTGTACTTAAATAAGTGCTTAGGTAAATTATACTGATAGGACAATCAATCCACTGAATGTTATAGGAAAAAGGAGAAGGAACTGAACTATGCAAGGGATGGATGTACCAGAATGAGAACAGAAACTGGAATGGTTCAGAGAAACCCTCAGTCGTGGTAGGCTGGCAGAGAGATGTAAAACCAGGAAAGGGAGAGGAAAAGGGGTACTTTTTGTTTCAACCTCTCCTAACACAGGAGGGAAGGAACAGACAACGTAGAATCACCACACCCACAGCGAACAAAGCTTCTTTGGAAACCAAGTGGACTTTTGGAGGGGCTTGTAAACAGCCTACAGGACTCATTGACCTCCCCAGGCTCAAAACTATACCAGGACAATAAAACCAAACTGGTGAATTAAAAGGGAAACAAAACAGGGACATAAATTCCAACAGGCAAGGACAAGAGCCAGCTCCTAATGGAAGGATAAGGAAGAAAATTCCTATATATAGCAAGATTATTCCACACTTGGCCACTCCAGGGATCCTCACACTTTTCCCTGAGGCACTTGTCCTTGGCTATTTTGCATGTAAGGACAATGGCTTGGACTTATCAGGGGCCTGATTCTTTAGGCAGTTCCAACCATCTGTGTTTGGGTAATGAAGGAAGGCAATTTAATAGGTACCCCAAACATGAAAATGATGGATAGCCTGAAAAAAAGAGTATTTAATGTTGCTATTTCTTGCAGGATCAGAGTCTCTGTAAGCCTGGAGTAAGAAACAGGAACACTGGGGGAAGTTAAAAGCCTATAAAAGGAACTGGCCACCTAGCTACTAAAAACCTGATGAGTTTCATAGGTTTTCAGGCCAAAAGCCATCATGACAACCACCAAGTCTTATTTACCTGCAGAATGTAGGTCTCAATCTCCCACTGTAATTAGGCTAAACAGGACCTACTTCTATTTCAGCTCTGTAATAAATGATTTAAGGCAACAGTTTTGATTTCAAGACTGGAGGGATGGAGAACCAAACACATACCCATGCTGGGCCTTTCCCCTGCTTCCTCCTCCTGACCTCACTGATGTCCTGCACTGAACTGCTGCATCTTCCATCTTCTCCTACAGACAGGAGCCCATGACCAACAGCAGCACCTGCTGGGTACTTGTACAGAACACAAGTGTATTTACACACCCTTGCGTAAATGAAGCAGACCATTAACTCTTTCACTTAAATCACTTTTCCCTTTATAGCTTTAACTGAATGTTGGATAACAGCTATAAACATAAACCACACCTTGGTACTGCAGTGAGAAAACCCATCAGCTACAGCTTTAAATGACAATGCAATCAATACTCAGCACTAGAACAAACACAAGCAAGAGGAAAGTTGCCAGCAATTAACCCAGCACTGGTTAATGGGTGTTCTGGATACTGCAGACTTGTGGGTGAGTTTTAAGGCCCTACTGGCCCATTAAAGTAACAGTTATACTCATTTGTGTCATCCGTTTTGGTTAAGGGACTTCTAGGAAAAACAACTCACCCTCATGAGAGCCTCGAGGTTCAACTCTGACAGCTCTTCAAGGTGTGTGTGCCAGGCCCCATAAGTCACTGCCTGTGGGGTAACAGCACGAGCACTGCACATTCAACGCTTCACTGCTTCCACCAGCTGCAAGGGAGCTGGCGAAATATCAACCAACCCCCAAAACCCCAATGCAAGCCCAACCCCTCCATTCTGCTGCACAGATTGAAGTTTGCCACTTTCAATGAAGGAAAACTTACTGTAATTTAATGACAATTTACAACAAAGTCTGGTTCATGTTTTCGAAGGAGAAACACAAAACACAGCCTTTATTCAGCTGCGGGAGGTGAGATATGTGACAATGCCCAAGTGGCCTCTCAGAAACCCAGCTGCCAGAGGGGTAAAAATACAAGATAAGAGTCCTGAGAGATACAAATTTATTCCTATGTGATCGACTTCCTGTGTGTGACAACACAGCTGGTCAGCACTGTGTCCCAAGATGCAGATGGCAAGTTCTCCCTCCCAGTTTCCCCCAATTCCCCCCACCCCTCACAGCAAAACACAACACATGGAAAAACAGGAAAGAAACAGAGGTAGACATAAGTACAACCATGGTGCTGCTGCAGAAGTCTTGCAAGACGTCTCACAGGCTCCACAGAGTTCCTTTTCCCTTTGCCCTGTGTTGCAGGATTACACAGCAGCCGGTGACAGAGAAGGTGGCACTGAGCGAAGAGCTGGTGCTAGCAGAGGGATGCTGGGGCTGATCCATACTGCCCTGCCTGGCTGGAGTTGCTTAAAAACACAGCACACTGTTAACAAGTGTAAGTACGTACAAAGGGATGACACTAAAAGGTTGCTCGCATCTCTCTGGGATGACGGCAACCCAGACTCTGCTCTGGCCTCAGCTCTCAGGAGCCTCAGGAGGATGCACTGCTACACAGTGGCCTGTAGAGAAACTCTGCAGTCTCTAGTGCATGCTGCAGCAAGTGGTGCTGCAGAAGCTTCTTTCCCCTCCCAGCTCCCTGCTGCTCCACAACTCCCCTTACCACTCCTGGCACAGGAACATTTGTCTCCATGTCCCTCCTCAGGAACGCTCCACTAAGCAACGTTCTCCATCGCAAAGCAACACTGCAGCTGGGTAGTGAACCAAAGAGTTCTTTTACTGTGTTTTGTGTTCATGGTAAGCACAACAGAGATTGTGTATCTATCAGATATAAATATAACCATCAACAAAACCAATCTATTAAAGATTAAAACACATGAAATAATCTTTGAGGGTGTGGAATATCAACTCTGTGTTTGCCACACACAAAATGGTAATGGGAAGAGACACCTGATTTCTCCGTAGAGCAATGCTGCCTCTGGTATCTGTCTCCATTTCTGAGGGATGTCTTGGCTCATGGAAAGGTTTAATTAGGAAAAAGCCCAATGAGATAAATCCCATGAAACACCATCAACCATGAGCAGCTATTTGCAAAATCACTGAGTTACTACAGGCTCCTGCATCCATTTAATCACACAAACCAAACCGCAGGTAACACAGGAAGAGAAAACTGGAGGCAAAACCAACTGGTACCAAGAAAACTCGTTTTCATCATACAAAATGAACACCGTTGTGATATGAAGGAACTAACTCACTTTAATAGCACAGTTGTTCAGTGAATAATCATCCAATGGTAAAATAAAAGCTTTAACTTTAAAATGCATAGAATCCTTTTAAAGACTTCTTCCATATCACAGCCAGGTAGTCCACAGGCTGTACAGGCCAACCCAAGCTGCTCAGAGGTGCTGGTAACTTATGCAGACGTTTTTAAACCAGAGAGTGGCTTCAATTCTACTCTCCCAATGGTTGCTTTGCTTAAAAAACAGTGTAAAAACTATCAAATATGCAACTTTGCAAAATAACCCTTTATTTCTTATGGCTCCATTATTTCCAAACAATACAGTACCCCCGGTGTAGAATTATTTTGAGTGATTGTACCAGATCACCACAAAACCCCCAGCTGACTTGCAAGAGAATGCACCCGACCGTGGACTCATGCTTTGGAAATGCCAGTTTGAAGTACCTTTGGTCCCAAAATGTTATGTCAAGGCAAAGGGGAGCAGCTGAATCCTGTCGCACACAGTGATCGGTATCCACGTTAACTTGTACAAAGAGGTGGAACACGTGAACAGCACTTCATGGCAGTGTCAGACAAAAGGAAGTGGCATTGTTTGCAAACCAAGTGACTAATGGACAGTACCACAGTGATCGCTGGAGTTTTACTGCTGTAAGATGCATCTGAGCTGTGATGCTGGAGGTGGGGAAGGAAGGAAGCTTTTAATTTCCCAGTAAGCAACTCACACTGAAATCTTGCTTTTCACAATCTGGTGAGAGCAACTTAGGAAACAAATCCCTCCTGCAAGAGACATCACTGCTGCAGGGCTCAACAGAACCGTCCAGGGCACACAAGAGCAGCTAGAAAAGACACACACTTGCCAATGAGTGCCGAAGAAAACACTGCTCCTTGCAAAGGGGCAGATCCTCTTCCTGTAATGGGACGTGAGGAGCAGCAACACGAAAGCATGAGGATTTGTATCATTTCAATGGTAACAACTTGTTTACAAACAATTCAACATAAAACATAGAGATATTTCGTGTGCAACCCTGGCAGAGAACCATCTTTATTCACAACACCCTTAAACGTTACGCTCGTGCTTGTGTGCGCAACAGCGTTTCGTCTGGGAGTTCTTCATTCTTTAGCATTTCATACATTCTTCCATTTCATTTCCCCCAATATAAATCCAAAGATATATTAATTACCCATTTTGTGATCAGCTGTATGGTTCATTAACATCATTTTCTATGGATGGCATGGCAATCCCCCCACCTGTAACACCAGAAGGAAGAACCGAACTGCAACCGATAGGAACTCACGTTCCTCAAGCCAGGCTGCTGAGCTCCACAAACTGTATTTTTAGCATGGAATTTCCTATGCACTGGATCCACTTTGCCCCTGAAGAGAAAAACTTCTTATATCCAATTTATTCTCTTTGATGGAGCAGCATCCAAGTTCATGCTGGGAGGGTACTTTGGAGTTTCTTAGCAATGGTTTCATTCCACTGTCATCCACAGCAACTCAGCCGTAAGGAGACACGATGTCAGACTCTTCACATTTGCCAGTGCAGGCAGGAAAGAAACCTAAAACCTAATCCTATCTACTCACCCTACTGGAACAACAATCAGTGCTTGAAAACAAACGTCTCGCAAGAGTAAGCACTACAGAGGAACAAACTGAAAATGAACAGGACCAGATAAATCAAATGATTATCATTATTGCGCAGTACTCATTTCTTTAGGCAGCATGTGAACACTCACTACTGACTGCAATCCACTGGAACAAGAGAAACACTGCATCTGAGAAAACAGTATGCTCTTACATGGAGGTCACAGCGTCTATAAAGAACAATCTCCTGATGTGAGCTACTGCTGTGCAATCTGCTTAGACCAACTTCCCTTTTTATGTATCACTCCAGCCTGTCCTAGCTCAAAATAAACCCAGCTGTACTGTGGGCATCTCCACGGTTGTGACCAAACCAGCTGGTGAAGGGCAGGAGTAAAGAGCTTGCCATCTGCACTGGGCACAGCAGATGTAACCGCTTCAACAGCACCCTTCTGCAAAAGGGCGCATTAAATATATTCAATCCATCAGCTGTACTTTAGCAAGAGCGAGAGGGAAAAAGCCCACCACACTCCCACTTCCTTTTGGGGCATGCCTCTTTTAAAATGGATCTCCCATTACACCAGAATGCAGGTGTGTGAGTGGGTGTAAAGAGGTGGGATAGAGAAAGAGGACCCCACCAAAACATGAAACTGGAGGTGACCACTGTTCTTTACCTCCCAGCTGCAGGGGTTAAGTCAATGAAGGGACACACACAGTTCATGGGTATAATTTTGCCACCATCCCCACTGAGCCACCTCAAGGGGCACAGGGGTGACAGAGTTGTCTGGTCGTTTTCCAGTAAGTCAGGGAAATGGGCATTGCCTGGCATTTTGGGATGCTCTTAGCTCCCCGCCAAAGGGAACACTGACCAGGCTTTGTATTCTGCACACCACCCACTGTGATTCATGCAGCAGGAGAGGGAAGGAGGAAGGGGATCAATACTGCTAACTCGGAGCCAAAACTATTGAGGGCTTACTTTGTTCTCAGTGAAATTACTCTGCAAAAGGCAGTATGCCAACATCCGAAGTGCTGGGTAGCCTGCTTGTATTTAGAGATTAGTTTTATTTTGGGAACAGCTCTCTCAAATCTGTGTATAATCACACAAACACAATGCCAACTAGACCTGCCAGGAGTGAGACCGTACGTCACAGACATCCTACGTAACTGAAAGCATCTCCTGTTCCAGTCTGCCCTTCAAGTCAACTCATCCTTCTTCCGGTATGGTTTTAGCACAACGGTGAGCTAACGAATACTGCCCTCCATGCGGTTATTCAGAGTAGTTACCATCCTATAGATTTATGACAGAAATTACACCTATTTTTTTCTCTTTAAGAACCTATTTTTTCTTCTATGACTCCTTAGCAAAACATTAAGATGGTTGGCATTGAATTATTTCAACTCTCCCACAAGTACAATTAGTGGTGTTGCAACCAGCGGGGAGAGAAAGGCCTCAATGAAGCACCCAAAGGTCACCTTGGTTGGACTGCACTATACAAAACACAAAGGTGGCTCAAAATCAGCAGCAGACCTTCAGAAACAGCTTCTGATGTGAGACCAATAAAGCTTCCCTCTATTCCCTAAGCTTTATGTCTTTCCTTCACTGTCTTTTCACCTTTAAAAGTGCATTTGCAAAGCTGATACTGACGGCTGAGGTGCATTCTGAGCAAAAGGGGAAAATTAACCAAGTGAACTTTCATTTTCCAAGTTTCCTCAGAACACAAGATACTGGCAACACACGGAATTCGGGAAGCCAATGGCACACCCACAGCAAGGATGGGCTGATCCATCAAACGTGGAGAGCTCTGAATCACACTACGATGCTGCAATGCTTTTGTTGAGGACTGATCCCTCACAAAACACAACTGATGCTGGATCTCATCTGGGACTTGGGTTTAGATCAATGTGTCTCATACAACAACTGCATAGCTGCAAAGATACCGCCACCAGCTCTGTCGAGTATCTTTGACTCCAGCACAATGAGCTGCAATAAAGTACAAGTTGTGCAAATGAGGAATCTCTACCACACCAACGCTGTACAGGCTACTGAAGAGACAAGTTGCTGAGTTTTCTGAGCTCTAACTACAATGCCAAGAAGTACTTGTGGTGACAGAGCCTTCTTGTCACAGACATTCTTCTACGGTGGTTGTATGATTGCACCTTTTGTCCAAATGCGGAGTTTGCTTAAGTGTGGGTGAGAATATACATCTTTAAAAATACAGACAACTCTTAAAATCATACATCATCAGGTCACTATGGTACTGATCTTCACTTTCAGCAGAGTTCAACATTTCCCTGGGGAGAGGTAAGAGTCTGTCCAGTATTTTCCTTTACTCTTGGATATTCACATTTGCACATACAACATGATACTCATTTGCGAGAGCCTGGCTTCCCATTGTGTCCTCAGGTCCCATTCCACTTTTAAAAGAGGCAATGATAAAAATACTGAAAGATGCAGTACCACATACCACCCGAGAGGAACGCGAAGGACTGTATGCCCACTAGCCACAGGTTACTGAGGGTCATCTCCCGAGAAATAGCTTTTGTTTGACCCTGCGGTGGAGGAAAAGCTCCTGAAAGAGAAAAGAAAACATGTTTAATGCTTCTGCAGCAGGAACAAGAGCCTTAACGCAGGATTCTTTACCACTATCGCTTGTGTCACAAGCAATTGTTTGGTTACTTCTGTATTATTACGCTGTTAAGCTTTCAAATGACTCTCCAGCATCATCAGTTATCTTCAAGAAAATAAGATTAACCCCCCTTATCTTAATTACTAGGAACAATTTCATTTTCACCTGCATATAAAGCATGAACTTCAAAGTGACAATCCTTATATTCAGCCTTCGCAGGGAGGTCTGAAAGTCAACTGAGTTTTCTGTGTTACCCGTGAAGTTTTATTAACACCCGGATGATCACATTGAGTGGGTTCCATAGGAACCTTTACAGCTGCTTGTAATGATGTTGTATAGTGTGAAGAAGCAACACAGATACAGTCTCAAGGTTCCTCTAGGAATATATCAGTATACACACACACTCTTGGTTTTTAAGCAAGTTTTCACCTGTGGTTTGAACATTCACTGCTCATTCACATACACCTATGAAACATTGTCAATCGCCACACAGGTTGCTAGGAAGACTTTACTGAAATGCCGGTTTAGATGACAACGACTGGCAGGACACAGCTAAAAAACCATCATTTTTCCCTATTTTGCCTTTTTCTGAGTTCCAACACTAAATTAAACGTGTCTGAATACATCAGAGCTTTATGATCATCAGCAAATTGCATATATTTACATTGGCATATTAAATCTGCATTCATTTTCTGTGTTGCACAAATCCTACATGAGAGGAACCACCTTTGTCGTGGTTATTCCTAAACAGCAGATATAAAACCTCTAAATGTACCAGAGAAGATGATGTGCTTGCTGCAGCATTATGGAGTCACAACCACTCCCAGAAGAACAAGAGATGAATGATTCAGAGTAAAGACACAGCAGTGTCAATTCTTCATCTCAGAAACCACACAATTTGGGCTATTAGATACCATCAGCAACTTAGCTCTGCGCTTCACGTCTGCAATCACTGCAGGAACTGCAATCAAGCATTTAAGACAAAGCTTTTCTTCCTGTATGAATGCTCTTAAATTAAAACATAAAATCAGAATAATTAAAAACCCCTAAGGTAACCCTTGATGAGCCCCATCCTCCTCTCACCAATATGTATTTTCACACATGGGCAGATTTGCCACACCATTTATTCCTCAGCAATCCTCACTGCTAAGCTTCTATTTGCTCACAATACATTCGTTCTTGCATGGCCCACTAGTTTTCCTGCACCAAGGCTGACCTTTGGTTTAGAGAACTTCCCTTTTTCCTTTGTACAGACAGCCACTGTCTCTTCCCATCACCCAAATCCTACAGAGAAAACAATCCTTCACTTTCCTGGCTAAGAGAAGCCAAACACTTTGAGTTGTCCTTCACAAACATGACTCCTCCTTCTCCTTCCTCATCCCAGCACCTATTACTTGTTCCATTTCCAGATGACGTTTCAGATCTCCTATGATGAAGAGCGTTTCTGTAGCACTGGTGAAAACCCTCTCCCGTTGCCCTGTAGGATGACACTGCTGACTTTCTGAGTTACAACACACCAGCTGGCTTATGATCAGAGTGAATGAGGAACATGATGACTTCAGTATACAATTACTCATTTCCAACTGATAAGCTCCTGGTTTATAGTTTGGGGTTTTTAATTAGTCTCCAAGTGCTTTTGTCCTGCCAAATGTAATCTCATTGGGGTTACTGCAGTGTTCAAGGTTATCCCTGCTGAAGACTTCAGAGAAATCATGAACTCACTGAGCTTTCCACTAGCTGCTAAAACAGGAGTCTTTGTGCAGCTCATACCTAGAGATATTAATTGTAAAGAGAGGGGGTTGGAACTGGATGATCTTAAGGTCCTTTCCAACTCAAGCCATTCTGAGATTCTACGACTTGAGACAACGCACCCACCGACACAAAGCCAGCTCTTGGGCAGCTTCAGGGATCCCTCTCACATTAGGCCCCAAGACTTTTCCAGGGGGTTTCCACAACCCGTACCAGCCCTTTTGCAACAAGCCAACACAAGCAGTGTGAGCAAGTGCTCAACTGGCACAAACGGTAGTAACTTTACATGATGCTAATTTATGCCCACTAAGGTCCTATGTCATCACATTTACATTTGAAACATCTTATTAATTTATACTGATTACATTGGCAAATTATAACCAATTATCCTATTTTGAAAGCACATTTCTATGAATAAATCTGATTATATCCACTAAACTCAAACTGATTTTGGGGTTATGACTTACTTTAATGGTACTTGTGAAATAACATCTCAATAACAAGGATTCTTGACCTCCTCCTGGCTACACTTGTAGTTTTAAACAGATTCACTAAGTTATTTGTCTAATGAAGTCTAATACACACATTTGGATGTGATTTATAGAGCAGGGTCTGACTTTTGCCATCGGTGATGGCTGAGTGACAGGAGTTATTTCATAAAATGAAATACAGCTCTGGATTGCTAAAGAATTCTATGAATCTTCTGAAGCACTCCAATTGATAAATTAAGCCCTCCAAATAAAATTAAAGAAGTCTTTGCAATAAATCATCTAGAACAAGTAACATTGTTAACATAGTCACTCTGGAATATAAAACTCAGCTGATGTGAGAGACTCTGATACCTGCTAATAAAGAGATCATTTGTCTTCAGAAACAAGCTGCTTTATTTCATCTGGAGTCTACTCAGTCTCTGCTGGATAAACTCCCTTTCCTTGAAATAAAACTCTATTTTTTCCTCTCTGGATTTTCCTTTTCTTTTGTATTATGACGAATTCCTCTGTCCTGTGTTCTGCACACACACCTGCCAGAGGGCAAATGGCATACTTCAGTATCAACTGCATGAAAAAAGACAGCCCTAAGGAAGCACTTCTCCAGCTTGAGCTCCAGAGTATTTACCTGGTATTTTAAATCCCATGTTTCCCAGTATCTCTGCAGTAAAGTTACTAATGCCCTGAGTTTATTCAGATCCCTCTGGTCCATTAACATTGGAAGTTATGACAGAATATATATGTATATATATTGTATATGATGACAGAAGTGATCCTCAGTACCTCACAGCAACAAGACCAGTACTGACAGCACAGGGCTGCTGATCAAGACTCCAAAGACTTTCTGCTATTTAGCTCTTATGGATCCTTCCAATCCTAACATCCTTCTGTTTAGGATTAGAAGGAAACCAAAGAGGACCATAGTTTTCAATTAGACCTTCAGAGGACTTAAATCAGTTTTCTCCAACAGTAAAAGTGCCAGAGGCCCATGCTAAACAGCCACACTAAGCAGATAAAATAACCTGCCTCATTTAAGAGTCTTATTTAATCCTTTTAACTCAAGAACTTGCTCATTTTAAACCCTGAAGGTTTTAGATCCCCTCCTAACTTAAGCTCTAAATACTTCTACTACAGATGTAGATGTTCGCTACCTCTTTGCACCCTGCAAAGTTATTCCACTCCATGAAATGCCACAGCAGCAAGTTTCACAGCTGAACTATGTGTTATTGCAGGAAAAAAGAGGATTTCCTCAGATCCATTTTGAATGTGCCATCTGTCAGCCACTACCCTGGAATTTTAAACTATCCAATGTTACCCGGGTAATTTACCTTTCCTAGATCATTTTTGTCATACTTTTCTGCCACATAAAAAGTAGTAATACTTACATCTACTATATTCACCTGAAAAATGCATAAGTACCCTTAAAGTGTTTTGAGATCTGTGTAAGAAAAACCATTACACAGCACGATTCTCTTTGCTAGGTATCATCCTACCTGTTTCATAGAAATGTGTCAAGAGATCCTCCTTTTCAATGAATCGTTGATAAAGCCAGTGTGTAAGAGCTTCAGGCTCTGCAGGTACATCTTTAACTGGGTAAACCCTACCAAAGAAACAAGCATAAATTAAACCTAGGCAATGTGTGATGAGCAAAGCTCTTCCCTTCTGCCCAGCCCACCCCAAAACACAGAGAACAAGGGTTGGGTATAAATCTAACTGCATGGTTCATTCTCTCTCAAACCCACAGGTCACAGAGGTACTACAGATACCCAAGTGGAATATTTCAGGTTACCAGCCAAATACACACAGGCACTATCAGCATCTCTTAAATGTCATGCTTCATCATTTGATTGAAGCTGAAAAGTTGCTGGGGCTTTTTCAAATACAAACCCACCACACTACTGCTATCCTTAAAATAATACAAACCAAGCAATGAAGCTCCTGCTTCAGAGAGACTGAGAAGGTCTGTCTGCAGCTCTGAAGAAACACTTCTGAACAGGCAGAAGCCATGTAACAGCATCACTAAGGACCAACGTGTCTGACCTCTGTGCTTTCCAAAGGAGGCAGCATCTTGTCTGAAATGTCTAAGGCAGGCTCTACAATGAAAACTGCCCACGTTAAGTGTACTCAACTATTGCTACTCTAATTTAAAAACCCTAGTGGAAGAATCACCAGTGTTTTGGTACTTCTGTGTTGAATAGTAAGGGTCTACTTAGAAAATCAGCTATCCAGGGCAGAATTCACATACAGAACCCCCAAATAACCCACCCTACCTGACTGCATTTTAGTTTACCCAAAACAGAATTTCAAGTCTTACAGCAATGGTGCAGTCTCCTCAGCAGACCCCAAGTGCCTAAGGGCCCCTTACAGAGAAGAACTTGTATACCTGCTGTGTTTCACTGGGAGGCCAATGCAGCAGAGATTTGTGTATCAGGCTACCCTGAAAAATTCATACTCTGAAATGTAAGACCTTGACTGCGGGTTTCCTTTTGAGGTGAGCTCCCTGTCATCTACACTGTGTTTCTACTTTCATTAGTGGGGTTTTAATTTCAACACAGTCTTGATTGATTGGAAAGAATCCTAAGTAATGTCACGATCATCTGGGCAGTATCTGAACAGATAAGGGAGTATCAGATACAGAAACAGGAATATCAGGCACAGAAACAAGACACTCTTGAAGAATGCTTTTGTTGCCGTTTTCAACATCTTTGCGTGCTTTGTTGCCATATCATGTCCCTACTCCTTTCAGTTTGATGCACAGAAAAATAAGGTGTAAGTGGAGGAGAAAAGGAGCAAAGCATTGCTCTAATGAACCTGTTTCAGTATACAGAGAGAACTTGAATATAAGGAGATGAACAGTTACACTTATGAACTATGGCACTGACATGAACTCAGGTGTTTCTGCAACCTCTGCAGCAATTCTACACTGTGGAGTTCTCTGCGCTCAGTAAAGCCAGGTTCAGTAGCTAGAAATTTGCAACTGTTAGTAACATACAGCTTGAAGAAAAGTCTTTGTCAAAGACAAATATGATGAAGTAGCTGGTGGTGCAGTAAACAGCTCAAGTCCTCAGCGTGCATATTAACAACTATGACAAAGACAGGTAATAAAGAGCTATTTTATCTTGAAGCCCAGATGTTGTACAGCTAATTAAACCATGGAAAGGCAAGTAAAAACCACACCCTCTGAGAAAGGACCGTTTCTGTTGGAGCTTTAACACGAAACTAAGCCAGACTTATTCTCTGTCCCCAGACATAACCAAGCTGCCAAGCACTATTTTTACTCTCTTCTGCCTATCTGCTGTGAAGAGATAAAGAGACTCAGCAACTGAATATTGTGTTTCACAGTGTATTTTTGAAGGCCAGATGCTTGCTTACGCAAGTTTGAAGATGGCTCAGAACTAACAGGATGCCTGTGTGGGCTCAGGACAGAAGTCTAGGGTTACCTGGCTTTGCTGTGTGTAAGCTGCAGATATGCTTCATGTCCACTGTTCAGTTACTTAATGGGTAACAACTCTATAGCTCAATAACCAAGTAAGCCTGGTATTTACCCAGGAATGTACCTTCTAGTCCGAAAACATCACAAGATCTTACAAGATACTCATTAGAGGCAACTGATGAGCTGGCACTTTAATGGAGCAGCAAAGCAGTGTGATACCAATACTGCCAGAGGTTAATGGAACGCAGCACACCACTTTCCTGCTTGAATCTATGGAGGCTCTTCTATGAATCAATACAGTACCAAAAGACTTGAATCTCTGGATATCAACTCTGCTTCTTAAAAGTTGAAGAAGCAATCACCCAGTTGGAATGGATATTAATACAGAGTGGAAAACAAGTGGTTTTCCAGCAACGCTGTCACAATTTAGCAGTGGTAAGTACAAGTGTATTTAGAAGCATTTTCAAATGTATTTTTAGACTATCCAGTTATTTTTAGACGCAGAACATTCTTACTAATGAGTGAGCTAAATCAGAGATGAAATGTTTATTACAAAATCCTTCAGCTCTGGAAACAAGCCCGTCCTGCACTAGATAAGGTGAAGCTAATCCTCCCCACTGTATTTATATTAAACATGCTGCCAATATCATAATTCTCTGCCCATCAGATGGCTCAGCTGGCATCTGTATTTTGTAAGAATGCTCTCTTAAAGAGACTGGCTTCAGGGAAGGTAACTGAGGAAGTCTTTCTGATACAAAACTATGCAGATGACCCACAGTAACAGTAGAAAGCCATTGCTCTGACTGGATCAGGGTCATCCCCAACCATCAGCTGTGAGATCTGGCAGGTCTTGTGTTCAAAAGTGCAGGAAAGAGTTCCTTCTTTTCAATGAGACATGTAAGCAGGTGTCAGCGTGCTCAGTGCATGAGCACCATAACGGCTCTACCCCACCTTTGGGTATTCAGCATCAGGACCACCACTAAAAGCAAGCAGTTTGCTGATCTTCTCAGGCAAAAAGGTTATCACCACATAGCACTGTCTTGACAAGGAACACAGTCAACAGGTAGTATCTGAAGGCTCTAGAATCTAACCTCACACTGCATGAAAGTAAGAGCATCTTTGTTAACAGTGTGGCAAACAAAGCGTTTGATAGCACTGGATAAGCTGACCTGACCAGGAAATTCAAGCAGAATGGCAACACTTCCTCTGATTTCTCCTCAAGGGGCCAGCTGCTTTGCTGAGCATCAGTAAAAGCAATGCCACCACAGCCTGCAGCCTGAGAAGTGGTGGTGGAAGTAAGGACGTACTCTGATGGGAGTCTGCAAAGCTGTCTCAGTCATGAAGCATCACCTGCTAGCTGGAGGTTACCTGCCTACAACTGCGAGGTGACAATGGCTGTGGGACACCCCACGTAGGTGATTGAGGGACATCAACCTTCTTAAACCACTACACAGATGTGTAGCTATGTCCAAAACCAGAACATACTTACATAAATGACAATCCTGGAAAGAAGAAAGGATTTTAAATGATGCAACTGGTGGCACACAGAAGGGATAATGGAGACTTTGCTACTCACAGGCCATTTCTCAAAAGATGCCAAATGGCATTTTCAGAAACATTTAATCTCTTTTAAATGGTCCTTAATGGAGAAACAGCCTCTGATTGTGCATTAAAATTCTAAAGCTCCTAGATACCACCTTCAAGTAGTAGCTGCCTTTCATTACCTGTCCTACCCTGAATACAAGTTCTTTATTACCTACTAATAATCATAATTCTAAACCATAATACTACCTGCTATTTCAATGACTCTCTAAATAACCTCAGCATGATGAAAGCTGCTGGTACATTTCAGGCATGACCAAAAATAAGTCACTTGCATAAATAAAGCATCGTAAAACATATTGCCAACTGGATGCCCTTCATGGACACTTCTGTGAGGCTCATTCAGCAACCACAATGTATTCCATCTTATTTATAGCCAGGAGCCTCCTCAACTTCAATAAACCTGTATCAATGTGGACACAGAAAGGAAGTTCCTCAGTAGTTGAAAGCTTGTTTCAACAGCAGCACGGTACAAAAAGTGGTACAAGGAAGGAAGGTGACATCGTACTCATCGCATTATGGCACAAAGACAGCTGAGTGAACTGGAAATAGCATGGTACTTTCATGCAGCATGAATTTTCTACTGTGAGGTGTCCCTGCCCATGCCAGGGGTTGGAACTGGATGAGCTTTAAGGTCCTTTCCAACCCAAACCAGTCTCAGATTCTATGAAGTGCAGCTATCCTGCAGCTGGCTCTGCCTTCAGGCCTCAATCACTATCACAGAAGGAAAAAGTGGGATATGGTCATACAAGGGCATTTTGTTGTCATACATCAATTCCTCACTCTGGACTACCCTAAAAAGTGAAAAGCATGTTTAAATCCCGATTCTCCTTTCATACAGTAGAGATGGCATCTGGTCAAACTATTCTCCAAATTACAAGGTGCAAATTTTTATGGCACTAAATGAAGGAAAATAGGTGAAAACCAACAATTCAGACACATCTGATACATATTTCATGAACATTTTAGAGGACATTTGTGTCAAACTCAGAAGAACAGAAACACCTCTGACATTTTTGTCTTTGGAAGATGTTTCTGACATATCCATCTTTTTAAAGATGAAGCCCACTTTACCTTGGCTTTCCTTTACTAACTAAGTTTGTTTCAAAGGGTTAAATAAATGCACCAGCTTTCCAAGGGACATCTCAGGGCTCAGCATGGCACAGGCCTTTTCATACCTCAGTCACTGATTCAGTCCTTGCCTACACTGGTAAGGACAAAGAATAGTTAATATGGAGTTGTCACCAATGTTAGGAACTGCTGAGGAGCCACCTCGAATGCATGACCTGCACAGTAAGTGCTGGTGTTCCCAGCTGACAGCCTCATCGCTCTTACAGCAACGTTTTGATCTCCACATAGAATATGAACTTTAAGAAGTAGTTCAGATTCCCTGGTCAGGTCATACAACTACACAGCTCTGGTGCATCAGCCTCCACCCTGTGGCTTGACGGGCTTTCAGGGAGCAGCACCATACAGAAACCTCCCAGAACTGCTCTGACATGGAAACAGGCTTGAGACATCACTGTATTTTTGGACCTAGGAAGCACACAGGCAAAGCTCCCGAGAGACAGTTTTCCACCCATCTTACCTATAGTTTCAAATATAAGCTCTAAGACACTGATGTCAACTCACTGGGCTTCAATCCTGGAGAAGGTCCAATAAAGTGATAGCAGAGCTGCAAGGTTTTCTTTAACATACCAGAAACCCTCCCTGAGGGAGCAATTGTTCCCTAACTCTTCCCTGTTCAGCATCCCCAGTTTCCCAGGCACATCTCGCAGGATCTCAGTGGTACCAGCAACTCTGTTCATCAATACATGATGAACTCATTTCATCAAATCATCAATACATGATCTAAAACTGTCAAAACCCTGAAGGTGCCCATCACATTACAGCATTCTGCTAGAAAGATAGCCCCTTCTGAGGAAAGTCAGGTCATCTGGGGAGAACCACATACATATGAAACATCAGTTGCTGTAAAGCCCTGAGGGGAATCCAGCAGGAAAATTTCTGTGTTTGCAATAGAAAAGGATGATGCAACGTGAGTAAATTCATGCACACACACTGTTCAGTCCCTCTCCTCTAATCCTGCTATGGATAAATACATCCTTTACATAAAACAGGAAAATATTCGTAAAGCCACACAAAGCATCTAAAAATAAATGTTATTGTCAAAAGCACTGAAGGTGAAAATTCACCACATTCATTCCAAGCTACAGCTTTAATTCCAGGTACATTAAAAGGTCTTAGCATATGATAGCTAGATAATATGCTAACTATGGATAAAAGGATACATAAGTGATATGACTTTTTGGGTATAGAATTATCAAGGAGAAGGGCTGCAGAAGGACCCGACCATAGCTGCAGGTGAAATTAAATACCAGTAAATGCAAGGCAATGAATACTGAGGAAGGAAAAAGCACCAGCAGCTACACATACACTGCCACAGCCTCTAAGATCAGCTATTATTACTCTGAAATCACTGTGGGGAAATTCAGGATGTCAGTCTCAGAACTAGTTATACCAATACCAGAAAAGGCACAGACAAAAGTAACAAGATAATCAGGGAAAGGCTTTTGTGTAAGGATACAGCAAGCAGATGAAGACTTGAGAGGCTGGGAGGGGGACAGGGGCAGCTAAGGCAGGATATGAGAAAGCTGTGCAAAATCACAGGCCACAGAGCGCACCACTGAAGAGTGATTCATCCAGTGATGGCAGCATGTGGGAACACAGGGTGCACCCACTGAAGGCAACACGTGGAGAACCCGATACAAGCAAAAAGGAAGTGGTCCTGGCTGCCACCCTCCACAACAGCCATGGGAAAGAAAGCCTAAGCACTTTAAAAACTGTATGGGACGAGGTGCTGAAAGCCAGGTCCACCAGTGAGTGGTCCAGATGCGACGCCAGCTCTGAACACAGTACAGCCACCCTGTGCTGATGCACTGAGGGACCTGCTCCAGGCCAGGGTACTTTGTTAAATGTATCTTTAGGAACTGATGTCCTGCATCCAACGACAGCTGTTCCAGTCCAGAGGAAACATGCTGAAACTTGATGTGCCAATTTTTAGAGTATTACCAGGACTGAAAAGTTAGCCAAAGCTCCAGTTAAACCCAAGACAGTTCTTGTTTCAGAGGTATGACATACAGAGGTCAGCCTTCAGAGACAGGCTGCTGCTTTAGCTTCCATTTGAGGCATACTTCAAATGGTTTTACAGGGTCAGCTGCAGCAACTAGAGGTCATTTTTTAAGGAAAGCAAAACAAAAATATCCAATAGAGAGTCTTGGCCCTGGCTAAAGAAGGGATTTAGAGCCTATGGTAAAGAAAGAACCAATTTCTAACCATTTCTAATGTTTTTCTCTTAGGATTTTAGTACTGTAAGAACAGGAGCACTCAAGTTCAGTGCAAGGAAGGTTACATCATGTTTATGCTTGTGCTCAAAAATAGGTTTCAAATATACACATTTAGAAGCAGGAAGTTAATTCAACTTCAGATAACTTTGTTAAAGGAAGTATTTTTGGCAGTACCCTTCAGTGAAATTCTAAATACATTCAACTTGCAATTACCCCAGAGATCTGGAAGAGCACTAAGGTGACCTGGATAAAGCACAATAAATATTATGGTCTTACATAAGTGTAAGTATGTTCACCTTCAGGAAAACTTGAAGGTAGAGTTCTATAAAAAGCAGGCACAGGCACAGATTTGAGCATGGCTGTGGAAAGGAGCTCCACTGAGCACCCTGGACTTTGCAGCACGCAACAGTGACACAGCAGTGATGCTGCAGAAGGTCATTCTCAGTTACACTGCCACCCTGAAAGCTCACTGGAAAAGCCTAAAAGCTCCCTAAACCAGCAAAAGGGAATTCAGACAAAATAACGCAATTCTGGGATAAAAACATGATCAACTTATTTGGTATAGGAAGGGAGTTAAAAAACTTCTGGAGATTTCAGACTTGCAGTTAACTGCAAACCAAAAGCAAAGTGCAACTTGTCCCTCCATTAGTTCAGGTCTTGAGACAAAAAGCTGCTGAGGAGGGAAGTTTTAATATCCCATCCTAGGTGCCACTGAGATTTATTACTAATTCCCAAGTGCTGCTCTGCTCAACTATTAAGGGTATGCTTTGGAAAAGCTGTTATTCCTTTGTCAGAAAGACAAATACAATACCAATACATAATAATCTCTCAGGAAGCCTGATATTAAATAACACAGTGATTTTTAGCTTGTTATTATTATTAAGTAAATAAATAAAAAAAGAATCAAGCTGGGTTTACCAGCACCTTAACATAACAGTGGAAAAGGATGACTCCACCATCAGACATATTCCCATAACTATATCCAGCCACAGACAGGACATTAGTCAAGAACTGTGCTGAGATATGAAATGGTCACTGAACTTTCAAATGAAAACTGTGCTGAGTTTAGATAGCACAAATTGCCCACCTGTGTGAGACACACACACAAAAGCCATTGCTACTGATTTCCCATACCCTGAAACATGCTGTTAACTCATTTGTGGAAACATGTTTCTCAGTATTTTAGTTCAATGTAAAAGCAGAAGGTTTCTGTCCTACCTGTAATGTACATGTGTCACCGTTGGCTGTCGGTAGCCAAGAATCCAGGTTTGGATGTCTAGAGGTTCACCTTTGGGATACGCAATGGTTGCATCTATCACCCACTGGAGGCCTTTTGATTTGCTCTCTAAGAACAAAAAGAAGCATGGTATTAAAGCAATCACTGCATGGCACTTATTTGACAGCTACTCCGTTTTTATAGTACTTCATGAGGGGTGAGACACAAAAAACGAGAGGCAAAAAGCCAAATCCAGATTTCATCACAGAGCACAGAAACACTCTTAAAAACTTCAGCTAGACCAAGATTTTCCTTTCATCATTACTGTTGTTGTTCTCACAAATAGTAGTACTCAGAATGGACCAAGTTCACCCCCTGGCTATGAGCACAGTCACGTAACATGTTGGTCCAAAAGTCAGGTGCTTCCTCCTGTTCACCAAAAGGAAAACTTCAAAACTAGAAATTAACTTCCTTGGTCTGCACTTTGAGCACATTTACAACTGGGCCTTTGTAAGAGCTTGCAGCTACAGCTCCCTGATGAAGCAACAGCCACGCAGATCCCTAAAGGGTCTTAAAAATCTGAGTTACGAGATAGAGCAAATACGCCACGCTGTGTATTACAGACAAGAAAACAACTAAAGATGGTCAGTTTTTGCAATGGAGAAGAGACTGCATCCCCAAGGTCCCACAAGGACTGATCCACCAGTACATGTTCACATGCTGCTCAGCACAGTTCCACACTAAAAATAGGATCAAAGGAGGTGAAATAGCAAAGATTATGCTTCATAGCAAATAGCTATGAAGATTATTCAGGATTACTTTAAATCCAAACATAGGTCACTCCCAGCAAGAGTCAAGGTCAGACATCAACCTAGCCACGACCTCTCTCTGGCATGTCTTTAATTCATAGGATTGCAAAGAGGGAGAGCAGAGATCTGGAAAGCAAACCAGGAAGGAGGGCACATGGCCAAGGTGGCACTTGGAATCAGCTTTATATCTGTTCTGTGGGAACTGGAGCTCTCTTGTATCTGAGGTTGTGTTGTGTTCAGTTTAGTACAGTAACATGCTTGCTTCATGCTTAATGCACTAGTATAGGAATATGCTTACATCATACCCAGCAACATCTTAAAGCGTTTAAAAAGCTGACCGTTGAAAACAGCCACCTGTTGGCAGAAGCATGGGAGAGGTGTAAGGTTTTAGCACCAAGTACACACGATCCTGCAAGCCTGCACCTGAGACAGCTATGAAAGAAATACGACAGGTTGACAAAAGCACCATCGGCATGAAGAACATGCACAGGGAAAGACTGCTCATCGCTGTTCTCAGTGAACAGACACATTCAACATGAAGCCAAGAGGAAGAGTTTTCAGAGCAAACAGAGAAGTGATTCTTTGTGCAGAGGGGAAGGAAACTGTGTCAAAACTTGCAAAAGGATGTCAAGGATGCTGAGAGTTCAAGAGGAAATTGGAGATGTACATGGAAGGAGGGTTAACTAAACAGGCAGAAACCCCCACATGGCTTGGGAAACCTACCACACTGGAAACAGTCAGAAACCAGGACAGCTTAGACTGGATAGAAGGAAGAAGTTCTTTACTGTAAGGGTGGTGAGGCACTGGAATGGGTTGCTCAGGCCAGTTGTGAATGCTCCATCCCTGGCGGTGTTCAAGACCAGGTTGGACAGACCACACGTGGTTTAGTGTGATGTGTCCCTGCCCATGGCATGGGGACTGGAACTAGATGATCATAGGGTCCTTTCCAACCCTAACTATTCCATGATTCTATGTATGATGCATGTCTGCTGCGTTCCCACTTAGGAATCCTGACACCCACTAGCAGCCCTGGACAAGACACTGGTCTAGACGGATGTTTGGTCTTGCCCAGCATCACCACCCGAGTTTGGCAGAAGAGCTACCACATACCTGAAGACACCTGCAACACCCAGTCTGAGGTGCACTCTAACCCCATAGTTATTTACACCAACTAGAACAGACGTGCAAGGGCTGACTTGTAAGTTTCTACTTGCATTTCAGTTAACTTACCTTGCATTTAATTCCATTGAGTGTGAGAAGACAGTTACAGCAACACTATCACATTCACCTATCAGTTATTTTAACAAGCAGATAGTGTTTTCGGGGTGTCTACTCAACAATGGAGTTGTCCTGCTTTGCTACAAACACACATATGCCACCTGGATAAGCAAGACAGTATTTCCTAGTGATGAGTTATTACAGCTATTCCAAACTTCGATGCAGGGCAAGCTACACGGGTCAAGCTGGAACATCCAGTGTCACCTTCTGGAAACAGAGCATTGTAAAACCCTGACAGACACATGAAATGAGAACACGAGGTCCCATCAGAGGCTCCAGGCTTGCCAGCATGATGACAGAGTGCTTGTCAAGTCTCTCTTAAGAAGAGCACTAACTACAGTCCTTCATCTTAAAAGCAGCAATGTACTAGAGACAAGCCAATATGAAATTAATAGTAAATCCAGAGAAGTATTCATTTAGAAATGGATTTCGGAACAAAGCCATTCAATTTATTATTTTCCCAGATGTAAAGGAAGAATGGCTAAAGATAAATTGTCTAAGGGAGTATGCAACGAAGATCATTAACTGCAATTAAGAAGTGCCAGATGAATATGGGCACATTATCCTATTTACAGTAAAATATTTTAAAATCATTTATTAAATATTTAGCTAGCATTTCAAACTGTTTGTTCAGTGGATAATGGTTCAAACTTCATTACGGGAAGGCTCCCACAGTCCTCTTCTGTGCCCATTTCCTACCTTCTGCTTTTGTGGAGCAGAGCTGCTGCATGCATTCCTCAGACCAGCTCCAAACTCAGCTCCAGCCCCTTCCAGAGTAGGATGGGGAGGTAAACCGACCTCTGACAGCCTACCAGAAATCCAGGTTAGGAGGAAAAACTGTAAGTTTCTGAAGGTAAGATCAGCCTCTACAGACTCCTGTAGAGTGAGCAAGTCTTAGTGCAGCTACGTCCACGTGCAATTACAAAAACATGCTTCCAAATAACAGCCACAGGCACATTTTGGCACGCTCTGGTTTAACATAAGCCTTACCTAACCATACGAGATCCCACACTGCCAAAAACCAGCCCCAAGTCACCAAGGATTTCAGAAAGTTAACTGTAAAGCAAATCTTGCTGTCTTTTTTTGGGGGGGTTATACTTAGTTGTGCCCTGCCTTGAAGCTCTAACAGAACCTGAGAATGAAAAACAAACAGCCAACCGCATACAACACAAGGGGTAGGACCTGAGTACCTCTGAGGATGTTGCTTTCAGGCCTAAGTAGACCTCTGAACAAGAATAAACTCTATTATTTTTAAATGGAGCACGCTAACAGGAACTCAGAACAGAAAAAATGCTGCACTGGTTACAATACAGAATCCCACAACGGTTTGGGTTGGAAGGGGCCTTACAGCTCATCCAATTGCAACCTCCTGCCACGGGCAGGGGCACCTTCCACTAGAGCACAATCCTCCAAGTCCCTGTGTCCAACCTGGCCTTGAACACTGCCAGGGATGGGGCAGCCACAGCTTCTCTGGGCACCCTGTGCCAGCGCCTCAGCACCCTCACAGGGAAGAGCTTCTGCCTTAGATCTAACCTGAACTTGCCCTGTTTCAGTCTGAACCCATCACCCCTTGTCCTGTGGCTGCAGTCCCTGATGAAGAGTCCCTCTCCAGCATCCTTGTAGCCCCCTTCAGACACTGGAAGCTGCTCTGAGGTCTCCACGCAGCTTCTGTTCTCCGGGCTGAACAGCCCCAATGTTCTCAGCCTGTCTCCATAGGGGAGGTGCTGCAGCCCCTGGGCATCCTCGTGGCCTCCTCTGGCCTTGCTCCAACAGCTCCGTGTCCTTCTTACACACTGTGAATCTCCTTCTAGCAGAAGTGGCGGATTCTGCTGTCTCAGATTGCCTCCAAATGCTACAGTCTGTTTGCTTTTCAATAGAACATAAACGTTCAGAAAAGGCCTGTAGGCATCTGTCCTACACAGCTGCATCCAAACCACACAGTAATAACGTATCTTAGTGTGAATGGTACATACTTGCTTTGTAAGTGCTAAGACGAGACTGAACAATCACAACAGTAACTTTCACGGTTAGACAAAAAAAAGCAAAACTCAAAAGAAAGTTTATACAGTTTCCTAACTTGTGATGTTATTTTTCCTTAAGCTCACTAGCAGAGGCAAATCTGCACAGCTATCTCCTTTCTTATTTTTGCTCTAGCTGTATATTCAGTGTTACTAAGTTGCTTCCTATTTAGTTATGAAGAAACTCACTGTCAGCATTATCAAGACATCCAGTGCTCTGTCACCCTCTATGGTCCTTTCACAGCAGACACTTGACTGTCTACAGTCACAAATTTACTGTGGTTCAGACCTTCTCTTTGTCCCCTCTATGTCCTCCCTGGGGTTACTCTCATTTGACTACGCATAGGACTCTTCAAACCCACCAGATCATCAGTGTTTACCACTGAGAAAGAGAGCAAGTTATGAAGAGAGGCTTCAGCAGGAAGCCTCGCATCCAACCGAGCTGTGGAGCACAGCCAGAGAAGGGCAGCAGAGCTGGTTCAGGGCCTGGAGCACAAGTGTGATGGGGAATGGCTGAGGGACCTGGGGGGTTCAGTGTGGAGAAGGCTCAGGGGGGACCTGATGGCTCCCTACAACTGCCTGACAGGAGGATGGAGCCAGGAGGGGCTGGGCTCTGCTCCCAAGGAACAAGGGATGGGACAAGAGGAACCGGCCTCAAGCTGCCCCAGGGCAGGTTTAGATGGAGCTGAGGAACAATTCCTGCCCCAGAGGGTGCTCAGGCATTGGAACAGGCTGCACAGGGCAGGGCTGCAGGCACCGTCCCTGCAGGTGTTCACACAGCGTGGAGACGAGGCCTCAGTACCACGGGTTAGGGGTGGCCTTGGCAAGGCTGGGGAACGGTTGGACTGGATGATCTTAAAGGTCTCTTCCAACCTGGTCGAGTCCACGATTCTGCAATGCTGCCAGATTGCATCTGGAGTGGTAAAGAACGCACCAGCCAGGCACGGACCTAAGGACCACATTTTCCACTTTGAAAAGAAAACATTCACTAGCATTCACTAGCATTCACTAGTATTCAGGTGTGGTTTCCTGAACACTTACATCACTCTAATAGCAGCCAAAAGACACTGTTGCCTTCCCCTGCATAGCAATGTATTCTTGTAACTCATCCTTTGTTCTCTACTTGTCCTTGTGTGTTCAACTGGACCACTGACCTTAAAATTCATGTTTTGCCCCAAAGATCAGCTCTCAGACTGAACATCTTACTCATCATCCCAAGATCTCTCCGTAACAAATCACCTGGAACAAAACAAGAAGCCCTTATTCCCGGATAACAAAAAAAGCAAGCCTTCCCACATTCCTCATCACAGTGAGTCAAAAAGTCTGATTTAAATAAAACCAACCAATTATGATGTCCAGTCTCCAGCTCTGCAGAAGGGAAAACTGAATTTCTCTTAGAATAAGCATCAGAACTGGATGTACTGTGCTGCAGTTGAAAACAGCAAGATAAGGTTTCAATATGCCTCTAACCAAGCTCATGGCAGTCTCTTATCAGGCAAGAAGTTGCTGCACAGTAAAATAAAGCAGACTTAAAAAAACATACTGGAGCAATGCTGATCAAAAATAAGCTCTGGAATGTCTCTATTCAGTGAACAATTGCTCCAAACTCCTTAAGTGCCAACTGTTTGGGAGGACTTAAAATACCTCAGCTCATTACGTATGAAATAATGTATTACTCTTCCCTACCATATAAACTTCACTTTCACTTCTTTCTCATCCTGTTTGTTTTCACACATGCCACTCTGAAAGAATGACAGCTAAACACACATTTCTTTCCTATTTTTGCCCACTCATCTTTCCTGCTGTCTTCTTGATAGGATGGAGAGGATTCCATGCATTTCTGAAACAACTCTTTCAGCTAGCACCCAGTTAGGCCAATCACCTTCAAATACTCACTTCTCTGGAGCCTGACTCACGTCACTCAAAAAGCACCAGGTCTGATGTTCTGCTAAGTTGATGGCAGAGAGTATGAAAACATTAAGTTGGTATTTGATGAGTGCTTTTGGTCCCCTTCCAGCCTGTCACTAACTGAGGAACTTCTTACTTTTCCTACCTTTTTGCCTTTGAAACAGGAAGAAATGGAACAGGTCAAACTTTTCTCCTTAAAAAAGTTAACTCTTAACAAGGCCTACTCTTTTTCTCTCTTTTAAACCTAAAACCTTCTAAGACAACAAGGGCTTCCTTCAGCCTTGCTTTTCTGAATGTAGCCTGAAAGGAAATACTCTGATGCATTCCACAGCTTCATTTTCAGCTGATATAAAAGATTCCCTCCATTTCTGCAAGTGCATCATCTCCATCCATTTCCTATGTTGACAAGATTATCTGGAAGCAATTTCTGTCTGAGGGTTCCTACTAATCCTGAAACTTGAACAGAAAAAAACCAAAGCCTTTAACATCTGTGGCTTCGTTAGTATGAAACTTTGATTCAAACTGCCAAATGATTGTCATCATTTGGCTCTGGAAATCCCAGCACCACCCATCAACAAGAAACCACCTCAACCCCCCAGCCACTTGTTTCTATAAGAAGTAACAATCCACAATTAGGTTAAGCAAGATCTAACCCTGCACTTGAACATGCTAAGAAGTTCATTATAAAAATGGACAGACTAAAAGCACCAAGTCCTGTAACTACAGACATCATTTATAACCCAGCTATACCCTCCCCTTCAGCCCAGGTGTCCCACAATAATAACGCTGCAGGAATATTCTTATTCTCTCATAACTCTTTTAACACAGGACAGCCAAAACCATCCTTCAAATCGAGTCATCAGCAACAATCAACTAATCAGCAACAAAGCAGACAGTTCCCATCAAAATGTGTATAGAACAGAAGAACTTGAATTCAACAGAATATAGTTCAAGAGGAGGAATAAAATCGAGAGTACTGGATTCAAATAAACTTCTGAAGCCAGGAATAAGAATCTGGACATAGTTTCCATATTCCAGAAACACTGTTAACTACAGTTCCATACTACCATAAACCAGTGCATACCATCAAGCTTGCTCCAAGGAGCAGCCCACCTTCTTGTTCACTCTGAGAGCTCATTCCAGTGTCTGCTTTACCCACCATGTGCCCCAAGGCAAGCATTCACACAGCCACACAGTAGACTCTATCAAACTAAAACTATGGGTTTCTTTTTTGTCTAAACATCAAAAAATAAAGCTGGTGGAGCGAAAAATAAATATGCAAACACATATATAAATACAATGGTACATTATGGATGCACTCTGACATTAGAAGAGGCCAGTTCAACACAGTAACTCCAATCACGGCCATTCAATTTGCTTTTCCCCCACAAGAGTGAAGTGGTCTTTACCTCTTATCACAGCACCTCCACCTGCAGGAGTCCCGTTTTCTTGCGGCGCTACAAGTGTTTCCAGGATTACTTGCGTTGCCCCAAGCCTTGGCAGGGTAACATGTTTAAGAAATGGCAAATTGTTTTTCTTGGCAAATGCCTGGCTCGTTTCTCTCCTTTTCCTAAGAAAGCCACCCTCTGGAAATAAAACAATCCATTTCCGATTGCGGCTCCTGTAATACTTTTCTAGATGCTCCTTGAGTAACACAAGCTGCTGGTCACGGTGTGCTCTTCCCTGTAAGGATAAAACATCACCTAAATGAAATGAATGCCTAAGAGAGATAATATTAGCCAGATAATTATTCCATTCCTAAGAGTCCTCTCTTATCAGAGGTACAAAAAAGCCCCCCAGACAACACAAACCAACGTTCTCCTCAGCGTACCCACTGGTGGCTGAATTAATGCCACTATGCAGAGAGGCTGAAAAAACCTTCCTGAAACTGGGGATGAAGCTCCTGATTTGATGAAGTCTCTGCAGAAGTGACATCCAGACCGTAACTGGGAACTCCATGTAAGAGGATGACGTGTTTGCAGGATTTCCTAACTGTTACTGTGCCTCAAGTTGAATTTGCTAAACTGAATTCTGCAAACACAGCCTAGAGGTCAAGCTATGGTTCTGTGGTCTATCTATCATCAGGCATTTCTGCAAGCCAAACAGGATCTTTGCTTCCACTATCCTCTATGTACCTTTCCCCTCACCCCTAGCCTCTATTAGGATTGCAGAGGCACCACAGACCTCGAGACCAGGCCTGAGTGAGGTTACCACAGCAGAACCACAGCTTTCACCCAAATCTGTGGTGCTCAAGTGACTCGTTCATTTCTCCTCTCCTATGCGTTAGCAGAGCTTCTTCAGTTAAGACAGTGAGATGTGCCCTTCTAATGAAGGCAGGAATGTCTCACCCTAGACCACGTTGCACAAGGCTCCATCCAACTTGGTCTTGAACACTGCCAAGGATGGAAGGGAAGGAAAAGGTTCTACCTGCTTACATTAAAGAGCAATATAAAAATCCCTCAGGTAAACCAGTGCTTTCTAACTAGACCACAGGACTTCAGGGTAGCACAGGAGTTAAGGAAACAGCAAACAGTAATCTTTTCACATGCTAGGCATTAGAACTCTCCCAAACCTAAACAAACCTAACAAATATGACTGGTGAATAAACTGCAGTTTAGCAAATCCTGTGAGGTTTCAGATGATTCTGCAATACAAAAAAAGCCCAATGGACTAAATGGGAAAAAGGAGTGTTTAAAAGCACCCATGGCTAGATAAAACCATGGAAGATAAAACACAGTTAACATACTATCCAAAAAGAAAGTCAGTCATACAGAGGCAGCTCCTTGTACACCCAACTCTTGAAGACCATGGCTAGTTGATCTCCATCACAGGGCTCAGCCTTCTTTCCTTTAGAGGAAAGAAAAGAGGCAGCAAGAGACTGCTGACAAATTCTTTAGGGTGCACTTTGCATCATGGATATGGCAAGGTACTGACAGTCTCTGCTTCCAGTAAACTCTTTAATGGGAGAAGAGGAATAAACTGGTCAACTCCTGGTAGGCCTCGGAAGCATCCCTAAAACTGCCACTGGGGCTGCTCATGAAAATGAAGCTGATGTGCATTTCAAACAAATCAGATGCACTGCACCATAATCAAATTAGATTATTTTACAGGAGAAAAAATATCTGCGCATCCAAACATTACTAGGGCCTTTCTATAGTCAGTGGTTTTGCTACACCCAAAGGCTAACTAACAGCCAGGAAACAATTTATTTCGCTTGGTTTATATTTAGACTCATGCTGATCTCACTTTACTTGTGATGTTGTTGCATATCTCAGCCACTTGACAAAAATGAGGAAAAGCCTTAGGTTTTGTAGCTCAGAAATGGTTTGGATTTGGAACTGGAATTGCAACACCACCTTCAGAAATTACAGTTAATTAACGTGACAGCCACACGTACCTCAAAGAAGTGTATCTGATGTATTTTAACTACTGAAATAGACAGTTTACAGTGTCAAACCCTGTTCCTTTCCATCCTCTCACAGTACACAGTTGTGTATCTCTACAGACCTTAATCTTATCTAATTATTTGCCTGAGGTTTTCTAACCATGCCTCTAGTCTTAGTGAGAAATAGAATTTCAGCTATGTATAGCTGTGATAAAGTATTCCATCATTCCATTCTGAGTCATTTAGCTGCTTTTTCGCTGTAAAGTGAAATTTCATTAATTCTCTCTGGCTGCCCATGCATTTGAAGTCCAGACAAATAAAAATAAGCAGAGGAAAGAAAGGACTATGCTGGATGTTGCAGTTCACAAACTGGCTGTGGGTTCACACTTAGCATTCCACACTTCCAAGTTTCTGGTTTTAGAGTGCAGCTGGATCAACAGCTACCAAATAAGAAAAACCTCCAAATTGTAAGAAATGATCTGAGGTTTTCACTCCTTAACATTTGAAATGCTGAGCTCAAGGCACACTCTTTCCTGATGCTCAAAGAAGAATTAACCTTCAAGAACCAATTACTATTTACGCAGGTCCTTCACTGCCTTAAACTGGTCTGCTATCATGTCAGCATCGAAAGGAATGGTCCTGCCTTTCTTTATTTGACACTGACAGTCAGAACAGTGACCTAGCCAGACTTGAAGCACTCCACAGCTTTAAGGTCACTAAGGAAAGAAGAAAGGTGCCAACAATGGCAATAAGAAGCAGAGAGACTAAAAGGCCTACCCATGTACTGTGCTTGCACTCCTCCCATAAAAGCCTCCCATCACAGCTGGATTCCATAAAAGTTTGTGTCTAGGAATATAATAAAATAAACTTGGGAAACAAAAGCAGAACAAAGCTCTACCCAAATATACACATTACAGCATAGTTATTTCCTCCTGCAAACCATCCAGGAGGTAATGAGTAAGTTCCATAAGAGCACAATGTTCCAAATATAAGGATAAATTCAAAGCACTACTATGTGTTTTCACTTACCTGTCTTATAAAGAAGTCTCCATGGATTAGAGACACGATGCCAAAGTTCGTGTACTTAAAAATATGATCCATCAGCCACATCATCTGACGGACAACCTGAAAAGTTATCAAAAGAAGATTAGTAAATACCAAGTGCAGAGAGTTATGTATATTCTGGTCACATTCTTACCACCCTCGCAGCAGCAACAAAACCAGCAAATACATTTAAAGTCCTTTATGCCCTTAAGTCTAAAGCAACAGAGGTGCTACACTTCTCCCCAAAGAGCAGGATTGAATAGATGCCTTTTGGTAATATACTATACAGTTCTGCACTATTAGCCATATGCTGAAGTGACTTCTACTCTGCCTTTTCACACAGGTGCTGTAATGCTTCTACTGACATACCACAATTTTAAGGCAGCTGCAAACTAAACCCATCTTCAGTGATCATTAAAGTACACACAAATGATACAGATCTGTATTTGAAACCTCCAACTGGTTTATGTATACCACAAAACCATATTTCCTTATAGTTACTTCTACTTGGGGAATGAGATCATGTTGTTCTCATGCTTCTGATGTGCATATGCTCCATACATGCTCAGCAGCATTTAGAGAGACCTCTGGAGAGCCCACATGCCGTTATTCATTTCTCTCATGGCAGAGCACCACATGCATTCCTGAGAACTCCGTGAAGTCGTGCTCCTTGTCCTGGCCAAGAAGCATAACGAGAAGGCAAAAATAGAGGTTGTGCCATCAGATTCACTTTGACCATCATTTCTTACAGGAGAGCAAAGGCATATACCTGATCAGTCCTTTGAGATTTAAAATAGAATAATTACTCCAAAAGAGGTAAATAACAGAGGGAAAAGCCTTCTTCTCTAACAAAGTCTTTGCCCTTTATAGCTCCTACATGTAGATGTTGAGAGGGGTACAGATTTGCTCTACAGAACTGAAAAACCCACATATGTCCCTACATACTGTTGTACACTAGGCTCGCTGCCTTTACTTTTCCTTATGATATAAGGCCACACTAAAACTGATTCAAGTTCAGTGAAACTTAAAGTCGTGTAACGTAGTACTCTTCCATTTACCACTATCAAAACAGCATATGGAGAACCATGACATTTCTCCAGTAGTCAGAAGAGAATTAATTTTAAACAGGCACCTTCTGCTTTGCCTCCAATGATGTATCCTACAGAACTGAAAGATGCCAAGGCAGAAAGAAAGCAGTCTAGGAAGTAAAGATTTCCTCTGGAAAATATAATGTATTAGTTGATTACACCTACAAACACCAAAAGCTTGCACAATAACTGAAATACTTATAAACCACATCCACCACATTAACAATACTTCTAACAAAACATTCTGATACAGTGAAAGAGGGTGGCTTTTCCCTGTTTTCACATCTTCATGTGGAATATGGAGAAGGAAGCAGATCCTATTTAATGCAGGAATTCTGATTTGTAAAAGCAGCTCCAAAATTTGCAAGTTGGGTTGAGAACTGCATGCATCAGTAAGTCTTTCGTCCAAAGAAATCTAATTATCTTTTGGAGTCCTCTGATTACCTATGCTCCCTTTTGACCACAGAAGCTATAAATGAATCCTGTGTTATATATAGTTGGAGCAAGATAACTGTCACATACCCTGTTTCTTTCACTTAACCTTAAACAACTGCAGCTGGATGCTCAAAGTGAAGTTTTTACACACCTGCAAGAACACAGCTGCCAAAGAACACTGAGATACTCGACTGCCTTAGACATTTAGCTGATTTCCCAGTAATTCTGAATTCACATCCTTGCCTAAGAGCACATTAAGAACACCTCAACTTCTGTGGTTTTAAATACTAGGAACCTTTCTACTTGAAGATCTTGGATAATGCAAGAGCACCCATTTTTGGACCCTTCAGCATTGCTGGAAGTGGAAAAGGAAAGCATGTCTCAGAACAGAACAGTTTTCAAAGATAGAAAAGTTCTGCTTTAGAAACAAGCATCCAGTTCTTCCCTGTGACATGCTAGTATGCTCTCCTGCCTGCCAGTGGCACTTCCTACTAGATGCTACGCATCCAAGGGAACAAAAACACACTAGGTATTTGTGAGTGAGAGAAGAAAAACCTGTTCCTAGATAGAAGTCCCCACTTGAGACTGTAATACTGGTGAATTGGTTTCCCATAGAGCTATCCCCAGGCCTGGGTTCAATAAAAGAGAGGATCTTAAAGCAAAAATTCCTCTTGCAGGGATTTATATTCTTCCCATTTCAGTAAATTAGAAAGCCTTAGGGAGGAGACAAAAAAAGAAGAGGTGAGCCCAAGGGACAGGAGTTAAAAAAAGCACTGAGATATTATCACTCCTCAAGGCACTACAGTATCTGAGTTCATGCCTGTGCACCAGCCCATAGATGAGAGGGGGTGTAAGGAACCATATCCTTAGATAAAAACATCACCAAAACTCCACTGACAAGGACTCAGCCTGCAGCAGCACCCATATGACTGTCAGTGTTCACCTCATATGTTGGCATTTTGACAGTTACTGTTCTATTATAGCAAGCAGAAGTTAAACCAACATAATCTACTTTACTGGAGGAGGTCAGCAGGCATAATAATGTGCTTCCCCGAAAAGATCTGTGTCTTTTGAGAAGTCGCCATTCTTCTCCAGGATGTTTTAGGGCAGTCCTGGAGGAGGAACTCTTTCCCAGCAGCGTTAATGCTTCTTTCCTCCCATACCAGCTTTTACTGTCTTTTTATTTAGATGCCAGTAGGTGTATCCTGAAAGTTGATCATTGCTCTTCTGAGTCTGAAGTCCATCTCACCATGGTTTAGATGACACAGGTCATCTAAAGGCTGTGCCATCCATAGGCTTCCTCAGGCTTTTTGAGAGGCAATGATGTAACTTTGTCAAAGATGAGTGAGACATACAAGTTATAACTAAGACAAAACATACAGGCAGTTTGCTGCAAGCGGGCTACAAAGAGGCAAACTCTAGATCTTAGTGACTACAAGCCTGCCTATAAGCCTGAGCAGTGGTTAGAAGTACAAAGAGGAAATATTTTTAATGGATGAATTAATGAACATATACACACACTCAAACACATAAAGCTGAAAAGGAAGACTTAAAGAATAGGACACACGTATTATCTGCAACCAAAAGGCAAACTAGACTAATGGATATTCATCCTGTTCCGCTACCAACGGCAGGACAGATCACACTGCAAGATACTGCTGGTGGCTCTTCTGTTTAGTATCCTCAGGAATGAAACAATACTCATGAGATGAGTCTTTATCACTTGCATTTCAAGGGGGTTTAAGCAAAGACATTCAGAAGTGTGTTGAGCACAGATCTGTAGTTGTTTATGGACTGAAAGAAGGTTTGGATCCTGTTTCGGGTCCTTTTTGCTTCATCCTTCCTGCTTAGGTAAGTTCAGAATGTAGAAAAAGCTTTTACCAATTTTATTACAAAATCTAGGTGCCTCCTATTCACAGACCCACTTTCATTGCACAGGTTCCAGAACAAAGCAACCTGAATAGACTGACTTTCATCTTTCAAGCACCTCTACCTTAACAAAGAAACCTGCATTCAAACCAGCTGCAAGCTCTACTTTCTTCCTCTTCACTGCACCCTTCCTGGCACTGCTTTCTGCTGTGAATCAGAAAAAACAGCCCCATTTATCAGGCCTAATCCAGTCGGAAAGCAGCAATAGCAGCATTTTAACCTACTTCTCTTTGTTAAATACATTACCTTTAATGTTCATGAGACCTCAACTAACGGAGTGTTTTAACACTTCCTCTCACAAACTGGGGTAATTTCTTGAACTATATAAAAAGTATAATTAGGTCACTTTTGATTCACCTGAAACCTTGCTGTGTGGCTTGTCTTATGGTAACATGTATTAGTCAAGCAATATTTAGGGGTGTTAATGAGAAACTGAACATGAGCTGGCTTCAGGGTGTGCTTGAGCCCAGAAACCACCCGTGTGCTGGGCTGCATCACGAGCAGTGAGACCAGCAGGTCAAGGGAAGTGATCCTGCCCCTCTGCTCTGCTGTCGTGAGACCCCACTTGCAGCACTGTGAACACTTCTGAACAGCAGTGCATGAAACAATTGACATTAGTTGCAATTCTCATGAAAAAATGCTTAAGGGCTTGCAAAATAAGAGCTCAAGCAATTTTGACCTTAGCTAGCTGGCTTAGTGTGGACATGTTGTCACAGGGAAGTCACCTTCAGTTTCTGAACTCCTATATATGAAAATTCCAATGCACAACTTGCTTCTGATTTTGAGAAAAATCCCATGCTGGAATAAAGTCATAACCAAGAAGCCAGACTTGTGCTGGTTTGAGCAAAGTTAGCAGAAGCTGCACAAGAGCATGAGGTGAGAAGTCAAGTACATGATTACCTGCCAGGAGATCTGCTTCCCTGTGTTAACCTAGACAGGATGCACACTGACTCAGCTCGTATTTATCCTTCTTTAAAGGCAACCTTTATGGTCTAAAACCTGCTCCAAGCTACTGGCTGTCATGTTAAACCAAATCTGCTCAGGGCGTTGAGATTATTAACACCCAAGTCAGTCATCAATACCCCACACAGATGTGAGCACCCCACACCCAAGGTGACAGATCACACACACAGAAGCTATCCCACTCCCCAGTTGTAGCCTACCGTGCCTTTATCCTGAAGGCACATCATCAGAGTGCAGACGTCACCCGTTGCTTGATGGTTCACCAGCACCATGGCTTCATCTTCTGATACTGCATTAACATCATCACCCCATTCCACTACTAGTGAAAAAAAATAACATTAAAAGGTCAATTTTACAATGACTATAAACAACAAAAAACCCCGAAGACCCAGATAATTGTAACAAAGGAAGCTACATGCTACATGTCCATTTAAATTGGCACATAGCATAAAGATAGGAATATCAGCAAGACCATTTTTCTAAGCAGAGGGTATCCAGCTTAGTTTTAAATTGCATGCACAGAATAAGAACAAAACAAAAGTTCTCTACCAGAACATATGCACAGAGATTGATCTTTTTGTGTCATTACACCATTCTATATTTAGGGTCTCAAAATTACATAAGCTTTTGACCCAGCTTTCAAATTCAACTGTCTCACCTCATTAGATTAAAAAACAAATCACGTTGGCAGAGATGGTTTTTGGTCATTTGTTTTTAAGTTAGCAAGTTTGTTTCATTTCTACACTTACTATTAATAAACTACCCTGGTAAAAGCAAACCAAGAAGTCTGCAGTTGGCCCATTGGGTTTAAAATGCTACATTAAACAAACTCAGTAATTCACATCTAAACAAGCTAGCTCTAGGCAAGAAAGTGGCTTCAGAGAATGCTGCTCAAATGACAGAAACTATTAGTCACTCTTCTGTAGAGCAGATACTCCAGTGGTAAGAATGATGTCAGGAGGAAGCTACAGCTGCTGATCAGCCAATATTTACCCTGACTACCAAGAATTCCTGAGGTAAGGAAAAGGAGCTCAAATTGCTGCTTCCATCATCACCAAGTAACTAAACAGAAAAAGAGAGACGACTGCCTCTCAAAGAAGAACACAGGATGGAAAACCAGGTTGTAAGCCTGTTGTAAATTGAAGACCAGAATATGTCTAATACTGCCCCTCTGCTCTGCCCTCGTGAGACCCCACTTGCAGCACTGTGTGCAGTGCTGGTGTCCTCAGCATGAGAAGGACACGGAGCTGTTGGAGCAAGTCCAGAGGAGGCCACGAGGATGCTCAGGGGCTGCAGCAGCTCCCCTATGGAGACAGGCTGAGAACACTGGGGCTGTTCAGCCTGGAGAAGAGAAGCTGCGTGAAGACCTCAGAGCAGCTTCCAGTGTCTGAAGGGGGCTACAAGGATGCTGGAGAGGGACTCTTCATCAGGGACTGCAGCCATAGGACAAGGGGTGATGGGTTCAGACTGAAGCAGGGCAAGTTCAGGTCAGATCTAAGGCAGAAGCTCTTCCCTGTGAGGGTGCTGAGGCGCTGGCACAGGGTGCCCGGAGAAGCTGTGGCTGCCCCATCCCTGGCAGTGTTCAAGGCCAGGTTGGACAGAGCCTTGGGCGACATGGCCTAATGTAAAGTGTCCCTTTCCATGGCAGGGGGTTGGAACTGGATGACCTTAAGATCCTTTCCAACCCAAACCATTCTGTGACTATATGATTGGCTGCTTTGTCCTTAACATAACTGTGTGCATGAAAGCAACGCCATGAATAAATATTCGAGCACTTTAATTAAATGTCATTACACTGGGCAAATGACTACTCAGCTAACTAACAATTCCAAAGATTAATTTTATACTTATGAACATACCCAGAAAGAATGGCAGTATCTGCACAACTGCCTAGCAATGAATTTGAAATAACTTCATTTTGCATACTGCATTTTAAAACTTCAGATACCTTCTGAGATTTTCAACCGTCTCTTCTTCATTAAATAGTTTTACTAGTGTGTAAAAATCAGCATAAGTTTTATTGGCAATTTAAGTTCCAATGAATACCTAGGGCTATTATTTCAAGAGGCACTGGGTCTTAACTTCTTATTTCCCTACTGAATTGTAGAGCAAGGAAAAAAGAAAAAGCCTCCAGGCATTTGGAAATGGGCAGCGAAGGAACCAAAGGCAATTTTCCTACTAGCACCCAATCCTACAAGCTACCATGTTAATTCCATATATAAAAAAAGATGAAAGACCCATGCTTTATAGCAAGGTCAGGGAAACTCTTAAGTGTTCTAATCACAATTATTAAACCCCCCAAACCCATAAATCGGCCTAGATAAATCCCCTGAAAATTGTTATATATGTAAATACATTGATTTGGAAATCCATTTGCTGTTTAGATTTGAGTCTACACACAAGACACATAACTTTCTCTGGAAATTGGAGAACTTTTACCCCAGAACTTCCCACTCCTTAGTTCAGTTTCCTTCTCATCACTCAGAATCACTTGCATCCATGAGGCAAAACCTGTTCCAAGAAGCTGAAGGTTGGCAACACACAGAACTGAAGAGTACAATCTTTTGGAAACCTTCAGCAGCAAATGGCACTATTAACGGACAGTCTCCTTTGCTTCCTCAAAGAGGGAACATCATTATTAGGTATTCAATAGTGACTGTAACTCAATCAGGTTTCTATGTTTTAAACACTCCTCATACTTAAGCAGTTTTGTCTGGCAAGTTGTACCCTGCTTTACTGTTATTCACAAAGGGCTCAGAGCATGTTTCAGCTAGAGTAGCTATGTAGAGTTGTTAAACTCATTTGTCTCGCCTCTGTAGATGAGATTCTTTGATAGCTGGCATTAAGAAATCCCAGAAGTGACGTGAGAGGTTGAATATTACTTAGCATGCCTAGACAGCATTAAAAAAAAATAAATATGAGTATACTAAAGGTGTGGGGTTTTCCCCTTAACAAAAAGGTTAGAGGCATTTGTCTCTCTGAATTGGTTGCCTCCATGCAAAAAGGGAAACCAAAGAGCAGACTAAGTAAACCAGCACACAGTTAGGTTTTTACACTTATTAAGTATGTATTTTGGGGTTAGAAAGTATTTTAAACCACCTATGTTAAATCAGACACATATTATTGAAAAGAGAAAAAGAGCTCTTCCTATCCCACCCCTTCCTGACAAAATTCATACTGCCAAGGAAACCTTCACATACTGTGTCTATGTACACACAAGACATAAAAGTGACCAGTAAAAGTGGTCTGGAAAAGGAGGGGAAGAATATGCACACAACATAACATCTCCTTAAACACAGCTTTGCTTAATATATTATCTTTCATTTCCTATTAAAGAATGTACCCTCGCTATGAAAGTATTGGCAATTTCAATGCTCTTACAATATACAAACCTTAAGGTTGAGAAAATCTGTTTCAAACAAGATTTTGATACCAAAAGAAGCCTCTTCTACAGCTAACTTGGCTCAGACTTTCATAATGATGATAAACTGACCTGTGCTGCCAAACTGTCCCTTTTATTTCCATCAAGAAAAGTGTTCATCATCGAGAAGTCAAACAAGCAGCAGCTGGGGAAGAGAAGCCTGCAGATACAGGGAGTTCTTAGACTCCATGTTAAATAAACCAAGATTAGGTTTAACATGGCCCAGTCACCATCTGTGTGTTTCTGTGACAAACCATCTTGCACACCTCTACGCTTCACTGCAGGAAACAATGCACATTTCCTTTGGCCTTCAGTTCCATTCTTTTTTGCTTCCTTTCCCTCTATCTGCAGCTGACAGGCAGAACTGTTTTGTGGAGAAGAGGACTTCAGCAGTCACAATATTTATGCTGTTAATCAGCCCACACTCTTACTTCAATTCACTGACAGGAAGAGGTGTTAAAAACAGGAGACAATTACAATAGAGATGCCCTGGCTCTTTCCTCTTTCCAGCCAGCTCAAGAACCACATTTTTCCTAAAGCACAGCAGTTCCTTTTGGAAACGGGCCCTAGTGATGACTGCTTTTGAAGACTGACTTTATTTTCCTGGAGTGCACGTTCAAGACCTCATGGGTACAGTTTGCTTGAGTTCTATAATTCACTGGCACGAGAGATGATGCTTGTGGCTGAAGAGAGGCCTCCTTTTACCCATCTGTGAGTGAGAATCAATAAAAGTGAAACCTTAGCTCATCTTCAGTGAAGCAAACTTCTTCCACTGACTTCAGTACAGGCAACACCATCACAAGAGCTTCACCTCCTCACAATTATGCTAGGCAAGCAGTTTATACGATAAAAAAACTTTTCAAGTCAACAAATTCTGTCAGGGTACAGAAGTTATGCTCACTATAGATATTGAAGAAATAGTTCCAATATGTCCTAAGCCTTACAAGAACACATCTCCAACTGGACATACCCTGGAGGTCTCCCAACAGCTATTTATGCTGCTCCCGCAACAGTGCTTGAACGTAAAGACACCAAAGTCACACAGCTCCTAGTTCTGATCATCCAGACTGGAACCTCAGATGTATACAGTGGTTACTGCTTCCAAGGAGCAGTATGAGAGAGACAGTGTTTGTAGCCACATAAGCAAATGTGAACTGTGAAACGTGAAGACTGTGATTGATATCAGCTTTCATTGCTATACTGGTCATAAACTGTAGCAGCCAAGAAGCCACTCCACTGTCTGTACTGCTGCTTCTATTATTAGAAAAGCAAATGCAAGACTGAAGAATGGGATGGAGTGCTGAAATCCTTTTGAAGTACCTCGAGCTCATGAGTCAGACCACTCGCAGAAGGAGCAAGCTGTACAGCACATTCCTCCCTGCTGACAGATAAAATACATTAACTACCCAGAGGAACATCAATGCATTCATGAAATAATACCCTAATGCTCTAATGCCTTACATGCTGCAGATGTTAGAGTGGCCAGGAAGAATCAGTTTTTTTGAAGCCTAGAAGAAAGAGAAGCAAAGCAATGGGGCAGTCTCACAATCTTTCTCACCACAAAAGAATACGTTTTGTGTATTTAGCTCACTTAAGAAATGAAACAAGTAAAGGTTACTAAGGGATACTGCCAATCACTCGGGTAAGGCTTGAAAGTTAAAAACAATCCTAAGGGGTTCAAAGGATGCACATTGTTGGCAAGGTCCTAAAAAGACAGAGACTCTGAACCAGTGGTAAACAGACTTCAGGTTAACTGCTGTCACTTCAGTTCATGCTTAAAGCATTACTTTGGTCATTCCTAGTTATATTGTGGAAAGAAACACTGTTAACCTACGTTCAAAAATGTTCACTTTCAACACCAAGTAAAGACAAAGTTTACAGGACTGCCCTCAAGGTGACCAAAATAGAAACTGAAGCGGAACTTGGGCCATTTGCTGATTAAAACCTTCTGAACAGTCTGCGGATGACCAAAAAGCTGTAACACCCTAAGTGACAGAAGCAAAGAAACAGACTTCCATAAAACAAGCATAGAAGAGACAGAGGGTCTGAATAGAAGGAACTCAGCTAAACTATTACACACAGCAAAGACAAGATTTGTTACAAACATGCAATTTTAAGTGGTGAGAACCCTCCTTTGGCATCACGGGGCCAGAGAGTCCCACAGAATGTTCCACTGGTGTTTACTGCTCCCTACATGGACAGTATGGGCTTGAAAATGTTAAGAAGAATGAAGACATACAAGGGTCTTTTTTACCTTTCTGCCATTCAACCCTGCTCAGAGACAGCGATGGAAACACCACAGTCAATTCCGCAACACAAAGACATCCAGCACTTGCCCAAATAGACCCTTTTTATCAGACAGGGATGTGGGTCCTATATTTCAGTCCTTTTATCTAGTGATAACTTTTACAAGTGGGAAAGGATTCTCACCACTCAAGCATATGACTTTATACAATAAATCCACAGAACACTTCAATTTGTTCACCCATAACACTGATGGTTACTCTTAAGAAGGTAGCCCAACATCAAATTTGCTTAAGTTGATATCACAGTCTTAAAAGTCCTCCTCAATCATACAATCTCAGTCATACATTGAAACTACAGTATTTTAAGTGCTGGTACAATCCCAAATACATCCCAAGATCAAAGAAAACTGTATCTGTAAGACTGCTTTATGAAAAACAGGCTGGCTTTTCTAGAGTTAAAGGGAAAAGTGACTTTGAAATCAGGGGAGTTTCAGAATCCACCCCCATTACAACAATTCAAGCATGTTCCTCTTTGTGAAAGAGCAGTGAGGAGAAGAAAGTGTTTCTTTTCTATGATGAAAACTATACCAGTGCAGCTGGGTAACTAAAACATGCCACAAATACAGAGCTTGCTGTTGCTACCCTTATCGCCCTTTCAAGCAAAGAACAGCTGGCTGTGGCTCTGTATTTTAATAACTTGAACCCGGCAGGTTACAACAGTGCTGTACTCATACTCATCTGCCCCATCACTACTGCTCTGCAACCAACCATACAGGAACAAAGCTGACAAGCAGGATCTGACACATCAATCCCTGACTGCCATGGCATTTTTGGTTTTATTTTCCCTTTAAAAACTACAAGTATCGTTACAAAGATTCCTATGTGCTGCATGAGCTGGAGAACTTGTTTCTTCCAGGATTCAAGTCAGACAAAGCCTGAGGCAGGCTTTCCTTCTATAGATATGAAAATAATGAGAAGTAAAACAGGAGGAAAGAGGAAGATTTATTTAGAGCACACAAAAAAGGGGTGGGGGTAAGCTCATCTGAAATTCAGTATGGCAACCCAGGGACTTGAGATTGAGGACGGAAAGCTGCAAGAGAGAAAATGATCATCTCCAGAGCACAAAGCCCAATCACTAGGGTTGTACCCCAGGCTCCATACTGGCACCAGTAGTGTTCAACATCCTCATTAGCAGCCTGAACTATGGAGCGCCCCCTCTAAGTTGGCAGCAAGCTTGCAGACAATGAAGAACCGGGAGCAGTAGCTGATAAGCTTGCTCAGCGCTGGGGAGCACTGGGTCCAGTCCTGCGCTCCCCAGTACAATGCAAGATGCAGACTTACTGGAGGGAGTCCAACAAAGGGCCACTAAGATGATTAAGGGACTGAAGCACCTTTTGTACAAGAAGAGGCTGAGGGAGCTGGGACTGTTCAGCCTGGAGAAGTGAAGACTTACACGTGGGTAAGGTTTACCCCCCTGAAGTACCCAACAGGGGTGCAGGGAGAGGATTAGATTTACCCAGACTCCTGCAGTATCCAGTGACAGGCTGAGAGGCAACAGGCACAAACTGAAATATAGGACATTCCACTTCAACACAAGGAGAACAAATCCTTTAAGAGTAGTTGGACACTGGCACACACAGTGAAGCTGTGAAGTGTCCATCCTTGGAGCTATTCAAAACCTGACTGGACATGGACCTGGGCAACCTGCTCTGATTGACCCTGCATGGTGTTCAACTACCTGATCCTGTGGTCCCTTCCAAACTAAACAACCCTGTGATCCACAGCCTGACACTAGGAGGAAAAAGAGGGTCTTAACAGAATTCTTTCTTAGTGGATACCACCAGCTACAACAAAACCTACATTTTCCTCCTGCAGCATGAAAAGGTGCAGCCTTTACAGGCATAAAGCACACACTGCAAATACAAACGGGAAAGGTTCTGTCTTGCTGCTACAGAACTGCAGCATAGGCATAAATTTCAGGGCTAGTTCAAACTTTTATATTACAGCAGCAGAATGATTCACCTGGGGTCATCAGATTCAGGCAGGAAAGTGGGACCAGTAAACACCACCACAAACTTGAAGCAAAGATAAATTTTAGCCAGAATTAGCCATTGTGATCACTGCTATGAAGTCCTGACATCTTCATTTATACCTGTATCCTTCGCTACATTACACAGCATGATGGCAAATGACTTCATTGAGACTGTTTTGTTGAATGTCAAGCATGAAGCATACAAGCAACCACATTGAAATTGAGCTACTTTCAGTTACGCAAATACCCAAAACATTGAAATTACTACTTAATGCCCAGATAGAGCTGTTGACACTTAATTAAACTTCAACCTTAGACTAGTAATAAGTAAACAAACAAAGAAAACCAAACAAACCCAACATGTAAAGTGAGAAGGCCTCAATTATTTCCCCTATTATCTTTCTTCAAGATATTTCTTGTTTTTCCAGTTTTGGTCAAGGTATTCTAATGCTAGAAGCAGAAAAGAGCCAGTGCCACACCATGTGATAGAAGTCAGCCCAACCACAGCTATCAGATGAAGCTGGGATGATGTGGTAGCAAACAACAGTTGGATCAGAAAGGATCATTATGGAAATGAGGTCTGCCACACTGGAAGACCTGCTGGGCAAGACTGGTTGTCCCAACACGCAAACCATAGCCAGCATAAGTCACCTAAATTACCTATGAAACTGCTATGGATTTCTTTTAAAAACAAACTTGTTGGGCATGTTGTGGTCTTTAGAGCACAGCAAGCTTAAGAGTTTTGGTCTTTTAAAGAATGTCAGAACAGGTTAAAAACATGCAACCCCCCCCCTTCTTTTCCCTGTAAGCTTAAGTACAAAAGAGAAATAACCCTTGTTACAAAAGTTCTGTAGCCACAGGCCACAGACAGCACAGTACCACTATTTTGGCAGGGTCAGTGTGGCAGCTGTTTGACTTTTAGCAGGCTTTGGATTTGGTTGGGGAAAGCAAATTAAAGCAAGTATTTTCTCCCTCAGAGAGCACTCTGAAAGCACATCCTTTATCACAGTCCAAGTACTGCATGGTAACAATAACCTGAGCTGTCTTTGCACAGCCAACTGACTATGCAGCACAATCTACTCAGGGGCAGTACTGAAATCCTACAATATCATTACTACAGTTTCCTTTTGAGTCACTGGCAATGGTATGCGTTATTCATTTGATCCTGTTGCTTGTCCTTCCAGATGTGAAATTCCCTGTGATGCTGAAGAGTCATTCACTTTTACAGTGACTCCAAAGCTATCATATCATACAGCCTTAAAAAAGGAAACAGATAAAAGGCAAAAACAGATCTTCTCAGTGGGGTTCCAGGGGAGGCAATGCCCAGATAATACACCCAGGAGCGCAGCCCTGAGTAAAGGGATACTTTTTACATTGTGTGATCAACACCAAAGAACAGTAAATCCAAACCAACTGTGTGAAAAATCCCATTAGGGTAATGGTCTGTGCAAAGCAAATTACTTGTGAAACAGCAGTCCTGCCTCCTCCAGGGAAAGAACTCTCTCTTTCAAAGCAGGGGGAATGGTTGAAACCTGCTCTTAACTTGATCTTGATGCAAAATAGTCAGCCTTGTGCAAGCTGGCTACAACAAGCTAATAAACCAGAAGCCACTGCCCAGGACCACAGCATTCCGAGTTCCATCCCAGTGCTGGTTGCTTGTGAGGAGCAGCACACTGCAGTACCACAGGACTTTCTATCAGGAACCAAGCTTTCTTCTTTATATGACAGAAGTAGCGTCTGCACTGTGTAGTCCAGAATAATATGAATACTGGGGAAACTGGACAAAGACTCCACTGAGATAAAATGCACCATCAAGGCAGAAACGTGCCTTCAAATGACAAAAATTGGGGAAAACCTGTAATTCTGTTTCATAAAGAAACATGTGCAGGGTCTGATGGCTGGAAAGAAATACAGATAACAATCACCTATTACCATAAATAGATGGATGTAGCCTACACTACATTTGTTGCTTTCAAAGTGGACAGATTTGAGCCCTTAGCGCTTCTGACAGTGACACGTATGATTTGAAGGTACTTGTTACAGAAAGCTGAGGTAGCCTGTGATAACTGTAGAACTGCCCAAAATGAACTCCTGGTAGAGACTGCTCAAGATTTGCCACTGTTATTTAACAGGGAGCAAGGTCTCTTACAACAAAGTTCTGCAAAACTTGCTGGTTTACTCTCAACTAACAAAACCGTAAGTGGAAAGCCACAGTTCCAGACATATGGAAGACCCTGCTCCTACTTAATCCAGATTTCCAAGTCAAGCCAGTTGAAAGTATGGTATTACAGAGCAAGTGGCATATAGCAATGAACCTACCCAGGAAGACATGGCCATTTCCTCTCCTTTGAAGATTTGTACATTGCTTCTTACTTAAAAGAAACCAGAGCATCTACAAGCTTTTCAGATGTTCTTCCCAAAAACACAGCTGCAGAAGTATCAGGACATTCAGCAATCTTACATCAAATATCCCAAGGCCATGAAACATCAAGTCTTTCTGGGGACAGAAGAACTCAACAGAATTTAGCTATTACCTAGTGCATAAGGGACTGGGGAGGCTAGCTAGCAATGAGAAGACATGAGGTTCCAGACCCCTGCCACAGGCAGAGATACCTTCCACTAGAATAGAATCATAGAATGATTTGGGTTGGAAGAGACATTAAAGATCCTATCATGAAGACTGTACCACATCACAGCTAGAGAGGTAACTCATCAAGGGTTTTCTGGTACCCATGAAATTCTCTCAAGTGCCTTGAAGTCTAACAAATCTGGGAACCAGAAAACCGTAACAGGACTGGAAGTGAGCAAACAATTACTTTCTCTTTAAATAAGATGTGGAACTTGCCTAAAACTCCAAGAGAGAGTTTGCATTCATCTCTCCCTACATACCAAGTCTAATTAAATAGCACAGTGAAGAGGCTTGATCAACCTGCAAGCATTCAATGCCTTAGGTCTAGAACTGTACCACCAGGACAAGGTCACAGGAAGGGTTATAGCCCAAAGGGTACAGAAAAGCTGCCAAAGTGACTATAGGTAAGAACTAAGACTATGCTTTTCAGAGATGTTGTAGGTAACAATTACCCTGCTGGGCAAGGAAACTGTTTTCCAGGTGTCCAAATCCAGCTGGGCTCAGAAATACATGATTTTCCATATAGACTTTAAATAAGTCATTCTGATTCAAAACCACCTTCATCATTTTTTCCTCCTAAAGGAAAGCAAACTGCATTGCTTTAATCACTGGCTGAAGGTTTGAGTCAAGAAAATCAACAGTACTATTACTGGAAATCAAGATTATAGCTGTGGTAAGACCACTGCTGTATCCCAGCTCTTGCTAGGTCAATCCCAAGTCTTGCCCAAGTTACTGCAAAATGCTGTTGATGCTCTCTCTTTTCACAACTGACATTACTCAACACAGTTCATGATACAGTACAAAGAATCACTACAGAAAAGCAGTGCCAGATACATTTGGAAAACCCTTTACTTTTGGATTATCTCTGCTAAATGGCCTACATGGGAAAGGCAAAAGGCCATTCTGTGTATTTGTCATCTCCCTGCAGTGACCTCAGAACTGAGAAGTTTGTTTCCACTTGAAGGACATTGACCATTTAAACCTCTTTCAGGTCATCTGATAACATAGCAAATGAATAAATATAGCAGTATTTATCTGCTATATTTATTACAAATATTTATATATACATTAATATTTATATATTAAAATAGCAGTAGCAGATAAAGCAGAGCTACTGAGTGCCTGAATGATGGTAAGAACAGAAATACATATTCAAGCAGAGTATTTTGAGATTGCAGAAGCAGTATAATCTAAAAATCAATACCCTCAAGCACAGCTACAACATTTTTCTCTCCTCTACACCTCAGCACCATCCTGCAGTTCCAGTGGGTTAATGTTGCCATATGGCATGAACCAGAACCAAGTCACTGGACATTTTCAAGTTGCAATATATAATGGAAAACTTCATAATGAAACAATCAAAAAAATAACTGGATACAGATGCAAGGAAGCAGAAGAAATCTTTCAAAAGAAGCCTTAAATGTTTGCACCATCAGGTTTCAAGGACTCTGTTAAACTTTTCACCCATGCTACAAACAGCCTTTACAACAAAGAAGTTAATAACGTGAAAAATATTTCCCCTTGGAAACAGCAAATTCCCACATTCAGTTTTATGTTCCTGTTTATGCAAGTCCCATTATTAGAACACTAGGCCACAGTAAGCTTAAAAAGCATGCTGGAAAGTGCATGACAGTAATTCTAGCTGGGAACTTAAGCTAGTACTTTCACCAGTATGACACAGCAAACGATTCAAGCTGACAGAGCATCTTACCATACTTAAATTTACCCCAGGTTATCCTGCACCAGTTCAGAGACTTAAGAATTAAGCATGTGGCCATGTTTCAGCTTGCCAGGAAGCATAAATCATCATCAGATCAGAAGCAACACCTTTCATGGTACTCAGGCCATCACAAATGAAGTAATTAGCAGGGAAAAAAACAGCCTCTCTCTTTAGATTATTCCTTTTGCTACACACCGAAGCAGCAGCAAGAAGTTCACTGTTCCTAATTTCAAGAAGTTTAGCTCTCTGGCATCTGTTACTATTACAAAACAAGTAATCCTCTTATACCTGCTGACAACTGCATCAAAATACCTTGGATTTGTGGCTGACTGTCTTACTGGGAGTTCCAGTAGGACTTTTTACTGTCATAAAGGCATACTGAGGCAAACCAATTTATTGCAACGTTCTGAATGGCTGGCTCCAATGCCTACCCTTCACCCTCTGCACACAGCCTAATATCCAGTGAAACATCCGGGACCCAGTTCTGAAATATGCTGCTGCAATGACAGTAATTGAGGCTTCTCTTCCTCTTTCTCTCCTCCTTCCTCAAATTAAAATAAGATGTATTTAAAATCCAAATCTCAGCTCAAAAACCTTTTATATACATTAGAAAGAAATGGTGAAAATGACAGCAGAAAAATGCTGGGGGAACTAAAAAGAACAGACTTCAGAGTACATCAATTAAACACAGCGCTTCACTTCAGAGCAGTTTCTCTGGAGAGCATCTGTAAAAGGGTTCAACAACAGAGCTGCGAAACAGACTGTGGAAATGGACTTCTCCATTTCAAATACAGCCACAAATGCAAGAAGATGTTATGAATCTCAACATTTCACTTTACAATTAAATGATTAATGTGAATACTCTCAAGTCTGCAGGTAACAATAGGGACTGTAAGCCCTTTTCATGCAACTTGTCATGATCTGTGGCTACAAGTGCCTTGGCTTCCTCATGAAGCACTTGCCAAGTGTCTGACAAATTACTCTCTTCAAACAGAAAGAAAGCTAGGCATAAATAAGTTTATTCAGGCTACAGAAGTCTGGCACTCCCACAGAGCAAAAGCTTTGGTCAGTACACTTCCCAGCACTGAACTCTACCTACCCAAATAAACCTTCTATACCCTGTCTCAAAACAACCCCATGAGTGATCAGACCCCCAGATTTACCACATTGGTTTTGCCAGGTATGAGGAAAAGGTAACAGGACTGGAAGAGAAAGGAGCAAAACACCTAAAGAAAGGAGCAGACCATCTGCTATGGTTCTTCCCTCACCACAGCAACCACCAGAACAACCCTTAACCTCCCTACAGTGACACACGGTAATGCCATGTGTGGTTATGTGAACTCAGCTCTGCATCTGAGCTTTTAAAGTTTAGTGGGCTGTTAAAACATCTACAATGTGAGCAGTAAACAGGAGGGAAGAACAGTTCAGCATCTTCTTCTCCCTCTGAAACCAGTGAGGGATAAAGTGCTTCTCCAGCCTCTACAAATCTTGTTGACCTCCGTAAGCCCAAGGTAGGCATCAAATGATCTTCAAAACATCTAAGACAACAGGATTACCCGGGTAAAGGCATTGCTGTTGCCACATTCCCTGCCTACGTTATTAGGTTTACGTAGTAGTGTTAGGTTTGATGATACAAATACAAGTGTTTCAAAATAAAACAGATTCTTTCTTTTTTGTTTGTATGCAATTCCCTATGTGCAAGAGGTTTAACAGACATTTATATTCATCACACCTGCATCCAAAAGCTTTTTGCAATGTAAACTGAACTTCATAGGTCCTTCGTGTTGTATTAGTAACACACAGGCTATGGTTACATTAATTTCCAAGCAAAGCTGTTTCTAGGAGGAACAACATCTGAGTTTTATGCCAGAGACAAGCACAAAAAATAAAAATGGGTATGAAAGAAGAATACATTTGGAAACACAACAGACAGTTACCAGAGCTGGAGTTTTACCAAGCCATCTGTATATATTTATGCATATCAATATAGAACAGGTTCAGGTACAAAACTCAAGAGGCCACTTTTTCACGCGTGCTACACAGTGGTACAGAACCCTTCTACCACCCACACTGTTGCTCTCTCCAAGGTCTTCCCAGATATGCTCAAATACACATCAATACATGTTTCTGCGTGTCCCTCAGTCAGACTCAAAACTGACTGTCCTGGGTTTTTATATACAGAGTAGAAAGTCTTAAGCCCACCATACTTTAAATTCTTTTACTACCTTATCCTTTTTCCTAATATTAAGACTAAACAGGTACCTGCATATGCCTTTTGGATCTAAAAGGGTATGATAAGCAAGGTGGATCAAACATCACCTAAAGGAAAGGATGCAGCGTCACACACACTCTGCCACTGTCAGATTAACAGGTTGCTCCAAAAGCAGCACAAGTAAAGCCCAGTTTCCCAAAAACTTGTCCAGCTGCCCCATCCCTGGCAGTGTCCAAGGCCATGTTGGACAGAGCCTTGACATGGTCTAGGGTGAGGTGTCCCTGCCTGTGGCAGCGGGCTGGAACTAGATGATCTTAAGGTCCTTTCCAACCCAAACCATTCTGTGATTCTATGCCTGAAATCTGGTCAGTCACATGCAGATCTGCCATGAAGCAAACCAGAAGTGTGGGAGGTGCGACAGAAAGAAGAGCTGTTAAGCAAGTAGCTTCATCCCAACAGGAAAGTATGCTTCTAACACTGCCACATTTACCTACATCGATAATACCCAAGTCACCAAATTACATTAAAATGGTGTTCAGTGGCCCACCCTTAACACCACATTGGAACGTAACTGACACCTAAATTAACCAAAACCACTTAATATTAATTTCCCCCTCCAATTTCTGACAAGCAAACTCAGACACTACAGTTACAGAAAAGTGCACATGCTTGTACCTTTGCTTGAAAATAAATTAAATTGAAAAACCTCAGATAAATTCCTCCTTTCTGCCACCAAAAAACCCCCACATCCACAGGCACTCCTGCCATCGTCCTAAGGATTCAACTTTCCAGAACCCCAGCAGTGCTGCCTTTGCTCTTAGAACACCATTTCTATTTATAGTTCTACGTAAGTGAGAAGCTCTAATAAAGCTATTAATCCTTCTTCTCCCCTTTTACTTCAATTACAGACCTAAGGTATCTAAACTAGTTTAAACTATTAGAGGCTTTAAACAGGGACAATTCCATACTTTTTAGAACTGTAACATTCAAAAAACAAGCTTTCCAGTTATGTCAAAAGAAGTAACACCACTGGCACTATCCTGTAAAGTAAATATTTGTGAAAAGACATAATGAAAGCACTTAAAAGAACAAACCAAAACAAACCCCAGGCACTGTTGTCTTATTAAATCTTAACGACTTTCATTTTCTACCTTGCAGTAACACTAAAAGTGCCCTTCTTTACAGAGTAGCAGTGAGACTGCATCTCTCCTCCAGCTGGCTTAGGAAAGAGAATCTCCAAGCTGTCCGATTCAGTTCTGATTCAAGTTCAGCTGTGAATGAAGCTGTTCTGATTTTACTTCAGCTTGCACTAGTGAAGCTGTTGACCCTCTTAAATTCTTCATTAGCTTTAAAACAACTGAGGCACAACCAGCAAAGTGTGAAGTTGAACCACTGATATTTTTAGTATTAGTCTCTACCCTGTTCATTACATATATTAATAACAGAAGGTACAGTTGTGCACTGAGCCAAAACTTCCCCATAGCTCTCCACCACGAGACTAATCTCTTTCCTAAACTGCTACTTTACTTAAACGTTGATTGCTCTGGACTGTTCAACACTGAACAACTTCTGCATTTTGTTGGCTATTCATACAGCTTAAGTACTTTGGAAGTTCTTTACAACTGTCTGTGTAGCTGATTAACTCAAACAGCACACATAGAAAACTTCAGAGGAACCCCACTGCTAAGCTTTCATCCAAATGAACACTGCCCTTTTTATTCCTTTACCAACGAGTTTTCAGTTCATGATAATCCTTTGTTCTCACCCTACACTTAGTTTTCTTCTCTAAAGGAACTTTGCAGAAGACACTTTTGCAGTCTAAAGGACACTAACCAGCCAACAAAAGAGAAAGAAAAGGCAAAGAAATCTACTTCAGTGACACTTTATTCACATACTAAAGCCATATACTGCATTGGACTGCTCTCTTAAATTGGGGTCATACGCAGTAGTTCAAACATACTAAAGCTGGTACTGTCACCAAAAGATGCAGTTCCTTCCTCTTTCCCCTTGTTATCTGACCCACCTTTTTCTTCCACCACACCCACAAAATGAACTGGGTTAGGGACTGTGTTTTGTGTCTCCAGCAAAAAAGAGCAGGCAGTTTTAGTGTGGATCAGGGACATGACCCACATCACCGCATAATCATTAAAATATTTGGCCAATAAAACTGATCCAGTAGTGACAGAATGAGCCTGAAAGCCTGGGACTGGCTTTCTGCAGTGGCACTCCCTGCTTGAAATGCCTTTGGGCAAAGAAAACAGCAAAACCCATCAAAACATGCACAAAAACCCAGCAGCCTCATAAGCAGAACTGCTCGCTGGTGTCATGGAACATTTTTAGGAATGCAAACGTATTATCCTTATTTATTCCAGTAAGTGCATATACAAATGGCTGGACTATTATCTCCACTGCACTGACTGCAACAGCAGTGCAATTACATGCCTACACAATCACACATTTGACATGTCATCTGAAGCATCAGTTTATATTCCACTATCATAAACGCAAGCAGATTACATATCTTGGAGCTGTATTTTGGCTCAGTTCACACTGGAAAGTTACACCACTAAGCTGATATTCCATACAGGATTTACTAACTACCCTGTCTAATTAAGGTTGCACAACTCCTCCATTTTCAAGATCCTGTTTTCAGAGGCTTAAACCCTTGCCAAAGTAACCTTTGGCAAGACTTCTCTGTCCCTCAAACACACCCGACAGAGAAAGGAAAAGTGATATATTCATCTGTTTGAGTTTCATTCTGAAGAATTCATTTCCCAGAACAAAATGACACAGAAATAGGGTTTATCCACATCAAAATATCAATTTTTTTTTCCCTCCAGTTCTCTGGAAAACCTATAACATTTCTATGCTTTAGAATATTTACATTAAATGAGAATGAAAAATTGCACATCTGCCATAAAGGCATCATCTCCAACGTGTTCCAATACAGACACAATCACACTGTGGAAGTGGAAAAAAACTCCTCCTTCATACACTCAGCAAAGAATTGGTGGACAAAGAATTTAACTCCTTAAGATTCTGCTTCTTCAAATCAGAGCCAGACAAAAGCTTTCCTGTAATTATTTCATCTGGCTCCTAAAAGCCTACCATCAAGAAAAAGACCAAGAAAAGGAATGGAGACACATCTCTCAGGTATTCTTAGTCATATCCTTTCAGGCACTCAACCTGAAAGATGAATAGTGTGAGTAGATACACTAAAAGCAAAACCCAGAAGAATCAGGAGGGATGCAAACACATCCTAAAAATAGCAAACTCAGCCAGAAGCAGGAATAGAACCCAGAATTCCCTAAACTTTGTGTTCCTTTGGTTCTTAGCACATCCCACAGCTATTCCTGGACTTAAAAGTAAATATTACACCTTTCTGTATAGGTTTTCCTCATTAATTTCATCTTTTCTATCCTCAGGCAGATGTAACACATTTGGCATGCCTGCAGTAGGTTCTGTATTATCCACAGGAGGTGAAAATTAAGGGACCTAAATAGCAACAAACAAGAAACCCAACAGTGTGTGCTTCTACTCAAAGTTTAGTGTCAGGAGGCAGCAGCTTCCTAAAACTAAAATTCAGAGAACATTTCAATAACTATAAATGATCATTCCAAAAGATGAGCTAAATGAAACAACAGAAGATGGAAGATAAGCTTTACTGCTTTTGACATGTCGCTGACACTGCCATGAGCTACGAAGTATAGTAAAGCCTGTAACTCCTGCTCCAAAAAGGAGAGATGGGAATTTCCTGGTGTGATTTTACATATTATTAGAAACAGGACAAGGGTCACTGTATAGTCCTCCCTACAAACAGACATGACATACACAAAGAAGTTGACAGCAAGTTCACTGTACTCCTCACCTCCTCTTACGCAAAGGCACAATGAGCCTTTGCTCTCAGGCCACAGTCAAAACAGCTCCAATGTCCCCAGTTCATTCAACTCCAACCTTTTCTTATCAAGACAGCTCACAAATTGCACACAAACTTCCCCTCACAAACAGTAAAAAATAAATTCAAAGATCCTTGCTCGAGCTCTGCATAAACTACACATAAATCATACACATCAGAGAGCACTGCATTGAAGCCAGGGATTACCTAGAAACCCAACACACAGCCATAGCATAAACTAGAAGTTCTGTGTGGTACATTCTATCCAAATCTATTGAGTCCCACCAGGTATTTTTGCTTGTTCAAAGAAAACACAAAACTAACAATTTTGTTTCTCAATTTCACATACTGCCTGACCTCAAAACCACAAATTGTTTCCCCTCTTCCTGTCCAGTCCCCGGAACAGTGACCAGTCCCAAAACCAAGACATTGCCAGTTAAACACCACACCGTAGGAAGAGAGGAGGGTAGAAAACACTGGCAGGGTCAGAGACATAGAGAGACCTCCTGAAACAACACCTCCTGCCTTATTTGGGACAACAAATTTATCTCATCTGCTGCTTCTCCAGCTTCTGCTGCGCTTCCTACCCAAGGAGAGGGGCTGACTTGTCATGAGAAGCAGTGCAGTCAGCACACGCTGTCTGCACTGAGGAAGTGTTGTCTTAGCAGCTCCACCTGTATCTCTCACAGTTCTGGAAGACAAAATGATTCACACTCTTAGAAGAATGGAAGAGTTAAGGCTGTCTGAGGCAGTGAAACAAAGATGGTTTTAAATTAGAGTGGAAAAAAAGAAGTATGACTGCTGAAAAAGTTACAGAGTGGTCACTACTTAATCATCCGTACAGATCTGCCAATAATGTTGAATCACTGGAGGGGAGCATAGGGAGGACACAACTAAAAATTCAAGTATCAGTTTTAGTGTACTTGGCTAAATAACAGAGAAGGAAGAAAGGGAAATTGCCCTCACTTGACAAAACTTGATGATTCTTACAGACTCTCTTTAAATGTCACCTTCCCTGCTGGCACAGAACAGTAGCAGGCAAAGCCATAGGATTTGCTCACTGTTTATTAGGCACTACATACCAGTAAGGATACTCACAGCACTAAGGCTTTGCATGTGGTAACAGTTATTACTCTTCCTTTCATCAGCCCACAGCCCACCAACCTGTCCAACCTTACTGCAAGACTGTGTGTGTTGGCAAGAGGCTGAAACAGAAGGTTTTGTTGAGTCGTCCTCTTCACTGGTAGGGTATGAAATACTCTTGAGCACAACTCTCAAGGAAGCCCCTTCCCAAGATACACACGGCCCTGTTGGCCACATGGAACACTTCTCTCCTCCTGTGCTCTGATCATCAGAACAACACTGATGGTTGATGCAGACAAGAGGACATTCCCCCCTTTGCCAGGTCCTCCCTGTCCCCAGCCAGAGGTGCAGGCTGGGCACACACCACTGTGGAGCAGGGTGAAGCACAAGATTAACACCATGAGTACCAGGACTGCATTACTAACCAATTACTCTGATGTCCTAGAGTCTTTTAGTTGCAATACTGCAACACTATCACACTAATGTTAACTTCTGCACTTAGCAGGAAAAGACTTTGAGACAGTTTGTCTAAGTGTATTTACACAAAGCAATCTGTTCTCTAGCAGTCCTATTCTTAGCAATTTTATTAGATACAGGTATATTAAACTTTAGTCTGCAATTTACTTGCCCGGAGATGTTCTAATCTAGAAGACTGTTGCTTTAAAACTAGCTTTGCAGGTGAACAGAAGGTCACCCGATATTTACCACGGATAAACAGATATTCGCCATCTCCTCCCATTACAGCTACTGCACTGTTTTGTGGTTTCTGGTTTACTTGTACATTAAATGACGAATTGTAACATTGGGGGGGGAAGGTATTTGCCAACAAAGGATCATGCACTCTCAAGTTTGGGTTTTTTAGAATGCATCTTCCAAAAAATGCAGGAAAATATTCAGAAGTGTTATTTAAAGGTGCCTTTCAAATCACACTGCTATGCAGATTTCGAGTTCCTAGCTGAACAGCTCCTCCAGTGACAGCAATACACAATAAGCTTTAAAAGAAGAAAAAGGCTTAGAAGAGTTAGAAGAAGGCCTTTCTGAAAGCATGTAAAAATATCATTGCTAGACTATCTAAACATGCTTCACAAAACGACACTCAAGTTTTCCTTTTCATAAGCATTACAGACTTCAAGAGAACAACATAGATACTGATCATACGCTGCCCTTTAAAAATCAAAGGCAACCAATTATACCCCAGTTCCCTCTCATACTTGTGTTTTATGCAGAAAAATATCAGGGAAAGGAAAGCGACCTTTGCAATTTCTCTTCCCATTCCCTCCTTTGTTTTGCTTATTCAGTTATACACTCTTTTTACGTAACACCAAGTGCATCTGCAACAGAAACACCTCATTCAAACAGCACAGATTAGAGCTGCTGATATAGACAGAAAATGTCATTTCTGTAACAAAGCCCCTAGGATCCTAGCACGGAAATACAGGTTTATGTGGTGATGGAGAGAAGGGTAGACCTAATTCATGAGTTTTCCTCATCTCTTCCAGCTTTATTCACAAAATTTGCCAACATTTCACAAAGCCCAGAACATATCACTCACCAAGTTTCCTTCATTTGGTGTCGAGTTCTCACCTCCACATTACACACAAAGTTACAGGGGAAAAATAAAAGCCTGCCCTGAATCTATGTTGCAGGCTGAGTTTAAGTCCCTAATTACAAATGGTTATGTCACCTTCTCACCCAACAGATGACCCAAGCTCAGAAAAGGAGAAGTTAAAAACCTGCAATACACCTTCAACACAACTGAAACAGAACACTACCTCTAGTTAAGACAAGTAAACTTATTTGACTGGTTACCCTCTCAATCACAGAATAAAACTGAAGCGGAAAACCAACTCGCTAACTGCTCTGCTACTAAAAGAAAGGACAAAGTCTTAACCTTCTCAATGAGCCCATACATACCTACTATCTTGTATTTCCTTTTGCAGAGATGGAACATACTGAAGTCTATCTTTGACTTTGTTTCTGGAATTGAACACAGAATAACTCTGGAGCGCCATCTCTGAGATGTATGACTGCAAGTCTCAGATACCAACTGCTCCTAATGAAGCAGTGTGTCAGTTCTGATTTAGTTATGACATACTCCATAGAGAGGGGACCTAGTGACAGTCCTTTACAAATCTATCAGTCTGGAAACAAACACATATATTGCTCTGTCTACATATGTTGAAGTCGTACAGATAGGCTTTCCAGGCTTGTTCTGCATATGGTGCTGAGCACTGAGGAGGGTAAAGAAAGAACGGACAAAAGAAACCAAGCTATTCTTTCTACTTTGTAGCTTTCAGTATAAAACATGTTAACATCTGCATATCAAATAGAATATATTTAAACTGACTTCATGTAAGTGTTTGCTTAAAATCCTCCCCAAAACAAAAGCCATGCTTTATAGGGAAAAGCAAAAAGAAGGGCCTCCTTACCCATACACCATCCCAGCAAACACTTCTGGGTAGCTGTTTGTAAATGATGCTTCAAACAAACATACTAAGACATTTCAAGACTGTAAAACAAATGATTTCCAATTGTCAAGATACATCAGCAACGCCAATCAACAAATGCTTCAGGAAGACTCTAGAAGGTATGCAGATCATGCTAAGACCACTTTCCAAGCAATAGGCAAAAGAAACCACACAGTTCTGCAGTCAGCAGTAAAACTATCCCAAGGAAACTGCTTTCAAAGATTGACAACCATATCGTCACAGGACAATGGCTTGAATTTTAACTACCACGTTCAATACACCCAGTGAGTCCCCAGGGTCATATGCTGCAGGACTTTAACATCACCATTACGCCCATGAACCTTCCCATTTCCAATTAGTAATACACAGGATACCTTGAAAGTCAATCCTTCCTTCTGGAAGGCCTTTGTGCTTTAAGGCATAAAGCAGACTTTTCGAAGTATCCCTGCCACTGCAAATACTATGTGGACTTCTTTTGATGAGCAAATACAAACATAGGAAAAGATTTTTAGAACAGCACTATCTGGGAAAGCTTGAGCTGTACCAAGCAAGGCAATTTTGAAGCAGTGCAACATCGCAACAGTTCTAACCCCAGAGACCAGTACCTAGCTTGCTGCTGTTGCCATCATCTCCTTAAGAACTGGAAGCTCACCTAGAGTATCCACAGAAACACTGCATCTCGGAAAGGCACACGACAGGGTACCAAAAGGCACATTATCACAGAGGCTTCAGCTCTTGTAGCCTAACAAAAAGAGTGCTCCATGTGCATCAACACTGACTTTCTGACTAATCAGGAGTCTGATCAGACTCCAGAGCTGTGTGCTGCCATTCCTTTTTTTTCCTTGTTTACATGGCAAGACCTGTGGATGCAGCCTGGGCAGAAGAGAGGGAAAGAATTTTAGGAGGGCTGTTCATACTTCGCACTCAGCAGATTCACCTCCACCCCTTTCCAAGGTTTAAGCACATACAAAGAATTGATGGCTGTTTCCTTGCACGAAGTGCAGTAGCCAGGATGAAAATCAGTGCATCTGAGGGCAATACTAGAGCCTTCCTTAGTATTTCAGTTCAGTCCATCACCTTGATGAGCCTATGAATACTAACAAGCCAAAGTAAGTTCAGTAATAACTGCCAAGCAAGCATGCAGAGGGGAAAAACCCTACAGCTTCTGTAATTAGCTCTAACAGCAAACGAAGAGCCATACAGTCGAGAAACATTGCACAGCGCTATTTGTATTAAAGAGGTTCCCTCTTGTTCCCCCCCATTCTGAAGAAGCAGCAGCAAAGTCAGTGCAAGGAATAGAAGACCTACCCTTCTGACACGAGCTTCATGTGAAACTTGTTAGCCTTGTGCCCTGATAGTTTCAAGTGGAGACGATTAAGAGATGCACAGACTTAAAGAGAAGTTTGGCTCTATCACCTACATGCACAGCATAAGTCAACTCTCTTTTGAAGAGATGCACCTTTTCATGTAACACTAAAATTAAGACACTTTAAAACTAGAAGTATTCCTGTACGAAGACTTTCAGTACCCTCCGCATCTCAAACCAGAAATACAATGCATCTATATAAAAAACCTAGAAGAAAAACATCCCACACACCCACTATATTTAGACAACCCCCTGCACGTCCCCACACGACAACATCCGTGCTTTAGCACTTATTTACACCTTTATATTTGTACGTTTGAAATTATTAAGACGTTCTTACCTGTATATCCTGCCCACCAGCCCCAGGAAGCCACCATAGCTAAAAGCCACTTAAATAATACTCCTTCGATATACCAGAAGCTTTGACTATCCAACACTCGGAGAGGCTGCAGCATAATTAAATACAAGACGTAGGACGGAATAGCAACCAGGTTATTGGCGACCATAAAAGCGAACCTGAGGAGTGCTTTCAGGCAGACACAGCCCACCCGCTGGGCCTGCTCTAGAGTCACGGCCATTCTCTTCACAGCGGAGGGCGCGGGACCGTCCTGCAGGGAAAGGGAGAACGAAGCTCAGGTAGCGCTGTCCGAGCGGGACGGGACGAGGCGAGGCGCGGGTGGCCCCAGCGCGCTCCCGGGACCTGCCTCTCACCGGTCAGAGAGGCTGCTGCCCCCGCGGCAGGAGGGCACGGAGGAAGCGGCTCGACCCTCCCGCCCACGCCGCAGCAGCGGCCGCGTCCCCTCCCCTTCCCTCAGCGGGCTCCGGGGGACCCCGGCCGCAGCTCGCCTCAGGAGGACACGCGCGGTCCCCGCCGGCCTCCATCTTCCCCCCCCAGAAAAGGTCGCGGGCGTTACGGAGCTGCCGGCGGCCTCTTCCCCCATCGCAGAGGGGCTGACAGGAGCCGGGGCCCGCTGGCGGCGCTGAGGGGCGCGGGCCCGGCAGCGGAACTCACCTCCGGCAGGGCGGCGGGGCTTGGGGAGCTGGGCCCGGCGGTGGCGGCAGTCCCGGCCGGCGGCGGCTCATGGACCTGGAGGAGGCGGCGGACCCGGAGGTGCGTGGCTCGGCCCCCGCAGCGCTACTCGCCCTGCGGCTCCCTGCGGAGAGACAGAGAGAAGGGGGCGGGCGGCGTGAGCGCGGGGGCCGGCGGGCGGGGAGGCGGGAGCGCCGGGCAGGGCGGGCAGGCGCAGACCGCGGGTTCACCTCAGTTCTCCCGCTCCGGCGGCCGGGGCTGGCTGGGCCTGGAGCCCCCTTCCCTTTCCCCTCCCTGCCTGCTCCGCACCGCGCCAAGCGCCGGCCCCGCTAGGGCAGGGGTGGAGGGAAGGACCCTGCACCTGCCGGGGTAGCGGGGGCCGGCCCCCGCAGGGTCCGTACCTCAGCGCCGCCGCCTCCGTGCCCGCCGCGGGCCGCCGGCGCTCCATGCCGGCCGCTGGGGCCGCGCTCCCCGCCCCCGCCGGCTGCGTGTCCGCCGTGACCGCCCGCCCGCCGCCGAGGAGCGGGGCCGGCGCTGCAGCGAGCGCCGCCCCTCGGCCCCTCTCACAGACACAGGAGCGCCGAGAGGGCCCCGCGCCCTTGGCCGTGTCTCCCGAGGCGGCTCCGCGCCGCGGAGGGGCAGAAGCAGGGGGTGCCCCTGCTGCCGCCGTCCGGTGCGGCGACAGCGAGAAGCGGCCCGGCCCCATTCTCCCCCGCCTTCGCCTTGGCAACCTACTGCTCTGATCCCCCTTGGCCGCTGCTTGGTTAAAGTTGGGCGCAGGGTTCCCCAGAAAGCCCGTTCTGGCCCAGACAGCAACAACGCGTTTTGTCCCTGGGGGTGTGCGTCCCTTCCACGTGCTTTTTATAGATCAACTTACAGGCTTCTTCCTTCCCTCCCCTGCAGCCACAAACAGCATCATCTGCTTCCAGCGATGGTTAACCCGGGCCCAGCAGCAGCCGACGGGTCAGACTCACAGTCCCCTCCCAACAACCTGCACCCCACAAACCCCAGCAGGGTTCTGTGTAAGTAAATCGCCCCTTGTGGTGATGCTGTTGCCTTTCCATTGTGCCTGCCTGACACAAGTCACCCCCATAACCTCTGTACAGGCCTTGGAAGAGCACTGTTGGAGCTCCTTCAGCCCTCTAACCCAACCCAGTTTCCTCAGCTTACTTCAACTATTCCAGTACCAGTTGGGCAGAATGGCAAGTGATTTTAGCTCTCTTTGGGAATGTTTGTTTTCTATTTGTTTTCTATTCTAAGGAATAGAAGCAGGTGAAACCCCCCACACCTTAAGAAGGAGACGTGCCAGAAGGTCCTTTGTGCTGAAAAAGGAGATAGTTTTCAAATGGCAATACTTCAGCCTGAAAGCCATATCGCTTTCACATACAAACAACACCATGCATAGAGCTAGCCCACTGTTTCCTAGACAATGAGGCTTTAGAGACGACTTGTACCATCAACTAAATTAAATCCAAACCTCCATTCCAGGCAGCAAACAAAGTTGTTACTGCAGATAAATTTCATTTGAGACTCTAAAAAGATGCAAACAACCAAATAATGTCCTCATGTTCTATTTGAGCAAAACAAAACAAAACTGCTGACCTTCTGCACAGAAAGGATGCGTCTTGCCTAAGTGTTTCCAAGTCTGGGTGGTTTTCTATGTTATTTTCATTACTAGGTTAAATTTGACAGTTGCACTCTGATCACTATGAAGTCAGCTTGAGTTGTTCTGAAGTGCTACCAGCTTCAGTAAGCCTCGGGTGGGTATCTTTTATCTTAAGCAAACAACTCTGGACATACCCTTGAACTTACATGCAGCAAAACTTTGCTCCAGCATCCTCAGGTAGAGAAAGGATAATTTTTAGGCCATAACTGAAGGTACATTGTCAATTTAACAATCCAACAGAAAAAAAAAAAAAGGCCTTTTTTATGATTTCAAGATGAACACCATGAATTATAATGAATTTTTATAGAATTTGGTATCTTGATTATATTCATACACTGTACAATTTGGAGTAACGTTCTCAAGTCTGATGCATCAAACTGAGGGACAGCGGGACAGCAGAAATTACATCAGACAACTGATGAATTAGGCAATTTATACTGCAGAAAGGGACTGCACATGGGGAAGCAGGCGCTACAAAGCATTCTTTGTCACAGTGGCTGCCTTAAAGCTTAGGAAGCTGTGGTTTAGTGTTTGCTGAATGAGCTCCTAGGAAAGACCCACCCCTATGCCTCATTTCCTGGCCTTTCCACGGACAACCCAAGTTGTGGAAGAGTGCACAACAAAATACCCCTCATGGATCTTGAGAGGCCTGCTGTCTGTCATCCAGCCCGAGGCTCTGAGGGATCCTCTCTAGTATAAAGTAACACACACGTGTATATGTGCCATTACTGCAGACAAAAAAAAGGAAGCAACTAAGCAGTAGAAACTCAGTTCATTTGGTCAATAATGCTGAAGCTCAGAAGTTTCACAACTGGGTTTTGGTTTTAAGAATAAAAAGTGTTTCGTTTCTGGAAGCAATTCCTCCCAATCTCTGAACTTTATAAGCTTTCTCTGTATACCGTTTGTCATTTTACTATTAGAAATGCAAAAAAGGCAAAAGATTAATAAACTCTCAACTTGTGGCCCTTTTTAACCATTTCTTTTAAGTTTACACGGTTTTTGATGGAATATCCCCCTGTACCTATGTCTTCTCAGCCCCACCTAAATACTAACAGGGATGTCACTACTGATCGTTGTACAAATACATTTTAATGTGCTTATTAACTGGCAGATACAGATACTACCATTGGTAATATCAGGTGACTGACTGAAGTCAAGGGTTGCTGGAGCAGAGAATTAAATTCTGGAGTGGAATTCTCCCACTCACCTCCAAAAAAACCCTATAACCAAAACCACAGGAAAATAAGGTTACTCCTGTCTGTAAGAAGGAAAAACATGCTGTTACTGAGGTGGGGATGTAACACAGTCATAAACAAACACACGTGTTACATTCAGTTACTTAAAAAAGCCACGCTAAACAGCACAGAGTTTACTGCAAGGGAGCTGCACCGTCTGGAAGATTCTTAACTCACACAGGCTGGATGTGATCCCTGGATCTAGCTGCAAGATTCTAGCCAGGTTTTGGTTGTAAACCCCTTGAGAGACTTCAGAAGATCCTGGGTTGTGTCACTGGGCACACTTCAAGACGGGATGAGCACCTGGCATTCTCAATACGGTACCAGTCCAGTGGCAGGTATTTGCATTCTGACTGTGCCGCAGCATTAGAGCAGCCTGCGAGCATAGCTGCGAGGCAGGAACGCACTGCAGGCATTCAAGTAGTGCACAAGTCACAGAGGCATGGATAACCATAATGAAATCCAGGTCCAAAGCTGTAAACACCAAACCAACTGAGAGCTTTGTTTCTGGAATTCAGAAACAGCAAGGCTTTGGAAGGCTTTTGAAACTCTGTCTGGGGCAAAGACTGGGAAGTAAAAAGCTGCTCATTCGTCCTGACAGATTCAATCAGTTCTCTCTGCTTGCCTTCCCTGTAGCAAACTGAAGTCACAGATGCCATATGGTCAGTGAAAAAAAAAAGGATTAGGAAGATACATCATGTGCTGATGACACCAAAACCAAAAGTACTTTTAGAAACCATAAAGGCTTGTCATGCAGAAAACAGAGACAAGAAAATAGCCTGAGAAATCTCAGATATTCTATAGAGCAGAAAACAACTACTGTTCCCAACCTCTCAGAAAGAAAAGATGTAAGCAGACAAACTGCCATGAGGAACTACAAAGATGGGAGCATGTGCAGAGCACAGGCTGCTGGAAGGTGTGTAACATGAATCGGCATATACTCAAGGGACCATAAGTCTGGAAAGCATTGCAAGTGAATTGTTAGCATTAGATTTGGAAAAAGAACAGATTAAAGAAGCACCAAGAAGAACCTAACAACTGTGTTTTCTACAGGCTGCAATAAAGAAAGAAGGGAAAAGAATCACAGAATGGTTAGGGTTGGAAAGGACCTTAAGATCATCCAGTTCCAACCCCCTGCCATGCAAAGGGACACTTCACATTAGACCATTGCGCCCAAGGCTTTGTCCAGCCTGGCTTTGAACACTGCCAAGGATGGGGCATTTACCAAAATAAAAGGGAGCAAGTTGTGGGCCTGTAAACCCAATTATTTTTAACCTCCAGTTCTGAGCTGCTTTACAGTGTTAGATACACTGGTGTGGAGGATTTTTGCACTGCTGTCTTGAGAACATTAAATACTGCATTCATTTTCATAACAACAGTTAATCCTTCCAAATATGCTCTAACAGTCCTCCATATGAGAGGCAAAATCCCCTCTATTCTCCAAGTAAGTTCTTCACTATAAAGGATGAAATCAGTCACTCCATCACTACCAGCTGTACCTCTGGAGAAACACGAGAAACATGCTTGTTAACGTCCTTTAATCTTCAGTGCCAAGCTGTTCCTGCATCCTCTCTTACTCATCCAACAGCAGACCACACTGCTTAAAAGCTTTACTTTCAGTGATCTCTCAAATACAGGAGTTCCTTTTGAAGACTCACATTTATATATCCCACACAGAATGCAAATCCTGGGCCATTTTCCGATTTTTCTCTGGGAAGTAACTGTTACCAGACACTTTGACCTTCCGGTCAAAGATGCTTTTGTTTGCATCTTAGTTCCTTTAAGGACACTTCAGGGTAACATGAAAATGGAAGTAAAATGTGCCACTGGCTTCAGTCCTTGTTGCATTCCTGTATTTATGTAAAAAAGGCTTTAACTGTGCTGACATAGAGCTCAGCTCCCTTCCCTTGCCCCCCTCTCCAGAGCCACATACAGTATCCCTTCACCAAGATCAGCCAGCTGCAGACAAGTCAGCCTTGCCAGTTCCTACAGTTCTAGCATAAGAGAGTTGTCATTCGTGCTCTTAAGATTATAAGTTCTTGGATCAGAACCTAAGTTTTTTCACATTAAAAATTACAGGCCTCAGAGAAATGGGTCATCAGTGGGACCAAAAATAAATGCATGCTTCCCCCTGCTCTACCAGCTTGAGCTGACATCAAATAGCAGACATAGTTAGTTCTTACAAGACTGCAGGGTGCAAGGTTAAGGCCTTGAGTTGTTTTAGGGCCATTTTTTATCCTGGGAGGAGGTGGCAAAGAACATTTCCCAGCTTTCAACAAAACAAAGGAAGGCGAGCCACAGCCAAGGAGGCCAGATGACATGGAAGACACAGCTACACTACGTCCATTCAAGTGCACATTATTAAGTGTGATGCTGGAGAAGGGAGAGGACCACTCACATCTAATGCTGCGTCTAACTACGGCCCTGTCACTCCATCTAAGTAAATTCTACTGCAAAATGGATCTTTGAACAGGGAGAAATCTGCACTCTCCTGCTCTGTACCTCACATTGAGCTTATCTGCTGCTCAATTTAACCGGCAAACGTAGACTCATAGAATCAACCAGCTTAGAAAACACCTTCAAGATCATCAAGTCCAGCCATTCCCCCAGCGCTGCCAGCGCCACCACTAACACATGTAATTGAGAGTTTGTGAACACTAAATTCTACATGATTTTTGAGCCAAAAATAGTTGGGTGCTCTCTACAGCAATGCATTTTTACCCCATTTGATACCTAATTCTTATTTATCATGTGTTTTCCAGTGGCTTCCTGAGGCCAAGGCAGTGTTGAAATAGATTTTCTGGGTAGGGACACATATAAAGTGATACTTTGTAAACTTTTTCAAGTAGAGTATGCTCTGAAAGTAAGTACTCTCTTATTTATGATTTGTCAATGTTGGGGCTTTTTTTAACTACTTTTGACACATTTATTTCCCTTGTAGCACAAAAGCAGTGTGATAACCAGTATCTGTAATTTTCCTATAGCAGAGCAATACCAGATCAAGGAATTTTGGACCTAGATAAGAACAGCACACTCAGCTTTCTTCATGACCTTACCATTTGTAAGGAAAATGAAAAAGCAGAGTACATCACATTTGAACTATTTGCCAGTTAGTCACAACTAGCAGGTGGTGAGGCAGATGTAACCACCTCTCCCTTTCCTCTACCAGCTACATGCAAATATCATCATTTTCCACTTAGGCAGAGTGTGTTAGCCTTCACAACAACGCCACTCTTGGATTTTCCATCTCAATCTGCTTCACATAAAATGTATACATCATCTGTATAATCTTTTTGGCTCCTTTTGGTCTAGCATACTGGAAATATAAGCCCTCTTGTTGCAGCTCCATGTCCTGTAACTCATATGCAGATCCAGTAAGATGACTTGTAAGCTATTTCACAGTTGTCCAAATCAGGATCGCCTTCAGACACAAGAGAGGTTAGGTCTCAAAAACAAAAGTTAGGTTTTAAACAGCAAAATCCCTCAAAATACATTTCAGTCTTCTTAAAGATGCAGAAGCTCCCCTAAAGTTCCCTTTTCTGGCTACAGTTTTTATAAGGGTGTAAGATTAGCAAGAGCTTAGTATTCATCACAGAGGGACAATGCCTTGAGTCTCAGATTTGTGACTTTTTGTTCATTTTAACAAAATACACATTTTGATCTGACCCTCAACATTGCAGGAACTTAACATATACATCTCCTAACAGGACACCCCCCCCCCCCATTGTTCCTGTATTACAATGCCATGTCAGACCACACCATATTTTCAAGTACCACTGCCTGTAACTGTGAGCTGAATAATTCAGGTGTTCTGAGGTGTTTAATTTCTCATTAAAACTAAAGACTTCAGCAGAGGCCAGTTATTAAAGATGGATTAACAGATAACACCACAATGCAACCAGATGGTCAGCAAGCAAGGAAGGCTTTCATTTGTTACTGCAGTGTAATGGGTTATACTGTGTGCGTGTCAATCAATTGGAGGCTTAAGTAGAGCACAACAAAGCTGGGTTCTCATCTCAGTTACATGGGTGTTCTTCACACACTGACACGCCTGGCACCAAGGGAAGTTCGAGCTGAAGGTTTGCTTTTGCTTTGTCTGGGCCATGTCTGGGTTTTGTTTGGTTTTAAAGAAAGAAGCTGTAGAGTCACTCCAGCTACTTACTGAACATTTAACCTCTGTGTTAGCTTGGTTCTTTTATCTGTGACATTGATTTACTTCAATCATACCTATAGATTCGTATTACTTTAGGGAGTGATGATATACTGATTACATACAAGCATGTGCTTTGCAAGATTTTTGTAAGCTCATAAAGTTTGCATATGGAAGCATGATACAAGCACAAAGATTAAGTCAATCTGTCTTTAGGCAGATGGCACTCCTAACACTTTCAACTATCACACTGGTTTGTGATTAGCCATTTTAAAAAAGGAATGTAGTAAAACTGAGGACTTGACTCCACTGAATTAATCCCTAATATTCTTCTCCATCTCTAGTGGCAAATTAAGCACTACACTGCACGCTCCTGACCATAAAGACCACATGCTGTGAAGCTCCTGTCTTCTTCAAGCTTGCTCAAGTGCATTTCAAGTCAACTGTTACCAGAGGGACTGGCCTGGATTTTGGTAAACTCTTATCAAGGTCCAGCTGGTGTTTGTAGATCAAACCGCAAATAGAAGAGAACTAAATAAATACTTATCCCTGTTACTAGTATGTTTCTCACACTCAAATTCACAGTGAATAGCTTGTTACAAAATTGAAGAGGTATTCAGACTACTCGATCATTCTTATGCTTGTTGGATTTTGTATCAATACAAGCTAAAATTAACACTGATGTTTCAGAAAAGAGGTAGTTTTTCTAGCTGAAAAAGAAAGTAAAGAGTCCAATGTAACAACAAAAACCACCTTTGTGGGGGAGTCTGTCCACGTGCTGAATTCCAGCAACTTCAGAGGGCACTGTGCAAAGTACAAAGATCCATCCCAGTTGAGTTGACTGAAGAACTGGGGACAAACCGATCAGGTCTGAGCCAAGGTCCACTGGGCATTTCTAGGAAGTAGGTATTGTAAAATAAATACAATATTCACTGAAGTCTGACCAGGACTTGGGTCTGTCCAAAAAATGCTTCATCTTCCTTCCCCCAGTTTAGCACAGCATGCAACCTCCTTGGTTTATGCCAAACACAGCTTTGCAACTCTTCTTAGCCTCCTCAAGACTCTCTTTAACTGGGTTACCAAAAGAAGGCAATGATAAATATGTCCATGCTGCAGGCTGGCTATGCAGTTTTTGCACAACCTAAAGCTAGCTGAAGAAATAGCACAAACTCTGGGAAATCCAAAAGGAGAAGTCACACCATCATTTGCATTTAAGCCATGTTCACCCACATCTTCTGCAGTCTCACTACCAGCTTGTTTCATGGCTCAAGCACAATATTGCTGTATCCCGGCTGAGTATCAGTGTCTGTGGTTGATGGCAATTAATCATTTCCTTGGGAAAAGTTCAGTTAAAGCTGGCACTGGTTAAACAGTAACCACTGAGTTAGATAACATTATCACTTAGGCATTAAAAGATAGCCTGGTTTTCTCCTTCAGAGTTAAACATGTAGGAGAAGGTTGAATCCCAGAAAACCCTGATACATCTTAGTGGGAAACTCCAGCTAAGGTTATCTTCCCAAGCCAGGGACAGTCCCAACATGCATCAGAGGAAGAGAAAGGGAGGAGGCTGCACAACTGCCATGTCATATGACTGGCATCAGTGGGAAGGCCCCTCTTGTCCTCTCCACAGCAAATCCAAGCTAGGCTACTTCATCCCAATATGCACTAAGCCAACAGTCATCATCAGTCAAAGAGAAATCTTACTCTAGTGAGATCAAAGTAATGCTTTTATATACTGCTTACCAGAGACATCCAAGACCAGTTTCCTTAAGTCTGTGCCATAGCACAAACATGTTTGTAAAGGATAAATATTCCATGTTTTCATGCCACAGAGTCAAGTGCTGCCCAAAAGCTCCACAGCTTGGCAAGTGCAGTGAGTGCTGGAAATTGTTCTTCCTAAAATACCACAATTGTTTATCATTAGTGCTATTGATGCATTTCAACTTAATAAAATGTTATGAAAGCCATTACTCCATTGTTAACTGTGGCTAAGAAAAGCAATCCTAATGGTGTGGATGAATCCAGCCAGACCACAAGGGATTACACAGCTTGATTTGCTCAGCCTAAGTCTCATAACAAAAAGGGAGAGGAAAACAAACCTAAGGTTTCAAAATTATAAAGATGTAACTTTAAGGCTACTTTTGCTTAGATTTATTAACCTAGTGTGTCTTTAGGGGAAAAAAATATTAAAGAACATAAAACCACAAGAGAAGGTCCCTTTATTACACAAAAGTGATGCAAGGGGAAAAGAAAAAACCCTTTCAAACATCTACTAAACTATTATCCCTTGTCCCCTGATAAGAATACTGTGCCCTCAGTAGCCCCAGTTGCACTGAGCTCCTTTGGACACACATAAACCCTTGTGTCAGGCCCGCTTGGCCCAGGCTGTGGTTGACCCAGCCTACCAGTGGTTTATGCCTAGTGCCTCAAATGCAGTTTCACCAGGGTCCCAGATTTCACCTCTTAGCACTCTATAACCCCCAGGCTTCAAATGGAAGCTGGGGCCAAAAGAGCCCAGAGCAAGAGGAGACTGAAGAGCACGACCTGACAGCGTATTCAAGTAGGACACAGCACCCTAGGATACGTATGCTGCAGGTACTCACCATGTTGTTCAGGTGGGGATGCATCCCCATCTTTGAGGGTTGAAATGAAGTTGTGAGATTGATAAAAGACGTCTGGTTACTGATATAACTGAGGTCTCTCTGCTTGATTCCACTAGTACTTGTCAAGGCTGTCAGACAGGGAAAGGGGGAGGAGGAAGAGGAAACAGGCTGATCCTTTCCAACCCTAACTATTCTGTGATTCTATGTGCTGAGGTTCTGAGTGATTCTCAAACAAGATGTGCTTTGTGTTAATCCTGAGTGGTAAAATGATCCATCACAGCAAATTCAGTATGGCAGAACCGTAACTGCTTATCAAACCCCACTGTGAGAACTTTGGACTGATGTAATTGGGGTCAAAATTTAACTGCATGTCTTTCTAATAGTATTTCTAAATGGCAGCATGTCTGAAAATATCAATTCAAACCTTTTAGGCAAATAATGTACAGAGCAGCAGGAAGTTCCAGTCAGAGCAATATGCAAAAAGTAAGTTAAATGTTATCTCGTCATAAAATGTGTCTTGATTGGCAAACTGTAAGTAAGGATCAAAGCAGTAATATGCTGGAGAAATAGCTAGATATAGCAGTGGAGGCATTAAGCTACCATTCAGTGTTCTTTTCTCTGTACTTATGTATTCCAGAGGATTCTTGCTTCCTCAAACCAGCTTCATGTCCTCTTGTCCAATGTTAATACTCAGTGATGACTGGAGTTAGACCCTTACTAAAACAAAGCTACCAAAGATTAACACAAAACAACATCCAGCAGTTGAAGAGCAAACTGTATTGGATTTATTACAGCTTATAGTAAGGATTCCCAAGCTTGAGTGGTGAAGAAACAGGAGAAACTGTGGGAGGTACTTTAATTCCAGACTATTTTGGTGCCTGAGATTACCAGCTGGCAGTTTAGCACAGAACAATCCCAGCTAGGGCAGTGGCTTGGATATGGGAGTCTGCAGGAGGCTCTACTGTGCCCAACTGTAAACTGTTTCTTCTCCTGAAGGCAGGGAGGAGTAGAAGCAGAGGCTAGTTTGATATGTGCTAGCTCCACATCAGCTACTGCTATCTCAAGCTGGGGTGGAGGCCAGCCATTTGCAAATTACATTGCACATTCCACTCCCTACCACACACATGGGTAACGTCTGTCTCCAAGCAGAGGTGCTATAGGAGTTGTTACATACCTCAGCCATTGATCATCTCTCCCCTAAGGATGGTGTACACTGTAAAAACAAACAACCCACACCCCAGCCAACCAGCCTGAACCCCCAAACCATGGCAGTCATTGCATGAGGCCACAAAAACATTCCATGGGCTCCACTCTCATACATGGCGGAGGCATTATCTAGGACTGCAAGCAAGCATAAATCATGCGTGTGGCCGTCTGTAGCAGAAAGGCTCACATTCCAGGTGAGGGAACGCTCTTAGATCTCTGCTGTTCATTATGGTGCCAAACACCTTAACACTTGCTCCTGGCCATTAAATTCTCCTAATGGAATGTAATGAAAACAGCCCCAACACAGCCTCCTCAGGCAGAGGCTGCTGCTCACTGTAAAGCAGCAAGGGTGATCCTTACTGTTACCCCACCACACACATGCACGTTATTTCCCAGATCCCTCTACTCTTCCTTCTCTCTGACAAATTCCAAAGTGGCACAATGATACCTTAAGGGAATGACAAAAAGAATCACAGGTGTATTTGGAGGGACTGGCTGCAAGCAGTGCTGCACGGGATGAAGCTTTGGATTATGTCTCGGGGAGATGGACAAAAGATGTAAGATAGCAGCTGGATGAAAACACAATTGAGTAGAAACCCACTTGTGAACTGGAAGAATGAAGGCAACAGACTGTAGGGAAAAAAGTTAATCAAGTGCTTACACTGATCAAATATACTGAGAAATACACTCTAGAGAAGCCTAAACCATTGCAGGAAGATTTGCAGATCCCTGCTTTCACTAACACCCCCAGAAGCAGTCATCCTTCACCAGTATTTACCTTAGAAAACACCACTACTTGACTTTATGATCAAACCAAAACCATGAAAACATTAACTTGCACCTTCAGCCTTGCCATCCTGCAGGCCAGAAACCTGCAACTGCCCAAACCTCACACTGGCTCTGGTCACGAGCTTTACAAACAGATGACAAATTAAGTATCCTTACAGAATACAATGGATTAATGTTCTGTTCCAATAGGACAGAGTCAAGTGTCACAGAAAAACATATTTATTTGCTGGTTTAGTTGAAAAACCTGTGTTTTCAGATATTACCACTGCTTTTCAGCAGAGCTTCTATTTAATTCACCAGCTCTTCCTATGTCCCTGTGCCCTTGTTCATCTTGGGAGCTGTATTGCTGGGATTCTACCAAGCCTGTACCAGCTGATGTGGCTCACACTGAATTTCAGTGGAACTGTTATAAAAACCCTGCAGGGTTTCTACAAAGGTCATCACTATGTACACAAATGTATGCTCAATGATACCTTTTTGTCATGCAAGATAAACAGTATGAATTACTGGGTAAATTCATGTGAACCCGGGTAATATACATACACCAAAGAACTTCTGTATAATCTAACTGTTCGAGTCAGTGACTTCATTTCAGGGAATCACAAGCTGGAATGCTCAGATTGTTCAGTCCAGGCTAACACAGAGCCATTTGCATGTATTCAGTTCCAGGCTAAGTCCACTCCTAAGTACATGCGTGGTCTGCAGACAGACTTCAACAGAGCTGCTACATAAATGCAAACCCATAACATGCTGATTTGGGGCACAGTGCTACTGGATTGGCCATTAACAAACCAAGTCACATACAAGCACAGGAGCATGTGAATTCTAGCCATTGCCACCAGCTAGATTAAAAAGGATGCTTGTGAACAAGATCTGAGTTTTAGCAAATCAGAAGTACCAATTCTGTGAGATTACACTTGATTGAGTACCCTTGAGATTAGTGGTTAATCAGTAAAGTTGCAGCACAACGTACATTGTTTTAGTGCATTTATGAAAGGCACTGTTCGCATCTCCCCCCCAGTTCAAGTACCTCAAGATCCTTCCCAGATTCTGTTTTAGAATTCACCTTTAATCTTTGCTACTACGGAAACATACATGTGTCCAGTTTCTCTTATCTCCCACCCCCCTTTAAAGTTGCAGGTGCTTACACAGGCACAAAGAAAGACTTAAATCTTTGAGGAGAAGATGGAAAACTCTCCTACTTCTCAAGTAAGTGGAATGCCCATTCAGCTGTAGCTCTTCCTGCTCCTGGGGAGTCGAAAGAATTCCAGAAACAATGTCAATAATGTCATCATTAATCACAAGGAGCATTCTTTGCAATGACTGTATTCTTTGTGTTGCCTGGGTAACGGGTAGGTATTTCACTGTATCAGGTTATGTCCTGCCAGGTTTGTAATTGAAGTGGCCTGGCAGTTTTAATATTTCAGAGTGGCACAAATGAGTCACGGGCTTGACTGCTCCTGCTGAGCATGAATTATGTACCTCCTTTTAAGAGAGGTCCAATGCAAAACTATAGCAGAGATCCTGGGCCCCGGGTCACCCCTACTACAGCATTCATCCTACACTGAAGGAAACTTCAGTCTGCATTCTGTTCAGAAACGTGATTCCTGTGAACCGTCAAATAACCCCATCACAGCTATAGATTGCTCCTCTCTTGTAAGACAAGACCACTTCCACCTCTGGGCTGTCATTTCAGCCATCAGTGTTTCATTGCCACACTGCAACTAGTACTAAGAACAGGTACAGATGAATCACTGCTCAAAGAGCCCAAGTGCTCTGTGTAACCCAGGCTCCAGCTTCCTTAGGAACTCCTCAGAATCTTTCCTTGAAGGTAAAAGACAAAACAAGTCACATTTTTCTTCCCAGTTCATCTCAATATTCCAAACCCCTCACTTACTGAAGATACAACTTCATTAGTTGCAATCATTTCTGCGAGCACAGAGGATGTTTGAGTTTCTTCTCTCCCAAAAGGGAGAGATGAGGAAATAACCCGGGTGATAATTAAAGAGATAACATCTGGAAATAGCAAACTTGCAGCCAACTTTTGGCAACTGGCAAGGCTCACACAAGTGCTCCCCACCTCCTGCCCACGCTGCCTTTCCTACAGGTTTCAGTGGAAGACACTTGCCTTGGAAAACTTCCATGAAGGTCCTACTCTGCTGCTCCTTTACTCCAATGGCCGAGTACATCAGGCAGAACCCAGCAAGAGTGGACATCTGAAGGCCAAATCAAAGCTAACTGAATTGCCTAACAATATTGTCAGGAGGACAGATTTTACTGAACATTTGGTTCTTGCTTTTTTCTTTTAATGTATCCTTTTTTTAAGCCACACTTCCCAGAGTCAAGTACTAAAAATAAGGAATAAGATTATCCAAAACATAACTTAGGGCTATCGTGATTGTGGAGAAGCAGCTCAAAGTAAAAGCTGAAGAGATCTAAAACTGCATTTTTAAGATGCATTCAGATTGCACAGCAGAGTGGCCAATGCCAACTTACCCCTGGGCTGTCTTGGATGGAGCTGCTGGAAGCAAAGATTTAAACAGGAAGAGGGTGCCAAGCTCCCAGCAGCTTTCCATGTCAAACATTCCCAGCTCTGCCAGCAGAAGGCACGTGGTCACATGCAGGTGAGAACTCACAAGTCAGAAGTACGTTGTACCACAGGTAAAGAGTGGCTGATTTGGTAATAGATTATTAGCATGGAACTGCTGTTATTAACCACAATGAAAAGGGCAGTGCCTGGACAGCACAAACCCCAAGAGAAGCAGAAAGGCACATTTCAGGTGATGAGGCAGGCATCGCCTTTCCCATCTGTCTTGTCACAGCAGGAGCTCACTATGTTTGTATTACAGAATGGGCTTCACTGAAAACAAATGTTAAGCTCCCGTATCCCTCTTGGGAAGCTGTTTTTCTGGTGAGGTAGTGTTTACACCTATACATAAATACATTCAGTGAATCATCAACGTTCCCATCTGCCATTTAGTACACTCATATCATTAAACGACAGAGCTGTACATGAGTACCCTGGTTGCAACACAGGGTTTGGTGGTTCTTTCAGAAAGAAAAGGGGGCTGGGGGAAAGATTGATTCATCACCATGCCATCTTGAAATAGCTTTGCTCAAAAGCATTACCGCTGTGCAAGTTCTGCACTGGTTTTGTTATATTGCCAAGTTGGACTACTGTAGGTATTGCAATACTCTCAGTAGTCATGGGAGCTCCATTTTCCTATATAAAAAGGAAAATATCCCTCCGCAAATCATCAGAACAGTATTTGGTACATCCGTAAGACCAATGAATTACTAAAACAGCAAATTATGAGGAACTGGGTTTGTTTTGTGGAGTTTTCTTTGTTTCAATGGGAAAAACAACACAGAAGAACTGCTTTTCTGAAGGTCAGGCCAAAAATAGGAAGACAACTAAACTCCCCCCCCCCCGAAATAAAAATCAGAGTCTCTTTTTGTTCTTCATCTAGTGTACCCATGCTAACAAAACACGAATCTCTGCAGGTGACCTATCATGTGGGATGCTTAGAAATGCCTACCCAACTCACAAAGACTTTGTCCACATGAACATGCAAATGCTTGCAGCAGGCAAAAAACAAGGCAAGGTTCTGCATCTCTCCCACAGGACATGAAGACTGTCAGGTAAATGTTCCTCTGCAAGGATGAAAATGCACATCCATTCTTTTTCAGTGACAAAGACACAAAGGAAATCAACTGTCAGAGTTTACACGCTGCAGGCAGCATCAGTTCATGCTGCTTGAGGAAAAACGTGTCAGAATGATGGCTTTACCAACTGTAATTAGTATAATTTATTACAATAGCTTTTGGTCCTGCCTCATGAAATGAGGGAAAGAGGCCTGAAGAGGTAAGACACCATTTCCTGTGGATTATTACAACACCTGGAATTTCCTATCTGTCTGAAGTGGGTGACTACCTCCGAGAGGTCCCCATCCACGTTGTTGCTTCACTCAGTGCACAACCCCCTAGTTTGAGCGTTGTCATTTGCACAGACCAGTTTTTGCGAATACACACCTACAAAAACAGTGCCAGTGATAGAAGCCTGGCTTTGGCCAGACTTCCCAAGTGTTCATGTAGGAATAACACCAGTGTAACTACAAAGTAACATCAAATCAGAACCTTGACATCTGCATGCTTTAGGACTTAGTAAAAGCGGGGAAGTCAGATGGCTGTCATCACTCACCGCTCTTAGCTGCTGCCTGGATGCACTGCTGGCGAATCGGTGCACATTCAAGTACACCTCATGCACCCCAGAGCAAAGACTGACAACTCACTGCAGGCCTGGCCTCATCCCCTGCTCCACAAGGGCATTCCTCCCCTTCCGCTGCCTCACTGGTGGTGGTGCCTCACAGCAGACGGGAAGGCTGGTCACTGCTGCAGTGATCTCTGCCCTCTCAAACTGGCCATGCAGAAATGCTACAGGTCAGACCTGTGTGAACAGATTATCCCCTCTAAATTTGTGTTAAATACAGAGATACACCACAGATATTTGCTCAGTCAGTCCAACAGTTGATTATTACTTTCAGGATACACCACACATCTTCCCCAGCACCTTCCTTGTACTGGCTCTGTGAAGTTGCTGCAGTCAGCCAAGCCAAGCCTGCTGATTCAGCTGAAACAACACCCTAAAAATGAAACTTTTACCTGGATAAACTCGTGATCTGATGCAAAGAGCAAAGACAAAGGCAGGAGCAAGCTGGAGAAAGAGCCGTATCAGCAGCACCACACCCCTGAATCACCCATCATCTGTGGCAGAGTCCATCCATCCACATACCATTCAGTTTATGACACACCATCTCTTCTAGTTCAACTGCTACTCAGTGGTTTTGCTCTCTAGTTAGAAGCTCTTAAGCATGGACAGCTATTAATTTCAAATTAACTGCATTCCTAAACTTAGGACTTCTAGTAAGCAGGGAAGGAGTGTGTAAGATGGGCTGCCAGCAAGTCATAAACTGTTGAGCAAAAGTATTTCAGATCAGACAACCCACACAAGCCACCTTTTCCTTTGGAGCTTTGTATTCACCATTAATACCCATAAAAACACCCCCAAATAACTGCTTTTATTAATCAGAGTTTTGAAAGACTCCTTGAAACCCACAAACTCAAATCTGAGGGAATGTGTATGTAAGACTCCCTATCCATTTAAGAAAAAAGGAAAAGGGTTAGTTTTAAGACTATGAGGTGCTTATGGCCTAAGTTTTATTTCTACACAATAGAAGAGGTATCGCCTTGACTGCTCTACTGGGTCTCTGGTTCAACACTGACAAAAAAGAACACAGAAACTGCTTTTTACCACACTTAGGTGCCCAGCAGACACAGTTTAAGGCATTGCTCATTCTCTTGATAGCCTGGGAAAGACTTTTCTCCCAATATTCACTGAAAGCTCTTCCTACCTTGTCTAAGGTCCTTGGATCAGGAGGCTGAGGCTAACTGGAAACTCCATTAACATACAGCCAAGCTGTCCTTCATTTCAGTAGCATTGCTTTGAGGTGGGTAAGCAAGGGGTAGATAACGACTATCCTAAAAGCAAATGAGAACATCACGATGACACTTGCTATTTCTCAGCACTCTGTTGACAGTCAGCAGAGCAGAGCAACTTTGAAGCATGCAGAACAGCCCCTGGCTTGAGTGCTCACTGTAAGCTGTGACTTCAATGCTGAGTTTGAGCAGCTGCTGTTTGTCAGGGAGATATCCCTTGAAGTACAAAGAACTCGGGAGCTATCTAGGGTCACCATCAAAACAGGCTTATTTCCAGTAACACAAGCCAGCACCTGGCTTCAAAATTCACATGGGGATGAAGGTAACTGCAACACTGTGTACTATCTGGTAAGAAAAGCAACCTAACACTTGTTTTTCACTTGCTTTTAAGAAGTACTTCTGTCTCTATCCCTCTCTCTGCTTTCAAGATTAATATAGGCCAAGTCTCCTTTTGCTTAGCATCTAAGGCTGTGTCCTTGGAGGCATCTATGTGGGTGAAGCAAGAGCAGCTTCAGTACTGCTGGATGCTGCATTACAGCAGTTGGGCAGAGCGAACTACCAGTTCTTGGGCCCTGCTCAACTCAGAACTGCCTTGTGAGCTGGCAGGGCTCTCAAGACACCCATCTCCCCTTTATTTTCCCATACACACACTTGGTTTGGACAGTGCAGATACCTTAGTACACCTGCACTGCCACAAAAGGAACAGATTGTTTTGAGATGCTGCTAAAAGGGCACGTGTCAGTGTGCTGAGCCAGCAGACAGCAAAGCACTGTAGGCCAGCAGAAAGAGGACAGCAAGAAACACAGCTACTTTTGAAGGCAAGATGCTTCATGCTGTACGAGATCCCTCTTCCTTTATATACATACACACATGGTGAACATCATTCAAAAGGGATTTTAGGAATGAATATCATTCATTCAAATCCTATTGATTCTTCAGTAAGTTTTGTTGGGTTTTTTAAACTCAAGTTGTAAAATTACTTTCTTTACTGATGTCACAACTTTACGCACATATTTAAAGGATCATTGAGCTTTCTTCCAGACCTGTTAAGTCCTGTGAAACTGTACAGAAAAATCAGGTTAAAGTGAATGTCTATCCACCATCAGATCCAAAAGCCTTAGCTAAATCAAAGCATTTCAGTCCTTGGTTAAAATGAATGCATTACCAAGGGAACAAAACTGGGAAGAAAAGGGAAGTCTCATGTGCCATGAATACACACAGTAAGTGACGCTTAGGGAATCACTTGTGAAAAACACTTAAATGACCTTAGCAGGAGGTTACACACTAAATTCCAGAGGAAGGCAGAATCTGACAGGGGAAATTCCTTCCCTACCCCTTGTTGAGTTCCACATTCCCTTGAGCAAGAGGTCAGCCAGGAATCTAGAAATGACACTTTCTGGTATGTTGGAGCACAGGGTCACAAGAAGTGGCGTAGTGAGTACGTCTGAGACCATCTGGCTCCATCACCCACAGAGAAGTCAGCTTAAATCCTCAAGCCTAGGAACTATTCCTATTAGCTTAATGCAGAACTGCACGTTATGAATACCTCCTGTCATCTTCACTCGATCATCTCCACCTTTCCCCAGCCCAGTGATTTATCAGAGCTAGATGAAACCCAGATGATGATGGTAGCTGCCTGCATATGCCTGTTTGTTGTTTGAATTCACAGCAGCAACTTCAAACCTGTGTCTAGCCACTGCATATTTTCCTTCTTCTGCCACTACAGGAAGAAGAGCTGAATTGTCTTCCATTATCAGTATGCAGCTATGCAGAGTGATCAAGTTACTGCTTTGTTTATTGGGAAACCCTAGTGACATTTAACTTGGTCCATATCATAGGAAGTACTGTCTAGATTCTTTGTTGCACATCTTTAAGCACAGGCACCAGAAAGAGAATGCAGGATTCAAGCAAGACAACCTCCCTGCTTCTATTAATGGTCAAGGAACACATTCACTGCTGATGGCTTTCTGTGCATTGCTGTAACTGTAACACCCTTCTTCACTTCTCTTTTGGTGTTTTGAATCATTGACTTATATGAAAACCTTGGTTTGCAGAGTGTATTTCAAAGTGTATTAGGAATGAAGATACACAATGTTTGAAAACAAACACCCAGGGGACATCCTCACTACAAACTTCATATAAACCACTGCTTACATAGAAGGACAATAGAGTAACAGGTCCAGGGTCTTGCTTGATCAGCACCCACCTGTATGAACCTACAAATAAGCCAGCATGAGAAACCCTTCAGCGCATTAGGAATTCAAGTGCAAGCCACTTTCCTGTACAAACTCATCTCCAATAAATGCTACTCACCCTCTTCCAGAAGGCATCTACCCTCACCCTGCAACCCCCATACCTAGCACCCAGGCTTGCAGACTTCAGTTATTGTTTGCCTGGCTCCAAAACTGATCCAAGTTCCTGGAATTCTAGAGGCCTGTGAAGAGACCTGCTTGGAGAAGGAACCATTTTTCCTTCTGCAGCAGGGTTAGTCTTACTGATTCACAGGCAATGAAGCCTCAGGTGAGGTCAGGGGCTTCCCTAGGTAAGTTTTTTTCCTACTAGGCTTCTCCCAAGTTTAGCTATTCACTACGAAACAGCTTATGACTTAGGAGGAAAGGCTGAGTACTTTTGGGATGCTGCCATCACAGGTTTCCAGCAACATATTGGTCAATACAGAGCAAGAAACACACATTCATTATGCAGGATAAAAAAAAAGAAGTGTTTGACCTCTTAGTCTTTTTCTTATTACAATAAGGAGGGTTTTGTGGTTAAGACACAGATCTATGACTTTAATGAAAGAACCCAATCTGTCACAAACAGTTCAGATCTTCAATGTGACAGACAGCATGCACACCACCAGGGGAATCATCTCTTTCTGGACCATGAAACTATTTGTAGCTATGGGTACATGTATGCACACAGAGCTGTACGGACCTGCTGAAGAGCGTCCAGAGGAGGGCCACAAAAATGACCAGAGGGATGGAGCACCTCTCTGAGAGAGTTAGGGTTGTTCAGCTAGAGAAGGCTCTGGGGAGACCTTATTGTGGTCTTTCAGTTCTTAAAAGGGGCTTCTAAGAAATATGGGGAGAGACTTTTTGCAGGGCCTGTTATGACAGGATGAGGAGTGATGGGTTTAAATTAGAAGAGGAAGATTCAGGCTGGATGTGAGGAAAAAGTTCTTTACAGTAAGGATGGTGAAAAACTGGCACAGGCTGCCCAGAGAGGTGCTGGATGCCCCATCCCTGGAAACATTGCAGGCCAGGCTGGATGTGCTTCTGAGTAACCTGAGTTGAAGATGTCCCTGCTCATTGCAGGGGGTTGGACTGGATGAGCTTTGCAGGTCCCTTCCATCCCAAACTGTTCTATGATTCTCTACATACACACACAAAAATATTCTCTACACACACAAAAATAAGTAACCATAAAGGCGGGGAAAGCAACTGCCACTTCCCTCAGGCAGCCTGAAGGGCAGGGGTAGTCTCCATCTCCTGCACAAAATAAAAATCAGATTTAAGAAGGATGCTGGTGAATTTTCCACTGATTTTGAGTCTTCTTTTCCATTTTGCATCCCAATTACCTTTCCTGCTCAGTATTACAGCATGACCAAGCTATTACAAAACCTACCGTCACCACTTCCAATTCTTTGTTAGTCTCAAGCCAAGAGGAAGAAAGTTGATTTCTTAAGCAACTATTATGGGAAAATGGAGCAAAACCAATTCTTCATCCAGCTATGCCACAGAAACCTAGGCTTCAAACAATTCATTATCCTATTCTCTGCATGTAAGGCAAACTGAATCTGCAAGCTTTAGTCAGCTTCTCCAGTGCAATCAACTTGAAGTAGTAACAGTATCTTAGGAACTTAACTAAGCAACTGAAAACTATGCTCCAATGAGAGGTACTAAGCTGTTTACAAACTGCAGGAAGAGCCTCTTCCTCCTCCCCATTCAAGTGGGTCTTACTTTCCTGCAAAGTGGTAAGCAGAGATTATTTATGGGGACCAAGTGAAGGACACGTTATATGTTCCATTGCCTGAGAGTCTAGACAGAGGCAGAGTTCAGCCTTTTACGTCTCAAAAGAAGCACGAGAACTATGTATGAAACAACATATTCCCAAGATTATCCCAAATCGATTTCTAGTACTGGCAAAATTCTCCTTCAGTGAAGACTGACTGAGCTGGTCAAAGAGTACACAAGATGACAAAGCTTTGGTATATACAATTCCTTTTTTAAAACAAAGCAGTTACAACAAATGACTGCAATTTTCTCTTCAAAGAACAAACAAAAAACCCAACAAAACCAAAGCCTTCCAAAATGCAGGAAGATTGAAAACCACCACAGTAATCTCTTCTGTATCATCTGAGAAACAATTATTGTTCCCACCTGTAAAACTCTGCCTCTTGTAAGACTCCCCAGACAGCAACTCTCTCTACAACTACGTATGAGAAGTGAGCCACAACTTCTTTCCTTTCAGATGTATGCCTTGAGTACTGCTCCTGAACTGCAGTAATACACATACTACAAGAAGCTGATACTAAAATGACACAAAACCCCCCCCTCCAAGCCTGTGGATATTCCTGCTAATTCCTTCACATCAAGAGATGCAGACTTGGTATTACTCTCAGTTCCATATAACTAGCCAAAGTGTTCACTGATATCCCATAAGCCTAACATCAGAACCTATGTGCCTCAAAGAAAGCACTAGTCAAAGGGCTCTTAGTGTCCCCTGCTGTCAGAGTTTGTGGAGCTTGCTGCCACACATTTGTCAACAGAAGTGATGGGGCAGAAGTTCTTACATTAAAAGGAAATGTGAATAGAGTTGGTTCTGCTGAATCAAGTTCAAATTTATCCGACACCGTTTAAAAAGGACAAGCTGGCATCAGAGATTTTGTAGAAGATTAAAATTGTAGGTCTGTCAAAAACCAAAAAGAAGTGTCCAAGAAAAGCTGTAATGCCATTGACCAGGATAGAGTCCCTTCAGGGAGTTAAAACCGTGAGTACGCTGTTCTCTGCTGTTGCTGCTGCGATGGCGGCTGTCCTTGTTGCTGCTGAAGACGAACCTGCTGGGAATATGGATCCTCAAGAGACTTAACAAAAATGGTTGTTTTAGGCCCAGTTTTCCAGACAATACCATTTGAATCTATCACAGAGGACTCTACTGTGATGTTGTGGGTGCCAAGTATCACAAAGTTTAACAGAAATTGAGTGCTGAAGTAGTCGTTGTGTGGTTCCACCCTCTGCTCCATTTCATTGGTCATGTTGTCAATAGGAATCTGAGAACACATGGAAGGTTAAAATCCCATTTTGTAGGAACCTATTCAAGTAAGTTTTCTCCTCTCCATTTGAAATGGGAGAGAGATCATAGAAAAATCTTTGTCCTCAGTTTCCCTAAGCAATGCATGTGCATGTTTGAATCAGCTTGATGTGTTTCATCATTGACGAAGGCATTCTTTAGATACCTATTCCCAAAAGCCAGGCAGCTAACATGTCTGTTTCTCCCTGAGGTTCTAGTTTTCCACAGACTAAACAAGCCAGATAAACATTACACACTTCCTAGTCCTGTTCTTCTTTTAGAAGCAACTTTCTCCTTTCCCCCCCCAAAAGAAAACCCAACCAAACAACAAAACAAACACAACCACCCCAAACCCACCAAAACAGGCTTCCCATTAAAGGACATACATTAGCAAAACCATGACTTCTGAACATGCAGTCTTTGACAGAACTGTTGACTCGCATTTCATATGCATCTCCTCAGGTGCTATTTAACTGGACAGCATGTCCTCCCAGTTTCCATAAACAAATGGAAAAATCTACCCTTAAAATGAGGATAAAGAAGTTCTAGAGTCTACATGGTAGAGAATAATCTGCCGTTTCCCCATTGCGGTTTAATATGGTATATACCTAGGTTTAATTTCCCCCAATTTCAAGCAGGTTCCTGACTTGTTCTGAACATCACAAAGGCACTTTTGTTTGGAAAAGCTGTTACTAAACACACATCAGCATACAGCAGACGTAGAAATCTCATACACTATCCCCGAGTCTAGCACGGGCTTCAATGTCAACTGCTCAGAGTGAGAGGATCACAGAAGAACCCATTCATTTCAACCTGAAATTCTGCTAAACCAGAGGCAAACAAAAGAAAAAGGAGAAAACAGCAAGAAAGCTTAAGACTCCTGATTCTATTCTGTCTATATACCTTATAGTCTTGTCCAGATTTGCTCTGCAGCACTGAAGAGACATTAAGGCAGACGGACTGGATTTTACGGAAAAGGCCTGGTTTAGACCCATGCTGAACCACTCCTTCCACCTTTAGAGCCAGCTGCTGATTGTTCTGTACCGCAATAGGTTCTGCTGGGTTCCTCGGAGATGGGGACAGAGCAAGCTAAAACACAAGAAAACAGGCTACAGATGTGATTTTATACCTCCAGGAAAGCAAATACAATTCCAGGATGAAAGAGAATGCCTTCTTATAGCAAAAATTCCAAGGAGGGGTTTGGGAGGGAAGCCAGCAAGTAGAAACACAAAACTTCTATCTGAGGATCATCACTATCATAACTAACAAGCATCAACACCAGTACCAAATGTGGTCTTTCTGTCAGTTTCATTAATTGCACTTCTTCAAGAGAAGTGGATAAAGTTTTCTACAAAATAACCCAGGGAAGTATATACTAAGCTGAACAAAGAAGTAAAATGCAATAAGAGTTAATAGTAAAAATCTTAAGGCTTTCCCTTTTCCCAGCCAAAAGGAGCACTTGAGTAAAGAAAATGATGACCACTGCAGGTCACATACAGCCATTCTTACTCAGCCACCTGAGAAACATTACCATTTTCTTCAAAGATAGTAAATGTTGCTTTTCCAAGGAAAAGGAAAAACAATACAGATGTATCAAAATTGCCTTCCCAGAACTAGACCATTATTTAGCTTTGCAGACTCAAAACCAACACCAGTCCCAGTTAGATTTTCTCTTTAAGGCTTTGCAGTCAAAGAAATGAACCCTACCTGCCTAACTCACAGTCTAGTGGTTCTTCATGCCCATATGTACATATGATTCAAGTTATTCCTAACAGATAACCCCAGACACTATTCACAGTTAAGTATCTTCACTAAAAATGCCAAAGCTTGGTGCCTTCAGGGAGGCTTTTCTCATGAGGTAGACTCTATAAACAGATTTCAGGCCACATTTGAGCAGTACTTACCTTAATACTTGTGGACTGCAGCTTCTGAAAAAAGTACCTTTGAAATGAAAGGGGCACCTTCAACAATGCAATAACAGCATTGCACAGACAAGCTGTATGCTGCAAGAAACAGAGCCAAACCATTGAGAAAAATACATCACTCATAGCATAGGGGAAAGAAATACACTTGAGGGACTGAAACTGCAATAATTTCCACTGGAAGTCCAGAAATATATTGATACAGTCATAGGATAACAGCCTTTTTGGAACTAGATGATCTTAAGGTGCTTTCCAACCCTAACCATTCTATGATTTTATGACTACATTCAGCCTCTCTATGTTCTGCCCCTTTATGAAGAAGGTATTATGCTCTAGAAAGAACAAGGAGGCCAAGGAAAGAACAATTCAGATCATTTCAGTCATAATGTTAAGTCAGCAGAGTAGGATCCGCTTGAAGCACTCACACCCAACACCTCAAACAACCCCCCTCTAAGCAAACAAGTCTCTCCAAGCATCACAACTTAATGTGGTGCAACAATTAAGTTTTAAGCCTCTTGTCTACTCTTTTTTTCCTCACTACACTATACTGTCCTTCTGGCTCGTATGAGCCAAGGCAGCACTACTGAAGTCACCAAGCTGCATGGAGGTAGCGGCAAATGAGTTTACAGGGTTTACCTTTTCTGTGGTTCACACAACTCGCTCCTCGTTGTGTTTGGAATTGGTAAGGACTGTTGAATTTAGAAACTAGGCAAACAGATGCCAGCCATGACAAATGAACTACCTTGTTCCCATCAACGTGCACTACAGCTTTATGATGTTCACTAAGAGATGAAACCACACTAGCCCTGTAAAGAAGTACGTTATCAGCTCACTGTTTGCACTCGGAGCACTTTACTTTGTGTTCTCTGATGACCTGCATTGATAAGAGAAATGCTACACCCACAAAACACTGTATTAACTGCCAGCAGCTCAGGGACTGAAGCTAGGCTAGTGCTGGACACTAGAGACTGTTTATGCCAGCAAAAGCTTGTGTTAAGCGTGTCCTTCAGTTTCTTGACCACTAAAGATGCATGGGGTTGCTGAGGTTTTGGAAGGTTTGTCTACAGAATACTTGCCAAGTAAGACACAGGAGCATACTTCCTGTTGAGGGATTCCACTTCTTCCAGTACATGATTAAATACAGACATCATTCTTCTTTCATATTCACTCTCAACATGTGCTGTTCCATTCGAGCTGTATTCCTGGAAACTAAAAAAAAAACCCCAAAACTTTTCACTGTGACACAAGCTGAAATAGGTAGCTAAAGGAGAGATTAAAAGTTGGGGTTTATTTTAATGTAAGCCTATATTTAAAACACACCCAGGACAGTACTCCCCACAGAAAATCAGAACAAATGCGGAACCCAAAACACAGTCCCTAGAGCCTGCCAGGTACAGCACAGCAGCACCAGGTCCTCACGCCTGCCCAGAGTGGAATTAGAAGGGTCTACTGAGAAACCTTCTGAGCATTCTTTGAATTCCTAGGCTTAAAGCCCCCAGGGATTTAGAAATAAACAGCAAAGGAGTTAAGTATCAGACCTACTTTGCAGATTCTGGATCCAAAATCAGAGCTTCTATCGCATGTGAAATCAACAGGCAGCTCTGCTGTTGTCTGACAGTAATATTAAGGAGGTAAAAGAAAGATTGTACCTGAACCAAGAAATGCAGTATGGTTACTGGACTTATTTCTCTACCTTCTGCAAAGTAATCCTACGGTCATTACTCCTTTAGTAAACAGACCAAGAACCATGAAAATCCCCAATTTTATGCTGTTGCAATTTTTGTGTCCTAACTTTTTCGTAAGGCAATCCCAAGCAATAGTACAGCAATGTTTATTTCCAAATAGGTTTTAAGCACCAAGTACCTAATTTTTATGTTATTGTTTCAAAATGATTTTATGCTAGTCTCTGTAGAAAAGAGGACTGTTCACCATCATTCTGTCCACATGGGAATGGAAGTCAACGTATTAGAGGGTGCTCAGGCACTGGAACAGGCTTCCCAGGGCCACTGTCCCTGCAAGTGGTCACAAACCGTGTATATGAGACCCTCAGTGCCATGGGTCAGTGGTGGCCTTGGCAGTGCTGGGGAACGGTTGGACTGGATGAGCTTAAAGGGCTTTTCCAACCTGGCTGAGCCTATGAAATCCTAAGGTTTTTAAAAGGATACAGTTCTACGTTCCTTAGAGTTGCTGAGTCTGCATCAAACGAAGCCTGATACAGCTCTCCATAGCGGGTAGCCAGGTTCCGGAATTCCTCCATTGAGTGCTTCATCTACAGAGGCAATGTTGGTAGTCAAAAAAACCCAAGTCAAAGCAAAAGAAACCACCCCCCTACACATCCAGCATACTCTAGCAAGATACACCAAGTTCTTGCTTCTTCACAGATAAAAGTCACCAAAGTGACAGGCTGTTATCTGTGCATTAAAACGGTATTTATTCCTTTAGCACAGCACTAAGATACCCTCCTTGGGCTAAAAATAAAGCAAAACAAACCAAACAACCTCTAAACCCCACCAACAACATCCACCACCCCTAAGGTAAATCAAACTGCTCCTTCAAAGACTACCCACTGATGCCTTCTTGCGGACTACATGCATTTTAGAAGCAGACTGCCTGGGTGTTCTGTACGGTAGCAAGTCTGTTGCCAACGCTCACCTGAAGAGGCTGCAATAGGATCCTAAATTATATATTCTTCCTTAGTGTAATCACAGTATCTGAGGTGTTTCAAAACAAGGTGTGTAAGGTCTTGCTGCAAGTTTGAGCTTGCCAAGGGGCTTACTACATGCATATCCTGGAAGCTGAGTGCATGAATGTATGAGAAAACACATGTGCATAAATTCATAATACAGCCTGCTACAGGGAGACATTTGCATAACTATTAGGTGAAAACCAAGGTCCACTATTTAGCAAAACTATTCACTACCACTTTTCCTTCCTTTCATCAGCTATGTTCGCTGAGAAACAAAACTCATGGCAAACACAAGAGTGGAACAAGAACACATGCCTGGTTAGAGATGCGTCCACACCTCTGGAGGTCATTTCCCGATGTCATAGCAATGGTCGTGGCAATAGCTGGTGGTGGGCTTGTTTTGAGGCTGTTGCAGGTACAAATCAGTTGAGAAAAAGCTTGCAGAAGGTCAATCCTGAGTTTCACAAATCCACACTGAAAGCTCAGCGGATTAAGTGGTGTACTGGCAGCCTGAAACACAGCAATAGGAATGTTGGCAATCTAGGTCAAAAGCAACCATGATAAAAGAACGTTGCAATCAATGGCACCAAACTGTCTCATCCCACAGCTGAATTCAATTCTAAAAGCTGCTGGTTTTAAACACATTCAAGAGATTTGCTCAATTTAAAATCATACTGAATATAAAAACACAGAAGCAATTATTAATCCCTATTTCAACTGTATCACCCTTGTAACAAATGTGACTCAAGCTGTTACAATGCTATTGGGGCACATATGTCCTCTTTTACCAAGGTCAAGCCATTCATCAGAAGACATTAGTTCAGACAGTCCTTATCCGTAAGAGTGAGCACACTGAACTATAAAGGAAACACAAGGACTGACAAAGTGATTCCCTGCATCAGCCAGAGAAGAAGGAACTGGCTGAAGTTACCTGCAGCAGGAGGAAGGGGCAATAACCTTGTGCATTTTGTGAAATGGAACATTACAAAGGCGCTCAACCTTGCGTTTGATGCAGATAGGAGAGAGAGTTCAGTGACCACTAAGAACAGTAAATAACAGAACTCCACGAGGGCAGACATGCTGTGGTTGTTTAGAAGATGCAGTCCTGTGAAACTCTTCCCTAAGACTTTATCTGATGCGTGAAGCATCTGTGACACCTCAGGACACCCAAGGCGGGGGTAAACTGCAGCACCCAATATTTCATACTAGTTAGGCCAGAAATCCACTGATTTTTCTTACACTGCTGGATTTCGAGTACACTTTTTTCTTTAGGAGGGGGAAAAGCCTTCTGTAAAACAAAGCACTAGGACCATCTCTTACTCAGAGAATGGCAGCATGTTAAACCCATGCACATCATCTCCTGTACTTCTCATTCGTCAACAGAAAAGGTTACTGCTGAAAGCAGGAAGTTATACCCCATTCCAAAAACCTTATGAAGATCCATTTCTTTGCCAACAGGAAAGCATCAAACTCACAAAACATCTAGGAACTGGCTCACTACTGACTAAAGAGAAGAAACACCAGCCAATTGCAACCACTTTAAACTACTGAGCTAGATTTCAAGCAAATAAGGCTACTTCAGCCCTTCCTACCTACTCCTTTGCTTTCTCCTCTCCAAGGGCATTAAAAAAACCAGAAGAGATGCCTTTTGAATGGAAATTGTTCAGCTGATTTTGCAAGGGTGGTATCAGAAAACCCTCTCTAGGAGACCTCGCTGCACTGCAATTGCTCCACAGAGACTACAGGCTTTTATAGACAGTAAAGTACCAGCACTTAGAGCAGAAAATCCAGACATTTTTAGTAACACAAATCGGACTTGACTCTTGCAAATGGAAGACAAGCTTGTCTCATTAATACTCAATTTACCTTATCTGCTGCCCCTATAAGCCATGGGCAATCAATGAGTTACAATTCCTTCTAGAAAATGGCAGAGTTCTTTGGCTCAGCCAAGCTCTTCAACAGCACCACTTCTTATCAACGTATGTGGAGTTAATACTTCTTAATCAGTGGTTATTTTGTGCTTTGTTCAAGTTCTGTATCTTCACTAGACTGCCAGCAATGAAAAAAAGCACAATGCTACCAAATCAGACGCATGTTTTGTGCAAGAAAGAGCAGATCCTAGTCAAAAATCACTAGCTATACAAGCAAGTACACAGAGAGACAGATGGGGACTGTGTTCAATCTGCTCCACAACTGCCCTACCCCCAGCATCCATAAAGTAATGGGACTTCTTCCTCAAGTGGACTAACTCAGGTGACAGAATGTGTTGCACAGAGCAGCGCAAGACAGTTGCATGTCTATCAAGGCATGAGAAATCTTTTGACGAGTGTTTCGTCATTGCTAAACTGGGCTGAGTGAACATCTACAACAGATTTACTCAGACAGTGTCTTCCAGCTACAAAGTGGACAGCTACATAAGGCTCATCGTACGCACTAACAGTGCCCACAGTACCAACAGTGCAGTGCTGAGTCATGCCCTACACTGAAACAGTAGCAACACTAAAGCTAAACTCAGAGGGAAGAGACAGCAAAGGTCTTCAGCAGTAAGACTATCATGCACATTATACTACGCTTCCCTTTGAGATGCTGGGTGCTGCAGATGCAAGCAGTGAGTGGCTCCTTTTACAACTGGTACACACAAGGTTAGGAATCTGTTCAGAGTGATGCAACAGCTAGCTATAAACCCCACTTCCTCTTCTCTAGCCTTCAAAAACCTGTACTTACTCCTCTGGACCACAACAACCCACAAGGAAGGTACTGCACGCAGCAAAGCACTACGTGCAACCAGGAAATGAAGTCAGCAGGGTTGATGAGGACAGGAATCCTTCAACAGAAAAAACCCAAACCCTAGGGAAAGGCTCAAATTAAATTACTGACTCACAGAATGACCTATTGAAGCCAGTTATTTTCCTGCCTCTATTAAATATTAACATCTAATTAGATGAGGTCTCCCCTTCCGTGTCTTTTAGACATTAAAGAAACCTTGAAATGTAAATTACAAGCCTTGTTCACTCAGCCAACAAGGTAAAGACAAATACTTCAGGAATAGTAGAGCTTCCTCTCAGAAGGCAAAGGTGTAAAATTCACATCCTTCCTGCCTCTTGAGGAATATTTATTAATGAGCAGTAGTATCTGAACCTTGTTAAACAATAATATCTGGATTGTCAAAGCACCTGACAGTTCCAGTAACTGAAAAAAAACCCAGCCTAATTCAAAAGACAAAGAACTGCATGTAAAGATTCCTTCATGGAAACTAAAATATGAAATTATTGTGTGAAGCTGGATTGTCTTTCATTAAGAAGCAACTTCACAGTAAGAGCTGGTCCATATTCATTAATGGGGTTTTTTGTTAACATTCTCAGCCATCACAAAGCCTCCTGCTATTTTCACCACTCCAGAAAAACAGAAAGTATCTGCAGAAAAGCAGGTACCATCTGAATTCTGCTGATCTGACTGTTCTCCCTCCTCCTAGTAAACTGGTGCTGCCTTTTTGTTAGGATTTCACAGGATTACATTGTCCAATAGAAAGCAACATGAACTCAGCAGGAGGGAGGAAGACAATTAAATCCTTCTCCGTATCTTGAGAAGATAGCAGCCAAGGGAGACAAAGTCCCAGGCTTGACTACTACAATAGTGTTTATTCAGACAAAACAAGGAGTGGCAAGTTTTAAGTGCTGTGACTTTAAAAACAGACGTGTCTTGTGTCTGTGCGACCATATCACAGGATTTGATCAAGGCAGGAAGGGGTGGTGGTGATGAAGTCTAGCTAATCACACTTGGCTGAGCTACAGGATCTTCTCTCTGCAGGTGCAGTGTGTTACAACTGGCTCTTCCCTGCAGTCCTCTCAGAGTCTGGCACATGTCAAAAAACTTCAGAATTTTAAGAACAGAAACCAAACAGATCAGCGACTGCAGTGATAGGACAAGGGGTGATGGGTTCAAACTGAAACAGGGCAAGTTCAGGTTAGATCTAAGGCAGAAGCTCTTCCCTGTGAGGGTGCTGAGGCGCTGGCACAGCGTGCCCAGAGAAGCTGTGGCTGCCCCATCCCTGGCAGCATTCAAGGCCAGGTTGGACAGTGCCTTGGGCAACATGGTTTAGTGGAAGATGTCCCTGTTCATGGCAGAGGGGTTGGAACTAGATCTTAACCTCCTTTCCAACCCAAACCAGCCTGTGATTCTATGCTACAGCATACAGAAAAATCATCACTAAAGTATATCTGTGCTAACCGTCAGTGATGCTATTCCTTTGTGATAGGATTTTAAAGCTTCAGCAATGCAAGACAGTGCCGAGCTGTAGTTGTCCTCCTGCAGACCTGTCAGACACTGCTCTGCGTGGGAGAACTCCTTCAAGCTGTTCAGCCAGAAGTAGAAGTGTTCTGATGCCACTTGAGTGAGCAGGCTTTGATACAGTTCTCTGGCCATGTCATGGTTGCCCTGCAACGACAAGGATGTTTTTAAGAGAGGACATTCATGAAGGCTGTGCATTTCTATGACACAAATATACATAAGAGAACAGTAACATCTCCACAACTACTCTAATGTTAGAAACAGTGACATTTCTTTCAATCATTTGATCATGACAGTCCTAACAATAAATAAGAGCACAAATGCTTATTTTATGGAAATAGCAGCCTGTGTATCTACTTATCTATATGTATATATATTTATACTCAATAAGTGTAGTACTTACTTACACAAGGTAATTCAACAATATGAGAAACAGATACTAAAATTTACTTTTATGACAGCATCTCATACTAGGGTTTCTACATCATTCTAACCCCACCTGTGAAAAGGGAAACAGTATCTTTTCTTCCCTTTTATCACATTGAAAAGAGAAGCACACATCAGGATGGCCTATACCACCTTCTGAAGAACAGCTAGACAATGCAGATTAGGCATGTGCTCAAGAAAGTATCGGACCGTTACTTCCTTTCCAAATACTTCAAAAAACAAGTGAAAAACCATCCCAGTGGGATGACTACCCTAAATGCCATATATTTTACTCAGCATTTCAGGGAATTAAGATGGAAGTTTCCAAATCCCCCATTCATTTCCTCCTCCCAAGTCCTACCATGTTCCTTATTTTCTTTTTCCAGTTCAAAGAAGTCACTAGCACCCTTCCAACTGCACTAAACCATTTTCCTCCAGGTATTTCACTTACCATTCTGGAAGCCTGCCTAGCTATCCTGTAGGCTGTCCATCCATTGGAGGCATTCTCCAGCTCCTGTTTGATAACAGTTTTGATTTCTGAAGATAAAGCTTTCTGGCTGGAAACAAATATCACTGTGGCGAGAGAAACCTAATAAAGAATGGTGAGGAAGAAGGTTATATAGCAGGAGCTAAATGAAAAAGGAAAGAAAAAGCCAGTTCTGTTTCCTAAGCTACCAGAAATGACCTGCTTGATTTTAGACTCAAAACTACATAGAAGATACATAACCATTTTAACTGAGGAACTTCTCAGTCATGTATCTTTTAAGTAGTTATTTAAGTAGCCTCGTACTTGGAGATGAAAGTCACTTTCATTTAAAGAATCTTTACTGTGGCTTTTAACTGAGATGTTTCAAATGCAATGAATGAAGTAACAAGAATCTTGTAATTTCCTTCTTAAAATTCAAATTCATTTCCAAACAGACACAATAAAAGCATTTTCTTATCTCTTAGAGTGTATTAAGTCATGTGCATGAGAGTTACCAGACATGAAGTGAGCTAACTGCCATTTTGCTTTTCTCTAACCATTATTTTACAGATATCCCATTAATTTCAATAGCTGGATTTGTCTAAGCAGTGCCACCTGCTGGAAAACCTAATGGAATACACTTACAAATACAGTTCAGCTCCAGCCATGAGGTATTTCAACACTGAATGTATGCCATCAGAAGTTAAAGCACAACTGAAAAGAGTGGCTATAGCCTGGCACATCAACTCAGACATAACAAATTACTTAGCTGGCTTTCTAATAAAATCAATCCACGGTAATCTGCACAGATGTTGTTGCAGGGCCTGGAGCCCAAGTGTGATGGGGAAGGGATGAGGGACCTGGGGGGTTCAGGCTGGAGGAGAAGGGTGAGGGGGGACCTTATCACTCTTTACAACTGCCTGACAGGAGGATGGAGCCAGGAGGGGCTGGGCTCTGCTCCCAAGGAACAAGGGCTGGGACTAGAGGAACCGGCCTCAAGCTGCCCCAGGGCAGGTTTAGATGGAGCTGAGGAACAATTCCTGCCCCAGAGGGTGCTCAGGCATTGGAACAGGTTGCCCAGGGCAGGGCTGCAGTCACCGTCCCTGCAAGCGTTCGCACACCGTGGAGACAAGGCCTCAAGTGCCATGGGTTAGTGGTGGCCTTGGCAGGGCTGGGGAACAGTTGGACTTGGTGAGCTTAAAGGGCTTTTCCAACCTGGTTGATTCTATGACTATAAATCTAAGGCCTGTTTAGCAGAAGGAAGTCTTACCAAGAGTTCCTGTTTTTTATCTGTGGCAGATTGTCCAATTAATTTATAGAGGTCCATCAGGTCTCCTAGCATCCCATCTGCTAGGACAGGCAGCTGCATGGCAATAGCTGCTAAGCAATGGCACATGAGAATCCTGGCAGCATCCTGGGCGCTGTGCAGCTGGGTCAGCAGGGATTCAACTACTGACTGGCTCAGGTGAGGACGGCACTTGACCAGCTTCACCATGCAAGTTAACGTGATCTGCAACTCACAGGACCAACAGGTACAATAAGCACAATGTCTACTTAAAACTAAAAAAGCCAGACACACTTATCTGCAAGTATGGTTGCAGAAATAGAGAAGACAAATTCAAGAAATACTGATCTTTCTCACACCACCAGCCTTTACAGGAAAATAACCAGATAAAATGACCAGGAGCAGCTTATGAAGTGGGAAAATTAAAATAACAGTTTAGAGAAGTGTTATAATCATGTACATTGCATCCCCATCTCCAAAGAGCAAGCTCTCTCCGATATTCTTTGTCCTCCAGAGACACCTCCATGCCATGTTCAACTTTATGTTTTATTACAGCTGGTCCTCTGAGAGGAATATTAGGGGATGACAATAGCAATATCACCTTTAAGGTTGCCTGAGCTCCTGGACTGTCATCTTGACTACAAAGAACAAGAAGAGCTTCTAAGCCAAAAACTGCATCTTGCTCCAAAGGCAGAAGATCTAAGAAAAGAAAGCCAGAGTAAGTTAGCTCTCAGTCACATTTTCTGACCACAGGTGCTATAACGTTTGGACTGGTGTTGCATTCATGACCAGTATCTTCCCAATACCTCTGCCTCACCTTATTTTGATTAGAAACGATTCTGCTATTCCATATCTCAGGTAACTTATCCTGCAGTCACACCAACTGGGGCATTTGTAGAGTGTAAGCCTCTGGACCAAGGCTTCTAAATGCCCTGTTACTCTTTTGCAACAGGCTTTGTGCAAAGAGTTTTCAAAGGCTGACAAACAATTCTAAATCAAAGATGGAAATTTTCTAACCATTCATAAAATCATACAGAGTATTCTCTGCTAGATTATAGGCCCCGTTCTCCCAAACCAGCATGAAGGATCAGACAGATCTACAGACAGGTTCTAAGACACGACCAGTTAACACATGTTAAATGCATAAGCCTGACTCTAAACAGACACATTTCACTGTCCTTGCTTTCATTTACCTTTTTCTTGACAAGAGGCTGATATATTAGTCAGAATTCTCACACCATGAGCTGCAATGCCACGGTTATTATGGTAACAGCACTCCTGTGCCAGTTTTACTAAATCAAATGACCTCGCAGTTGTAGCTGCTGCTCCTAAACAAAGACGAGGCAAACAGGACATAAATCACCAAGGTCCATAATTACACCACAGATCTCTTCAAGTACATTTCTACAGAAAGCCTACATTGATTTAGGATTATTTCTTTTCTTATGTTTAAAGGACAGGATGAAAGCATCTCTTTCTGCACGCACAGAGGCTCTCCCTCCATTCCTGAAGACTATACAAGTTAGAGATAAGAAAGAACATTTGGGTCTAAAGGCTGATGTTTCAGGGACTCGGAGAAGTATTGCCTTAAGAATTATTATATCTCATTAAAAAAGCTGGTGAACATATTAATTATTAAGACACGCCAGAATGACTGAAGAGGATGTACTATTTTTCTCTGTTTCTGCAGCCCATGTAGTTGGGCTTGTAATGACTCATTAGGGCAGTCTGGCTTTTGAGAAGAAAAAGAAAACCATGTGATCATCATTTTAAGAACAAGACACCCTGAATCACTTTTAAATACCTGCTCTATTTCTTCAAAATACAGTCACAAGGCAGAAAGGTTCACCTGGTACTGAAGCAGGTCATTCCCACAAATGTGGCAAAGCTTCACTGAGCCAGGATAATATGCCAGCCCACACTCAACACCATTAAGTCTTCATGCTACTCAAAAACTATGCAAATCCATGGTTTCAAAGCAGAACGCAGGACAGCCACTTGGGAGGCATTACATTTCTTCATTTGATGAAGAAAAGTTGAAGGATCATAGAATCAACCAGGTTGGAAAAGACCTTTAAGATAACCAAGTCCAACCATTACCCCAGGATAGCCAAGACCACCACTAAACCATATCCCTGAGAGCATATAAGACCCAAAGGTAAGAAAATCTTTCATAAAGCACATTAACCACAAAATCGAGAAGAAAATCTTAGACCATGACTATGCATGGGTATACAAATATCCCATTTCAAGTTTTCATGTGATGAACACATTCAGACTCTCACCTAGTATCCTGAAGTTCAAAACCAGTTTAAGAACACACTACAAAATACTTAGATGAGACTGATTATCAGCAGACAGACAGGTCAAAGCATCCAAAATGCCAAAGATAATCATATGATCTTGTTTTCTTACCTGGAGCAGTGCTGAAGTACTGTTTAATGGCAATGGTCCCCGATAACACGGAAAGAACAGAGAGCATGCCCAGCTTCAAGCTGTCATAAGGAGTGTGAAGAGCAGATTCACAGAGTGCCTAAAGAGTAGCAGGAGAAAAGACCCAGAGGGAAGGAAGTCCCATGAGTTACCTGTATTTAAAGTTTAGTTGCACTTGGCTGTGAAGTTTTGAGAGTCAAAACAGACTATACTGAAATCAAAATTAGAAGTCATGTCCTGAAGCATCTGTTTTAGTAGTAGACCTAGAACATGGCTTAGAGAAAAAGGACACAGGGTTTCATATGCTAGGAAACACCAATTCTAAGTCACTTCTTACTTAAAAAATCAGTTGCAAAAATGTTATCAGTTCTCACTGATCAAATATCGGTGTAGATGTTAAGACAGTTCTCCAGTCTTAGAGACATACATCAGTATTTTGCCTTGTAACAGTTTGTTTACCTCCAAAATTCTTCTTCTGGAAAGAATCCTGCAACTAATTGCAAATTTCCGTAACAAACTATAGCTTAAAAGAATGTATCAACCTGAATATTTTCTCTGCTCCACGTATGTGGTGTCTTGTTGGCCAACAACTTTAAGTCTTGGATTGCAAGCCTCTTCACAGCCTTCCTGGGGTCACTCTTTAAGTACTGCAACAAAAGCTGGATCTGCAACAAAGTAAATTCACTGTTTAAGAGAGATGCTACTAGAAGGAAGGTCTTTTTAAAGGTACTTGCGAAGCAGTTTTGAGCATACTCAGCTAAAACTAACTTGCCATATCTGTCCGACTGCTCACCACGTGGAAAAGCCACTGCTCAGGCTGTAATGCCACGGCATTACATTTTCCCATGCTGCTCTGCTTGTTCGAACATCCTTCTCTATCTTCTCTCACCCCGCATACCTGAGAAGCCTTGAAAGCTGTTTTGACACTCTCAGAACTATCATAAAGTATCTCCAAGAAGCTCAGTAAAAAACCTTATACTGTTGTGATAATGCTCCTAGTAACTACTCTGGGATTTGAAGCTAATTTGGGTGGCTGCAGGTAACAGACAGCAACACAGACATCTTCTATGTAGTTGTCAAAAACAACCCCTGAAACCCAAACACACCCAACTCCTACCCACCCCCTTTGAAGCCTTGACCTCAAATTAAATGACACTTAACTGCATGCCCCTTGTGGTGTGCTTTTCCTGGAACTTCACAGAGATGGAAAGATGGAATAGCCAGCACATGAATAAGCATGAATGTGCTGGCCATGGTTTTGCTTTCCATCCCCACCCTGGCTGTATCACTTTTAAGCAGCATTGGCTGTTCTGTTACAGAAATACAGCCTAAATCACCACTCTTACCTCATAAAGGTAATAAATCACCACTTTTTTAGTAATAAAAACACCCAGAAAAGCCTATAAAGTGTTCTAATGTTATTTCAGTTGGCTTAGATTAGGTACTATTGAAACATCCTCTGAAATACAGAAATCAGCCACATCAAAAAAGAAGTTTCAGACAGACTGATTTAACAGTAACAGACACCAGCCTTTCATAGCTGTACAGGACGGAAAGAAAGCAATGACTTTCATGACTACAAGGAACAGTTAGTCTCAAATGTCACTGTGTTCAGACCTGCTACATAAATCATGTCAACAAAGCACATTATCAGAACATAGAAGTATTGTATATTTCTATCACTGTTTTCCCACAACCTTGGTTTATAGTCCTAAATTATAGGCACAGATTCAACCTCCTCAGAGTTCTTCAAGAACTACATTTTTAAAATGCACTCTTTGCTACTGAAATATTCCTTTGCTTGCATGCAAGGAAGGCAAAACACACACCCAGGACCTGAGAGAATGCACAGTAGTGAGAAGGGAAGCCTGGGTTCTACAGGTAAAGTTGACATTCAGAGTAGGTCAGCGTTGATGTCAAGGCCCTATCTGATTTCAACCTCAATTGTTTTAAAGAAAGACAGGTCATGACCTGTAAAGAAGGGTTCCTGTGTTTGATGGGGTTATCTGGAAATAGGACCAGAGAGGGCAAAAAAAACGAAAGCAGCAGCAGTTTTCAGGGTGTTCTTTCTCTATAGCACATAAGAGCAACCACCCCAGCACATCCATCAACTTATTTTCAGCATCAGCTAGAATCTGAGGTCTTTTAAATGTACTTTAAGTTGAAAGACGTAATTAAGAAGAATTACCTGCTTAGGAATGTCAACCAAAGAAGAAGCAGCAAGCAGAGTAAAGGTGTGCAGAGTAACAATGACCATCTTGGTAGAGGGATATGATGTTACCAGCTGCTGGAGCAGCTGCCGGGAGCTGGAGGCCAGGCTAGCATCGTGATGCATGTGCTGTAGAATAGGGATCAACTTCAATTTCAAGTCCACAGGTGTGGCCAAACCTGCAACAGGGAAGAGAAACACAGGCAGTGTTAGTCCTTTGTACCGGCTTTTGGCACTACTGAGGCACAACTATGTCTGCATTGCTACCACTGCTGACTGCCAAATAACTGATCTACCGGCATTAAGGACAGCAGTACCAAGCACTTCCACACTTGGACACAGGGGCTTGGAGCATCCTGCTCTAGGGTGAGGCGTCCCTGCCCATAGCAGGGGGCTGGAACTGGGTAATCTTAAGGTCCTTTCTAATTCAAACCATCCAATGATTAACTCACCTGAAGCAACCTGTGCTAGGCTATGCAAGTTTATTCATCATGCTATAGATGAGCTTTCACTCTTTAACAAACAGGTGTTTTGAGAACTTAGATTTTAAGAGGATGTAAGAGCCAGGCATTAGATTAATGGTTAGCTAATTTAATTAAAACCAGGAACCATTGGAGGATAAGGGCAACAGCGTCTAATATTTACATAAGGATAATAAAGAATTCTCAGGGAAATTAGGTTTTCCCTTTTGTCACTCAATATCACATATACCTTGTATCATCTCACTGATTTTATTACATATGCCAGCAGCAAAATCCCTGTAGAGAAAAGACAAAGTATCAGGTGAGATAAATACAACAGGAAAATCATTACAAATTAAACTCAATTGAACTACCAAACACTGTGCTTTAACAATAAAAGCTTTCACAAAAGAGCACTTGCTAAGATCTAGGTTCTTTTAGAAACCCTGCACACGGGCATGATCAATAAGCTTCAAGAACATGTCGAAGTGACAAGCAGCACTATGTTTTGTTCCAGAATATGATTTACATAAAACAATCATTGATTAAAGCTGCTATTCCACTCTGCATTCCCATAGTTATGTGCTTTCCATTACTGTTTTAGAAAAAAGAAATATCTGTTAAACTTGTGCTCAGATTTCTTTACAGTATTGTTATTCCACACAATTAAATGTTTTGCTAAAAATTACATGGTTGGCACTACCAAAGGTTTGTGAATGCCAATGCTAATGAAGTTTCCACTCTCTGTGATTTGAAAAACTGAAAACAGAAAACACATCTTACTTTGACTGTGCAGAAAAATTGGCAGCAGCAAATATTGCAGCTTCGACTTCCACATTATCATGGGAATCCAAACTTTGACGAATACTGTGATGTGCATTCTTCCTTTCTGGAATGATAGATGCCATGCTGCCCAACATCCTACAGAGAGATCACAGAAAAATCAGGAAGAACACTGATCGTGGAGAAATGCAAGATGAAACCAAACAGAAACGGAGAATGACTGGTTAAAAGACTTTTGATACAGATATGTTTGTTTCTGTAATAGATATGGATGAGCAAAAACAGAATCACAGAATCAACCAGGTTGGAAAAGCCCTTTAAGCTCATCAAGTCCAACCGTTCCCCAGCCCTGCCAAGGCCACCACTGACCCATGGCACTGAGGCCTCGTCTCCACGGCATGTGAACACTTGCAGGGCCGGTGACTGCAGCCCTGCCCTGGGCAGCCTGTTCCAATGCCTGAGCACCCTCTGGGGCAGGAATTGTTCCTCAGCTCCATCTAAACCTGCCCTGGGGCAGCTCCATCCTCCTGTCAGGCATTTGCAGAGAGCAATAATGCTAAAAGCAGGCATATAATTAAAAGGTAACAAGTTTTGTCATGTGGGTTATAGCAGTGGTTTAATAAAACATGAATTACAGTTTGATACCTTTCACCTTGAAATGGGCACAGTGAGAAACATCCCACTATGGCACTAAGAACAAGTTTCTTTAAGGTGCTTTTACATTCAAGCTCTGGTATCAACACAAGAGATTTAATGCTGAAGTGCACCGATGGCTCTTTTCAGACACACATGAAGTACACATTATGGGATATAAAATCAGAAATGAGGCAGCAGAGGGGGATAAAAACCCCCACAATATTTAAAGAAGCGTTTCCACCATTTCTAACTCTCTTCCCAATTCAGGCCACAAAACTAAGTAAATGACAAATCTCTGAACACTCAGCAGTTTCTACCACATGCTAAGAAAGCAAAGTTTCCAGAGCGTTACCGTGAGCAACCAAGTATGTGGTTTACATCATTTGTTTCCAAGATCTTCTGCTGACGTGAGATAAAGTTATTACTGGGAATAGTGCATTACCTTTTGTGTAACTGCTAAAAAAAGGAGTGAATCAGTCTATACTTTGCTAACAAATATCTCAAAGGCACTTTTCAGACAAGCTGAGCACAATTAATGAATCCAATTCCTCTAGAACAAATGCAGGATTTGCACTGATGGTACTTTTTGCAAGAGTTCTAAGCAAGTATTTACACACAGTTATCTAGCACTGCAATTCCACAGGCACAGAGTTGTGTTTGAGAAGATCTCTCTTCCAGCACATTCTTCCTTACTGACACTACTTAAGGAAGACAAAAACAAATCAACAAGGATTTTCAGCTGCAACTGCCATTTTAACCTTTCACTCGATGCATCCCATGAATTGGTTTGTAATTTTAGTCTTCTTCAAACTTGGCAGATTTCTGGGGCTTCTGACAGTCTGTAAAGACAGACCTCTATACTCGTCAACAACTGTAATCTTCCATGAGAATACTGAAGTGGAACCACAATAAAACATGGAGATATGCTGTAATTACAGATTTCTGAAACACCAGAGCATGAAAGCATAACCTCAAAATACTGAAAGGAGAAAGAAATGGACACAGGAGCTCATCAAACAAATCCCTGTTAATGTCTCCCATCTTTCAACAGTGAAATCAGTAACAGTTCTAGATGGATCGAAGAAAAGAATACAAAGGGAGAAAGAAAGGTTCCATCTTCACATTTGAATTCACTTGCACAGGAGCTGGAAGAGGCAGTTAAGATAATAATGTTGCACACTGTTAGACACAGGCACCAAGGCGGCAGGACAGTGACATTAAAAGACAGCTTCATTTTATTTGTTTCTTCATATTATTGCAGGAAGTCCAAAGCAATCAACAACACAATGTCACTTCTTTCGAAGTTACTGACCAGAGACCAGCAAGCAGTAAACTTCTAGGGCAACCATTAATGAAATACAGGTGGAAGCATAACAACTGACATGTAAGGAAGCACTTTCCTTTTGGCCCTGGCCTAACTATATCATAGGCAATATAGGACATATTACATCCAGCTACTCTCTGGGTTATGCATAAAAGAGATCAATTTTTCTTCTCAGGACACAAAATTTCAGTGCTGCAAATCCTGGTTTGCCCAAAGCCATCCACAAACCTCTCGCCATTGCCAGCGGTTAATAACCTTCTTCTCCTGATCTCAGATCTTTATCATTCACCATCATTAAAGACAAATGTCTTAGCTTTTAACTCTATGAGCAACGTAGAAAACACCTCCTAAATTTCATTGCCAGTAGTTTGCTCCTCCAGACCAGCACACTAAGAACATTAGGTTCATTCATGTCATTACATACCGAAGTGTAATGGCCCGAGCAACTGGATCATTGCTGTGAATTACTGAGAAAACTCTTTTGACGAACTCATCCACATTTAGGATCTTCTCTAAGTGCTTCTCACTCTGCTGAGTAACTTTCAGCACACAGAGCCTCAGGAAGTTGTTTCTGTTAGGAGACACACACATTTCTTTATCAGGCTGCTTCATAAGAAATATTCAAGCACTCTAAATACGGAAAGGATCATAAAAACCAGAACAACCTTCCAAGAGTAAATTAAAACAAGGAAAGGTCTATCCTTTAGAAACACTGTATTTGAGAATAAAAAAGAGACTATGGCCACACTACTGTTTTATCTTCTAGTATAGGTACTGTCAAATTCAGCCCCAGTTTCAGGGAAATTAACTCACTGACCCCAGTTTCAGTTTGAACCCCTCACCCCTTGTCCTATCACTGCAGTCCCTGATGAGGAGCCCCTCTCCAGCAACCCTGTAGCCCCCTTCTGATACTGGATACCTGTTTTGTGCACACTTAGGGATAAAAATGTGCTAGAAAAGCATGTCCAGAAAAGTCTAATTCCCATTGCCAGGTGTGAGTGAATTTCTTCTCCTTCCTTGAGCTAACAGCAACAGATAACCTTGTAAAGCTATAACAAAATAGCTCCAATTCCACCACATGCATTATGTACACATCAGGCACCTGGAAAAGCTACACTTTGGCCTTTGTTATTAACATTCCTTGGGGATGGAATCTGCACATAAGATCATTCCTCTATTTATTAATTATAAATTGGAAGGTGTCTTTGGAGTAGAATTAACACCAATCAGCAAGTGAATCCTCCTGTCAGGACAGATGGAAAAGAACTGGGTCACTGATAACTCCGAGACACTTAGGCCCACTAAGGATAGAGAAAGCAAGCTTCCACCAAGCACAACTCTTCCTCAGGGTCCAGGATTAGCATGCACGCAGAAAAACCCCCACAACTGCCCAAGCTCCCGTGCAGCAGCGCTCCAAGACCCAATACACTGCTATAGATAAAGACTGCCTGATGCTACTTACCCGACTCTGAACACATCAGCCAACTTCAGGAAAGCTGAATTAATGAGAATGGGGAAAGGGTATTTCTGGAAGAGCCTGGGAAAACGAACGACGGCTTCGCACTGCTCCCCGAGCTTCCCAGACCTCAGACCTAAGCGACACATCAACAATCACTGCAGATACCGACACTCCTTCCCAGCCAAGCCGCTCTCCACCTCCCGCTCACGGTACGAAACCCAGCTCCCGGTACCTGGGGACCGCAGGCCGAGACAACACCGCCCTCAGAGAGCGGAAGCCGACGACCCACACGGCAACCTCACAAGGCAGGAAAGCACAACCCCGCGCGGACTCACCTTTGTCCAGCTCCATGAGGGCGGAGTTAGCGTCCAACTCCTGTTCACCATAGCCCGCATCGGACAGGAACGACTTGCCGCTGCCAGCCATACCGACCGACTCACCGGAGGCGGTCACCACCCCACTTCCGACGCAGCAAAAGGCGCGTTAGCAAACACCCATCGGCACAACGCGTAAGCACACGCGTACTACCTCAGGCGCGTAAATACAGGACAGGTAGCGCATGCGCAGTACAACAAGGACGCCAAAGCAGGCGCAGTACCTCAGGGTAGCAAACCGCATGCGCAACAGCAAAACCCAGGGGAAAAAAAACATGCGCACTAATTCAAGTGCTTTAGGGCATTCGCAGTAGCTCAGATGAGCAGTAGCTCAGGTGTCCCGGAGCATCTGAAGTAGCTCTGGCGACACAGCGGATATGCAGTAGCTCAGGATTGCCGCGCATAAGCAGTAGGACAGGCTGTCTGCGCATGCGCAGTGGGTCACGGTGGCCACGCATGCGCAGTAGGTCATATAGCCCGCCACGGTTTTTAGCGCATGCGTAGTAGCGATGTAGCTCTGGGGCAGTCGCGCGCGCGGCCACTCGCGGAATCTGCACTCTAGCGAACAACGGTGGGAAGGGATGAGTGTGGCCAGAAGTCTCCGCCCCTTGCCGCCAGCCAATCGGAGGAAGAAGGCGCGGCGCTGAAGGCACCTGCTGTCCAATGAGGGGCCGAGGGCGCTTTTGGCGGGCCGGGTGGTTGGCGGGAGTTGGCTCCAGGACGCGGGTTCGGTCGCTGCCGGACCATGCTGTGCCGCGCTCTGCTCCGCCGCGCCTCGGCCACGCCGCACCGTGAGTACCGCGGCTGAGCCCCGCACCTCGCCGCTGCCACCTCGGCACCGGCCGGCGGGACCGGGGCTCCCCGGGCGGCGTCTGGTGCGGTTACGGTCTCGTCTCGTTGTGTCGTTGTAGGTCGGTGCCCGCCGCTTCCTCTGCAGCACCTGTTGGACAGCCTCCAGTGCCTGCGGGAAGATGACCATCTCTCTTACGGGGAAACGGGAATGCCGGTCCCTCCGTTCGGCTGCGCCTTCTCGACAGGTGAAGTCATCTCCGAAAGGACTTCCTGGGGGCTAGGGTCAGGGCACCGCTGTCTGCTGCTGTTTTGTGTGCGGGGGTTTGTGGTTTTCCTTCTATTTCACTGGTTGATTTCAGAGTTTCTTGTTTTATAGTGGGCTGGGGATAGCATCCTTGCACTCGGATGTGATATAAACTGGATCCTGGTGCTCCTAGATATCCTGGTGGAATGTGTTGCCTTAAAGACGCAGCTGTAAAGCATTCCTTTTAATGGCTCTTTGTTTCGAGGTGCATCCTCTTGGTGACAGCGCTAGGCTACAGAGCGGAAAAGCTGGGCTTTGTTCAGAAGAAGAGGAAACAGGCTGGAGAACAGTGCATAGAAACCAGTGGTGCATGGATGCCACTAGACCCACATGCAGCATTTCCCCATACTAAATGCATGATGAATGGTGTATATAGAGGGCAAAACTCATTTGTAGTACTCCAAGTTTGGGGGGAGCTTAGTCCAAGGCAGTTCCTTCTTTTGCAGCTCAGCTCCATCGAAAGTGCTGGAGGTTGGAGATGATAAATAGTATAGATACACAGAACTGTAACTAGAGACCTCTTACAGCTGGTGACAGAGGGCATTGCCACAAAAGCTGCTCCTGGAGCCATTGGGTTGCCCGTGTGCAGTATAGCAGCTCCTGCATGGAACAGCTAGAAAAGATGCTTGCCAATATTTCTGCATTGTCATTTAAATTGCTGTGTAAACACTGCTTATTTCACAGCCATCTATTTGCTGTGAACCTTATTTAACGGGATGTAATGTGTGTGTGGCCCTTCACAAAGAGCAGGGGCATGATTATGAATGAGTTGCATAATGCACAACTACATTTCCATTACCTCTCAGCCCCGAATATGGAGCATGTCCTGGCAGTTGCGAATGAAGAAGGGTTTGTCAGACTGTACGATGCTGAAGCTCAAACTCCCAGCAAACACATCTTTAAAGGTAAGTGTTGTGCAGAACGTGATCTGTGTTTGGTGTGAGAGGCACCTGGCTTACTGCAACCAAGGAAAGCTTTCTGCAAGTCGTTTAAACACAAATGTGGGCAGTACTTAAATCCCTTCGTACACTTTGCTGAGTCTTCCTTACAAGGAGCGACAGCAGCGGTAGGTGAATTGTCCTCTTGTTGTTTTTCATGCCTCAGGCAAGCTGCAGACAAGTTGTCTGATTTCAGTGCCTGATGTTCCTTGGCCTTCTGCAATGCACGGAACTAATCCTGGCTTTTGTTTCCTCCTTAGAATGGCAGGCTCACTCCAATGCCGTGTTTGACCTTGCCTGGGTACCAGGGGAGCACAGGATTGTAAGCAGTCATTTGCCACCTAACTTTATGCTCAAGGCTTTGGCAGCTGTGTGCAGAGAATGACAAACGCTTCTTGTATCTTCCTCTGAAGGTCACCGCTTCAGGAGACCAGACAGCCAAGGTGTGGGATGTGCGAGCCGGCGAGCTTCTTGGCGCGTGCAAAGGTCACCAGTGTAGCCTCAAGTCAGTTGCTTTTTCTAGGTTTGAGAAAGGTAAATGCTGCTCTCCTGTGTTGTCTGCTGTTTTCATCCTTTCCCCCTGGCACTTCGAGGGCTAAAAAAGGGCTTTGGAAACTGACAGTTACAAACAGCTCAGGCCAACTGAGCAGCAGCCCAGCCAGGGAAGCATTGGAACTAACTTGGAACTTCACAGCGACCTGGTGCTAACGTGTGCACCTCTCTGATCTTGGGCAAGGTTAAGATATGATACCTACTTCCATACAGAAGTGTGCAAATACTTCTTTCATAAGCAGGTTTCTCTGGAGTCGTAGCAAAAAAGAATATTAAGATAAAGGAAATTAGTTTAAAAGTACAGCAGAACAATGATTTTCATGTTCCTAGGACTGGCATCTTCTGTTGGGGCAGAAGGGCCAGAGGCACATAGATCACAATGTACTGTGGTTAGTCAATTACACTAACACTTTTGCAAGCTAATAGCACTCTTTTTTCTCTCTCTCAGCTGTCTTCTGTACTGGAGGCAGAGATGGAAACATCATGGTTTGGGATACCAGATGCAGCAAGAAAGGTAACTGGACTTTCTGATGCGTGTCCAAAAAGCCCAGTATCTCACGTAAAAATAGTACCCAGATGTACTTGTTGGACTAATAATGCTTTTGATCATAATATAGGTAACACTTCAGTTAAGGAAAGGAGGATTGTCAGATAAGAGTGTACTGTTCCAGTACAGTAAAAAGGTGGAATAGGTATTTCTTCTATAAAGAACACATTTTTTCAACAGTCTCAGATCTGCAGCATGATGTGCACGCTGGCCTGATGATACCCTGTGTGTTGGTAAGGAGATAAGGGAATACAGAATACATCCCTGTGGGCGACAGCACAGAGATGGATGGTCTGGGTGAGAGTGTTTAGGTCAGAGCCATCCATATGAGTCAAGAAAAGCTGGGAAGGCTCCTACCAGAGCAGGAAAGCAGGCAGAAAATGCATGATCAAAGCAGCTTGTGATTGCTGGGAGCAACTGAATGTATTGTGAGAACACCTACTAAATGCAGGGTGAGCTCATTCTGCTCCTGTCTTTCTGCTTCCTGGAGATGTTCCCTCCCTGGTCAGGTCATGCCCTTGTGCCTTTTCCAGTTCCCTGCTCTGTCCCAGCCATTTCCTGGCCTGTGCTGCCAGGGAATGTCTCATTCTCCCATCTGTCCCAGCTTCCCTGGCTTTTCAAACTGGCAAGTGGGGAAGAAGAGGGGCTCTGCATCGCTGAAGTGGAAAGTATAGGAAAGAAAGTAGAGAAAGTAAAGTAAAGTAGAGAAGTAAAGCAATAGGCTTCATAAGATGGGAAGTAGCAGACAAGAGGCTAAATAGAAGATTATAAAGTAGAGTGGAAAAGCACTGGGAATCTTCCTGTGAGTGCAGGTCTGCTCAGGAGGAGATGGCTGAAACCAGTGCTGCGGGCCAGGGTGCATGCTGAATACCAGCCCAAGGGGTAATGGTTTCCAAAAGGCAGCGTTAGTTTCACCGTCCATGCTAGGCTGACCTGTAGTTTTTTGCAACATATGCTCCTGTTTTCTGTTGTGTTCTTCTCATCTGTTTTGTGTGTAACTGACCGTTGTTGTTGTCAGAATACAGAGATGGCTTTGAAGGTTAGTCCCAGCCACTGTTCAGGATTTATTCCAAGCTGGTTTGTTAAAGTGACAACAAAACTGCATAGAAGCTATAATGGAGATGGCTTGGGTTTCTTTCAGATGGATTTTACAGGCAGGTGAAGCAGATCAGTGGAGCACACAATGTGGTTGACAAACAGACTCCTTCCAAACCAAAGAAGAAGAGGCAGAACCTAAGGGGACTTGCTCCCTTGGTGGTAGGTATCTGGGGTACAAACAAAATACAGGCCTCTTTTCTAGGGGCAGTGGTACTCACAGAAGTGTCCCTAAGTAATCTTCGTGAGAAATACCTAAATGCTTCCATTTGTCTCTGCTTTTTGTGTCATGGTCACTTGCTATGGCTAATTTTAGACATTGTTTAGTTGCCTGACAACCCACGGGCCATCAAATCCATCTTTGTGCAGGCACCATGTCCTGCTCTTATTTAATCTATTAAACCTGGTGATGAAGGCAGCTCTCTTACCTCTCACCTGAAAGCTATCATCTCAAACAGCTGCCCAAACACGTACTGCTCAGTGGCAGTTTCACAGGTGGGAGTGTTTGGAGGATTGTTGTGTCTTAAATGGCATCTGCTACTGCTACCTTCTCCTACCTGGCTGGAGGAGGTTTGCTCAGTTTTCACTTGGCCTTGGAGTAAGCAGCAAGACCTTGAAAGTTCTTTGTTTCCCTTTTCTTTTGAAGGATTTCCAGCAGAGTGTAACTGTGGTGCTGCTTCAGGATGAGCATACTCTTATCTCTGCAGGAGCTGTTGATGGGTAAGGAGGGAGGATACCTGCTGTTCTGCCTGTTCTGTTTGTTCTTGGTGGCGCAAAAAGATTGGGAGGGCTTTTCCCTAAGGTCACTCAGTGAGCTATAGAGTCACTATGAGGTAGAATCAAGCAGAGCCACTCTGCCAGCTTGCACTGGCAAAGTTGAATGCCACTTTTCTTCCTTACTGGAGATTGCAGCACTGGGACAAACTGTGCTTATGTGGTAAACGCTCCTTTTAGTGTCTTGGCTATGGGACAGAACAAGAACAGTTCTTACCATCTCTGTCCATTCTCGTGGACCTATGGGACCACACATAAACAGACTATTGTTAGACAGCTCTTTTGGGATGCAAGTGGGTGGTTGGTGCCTGGATATGTGTAGGCATGCTTGAGAAAATGTTGCCTTGAGTTACAAAAGATGAATTCTTTTAGGTGCCAGATCCGTTGCAGCAGCTTTGAGCTCGAGCAGACTGTCTCATTGATTAGCATGGAGTTTGCCCTCCCAGGACTCTAGGCTCCATGTGGTCAGAGGCTTTCTGATTGGCTCTCCTGCCCTTCATTTTTAAGCCTCCATAGCAGGAGTATAAAGGCACCTCTGTATTTCCTCTTACTAGTTGAAGAAAGTTGTTGTACCTTGTGTTAATTACAGAAGAGAGTGCTGTTTCCTCATCCATAGCCAGCAGATTGGCTGTTTGCTTTCAGCCCATCTCCACTCCTGTTCCATTGTGTTCCTAAGCACTGGACACTCCTCAGGAATGAGCAAGCAGGCTTCCCATGCTCTTAGAAGGTCCTGTCAGCACTGCAAAAGGAATTTTGAAGCTAAAGACACTTGTGCTTTTCTATTTCAGTGTGATCAAAGTATGGGACTTGCGCAAGAACTACGCTGCTTACCGTCAGGACCCGGTGCCTTGCAAGGCCTTTTGCTACCCTGGGACCAGTACTCGCAAACTTGGTAAGTTCCTGGAGGATGTGGTTGTTAAAGTGCAAAGTGACTTTAAGAAGTGCTGTTAGGGCCATCTCACTTCAGAATCATAGAATGGTTTGGGTTGGAAAGGACCTTAACATCATCCAGTTCCAACCCCTCTGCCATGGGCAGGGACACCTCGCACTAAACCATGTCAGCCAAAGCTCTGGCCAACCTGGCCTTGAACGCTGCTAGGGATGGAGCATTCACAACTTCTCTGAGCAACCCATTCCAGTGCCTCAGCACCCTCACAGGGAAGAACTTCTGCCATGTGTTTAACCTGAACTTCCCCTGTTTCAGTTTGCACCCATACATTAATAACTGAGGCAATTATTGATCAGACTGATGAGCTCAGCAGGGTATTTTGGTGGCCAATACCAAATTTCCAAGTTGAAGAGTGAAAGTGCCCCATGTCTGTATCATCACTACAATGATAAAGACTTGAAGAAGTTTCATCCATGTACTTTTAGAAATGGAGATGAAGGAATAATAGAGCTCTTGAGGTAGAATTTAGCTAGTTGTGTTGATGCATAAATCAGATTGAACTCTTCCTTTGCGTTTTATCTTGCAAAAACAACAGACTGGACTGGGGTTTTACATTATAATCTTCCAGAGTTGAGCATCACTTAAAGCTCTTTGTTATCAAATACAGTACTGCTCTTGTCCGTGTTGCTCTGTGCTTCTCTGTATCTTAACAACTTACAATGCTGTGGTGCAACACAGCAATTCCTGCTGGTGTGTCTAATCCCCTATCTAAACATGGTAATGGTTGAGTGGCAATCCCAAGAACATGAGGGAAATCTTCATGGAGCTGGTTGTGAAGTAATTTGCTTGTGGGGAAAGATTTTACTTGAGCCTGAACCACTGGTGCATCAGAGGATGGTTTGATCTACCAAAGCCTGAGGGTTTCTGTTTCTTTCTGATCTCTGCTTCTACAATTGGTTGTTCCTGTTATCCACTTGAAACAAGCAAGTAAATCACTTGCCTGCTCTGAAGGTGAGATTGCTTCCTAAATATGTGTTATCATAGAAACTTCCCTTCTCCAGGAAATGCTCTGTCAAACAAAGTGTACAGGGACAATCTCATACATGATAGAGATCCTTTCCCAAGTTCCCTCTCTAGGTATTTCTTTGAGAGTGCCTGTTTTCCAAACTCTTTGGGGTGGTTTTTTGTGGAGTTATTTCCTATGAAGAATTTCTCTCTTTGTCAATAGGATATTCCAGCCTGGTTCTGGATTCCACCGGTGCTAATCTGTTCGCTAACTGCACTGATGACAGTATCTACAAGTTCAATATGACAAGTTTGAGGACCACTCCAGGTAAGCATGATATCTGTGAAAAATAGATGTGTTATAGAGTGTAGAAAAGTGAGCTTCTCCCTGTGATAGAAAGAGGCAGAGACCAGATTGAACACTTAGAAAAGCTATTCCATGCTCTGTCAAAAGTTCCCTGTTACAGGGGCTGTTCATATTTTGTGATGAGCTATCCATATAAAATGAATAGCACAAAAATGTACAGAAGTGCAGATGCTGCTTCACCCAGGCTAGTGGTAACTTGCATGTTGATCCTTGTTAGCTGGTGAGGGAATGGCTAGTGTCCAGCTGCAACCCATCTGAAGCAAGTTTGAATCTACTTACTGGCAGTCACTGATGTCTCAGACTCTTGGGTATGAATCCATGTGGAGTGACCATCTGAGATGTATTCAGGTATTTTAAGGTGTCTTTTAAATGTAGCTTCTACCACAGTCCCTGGGAGAAGGCGTTTGGAGATGCTTCAGCTCCTCAGGTTACTTCAGTTCTGCATCTGCGACCTTTCCATTGGCAAGGTTATCCCACAGCCCTTGGTGCACTGGGCGGCTCTGTCACAAGCCAGTGGCTGCTCCTCAGAAGGCAGCAAGGCCAGTTAGATGCATTCCAGCTGCACACATGACTCTGTTTCCATTGCTCTTTCTCAGCCTCTCAGTTAACTGACGTGGAGTGGACAATGAGTCCTTCTGTCTGCTCCTCAGGAAGGCGGTCTGGTGGGTGGGAACGCTTCCAGAGGCCAGAAGTGCAGCAAGTAGTAAATATGACTAGCTCAGATGTTGAGGTTAACCCCAGTGCTGCTGCTGAGGTGTGGAAATACACCCACTGCCCTGTCCCTCCAAAGCACAGCACAGCACATCCCATCCTCAGACTCCTCATGGAGCTCTTCCCTTCTGTGTGCAGTTGATAAAGCCCAGCAAGCAGCCCCAATTCATCCAGCTGGATAAAACATGTGCTGCTGTTCCCGCAGAGGGCAGCGCCTGCCTGTGGGATGCTGCCTGTCTCCTCACTCAGCACCTTCTATACAGATTGTGGCTGCTTCTGTGGAGTACTGGGACAGCTTTAGCTTGCAGGGGGACGTGAGTTCATCCTCACTGTAACAGGACTTGCTGGTTGGGCTGGCTTTTAAGGGACCTGCTGTTTGGTAACCACTGCTCTGAGGGAGCTGTGGGTAAAAACTGGGGGTTGTTTTGGGGTGCTGCAACTTTTCAATGTGTGCCAAAGGCAGCTGCATGTCCTCTGGTCTGCGGGTTGCCTTCTCTACCAAAATCACTATTAAAACAGGGCTGCTAGGGGGTACTAAGTCGGGGAAATTCATTCATTCTGCCCTGCAGGGAGAATGGGACACGATGCAGCCAAGTGCTGTAGCTCCACGCTCAGCTCTTGTGCCAGCTGCCAGCTCCTTGGGTCCTCGCAATAGAGGAATGGCAAGCACTCAGGGTGATGGTTTCGAGGCTTTAGCAAACACTGCTGAGGCTTTAATACAGGCAGCGTGGCTGACATGATGCAAGTCCTGATGAAATAAAGGACAAAAGAGTAGCGAGTGCTTTTGTTGCCACCTGAGTGGAAGAAGGCCCTTGCTATGTGTTCTGTGTGACTGCTCTTAATATAGTGGGAGTGATGGTGACTGAGACAAGGAACCTTAACTGGAATAGTGGGACAACCCAGGTCTCAGCCTTCCTGTCATAGGGGTCAAGCTAAATCTTTGATGAAGCTGCCACTGCTCCCTAATGATGTGGAGAGAGTTGTTGCTTCATTTGGAAAGCCTGAAGGGCTTTCACTGAATAATGAAAAGCCAGAGCAAGGGAGCAGCAGAGCAACCACTTTCTCCAGAGGATACGTGGCTAGGCAGGAAAAGCCTGTAAGATCAGCCCTCCTTGAGCAACCGACTCCATGGCCGTGCATTGAGTAGGGCTTTTATTCACTGTGTTTCTCCCTGTTCTCTTCACAGTGGCAGTTTTCAGCGGGCACCAGAATTCAACCTTTTACATCAAATCCAGCACCAGCCCAGATGACCAGTTCCTGATCAGTGGCTCGAGTGACTGCAATGCATACATCTGGAAGGTGAGGTGGTTGGGAGAGACCCAGGTCTGCAACCCAGAGCTGCTTCTCTCTTCCATTTCACTTACTTTTCACGTTCATGTAGGACACTCCCTGCTTCCCACTCCTCCTCAAAGCAGCATGGATTTAACTCCTGGCATGTTGTGTCCAGAGTGTGTTCGTTGCTATCGAGGCTGGATGTAACTGTTTAACGTAGAACAGAGCTAACCTCCTGCCATCAATACATCTCTCATCACTGCTGCTTACTGGAAGTTGCTGATCTTAATCTGGTTTTAATGGGTATTAAAATCCTCTTTCAATCCTGTTGATTCAGCCAGCTGTGGCAAGTAGACAGACAGCTCTTGGTTTGTATTTAGCAGTATTAGCCGGAATCTAACAATTTCATTGTTTTAAAGGGCACTCTCTGCCCCCACTTCCCCTTTTTCAAGCTCTTGTTTCAGACATAGCTTTCCCTCATGTTTAATGTACAGCGGTTAAAGCGTTTGCAGTACAGCAAGGACTCAGCCATAGCCTTCATCAAAACTGAAAAGCACCATCTGACAGCCAAGAGGCTTCGTCATTTGGCACCTGGCACTGACGTGTAGGAAATGCAAATGTCACCAAGTTAATAGCAGGGACCTCAGACTAAGGCATGCTTCAAGCTCTGTTCCCCATATGGGAGCAGGATAGACTTCTTCCTGAAGCACAATAGGCAGCAGCCACAGGTGACCGACTGCCTATTTCAGGTTTGGGGGGATTTTTAGGGAATGCCTCCCTTTTTGGGAGGAGTTTGAAAGGACAACACAAACCTTTCAGAGCAGAGGGTCAGCCTGATGAGGTTGTGCTTTGAGCACGTAGTCTCTTTGATTGGAGAACTCTTGTAAGCAGCTGGGTTGCTTACTCAGTAGCAGCAGGAGTGCTGTAGCGTGGCTACTCCCATGCCATGTGGTGTAATTTTAACCTTCCTCATGCTCTGTGTGAGTTCAGCAAAAATACCCATGCAAACTTGAGTTGTGTGTCCTGCATCTGTCCCCTTTGATACTTTCGTGGAACACTGGCTGGGACTGGGATGAGAGCATTCATACATGTCATTACACCTCAAAGTTTAAGCATTAGGCATATTGAGAATGTGTTCTGGAACAGAAGGCTCCTGTTGCTATCACATATGAATGACAGATCATATTGCATACTTATTAAATCATCAGATGATTACTTTTAATCATAGTCGTGTTAGAAAGTGGGACTTGGAGCAAAACCATCTCTTTTGAGATGTGCCATATCCAGAGGCTTCTTAATTTGTTCTAAATGTTGGCAGATCTGACTCTGAAACATATGTGTCTTTTCCTGACTTGCTGTGAAAAAAACAGGGTTAGATATTGCATGAGCAATTAACGGTTAACACTGGAAAGAATCTAATGAAGAGCCCTAGCTTTCATATATAGAAAAGGAAGAAGGCAGAGGAAGACCTTGCTGAGGAATGAAACACAAAGCAGGACCTTGTTCAGAGTATGTCTTTGAGAGGTTTTTGCAGCAGTGCAAGTTGTGTTTGGGTCAGCGTTCCCAAGAACACTGTGGCTACAAGTTCTTGCTGACAAGGATGCTGTTTCAGTCTTCTTTCCATATATAAATCACTTCCAGGCACTGAGCACTTGCTTTGTTGTGTTGGTTCTCCAGGGTTTTTTTAATTACTAGCCCGTTGATGAATGAACTGACTCTTGAACAGCCCAAAGATTATAAAAGCCAGAAAGCAGAGAGGTTTCTCTGCACAAACATGGTACCTAGCTGAGATACCTTCTGGTAATAAAATTATCCTATATAGACATACACTTCCATTGTCCTTTGAGTTCTTTGGTATGGACCACTCTGAGGTGGATTAAGTTACCCCTAGGTCTCTCCAAGCATCGGAATTCTAAGTGCTTCTGTATCTTGTGGGACATTAAGCTATGCATATACCATTCTGTGCTGCATCTTAAAGATGGACACAACATCTGTTTCAGTGAATAGAGTAACAAAGTCTCATTTCCTAGTTTTTTCTTTCTACCCGTTCCACAATAGCTCCCACTTCCCCACCAATATCCTGTCAAATCAGGCAAAAAGCAGCATGTGCTGTGGCTAATCCTGGCTTAATATGCACAGACTGACCTACTGGCTTCTGCCAAACACAGTGGACACAGCTATAGCTATGCACGTCCCTTTAGTCTGCAGTAATATCAGTTTGGTGTAGTTGATTTAATTCACATCAGTATAGTGGAAAATCAGTGTGTCTCAGCAAGAGTAATTCTGTTCCTCTGGTTTCCTTTCAGCAGTCACTTACTACTGATTAGACACTATGCTATTGTGTCTGTTATACGTGTAGAGCAAGATTGCTATTAAAAATAAACAAAGGTGTTCTCTGCACCGAGATCTCCTGTTGTTTATTCCCATCATAGGGGTTTAATTTCCATGGTGTTGCATGTTTTGGCAGAGAAGGGAATGTTCAAGTGATTGCCTCTGCTATGCCAGTAAAAGAAAAAGCTGCCTGTTAGGATGAACCTGTTTGTAGCAGAACAGCTTTAAGCTCTGAAGCTGGATATTCAGTTGTGGGTTTGCAGGCTGTTGTAGGAGGTGATTCACAGAGCAAAACTTGAGTGTAAATCAGAAGTCTTGCATCTTCCTTTGAAATCTATACGTAATGTCTGCTCCTTTGCCCACACAGTAAAGGATCTGTTCATTCACTTAGTCATTTATGCAAATCCCCTTAATAAATCCCCCTTATGAATGTCACATTGATAACAGTGACTCATGGCTCCAGAGAGGATTGCCTGCTGAAAGCATGAAAACTTGGGTATAATCTGTGTGTGTGTGAATGGATGTGTGCTTTCTTCCTTGGGCCACTTAATGCTGGCTTCAGCTATATCTAGCACTTAGCATGACCTGTAATCAAGGATTCATGTATTACTATGTATTACCAATGTAATTCATTCATGTAATTACTATGTATTCTATGAACTCTTAAGAGTGTCTCTGATCAAGCTGGCTGGTTGGAGGAGCTACAGGTGCTTGGCAGTCACACAAATGCCAGTTCTGAAGGCAGTGAAGGTTCATCTATAGGATTTTTGTTAGTGGTAGTTTTATTCCTTTAATGAACCATTGACCTGTTGTTGGGGCTCTTGTAAGAAAGCAGCAGAATGTATTTGCCTATCTTCATTCAAAGTATGAGCCTCCCAAGCTTTTCAGCATCTTACCTAGAATAGGTAGAGGTACTTGGAGTAAAATGCTTGTGTTGTGTTCTGGGGTGACAGCTCTGGAGGCAGGAATCCAGTGTGTAGCAGGAATTGAACAAGTGTTCCCAGGCAAGTCAGTATATCTCAGTGCTGGCCATCTGCTTCCCCTCTTGAAATGTGAACTGGTTCCATCAGTTGTTGCCTCATGATGAGAGGCTGAGAGCATTTGATTTATCCATCTTGTACAGGAAAGATGGGAAGTATTAATATGCTGAGGGGTCTTTTAGTGGTATGTATTAAACTGCTGGGCTTCTGACTGTCATACTTGTTTTTCTATGGAACATTTAAGGTTTCTGAGCCCAGCCTTCCTCCATGGATACTCCTTGGTCACTCTCAGGAAGTTACCTCCATTGCTTGGTGTCCTTCAGACTTCACTAAGGTTTGTGTTGTGGAATACTGTCTTTACCATGAAACAATGGGCAGGGATGCCTCACACTAGACCATGGCACCCCTGGCTCTGTCCAACCTGACCTTCTCAGTGTGTTGCAACTGTTTGTCCCCAAGCAGAAAAGGCCCTGAGTAACAGAGATAGACTTAAATGCAGGTGCAAAGAGCAGCATGGCTGCTCTTGTCTGCTGGGTGATTAAGATCTCTGAACGTGTGCTGGTCCTTCCTGAGCAGACTGTCACTTATCACAGAATTACACGAGGCAAACTGTTCCTGGTGGCTGAGATTTCTCTAGTAGAAAAGACATGAAGGCAGCAGCCTTTGCCTGCTTTAAAGCAAATACTGCTGTCTGTTATAGCAGTGAAACAGACTTGGGTTGTTTTGTTTGGTTTATGGGCAAATCTTGTACCCCGTCAACCAGGCTTCACCCTCGTTTGTATTGGTATGGTGTATCAGGTGTAGCTGTTCTGGTTCACTTGGCTTGTGATCCATAGGATGTGCCTTGGTTACTCCAACAAAATGTTTTTTACTTTAGATTGCCACATGCTCTGATGACAACAGTGTGAGGATTTGGCGCTTGCAACATCGTCCTGAGGAGGAGAAGTCAGTATCCAGCAAAGTCAGCTTGGTGGGCTGGGTCACTCAGAAGAAGCCACAAGAACAGCATGGAGCAGGTAAGGCCCTTAAGATGAGATACGCAGCTCTGCAGCCTGGCTTCTGAAGTTTGGCTGTTCTCTGTACCAACAGAAACCTTTGGCTTGTCTTATTATTCTCTATTTTTTCCTATAGCCAGGCAAACGCTTCTATTTGTACTTACATCTACCCACCAGCAAGACAAGCAGGCTGACATAGCTGACAAGTATGCTGAAGTACAACCAAACTGAAGAGCAAATATTCATTGGTACAGCTTGATGAGCAGCCAGATTTTTAGTGGGAATAAGCAAGTTTTGGTAACTGAATAACCAAAGGAGATGTCGTGTGTGCTGTTTAATGTGTGCGTGCACTGTAGCAACAAATCACACCTTTTTATATCGCGTAATGACTGAAAGCAGTATGATCATATGCTTTTTCCTTGGTTGCTAGTTAACCTGGTAAAGGGCTGACAGCTCATACAAAGCCTTGGAACTCTGAACTACTTCCTCCTGCCCTGTAGTTGTGTTAAAAGTTGGTCAGAGAGGCTTTCTAAGACTCAATGTGGAGCTTCAGAAGGCAGCATTCTTTATTGCAGCGCTGGGCGCACACGCGAGTAGCTTTGCAGAGGTGAGCACACCCGATACTTGCCGGCAGCAGCTCTATATTAAGCATACTCATGCATATTCACAGTTTTCCCATGAAACTATTTACATATTCATGAGATTTCCAGAACTAATTATAATATTTGCATCCTAATGACGCATGCACTTTCTTGCACGGACAGTCTTCCTCACTGCGTTTACTGAATGACCTCAGTGCTTGCGCACCCTCGCAAGGTCCTCGTGCCCAGTGAGCAGTTGCTATGTCCTTGCTTCTGTTCTGCTGCAGTCTTGCTCCACACTGGGCACCACTTGCTATCTTAAAGGCTGGCATCCTTGGTCTTATTTACTGTCTCCTTAGTTATTAGACCCATGATGTCCCTTCCTTCATCAGCCGAACATTCCTTTTTCTCTATGTGTTAGTAGGTTAGAACAGTTTGTCCTATGGTAAAAGCACACACACAGTCAGTTTAAAATTTAAGCTTACAGTTGAACACTACACAGATTTCTTTGCTGCTGCTATCAATATTACTGCTCTTTCCCCAGCTTCATACAGGGGTACTGTCTATGCAGACAAACGCCACATAGTGAAAGTACTTCTAAATGTGTGTAGACAATCATGATGTGATTGTAATGTTGCAGAATTAATCAGTAGCATGAATCTATTCACGTGCTAAGGCTAGTTAACAAATGCCTAGGTGACCAGACAAGCTGTGCAGCAGGCTCTCACAGCTCACCACTGCTACTCACTCGACAGTACCCTAGGCCAGAAGAAAGAAGCCCTGGATCATAACACTACTTTAATGTGTTTGAAATGTATGATTTGTTATAGTAGAGTAGGTGAAAGGTGAATAAACCCCCAGAAAGTGAAATAAGATGAGCTTCTCTGGGGAGTAGCTCTGAAGCTAAGAATACAATAGCTTCCCAGCAGCTGCTGGTGTGACTTCCTGTGTTCCACCTATCTTTTCTAGCCACCTTCCAAATGAATTTCACCTTGGCTAACACAAATAAAGGCTGAAGGTCTCCAAATCCTCCTAATGGGATAACATTACCTCTAGAATAACATTACCTCTAACCTTTTGCCAGTGAGTAGCAGTCTTGCAGGAAGCTCGCAGGACAATAGCAGGGCGAGCGCCAGGTCTGCTCTGTAGCTGGTAAATGCTTTGTGCACACTCTGCTTCAGAGAGGGCTCAAAATTCACTTTATGTACTAGTTGCAGCAAAAGAGAAGTAGGCACAAATCTAGTCCAGAAGCCTGACACCTGAAGTAGCTTTTACATTAAAACTTCACAAGTCAGCTTTGGCAATTGTATCAGAAAAAGCCTTTATTTCTCCTCACCCGTGCTGCATTGAAGTAACACAGGAGGAAAGAGGAAGTACACAGACACTGCAAACACAACAGCAGGCTTCCTGCTGACCTTGGGTCTCAAGCACAGAGCACGTGCTGTTAGCATGGAGGAGTTATCTGCAGAGACTGATTCAGAGCTAACAAGCAAAGTACTATTTCAGGCCTGCTGGGATGAGAGCTAGGTAGCTCCCCACCCATTTCTGTGGGACAAATGGTGAAATTGAGGTTGTGTATCGGCTGCTGACCTCCATCATCAAGTGTAGCAAGCACAATTTCCTGCCCTTTAGAAATGGTTTCTGTGGTTTCCCACTTTCTCCCTTTCCTTTGTGTAATCAAATTCCTGGAGCAGGGCTGTGTATGTGCTGTTCGTGACTTCAACCTGGAGACCGATATTACCACTTTAGAAGATTTGTAGCAGAGAAGGTAGGAAACAACTGAAACAACCTCCTTTGGAGTTATGCAGGTTGGCTGCAGGTATTTACAGTATTGTGTGACATGCAATGGTAGCATCAAAGTCAACAGCCTGGAAGCGGCCTAGTAGAAGCCTGAATAATGCATGCAGTCTTTAAAAGAAACCTGATCTTCATATTCTTTATCTCAAGGTTGGGGATGTTTCTCAAGTTTGGGTTTGCTTCTTGCCATGACACCCAGCCAGCTTTCAGAAGAGCTTCGTTTTCCCCTCTCCAGTGTCTCCACAGTATAACTTTCAGGCTGTTTGGGGATCAAGAGTGCTTATACCAAGCTAGTCATGCAGTGTTTCCACTGTATGAATTTGTAGATGATCATCAAGGGACCAAGAGTTGCTGAGCTTGCTGCTTCTCTTCTTCCTCTAGGAGCTCAGATTTTTAAGTGCCACTAATTCCCCAACTGAGATATTATTGTCTTGTAAGTGCTCATTAAAGTAAAGAATATGAGAAGCAATTTTGGCAGTTGCTTTCTATTAGTCCAGATTGAAGCACGTTGTTACAAAGGAGCAGATTATATAGGGAAAGGGGGCTTTAACTGTTTTGTGTTACAGTGATTTGTAGTGGGATGTGTTAGTATGGAATCCTATTTAATTTTGCTCTGATGCACCAGTATCTAGTATTTTGGATACTAGATAATGCTAGTAAAAGAGGCTGAGTATGGTATATAATCGAAGAGTCATATAGGCACTCACTTGGCATGTTATTTGTGAGACAGCCCAGCACCCTAAAGAAAAAGGCAGGTTATTCACACTAGACTTCTCATTGTTCTAATCAAGTGCTTTATAGTGCTAATGCTGAGATTAAATCCCTGGTATACAGAAATCCTGTCGAGCTCTTGTGCTTAGCAGTGGAAGCGCATAGAGTAACTAAGGTGCTACCCTGTTCAGTTGCATCACGCCACACTAGATGAATGAGGAAGCAGGCATCTAACAAACCCACCAATGTGCTCTCTGTTGGAGGGTGACAGCAACAAACGAAACAAAATAAAGCAAAACCAAACCTCTCTAATAGTGCTGCAGATCAAGATCTTTGCTATATATGATTCACACTGTCGCTAGTAAGGTCCTTTTGCCCCTACCTGCGACTACTGTTCTAAGAAGCTGGGTATTCAGAAGGTCATTTTAAAAGCAAGTCTTTGCTAGTGAGCAAAAAAGCCACTGTGAAATATCTGTTTGGGAGTCATTTGTTTTAAAATGACAACTTTCTAGAGTGACAGATTTGATTTTCTTTGGAATTTAAGTTCTTGTTCAGAGGGTGAAGAATGTCTCGCATCTCCCTGGGTGTGGTAAATAACTACCACCCTCAGATAGCATTGCAAGAATCCTCCAGCAAAAAGGCAAGAGAATGGAAGTGTGTCCTTTCCTGTTCTCACTCCTTTCTTTTCCCATCTTTAAAATATGCAGCTATTAACACCTGCCTAGGAGCATTATTCATGTGGTAGCATAAGGCTTCCACGGTATCGTAGTTAGCTGTGGGACCTGCTCACAGTGCCTTTGTCCCTCAGCTCAGTTGTGCAACCACTGAAGGTGGTGATGCAGTTGGGGACCAGCCTTTCTGTCGGGCAGCATCTCAGTACAGAGCTGGCTGAACTGAGCTGTTGCAAGGCTTCCAGCAAAGCTAGATAGAATTGAGAGATTCAAGATCTATTTTGTCTGTCTGGCAGTCATGGAATCACAGAATGGTTTGGGTTGGAAAAGACCTTAAGATCATCCAGTTTCAACCTCCTATCATGGGCAGAGACACCTCACATATCCCCCTGTCCAACCTGGCCTTGAGCACTGACAGGGATGGGGCAGCCACAGCTTCTCTGGGCACCCTGTGCCAGCGCCTCAGCACCCTCACAGGGAAGAGCTTCTGCCTTAGATCTAACCTGAACTTGCCCTGTTTCAGTCTGAACCCATCACCCCTTGGCCTATTACTACAGTCCCTGATGAAGAGTCCCTCTCCAGCATCCTTGTAGCCCCCTTTAGACACTGGAAGCTGCTCTGAGGTCTCCACGCAGCCGAGTCCCTTGGCTGTAGCTTATGTGAGAGTGCTCGTTACAGGAGGGATAGATGTCAGGCGTTACAAAACGTGCTGTATTATACTTGCCAGTATGACAGAGGGCTTTACGTAAGACTTGCAGAAGTTTAACCAAAATTAGAGGGATTTATGGCATCTCTTAATGCAAAGGGTATGCCTGAAAAGCAGGGTCAGTGCTGAATTCATCTCCTAGTTGGAACTGGTGTTTATATAAGGGCTGTCTTTAACCTGCTGTGCTGTGTTCCTCAGACTACTTGTTTCTCCCCTACCAGGACGGCCAGCCAGCCCACAGAGTACTCCTGCCAAGGCCTTCACAGCGGGCAGCCTGTCCGTGTCCTCTCCACAGCCAGCTGCCTGTGCTCCCATTGACTCTGGAGACCTTCCCCTGTCTACAAACACTCCAACAGGCCCTCTCAAAACCCAGTCTGCTGCAGCCTGCACCCCAGGCAAGCAGAGCAGAACCAGCCCATGTGCTTCTCCCAGACTGCTCTCTTCTTCCAAGATGTCCATTAAACACTGGGTTACAAGGACTCCATCCCCTTCTCCAGAAGTGGGCAAAAAGGCTCCTTCTCCTAGAAAAGCCCTGGCAGAAGTCACCCAAGGTGTCCTGGAAGCCACTTGCTCTCCTAAAGCCCCACACTCACAGCTTGAAAAGCGTGCCAAGAGAAGGCTGGACTGCAGCGAGGAGGATGATGCAGGGCAGAAGTGTCTGCAGGCCTGTAGCTGTGTGACTGAACTGGACCATGCAGTTAAGAAATCCAAGCTGAATCTATGGCACTTGGGTGCAGACCAAACAGCTTGTGATGAAGGCTCCCTCAGCCTGGCTGGCTTGGATAACGACCACAGCCCAAAAGAGCCTTCCTTTCCTGGAAGCCATATGAATGAATTGAGCCTCCAGACTGCCCCACATCCTTTCAGACCTCCATGCGGGAAAGCCACTGAAGTGATGGATAAAGAGAATAGCTCACCTGAAAGGAAAAACTGGTTGTCTGCTCTAGGGGAGAAGCGACGGACTGGCAGAGCTGGCAGTCAGAACGCATCCAACAGCCCCCCAGCATCTTGCAGTCCTGGTGCCAAGCGACAAGAGGCAGCAGCTGCTCCCCCAAGAACTGTAAGTAGGACGATGAGTACCAATGGTCATGGAAGTTGTCCATAGCTGCCACTCTTCCCCTTGTTTGTTCTCTGCTGCTCAGGCATTCAAAGACTTCTCCAGTACCCTTTGGTTACGGACAAAAGGGATAATTTCTGGCCTAGCAAGGTAGATAAGTTAATGCTGTCATCTACTAATCCTCTCTGTGCACAAACATCATTTTTAGGATAGTGGCTTCCCTCATTTTAAAGGGACTTAAGGCACAGATTTGCTCGGATATCCTTGCAGTCCAAGGCTGGATGTTCAGAGGATGTAGCCATCATCTCCACTCTGAGAAGCACAACAATGGCAGCACCTTTCCTGGCAGATCTACCATATATGTATCATTGCCACATCTGCCTGTTTATGTTACTGGAAAGCCACTTGCTAATGGAAGAAAGTGCTAAATTCTGTTCTAGCCCAGGTAGCAAAGGGATTTGTTACCCATGTTAAAACCATGGGGCTAAATAATGCCTTCGGTTCCTTCACTTGAAGACTATCAGAAAGTAAGCAAATTGTAAAAGAGTCAGAGGGCAGGATTCCACCTACGTAATCCTGGTTTTGATGTAGAAGAACCCTGGCACAGAGCTCACTCTAGGATCTGAAAGTTAAGCGTATAAAGCAGCTAAAATAGTTGGGTATGAGGGTTTAACATGCAAACTGGGAAATGATAATTACCTTATTAAAGCAAACCAGACTTGGCTCATCTCTGAAACTGGACTCCAAGTCCTGCAGTCTCTTTGACTCTAATTTCAGGATGATGCTAGGTACAACTTTCAATCATTAAATTTTAGTTGTACTCTCAATTGGATATTTGATGCTAGAAGTCGTTGCTATCATCAAGGCTTATTTTGGTATCTCATTTCTTACCTGATTTCACCTCTTGCAGCGTTTCTATCAGATATGAAGTAGCTCCTTATGCATGAAAGCTGAACTCTTCATATAGTGATTGTACCAAGAAATCTTGGTTACAGGAAACCTGCAACTTCTTGTGCTTTATGCAATACATGTTTAAACACAAGTCAGAAAGGTTTGCCCCCAGGAGAGATTACTATGGAATGATTACCTTTCCTGCCCAGTGTGCTCTAGTTCAGGTTTTGGAATGCTCCTGTGTTCCACCCAAAGCCTAGGAGGTGCGTGGAATACCAGCAGCATTCATTGATCTGCTGCATCTGGGAAGACAGCCCTAGGATTTAACCAGTGTTTCCTGTAGGTAGTAAGCCTCTTATCTGTGAGACAAACAGATTACAGCAAAGAACCTTTCCTCTACTATCTTAGTTGAGAAGCTAAACAAACTGGAGCAGTGATGGAGAGGAGACTTAGGGCTCCTGCAGCATATGAACTGTTAACCTAGAAACTTTTCTTGTCGGTTTTGTTTGGTTTTTCCTTCTTGCTAGGCTGCAACTGCTTCAGTTTCCATGAGGAAAATCTGCACATACTTCCACAGAAAGCCACAGAACGACTGAAGCAGCATGCGGCATGATGGACCTGATGGATGTCAACACTGTGCTATCAAGACCAGATTTAGCATCACCGACAGCGAAGCACCGGGATTACAGTTTGTTGTCAGACATTCACAAACTTGGGGGTTTGTTCTTCTGTTTTTAAAGCTGTTAGCAGTAGAAGTCAGCTGAGTGTGGGCAGTCCACACCACACTTACCCGTGGTCCATGCTGACTCCGGATGATGGATTGTCTTAATAAAGAAAACCTGAGTGTTTTTCACATGGCAACCGTTAAGAGTCCAAAGACAGCACCAGCTCTGCTGTGTGTTGCTGACAGGCACACACAGCTTGTCAGTTTAGGTTACTAAGCTGCCGTTGAAACTTCCTCTACTTAATAATGTGTCAATCACTGCACCCTCCTGGAAAGCAAGTGTTTGTTGGACTGTGCGTAGAGAAACTTTGTGGAGGTAGGTCTGAATGGCATTTCTGCAGTTACTCTCCTAGTACTGCAATGACCACCCACTTCCAGCAAGGAGCTTAAGAATGTGTGAAGTTAAGTATAAAAGACTTCTAAAAACCCTGTATCCGTCCTATGCTGATTATAGTCTAAGTGGAGACAAAGTATGATGAAGCAGGTAATGCCTCTACTCCTCTTGCCATCCCCTTTCCAGTTTGAAAGCTTCTGTATTGACCAATGTAGCCAGCTTTTTAACCATCAGCACTACAGCTGTTGAGGCCTTTTATTTCTCTGAGCAATCAAACTTATTGCCAGTATTTTCTATCCCATAACAGCCCATTGATCAGTCATCTCTTACAGATCCAACCTGTAGCAAAGCCATTAATAACTGCCTGTTATTATAACATAACTCCATAACACTTTTCTAGTACAGAATCTATACAATAACAGCTTGTAGACGGGGGGGAAGGGCACTTGACATTTTAGAAAGCACTTGACAGGGTTTACATGTTGATATTAAGTGCTTTGCTGCTGTCATTTGTTGCTGAGGCTGATAGAAGAAGGTCACTGAAACGAGCTCACTGTCCTGCTGGTCAATGATACTAACTCCTCAGTCATGCTTTCGCCAGGGGAGCTAGTAGAAGATCCTTATCTTAGGTTGGAGCATTTATTGTCTTCTGATATAATAGATCCTATGAACATAAAATCAACCCAAAATCAAACCACTGAATCCCTGTTAAGTTTTTCTGCTGCTAAAGAACAGAGGTATTTGAAAGGGATGCATTCCAGCTAACTTATGTTTTCCATCTGAGGTTTCCATGCCTACTTTATAGTAGCATCAAACAGAACAGAAGCTGAAAAGGATCAGAGGAAAACCTGCTGGCTTCTATGTGATGTTGTAGATCTGTTTTGCAAGGAAATGGATGGCTGGAGAGAAGGTGGCTTTTGTGAAAGGTACACAAAGCAAAAATAAATGTGTAGTATGCTTTTTTATCAGCACATTGCTTCTTTTACCAGGAGCACTCACATACATACAGGAGCCAAACAACTCTCTCCTATTTACTGAGTTACAGGCCATGATCCCATGAGCTTTGAGGAGATCCCATTAGGGAAGTGGGAAATGTAATGAATGCTTCAGGCTTTTGTAGGTGGTTTCTGTTTTTTAAAGGAAGATGGGTTTTTAAAGGTGATTGAATAGGTCTAGTATCTGGGGGAAAACAGGAATATAAAGGATCTGTTTCTTTAGTTTTAACCTACTGCTGGACATTAAGGTAGATGGAACTAGTAGAAATGTATTCTAAAATAGGTAGGCTTGGGATTGAATTCTGTCTTAATTTTAATTATTAGAGCAGCTGTGTAGGTTACAACCTGCTTGACTACAGTCAGTTTTACATGCAGTCTGTAAATAATGGGCTGCAGAATAAGGAGAGTGGACCCTACTGAAATACATGAGAGTCATCTGAAACATCAGCAACAGGATTTCACATTCCCCTATTTCTTCCATAATATTTTTCTGCAACCAAACCATTATCTCCTATATCTTGTAAACGGCTACCTAGAGTTGATTTGCACTAGTGGGTTACCATGTGGATGAATAATAACTATGTGGAGATGTGAGACTTTTCTCCTTTTAAATCATAGAATCGTAGAATGATTTGGGTTGGAAAGGACCTTAAGATCATCTGGTTCCAGCCCCTCTTCCATGGGCAGGGATACCTCACACTAGACCATGTCACCCAAGGTTCTATTCAACCTGGCCTTGAACACTGCCAGGGATGGGGCAGCCACAGCTTCTCTGGGCACCCTGTGCCAGCGCCTCAGCACCCTCAAAGGGAAGAGCTTCTGCCTTAGCTCTAATCTGAACTTCCCTTGTTTAAACCTGTGTCCACACCACCCTAAATTGACTAACTGAGGTTAAACACTGTTGTGGCACAGCAAGCATTTTAGGTGCCATCTATCTATGGTGTATATATATAATTCCTTAAAAAGTTTTGTTCAGAAATAGATGCTTTCCAGCCAGGGATTTGCCAAAATCATTTAATAGAAAGCTAGAGATACCGCACCACCAGCCTCTGTTTCTCTACAAGGAGGACCAGAACCCAGCAGTGTGCATTGCTTCCTCTCTCTGATCTGTGTAAGGCCTAGTCTACAATAAATATAATACATTCTGCTGCTGTGCAGTGCCCATGTGTCATCCTTCATAGAACAGCTTTGACCATAACTAAGTGCTCTTCGTCTGCGCTGCACAAAATGCCAAATGCAATGGAAAGCAAGGGTGAAGAGAAAGCAAATACAAAGGAGCCCACATGTAACTTCTTGTTAGATAACTCTAACTATATATATATATAATATAAATAGCTTGAGAAGAAACATTTCAAGTCAATGGTTTTATAGAAATACAGACAATGAAATGAGGACTGCATGAACTCAGAAGGGGAAAGGTAAAATCGTAATAATCAAGGATTACCTTTCATTTTTAAGCCTGGATCTGAACTATATATTTTTTAAGTCAATAATTTTAAGTAATTTTCCATCTTAATTTGCACGTTATAGGAAAATTACAGGGACTAAAAGTACAACTAGATTACAACAGGAAGACCCATTGTTCCAGGCCAGTGCAACTAGGCAGAGACTTAAAGATCAGAAAGCATCATGTATAATGAAGTCCAAATACCCGTATACATGGTATCTGTTTAAGCTACAGCATTTATGTTGAAGTTGTTCAGCCTTGATTTGAAGGCTTCAAGTGATAACAGGGCAATTATGGGTTGACATAAATTATTCTAGAGTTGAAATGCTATGGAAAGACTGACTGACAGTTTGAATTTGTTTAGCTTTGCCTTTCACATGTTAGCTCAGATTCTCTACCTTCTGGTCTGGGTTAAAGCTATTTCCACTACTACAGAGCTGATCTAATATGTAGGAAGCCTAGACATGAGATTGAGCCACCTCTTGTTCTCTTTGATGAGCTAAAGAGATCCTACATATAAACCCCAAAATATTTCTCAAGCTTGAATAAAACAGCTAAGGAAGTGCTTCATTCTTTCACATTAAGGTGCCACAGTAGTAGCTCCACTTGTATTAACACAAAGCCTCTCTTTCTTTCCTTCAGCTCAAGGACTCCGCTTTATGCTTTACTTCTCCCCTCTTGCTTAATGAATCATTAGGTAAAGTACCTTCAGCCATCTACTTCTGTGCCACGACTGCCTATCTGCCTCATAGTGAGCTCTCACTTCCTACTGTTGTGAGCATGGCAGAGGAGATGAACAGAAAGCCAAGCAGCAAAGACTAAGCTGACCTTGTAGAGGTGGTTGTTCTTCCACTGACTTACCTGTAACTGTGACAAAATGTCAGTATTCTCTTGTGTGGTTGGGACTTTATCCTTCTAGCTGGAAGATCCTTCTGATAAAAGTCTCAGTTTAGTGTGCTATTCCTGTTCTTGCAAAAGGTGTTAAGTATCCAAGACCCAGCCTAATAATAGACTGTAGGACTGTAAAGCCATTTCCACTGTACACTGCAGCAACAGCAAAGTAGGCTGTGTTGACAGGAGTTTAGCAGATATTGTCAGTGTATTACTGAATTATTCAGTGTCACCCTTATTTTTGCTCTGCTGATTTTCATGGATTTCCTGATGGAGGAAGTGAGCGTGTATCCTGTGAAATCAAGAGAGCCACTGGATTCTCGAAAACAACATGGTACTGACATAGATGCAATGAGCTCTGATTTGCTTGAGCAGGCTGCTTTGCTGCAGGTAGGTTATGTGAAATCTGGAAGTGTTGTGTCATAAGGCATCAGCAGTTTGGACACGTGCGCTTGTTTAAGGAAGCAGGACTGGAGTGATAAAGAGAAAGCCTGTATTTGCAGACATTAGGAGGGGAAATATTGTGCAAGAATAAAACTAAACGAGGTACATCGCATCAAAGATGCAACCAACAGCAGAAACTGATCTTCACCCCATTGTTACATACTTGGAAGAAAGGGTAGGTCCATGCTGCACCTTCATATCGGACTTCTATCTACATACTCCTATTTAAAGGGACAGTTGTCCATGCTTGCCAGATCACCCTGGTTAAGAAAGGGTGTGAGTCTGAAGGCTGTTCCTGACCTCTTCTTCCACCTAGTCTGATCTAACCTAATCCACTCTTGCAAAGATGACAGAGTATTAAGATCAACCTGAATAATGTTTCCCTATGTCAGAGGAAGCCTGGTTTCACACGGGGCTGTTCAGAGATGGCTGTTCTGAAACAACAGCTCTGCAGTAACGCAACCATGTAGGCGATCCTTCAACAAAGTGATGTGAGACTGCTGCTGGGTGAGTGATACAGCACAAACCCAAGGGTGCTCTCAAGCATGGAGGCAGCAGGAAAACCTTTCTCCATGAAAATTAACTTCTTAATGTTGGTGCCTTGGTACCCCAGTCTTCATCAGGGACTGTTCTATGATTCTGTGTCAGGTAGAGTGACTCAGAGCAGCTCCCGTGGTGTGTAACACAACCTGTGCTTTGGCTCTTGACATGCTGCTGCCTGTCCGAGGCTGAAGGAACTGCTGCAGAGCCCTCTCCTTCCTGTTGAGAAAGCAAGATTTCCTCCTGCTTCCGGATCTGTGCAAGCTCTGCTCCACTTTCCCACCGGACGCAGGTAATGGGGGTGTTTCCTGTTGCGTCCCTCAGGCTGTGCCTGCATCCCCACACCACCGTCAGGCTCAGCTTAGCCCTGCATCACCCACACAGCCTCTCATCACCTGTCCCTCAGATGGGGTCCTGTGTGTCCCCCTGCGCTCGCACAGCCAAAGAGCTCCAACGAGCATGTTCTGGCTGTGCTTTCCTCTGCTTGCCATGCACCCTTTGGGGACACCACCTTGAGGCTGGCCCTGCCCAGGAGCATGTGTGCAGCCTCCTGTTCCATTCCCTCTTGATGGGAGGTGGAGAAGAGTGAGTTTTCAATGGGATGCTGTGAGTTCAATGCTGCTAAGCAGAGCTTGTTGATTGCAGAGGCAGCTGCAGCTGCCTGCTTCGTCCCAGCACAAGTGAGTTAAGGACAAAAGGTCTTCTTCGCTCTTATGCAAAGAGGCAATGTCTATGGCAGCTGAGGGCAGCATTAGTATTCATGCCTTGGCTGGGCTGGCAGCAAGGCAGCTAACTTGATATTAACTGTGGTTTATGGGCTTTTTTCTTAATGTACATCACAGGTGGCCAAACAAGTGGCTTTTTATCCGGATTTCCTTGGGGTACCTGCTCTATGATGGGCTTGGGGTTTTTCTTGCAGTGGTGGTGGTTTATTAAGAGCCACAGGCAGGTTCCCCATGTGGCTGATTTGTTGTCTTGTTGTAATCCTGCATTGGTTTATTTTTCAGCTGACCAAAGTTCCTCTGGAACTCAAATCATCTGTGTTTACGAATGGTTTGTTGTGTAATATACAACAGCTTTTCCTCAGTGTTTGAACAGCACCAGAGATGCAGCTGAGGCATTTCCACATTATATGCGTTAGAAAAGTGTTACCCTAAATGACTAATGGGAACGATTTCTGCTGCAGGAAGCAAAATGATGCTGAGCGAAAGAGAGAAGAGGTTTTATATGGAAACAAGAATATATTCCTCTTTGTTCGGGCCCACTGAAATGGTCCCTCCCCTTTGCCCCTCTTCATGTGTCTCACCACAGCACGAGGGTGTGCCAGAACATGTTCCCACAACCTTTCAACCCATTCAGCACAGCCTACAACTTTCCTGGCTATTTCTGTGTATTCCACTCAATGATTAAGTGCTGAAGGCTGTGATAACACATCCTTTCAGCACCAGTGTCCCGCAGAATGGAGGCTCAGCTGCTCACAGACTGCTTTTCCAGTTATTCTGCCCCCAAAAAACGGATTATCAATAGATTATCCTTCTGATCAGAAGGGCGTAAACTTCAGGATGTGTTATTTCTGGCCGGGACTCCAGCTCTTAGTACTCAGGTGTTATTCTTGTTGACAGTATGATTTCTGCATCTAACCAAAGCACTTTGCAGGCTGCAAACAACGTGGCTCATCTGAAGCTGACGATTAACCACCTCTGGGTTGAAACAGGGCAGCTACTTAATGATATGAAGCTAGAGCACACGGTGGCTTCCTGAACACCTCCGGTTGTGCAGTGGGATTGTAGCTTTGTGTCAGCTTCTCAGGACTGTAGCCATAGGACAAGGGGTGATGGGTTCAGACTGAAACAGGGCAAGTTCAGGTTAGATCTAAGGCAGAAGCTCTTCCCTGTAAGGGTGCTGAGGCGCTGGCACAGGGTGCCCAGAGAAGCTGTGGCTGCCCCATCCCTGCAGTGTTCAAGGCCAGGTTGGACACAGGGGCTTGGAGCAAGCTGCTCCAGTGGAAGGGGTCCCTATCTGTGGCAGGGGTTGGAACTGGGTGAGCTTTAAGGTCTTTTCCAACCCAAACCAATCTGTGGTTCTATGATTCTGTTTACCAAATATGCCATAACCCTGCTCATGATTTATCCTTTGTAGAAAAGTCCCTTTTTGCTCTTGACACCTGCCAGTTTTCCCATTGTTCAGCAACTCACGGGTGCTGCTCCCCCACTACCATAGCAAGACTAATTAAATCGCACATTAAGCAGGAGCAACAGTTGCCATCGTATCACTGTGGCTTGTCAACACCGGGACAGAGCCTCCCGTTTTGGGCTGAGGTGCTGTGATACAGCACAAAAACACCATCCCAATTCTCCTGCTACATCGACTGACATCGACCAAAGCACATTGCATCCTTCGTGACTGATGGGCAGCCCGCTGACAGCTCGCAACCCAATTCACCTCTTTTTCACGTTGTATGCTGGTGAACTAAAAGAAAAGCAAAAACAAAATGATAGGGTTACCATTGAGCAAAGTAGGGGAGCATCAGCCACTGAAACGTGGGCAGGATGTGACGGGATTGGAGATGGGAGCTTTTAGTTCTCACCTTCCCACTCATCTTCAGGCGTGCCTGAATCCTTGAGGACCCTTCATACCCTGAGCTTCCAGGCAGGCTGCAGCGATGTTTGCAAGGAGGAGTTTCTCTTCCAAGGACCTTTGGCACCAGTGAACATTTCAGCATTAAGGCCTGACTCAGTAAATAGGGTAATTGCAGGCAGCCACAATCAGGATCTGGCCCTGCAAAGACCTTCATGGACAAGCAGTATCTCATGCCAAGGTGAACTGGTAGGAATGGGGTCAGGCAGAAGGGGAAAGCTCTCCCCTGATGGGTTAACTCTGGGCCTGCAGGACCCATCCACTGAGTCTCTTGGGGCAGCCAAGGGAATGTCTCTATCCCAGAGGAGAAAATGAGGCTGCTTTAGGACCAGCCATGGCTGATGGGAGTTACACAGACAAAGGGCCAGACTCTTGCAGGTATATATCAGCCAGGCTTCAAGACACTGCAGCTCTGCTTGTTTACACCAACGGGAGGTGTTGCCTATTGTATTTCAGGTGTTAGATTCTGATTTATACTCTCTTTCTATCCCTCTACAAGGCAGATCATGCTCATTGGCAGTCTCTTGGCAGAAAACATGGTGTTATGCCTCTGGTTTCATTTGAAAAAGTAAAAGCAAGACCTTATAACTTAGTCCTTCCAAATTATGGCATGAAAATGCATGCCAAAACTGCGCTGTAAGAGTATTTGGAATGCTAAAAATAGATTGGCATTTGAATAGCTGTCGGAAGGGGAAGCATTCCCAACCAACCCTGGCACAACCAAAGCTGTTTATTTTCCATACACTTATTCAGTGTATGGAGCAATCGTTTCCTCATAGGGTCTCTGTAAGTGCAGGTACCACTGGTGGCAGTTCCTGGTGTAACTGTAGCTGGGTTTCCACTGCTGTCACCTGCGTTCCTGGCCAGGCATCCGGTCTGAGCATTGTCGTCATCAACCTGGAAACTTTTCCCACCAAAGGAAACTATGAAGGTTGAGCTAAAGAGAGCAAAAATCCCAGCTCAGAGCAGAGCAGCATCTCCAAACGGAAGCCTCTGAAACCCTCCTGTATCATTTTAAAGGCAGAACTTCTTAATATATCAGTTCATCAGATCAATGCATGGAAACATTCGCTACTTTCTCAGTGTGCTGCGCTGATGCACTTGCACATTGCTCATTTGCTACCACTGATCTCATGCTGTGTCAAATCAAACATTGAGATCTGAGTCTCTGCAGCATCCTACCATGGCAAAATGATGATACCTTAGAAGCATGTTTCTCCAGCTCAAATGTAAGTGTGAATGTATTTTTTATACCTCCACAGTCAATATTGATCTTTAAACATGAGAGCCCTACAGCACTTCTCATGAAAGCATTTCAAAGGGCCAGAGCATGAGGGAAGTAGAAGGCCCATGTTAGGGAGAGGGGAGCTGATGCCTAGAGGAGTGATGAAGATGGTGCTGTGTGAAGCCAATGAGAAAGGTAGAAGAGCAGTAGGTATATTTTCCTCTGTTATCCGTGTGTGATTTAAGCCTCAAACCGTTTGTACCACATCATTAGCAAGAAAGTGCTGCCAGTGGAGCCTGAACGCATCTTACACGACCGCATCTGTGTGTGTGCTTCCAAATAAACCCCCCTCTGCGGCAGGCTGCGACAGTCAGCTTCACGCTTGTTCAAGGCAAAGAGCTTCACCTCTGTTCCCTCTTGCCACTGTGCCTCACTTCAATTGAGCCTGGCTTTCTGATGAGCGCCCGAGGTGGTGTTTGTGTGCTAGGAGAAGCGGTTCCAAAGGCTCACTTGTTCTAAAGCGCAGCAGAGGGATGCGGGGAAGTGCCATGGCGAGGGGAAAGATAAACAGTGCAGACAAAAGGAGGAGTTTCATCTTGCTTAGCTCTACCTGCTGCAGCTCTGCTTTCTCTGTGTGGCTTGGACACCATCATAGCAGACAACAGAATGTTCCTCTACCAGGGGTGCGATCTGTTTGATAGCCTCTTACATTCCTTTGTCACATATAGAGGCACATCCCAAGAAACCAAGGCAGAAGGGTGCCCATATCCCTGCAGATGCCCACAGGACAAGAGGCTTGAGCTGAGCCCTGCTCCTGCCAGCAGCAAATTCTCTCTTTGATGGTGGTTTTCCCTTGCTTCTCCTTTGTAATGAGGTTATTCCTCTCTATTTTGTCTAATGCTGGCGGCACCTCCCACTTGCCAAATGCTTTGAAATCACTGCATGATGGGACAGCTTCAGAGATGCCCTTTACAGCTCCAGGGCAACTGGAGAGACTATATTGTCCTGCAGATCCCAAGAGTTAATGTAACCACAAGCTTCCTGCCTCAGAGCTGGGAATGCCAAAAAGATGCTTCACAGTGAACTCTCCTTCTTTCTGGCATCTCACTGTGGGTGAAGGGAGGGGAAACCCAGGGAAGCATCACTACAGTAAGGCCTTTACACCTACACTTCGGCCAAAATAGGAGGCTTCCTTCTTGAAACGTGGGGGCTTTGAAAAGCATGGACTTACTTCAGGTGAAGCCCAAAGAGTTGACTGATTTGAGCTTTCTCACAGTTGATTAACACAAAACCTTAAGCAAGAAGGAGCCTCCCTTCTGAGCTGCTTTTCAATAACCTTTGGCATGCATGTCTCTCTAGGCTCAGGGTATCCAGATGCAAAGCAGATGTGTCCCACGGGCTCCTGCCCCTGCTCTCTTATACCACCTCTGTGTTTGCTTTGCCGTGATGTATTCGCATTTAAAAGCAACAAAGGTGGAAAAGTCACGCGTTGTGGGAAGTTCGGCTCTGCTCACACGATCAGCTTTCTTAGTTTAGCTTCCTGTGGTGTTTCCTGTACGCTCAGGGAGGTTCATTGCTGTTTCTGGCCAAGCACATTCCCAGCAGAGGGGAGCACACAGGAGAGAAGGAAGCACAGGACAGGCAGTTTCTGTACAAGCAGCCCCTGCCAGCACAAGAGGGGGTACGTATTTGAAGGGAAGATGTTTCTCATGCAGAAGTCCCCCTTCTCTTTGGCCTGCTACAGCATCTCCTGCTGCAAGCCCGCGTTTCAGAGATGCAGCAGTTGATTTCAAGCACGAGGGGGACAGGATGGTGACAGCCTCCTTGCCCTGCCACCTTCAGCTGCGATGGCACCAGTGGAGAGAGCAGCGCTTCAGGGCAGCAATCCCAGGGGGAAGAGAAACCCTGGGCAGCGGCAGATCCCAGTGTCCTGCACAGATCCATGTCCTGGGTGCCATCTGGATCTGTAACATCCCCATTTCCAGGTGGGAAAGCAGAGGACATCCCTCCTTCCCCAGCACCACCAGATGTGTTTTGGCTCCTCGGTGTCTGGACCAGGCTGGTTGCTGCTCCTGCTTGAGGACACCTCCTTGCCCATGCTGCTGGCAGCGGCTGCAGTCATTCTTTCCATGGGATAAATATGGCAACAGAGTTTGCACAGGGTCAGAGCTGGGGATAAATTCCATTGCTCAAATAGGAGAGAGCTAAGTTTCATTCACTCGCTGCTGTTCCAGCTCTGTGTCAACGCTGTTCGTTAAGGGTGACCTATTATGGGTGACCTAGAGGCTGCCCTGGAAACCAAATGCAATCACTATCTTCCCTGCAAGCTTACACAAGCACCTTGGGTACAGCCAGTGACCCAGCACGCTGGCTGTGTTTGCTCACAGGTTGGGGCAGCAATGAGGATAGAAAGCAGGCGGCCTGGCACAGCACACTTAGGATGGTGGAATGGGCCCATCTGTGGTGGCACGGCGCTGGATTCATCTGCCTGTTCTGCATCCAGAGGTGTTGCCTGCTCTCCCAGGCCAAGGCAAGCTGGGAGCCCGGCACCATCACGTGGTGGCTGTGCAGCCCAGGAGCACATGCTCTGTTCCCAAAAGGCTTGTCTTGGCTCCAGTGGGAAAATACCTTTCCACGCATCTGGACGTTGCAGATAGGTCAAATCGCTTGCCGAAAGGTAGCGACTGGAGTCTGTGCTAATGAATGCAGAGAGAGACAGAAATATGCATTATAAGCATAGGGGGTTTTTAAACTGATGTTTCAACAGCCCTCAGCACTTGCATTTGCGACTTAAGAAGGAGAGTAAAAGGGCACGAAATAATCCAGGTGTGGGGTATGTTAAATATGGCAACTGCATACTGAAGGCCATTAATCTCTTTCTGCTACCCATTTTTCCTAGATCACATAGAAAAGACTTACTTTTGAATACCTGAAAGACCTAAGTGTTGTCCAGGTTAATAAATCATGGGCAAATCACCTGTCCATGTGCATAACAACTGTTTGGTGAACATGGGAGAGGAAAAAGTCTCATCTGACCATTGCTGATGGCCTTTACACAGCTCTGAGCTGGAGGTTAGCTAACAAATGCATGTTTTATTTGAGTGATGGATCTGCCTCACATCTATGCACCACTGTCTGAGACCTGCTCAGATTCACCCTGCAGCTGAAGTTCAATTGGTATTTATACCCATTTATCTCTGGTTGAACAGGCCAGGAGGGTCATTTCAGGTAATGATGTTAGGACTAGGGGCACTAGATCATATTGGATTATGTGAATTCAAAACCTTAAAGCTGTACCAATGAAGGTGAATTAGGCTGCTTCATCCTCATGCTAGTTTGGATACTCAAAGAAGTTCTCTGTCTTTGCTATCAGGAAGCTGGACTAAGTGAAACACAGGTCGCTCCTTCCTAAATTGTTCCTATTCATTACCTTAATTCTGAGAATTCAGGGGGTAATGTCTCTCTTTGCTTTGGTATATGGATGAAGAGGAAAAACATGTTTCCAGGATGGAAAGTGGTATAATTTACATGAGGAAACTCTAACAGTGAAAAATGACCTCTGAAATCCAATAGCTTTGCCCCTGCACAAACATAGAGCTGCCACAGTCTCAGTGTGCAGAAACAAGTTATGAGACTCCTCAGGAAAAACAAAGCCATTTCCAATCCTCCTCACATCCATCACTGAATTTTTAACTGTCATCCAAACCAAACGCAATTCCTGCCTTCAGGAATTGTCAAATCCAGTTGAAGACTGTTGAAAGTGTAACATATTACAGATAAGCCACTTCCATATTTTAAAAGTACCCAATTTAACTTGGAAATACACCTGCAGAATCACCTGGTACCTGGTACCCATACCGGCAGGACTTCCCTAATTGAGTTAGGAGGGAACATCAGCGATGCTCGCTGATAGGTTTGCACTGTGTACCTTCAGTATTTCCCTGGGGCCAATCTGAAATCTCCAGGCTGTTTATTTCCATTGTAGGCTCCCTCAGCGACCACATCATTTGTTCACTGCAGTGCACTTGAAAGACTCTATCGCTCTGCTTGGTTTTATTTACAGGCTATTGGAGATGATTTCGGGTGCCAAGGCGATAAGCATCACAGCAGGCTTGCAGAGCAGGCTTCCAGGGCTCACCTCGGATGGAGGTGGTAGGAGGGGAGGTGCTAAGGCTGCCTTGGGAGAGCATAAGCAAAGTTGTCTTCATGAGGAGTAAAGAGATCCGTGTCTTGGCACAGGAGAAAGGTGGGATTTATGGCTGAGTTAACTTTCACTGTTTGCATGGCTAGGGACTTGATGTGTTATAGGATGAGTTTAAAGAGAGGCATTCGGGTGTTTACAAAGATCCTCCTTCTGTTTCCTATTCCAAATACTCTCTCCTTTGAAAGGAGAAAGAGCCTTGAGAGAAACGCTTCAGCCTTTAATGAGAATTTTACCTAAGTAATAAAATGAATAATGACTTCAGGCTTTGGCCCTGGATAAAAATGAATGGTCTTCCTCTGACAGAGAAAAGAACCCATTGATATGAAGTATTTAAGTGGTCACTAGCACAATAAATGATTTCATAAATCCCTGACCACTGGTATGATGCTTTACAGTTGGAAACAGATCGACTGCATGCTTTAGAAAGTCCTTAATCATGCCCTTTTTCCAATGCAAGTATTCAAACCTCTCACCTGACTAATACCTGATTTTAAGCCAAAGCCTTGAGAGAAGGTGAGGTTAGCTGATGGCTGCCTCCTGAGCAGATGTGCTGGAAGAGTGAAAGGAACCTGTGACACATCTGTCCAGAGGCAGCAGCAGCTTGGCTCTCCTCTCAGGGTGATGGCACCAAAGTATTCCTGTTGCATCATTCACCTCACTCATCCTCTCCCTCATGATGTAATGGGTGATATACTGTGCTGATAGAAAGCACAATCAATGCTGCTGACACAACCAATTCCCAATTTGGTATGGCAGAAGGCCATTCCTTACAGCTATCAGGACCTGGCTTATTCGAGTTATGGGAAATTAAATACCAGGAAGCTTTCTAGCATTGCAATTTCTGTCAATGAATTACCTTTTCTACTGTTCTCTTTCAGGAACCTCTTCAGTGGAGGTTTTTTTCTCCTCCTGGATATGGTGTGCCTGCACAAATACAAGTGACCAACAGAGGAAATACCAAAGGGGAGGGGGGGAATCCCAGATAATCCGCTCAATTTGATTATTGTATTTGATATTCCTTTCCAGGGCTGCTTTAGCATCTGTGCACCACGCCAGAACTGCTTCTCCTGGGTGGGTGAGGTAGAATCATAGAATCACAGAATGGTTTGTGTGGGAAAGGACCTTAAGACCATCCAGTTCCAACCCCCCTGCGCTGTGTCCAGTGCTGGTGTCCTCAGCATAAGAAGGACATGGAGCTGTTGGAGCAAGTCCAGAGGAGGCCATGAGGATGCTCAGGGGCTGCAGCACCTCCCCTATGGAGACAGGCTGAGAACATTGGGGCTGTTCAGCCTGGAGAAGAGAAGCTGAGTGGAGACCTCAGAGCAGGTTCCAGTGTCTGAAGGGGGCTACAAGGACGCTGGAGAGGGACTCTGCATCAGGGACTGCAGCCATAGGACAAGGGGTGATGGGTTCAGACTGAAACAGGGCAAGTTCAGGTTAGATCTAAGGCAGAAGCTCTTCCCTGTGAGGGTGCTGAGGCGCTGGCACAGGGTGCCCAGAGAAGCTGTGGCTGCCCCATCCCTGGCAGTGCTCAAGGCCAGGTTGGACACAGGGGCTTGGAGCAAGCTGCTCTAGTGTGAGGTGTCCCTGCCTGTGGCAGGGGTTGGAGCTGGAAGAGCTTTAAGGTCCTTTCCAACCTAAACCATTCTATGATTCTGTAGATAGACGGATAAAGTGGGTAGCTATATTTGTGTGAAATCTGGCAATGTAGCTGCTCTTAAATTGCCCCAATTGCTCACGCAGATGTTTCTCTCTCCCCCATGTATTTTGCAGAGGGACAAAGCTCTCATCTTGTATATTTTACATCCCACAAACCCACCAGCACTGCTGTACGCAGCCCTGTGACATCTGAATTTCCTGTGTGGCTCCAGCCCCTCCTTCCTGAGATACCCCTTATTACAGAGCAGCAACTTCTGAAGTTACAAGAAATCACTGTAAGCTGATGGGATACTTCTTTCCATCACTGCTGGGATCTGCTGTTCTAGCCTCCATCCCAAGGCAACCTGTATGGGGCTGGTTGTACCCCCCCCCCCATGCTTCTGAGCTCTGCAGCATCCATGCAACCTTGAGGGTCTCTCCAGTCAAACCGAAGCCTGATTATTCTGTTGTGTCAGGGAAGAAACCTTATAAAGCTTTTAAAAAGAAGGGCAAAACAGGGATGTGTTGATTCTCTTCTATGCTGGTGACCACAGCTTTATGCAAGAGCATAAGGAAGGAAGTGAAGAAAGTTGGTTTACATGCTGCCTCACACCAACAGCTTTCTACAGCTCCTCGGGCCAGGGAGAAGGGGTTTTTAAATGTCCTATGATAGGTGAACACCACAGTGGGTGTATCAAGGATATCGAGGGCAGTGTTAGCCATATCCCAGGGTATGTCCGCCTTTCTAGTTCAGACCCTATATGCAAACATCAGACATATCAACATGACACATAGTGCCATGACTATGCCTCCAAATGGAATGAAGCAGGATAGGCCTTTGCCGAGTAGCCACCCAAAGTCATGTTTGTTTTATGAGCCACATGTAGCTGCACACAGCTCTCCCTGGCATTACATTTACCTTCTGCATGCCACAGCTAAATTAACTGCTTGTGCTTATCATCCGAATAGGTTGCAGTTCTGTTCCTCCTGACTTCAGGCACATCTGTAGTGATGAGCTGATGCACAGATGGCATTTCCTTGGTCAGTGTGCCTGTTCCTTGAAGGGAAAGCAGTGTGTTGATGTTATACAAAGAAATTGTAATGTTACCTGTTTCCATGCAGCAACGGAGTGCCTGTCGCTGCAGCCTTTCTTTTATGGCTCTGGGACAAGTATCTCTTCACCAGTCTCTGCACAACTGAAGCCTTCCTGTGCTTAAGTGCTTCCTTTTCCATAGGGAGATTTAGTTCTGTCCTAAAAACTAATCAAGCACTGGCTTCCAATTAAATATCTCAGCCTCCATCCTCAGACCCCATGCTGCAAACCCCACTTCTCCTCGCTGCAAGCACTGCTGGTCCCAGGACGGCATCTGCCAGCTCCCTGGTGGTCCTGATGGGGAGGGAGGAAAGAGATGGGGAGAGGGTTGTGAGGGTCCCCCCAGCGCTGGGTGCATTCTGACTGTTCCCATTTTAAGTTCAAAGCCTTCTGCATGGCAGCTGAATGGGAGGCTTTCCAGGATCTACAGGAGGCTGGGAAGGAATCCAGCATCGCAAGGAGTATCCTGATGGAAACAGAGGAACTGGCAAGTAAGCATATGTGAAACGTACCCCTTTTTGTCACAACCAGAGGCACTGTTTTCCCAACAAACACCCAGCCCTTTTGGAGAAGAACAGTCGCTACCTGTCACTCTGGATATGGGCTTTGCTGCCCAGCCAAAGAGAGCACCAGAGCCAGCAATCCCTCCTCCATTCCCTGCTCCTACCTTTTGTTCCCTTTCTGGTGTTGCTGCCCTTTTTTCTACGGTGTTTTTCTAAGGTCCTGGACCTCCAAACTACCCCAGTGCCATGCAAATGAGCTCATTTGCAGGAATAAAGACTCATCACAAGCACCGTTTTTATAGCACTGGGCCTTATATTTCCTCTTGAAGCTCTTGCAGTGATTTCTCTCTTGCCAAATCCCTTTATATGTAGATCCTGCTCTTACATTCAGACCCCATTTCCTGTGGCTTCGGTTTGGCTGGAGTTTGCTCTCTCTTTTTAATACCTCAGCTTTCTTTTGCTGCATTTTTCTGCCCTTCAAGCTTGTGAGAGCGTTTCTGTGATCAGGCTTCTGCACAGCACTGGCAACTCTGCAGGTCTGTCTGACAGCGTTAGCCCACAAGCATGGGAAGGGGCAGAGATTTAGGCACCTTCTGTATCTAAACCCTACCATTTACACTATAATCATGGCTTTACAGGAAGGCCTTTAAATGTTGGTTTTTGTTTAGAATTATCTCAAGTGTCACGCACACTGCAGGCATAGGCTTTGTAAGTCACAGATTTGCACTAAAATCAGCGCTCCTCAGCTTTCTCCACAAGCAGAGCACCTAACTCTGTCCTGGTTTGCCCTTTGCGTTCTCCAGTGCCTTGCAATAATACCAGAGGTGCAAGAGCCTCCTGCTTTGTGCGTATCAGTGGGAAGCCCAAGGACAGAGCGAGCCAGTGTTTCTGGCAGCGCAGGCACATGATAATTCGACAGCCCTGGTTCCATACCCGTCAGTGCAGGAATGGCATACTTTCCTGGTGAGCTGGCAGAGGCAGGTAACAAAGCTTGCATGCTCACACACTCCTTATGAACAGACCTATTGAGAACCTCTCCTCCCAAAGGAATGCTGTAGCATACATGGAAATGGGTCTGTGGTCACCCAGTATGGCACATGTATAGAGCAAAGCTGCTCTACACCTCGCAGGCAGAACCCCAGTATTGATTACACAAGCAGGATCCTTTCAGTTCAGGTAAAGAGAGGGTTCAACTGCTTTTAGCACTGTTTGGACCACAGTGAAAAGCCATGTCTCACTGTCTTCTCTTTTTCTTGCACATATACATACAAGCCCCCAAGGACAGCTGCTCTCCATCTAATTCCTTCACAAGTTTCTTAGCCAATATCTCATTGATTACTATTGCTATAACTCCTAAACAGAGAAGTGCTTCAGAGAAGCATCCCCTCTCTGCACTGACGTGTGCAGAAATGCCTCTCATACTTTCTGGACCTAGCTTATCTTTCCCAACGGCTGGGGCATGATGATCCTTTGCTATTATTTTCCCTGTTATCTAGAACGGTTCTTCTGCCCTTCTCAGAGGATGAGGGAGGTCAGAGTCTTCATTTTGCTGAGGTTACAGTATTTCAGACAGGTTATTAATGTTATGAATTGTTTTAGAGCATATTTTTACTGCCTTACAATGTTGATGGGATTTACTGTGATTCATCTAAGTCCTCCCTTCAGGCAGCCTTCCTTTGAAGTAAAGGGGTACAGTGTAAAAGCTTGAAATCTCATGAGCTGCAAGGGCTTGGGATACATGTGATGATGATCAGTATTTCCTTTAGGAACTTCATGTTTCTGGGATATTCTTAACTTTGAAAGCCCGCATCCCTCTGACACTCAGAACTCCCAGGGGATAAAGAGAACTTAGTCCAGCCAAGTCCTCTTATTCCCACAGTTCGCTTTCCACACCTCATTAAAAGAGTGATCCAGGATTTCTCTCCAAAGCCTCAGCAGCCCTGCACGTTAGAAGGGAAGCCTTTCCAAAATGAAGGGTGCACGCAGTGCTCTGACAGGGGTTATATGGCAATAAGGAAACGTTTCCCTGCAGAAACCAAAGCAGAAGAACAGCTTCCGAAAGCAATGCAACACAAATGAGACCAGCAGCTCCTCCTGACCACAAACAAGATGCCAAAGTCTACAAGGATTCACTTATGCTTATGGGTTCTGCTACTTCAGTCGTGCTAACCCAGAGCAGCACAATGCCTTTCTGGCACAGTAGCAATATTGCTGGTACAGTTCAGTTCAGTTACAGCAAAACAGGGTACATTGCTGTACATTGATTTTCATAGCTCTGTATGCAGTTTATACTGGCTCTATATATATATATTATCTCAACAGAAAAGTCATATTCTTGTTAACAAAACCTCAGTGTAAGTCCCAGCTAAAGTCGCCTTTACTTGAACTTGCATATGTCTCCATCACTTCTTCCAGAATTTCCTTTGGGGATCTCTTCATCACAACCCCCCTTTGCCGTCTCTGCTGTTGCTTCTGTGTGTGCTTCCACAGCTTCCAAACCTCTTCCCAGGCCTGATTCCAAGCTGGATGCTTTCCAGTCCTCTTGCAACACTATCAGACCAAACCTATGGGTATGAATGATCATCTAAATTCTAGTTTTCCTTCCAATAATCATTTCTTCTTTCCTATCAATCAGATAGGTTACCAAACCGGCTACATCAGAAGGCCAACACGAGCCCAGTTATTCCAGCAGGACAGGTAATAGTGTTACCTGCTCATTCTTGGATTTTCCTATAGGAAGACAGAGGATGAATACAATTTGGGAGAGGTATAATTTTTCTTCTTACCATCAGACTGCATCACCAGCCTATTTTCCATTGCAAAGAGGTTTCCCTAAGCACAGACCTTATTTTTCCCCACACAAGTTCTCTCTGAGGCTATTGCCCATTTAGATTCATTGGATATTTTAATTAGAACTTAACAGCTACCCCACCAAACTGGCTAAGGCACCTCTGTGTGTACATCTACCTTCCCTACTGCTTCTCTACCAGCAACAAGGCAATTCCTCCTGACCGGAATAACTCCTCCATGCTTCCCGAAGGGAGTCAGCATCCCCTCAGCCCCTGCACACACATTAACACATCCTTCTCCGAGGCAATAACAAGCTGGAGGCAAAAAGGGGGAGAATCTTCCATCTGAAGCAAAGACTCCAAGTACAAGTCTTCATAGTGAAGCTCACCCCAGTAGTTTGAAGGTGGTTTAGTATCACAGGCTGCTCTGTTACAGATGAATAGGAAGAACTGTGTATTGATGTTAACTGATTGCCATGGGAGTTGTCCTGCAACAGTTTTGGACTGGTAAACTTGAAGCTTACATCCCTGCTGGTTATGCCAGCAGCAGGATGAGTTGGAATTCCAGAGAAGAAGCTTGAAAAGGGCATTGGGGATCTGCCTGCGCTTCACCGATGTCCTCCTTGCAGATGGGTTAGGTACCAGGCTGCTGTAAAACAGCACTGAGGGAACTAATCCACAGCCCCAAACAAGAAACTTGCCTGTGCCTGAAGCATGCTCAGGCTTTTACCTCTGGGAGCTAGGGAAGTAAAGGGCTGCACAGTGCTGAGTGTGGTGGGGGTCTGATCCCTGATGGCTTTGTGTCAGTCTTTTAAACAACCCAGTGACAAACCAAGGGAAGAACCTAACTGGGGTGACCAGTAAAGACAAACCAAGCCACGCTGCAAAGTCTGACTTCCTTCATATTAACTTGAGTGAGAACAGGCAGACTGCACAACACACAGTGGCAGGAGAAGGAAACTGAAGCCCCGTATTGACTCAGCCTGAATCCTGCATTGACCCAGATCACAAAGATTAAAAGCACCTCAATCCTTCAAGTAATAAAGTAGGTAAATGGCTATGACTTACTGATGGTGTGATGCTTGGGTTACAGTTTGTGTACAGCTTGCAATCAAAAGAAACTCTTTGGTTAACTGATGAATTTATTCCCCTCCCCTTTCCTCAGCCTGTCTGGAACCAGCACTCACACTCTTGGAGCATCTTGATCCTGCCATCAGTTCTGTGAGGGATGCTAAATGCTAGTAGGTTTAGAAATGCAGTAGTACACAAATGGCTTAGCTTTCCCCCATCAGTGGCTTTTCCTGTCTTTATTTACACTGTAAGATGGTCAACTAGGGAAGGGGCAACCTGTGTTTATGGATTTGCATGCTGGATTCAAACTGCTGCTCCTGAATTTCATTGGGACCATTAGCTGCTGCTGTAACAAAAGAAGTTGTATGAATAATTGTACAGGCATACGCAGTGGGACACTCAAATGGTTTCTGAACACCCCCCACCCCTAGAATGGGCAGTGCTCCAATGGTAAGTGACATCTAGTACTGTTATGGGACAGTGATAGAGAGAGCAAACAAGGCACTAACAGCACTTGTTACCAAAGGAACAATTACAGCACTAGCAGTTGTGAGTGAATGTGAGATCTGTGTAGAAAAGCCTGTACCTCTACCATGCTGCTTTGATAACAAAAGCAAGTGACACCAAGCTACCCAGCTGTTACATAAGGAAGGAAGATGGTACAAGCAAGTCAGGGAATGTTGCAAGTCACTTCAAAGTTCAGATAGCCCCAAATATACCACACTTTGTATAACAACAACAAGCCCCAGCAGTTGGAGCTCTCAGCAGTGATTTGCTGGGGTGTTCAGATACCACAGCCATGGCTGCTGCATATGTATTCAGGCTTAGAAAGGATTTTGTAGATGAAAACTCTCCATTTTCACATGAGTGGGACTGGGCTGCAAGTGAAAAGAGGCTGCTTGTTGCAACCAAAGACCAGCAAAGCACCCGAAAAGAGGAATTACGGGACTGGGGTTTTTCACTTCTGTTTAGGAAGCAACAAACCATGATGCTTTACAGCAGGGCTGTCTTATTCTTGGGAGTTGGGATTGCAGTTTTGGAGCACTTCCATGCAGCAGCTCTGAGCCCTGTGAGCACCAAAGCGGGCAGGGATCAGGGCCCATCCATGCACAGGGGCACTAGGAAGCCTTGGGCTGTGGCTTTGTAGTTGGATATCCCTGTGTTACTAACTACATCTATTCTGACTCTCCTTACAGGCTAAATACTCTGGGATCCCTCTAAACGCTGCAGGGAAGTACCCCATCCTAAGCATTAATACAACTGCCAGCCTTATACGTGCTGCTGTTTTGTACTCAAAGGAATGAAGACTGCAATTAGCTGCTCATCTTTCAGGCCTTTATTTTGAAGAAGGTAACACTCCCAGCTACAACCAAAATGATGAAGACAGCATAAACTGCAAAGCAGATGGGTAAGTAATAGCCCTCTGACTCATTTCCTAACTCAAGAGATGTCTGGAAACCAATGTTGTCATGTCACAGAGCAAAAGGCTTCATCTTTCAGCAATTTCACCTCTTCTTTTTGTTGGATGCAAAGAGAGAACACTCTGCAGTGCATGAGACTTGTGACAGTGTCTTGCCAAGGCCATTCACAGAAGAACCTGCACTTTGTGGTATGTAAAGGCACACCGTGCTTTCCAGCACAGTGCCTGGCCAGGGGTCTGCAATCCACCTTCCTGAACTGATGGCACCATGGGGCTTTTTGGCTTGGGTTCTTCTTACCCTCTGGGCTGCAGGTCACCAGTGGGCTGTTATTTGTCATGTCAGATCGAGATCAGTTTTAACACCCAATTGCCTTGCTGCGAGGAAGGCTGAGTTTTAAAGAATAACAAGAGTGTGAATTAGAAGGAACCATAAGCTAAGAGAACCCTGCCTATGTTTAGGAGTGAACTTAGTGTCTGAAGGTGTCCATCACATCGGCCTGCTTGCCTTTGCAAATAGGTTGGTTCACAAATGGACCTCAAGAATCTAGGAACTAAATCCATCGCTCTTTGCAATCCTAACATTCCCTGAAGCTGCAAAGAAACCTGAGTCTTTGAGGCTGGACAAGTAGCATGGAAGTGCTATATAGGGTTGTGCTCATTCCTGAGCGTTCTAGAGGGAAGCCTTGCCTCAGATACACCCACAGAAATCCATGACAAGAGTAAATACATCATACAGAAATGCTTCACCTCACCTTGACGACTTGCAGTCTGGATTTAGGAGGTCAAGAGGTAAAATGCTAAGGCAGATAGGAAAGGTGCTTCATCTGAATGTATTCTGAATGTCACTGCTGTCCCAAGTCACCCAAATAAATGACTACTCTGAAATGAGGCTCAGGGAACATTGTTCAGGGTTTCAAACAAAGGGATATAACAAATGGAGATGGACCACATTATTTCTAAAGGCTGGTCCAGGGAAAGACCCAGAAAACCTGAGCTTTTACAAAGCCCAGGCAGTGATGATCCCTGTCTAGAACCATTGGATGCCAGGAATCGGTCAGTGCCAGTGGAATTCAACACCCCCAGGAGAGAAGCCCAAATAAAAAGAGGAAATACTTAAGAAAGCAAAACATCAATAACAGCCCTGAGCAGCAGAAGAGCGCTTCCAAACCCATCAATTGGCTGCTTCATTCTGTTTACACAGCACTAGTTTGTTCTCAAGAGCTTATTAAAACCAGCATCCTTTCCAATTTGAGTAGAACAAACCAGACCAAAACCATAACCAAAACACGTGGTCTCCCTGCAATCCGGGCCATTATCAAGTGTGCTATTTTGAGTTAACACCATTATTAGCAAGGGTTTTGCAAACATTTTGGATGCAATTCAAAACAGGCAGGATATGGATCTGCCAGTATTTGCAGTAGAAACAAAGATGTGTTGAGGTCCTGTTGGCCTCCCTGGCAGTGCTTTATCAACCTCACAAGTGGGCTGAGATGTGGTGCCTGGATAATGAACCTTACCCTTCCCAGCTGCCCCAGCAGCACCAGTACAAGCAGCAATGGGAGGCTTCCTACCCGCACGTCCTCACTGAGACCTGCTTTGTGTCTTTCTACCCTGCCCCAAACTGGCCATCCCCATGAGTCCTCCCACAGGCTGTCTTTCCATCCCCATTACTCAGTTACTACCAGTCAAACCAGCAGACAGCAGCAACAAAATGATGTTTTTCAGCCCCATATGATGCCAGCTGAACAACCCAGACCACATCTTTTCTTAGCATATGATCTTCTCCTATGCCTTCACCTGGCTATGGCTCTAGGAGGCCTCTCATACAGTCATGTGCCCATTTGTACTACCTATATTGCTTCTCACCTAATTTCCAGTGAAATTCCTGGTTGCCATTAGCATGACTGCGCATACACAGCCTGCCCAATGCAAGGAAAACAGCCTTTCATCCAAGGTGACACAGTTACCTTCCTCCCTCCCTTTTTACTGCATCTTTCAGAGGTGGAAACTTTACCTCCGTTTGACTCCAAGTATTTAACTGAGCCTCTTCAGCACCAATGCCTCATCATTCCCTGCTCACTGCGAGGCTGCAAGAATGCACCTTCAGTACCTCTGTTAACTGAGTGTAGAGGGATCATAGATCTCTGATTCCGGCACCTTATGTGGCCAAGATGAGTTTGTATGAATCCATGCAGTCGTGTGTGTTACTTGGTACAAGTATTGAGGTGTGATGTAGATATCCTATTGGGAATAGTCACTGTATTTCTCTGGGCATATCCAGCACCCAAGGGAATGGGCTTGGAGCTATTCTGGAAGAGAGATAGGAATAACCCTGTGCATAAGGTGCAGTGTAGAGGTGCAGCCTCTTGAGCCCTCATAGAAAAGGGGGTCCTGGGCAGCCTCAGGTTAGCTCTGCATCTCAGAACCCCACCATGTGACACAGCTTCATGAGAAACAACTAAACCAGGTCTTTAAAAGGGGCCAGCTTGGATCCCAAATTCTCCTCCCTGACCCAAGTGAGGACTTGGTAAGGACGTCTGTTTACTCACCAATAGTGAGAAGATGTCAATGTTCAACATTGTGGTGTGTTTTCACCACTCTGGTTATGAGCACTGCCTTCATCTGCATCTCACCTGGGCCCTGGAGCCACACCTGTTTCTTTCCTGTATAGTTATTGTGCGTAAAGCCATCAAGGATTTGGGTTTGTTTGCTTGAAACCTGTTTGCAGCCACGAGATGTTGAAATTCACACTTCAAGTGCTGGAGCAGCCCTCGGGGATGACAGATCACAAAAGCGAGGCCAATTGCTTTCCAGAAGGACATAGATCATAAAATGAAATAGATGGCAAAGAAAAATGGGCCACTGTAAAAGCAAAACAGAACCAGTGCGAGGTGATAGCATAAGCAAGCAAAAAAGCAAGCAAAGAAGAAATGTACAGGAGCTCACCCCACCTGTTCAATCCACAAAAGTACTCAAATAAGGGCAGCAGTATTCAGTGGAAATAGCACAAAAGCACCACCATCCAGCTGCTTTATTCTTCTCTTATAAAGATGGATTTAGTACTGAACACTGCAACTCCTTTCAGAACATGAGGAACTGAGGCTGGCCACACACTATGAATCACAGTGAGTTCTATCTGCATTTCAGTGTGGCACTGATTCCCAACTAAAGAATGTCTGTAACACAGGTGAGGTGTGAGGGCTGGTAAACTCTGTGGGGCTTGTGCCAGCTCTAGGCAGAGAGAGCTCAGTACAGACCTGTGTGGATTTTCCAGCAGGGGCCAGACATCACCCTGGCTGCAGCCAATGGAAGTGGTAGGAGAGCAGGGTGAAAAGGAAGGGGAGGTGGCAGCAGCAGCCTCACAGAGAAGAAGCAGCCCAAAGATGCTGAAGGCAATGAGGGAAGCAAGGATGCAGTGTGTGCAGTTCAGCAGGGCACAGCATGAGGAGCGAGCATTAAAGGGTGCCGGCTACAGAAGGGCTAGGAATGGGTGTTCTGTGTAATGCCGTGCTCCTGGCAGGATAGAATCCTTACGGATCATTGCATTAACTCGGCAGAAGGATGCAGCAAATGCATCTGTCTTTGTTGGACAGTTTTGATGTGAAGGATTGCACGGATCTAGGAGACCTGACACCAAGCTCTGCAATTATTAGGCAGATAACCCAGCAAAGGGCTGCTGAAGTGGCACAGTGCAAAGGAACATTGCAGGCCCTGACTTGGAGTCAGGTTAATCTTGACAGCATAACTGGAATAGAGCATACAGTATAAAGTGAAACACAAATTTGTCATTTAACAGAGCACAGTGGTAGGACACCAGAAGCAGTCACACCGGCAATAGCAATGGAGATGGATGCTAGTAAGCAAGATGTCTAACCCGAGCCAGTGAGCTACTCAGTGTCCTGGCCCAAAGCACACATATTTCAGTATATATATATACCCAATATATATATACACCCAATATATATAGTTAAGGTTGTATATATGTATAGTTTTAGTCCAGTCATATTCCAATAGATATTTAATGTTTTTAACTGTGGCAGGGAGATCAGGATCATGAATTCCCTTTAGAACCAGTCTTAGAACAGCACTGAGCTTTACTTACAGATAAGCTCGTACTTCTGCCGCCTACCTGCTCTGTAGGAAAATGATTGGCTTTACTTTCCAGACACCCATTTTAACATTAGTTTTTGAGGAAAATTTAGTATTAAAAAAAAAAAATAATTTCAGAAAATTTAGTATTTAAAAAAAACAATTTCAGAAAACTTGATTTTACATTTTTGATGATGAAATCTGGTCCCCAGGCTTGTTTGAGGTGCTGGTCCTTAGTGACATGTTCGTACATTTTACGTCACTGTAACTTGAGCCACTTTGGTAGTATTATGGTCTCCAAAAACTAGAGTAGAGAAGAATCAGGCCACCAGCTTTCACAGAAGGGGAGAAAACGGAAGAGGAATCCGAGATACCCCTGTATAAGGGCATACGTGGCCAAACAGTTAAGCATGTTTTTCCTTTCAAGTCTGTTTTATGTTTGAACTCCTTGATCAATAAGAAATAATCTAGACAGGAATGACACCAGCTGCTTGGTTATAGCAGAATTATTCTGCTTCACCTCAAGCGAGTTCTGAGGTCTATCAAGCCAGAAAACAGTCTGAATCCTTTCTTTCCTTAAAAGCTGGCAGCTTTATAACAAAGAGCTAGACCGGAGTAGCATACATAGTCATTGCAATCTGTTCTGATCAGTGCTGGCTAATTAAGGCTGGAGCTAATGAAGGATGGTTTGCATTAGAATCTGCACACTCTTGTTGAGTAACACAAGTGAGAACTGAAAACATATGTTACAACCGAGAATGAAACAGCGCTTGCACGGCTCGTCTCAACGGAGGCTGTAGTGTCACTGACAGCAGTTCATTCACAACACCAATTTGGACCCAAGGAAGATGATGTCTTTTTAAAGTGTGAAATAACTTCCTGGTCAACCCCAGTGCTGGAAAATGGATGCTAAAAACGAGAAGGTTAAAGTAACAGTGGTGGGCTTGAGTGGAAAATCTTCAAAAAAAGGCTTTATTCTCTGTAAAACATCTTTTCCAAGGATTCAGTTCTGTTTCATTTAAAGAAACATCAATGCAAATTTCTGTTAGTTTCACTATTTATCCCAATAGCTCAAACTGTCTCACCTGAGACATCAACAGGACAAAACATTCTGCCATTGCTTCTTGGTGCTTTCCTGGTGGGCTAAGCAGGACTGGTGGGACTTGGGCACCTTGAATCCTGTGTTCAGTTCTGGCCCCTCAATACAAGAGAGACATGGAGGTGCTGGAGTGGGGCCAGAGAAGGGCAACAGAGCTGGTGCAGGGCCTGGAGCACAAGTGTGATGGGGAAGGGCTGAGGGACCTGGGGGTTCAGGCTGGAGAAGAGAAGGCTCAGGGGGGACCTGATGGCTCCCTCCAACTGCCTGACAGGAGGATGGAGCCAGGAGGGGCTGGGCTCTGCTCCCAAGGAACAAGGGATGGGACAAGAGGAACCGGCCTCAAGCTGCACCAGGGCAGGTTTAGATGGAGCTGAGGAACAATTCCTGCCCCAGAGGGTGCTCAGGCATTGGAACAGGCTGCCCAGGGCAGGGCTGCAGGTACCGTCCCTGCAAGTGTTCACACACACAGTGTGGAGATGAGGCCTCAGTGCCATGGGTTAGTGGTGGCCTTGGCAGGGCTGGGGAACGGTTGGACTGGGTGAGCTTAAAGGGCTTTTCCAACCTGGTTGATTCTATGATTCTATGTTTTTCCAGGACTGGGTGAAGATAAGTGTGTCCACAGCAAGATTTCAGGTTGGAGCCCATTATACTTCCTGTGATCAACTGATTTTATACTGTTAAAAAGTATGCTGTTATATGTTATAAAATACAGTTGGCTCATCTTTTAAGAATGGTCAAACATCTTTAATATTCACGACTTTTGGCTACCTGTATTCACAAAGCTCCTTCTTGAAAGTGAGAATACAGCACTGTTTTCCCAGCAATCTTTAGCTTTCTGCTTCTTAAATAGTAAAGCAATCCTGCTATTTAGATTACAAGAACAGCAAGAAGAACATTTGCTCTGTTTGAATCTTCCCCACCATGGTTTGTTTGCTGGTTTTATGTGTGGAAACACGCTTGATTGATAGCTGGTTTTGTAAAATGAAATAATATAAGGAGCAAACCAGAGTTCTGAACTCCAATTACCGCAGCAGTATGAAAAGCCTCATAATCAGGCTTTAAAACATGCTATGTTGATACCTGGTAATTCAGGGTGGAATTCATCTCTTCCAAAAATGCAAGGTCACACGCTGCCTAATCACATTCGTGCTACATGCAGCTCTATTTCCCTCACAATCTTTGTCTTTTTAGTTGGTGTTGATCTAAGAGTTTAGAAGCAATTGCAGGCTATGGCAACAAGCAAGAAAAAGCTCAGTTGTTAAACACGCCTGCCTCTTGGAGATAATTCAAACGGAACAAAATCCAGGTCATTGGCCTTTTTCAATAGACCCCCGGCAATATTTACCCCGCCATAAATAGCACAGTCACATGAAATAAAACCGTGTTCAGTAAAGCCTGCAAAACAAAAGAACAATTTACGGGCTGAAAAGCAAACTGTGGCTCATGTGTTCGCTGCGGAGGATTAAGTGAGCTTGCTGCACGCTTCGTGCTTAGCGGCTGGGGTGACGGAGCAAGTCAGGTCACTGAAGGTGCTCCGTCCTTCAGCAAAAGCAGGGAAACGCTGGGATCCTGCTCTGGATGGTGACCTCTGGGAGACAGCTTTTGCTGTGATGTTGTGACTAAGAGCTCCTCTGCATAAGGAAAAATCACGGGCATTACTGCGCTGCTTTAATTCCATCACTACAGCTCTATGCTATGGGAAAGGCAGCACATTTCCCCAAGGTAGACAACCCCCAAAGTGGAGGTACATACCCCTCAAATCTCAGTATGACTATTAATTGGAGGTGCTGACAAAAATAAATCTTTCTAGATATTACAAAAAGATGACCAAATGACCATGAACATTAATCTCTCTAAAGCACCCATCAGTCTCTTTTGTGTGCTTACCCACACTTAGGACTCTATCTCCAGTCTTACTTCTACTCTTTCCCCAAAGACCCAGCTCTGGGAATCCTGGTCCTAAGAATCACAGCTTTTAAGTCTCTTTTGCAGCTCTGGAAACAGTTGAGCAAAACTTGAAAATGGGAAACAACCGAACACAAAGGTTTTGTAACCAGTACAACAAATGAGTAATATCCACAAGTGCATGTGATCTGATTTCATTCATTAACCAGGGAGTGGAAGGATTGATTATAATCGATCAATATTTAGGTCTCTTTCTTACTAGGAGCACTCATTCTGGTTTTGCAGAAGGATCTTCAACAATGCCCCTGGAAAGTGATGGATATTGAGCCTGGTTTGAGAGGACAGGTCTGCAGACAATGGGTGCCAGCCCACTTGCTAGCTGGCCATGGAGAAGTGGCTGTTTGGCTGACTTGGCTCTTTGTTTCCAGTTGCTAAATCACAGCAGGGACAGATGAAAATAGAAAAATACTTTTCTGCTATTATTCTCCAAGGAGAATAGAATTACCAGGGAATAGAGTTACAATTCAAAATGCAAACCCAATTCCTTACAGAAAACATTCAACACTGTCAAAGTGCTCGGAAACCCTGGTACTGTGAACCCTTTTCACCTTGGATTTACAGAGAGATTTCCCAATCCTCTTCATTGCGCTTTGCTACAGCCTATGTATCTGGTTTGCATCTCCTGGCCACGTTTTGTACTTCTCTGGCTGCCGCACTCATTAAGTTCCCAAGAGCAGCTGATTCTTAGCACGCAGTAATTCTTGTGAGCCTGCTGAGAAGCTGACAGAATAAACCTTGCTGTTTGTTTGTTTCATTCCTTTCACCCAGCTTCAGGAATTAGTTCTGACAGAACTCAAGCTTCCAGGTGCTCACTTTTACATGCAAACATTTCCTAACAGAAACAGCTCCCTTTCATTTCTATATGCTGTGTTGAACAACCTTTATAGAACACTAAAGCTGAGGATAGTGCTCATTGGCATTTACAAAGGTCTGCTTTGCCACAGACAAAAGCTTTTAGCAAGTGGTAGTGGAAAGGCTACATGGTTCTTGTTGTTGGCAGTGGTGGTCGGTTGTTGGGGAGGGTTATTTTGTATTTCAATGAATACAGGTGCCATTTATTACATCCAAAAATGCAATGAATTCATTCCTTTTGCTGAAGATCTTTCTCTGTTTTATATATAAAATGCAAACAAATCTTCAGCACAGAGAACAGCTTAATAAATACACATATGCTTATGTTCTGTAGCTTCCCGTATGGAAATGTCATTACGGCAAAGATGCTAACTGACTTTGAAAGCTTAGCCGTAAACCTATATCCCTGAGGGACGCTTTGCATCTTACCGAGCCAAAGTGACTGCTGCTGCGTTCTCAGACAGCACTGCTTCCACCCAAAATGATGGTTCAAGCTACAGGTAGAATTAAGGAGTTAAACTGGGATGCATTTTCATTGGATCAGTGTACATGTGTGTGCCTGTGTGTAGAAACTTGATAAACTACATCTTTTCTTTGCAACACAATCGTGCTGGATTGCCTGACAGAAGATTAAATGAAAAGGTCTTTTAAAGTAACAACATGAATCAGAGCTGGTTTTAACAACCCATTGCCTGCCCATATTCATTCACACAGTTTTCCCTGGGAAGACTGTCATGATGTTATCCAGAGGTATGCCAAAAGAAATGAAACCCAAGGCTCTTACAAAGAAGGCCTCATCAGCTAATCTCTGCCTTCCAATCCCAGAATTTCAAATCCTGCTCTGGGAGGAGGGTGCCAGATGGTCCCTGAGATAACCAATGCTGTATTATTTAAGGATTCATCAAGCAATAGACTTAGGAACACTTCTGCTAGATAGCAGCTAGCCAGTGCAGACGACAGAATATGCAACCATACAGTTTAACCTGAAGTGAGTAATAGCACGCTTGGTTTTACTGGGACAGTACAAGTGCTTAAACTTAACTCCATGTATGCTTGACAGAGCACAGCTTCAGCTCAAAAAGTGTTTTAAGTAAGCTGAAATACCCCTAAAAAACTGATGGGGGTAGTAGTAAAGCCAGTGCAGTAGTAAATATAAACACAGCTGCTGCCAACAGGGCTTTTCCTTAAAAATATTAATTTTGAAAGGAAAATAAAAGTAAGTTTCCATATTCTTCCTCCACAAAACCTGCCTGGCTGCGGGTTCACCCACTTAGGGCATCCTCTTTACTAAGAAGATATGCCGTAACATCTTTACTAAGATATTCCTCCCACTGTCTCTGAGAAGAGCTAGATTCCTTGTAACTTGGCCTCTAAGCATCAGTACAGAATGGGAAAGCAGAGCTACAGTTAACTCCTCATTTGCTAGCAGCCAGGCAACTCCCCTAGTAAAAACTGCATAGCAACCTGGTACTCGAAGTGCCATGCTTTCAAGCCAAGTTTATCTGGTTTCTGCAAGTTAATGGTATGTCGTGTTCCCATCCACCTTTCAAAAGGTCTCACTTCTGGGTAAAAAGGTGCTAAGAAGGAAATAAATCTCTTATGATTGAATGAAAAGAACTGCAAGTGTGACTTTTAGTTAAATCTGCTCCAGAATGTTGCTCCTCTGTTCTGAATAATGATTGTGAATGATAATGAGCTTTCTTCCAAGTCAAATTAGAGACACGCATGTGGTTTTGCAGAATCAGTGCTTCAGTGCACACTGAGGGCTCCAATTTAAGAGTGGGAATAGCTTGGCATAAAATTACTATTCACAACATTCTCTGCGGAGACCTCAGATTTTGATGAATTGGGTTTGGAGCCAGCAGCTTATAACCTGGCATCATCACTGTGTGCCTTTAAATACGCTCTCAAAACCAGGAGGTTCAGAAGCTGACTCAGAGCAGCTCCGGCAGCTGTGTAGGAAGCAGTATGTGCAGAAAGCAGGGAAGGGCAATCTTCAGCCTTCTCAAACGTAGCTATTTCAGATTGACTCTTGCTTTTGGTTTTCTCTCCAAACACCCCAGTCCCACAGGCCTGCATGCTCCAGTGATTTCCCACATAGTGCCACTAACTTTGAGTGGACGTTAACTCAAACATTACCATTGCAATGTGGGAAGCTCTAGCTGGTCTGTAGATCTGCTGCTGATTCTGTTCTGAAACAGAAGAGTTATCTTAAGAAGACAAAACAAAACTCAACAGCTAAAACCACTTTTCATTTATTGAAGAGAATAAACCAGCTTCTTTTTGTTTGGCTGACTCAGATTTCACCAATGTTTCAGTTACGAGTGATGCACGAAGATACGGTCTGGAAATATCTCCCAGTGCAATTGATATGAAAATCCTATCATTGCAAGCCTACACCTATTATTGACCAAGGTCTTTGCGTCATGAATTTCAGCTGCCAACAGGCTTTTACAACACAAACAGCAATGAAAGCCACTGCAAAGCCCTGTAAGAAGAAAATACTTGGTGAAGAAAAGATTTTAAAGCTCAGCACTCTTCATTAACAAAATCCAAGCTATTTAATTGATGAAACTTTAAGGCAGCCTCTTTCACACCGGGAGCAGGCAGCAAGGCTTGAGTTGCCAATAAACAGTGCACAGGGGACGCTGGGCAGTGTCAGCTTCTAAAAATGGGTGCAGAAGAAAATGACAGCTGGTGGAGGGCAGGCAGGAACAGAGGAACACACCGACACAGGGTCCAGGCCTGAGTGCTCTTGACAGGAGCTGTGAGCCATAAGGCAAACTGTGAACTAACCAGGTAAGGAATGCAAAGGTATCTTTACTGCAACAAACCCATGAGCTGGCAGTTTAAAAGACAAGCGCCCAAAGACTGCCATGTTGTCTGTAAAATGGATTTGGTAATAGATAAAGAACTACAAAGTCTACATACCTGCAAGAAAGATAACAGCATATTACGCTTGTCCCCTGCTATTTCTAGCTATGCTGTATCCATAATTGAAATTAAAGTATATAGAAAGGGAATTCTCTTAGAGAACTCTTCATCCCTCTATTTTGAAACATGGAAGATAACTTCCCAAAGGCAAGGAAGTCAGGAGAGGCACAAGTAATCATACATTAAAACATTGTGCTGACAGAGGAAAGTAAAAAGGAAGGAATGACAGAAGGAAACACAGACAACAGTTTCTATTGAACAGGCCTCCACAGTCTCAGTCTTCTTTTATGTTTGCGTAAAGCTATAATCTACACTTGGCTTTTGATTTATGGCTTATACATATAAAGATTAAACTCTAAGTCATGAAGGCATTTAGCAAACATTTCTGGTTACTTTGCAGTACTTATGTCCTACCACAGCTACTGAAACTTGAGCGTGTATTTAAAATACTACAAATACTTATTTGCTGAATGGGTACTTAAAACCATGTAGTATGAAGAAATGTGCTGATGTGTATAAAACTTCTATGGGAATGACTACAGCCGAAGGCATCCCACATGTGTGGAGCTCCAAAGGGGGAGCTGCTCCCACATGGAAGCGGGACGGAGCAGCAGTCAGACTGGTACACGTCACCGTGATTCGTAAGTGCTGGCTGCAGCCTCGGGTCTCATCTCTCGTAGCTCAAAGCAGAAGCAATGAGTTATTCCATAAACATTCCCTCCTGGAAAGCTCAGCACGTGTTTGTTCGGGGCAGTTCTCAGTCTTCAGCCTACAAACGAGACTGACTCGGGGGAGAAAGCGAGCGCTATGGTAACGCGGCTCTTCCGGAGCCGAACTCAGCCGGAGAGGCACGGAAGCCACAACACGTGGATGCGCGGGGGAGGGAGGAGAAACACAAGGCAGCAGCACTTCTAAAGCGGCACAGCCCGCCTCGCTCGCTGCTGAACACCCTTCCCGCAGCTTCCCCCGTAAGGAGCATCCCCCGTCCGGCTGCTAACGGCTTGTTGAAAGCATCCAGCGGGCTGCTGAGCTCCCAGTCACACCGGTGCCGCCGGAGGACACCCAAGCCGGGTCTCCGGCTTGCCCGCGGCCCGACTGAGGCTGGGAGCCCGCGACGGGAAGAAGGCCCGGTCCCGGCAGCAGCTCCTCCCCGCCGCCGGGAACCCACCGAGCGGACCATGCTTCCACACCGCCCCAGACCCCGTAACGGTGGGCGTAACTGCGCGGCGACGTCACACCCCCAACGTTCCCGCCTCCTAGCGCGGATTGGCTGGCGTCCGTCCCACCCCTCGCCTTTGGTAAGCCCCGCCCCCGCCCCGCCCCTCCTCGCAATTGGACAAGCCTAATGTCACTCCGTCTCCCTCCGCACCCTCCACAAGCCCTTCAGCGACGAGAAGGGCGGGGGTGTCCCACGATCCTCTCTTCTCATTGGCTGTCAATCATCCAGCGCCGCCAGCAGCGGCCACTCCTCTCGCCTCTTCTTGCCCCCTTGGCGGTAGCCCCGCCCCGCCCCTCTCCCTTCCCTCCTCCCCTCAACTCTGTTCGCTCCGCCAAGTTCCGCGGCCCCACGCCCGGCGGCTCCGGGGCGCTGCGGCTGCGGCGGGCGGGCACCTCGCGGCGGCCCCAGCTTGGAGCAGGCAGGATGACGGCGGAGGCGCGGAGAGCACCCGGCGGCAGTTGAAGGCAGAGGACAGGGGCGTGTGGAAGCGAGCGGCTGAGGAGCGGGGAGTGGAAGCCGCCTTCCCGGCGAGCTCGGCCCAGAGGCGATTCCAGCCGATGACAGCGGGCTCGGCGCAGGCTGGCGCAGGCGAGCCCGGCTGAAGGGGACGCGGAGCGAGCGAGGCGGGAGCGGGGCAGCGGCTTCCCCGAGACCGGCCCTGCCCTGAGGAGAGCGGGAGCCCCGGCCGTGCTGCCCCCACCCGCCGCGGGAAAGTTTGGCGCCCGCCCGCCCCGCGGAGCGGAGTTGTCGCTGGGTTGGTTTGTTTGTTTTTCCCTTCCCTTCTCCCCCTCTTCCGCTCCCCCCCGCCTCCCCGGCAGCCGGCCCCGCGCCCAAAGGAAACGCCGAGGGAAGCAGGAACAGAGAAGCCAGGCTGCAGCCCGGACCCGGGAGCCTCCCGAACGCTCGCCGCTAGTCCCTCTCTTCCCCTCTTCCCGGCCGTGTGGTGTGTGCGGGCAGGGGAGCCTCGGTCTGCCGGCCTCTTGGATTTTGTGGGGGTTTTGTGGTTTTTGTTTAAGCCCTTTTTTTGGCCGCCCGCTTCTCCCTCCGCTTTAATATATGCTTCTGGAGAGCGACGTCCCCCCGCGCCGCCTCACCGCCCAGCCATGTCGGCGGCCATCTCTGCCGCGGAGAAAGTGGATGGCTTCACACGGAAATCGGTGCGCAAGGCTCAGAGGCAGAAGCGCTCGCAGGGCTCCTCGCAGTTCCGCAGCCAGAGCAGCCAGGTGGAGCTCTCGCCGCTGCCCCAGCTCAAAGGTACCCTTCTGCGTCCTTCTCCCCCTCCTCCCCTGCGCACCCCAGCCCTCCGGCTACAGGTGCCAATGCCCTTAGTCGCCCAGGGCTGTCTTCTTCTGACACCTCTCGCATGCCCCGCGCTGCCCTGTGGCCGCCTGCCCTGCCTTGGCCTCTCTGCACCCTCTGCCCTTTAGCCGTGTCCTCCTCCGCTCCCGGTGCTTTCCAGGGTGCTTCCTCTACTCATATAAATAGGTGTTGTACAGGTTGGTTCTCCTTTACTGCACCAGGGACTGACTCCGCTAACTCGCCACCCTTTTCCTGAGTGACTTAGGAGGAAGCGTAGGGCGGGCAGGTTTGCGTTTTGAGGGCTTTCTGCGGAAGATGTGGACGGTAAGTTGAGTGCAGGAGTGCTGGTAGTTGAGCTCCTAAACCTCGGAGCGAGTGGTGGCTCCTCCCACGGGGGGACTTTGCAAAGAGGAACTCTGTGCCTGTGGCATAATATGCTGATTTACCGGAGAGAGTTGGCGTTTGGCTTCTAGGTTCCTTTCCATCACTTTTGGGTAGTATTTGAATGGCGTTTTGGCATATTTTAATGATCAGGAGTTGCCTCAGAGGCCTTCTGCTGCATAGTAGTGTACTGGGAGCACTCACAAGTGAATGGAAACTGTAGATGCTGGCACTGCTGACAGTAAAATAGTGCAGGTTTTATCCTTTGTACTGGAGCTAAAATCTGAAAAGACTCAGTTTGTTAGATTGCAGAAATAAAACGGAAGTTAACTGCAACATTTCAGCATCAAAATAAATTTACAGGTATTTCTTCTTTTAAAATATTGATTAGGCAGAGAATATAAACTTGTTACTAAAGTGTTTGACAGGGACTTGGGAAATAAGGGAGAGAGATTACCTTAACGTAACCCAGCGTATTAATTTTACTTGCACAAGTGTTAAAGTCTTATGTTTTTTGAAGCTGCATCATATGATGGTGGAAGAAGTCTGATGACTGGCAGCAAATACCCAAAAGCTGAATTAAATAGTGCAAACTTAAAAATCTTCCAGGATATTGTGTATTTTTGTTTTCCTGTTTGATTTCTATTATGGCTTTTACTGCCATGTCTGTAGTATTTCAAGACTTTCATTTTTCCCTACTCTTGAGTGGCAGATGTCCACGAGCAACAAAACTGGCTGTTGGCAGAAATGTTATTAAACACAAATAACCCTGGGCAGGAGAATAACAAGGGGAGTTTTGGGGGCTTTTTAACATGTTTGTTGCAGCAGCTTTGGGTGTTACTTTTAGCAACAGCACGGGTGTTCTTGCTGCTTGTTTTGGGCTTGCTTTTCTCTGTTAAGTTGTATCCTGTTTTAGTGCAGTAGTTTGATTTGTGGGATTTATTAACCAGAATAATCTGTTTTAAACTGATGTAGCTCCTGCTGTTCATGTGCTCCTTTGACAGTGTATTTTTCTCAGAGAGCATTTTTATAAGGCAACACTTGAGACCTTGTAAAAGCACTTGGTAAATACTGCACATAGGTGGCAGACTTCGGAAAGTTGGAATCCTGATCCAGCAAACAGTTAAACGTATGGACTTTATGCAGAGAGTAATTCCAGCTTCAGTCAGCAGAATGTCCAAGTTTACATTCTTTGCTGAGCTGGGACTTAAATATTAAATTTGTAACTCCATATGATTAAGTCTTACAGTTTTGTGAGTGTGGTTTTACAGCTTTTTACTTCTAATACAGCGAAAGTTTGCATGGCATCAGCAGCTCAGATGTTTGGAAATTTGAGGTCATAAACTATCAGAGGAATTTCTTCAGTTAGGCAGCGTTTTTGTAAGAGTTTGAATTGCTTTAAGTTCTTAAAGGAAAATCACAACTGGTTTTATGCTTATGATTTAAAGACTTGTCCTCTAAACCTTCTTCAGAATGTAAATTGTGGGCAAAATGTGCTTTTATGAGTTATAATGTGCAGTTGTGAGGAAGTTGGGCAGCACTGCTCTGCGTGTTTTCTCCCTTAGGTTTGTGATGTTAGAGGATTGAGAAGTCGTAGCTATAAGATGTAGGATGATTCCTCTCCGTCTGCCATATTCTTCCTTTTCTCTCTTGAACCTCCTCTGCCAACCAAACCAAAAAAGGGTCTAGGAAAGGTAGTGGTTGCTCTCTATATGCATTTATAAACCATTTTGTTCTAATCGAGGAAAGATGAAGCTTTGCTTTGAAGTTAACATGGAATTCAATAATAGTGATGCTGCGAGTGGGGTATCACCTACAGAGCAGTAGACAGTGTTCTGACGGGCTGTGAGGTACATTCATTATACTGATGCCTATACAGCATGCACTTAGGAAATTAGATGAAGACTTTGCTTTTCCAGGTATATTCTAATAAGTGGTTACATCTGAGGTATTTGAAGCCTGTACTGGGTGAAAAGTACTGCTTTCTGGATGAAAAAAGCAGTTGAGTATTAACCTACTGTAAAATCTTTCATCTTGTTTATAGTTACTTTTTTCATTACTTTTCAGAAACAGGTATTCTAAATGAAATATAAACCTCCACAATAGGTTTGTCAGACTGGCCTAAAAGACTGATTTATCTGGAAGGAGAGATGTTGTAGAAGAAACAGTACTCATCCACTTTAAAACCTGCCTTCTTGGGTAGATAATGTTGTGGGTATTTTTTCCCCTTTATCTAGGGACTGCTGTTTGTTTGGCACTGAAATGGCCAGATCAGGTTGTGTAACACGCTTTTGTAGTTGTGTTGTTGGAAAGCCTGTAGACAGATAATCTTAAAAGTACATATTTCTGGAGTTTATCGTCCTGCTGCTGTGTATGACCAAAATGCCTTAATTTGGCTGCTTAGTGTATTGCTGCTAGGAGAAGAAATCTTACCTGTAACTAGTAGGGAACAGTCCCAAATAGTAGTTGAATTTCTCTTCAGAAGTTTTGTTGTGGGAATGGGATTGAGATGAGGGGTAGCAAGACTGTGTTGTTAACATTCAGCTTATTTATTGTATGTGAATACAGCTATCATTTTAGCTAGAAACTCTGCAAAACCTGCTTGATGTCATCATACATACAATAAATTAACAATATGTTCTTCAGTTAAGCAGGTTTCCTATGTATTTGTTATTCAGGAGAGTGTCCATTTTACTGTATTTTGTAAAAGCTGAATAAGAAACAACTGCAGACCCAGTGACAGTATTTAAGATTTTAAACACCTTAGAAGTTGAAGTTACTTTTTCCCCATCTCCTTTTCATTGTTACTTTATAGTTTACATCATACAAATCCTTTGAAAAATGTGCAGCCAAAATAACATGCTGGTTAACAGCAGGATTTTGTCACTCCATGGGCAATTCAGAGTGTTGAGTTTAAAGAAATCTGTCAAAGGAAGTGTTATTTTTAACATCTTAACATCTTTTAATGTCTTTGTCTCAATAGCAGGGTGTTTTAAAACAAGACTGCAGGACTATAAGGTGTTTTTAACAAAAGGGGTGCAGCTTGACCTTGGAGCTTGATTTGACTCAATACAGTAAAAGTACACCTAGCTGTTTCTATCACTTTTGGGTGAAGAAGCATGTAAAAATACTGGTGGAAATGGTGAATAGAAAACACAGCTTGTTGCTTTTAGTACTGTTAATATGGTCTGACAGGTTGTAAAGTAAATAATACCTTTTTTGTTTCCCCTGTGTACTAAGCATGTCAAGTGCAGCTGGAATGAATAAATGTTTCCTGATGCCTTTCCGTGATCTTCTCAGTAGTGAATATCCATTTGGGAAGACGCATGTCACCACAGGCTTATTTACTACATCATGTGAACAAATACACTATACCAGCGAGCAAATACATGGAAAGGAATTCTCAGTGTTTGCTTCCAAATGAAACTGTCTCCCCACAGAGAAATCTATGTTCCTTGCAACAGAACAACTGGAAAGTGGTCCAAAAATCTTTTAGCCATAGGCAAGTGATGGTTATAGTAATCCCTTGTGGGGCAGGGAAGTGGTGAAGTACCCTGGAATAAGACATGTTTAAGACAACCTTCCAGTGTGTAGTTTCAGCGGTGAAATACAGAGCCTGAAATAGGTGTTAACAATTGTATTGTCTTTACTTGACCCCTTGAGAGAGCTTGGTGGGGTTTGGCTGAAAACCAGGTGCTGTGTTCAAGCTAAGCTTTTGTGGGAATGCTCCAGGAAGGCCTAACAAGCTTGCTTATGGGTAGAATTTTAATGTTATTACATCTATCAGGGTCATTTCAGACCTGCAAGTTTGACTAGTTTGAGTCATATAGTGTGTGCTTGAGTGACAAAAATAAGCAGAGTTAAAAACAGCTGAGAGGAATTCTCTTCTCATATTAAGTTGCCTTTGCTCCCCAAAGGAAAATGTCCTTCAGAATTTTAGGATGATTTACATTTACTACAGCCTTAATAAATATTTGTGAAATGTCAGTTTGCTGTCTCAGATGTGCACTTTTTTTTGTATCCCTTGTGGTTCATTGTTACTTCCTCTCCTGCAGTCCCCCATCCTCTACCTCTTGTATTCAACATCCCTTGCAACTGCAATCTTCTTGCAGGAGATTTTTCCATAGGAGAGAATCTTCATGTCAGGCGAAGAATGAGGATGTTCTGTAAGGAATTTAGATTTAACTCTTATGTATAATCTGAGGAGGGCATACTGTAAAGCAGTCAAAACTTCTGGTTAGTGAAGTTGCAATCTTGAGAAATGGAGAACCTATGATGGCTAAAAAAGCTTTAGGGTTGTTTTTGAATATTCTAATGTAGTTCACTGTTTAATTTGATTGTTTTTCTGTATTAAGGAACTGTTCCTCGTTTATGGAGTGGAACATTTAGTCTTTCATTCTTAACAAGTCGACCTTTTTAGCCTTAGACTTGAATTTTTGGTCTTAGAATATACTTCCATCAAGAGGAACTCCTAAATATAGACCCTATTGACAGTCTTCACATGAACTTTTCTATTTAAATCTTTCACATCTTCTGTGTGCCAGCTTAGGATCAGATTTCTTTTTCCATATTCGTTGCTTTCTAGTTGAGGCAGATATTAGTTTTGCAGGTGCTGAATTTAATGTTAGTTGCTGTAGGAGGTACAGATGGAATTGCTTTATTGCTCCAGGCTATCTGGTCAAAAGACTATTATTCAATCTACAGATTTATTTATATGTGTATATGTATATATTGAAGTATCTATCTAAAAACATTCAGTGTTTTTGAAGAGGTGTGATGCCAACAGTTCTGGGCAGATTAATACTGTATATTGGCACAGAAGGGGAGTGTGTTGTGTTCTTAGGAAAAGAGACCCTTCCATTGGGAAAGATATAACATTTAGCTTCTATGCCATTGTAGTCCTGACTCTTGGCTTAATCTAGCAGACTAAAATGATATTTATAGTCTCATAACAGTGTGTGGATTTGGAAAGTTGAACCACAGCCAAGCTAGATGAATAGGTAGTAAATAACACCTGTTTTAAAAGACTTCTGTGGCAAAATGCTCTGTTACAAACTGGACTTACTGTGACAGCTTCTCTTTAATGTCCGAATCACTGATTTTTACCCCAGAGTCACTGAACTAGTTGCTGTGAAGTTTTGCTGAGTTCATGGCCAATGAAGTATGGTGTCTACGGGATGCCTATTTCATGGTATACTTTTGACTTGAGGGCAGAGCACCTCATAGTTAAGGTTGCCTACAATTTTCCTTCACAAGACCTTATTCTCAGCTGCTTACAGCATTGCTGAACCGTTTGGACTGAAGTTTTCCATGCCAAGTATGGACAGCTTGATTTGGAACTGTTCCTCAGAGTAATTTTCTTAGTTTCAGCAAAAAACAACTTGAACTGCTTCTAAGACTGGAAGAAAAATAAATTGTGTAGTGTCAATATTAAGGAAAAAAAAGATTAAAAGATAAAAAGAAAGGGAATCTTCATCAGTGACTGCAGCAATAGGACAAGGGGTGATGGATTTGAACTGAAACAGGAGAATTTCAGGTTAGATCTAAGGCAGAAGCTCTTCCCTGTGAGGGTGCTGAGGTGCTGGCACAGGGTGCCCAAAGAAGTGGTAAGTGCTCCATCCCTGACAGTGCTCAAGGCCAGGCTGGACTGAGCCTTGGGTGACATGGTGTAGTGTGAGGGTTGGAACTGGATGATTTTAAGGTCCTTTCCAACCCAAACCATTCTGTGATTCTAAAAACCAACTGCCTTGAGGCTTAATGTTTGGTGTACTTCAGAGCTTAGCACCTAGTTCTTGGTGAAGATACAGTTTATTGCAAATTTCCGAACATGCTCAGTAACTGTTGCAGGTCAGTAACAAGACTGATGATTCAGTAGCTGCTGTGCTATTCTATATGGATACTTCAGGATCTACTGAAGTATCTATCTTGAAGGTGAGCAACTCTCACCTACTATGCTGTGCGAGGCTGCTGTCCATGGCTTTCCTTTGGTTTTGTTGCCTGTAATACTGCTAGGCACAGCAGCTAAGTGCATGGAAAACTTGTCTTTTTCTACAAGCAGGAACCCAGAAGTGTGTTACTGGTGAGGGAATAGTGTGAAAGTGGTGGGCTAGTTAAAGAAGCTTGAGTGGAAAGAGACTGCAGAAGCTACCTCCTGTCCAGTAGCTGTAGTAAGCTCAGTATTTAAAGTCTCAGCATTCCTGTTGGCCATGAAACTCACTGGAAATGTTTCTTGTCATGCTGTCTTCTAGAGTCTTCATAGTTTCCCTTGCAGTCATGGTTTTTGAACTTCACATGGTCTTCCTGAAAGTTTGTGGGCTCAGGTTTTTTTGTTTTGTACATCAGGAATTGATTGCAGATGAGTTGGCTCCCATAATGAGGGTCTTGAGAATTTAAAAACAAGAAGAACATAACTACAGCAACCATGAGTAGAGCACAAAATTCACTTTCACGGTGTTGAGTAGTACTGCTTCTGGCTACTACATGTTTGGGGAGCAGAGGGAAAGTGAAGCTGAGAAAGGCTAGTGAAATGTAGAAGCAGGATACTAGGCCTTAGTGTTTTAAGGATATGGAGGCTATGGGAAGAGACAGCAGTCTGATCAGAATTATAGGTGACCTGTAGCCTGCTAAAGCAGCAGTATGTATTGCTGCTGTGAATATGGTGAAGGGAGGAGGCTATGCTTGGTGACATTGGTAGCTTTTGTCAGCTTCATGGATAAAATAGGGTTCAGAAGAGAAGTATGAATTTTGCTGTGGAGCTGGGAGGTCAAGGTGTGAGTAACAACAAAAATGCTATTTGCACACGTACATTCAAGATGTTCTAATTCTAATAAGTGATTTTTAAACCCTTGAGAATTGAAGATATTACAGCTACTCCCTACCATACCAGTAAAACTTTCAGTATATTATACAGCTTTCCCCTGAGCATCCTCGTGGCCTCCTCTGGACTTGATCCCACAGTTCCATGTCCTTTTTATGTTGAGGACACCAGAACTGCACACAGTACTCCAAGTGAGGTCTCACGAGAGCAGAATAAAGGGGCAGGATCACCTCCTTCGACTTGCTGGTCACGCTGCTTTTGATGCAGCCCAGGATACGGTTGCTTTCTGGGCTGCAAGCGCACACTGAAGCTGGCGCATGTCCATTTTCTCATTGACCAGCACCCCCAAGTCCTTCTCCACAGGGCTGCTCTCAATCTCTTCTCTGCCCAGCCTGTAGCTGTGCCTGGGATTGCTCCAATCCAGGTGTAGGACCTTGCACTTGGCATGGTGATTTCAGAGCAGCCCTGCAAAGAAGGACTTGGGGGTGTTGGTCGATGAGAAAATGGACATGCGCCAGCTTCAGTGTGCGCTTGCAGCCCAGAAAGCAACCGTATCCTGGGCTGCATCAAAAGCAGCGTGACCAGCAAGTCAAAGGAGGTGATCCTGCCCCTTTATTCTGCTCTCGTGAGACCTCACTTGGAGTATTGTGTGCAGTTCTGGTGTCCTCAACATAAAACGGACATGGATCTGTTGGAACAAGTCCAGAGGAGGCCACGAGGATGATCGGGGGACTGGAGCACCTCCAATATGAAGATAGGCTGAGAAAGTTGGGGCTGTTCAGCCTGGAGAAGAGAAGACTGCGTGGAGACCTCATAGCAGCCTTCCAGTATACGAAGTGGGCCTATAGGGATGCTGGGGAGGGGCTCTTCATTAGGGACTGTAGTAGTAGGACAAGGGGTTACGGGTTAAAACTTAAACAGGGGAAGTTTAGATTGGATATAAGGAGGAAATTCTTTCCTGTTAGGGTGGTGAGGCACTGGAATAGGTTGCCCAGGGAGGTTGTGAATGCTCCATCCCTGGCAGTGTTCAAGTCCAGGTTGGATGAGGCCTTGGGTAATATGGTTTAGAGCAAGGTGACCCTGCCCACGGCAGGGGGGTTGGAACTTGATGATCTTAAGGTCCTTTCCAACCCTAACTATTCTGTGATTCTATGATTCTATGATTCTATGTCCAAGTCAGTTTATATCCAAGACCATCACACATTTCAAGAGCTGTCAAGCTGTGAATAAGAGGCAAAAGCAGCACTGTCGATCTCAGAAGAACAGAAGGAGGAGGTGGGGTCAGTAAGGGTAGAAGAGGGCAGTGTAGCATGGTCCAGTGATCTTAAGGTCCTTTCCAGCCCGAACTGTTCTATGATTCTGAAGAAGAGCAGGAATAAAAGTCACAGCAATTCGTCTGAATATGAAAGAGGGAACAACTCTATTTCAGTTCTTGCTGTATTTGAGAACTAGCATAAACAAGGCAACTTTCAGAAGCAATTTAATAGGTTACTTTGGCTCTGTAGATGGTTGGGCCTTTAAAAATAAAACCACAGCTTTTATTTTCTTAATGTCTCCTCAAGTAAAATTCTGTGGGGAAGTGTAGGGGAATAAAATGGATTTTAAAAGAAAAAGAAGTTCCATTTAGTGTAACTGGGTAAAGCTTTCGGCAGGTGTATGATGTTCCTTATTCAAACTCCTGTGCTGGAAGTGTGGCGTACATATAAGACTGAAGTCAGTTAAGCAGCATAAGTTTTGGTTCCATACTGCTTGTAACAGCAACAAATGATGAGACTTGAACTTAGATTTTGAGTTCTAGATGTGAAATCACTTTGTGCACTTCAGCACTGTTGGATTCTGTAGGGAAGCAGAATCCAGGCATTATTTTGAGATGCAAAATCCAAATGCAAGTGTTGGAACCCTGAGAGAGGTGTAGACTGGATCCCACAGTACAGCCAGGAAGGACAAGGAGTAGTGATTTATATTGCCGTGTATTTTCCCTTAAGAGTAGGAAGCAGGAGCGAAATAAACTCAGTGCATCAAAACTGTGTAAATTCAGTTTAAAAGCAGTCAAGAGATGTTGCCAAATGGGAATATACCTAAGTGTAGGATCCCTCTTTAATGAATGCTTCATGTTTACAGTTTTTGATAGGAAGAACTCTTAGAGTATGGTTAAAATTGATGAGCAAAGTAGCTCAACCTTTTATTCAGGAGGCTAAATGTTTAAGTGAAGTGGGTAAAGACTTCCTGCAAGTGCATGAATATTCATCCATCTCAGGATGGCGTAGTCCCATTGAGGTCAGTGGGAGTGGGGTCACTGAATGCAGCAGCACCAGGATTTCACCTGTGTTTCCAGTTGAATTTAATCTCAGTTCTTCCTACTGTAAGGAAGAAATAATTATACTACTTACTATAAAGTAGCTCATTTGCCTCAGAAAACTGAAAATTAAGAAACAGTGGTTTAGCTAATCCGTAAAGTGTGTATTTATCTGAAGAATTAATCCAATACCTGTAACTTCCACCTGGATTTACAGGGATTCAAGGGCAGAGGAATTCTTTTCCTTGGCTTTTGGAAAGCCAAATTGCCGTTTCCTCTGGCACAGATTTCCTATTAAGTTACTTCCCTATACATCCCCTTCACACGTTTATGACAGCTAAGTGCTACATGAACTGCAGAATGAGTTTCTGTGCTTCTCTGAAGTATTAACAGCAGGTATCCCTTGGTTTCAAATAAAAGGTGTTTTTACATTGCACTCAGCACTGAATTTGCCGTGTGAAAACAACATGAGTGTTTCTTCAGCTTCTGGGAAAACACAAACTTGTAATGTTGACTTGCAGTTTCCAGTGTGATGTCAAACTGGAGCAACTTCAGCATCGTACCCAAAATGAGCTTTATGCTTTGATAAGGTGAGGGGATGATCGGGCAAGAATACAAGTTAATATATTAAAAACCAGTATCCCAGACCAGATCCACCTGTGGCATACTTACCAATGTTCACTCATTATAAAATACCATCATTTCAGACAGGGGTCTGGCAGTTGACAAAAAGGGAACTTAAACTGAAGTACAGTTTCTGTCCTTTCAAGCTTAAAAAGTGCAAATCAGTTTGGTTTGGTTCTTTGGTTCTGGTCATGCGAAGTGTTGATGTTTTGTGACTAGAGAATGGCTTTGGTACAGCAGTGTGTAGTGGGTACTGAGCTGCAGTTTTGACTGAGTCTGTGTGGCACGCAGCCTGGTCACCTGCTTTTCAGCTGTCTTTGTCTCCTGGTGTAATGTACATAGAGCCTACTACAGCTGCTGGGCTTGGAGCAGTAAAATAGGGAGCAGAGCTCTTCAGATTGTTCTGATTCTTAGCAGGGTAAATGTGAAGCAGGTCCTGGAGTCCACCTTGTCACAAGCTCTGTAGCCTTTTCCCTTTCTGTGGAATCTCCTGGGTCTTGGTGCTGGTTCATTTTCCTGGCACATGAGGGAGTTACTGGGAGTAACAGGTTGTTGTGTACCAGTTTCTCTGTGGGTGCTTTCAGCTTGTGACTGATGCAGTGTAACCCGGGTTAGACTCTAAAGGGCCTGTTTATACACCCAGGACTTTTTCACCTTTGTTTGCCCTCTTACTAGGAGGAATATCTGGAAGCATGTATGTTTTACCATAACAAAGACCTGTGTTACATTTCAGTATGCTCTGTAGGAGCTGTATTTTCTGATTTGGGAAAGCAGTTTGAATTCTCAGGTGTTTGTATCAACTTTGACCATTTGAAGTTGAAGATTGCTGTCTATCCATGTTCACATCTTCTGAGAGGGCATTTGCTAGTCCAGAAATCAATTACTCTCCCCTTTTTCCCAGTTTAATGACCTGGCTGTGCATATTAATTATGTGATAGGATTTATCACTGTTTTCTTAAAGAGGCAGGATTCCTCTCTCTAAGATCACTAATACACCTTCATCAACCCAGTGTAACCACTGTCTGGGCAATGTCTTGCGTGCAAGAGAGAATCATAGAATCGCAGAATGGTTTGGGTTGGAAAGGACCTTAAGATCATCCAGTTCCAACCCCTGCCACGGGCAGGGATGCCTCACACTGGAGCAGCTTGCTCCAAGCCCCTGTGTCCAACCTGGCCTTGAACACTGCCAGGGATGGGGCAGCCACAGCTTCTCTGGGCACCCTGTGCCAGCGCCTCAGCACCCTCACAGGGAAGAGCTTCTGCCTTAGATCTAACCTGAACTTGCCCTGTTTCAGTCTGAACCCATCACCCCTTGTCCTATGGCTGCAGTCCCTGATGAAGAGTCCCTCTCCAGCATCCTTGTAGCCCCCTTCAGACACTGGAAGCTGCTCTGAGGTCTCCACACAGCTTCTCTTCTCCAGGCTGAACAGCCCCAATGTTCTCAGCCTGTCTCCATAGGGGAGGTGCTGCAGCCCCTGGGCATCCTCGTGGCCTCCTCTGGCCTTGCTCCAAGAGCTCCATGTCCTTTTTATTTTGAGGACACCAGCTCTGCACACAGTGCTGCAAGTGGGGCCTCACAAGAATAGTGTGGAGGGGCAGGATCACTAACCTCTCAGGGTCTCTGGTTATATTCAAGGTAGGCCCATCCTGGCATTAAAACTGTGTGATGATTTTGATATAAAGACAGCAAATACAGTAGCAGTGTTTGCCAAAACCAGAAATGAATGCACTGGGGAGCATAACAGTTGGCTTACTGTGGAAGAAAGCTGCTTTCAAATACAAGAGGAGTAGCATAATGGGTTTTGAAACATACACTTCAGCTGTGTGAGAAGTTGAAGTTCTTTGCCTTTTGTAATAAATGTGGTATCACTCTGAACAGCACAAATTGCTCAACTCCTCAGTGCTTTCACAAGCAGCACTGGTTCAGCTGGGCATTGGACAATATTCTTACTTTCTGCCTTTCTTGCTCTTGCATGGAACTGGGTTTCAGTTACAGTCTGAACTGGTGCTGTGCTCTTGAGGAAACCTTTGTGGTGTTAGAGTTCCATACATTGTTAAGGATGATGTTGGGTTATTTTGATGTTCTGGTTCCAGTTGTTGGTATGTTTGAGGTTTTTGGGTGTTTAAGGAATCAATTGTGTTTTAATTCTCCTTTTTGGGAAAGCATGGTAGGAATGAGGTGAGTTGTGGCAGCCCTGGTTACTAGAGGCTTACTGTCTCTTTGAGGACCAAGAGATTAATTTCTATTACTTGCATCTGACTGCATGTTGCTATCTGTAATTAGAGAGCACAACATAAGCTATTGATATGAAAGCACTTCAGCAGGGTACTTTCTTGCTGTATAAAGTGTCTTGGTTGACTGAAATCTTCATGAAAATCAGGGGATTTAATGTGGTAGCTGGGAATTCTTAACTCTGTGCAATTATAAGAAAGCTTGGAAGGTGGTAGGAACAATCAAGATAAGACACTTGCAGTTTCCCATCACTGCAAGGAGTCACGGCACAGCAGTTGTGACAGATGTTGTTAGATCAGCATAGGCTTTTCAAATTCAGGACTGATTTGTTAAGGCCAACTGCTGGCCATGTGCAGTGGCAGATGTGAGACTGAACAAACAATATCTGTTACTGGATGGAAGAGAGCTTTCCAGGAGCGCTTTTAGTAAGCAACTTCATATTGTCTATAGCCTCGCCTTTGTAACTTCATAAACGTTCTTTTTCCTTTCTTTATTTCTTCCCCCCTTTTCCTTTCTTAATTTTTTCCCCCTTTCTTCTTTTTTCCCCTTTTTCTTTCTTCTTTTCCCCTTTTTTGCTTGGCAGGCATCACAAAATTAATCTGAAATCTAGACTATTCTAATGAGAAAATGTTCTGATTTCTTATCAGTTTCAAAAGAGAAATGGAGGTTTACTTGGATGATTTTTACCAGGTTGGTTGGTTTGGGCAGTTTTAATGTGACTTTGCACAGCTGGTTGGAGAAAGATATATGTTAACTTAGCTAAGTCATGTGTTACAGGGGAAGTAGGGTGCCACAGTGTATGTTTAAAGTACTGTTCATGCGGATCTCTTAGTGAAGTCCTGCCTGACCACCATCTGCAGAGTAGTTTACCTGTGAGTGGAATCATAGAACAATTAGTATTGGAAAGGAACTTAAGATCTAGTGCCATGGGCAGGGGCGCCTCACACAAGACCGTGTTGCCCAGGGTTCTGTCCAACCTGACCTTGAACACTGCCAGGGATGGAGCATTTACCACTTCTTTGGGCAACCTATTCCTTGTATCTAACCTTAACTTCCCTTGTTTTAAGTTGTTTGAACCCATTACCTCTTGTTCTATCACTATAATTCCTGGTGAAGCACAGCAAAAGCTCAGCTGTGCTCCTTATCTCAGATTGCTCCTTTGCAGTCCTTTTGATTTCTGAAATGAAGAGCTGGTTAGTATGAGCACACGGGTCCTAGGCAGGATTGACCAAAATGCCTTCTGTACCTTTAGTTCTGTGCTGAGTTTTGTTTTGGTTATCTCCTTTGTTTAGTATGAATTTCCTTGTAGCCTAGTGTTGGAGAATACTATTCTACTCTGTTGTCTACTAAACTCCTCTTGTGAGCAAACATATTACTGTGTAGGGACTTGGGTGACTTTTAAGATACATAATCTTGTTCTATCTGACCTGGAAGGTCAGCGCTCTGTTGACTGAAAACACACAGAGGAACTTACTCAGCCCTTTCCAGAGTTTAGCTGTAGGCTTTGGGGTAACAGGTAATGTGAAAACTCATGCTATTAAACTCTAAATGGAGGGGAGAGGGGGAAACCTACAACCCTGGTCTATTAAGAAATGGTATTTAGGGTGGCAGAGTTTTTCTACATGGAAGACCTGAAAATACTGGTGGCAAGAGTCCTTGGATACCTAAGGTGCTGCATGAGTGCTCATCTGAGTAACCCCACAGTTTCAGTTGGGTTGCTGAGTTACCAAAAGCTTCTGTTATGGGTGTATGGTGTTAATGGAGAATATTATAGAACTACCAGTATAGCCAAGTATATTGTGATGATTTTATACAGGGGCTACATTTTCCTTTAAAAAGGAACTTAAAGAAAAACAAAACAAATAATAAAAAAAACCAACCACATAACCCCAAACTTACTATTCAGAAAAATAGCTCACTTAATGTGTGGGTAAGATTTTTCAGTTCTCATACCTCTAGAGTTGGGTGATGTGGTTACAGAGCGAGCTAACAAACAGCTCACTGCAGCTGAAAGGAGTATTTGCTCCCATCCCTAATCTTGTGCCAGGGCACATCAGGCCCCTCCAGAACCCATTTAACCTCACTAATACAGCCATGTTATTGAATTAAAGCAGCTCACAGAAGAGTCTGACAAGTTCCAGAGCCAGTTTTGAGGGATGAATGCGACTGAGAGCAGAGGAGGGGAAGAGAGGAATAAATGGCAAAGGGCTAGTGGGGGACGACTTCTTTCCTCTTTGTTTTTGGCCAACTATTCTGTTGCCTGTGAAGCTGAAGATGCAGGCTTCTGAGAACCTGGAAACGCAGTCTGTCCCTTGTTGTAACATCAGTTGCACAAAAACTCCATTTCTTAACGGTTTACCATGCCTATAACATAACCACTGACACCCAGATGCTATGAGAGATCACAAGACACACAAGAACTTCCTAGGGCAAAAATAAACCTTAAATTTAGGTTAAACAGGACTCCCCTGATTTATGTAGGCTGAGGCAGAGTTTGCCAGACTAACCCTTTCCAAACTAATACCAAACTGAGAAGAGCTTGTACAAGTGTTGATAATTCAGTGATGGGAAGGAAGAAATAAAACAGGCAAACAAACCCAAACACTTGATATCTCATAGTAATGTTCTCCTTTCTCCGTGTCATGCCTTCATTCTGCTCTGGCACATCCCTCCACTGCGAGTACAGCTGCATATAGTACAGTAAATGTAACCAGCCAGCAAAGACTGAATGTTGAACTTCACATTGTGGACTATGTAACATAACTGTAGCATGATCCTTGTCACGTATCAGTCCTTGTCTGTGTTTCAATTTGTCAGGGAATGATGTAGAAGTGTAGGATTGCCATCTCTCCTTACCTCGTTTACTGTAAGGAGAGATGCAGTACTTCATTCCCTAAGAACACTGTCCCCTAAGTGTTGGAAAGGGCTGTGTGTGGACTGCTTTAAGGGGAAAATTTCATGGTCATTTCTCTGGCTTCTGCATCTTCCAGGGTAGCTTTTCCAGGGAAAAACAGAAATATTGAATTAGAGGTATAAAAAAAAATACTGGGAACTTGTTGCAAATGTTTGAGAGGGTTTGTTTTCCATTGGCAAGGAAGGATGGTATTTGAGCTCCTATTTGTGTAGTTGAGCAAAGGGGTTTTGTGGACTCAGCTTCTGGCTCCTGCTACTGAAGCAAGCATTACGTTAGGTTCTCTGGCTTTGTACAGAAGATCTTGGGAAAACAGTCTTATTGCGAAAGAAGAATCTGTCCCTTCCTTCCAAGAGAAGGGCCTGTAAATGTAAGAGATAAATATATTGTGGAAAGACGTCATTGTAGTCCTCTGGCTGGTGATACGGTGGTGTTTGTCTCTCCAGTTACATGCCAGGGAGGTAGCTCTGTGATTGTGAACTCTCTGTCCCTATCTATGTTTTGTTTTGGCCCTCCCGGAAAGAAATTAATCTTTTAACTCAATATTCTATGGGTAGACTTGTGATGACCTTAAAAAAATCAAAAGCATTCAATTTACAGACAGATCTGTGCAATGAAACAGTTTTAATGTTTCTTAACTTCGGCTCAGAGGAACTTCGAGTCAACTTGTTTGTAACTCTTTATCCTTTGATATTGTGGCTCTTGTCAGGTTTTTGTAAGTAGTAGGAACAGTCTGTTGAGAATTCCAGTGTTATGAAGGGCAGTGACCAAATGAACTGTTTTCATCTGTTGCAAACTTTATCATCTAGCGTGGAAACGCCCAGAGGCAATGAAGATCCTTAGAAAGAGGCATGGTTAAAGTGAATCATAGTTTACAGCAGCTCTTTTGGTGTCAGATGGAAATCAGTGTCTTTAGGATTTCCTAACACACGATTAAGTATCAGCTTTCTCTGCCTGCCTAAAAATGTCATTATTACCTTCCCAAGGACTTCAGATCAACTTACAACCAACTTCTCAAGGAACAGAACAGTGGATTTAAAGAATGTCCTAAATTGCACTTCTGTTGAGCAGCATCTAGAAAACAAAATCGAGGCGATTGCATTTCTGTCACCTCAATCAGATGGTGTGTAGACTATTTTCTGGGGTGTGCTTTAGCATGTGATACTCTTCTAGATAGGATAAAATGCTTTTGTTCCTTTTTTAATGCTTCAGGCTTCCTTATGAGTGTGTTTGGGTTCCCCCCCCCCCCCCTCCTCCTTTTGAGCCTACATTATCCTCTGTGGTCCTTATGTTATTTAGGGTATTTGAAGAGAAGCCGTTATCTTGAGCTTCAGATGTATGGTGTAAATCATGATAGGTATTAAATTTAAACTGGTTTTAAAGTCATGACACAGGTTGTAAACTACGAAAGCTAAAAGCTCTGGTATGATGCAGTTATGGTGCCACAGTTCATTTCATTCATAGAACTGGGATAAACCATTGCAATATAATTTTACTGTGGTGTAGACTTGTGTAGCTTCTGTTGTGCTGGGATAGTGAGATGGTTAAATACAAGGCTGTAAAAGTTCAGAGCACTATCTGACAGACACATTCTCCCAAATCACTTGGTAGTTCCCATGGTATCTCTGATAACATGCCTGGGACAAATGCATGATGTGTCAAGCAGGGATTGAGTGCATGAAGATGGGTAGTGCTGATACAACAGAGCTGGCTTTCTTATTACCTGATTTATTACCATGGGTGCACATCTCTTGTAGAGGGTCTTTATGATTCCCCTTGCAAGTATGACAAATGGATATATGTGTAGAAGATTTGCTTTGGTTTTGCTTTAAATGATGAGAGTAACAAACCAGATTAATGGGCAGTTTTTCATTAGAGAAAACATGTCTAGTTGAGATAGATCAGATTGCTAATGAAATGGACTGGTGATGCATGGCAGGAGAGTATCTGTTACTCATATCTAACTGAAAGGGGCTAATGCAGGGGTTTCTTTGATATTCTGGGGAAGCGAGTAAGTGATTGGATTACTTTGTCTGAATTCCTGTTACTTGCTTTTAACCCTAGATCTTTAGTCTGCTTTAACCACTCTTAGGAGCACTCAGGTGCTGTCTGCTGGGAAACTGATTAATGACACTTCATCTTACTGAACATAAGCTACATACAGCCACCTCACTGCTGAGTTTTTGCACTTTGGAGCTCAGTTAGCTTTTTGTAGGGAGGAAAAAGAAGAGTAGGTTTGACTCTTGTTTGAGCCTGGCTGTCATTGGGGCTAGTATCAGAGAGCTGTCCTCCCTGCATCGCTTCCTTAAATTAGGCATTTTGGATTTGATCCTCGGCATGTTACTGTTGCTGCTTTGTTGCTGTGATACAATACTTACTCATGCCATCCGCTGTGGAGTATGAGATCTGAGCTGAAATGTTGTGTAACTTACAACTGTTTTCGCAGCTGATGTTCATGATTTTACACCTTTGTTCTCCGAGTGAAATAAGCAGCTTGCAAGATACTTATTCCAAAGAAAACTGGTGCCATGGCAGAATTACCGTTCCAAAGTATGAACTGGTCTTTGCAAGGGAATAGCATTGGTAGCTTTTTCCCCAAAAGCTCACCAAAGTTGTTCTGCTCAGTTCATAGGATCATAGCTGTGGAAGGGAACACCACTGTCTTGTGGTGTTTGAACTCTTAGGGCAGAGCGAGCAGTTGGGATTGCAGCAGAGGGGTTTCAGTCCATTGTGGCAATTACTTTTTGCTTATGGAAACAAAAAGTCTATCAGATAATGACTGAGTATTAAAACCGCTGTTGACTGTTGTTCCAGCCACTAAATGGAAAGTGTTTTGGTAAGAAACCTGAGGAACTGGCATTACCTGAGTGAGTTATTAAATTTAAAACTTAAAATGAAGTTGGTGTAATAAGGGTAATCCTAAAACAGTCAGGAGAAGCGTGAGGTCTTTCTGTGTTTGTTTGAATTTTGAAGTGAGACTTGCATATTCAGTGTTAGAGGGCAGTTGCCTTTTTCTTGTCTTGATAATTTCCCTGTGATGAGGAGTGCTAGTATCAATACTGCAGTGAATGCATGAAGCTAAGGGATTAGTTGTCTGGTGATAGACAGGCCTTGAAAATGCTTCAGAGGGAGAACATTCCTTTCTTGCCAATGAAATTAGAACTAATCTTTCACCAGAACAAGTGGAATCCCAACTGACTGCTAAATGAGGTGATGCAATGTTGCTGGAGTGGCTTAGAACCCCAGTAACCAATAAAAAACAAGAACAAAAGATGCATTAAACCAAACCAACTTCTCAGTTAGAACCGTGGCTGCTTTTGTTGTCATCATGCAACTTTTGAACAGTTACAATATTTGAAGTGTATGCCACTTAATCTTATCTTTTTGAGAGCTAATGTGAAATACTAATGGAGGAATTTTGCTTATCCGCTTAGAGAGAAACTGCACTTCCAAATGAAAATGCCAAGTCATAGCCAAACACGTTGTCTTAATAGGCCAAAAAGCTGGTAAACCTGATGTGACTAAGATTGTAATAGATTAGTTAGGCCAAAGCATGGAAATTCAGGGTTAATCCTTTTGAATTACTGGAGTTGATTCTTAAGGAAAACATTTATCACATGAGGTCTAAAGTATGTGAAGTATTTTGTATTGGGGTAAAAAGACAAGGTTCCTTTAAAGCAGCTTTTGCAGTTTTTAAGCCAGGTTACATAATAAAGGATTAGGGAACAGAATGAGCCAAATCGGATGAATGGGAGGTTAGAATGATGCACTGCTGCTGTGTATGACTTCTGATGAGAGTGACTTGGTACTTATTCATGTCTGTATTTCAAATAAAGCTAATTCAGGAGTTCATTGTCCATAAATACATTTATTGCCATATGTTTATTCTTTGTTTCTTGTATGAAACACAGGTTGAGAATAGTGAGTCATTCTCTAATACACTGAAACAGATATTTTCAGTTTTGACAATATCATTTCTTAATTTGCTGTCTATACAGAGCATACTATTCCCCATAGTGACAAACTGATGGCTGTGCAAATGTTAGCCAACAAAAAAGATTTAGCAATGCAGAGTTTGTTTCTCCGGATTTAACTGTTGGGTTTTGGTTTTTCTTTCATAGATGCCACCTTCAATGAACAGCAAGATCTTTTTTGTCAGAAGTTGCAACAGTGTTGTGTCCTCTTTGACTTCATGGACTCTGTTTCAGACCTGAAAAGCAAAGAAATTAAGAGAGCAACACTGAATGAACTGGTTGAATATGTTTCAACGAATCGTGGAGTGATTGTTGAATCAGCATATGCTGACATAGTGAAAATGGTATGTAGAATGCTCATTATATTTTCAATGTTAATAAGATATCTTAACCAGTTTATGACTCTGATGGCATCTAACTCGGGCTTGCTGTTGGTTATTCTGCTTATGCAATATAGTATAATTCATGAATGATAACTTGGTCTACAAGATTACTTAGAAAGGCTTGTAAAAACAACCTGAGTTTTAATTATTAGCTGAAATATGATGCATGCAGGTTAATGAAAATGAAAGAGCAGGTATATTGCAAATGCTTGCAGTCTGGGTAAGCTTTGAAGTTGTTCTCATTCAGAAAAAGGCAGTATTTCAATGCTGCCTGTCTGTTTGTTTAAGAATAGCAGCAGAGTGAAGGCTAAAGTTTTTGAGTAAAGATTCTTGTGGGTATTAGTGTCAACAGAAAGGTTTATCAGTGTAGGGGAGCAGCTCTACTTTGTAAATACTTTCTGTGCCTGGCTGTTACTGTTCTGGCCTTGGAGAGCTGTGCTAGCGTAGTCTTAAGTGGTTTGCTTGACTTGTAAACCACGGGATGATTTATCCTGTGCAGTTTCTACCAATGGCTTGTTAAATAAGCAACAAAATAGTTGTGGTTACTATCTGCTGACTTTCCCAGGTATGTTAGATTCATTTTTCATGTGCTGCCTAAGCAATGCTTCAGCTATGCCTATACTCCATGTACAGGGAGCTCAACTGAGGCACGTTTGCCAAGCATCTGAAATACTTGAAAACTGTCTTTTTTAGAAGTGTTCAGCGTAGAAAGAATGTTATTTAGTGCCCATGCACTCAGGCTAATGGTTCTCTAAACTTCAATTGAGTTTACAGACACACAACACTGACTTCAAAAGTAGCTATCAGGAACGTAAGCGGAGCAGCTCAAACATATGGCTTATGTCCTTTGTGGTTTTCTATGCAATGCAAGCTGGTTTTTTTCCCCTTAAGGTTTTTCACTGGGTTTTGTTTGGTTTTGTTGGTTTTTTTCTCTGAGCAGCTGATACCAGATCTTTAATAGAAATAAGCGTGAAAATGTGCCATTGTACTGAAGGGCTGGAATTATTGAAACCCTGTTAATCATTTTGGCTGGTTCACCAGGTGCTTAGTAAGTTTTACAAAAGATCTAGGACACTGGGGGGGGTTTGTATAGTTATGCTTTTTTAAAGGACCTGTGTTTCTGTCCTCAATGTGTTCTACACAAGAAAATCAAGGACAGAAGGGACAGAGCATGTCTACCTCTTCTCTGGCTTTGTTACTGCTGCTGGTGGCAGCAAGCCTGAACCCTTGCAGTATTTTCTTACCCTGTGTGCTCTCTACCCCTTTCTCAGAAGAAAGAGTATACTAACTAGCTTATCATACTTGTTGAAGGGAGCTTTTCTTTTACACTGCAGTTGTTTTCTTTTCTTGGAGATAAGATGGTGTTGAGCTGTTCTTTTGAGGTTATTGTTGTGTCAGTGATTGAGCTCTCTGGATGCTTGCTTTTCCTTCCATAACAAATTTCTGTCTCCTTTTGTTCACTAAAGTGGCCGAAAATGAAGAAGGCCTAAAATGCTCAGTGAGAGCTTTTTCAGAGCTTGAGACAAAAGATCCCTCCAAGCCTGAATAGTATTTCTAGTCTCCCAGGCAACTGGCAACAGCAAAGGTCTTTGCTGTGAATCAGGCCCAAGTACCAGCTTTCAGAAAGAGCTCTGGCTGGGTCTCTCCCTCCAGACAACACGTGTGTCAGGCTTGAGGCCTTCCTTTGTAGTAAAATTTCAGTGAGATTTAAAAAAGGTTTTTCTTTTTAATTCTTTAGATTTTGGACAGTGTTACTACATTAAAAGAAAAAGCATTTGAGGTCTTTTGCAGAGCCTGAAGGATAGTGGATTTTGGGGTGAAAAAGTAGAATTCAGCATTAATAAAACCCTGCTATTATCTGACCAGTAGTAAAGGATGAACAGCCTCCAGAAATTCCCTGACAAAGCCAGAGTGGCATCAGTGGCAGAAAGCTCCTTGTCTAGGCCTGGGACACCTTTCCTCCAGCTTGAGGAGGAAGCAGCCCAGTTTCCTTGGAGCTGCCCAGGTCTTGGGGAAGGAAAGTCAACAATCCCTTACAAATACCAAGAGGAAAATAAGTGTTGTTCCTGACCAGTGCATAGGCAAGGTCTGTGCAGGTGAGGAGGGCTCTGACCGTTCCTTCCCTTCACATAGTCTCTGTTACCATGATAGCCAGTACCATGCAATAGTAGTTTGTGTAGCTGTCGCTGCTTGGATCTTGAGGTAGGGAGCGCTGGTGGATATTATACCAATGTCTTCAAGCCATAAACCTCCCCCAAACCACTTTGTTTAGGCAGATGTGCAAGACATGCTGTAGATTCTTTTTGGTGACCCACACAACCTGATTTCAGTATAATCCCATTGCCAAAGCCTTTGAATTAAGAACTGAGGAAGAGTTTGACTAAATACTTTTGAAGCGGTAGCCCAGAATACCTCCTTTCTGGTCATCTAACAGTAGTGTCTTCTCTGTTTGGAAATTATTCTCAGTTGCATGCACTCTGAAGCCAACAGCAAATCTGGGTTTGGTGTTGTGAATATGTTCAGTTTCAAAACATCCTGGGAAGTTTACAAGCTCTAACCTTTATCTAGCCTTTATCCCAAACCTTTAGGTGTGGGAGTGTAACAGATATGTCCCTCCAGTAAATGACTCCTCAGTTTCCTTGTCCCTGCCAGCCTCCTCTTGCTCCCCACCAGCATATCAAAATCCAGTGTAAGTGAGTGTCCCAGCAGCTTGCACGAGCTGGGAATTCAGCATTTCAAAGCCCATCTGTTATTCCTGTCTGCACACTCAGAAATTGGAATTGAATCTTCTGTCTCTCCAGAAGCTTAACTCCTTGGGAAGTGCACAGGTAATCGTAGAATCCCAGACTGGTTTGGTTTGGAAAGGACATTAAGATCATCCAGTTCCAACCCCCTGCCGTGGGCAGGGACACCTCACACTAGAGCAGGTTGCTCCAAGCCCCTGTGTCCAGCCTGGCCTTGAACACTGCCAGGGAGGGGGCAGCCACAGCTTCTCCGGGCACCCTGTGCCAGCACCTCAGCACCCTCACAGGGAAGAGCTTCTGCCTTAGATCTAACCTGAACTTGCCCTGTTTCAGTCTGAACCCATCACCCCTTGTCCTGTGGCTGCAGTCCCTGATGAAGAGTCCCTCTCCAGCATCCCTGTAGCCCTCTTCAGACACTGGAATCTGCTCTGAGGTCTCCACACAGCTTCTCTTCTCCAGGCTGAACAGCCCCAATGTTCTCAGCCTGTCTCCATAGAGGAGGTGCTGCAGCCCCTGAGCATCCTCATGGCCTCCTCTAGACTTGCTCCAATATAATAATAAGGGACATTTTTCTTTCTTGTTTTAATAAAATGGATTTTCTGTATCTTAATACATGAACTAGCACATTTTCAGATGTCACTGTCACCAAACTCTCTGAGGTTTGAGGAAGCTAATGGTGGGCTTTTGCGGAAACCTTTCCAGCTGTAAAAGCCTTTTAGGATCTGTATTTCTCAGATCACAATTTTGGGATAAGACCCCGCTTACAAAAGAAAATGGGTGTTTTAAATAATATAAGAGGGTATAGAGAAGCATTTGCCAATGGAAAAATAATGGGGGTTTTAACCCAAACCACATTTTTGATCAGTACTCTTAGCAAGACATTAGAAACAATCAGAGGAGACAGGAAGCAAAGTATTCAAAACATAATGAAGTAAATGAACTCTGGGTTTAGGGAGACAGGCTTGTACATAAAAATTGTACCCAGTTCATTCTAGGTTTCTTAGTTTTCAGGAGGCTGATCATACCATGAGAAGCACTGGATGCTCTGAAAATCATAGCATTATTTTGTACAGATCTGGCCAAGAGGCTTGCTCTTTGTTTCTGCTGCACAAGTATCTTCAGTAGGTAGTACCTTAGATTTGCCCTTGAAACTGTTGCTTTCTCTACTCTGAAGTTCTGTGCTAAAGGGTTGACGGGGTCATCTCAGCAAGATGCCTCTAGAAATAAAAGGATGCATTTTCAAGAGATGTTACCAAAAGACTTGTAAGCAGAGGTGGTGAAGCCTCTGTAAGGGACTGACTTGTATGTTGATGGTTTTGTTGAATACCTACTAAGAATATCAAATAACAGAACTAACCTTTGGGTTTTGGCCTTGATTAAACTTCACCTCTCAGAATCCTATTTCCTCCTTCTTTCCCCCCAGTTTCTCTTGTGTTCCAGAGCCCCCAGTCCCTTGTGTTTACAACTTTAAAGGACAACTGTACTGTTTCAGGTTGGGTTTCTCCTGCTGTGCAGTAAACAAGGAGGCTGCTGTAGGGCCCATCCATACAGAACATCATTGCTCCTCTACTCCAGAGCAGTGGTGTCTGCAGATTTACCGTGTACCAACAGTACAGACAGTGACATGACACAGGATGAGGCACATAGGAGGAAATGAAAAGTCAGTTTATGCAGTAGCTTTGTATCTTGTTTAATGAGGCAGCTGATTCCTCAGTGCAGAGCCAGCTGGCTGACTTCAGGATCTTTTCAAGTCCTTTTGCCAGATTCTTCAGACACCTTGGAGACTCCCTGGGAGCTGTGCAGCAGCACTTGCTGCAGACTGGCATTTTCTGTGGTGCTCAATAGGCTTGGGTGGTTAGCAGCTGTTTGAAACAGGTTTGGTTAAAAGCGTAAAGGGTTTGGAAGATGATCGGAAACGTTGGGCTGCAAGTGAAAAACCAGTCGAAAATGCAGAAACAAAATGAACTCTATGTTCTCTTCTGTTCATATTAAAGAGGTTTAAAATCCAGTATGTTATATCTGGCAGAAGAGATGCCGTTTCTTTTTCTTTTGCCATCTGAAAGATTGGTCTTCTCTCCAGACTAATGTATACTTCAAAAACCCCTGAAGAAACCTTTTCAAACTTGCCCTTTTGAATTGGATTTGACAATTCCAACTTCAAGTAACTTGATAGCTGTTTTTCTTAGGTTTTTGTCCAAAGTTACTCTGTATTAAGTCAGACATTTACAATTGTTAATACATTTCTGACTGCCCCAAACTGTGAACATCTTGAAATCATGAAAGGTGAAAGATTGCAAACAGTTTTTCAGTTCTTACTTTAAAGTGAGAAAGAGCTTGAAATTAAGTGAAGAGCTCTAAAATGAAAGCTGTTTTGGGGGTTGTCTGCCTTAGACGTGGAGGGCTCTGTTAGAATAATTAGTGGCTAGTCATGCTGTATTTGTTGTTTTATATGGAATTATGGAATAGTTTTGGCTGGAAAGGTCTTTAAGATCACCCAGTTCCAACCCTCTGCCGTGGACAGGGACACCTTCCACTAGAGCAGGTTGCTCCAAGCCCCTGTGTCCAACCTGGCCTTGAGCACTGCCAGGGATGGGGCAGCCACAGCTTCTCTGGGCACCCTGTGCCGGTCAAACCAGCTCTTGGTGACAGAGTTGCAAATTGCTCTTTGTAAGGGGAAACTACAACTTTCTTTTCACCTTCTTGGTTTCAGCGAAAAATCTTAAATGTGACCGTGTCCAGCTCCAAACTTGTAACCCAGTTGAAAGACAAATACTACTTTCTTATTATTTTCATTGGCCTGTTTCAGACTTCTGGCTGTTTGGATTTAGCAGTTTTGAAGGGAGGGGGGGAATGGAGTTAATAAAAAGGGCATTAAAATATTTATCTGTTATATTGGTTTTTTTAACTATGGTTTTGTTTCGTGTAATGTGAGGACAGCAGCACCTTGCTGAGCGTGACCTGTGCAAGCGTAAAAAGTGATACAGTGAAATTCTCTTCTCTTGCAGATTAGTTCTAATATTTTCAGAACACTTCCACCCAGTGATAATCCAGATTTTGATCCAGAAGAAGATGAACCAACTCTTGAAGCCTCATGGCCCCACATACAGGTATGCAATCCTTTTATAGAGTCATGGAATCATAGGATGGCTTGGGTAGGAAAGGACCTTAATATCAGGACAAGGTGGAAGGGTGCAAGGGCCATGAAAGTGTGCCTTACAGTCAGTAGTGGCATCATCTGACTTCAAAATACCCCTGTCTCTCAGGTGTAAAACTGTACATGTTAGGTCACTTTAGGTCATAAGTTAACTGTAGTTCTTTGTGTAGAAAAGGACTTGTGCTTTCTGGGACCAGTTCACTTGTGCTTTCTGGGACCAGTTCACTTGTGCTTTAGGCTTATCTAAGAGAAACTGAAAGAGGTTTGTAGCCTTTTTCTAAATGACTTTTGGCCAGGCTGTCTGGTCATTGATTGTGGATTTCCCTCTCCTGCACTCGTGGTCCATCCTGCAATAGATTCCTTGCTTCAGCATGATGGAAGCAGTTTGTGCTTTCCTCTTTCTTTTACAGTTTATGTGCTATTGAGTGGTGGAAGGCTGGGTCTGATAACTTCCTATTTGCCTTCCAATAGCACAAAGGTGCTTGAAACATCAAATTTTGGGCATGGAGGAAGGTGGTGTGCACAACCCTTACTCCTCTTCCCTTCCACGGACCACATTATTACTTTTGATATAGTCTGAAGACGTGCTTGGGAAGGGGAGGTATGGATATTTCTGTCTTGATGTGGCAGTTGGGTACCAGTTTTCTGGAAAAGAAAGAAAAAAGAACTTGGATATTTATTCTTCTCTGGTTGAATCTGTTGGCATTTCTCTATAAAATAACATGCTACATAATGGCTTAGTAAGTTACCAGTGTGTGTAGTCACAACTTAAGACTCAGTACAATGAGTAACATTTGGAAGACGTTCCTTTAAAGCAACATGCAAGATGGTTTATAACAGCCAAACTAGGTTGACCAGGTTGGCATTAAAGCTGCTGTGTATTTTGAAGCCTGGGGAGTTGCAGAGTTGGTGGAGTTGGTTGCTTAAAGCAGTAGCATTCTAGTGATCTCTGAGAGAAAGAAGATGGAAACACCAAAGGTAACAGGAGTTATTGCATAACTTTTTTTGACCCAAGCAAACCAATTTTGAGAACCAAAATGACCAAATCCAACAGTTCTCCCCTGATCTAGTATTTCCAATGGTAATGCTTCAGTTAAACTCAAGGAGGTTCAACATACCTGTCTCTTATTTTCTGGTTTTAGGTAAAAGCAGTCAGTATCAGTTGTGGATAGAATCCATTCTTGTCTCATGAAGTCATAGAATGGTTTGAGTTTGAAAGGACCTTAAGAGCATCCAGTTCCAGCCCCCTGCCACAGGCAGGGACACCTTCCACTAGAGCAGGTTGCTCCAAGCCCCTGTGTCCAACCTGGCTTTGAACACTGCCAGGGATGGGGCAGCCACAGCTTCTCTGGGCACCCTGTGCCAGCGCCTCAGCACCCTCACAGGGAAGAGCTTCTGCCTTAGATCTAACCTGAACTCCCCCTGTTTCAGTCTGAACCCATCACCCCTTGTCCTGTCACTACAGTCCCTGATGAAGAGTCCCTCTCCAGCATCCTTGTAGGTCCCTTGTAGTCTCTAGTGATAGTTATGATTTTAAGTTTGCAAACATCATTATTCAGGAGAAGGGAGAAGCTGATTATCCAGAAGTGGCCGTTGCAGCCTGCTTCCTCAAATGCCCAAGGTAAAGCTTCATGGATTTCCCAAGGATTTCCAAAGTTATTTGATGCCTTTTACCAGCTGTACCTGCTGTAGGAGCAGTGGTACTGATTATCAGGAAGCCTGACAATTCTGTACACATCAGAACTGCATAAGTACTCCTGCAGTGCACAAAACTTCCCTGTGCTACAGCTCAGAAACTGGATTTTTGAGCATGCTATTTGAAAGCTCTTTAAGAGCAGTAGCAGCAGTCATAATTCTGGACATGCATGTGTTTCTCTGAAGCATCCTGAAGGTTATTAGTGCGTATTCTCCCTTAGCAGAAATGAGACATGTGACAGTTTAAGTTGTCATCAAGTATGGAGCATCTTGGATTAATATTGACTTGGTCTGTTTTACAGATGAGATGTTCCATTGGATGCCATTGTAGTTGATACCTAAACTTAATCTTGGACAGCTTGTACCAAGATGTTACAGCGCCATGCTTTAACTTAGTTCTGCTTGATATTTATTGCAGTCCCTGCATTTATTTATGGAAAGAAGCCACAATTGTCCTCCCCTTCCCCTGTCCTTTTGGGAAAACAAACCATACCCATTTAGTCTTCACTTGTAAAAGGTGCTCTGTCCCACAACAATTCTGCTGGCTCCTCCTATGTATCCTGTCAGGTTTGAATACACTTCCTCAAGCATGTGTGGGACTGGACAGTGCCCTGCAGCTCATACTGATATGAAGGTTTGCCCTTAGCCGGGTGCAGGACCTTGCACTTGCCCTTGTTGAACCTCACGAGGTTCACATGTGCCCATCTCTCAAGTTTGTCCAGGTCCCTCTGGATCCCATCCCTTCCCTTGGGTGCATCAACTGTACCGCTCAGCTTGGTGTCACCTGCAAACTTGCTGAGGGTGCACTTGATCGTGCTGTCTGTGCCATTGCTGAAGACATGAAAGAGTCATGGGTTCTCTCTTTCCAAGGCAGAGGCTGGAGTATGGTAATACGTTATTGGATTGTCTGTTACTAAGCTTTTTAAAATTGCCCTATGTTGTCTCTTGTGCAGCTACTGTGTTTATGCACAAGAAGACAAATTAAGGCTGTCCAGGGAAGCTTGGGTTTTAGTACAGTATTGTTACATGAGATCTGTATACATGTAAACTGCTGATCTGAAAAGCTCTGGTTACAGTCTGTCAGAGGGGAAGAAAGAGTGAAGGGGAGCTTGTGCTTCTGAGCTTCTGCTTTGCAGGTACAGCAGTACCCTTCTTGAGGCTATGTGTAAGTAACCCATCTCAAATGCTGTAGATAAAAAGTACCTATTGTCAAGCACTTCTCTCAGGTGAACTTCATAATCCTGAATTTCTTAGGTATTGACTCTCAGTTTAGTAAGTACTCAGAGTGGTAATAGTTCAGATACCTGCCTGTGGGTATGACCATGGCTCTGTGTGGGTTGTATCTAGAAGTCCAGTCAGTGATGTCGTTATGTATCTAACTTGCATTTTAGTATTACTACTAACCAGTTTAACATGGAGTTAAGAACTAGGTGTTGAGAACATAAGCAGCCCTGAATGTATCTAAACATACAACATGTTTCCTTTCAATTCTGTCTTGATTAAGAGATGCCTTATGTGTATTTTACACATCTGCTGTTTTAGTACAGTGTAGTACGATGATAAACCCCAAAATATGGGACTTGTGCTCTGCCGCCTTCTTGCTTCTCTCTGCTTCCTCAGGCCTTTGCTAGTGCTCTCTCCTGTCTCTTTTTCCATCTGGGGGTATTGTGGTTTCATAGCAAATGGGGACTTGAACCCAATTGACATAATATACTACAAAATATAAAGGATTAAAGGCATGAAGATAAATCTGCAGAGGGTCCTGTTGTTTGACTGGAGTGTCCAGGATATAGAAACCTAATGTTGAGCCAAACTCTTCAGTTTTGGTGTTCAGCTTTTTTTATGACTTTTCATTTTTGGAGTTTTCAGCTATAACTGAATTTCAGGAACACTGAGCAGATTTTTCTTACGTGTTTCAGGAATTTCATGGTGTTGGAACAGTTAATTTTACCCTCAGTGCTGTAAAGTGTTTGGTAACTTATTTCTAGAAAACAGATTCTTAATACAGAAGGAAATGCGAATTTATGGAATATGAAGTAACTATGGAATAGCTAAACTTGCTTTTTGTCTAATAGTGATATTTTCAGTCAATTATTTACTAAACTTTGATTCTTCTGGGAATTAGTGTTCTTGCTACTTACTGTAACTGTTTCAGTAAATTCCAGTAAAGGCTGTGATTAAGCAGTGATGTGTCAGGCTTTGGTTTCCCTTTGGACCTTTTAAGCATGTGAATAGCCCCACTGACACTGTAGTGGTGGGCCTGAGGTCTGTGTTACCGTGCACTTCCTGACTTGAGACTCTTCATTTTGATGTTTGTAGTTGGTGTATGAATTCTTCCTGAGGTTTTTGGAGAGCCCGGATTTTCAGCCTAGCATTGCAAAGCGGTATATTGACCAGAAGTTTGTACAGCAGGTAAGCACAGTTTTCTCACCACCAGAGTTAAAGATCACCTCTCCAGCTTAACTTACCAGATGGACTGTACAGACAAGGAGAATGTTAGAATTGTACAATCACAGAATGGTTTGGGCTGGGAAGGACCTTAAGATCATCCAGTTGCAACCCCTGCCATGGGCAGGGATGTCTCACACTAGACCACATCTCCCAAGGCCTTGTCCGACCTGGCCTTGAGCACTGCCAGGGATGAGGCAGCCACAGCTTCTCTGGGCACCCTGTGCCAGTGCCTCAGCACCCTCACAGGGAAGAGCTTCTGCCTTAGATCTAACCTCAACTTGTCCTGTTTCAGTCTGAACCCATCACCCCTTGTCCTATGGCTGCAGTCCCTGATGAAGAGTCCCTCTCCAGCGTCCTTGTAGCCCCCTTCAGACACTGGAAGCTGCTGTGAGGTCTCCATGCAGCTTCTCCTCTCCAGGCTGAACAGCCCCAATGTTCTCAGCCTGTCTCCATAGGGGAGCTGCTGGAGCTCCTGAGCGTCCTGGTGGCCTCCTCTGGACTTGCTCCAACAGCTCTGTGTCGTTATGACATGTCCTTAAGAAAGTGGAGGTTTCACATTGACACAGGGTTAAGTTTTAGTTGTTCAGCAGCGGTTTCTGACAGTCGAGATCTAATCACTGGCTTCAGAAACACTTTGTCTTCAACTATCAACTTCAGTGCTTTGCAATGTAAGATAGTTGTAATTTGTAGATACAGGTTGTGTTCTTAATGATTTGTTACTTCTGGTCAAATCAGCAATGTGCTAATTGAATTTTTGTAGTGCTTTTATGTTTGTTTTGTCATAGATTTATCATGGGAAAACTTCATGTACTTATTGGACGTGAAATGTGTTCCAACATCTGCGAACTTGTAACTAGATAGTGTCATTCTCTTTAATATTGTGTGTTAACCAGAGAAGGAAAATCAAGGAAGAAAGTACACAGGAAAATCATGCTTTACCTTGCAAAGTCATTCTGAGCTAGAAAGTGAAGTGAGACTTCATATTACATGCAACTTCTCAGGGAATTGGGCTGTAGAATACCATAACAACTTTTGTCCAGGGTTACTCAGTGGGGATTTTCTTTTACCATGTCAAAATACTTGTTTGTTAAGGAAAAGCTCAGTATCTCAGTATCTTTTTTATCTGGCAGGCCAGCACAGCAATGAAGAGTAAAAACATAGATGGGCCCTTTCCCTCCCCTCCTTCAGTGGCTGCATTTAATTTCCACTTGTTTGGCCTTACTGGTTTTGGTTAGAAGCGTTACCTTCTTTTCTGTTTTGTTCAACTTTCCCACAAAAACTTGGGCCTGAAGCTGCACAACTTTTGGCTGTAGGTATCCAATACTGACCTGTTGCTCTTAAAAGCCCAATTGCAGTGTTTCAATTCCTGACCTTCCACTTGATCTTTCTGTATAGTACAAGACAGTGCAATGAACTGAGATATCTATCTATGTATAGATATATATGGGGGGGATGATTAGGTGTAGTAGTGACCTTGAGAAATTCCTTCTAAATATAAAAATGAGCCTGAACAACTGTTCCCAGTCCCTTCTGCTGCTTGCTGTAGGCATACCTGAGCCCACAGACCCACACTGAGCAGAGGCTGAGGACTGCTTGAGATAAGTTACTAACCTGCATAGTGCAGGTAGTGTTTCTGAATGTGCTCTTACTTGGATCCGCAGGGGAAATGAAATCACTACAATAATGGTCTGTAGTGGGATGGGAATATCTTTTGATGTCTTCGAGTGGGTATGGTCTTTCCTTGGCAGACTTTCTACAAGAAAACAATGGGTGGGAAATCTTCTTAGCTGCTTGTGGCATTTAGTCTGTATTAACAGAGAATTGGTTAATAGGGATGGATCTTATGCTTCTTTTATGACCCCCTCGATATTAAATTATTAATTGTTACATTTCTCTTACGGGAATGGTTTTGCTTAGCCTTCAACACAAGTAGTGTTCTGAGATGAGCAGTACCACTTGGTTCACTTAAGTCTAAACCACTTCCCCTAAAGTCTGATAATCTCATTCTTAATTTTCCTTTTGATAGTGTAATAGTTGTTGGAATTGCTTTGTCTGTTGTATACAGGCTTCTGAAGGGAATGAAGCTGCTGGTTTCCTTTTTAATAAGCAGCTTTATTAAAAATCTGCTTTTGAAGATACAGTATTGACCTAAAAGTGATTTTAGGTTAAACTGATACTTCTGATGCCAGCTTGTAAATGAAAGTTAACACTTGAATTGGTTCTAACATAACAAAATTGAAGTCCTTCAGAAGTAATACATCTCAGTTTCATATTTCAAGTTGTTGGAGCTCTTTGATAGTGAAGACCCACGAGAACGTGATTTCCTAAAGACAGTTCTTCATCGAATCTACGGGAAATTCCTCGGTTTAAGAGCATTCATCAGGAAACAGATCAACAACATTTTCCTCAGGTATGCTCTGCGTGTGTGGGACTAGGTTGAGGAATATTGTATCTTGCCTTTATGGGTTCTTTGGGATCTCTGATCCTCTATTTTGATGTCTCTTTTTGTAACAGGTTTATATATGAAACAGAGCACTTCAATGGTGTTGCTGAACTCCTTGAGATATTAGGAAGGTAAGTTTGATCTGACAAATACAAAATGTCATGGGTGTTTGCTTCTGCTTTCTTGCTTTGGGAATGGAGGGGAAGAGGAATACTACGGTAATGAGCAATGAAGTGCAGTCACTGATCTAATACCGCATCTGGGTTACCATGTGAATATCAAATGAAAGTATAGAGTATAAGTTACTCTGGTTTGGGGCAAGTTTTACAGGTGCCTGGCAAAATATTTCTCAAGGCTCCTTGTTTGTCAGGAATATCTACTCTTCCTTGTCTTCTATATGGAATTAGAGAATAGTTAGGGTTGGAAAGGACCTTAAGATCATCCAGTTCCAACTCCGCTTGTTCCTGGATTCCAAAAACCAATGTTAACTTTTGTCCTCATGCTGAATGAAATGCTTTAATCTTCAGCAGGCTGGTTTTCTTTAAATTCTATTCAGGAAAGCCTTATAAGTGCTGGGGGTGGGGTTTGAGTTATCATCTTCTGACCTTATTTCACTAATACAAATCTTTAACTTTGAAGGTTCTTATGGTAATATTCTACTGTGTTTCCAGAACTAGCACACACATTTTACTTTATTACTGGTCTAACTGAAAATCCAGCCATTGTGAAACAAATCCAACCAAAATGCAACCAATTTGTTGTGGAACAAATTGTCATGAAAAGCAAATGACAGGAATGCCCTCATTTTCTCAGATTTATCTATGACGTAGGGAGAAGAGAAACCCCAACCTCTTCCTGAAGGATTTTTGCTCAACGCTTAGAAACGAGGTTACTGAATCAATGAGAACTTTTGAATGTTGTTTTTGGAGGGGAGGGCTGTTCAATAGCCTCAACCTGCACTGTTAAAATAGTTCCAAACCATATGACACAATGTCTCCTTCTCTGCAAGGGGCTTGTGGTTGTGGGTGGAATGGGTCAGCTTCCTCATGCATCTGTCTCAGCTTTAAAGACAGCAAGGCTCACTGTGGACGGTTTTACTTAGTCAAGGTCCCAATCAAAATGCTTCAGCTCATCTAACGTGTAGTATTTGACTCCTGCTATGGTTCTTGGGTATTCCTGCTAAAAGTCTAAACTCTCATGATACCAACACTTTAAAGGTTATGCATATGTAGAGCTGTTTTATGCCTTCAAAATAACCGGGTTTAGAAATGGAATCAGACATGGGGCATCTCTTGAATTGACATAAATTCTTGACTTGCTGGGAAAAATAGGTTTTCATCAAAAATAAACCCTGCTTATTCCTGTTTTCAGTATTATCAATGGCTTTGCACTGCCACTGAAAGCAGAACACAAACAGTTCCTTATGAAAGTTCTGATTCCCATGCATACTGCAAAGGGATTAGCTTTGTTCCATGCACAGGTAAGCTTTTGCCTATTATTATGAGTTGGGGGGGAGTTTTGTAGTTGCATTTGAAACTAAGGAAATCTGAATGTGTTGTTCTGTCAATACCCCAAAATATTTGCAAATTTGGTCACTCTTAAAAATAACCTTAAAGATCTTACGTCTAAATGTTACTTTTGAGATAGTATTTAGCATATATTGAAAGTGAAAGAACGTAACAGTGAGTCAAAGTCACATCAACTGAAGTGAGAAGCTTTTTTGCTGGCTTGTATTGTCACACTTTGAGCTTCATTTAATCCCAGGACCTTGTGCTGTTGTCAATTCCTTTGTGTAACCTAAATGCTGTGCATAAAGGAACCTCGAGGATGGCCAGGTATGTACTTAAGAAGTGCTTTTGTATTTCTAAAGCCATACCAGTGACAGGGAGGGGAGGAGAATGTTGAATATAAATGGCAGAGATGGCTAATAGCTCTCTGGATCAATCCAGCTAGGAATTATGTAGATCCTGACACATTGTCAGAATGCTGCAGTTCATTTGCCTTCCATTCTTATACTTGCACAGACATTCAGCTTTTTATTTGAGGAATAACCTGTGTCCTTTTCAGACATATGGCACTTGAGTATTGAATCCATTTGATGCAGACTTGCAGTTCTGCTGTGGCTAATTAAAAACTTGCTTTGTTAACTTAACTCACTGATACAGCTCCTTGTAGGCCAATGATACAAGGAAATGAGTTCCTAATTAAAGCAAAGTCATTATGACTGTAGAGTTACAATCAGGATTGAGTCAGAGCTCGAGTTCATTCCTGGTTCTCCTATAAAGTTTTAAGTTAATTAAATCACTTGTCTTTCTGGCTTATTGCTGTGCAGTAGGCTGCTCCATTGAATGAGTCGGTGATATGGAAGGGACCAGTGGCTTGCCAAAGGTCCTCTCAGCTGGCCTCTTTGCTGTGGTGTGTTTAACATCACGTTACGTTCATCACTACCTGAAAGAGTCCTATTAATTCAGCTGTACTGAACGTACCCAAAGTATCATTTGGTTTGCTGACCAGGCTATGCCCCCCTGCCTTCATAAAGCACTATTTCCCCATGCAGTTCCAGCACTGAGTGTTTCTGGGTTGGTATTATCCTGGAGGTGGAGACCAGCACCACATCAGCTGTGCAGGCAGGGGTGGTCTGCTTGCTTTGTACAGTACAGGTTTAGCCTATTCTCAAAAGTTAAAGCCTTAAAGCTGAATTAAGCTTGAGTCTTTGTGTCTGTGAACAATAGAGCATTACTGCACAATACATGGAATGGGATTTTGTGAGATTAAAGTGTGACATTTATTATTTGTTGAAGCTACACGTATGCATCCTTAGCCTAAGGGTAACAGAAATAAATTAGACCTGCTGTAATTATAGAATTGTAATTACAGAATTGCAATTATCAGCTTTGGGATAACAGAGTAAAAAAAGAGAGAAAGGTGATGCTTGAATTCAAGCATCCTAAGTATAGCAATATCAGTGTAGTACATGTCCATAGCCTTTGTCTTTGCTTCATACTGTGAGATGAAAAAGACTGTGACTGCTTAAACTCAGTGTTAATGGAATCTGGCATTGTAACTACTTCAGGGATAGGGTTCTTGTATGGTTTGTGTACTGGGCAGAGGCATGGTTGGTTTGTTGCTTGGCTGTGGTTGAGTTTGGTTTGTTGCACTTGACTATGTGCTGAGTAACTAAACAAGAATTAGATAACCCAGTATCGCACTTTGGCCTAAGAAGACTTTCCTGGGCAGGACTCACTGGAGGCTGGGAACTTGATGACATTTTGCTTCCCTTCCTTCAGACACTCTTCATGGGTGTTTGCTGCTGGCCATTGCTCAGGACAGGCTGCTCGGCTGCCTCATCTCTTGTGGCCATGCAACACCTTCCAGTGCTGTTGCCTGTAATCTCGCTGCCAGCTGTTGTGTGCTGGTCTAGACCTCCAGCAATGTGTGCTCAGTCAGACCTGTTACAAAACTTCCTTTTTTTGACTGAAAATACCACCTTTTTTATCTTGAAATTACAGTTTTGCAATGTTAATACAGGAAATGTATCTTACTATAGATATTTAACATAATACGTTGAGGGAAGGTCTGTCTTGATACTGGATTTGAGTTGGGGAAATATCTGTCAAGCTTCAAAGGGATTTTCTTCCAGGATGGGGGGAGGGAGGGGAAAAGAAAAGAAGGGGTTTGGTATGCAGAAAGCTTTAGTAAGATAGAGCAGGCCTGTATATCTTGCTGCTGTAATTGCTGTTCTGTTTAGTTTGTAAGAACTCAAAATGACTGTATGGTGGGGTTTGGGTTGGGCCCCCCTTTGCCCCGATCTTAAGTGCTTCCATTATAAGCTGTGATATTTAGTTACGTTGCAATGTCTAAACAGTGTCTGTTTAAACTAACTACTCATCTGCCTTCCATTCCAGCTCGCCTATTGTGTTGTACAGTTCCTGGAAAAAGATACAACTTTAACAGAGCCTGTAAGTGTGCTTTTCAGTTGGATGGGTTTCTGTTTTTACTTTCACCTAAATATGCGGTGTAAGTTGCTGCAGTTGCAGAGCAATGCTGTCTGTGCTGCCTTCATGAGCCAGAGCTGGTTGGAGGGGGTGTTTTTACTGTAGAACAGGGTTTGAAAGGGCAGTTACCTCTCAAGCTATGACCAAGGTAAGGCACAAATGTAGCTCGACGTTCAAACCACTGCTATCATGCAGATCACCTCGTATGAGAAAGCCTGTAACAACTGTCTTCCCTCCTGGTAACAACTAGAATCCCAGTATTCTTGGTGCTGGTGGCTTGTGTGCAGCCGCTGCATGAAGCTGAAATATTTTAGGGAATAAACAATCCCAAAATAAAAGTTGGAAAGAAAAACAGCACTTCATGTAGGCAGGAAGGACTCTGGTTTCTGAATGTTCCTGTGCTGTCCCTTCAGTTCCCGGGGTGCTTCTCAGCAGCTGTACAGGTGCTTCAGGCTCTTGCCAGGCTGAATCTCTGTGATCCACACTGACAGCTCAGCTCAAAGGGGTTTGCAGCACTTCTTTGTGCTGGGGCTTTGGCAATGCCTGCAAAGAAGAGTGCAGGCAGGCTCGGGGCAGTGCAGCAGCTCATGGGGACAAGGGCTGATGTCAGAGCAGCCACAACAAAAACTGGGTTTAGTTGGGCACTTGGAAACCTTTCCATTAGGGGTATGCTGATGTTTAAATCCTTTGATAAATTGATATTTAAATCCCTTTTTGTAACAGGAAAATGAAAAGCTTATGCTTTTCAGCATTAGAAAAAGCAGATGAACAGCTCAGTGGGAACAGTGTGGATCTTCACTGGCACTGCAGTGAAAGCTTGTTTTCTGCACAGCCATTAACCATAGAATGGTTTGGGTTGGAAAGGACCTTGAAGGTCATCCAGTTCTAACCCCCTCCCCACGGGCAGGGACACCTTCCACTAGAGCAGGTTGCTCCAAGCCCCTGTGTCCAACCTGGCCTTGAACACTGCCAGGGATGGGGCAGCCACAGCTTCTCTGGGCACCCTGTGCCAGCGCCTCAGCACCCTCACAGGGAAGAGCTTCTGCCTTAGATCTAATCTAAATCCATTCTCTTTCAGTTTCAAGTGGCTTCCCCTTTTCCTATCCCTGCATGTATTAAGTATTGGTGTTCCTATCAGAAAAGTTGCTCTGTAGGTGGTAGAAGGTGGCTGACCTGACTGTAAATGTGCCTGGTCTCCTTGAAGCACTTTCTTTCCCCCTGCACTGCAGTGTTGCCAGCTACACTGGTCAATATGCTTCATTTGTTGGATAGGGTAAGGGGAAGAGAATTGTGTGAGCCTTATTCCTTAAGCCAAGTGATAAACCACCCAGGCATCTTGACAGCTGACATGTGAGCAGAAAATGGGCAGTATTACATGGAGACCTGTGAAACTGAATGAATTGATCCGAATTCACAGAGCTGTGGTGCAGGATCCAAGCCCATTTGACAGTGAAGAAGGCAGTGCTTTTGAAACAGGAGTGCCATGGTGCAATTCTGAGGCTCCATCTGGATGATACAGATGGTTATGGCTGCCTCTTGATCAGTAAAGATAAATTCAGAGCAGGGAAGGTTAACTCACTGCAGAGTCACTGCCTGTGCTTGCTTTGGCCATTACTCTGAGCAGAACTGGCTTTATAAAGGAATAGAAGTTGGTCAGATAAGAAAGCAAAGCTCAGACGTTCTGCAGTGCTTGACAAGCCAATGTTACATCTTGGGGCAACTGATGAGAAGAGAGCATGTGGAAGTTTTTCTTTGGCTTTAGGTCAAGGGATATTTTAAGGAGCCCATCAGAGGCTGCCTTCACAAGTACCTTCCTGTTATTTTTCTGGCAGGGATTGTCACTCTGGGTCAGTTTAGAGGACATTCAGTGCATGCTTTTGTAGCTATGGGAGGCTGCCTTAGGTCAATCCTGATGTTTGCAGAGAGCAAGCTCCCTTTCTTTGACAAGAAAAGTCACCTAACCCTGCTCAGTGCAATGGCCTTTACATTGAAGGAGTGGGGCTAACCATGTGGTTCTTGTACATCAGGCTTCTAGGCAGTGCCTACCGATGTAAGTCATTTGGTGAGCTCAGGAAAGAACATTAAACTTAGGAGTTCTGCATAGTATGAGCAGCAAGATCTCAGCTCTGCATTCATGTTGAATGTTCCTTTGAATGCAATCTTTGAACATAAATGAGCATATGTAAGCTTTTTAATATATAGCATAGTCAAGCTGGAGGCTGATACCCTCTCTGAGGAGCAAGAAGTATGTATCTTGTTGAGGTCTGCCCTCTTATACTCTGATCACATTATTGAGAGTATGCGTCTCTGTAGCAAAGTATATTCAGCCCTCTTACAATATCAAGTGCTGGAGACTGGGCTCTTCCAGCGGTCTCAGTTGTATGCTTTCAAGAGCAGTAAATTCATGTTCCAGTTGGGGTGTTTGGTGGCTTCTCACAGCTTTGCTTTGGCAAATGTGCTTGTCTGAAGTTTTTTGGCTTGCTTTCATTGTAAAGGGTGGGATGCTGGCAGAATGAGCTATGATACCTGTAAATGTTGGGCTTTGTTCTTGAAAACACAAGATCTCAATCATATATCCCAGAGTCATTCTGTTACCAGCTAACCAGCGGTGCAATGGCCCTGGATTTAAAGTGGATTTACATAGACTGCTTCAGGTCATGACTCCAGAGAAACAAACGTCATTCATTTATAGAAGTGAAGGAGTGAAGGCTTGCCCCATCAGGTGATGGCAGTGAAATGGGGGAGCGTCACATTTCTCCTCCCCTTCACAGACAAAGGCAAAACTGTCATCCTTGGGGCTGATTGCTCCTGCATCAGGCACTGGTGATGGCATTGCAGCTGCCTGCACCATTCAGCCAGCTGGGTAGAACTGCCTGATCCAGGCTCATCTCTGGAAAGCCACCTTGACAGTACCCAGACGTGTGAATAGAACAGCTGGGAGCTGGGGAAAAACATCAACATGGCAAAAACCAGCACCCTCACAGGGAAGAGCTTCTGCCTTAGATCTAACCTGAACTTGCCCTGTTTCAGTCTGAACCCATCACCCCTTGTCCTATGGCTGCAGTCCCTGATGCAGAGCCCCTCTCCAGCATCCTTGTAGCCCCCTTCAGACACTGGAAGCTGCTCTGAGGTCTCCACGCAGCTTCTCTTCTCCAGGCTGAACAGCCCCAGTGTTCTCAGCCTGTCTCCATAGGGGAGGTGCTGCAGCCTAAGGGCATGGAGTGTGACCAGATAACCAAGGACCTGTGAAGTGATCAGGGTCTGAATTACCCAGATAACCTAAACCTGATGAATATTAAATGAGACAGCACAGTATTTGTTTTCAGTGGAGCTACATTTACCTGTATTCAGTTTTCATTCAGCCTCTGGGTAAGGAAAAGAGGAAAACCAAACTCTTTTGGGGTGATTTTTTTGTTTTGTTTAAATCCTCTCCAGTATGTCATCGAAACTTGTTCTGCTTTTAACCTGTCTGTGTTCTTAATGTAGGTCATCAGAGGACTGCTCAAATTTTGGCCAAAAACGTGCAGTCAGAAAGAGGTTGGTTTTGTCTCTTGTTTCTGGTGGTGGTGTGGTGCGGTGCCTGCTCTGTTGTGCAGGGCAGCGGGGCAGGGGCAGGTACCTCTGCTCTGCTTCCCAGGGGGACCCTGCAGCAATCTTGCTCTTCCTGGAGCTGCTTGAGGTGCTGTCATGTGAACTCGGTGCAGGCTTTTTGTGTGTGTGTTCTTAGCGTGGTGTTACCACGTTAAACCATGTTATTGGTTGTACTCTAATAAAGATACCCTATAGAGAAACCGTTTTGATGTGAGAAGTCTCTTACTAGGTGAAGAGCAGGTTGGAGGTAGTCATTTGCAACGTGACACTGATGCACTTGAGATAGCAGGTGTCTGGTGAAGAGTGCATGTTCTTTTTCCATAGTACAAACACAGCTGTCAATGGTGTTGGGAAATTCTTCTTTCCTGCTTTCTTCTATGTAGTCAAAATGAGTTTGAAGATCAGGAGCTTGATTGATGCCACCAGATCCCACCCCCTGACAGCTCTTTTAAAGAGCAGGGTCCCTTAATGCCGTTGTCCCTCTTCATGTGAGTGCTCATAAAGTCTCCCGTGGCACTCACCCTAGTGCTGGTTGTAATTTAAACCTGGAATGAACTATTCCTCACTTCCTAAGCCCATTTGGAGAGCTCTGGTGGCAGAAATCCCTGCAGCCAGGCTTGAAGACATCAAATGCTGCTCTTCCAGAGCCCGTGGCTGTCTGACACAAACAGTTACAGGTTGACACACAGCTCTTGGCAGGATTCCTGAGCTGATGCATGAGCTTGTTTGGCTTGGTTCTGTTGACAGAGGTGACATAAAACACTCTCGTGCTTTTTGATGTCTTTCTTTTATACCAACAGGTCATGTTTTTAGGTGAAATTGAAGAAATCTTAGATGTAATAGAACCGACTCAGTTCAAAAAGATAGAAGAGCCTTTATTTAAGCAAATATCCAAGTGTGTGTCAAGTTCCCATTTTCAGGTAAAAAAAGACTATTAAAAGCAAATGCAGAACTTGCAGTAACTCCCCTTTTGTGGCTGCTGACTCCTAAACTTTGTGTTCCAGGTTGCGGAAAGAGCTTTATACTTCTGGAATAATGAATATATCCTCAGCCTGATCGAGGAGAACATTGATAAAATCCTCCCCATTATGTTTGGCAGTTTGTACAAGATTTCCAAAGAACATTGGAATCCGTACGTAATGTTTAAGTCCAGCTCTGGTACCATAAATCAGTTGGCTGCTGGGTCAGGTTTGGCTGAGCAGCTTGTAAATATGACTTTGTTTTGACTTAAATCAGATGAGCTCACTGAGATGATGGGTGCTAAATGGTTTTGGCAATAGCATGGGTTCACTATTCTGCAATGTTAGGATGGAGACCTGGGAAAGTACGAGGAAACGGGATGCTGCTCTTCATCCTGTAATCACATTTCATCTTACACCTTAATGAAAAATGCAAATTACTATTCCTTAGACCAATATCATTTCCAAAGGATGCTTTTGCTGTATTTATGCTTTGCTGTCCTTTCCTACTTGAGCTCAACAAACTCCTGTCAGTGTCTCCATAAGAAGTTATTGCTGCCCAGTGGGATAAGAAGGGGGCAGGATACACTCAGAGAAGAGCAATGCCTACCCCTATAAAGGGTGCTAGTGAGAAAGGAGTGACTGCTTCAGCTTACATTTAATGCCAGAAGTTAAATACTAGTGATTTTATATCGTGTTTGAAAGAAGCAGTAATCCCACTGAAATACTAAAGAGCAAGTTTGCTCCTGTCCAGCATCCTGCATTGAGCTGCAAGTCCATCTGCAGGAGGTGGAACTCATACAAAGGTCATACGAACTCATAAAGCTCACACAAAGCTCCAAAGCCAGGGTAGGCAGGTACCCCCACAACTCCAGAGTGAACCTGGGGCCCTGCTTTAAGCCCTTGGAGGCTCTGAAGTCATTCTGGAGCTGTGCAGGTGATGTGTGTAGCTGCACAGGTATCAGCTAGGCCTGAATAGAAACGAGTTCTTGGAGCATTGATAATACTTGGGATCTCAACAAATGGGAAGGATGTCCCTCTTTTCCTGACTGCAGCTGGAAGTTGCTCTGTATGAAGAAAGGGGGAGACCCAGGATCATTGTGTATGTTGAGGATGAGGAAGTCTGGGGAAGAAAGTTTGGGGTTTAATGTGTTTTGGAGGGCATAGAGACATGCTCCTACCTGTCTGTCTGATATGGCCTTAGCTACTGGCTCAAAACTAAGCTTTTCCTCTCAGAAAGCCAACACCCTGAGTAAGTTTTGTCTTCAACCCATATGAAAGCCCCTGTTCAAAGCCGGGTGTGTGGCTGGGCTCAGTGCAGAGGTGTGCTCTGAATGAGGGGATAAGGCCTCTGATGTGCAGCTGGGAGATTTCATAGTGCTACAGTGGACAGAGAGCATGGAAAAGGCAAACCTGGACCTCTGGCTGCTTCCTTAGGTGGTTCTTTCACTCCTTTCTCAAGGCTTCCCTGCTCCACAGCCTTGCACTCAGTGCTGCTGAACTGCTGGTGAGGAAAAACATGACAAGAATTGGGATTTTAAGGTAAAACGAGCATGTTTAAATGGGCAACTTGTTAATTTCCAGAGGAAGTGATGGTTGAGGATTTTGTGTCCCAAATTCACTGATCTTTCAGTGGAATCTTCCATAGGAAGCTCAGCGTCCAAACCAGAAACTGAGCACTTGTTTACCAAAGCACATCTTGTGTTGAGTCATGCTCACAGTCATGTTCCTTCTGTTGCAGAACCATCGTGGCACTGGTGTACAACGTGCTGAAAACCCTGATGGAAATGAATGGCAAGCTTTTCGATGAGCTCACAAGCTCGTACAAGGCAGAAAGACAAAGGTACATACTGACCAGTGCTTCCAAACACGTGTTGATGAGAAGAAATGGAGCTTAACTGGTGTGGCTGGGGCTGTTCTGATGTGGTGCTACCCAGCACGGGGAGGTTGCAGCAGGCAGGACCCAGCTTGTCCTGCACTGGGGCAGAGAGCCCACGCTCTCCTTAAGGGGTCACACCAGGCCTGGCTGTTAGGGGCTGCCTGGTGCTGGGTCTGAGAACAGCTGAGCTGGAGAATGCTTCATAGCTCAAAGTTCTCCCTCCTGCTGCTGACCTGCTATGCAGAGCTGCTGCGGTAGGGAGGTGGCATGCAGCACACTCTCTGTCCTGCCCCAAAGATGTGTAGTCCCTCCATTCGTTTGCATGTAAAGAACCTCCTTAGGCTGGCAGTCATCTGTGCAGAGCCACGCTACAGCAGTTCTGTGGGTTTGCTGGAGCTAAGTTAAAAGTTTTACCACTAATGGTTATCAGTTCATGCACTCGCTTTTTAACAGAGGAAACTAATTGACATTAAAAACAGCTTTGGAGAAAACCAGGAGGAATTATGGGCCTACAAGGATGCTGGAGAGGGGCTCTTCATTAGGGACTGCAGCCATAGGACAAGGGGTGATGGGTTCAGACAGAAACAGGGGGAGTTCAGGTTAGATCTAAGGCAGAAGCTCTTCCCTGTGAGGGTGCTGAGGCGCTGGCACAGGGTGCCCAGAGAAGCTGTGGCTGCCCCAACCCTGGCAGTGCTCAAGGCCAGGTTGGTTAGAGCCTTAGTAGACATGGTCTAGGCTGAGGGTTGGAACTGGAGGAGCTTTAAGATCCTTTCCAACCCAAGCCATTCTATGAGATGTGGATCTTGGGGTTTAAGTAACTGTGTCTCCACATGGCACTGCAGGCACATCTGAAACTGATCCCTCGCTCTTTGCAGAGAGAAAAAGAAAGAGTTGGAACGTGAAGAGCTGTGGAGAAAGCTGGAGGAGTTAAAGCTGAAGAAGGCGATGGCAGAGAAGCAGAACAGCTCCCACACTGTGCTCAACGCACACAGCACAAGTGCCAAGTAACGGAGCCGGGCGCCCCGGCTCGGCAGACACACACTTTTTGTACCCTTTTGAGATACGTAAGGATTTGCAAGAGAAACCTCATCAGTATAACAGCAGCAGCCACTTTTATTTCCCTCTGGCAAACGTAAAGATCTGAGTTGCAATACAGCAGTTAAGTGATGTCATACCACAGCATATTGTAAACCTGTCTGATTATCGGTATCCTGTCACCTCCAACGTTTCCTAGGCCTGAATTAGCATCCTTTAATGAGTGAAATTCTTCCGGGAGTGGTGAGAATTATGACTTGAATTTCTGATTGTGTTGCACATAGGTGGTAGAGTTTGCTCTGTACACATTTTTCCTTGTTTTTTCTATGTGCTTTTCACATCGCTGCATACTTTGGTTAAGGCAATAGAAAAGGCTTCTAGTTGTGCTGTATTTTCTCAAATAGAACCAAGGTACGTAACCAGTAACTCGAGATACTCGGTGTGTGCCCCTGGCAGCGGCAGCAGGAGCTGGGATACAGCACTGTCCTTGCAGTCCTGACTGGATTTGGAGCCAGATGTATCTAATGCTCATGTTAGAATGAGGCAAGGTAAGGAGGGAAGGGCAACTACACCAGGTTCAGTGCTCCCCCTTAGTGAGTGCATCCACCCTGTTCTTGCTGCCTCCTGGCCCTGGGCTACTTACAGATTTCCTCCTGCTACTGCTGAGGATGGAGCTTCCCCTAGAGCCCATCAATGATGCTCCTCATCAGCCTGAGGATGCCCTGCGGAGTGGTGCTCTGGGATGGCTCTGCGTTAGGGTTAGCATCTCATGGACTGAAGAACAAGACCAAAATTGGGATTATTAATTCTTTAGTAAGGAGGGAAAGATGTCAATAAACAGTTCCTTGTTTTCTTCCAAGAAAATGCAGTCTGTTTCTTACCAGTGGGAAGCTGACAATAGAAGTCTTGTCTGTTGACTTGATCAAGTGTTTTTTCACATCTTTTATCAGAGTACCATTCCAATCTCTTCAATTGCAGTTGTGTGGAAAACTTTTGTAATGAAAGACCTTTGGGGAACTGAGCAGCATTCAATAAAGTCTTTATGTTTGTATTTAGTGCTGTACATCATATCTTTGTGTTCGTAAAGACCAGGAGAGTTAAAGGGCTTTTTCAAAGCACCTTTTAACCACCCAACTCTAAAGGATCTGTGACGGGAGTGTTGGAGGGAGGTGAAGGCTGCTGGGTTTCAGGTTTGGTGAATATGATGGCTCTGTTCTACTACAGTGAGTTGTTGCTCCCATGTTTGGTCAGTGCACTGCCATGATTTGCTCTGGAAGTCACCTGAAAGTAGTAGATTTTATGGATCATAGAATCCCAGACTGGTTTGGGTTGGAAGGGGCCTTAAGGCTCATCCAGCTCTAGCCCCCTACCATGGCCTGGGCCCCTTTCCATCCTGGCACACTGAACCTGGCCTTGGCCCCTGCCAGGGATGGGGCAGCCACAGCTTGTCTGGGCTCCCTGTGCCAGTGTCCCACCACCCTCACAGGGAAGAGCTTCTGCCTTAGATCTAACCTGAACTTGCCCTGTTTAAGCATTTGTTCCCAAATGCTTCCTTAGAAGACCAAAAGGAAAAAAGGGGGTACTTTGGATATGCTTACTGCTCTATTAATCCTCTGTTAGCAGAGGATGGCAGCAGCAGCCTATGACCTGGTGTGCTCCTTTCCTTGCACCAAAGCCTTTGGAGCAAACACACCACGGGGCACTGCTGCCTTGCAGCCTCCACAGGTCTGAGCTGGGCAGGCAGACTGAGGGACTTGGAAGGAAGCAGCAGCCCCCCTGGCAGCATGGTTGGTGAGCACACGCTGCCTGAGGAGGGCAGGAGCAGAGCCGAGTGCCAGGCTCCTGAGAGACTTGTTCACTTCCTCAACAAAGACTGGGGGTAAGAGGGAAGAGCAAATCCACCTCTGCCCAGATGCCCACCTATGGAGTTGCTCGAGTTACCTTCAAGCTGGACCCATGGGGAACAGGTTTTTGTTCCTCACCTCATCCTCATGCAGGACTGCATCAACGGGGAAGCTGAATGTGAGAGGTGCTTCCAAAGAATGTACACAGCACTGTCTCAGAAGTATGGTTTAATATTAAAGTCACTCAAAACCACCATGCCAAAAATTCCAGTGTATTTTGTTACAATGCACACTCTGGGGAGGGGAGGCCAGGCTCCTGTTGGGTGCTTTACCTTCCACTCCACCTGCTTCCAGCAGTAATTGAGGGGATCAGAACCCAGCTCTTGCAAGCACTTGACTGCTCACTGGTGCTGAGCAGCATTCAAACACTGCCCCTCCTGAACCCTCAGCCGCTGGAGTGTTGATGTTCTGCCCACGGATGAATTCTCCCCTTTCCCCCGGTGCCCCATAGCCTGAGGTACACAGGACTAGGAAAGCGTGAGTGAGTTAGACCTGTCTGAGAGCAAAGCTCCTTTCTGAAGTCCAAGGCTGCTCCTCCAGCTGGGGCTTGTCTGGAAGCAAAGCAACATCCCTGTTCTGTGGCTGTCACTGCTGACTGAAGCTTATTCCAGTTATTCTGTACCCCTTCTGCTGCAAGCAGTCCAAGGGCAGCCTGTGAGGGCTCAGTTTATGTGGTTCCTCACTTGATGACTCCTCTTCAGATGTCTCTTTCGGATTTTGATCATCCACTTGACACTTAACTTGGCAAAGTCCGCGGCCTTAAAGAGAGCCAGGAAGATGCCACAGAGAAGAGCAATCATGTTCCAGGGGTTAGCTGTGACAATCTGGAAGAGATGAAAAATGGGATTCCCTTCATCCCCTTCATCCCAGCAGGAAAGAGGGGAGGAAGGAAGGAGGGAGGGAGGGAAGGAAGGAGGGAACATGTTTAAACAAGCACAAATAATATCTGTAAAGAAAAGTTTAATTTTTTTTATTAGAGTAATAAAATATTTTATAAATGACCATTGCTTTTGAGTGCTTTCTGAGTGTTGAATATGTGATGCTGAGATCAACAAGGGGGGCGTAAGTCAGCAGAGGTTTGTTATTACTGGTTGGGTTGTAATGACCTGAGGTTGTGCCCTCAGGTTACTGTCTGCTACCTAGCAGTACAGTTGGGGTTTACAGGGTTAAAGTCAGTGTAAGCTGACCTGGGGGGCTCTGCACAGTGTGTGTTCTGCAGAATGAAATGAGTCAAAGAGTGGCTGTAACCTGTCCAAAAATGAAGATGAGGAGATGCCATCTGTCCTGTCATCTGCTGCAGAAGAGCATGAGCTCACTATGGAGGTAGATGAAAATGGAAACTAAAGTGGTTCATAGAATGGTGGCATGGAAACACACTAAAAAAGAAGTGGCTCATAGAACGGTGGCATGGGGACACACACAAAAGTGACTCATAGAACGGTGAAATGGGGACACACACACTACAGTGGGTCATAGAACGGTGGCATGGGGACACACACACGCATGAAAGTGGCTCATAGAACGGTGGCATGGGGACACACACGAAAGTGACTCATAGAACGGTGGCATGGGGACAGACACACTACAGTGGGTCATAGAACGGTGGCATGGGGACAGACACACTACAGTGGCTCATAGAACGGTGGCATGGGGACACACACAGGTGGCTCATAGAACGGTGGCATGGGGACACACACAAAAGTGACTCATAGAACGGTGGCATGGGGACACACACACTACAGTGGGACATAGAACGGTGGCATGGGGACACACACACTACAGTGGCTCATAGAACGGTGGCATGGGGACACACAAAAGTGACTCATAGAACGGTGGCATGGGGACACACACAGGTGGCTCATAGAACGGTGGCATGGGACACTAAAAGGTGGCTCATAGAACGGTGGCATGGAGACACACACATGGGTCGTGGCATGGGGACACACACACAAAAGTGGGGAAGGGAGGGGGGATGGATGGATGGATGGATGGATGGATGGATGGATGGATGGATGGATGGATGGATGGATGGATGGATGGATGGATGGATGGATGGATGGATGGATGGATGGATGGATGGATGGATGGATGGATGGATGGATGGATGGATGGATGGATGGATGGATGGATGGATGGATGGATGGATGGATGGATGGATGGATGGATGGATGGATGGATGGATGGATGGATGGATGGATGGATGGATGGATGGATGGATGGATGGATGGATGGATGGATGGATGGATGGATGGATGGATGGATGGATGGATGGATGGATGGATGGATGGATGGATGGATGGATGGATGGATGGATGGATGGATGGATGGATGGATGGATGGATGGATGGATGGATGGATGGATGGATGGATGGATGGATGGATGGATGGATGGATGGATGGATGGATGGATGGATGGATGGATGGATGGATGGATGGATGGATGGATGGATGGATGGATGGATGGATGGATGGATGGATGGATGGATGGATGGATGGATGGATGGATGGATGGATGGATGGATGGATGGATGGATGGATGGATGGATGGATGGATGGATGGATGGATGGATGGATGGATGGATGGATGGATGGATGGATGGATGGATGGATGGATGGATGGATGGATGGATGGATGGATAATGGATGGATGGATGGATGGATGGATGGATGGATGGATGGATGGATGGATGGATGGATGGATGGATGGATGGATGGATGGATGGATGGATGGATGGATGGATGGATGGATGGATGGATGGATGGATGGGGTCTGACCTGACCAGAACAGAAAAACCCAATTTCTGCCACAAGCTTGGAAAATGACCAGAACATTTCACTCATGATCCTCACGATCTTCACACACACTTTCACTGATTACTACTACTACCATTACTAGTCCACTTAACCCTTTCACACCTGCTGGCCTGCATTTCCACTCCTTTTTTTCATCATTGCCACCTCAGTGTTGTCTTATGAATTGCCACAACCTACATAAAGAAACACAATCTTTCACTGATGACGATCTTCCCAGAAATTTCAAACAAACAGGAAACAAATACTATCAGCAAGTGCACATACCCATATACTTAACCCTTTCACACCTACTGGCCTGCATTCCCACTCATTTCATTCCAACTGCCTGCCAGCTTGCTGTTGTGTTTTGATCCTGTTCTTGAAAGAAAGGATGAATTAAATCCTCAAACGTCCAATGAAGTTATTACAGTGTAGTCTCTGAAAGATACACTCTCTGGAAACGCCTGCTCCTCAGATTCTCATTTCTCACCCCTGAGGATGCTTCCTCAGTGGAAGATGGATGGATGGATGGATGGGACTCGATTTTGTCCAGACAGGAAAACCTCACAAACCTCACTTTCTCCCACAAGACACCGGCTACATGAAAGACCCCAATCTTTCACTAACAGATTTCACTGATGGATGATGATCTTCCCAGAAATGTCACCTCACATACTTAACCCTTTCACACCTAGTGCACTGCATTTCCACTCCTTTCATTCTAAATCCTTGCCGCCTCAGTGTGGGGGGGTTGTGTGGAATAACCTGTCCTGTTCGTGAAAGAAAGGATGAATTAAAACCTCAAACATCCAATGAAGCCACTCGAGTAACACAGCTCCTAACTTATCTGTTCAGAAAGAGACAGAAAGACACTCGTGCACAGCCATATCTGCACATGGGCTCAAGCCTTGTCTTTGGGGCTTTTTCCTTTCCTCTTCCACTCCTGTTCCCCCTTCCTAATGCAGTTCCCAGGTGTAGGCTTGAAACAGGCTTCCCTTCTGGCAGGTTCATCCGTCATGGGCAGCTCTCAACCTTTCCCTCCAAAATTCCCACCTGGTAGGGATGGAGCGAGCAACCTCCCCCCTCCTGCTTTGGAGGCTGCTGTTCTGCACAGTGTTTGTTACAGGTCTTGGGGGTTTTAGCTTTGTTCCCTTGCAGAGTTACCTTTGAACTGGCTCAGGGCAGAAGAGGATTAAGGCGCAGGCACCTCTTTGCTGTTCAGGCCTGCCAAGGCACATGCAGCCCCTGTGACCATCACTGCGCTCTGTATGTGCCAATCTGAGAGGGGCTGTGCTCTCTGATATGGGTACGTCCCTCCACATCCCCATTATCACAGCTCAAATACACAGCTCGGGGAGGAAGAAACTCTGTTGGATTATCTATTCCATGTCTGGATCTCCTAAAAAAGGAGGACTGTGGCCTCTTCTTCAGCAGCGGCAGCACACTGAGTGCAGTATTAAACCTGGGAGCCGCTATGCGCTCAGCATCAGGACCAAGACAACCTGCCTTAGCGGGCCCAAAGCCTCACCTTTGTTATCAGGCTGGCAGGAGGTGCACTCAGAAGACTCCTTGAGTCTCCGAGCCCTGCAGAAGGTTTTCCCCATGGTTCTTTCTCCCCTTTGTTTTGCTCCAGGGCCTCCCCGCACACACTCAGCTCGATTCTGGAATGCACTGCTGCATTTCAATGCAGTTCCAAATTCTAGTGACAAATAAAAGCTAGACCAGGCTGTTGCTATTGTTCTGATGCAAGCCGAGGTTTCTTGCTTGACAACTGATAAAAGTCATTAAATCAGTTGATCCAAGCACACTTCTTCAAGCAAAAGTGTTCAGGCCTGACCTGAAGCTACCCTTTGCTGTAAGACAGAGGCATGCTTTTTTCTTAGCTGCAAACAGAACCCTGAGTGTTCCCAAGCCAAGGAAAGGCATCAGATGCTCCTGACTTCTGCAGAACATGCATTACTGGATATAAGAAAGAGTCTCAACTGACATTCCAGCAGTAACCTCTCACTCTTCCTCTGAATAAGGTACCAGAGGCCTGTGTATGCATAAACCATGAGCATGGACACTCAGACAGAGGTTCAAGAAGGGACTTAGCATGTTACTCACGTCTTGCACAGTCTGTATGAACGGATCTTTCCATTCGAATACCACAAAAAACAGCTGGTCGCTTCTGGGTTTAGTTCTCTGGTCGATGTAGTTCACCACGCTGGTCTGGGGAGAGGGGAAAAGAGGAAACAAAGGTGCAGGTTATCTGCTGCAGTGGTGCGATGAGTTTGCTGTGCAACAGAAGAAGGTGAGAAGAGCAGACTGCTCAGGCTCTTCCAGTTTAGCCTTCCTCTACCTGGAACAGCAGCTCTCAAACTATGGGAAGGGATGTTTCTTCCAGCTCTTGGTCATACTTGTTTCCTGTTTCTCAGCACTGTAACTCTCAGAGTACATGGGAGCTTTACCACCTTCTGCTTATGGGCCAACCCCTTTGGCTGCAGCTCTACCCTGTATTTCTACACCTCCTCTATTTCTGACAGTGGACCAGCACCCCAACTACACTCAGCCGAGAAAACTGCACACCAGGAAACAAGGAGTACACAAAGCTAACTGAAGGCAATGGGAAAGGAAGGAAACACCAACTGGTGACTCCTGGGCTGGTCAGCAGACTGACCGACTGTGCTATGTGACCTAGTATCTGTACCCATCTTCCTGGTATGGCATCTCCCAGCTTTAGATGGGAGAGGTTAATGGACTTACACAATTTGAGCAGACTCAAACAAAGCAAAGTGCAATTTATACCTGAGCTCTTTCAGCTTCTACCATATTATTAACAGGCATCTGATTCCTATTTCCTAGGTTTTATTAAAAACCAAAGCAACCAACCCACAAACCAAACCAAAAACCCACCCAAAACCAACGCAGCATTCACCTACTGCTCAGAGCCTGTAACTGCTGGACTAAATGGGTGTCTGTGGTCCCCAAAAGCTCAGCTTTTTCTGAGTTTGACTCAGTTTGTTTCCACTTTGACCCATGTTCAATTGGGCACTGCTCTCCCCTTAAGGCTTTGTCACATAATTCCCTACCAGTGAGAAGTGAAGATTTCTTCTGCTTCACTTTGATCTCCACAAAGTGCTCCTTCCAAGCGCACCGTGGACTGAGATAAAGTGTAGTCTCTGAAAGATACACTCTCTGCAAAGCTCTGCTCCTCAGAGTCTCATTTCTCACCCCTGAGGATGCCTCCCCTCCAACCAACACCGAGAGCAAGGTAAAAAACCAAAACCTCAACTCTTTTCCTGTCCATTAGTGTGAACAGAACAGGAATGAAAGTCCAAGTCACTTCACCTCCAGCTAAGTTCATATCTCCCACCTGCATGTTTTCTAGTTCTAAATGATGCAAGCAGTTCAAGTTCCACCATGCTTCTAAGCATACTCAACCCAAACAACAAGCAGACACAAGAATGCTACAAAAGATACAAGGCTTATATTTACCTCTTCATCCTCACATCTGCCCTTGTGATAAACAATTGCTGTTATTTAGGCAGTTCCTTTAGCAGTTGTTCCCCACCTTGATCTAAAGGATGCCGTGTCAATACTTCTCCATTGGCCTCTTCAAGCCCTTACCTCAGACTACAGGCATCCCCTATAACACCACATTCAAGGCCTGCATTTTCTGGCCTCCCCGTTAGGAGGTGTTTTCCTGAGGTGTTTCACAAAGCCACACCAAGACATTGAGGCTTTTACAGAACCTCTCCATGTTAAGAATGCAAGTAACTGTACAGCCAACCCTGCTCCCTGGTGTAAGGTGCAATGGATGCAGTGAAACAAAACCCAAGCTCCTGATGCTTCACTCAACCAGCCAACCCACCCCTGTTCCAACTCATATTGTGTGTGCAGCAAGAACTGGTTCAGGTGGCCAGTTAGCATTGGAATTGTTGCAGTCACTAGTTCATAGCAAACTAAGGTGTCCCCAAACCCCTTGGTGGTTGGTTGGGTTCGGTTTCTTACCTCTTGTTTGAATTCGACAGTCTCACTGCCATCTTCTTCTTTTGTTTTCACCAAGGACATCTTGACCCACGTTCGGAAGCCTCCGGAAAACTTCCAGCTTGAATATGAACTTTCACAATCCTTCATGAATTCTGCTTTTTCTGGACTAAAGGAAAAAGACCATTACTTCACTGACCGAGCTGGGGAGGTCCTGCTGCAGGCAGGAGGATGTCAGACCTACAGGCACTTCAAAGCACGTTCAAAACCCAATTGCTAAAACTCAGCAGATCTAAACCACTGTGAGCAGCACCTGCACTTGGGTTCTCAACTGCAGGAGAACATGAGTTACCTGGTGCCCTATCAGCACCCTGGGTTCTGCCTCCTCCCAGGGGTTGTTCTGCCTTACAGGGGGGTTCATTCTGCTCGTCTCTAGAACAAAAAGCAGAGCCAAGACCCCAGGAACGACTCACCCCATTGCAATAGGTGGAAGGAAGAGCCCAGAGGCAGGGCAGGCTGCTTCCTCCCATTTCTGGGATGCCAATGAATGGCTGGCAATGCAGGCATACTCAAAATGCTTTGAACAATTGTATTTGGTGTATTCCCATTATTTTGGTGTTATTTTTGCAATACCATGGCTGTTTTCCCAGTAGCCCCAGAACAGCAGGACTGCTTCGTGCCTTGTTTTTAAATACAGTGAGCATAAGCCCTTTTAAGGCTTCCCTCATGCTGCAAGTGGCAAGGAGGTAGCTCCAAGGCGTATCTGGTCTCCATCCTTCTCTAAAACCTGCACAGGACACAGGGAATGAACTGTGCTGTTTACTTGCAGCTCCTCGGCACTGGGATTTCAGCCACATTCACATCATCTCTATGAAATAAGCCTGGCCCTGCAGCTGCTTTTCCAAGAAGGTTTCCTTTGAAATGAAGGGGGAAACCACTGCAATGAGTCATGAACCATTAGAGCACAGAGCTGGCCTGTACTAAACATGGATTTCAGGCTGCAGAGATACATCAGCATCCTCGAGACACGGGAAAGGGCTTTGACTCGGAGTAAATCCATCTTCCTAGGTAAAGAGTATAATTTGCTTCTATGACAGAAGGTCACAGAATCACAGACAGGTCTGGGCTGGAAAGAACCTTCAGATCATGCAGTTCCAACCCCCTCCCCACAGGCAGGGACCCCTTCCACTGGAGCAGCTTGCTCCAAGCCCCTGTGTCCAACCTGGCCCTGAGCACTGCCAGGGATGGGGCAGCCACAGTTTCTCTGGGCACCCTGTGCCAGCGCCTCAGCACCCTCACAGGGAAGAGCTTCTGCCTTAGATCTAACCTGAACTTTCCCTGTTTCAGTCTGAACCCATCACCCCTTGTCCTATCGCTGCAATCCCTGATGAAGAGTCCCTCTCCAGCATCCTTGTAGCCCCCTTCAGACACTGGAAGCTGCTCTGAGGTCTCCACTCAAATCCCATCTTGACCTTTCTGGAAAGCCCCACACTTTTTACGTGCTTTGGGAGAATCAGTTTCATACTTGAATTTAAATTAAAGCAAAAATTAAGTAGTTAAGTACTGTTCTCTCTGTGATCCAGATTAAAAGCTAGTCGAGGTATTAGTCACAGTGAGACCTAATAGAAAGCCTTAACTTGGTAGTAGTCAGATGGTCACTGAAAAAGGGATGGGGGATAAAGGCCATAAGCAGAACAGAATCAGGTGAGGAGAGGGAGAGAAGTAGAAGGTTTTAATGTAAAAAAAGCATTTTTGGAGTCCTGGACATGATGGTACTGGTGTGTTTCAGATGGAGCAAAGACTGGAAGCGTTCAGTCACAGTAGCTCTGGGTGGCCAGAGACCAATTATATGAATTGGCTTTTTGCAAAGCATTCTTATTTCAGTGAAGGAGAGCTTTAAGTCATTAAATACTTTCTATAACTGTACTAAAGCACCTTATATAATGCTAATGTTCCAGGTATTTTAAGCGTTGATGTTTTAGGGTGAAAAAATACCGGTTAAGAGTAGCGGTGTAAAAGGTGCGACCTGTTCTTCTTGTGTTGTTTTCCTCAGGTTCTGTGGCCTGTGCTGCAGGTAGTGGTATGTACAGCTAGATGCACAGCTCTTTGTGTACTGCAAGACACAAGCACTGAGACACAACCCCAGGAAACCCAGAGCAGAAGGCACAGTTGTGTTGCATCTGGTTCTTGGCTCTTTGCAGAAGGAGTCAACTTGCCAAGACACAGCTTGGTCTGTGCATACAACCAAGTCTTGGAAGCCCTGTTTCTGTGCTCACTGTATCAGTTTGCACATAAGCTGTTTTAAAGAGCTGCTTCTTCCCAAGTGAAAACATGCATGTCCTATTGAAGCTGGCAGTATTTCTGCAGGCAAGCAGCAAGTCTGCATGCTGCTGTCCCAGACACCTGTGCCACATGTTCTGCACAGACAGGATGGGCATGCAAGACAGCAGGAAGCAGTCCAGCAAAGTCCTAGCTTTAAGACCGTGTTTATGGCAGTGTAGGTGAACTGGTAAGGCCTATCTGTAAGCTGCCTGGGAGAACCTCGATCACAACCTTCTGTCTCCAGATTTGCCAGTTCAAACCAGTTAGATGGCAGAATCAATCCCCAAAGATTTGTCCTGCCCTAGCACTGACTGGATTTTTACATCTCTTAGTTGTGTGTTTGAAGGCCCGGCTGTACAGCAACAGCTTTGCTAGGTTCTGACTTCCTATGAAGGTGTGCATGCTCAGCTATACAGCCCAAGCAGAATACCCATTGGTACGTATTCTTTTTATCAGTGTGCTCTATTGCTGCCTTGCAGAGAAGGCATCTTGGTTTGCAGGAACAAAAGGAACCCTGATTCCAGAAACTAAACAAAAAAAAAGACAGGAAAAGTAAAACTTCTGCATACAAACAGAAAAGAGAAGAGTTCCTTGAAAGACAAACTAACACGCTTTGCCCATCAAGGCAGATGATATCCCAAAAGTGATTGTCCAAGTCAGCACTGTCTTTATGTATCTGTAACATTAGGTGCTTGTTTAGTGATCCCAACAGGATGGCAGGGCACCACAAGAAAGACTTGGGTAAAGCTAAAGCGCAAAGCCCACTGCTCCTCACCATGCAATGACACAGGGAGACCTACTGTGACACCGATTTCTTCCCCCTTCGCTATGTGGGTACAGCAGCAGCTGATGGGACAGGAGGAAGAGCACAGCTTTGCCACTCAGGGGAACATACAGAATTAGCACCCTGCCAGCCAGTCATATGCCTAATGCCTGACTAAATACAGCATCCTAGAAAAGCTTTCCAAACCAACATGGAAAATTGAGGCAGGAAGTTATGACCCAGAGCTCAATGTTACAGCCACAACTTCAATGGGAGGCAGAGAGCAGCAGTATACTTTGCCTTCAACTGTAATTGTAGGCTTGAAAAAGGAAGATTAATAATATCTTAGGAGAAGCTGTGGAGGAATGATCTCAGATGGGATCCCTTTGCGAGTGCCCATAATCCAGGCCACTGCCACAGAGTTAAAAGAGAGGCAAAAGCTTTGCATAAGTGATAGCAGAGGGGAAATAATACAGCTTAAGCCCCAGACACACTAAGTGAACACGATATAGGCCCTTAAAGCTCAAGATAGCTCTCCAGGCAGCTTCTTTTTACTCCTTTACCCCAAAGACAACCTGCAAAGGCTGCACATTTGTTTGTTGTGTTCAGTAAGTTCTCTCTTACATGGTCCTTTACATGAATGGAATATCCTGCACCAGGCTTCCCTGGGGCATTAACTGCACCTCAAAACCATGCCAGAATTCCCACATCACAGCAGGGAAAGCAACATGCACGAGGCCACTGCATCACTCAGCCAACGCTCCCTGGTAATCACTGCCCAGCACAGACTGATAACATCAGACCATGAGAGACGGGATCTGTCCCAGAGGTGGATGTTATGATCCCAGTTCTGGACTGGGATGTAGCGCTGCAGCGCATCCTTCTCACACCAGTCTCTATGGAGCAACCCACGGGAGCCAGGTGGCCAGGGAGCCACATTCCACCAGCATATTCCAACGTACCAGCAAGAGCTAAACCCACAGATGGGTCAAGTCCAGTTTGTGTTTACTGCCTTTGCTCTTCCCTAGCCTGAGAAGCCCTCAGCCAGCCGTGGGGTCCAATGTAGGTTCTGATGGTACAGGACCAAAAGTTTTGACCCTTCTATACTGTAAACTTACTCCTCTGCACACAGCAATCCAGACCACAGACATGAACACGGAGCTTTGTTTCGACCCTTAAATAATCTCTGATCTGTTCAGACTGGTATTCACCATTTCACACGACCACAAGTTATTTTACATGCTGTGCTAACAATAGTTTTGTCAGTAATGCGCTCAGAGATTTTCCTCTTAAACCCATGTATTATACTAATGACAGTTCAGGAAAGGAACTTGTATTTTTAGCTACACTTTTAAGGGTTTCATTATTTCCTTCCCTCCAATTAATATGGTAGAGACAGGAGCTGCTGCTGGCTTAAAAACAGAAAGGAGAAGAAAGAAGCCAGTGGCTATATCCCTCCAACTCACAGGCCAACAATAGCACACAGTTCAGTGGTGTTCTGTGAGGGCCAGAACAAAACTAGCAAGCAGTGCCAGATTCACTGTAGTCTGTCCCTCCAATCCTAACAGAAGAGAATAAAACCCTTGACAGAAACAACCGGACCTTACTTGAGCCCTTATCGCCTGCTGTGCTTCAGAAAACAAAGATACAAATCTCTAGATGCTGTTTTTATTACTGCTTATGGCTGATGCCTGCAGCAGCCTTCACTGATGTGATTATTGCTATTTAAAGCAAAGCAAGCTGCATGTAATACTGTCTACACACACTGTGGTGTAGGTACAGCAAGACTCTTCTCACTAATTTCAAGGGGGTTTGTATTGTCATTTAAGATGATGGAATCCCTACACATATATTTTACAGCAGTCAGCCTGTCCAGCCCAACCTAAGTCCTTTGTAGCCCTGACAAAAAGCTGTCATGATGAAAACACAGGGGTTTTAGGATGTATCTCAGCATCTTTAATAGCACTTTACATGAATTGCTGGACACAGTGCTAAGAATATACTCACATAACCAGTGAGTGAGACATCTGGTCTGGAAAAAGTAGTCAACAGTGGCCAGTAACTGAAGTTTTCAAGGCAGTATGGAAGGACACACAACAGTTCCTACATGCATCTTAGCCCAGACTTCCCTTCAACTAAATTTAGCATCCGCTGATGAACCAGAAATCATTTCTATTTTCTCTTCATCTGGAAGCTGGACAGGATGAGTACATTCCACATATGCATCTGGTTTCACTTCAGAGTCAGGAGTAAAGGCAAACTTTCAACCTGCCCTGCGCCTCTCCAGCTCCTGCCCTGAGATGCCACACAACAATACCCAATATTGAGCAAGAAAAGCCATACAATTTGCACCAAGCTTTGAAGGATGCTATAAAAGAGACACTGCTGGCCTCCTCTGCACAACTGATTCTCTTACTGCATTTCACCTAGACATGCAGATCATTTACCACTAAGTTTAAAGGCCTACGTACCTTTGCCCAGTTTACCATTATCTGGGTCAGTTGAAAACCAGTTTCAACTCACATTCCTACTGCTTGCTGCAAACAGGCACAAAAGATGTATCCCCAGACAGGCACCACCATTTCCTACCTTTCCACTTTGCTCCAACACAAGAAGAACAGGTCGCACCTTTTACATCGCTACTCTTAACCGGTATTTTTTCACCCTAAAACATCAAAGCTTAAAATACCTGGAACATTAGCATTATATAAGGTAGTTTAGTACAGTTCTAGAAAGTATTTAATGACTTAAGAGCTCTCCTTCACTGAAATAAGAATGCTTTGCAAAAAGCCAATCCATATAATTGGTCTCTGGCCACCCAGAGCTACTGTGACTGAACGCTTCCAGTCTTTGCTCCATCTGAAACACACCAGTACCATCATGTCCAGGACTCCAAAAATGCTTTTTTTACATTAAAACCTGCTACTTCTCTTCCTCTCCTCACCTGATTCTCTTCTGCTTATGGCCTTTATCCCCCATCCCTTTTTCATTGACCATCTGACTACTACCAAGTTAAGGCTTTCTATTAGGTCTCACTGCGACTAATACCTTGACTAGCTTTTAATCTGGATCACAGAGAGAACAGTACTTAACTACTTAATTTTTGTTTAATTTAAATTCAAGTATGAAACTGATTCTCGCAAAGCACGTAAAAGGTGTGGGGCTTTCAAGAAAGGTCAAGACGGGATTTGAGTGGAGACCTCAGAGCAGCTTCCAGTGTCTGAAGGGGGCTCCAAGGATGCTGGAGAGGGACTCTTCATCAGGGACTGCAGTGATAGGACAAGGGGTGATGGGTTCAAACTGAAACAGGACAAGTTTAGGTTAGATCTAAGGCAGAAGCTCTTCCCTGTGAGGGTGCTGAGACTTGGAGAGCCTTGGGTGACATTGTTTAGCGTGTGGTGCCCCTGCCCATGGCAGAGGGTTGGAACTGGGTGATCTTAAGTTGCTTTCCAACCCAAACTATTGTATGATTCTATGATTACTCTCCTGCTAAAATGAGAAGATGGATCTGTAACTCCAATGGCATCAATGCCAAACCAATAAAAAGCAAATCTGAAACCCCACCTGTGCAATTATCACATTCTGCAGAATCTTACATAAAGCTCATAACGCAAAACAATACAGCCAAGCTTCCAGAGAAATCACAACAAATCCATCTAGGGATCTGATCTCTGTCTTATTTGAGCTAAAAAGGCCCTGCTTTTACTATCCTTGTTGCAGCAAGTTCAATGCAGTGAACACGCTCAGCCCTTTACCTACCTGTTGATGAACTCTTCGAAAGAAGAAAACAGAAGGTAATCAATGGCACTAAAATCCTGGTCTGTTCCATTTAAATGAAACTGCAAAAACACCAGTTCCTTTTTCTTCACATCACGAGGGCCTTGAACAACCAAAGCATACTTCTGTAAGCAAACAAAGAGGTGGTGAGAGTAGCAGTCCTCATGTCCTGTTCATGAATTTGCCATCTATCACTAATACTGTATAGAAATCTAATACACATTGAGATTTTCTTGGCTGCTATTAAGTATGCCCCTATTACAATACCTAAGAATGCCAGTTGGATCCTCCTTTCAGTTTAAGGATGAAGCCTGTACATCACCATTTAGTGTTTTCCTAAGAAATCAGCTTTAGTTTGTATGAGAGTCCTTTGAATTCATGTGGAACCTGCATTGTGCAGGACAATCCAAGCTGTTTTGAGCAGTAAAGTCTGCAGACTTTCAGCTCTTGACATGAAACAAGTCAATGCGGAGTCCAGAGTGGAGAAGAACACCAGGCTTCGCAGCCCCCAGCACCTCAAGTAAGCTGCCAAAAGGAAAAGAACCACAACAACAAATGCTGGCAGGCAAAATACAACTTAATGTGGTGCAGGCATCATATCAAACAGCAAGCTGCTGCTTGCGGAAGGACTCAAGACAGTGTGAACAGCACTCTACGTGGTGCAGAGGTCTCTGCCTCCAGTGCCTCTCCATTCCTCTGCAGGACTAGAGCTTATTGGATGAGCAAGCTCCTAAATGAATGTACCACACAGCATAAAATGCAGGTCCTTCATTTGCTAAAACATGCAAAAAGAGCATATGAGTGGCAGAAATCAGACTTGCACGTAGAGTATTACTTTCACATACACCAAGGAGCCGCTTCCCTTAAGAAAGAAATAGTGACTGGACAGAAGGCAAAACATGAAGAGGAAATAGCTGACTAAATGGGTACCTACAGAATTTGCTTGTTCACACTTAGCTGCCTTCAAAAAAACCTGAGCAATTAATTTAGAAACACATATTTAAGACTTCATTTTTTCAGCATTTATTTATACAGAAGCTAGACTGCATTTTTAAGGGCACTTTAAGACAGACTGTCACTCAGCGTACCCATTTTACTGGCTCACAGCATTTCAGTGTAATGAAACGCTTGGTGCCCAGTTACAATTCTTCCAAGTGTGACAAAAATAGTGCCTAATTAACAGCAAACACACAGAAAGAGATAAGCTCTCCTGCTTTAAGAGAACAACTGCTCCTGCTTTCAATCAAAGCCACATTTACTATATCAAGGAGCATGCTTGGCTGTTCATTTAGGAGAGGAATGAAGCGAGAGTTTCACTGTGAAAAATGACTTATTTTGTCCCGTTCAGGCTTTCATGCTGCACACCCCCACGTGACAGCTGATGTTCCATAACACACACACTGACAAAGACCCTCTTTTACATCTCTGAGAACAAAAGGACAGATGGCTTGAAAAAAAGATATAGAAGCAAGGATTTTTTGCAGCACTCAGTATTTTTACTTCCAAATATCATTAGGAGCAGAACACCCTCCCTCCCCCGAATGAGCTTTGTTGCACTGCATTCTTACCATAGATTGATTAGTAAAAGGATCTGTGTAGTTGATTCTCCGAGTGGTGCATTCAATGTCTCCTGGCTGACCTGGATTGATCAGAGGTGGAATGTGATCATAGTAATGATGCTTGCAGCTCAGCAGCCGAGCCTTCCCTGGATAAAAGGCAATACCTGTTTGGGGAGAGAAAGAAAAACATTCATATATACCATAAGCCTACCACTTCAGAGCAAAGTCTGCACGTTTTAAGAACCTCAGTCACCAAAGCTGTAGAAGGCTAGCAAAACACAAAGCCCAAACCCAAAACTCCTTTTACACCACATATGTCACATTTATGATTGGAAACAAGCTTGCCTGAAGATAATCTAGAACAACTACCACAAAACCCCTGTGATTTGAGGTATTAGATATGCTTAACCCACCCAACTGAGGTGACCTGTCTGGCAGGGACCCCCGACACTACTTTTTGGATTTATATGCATGTTGCTCTATTGCTTTAAGTGACATTTGCTTGCCATTGCTGTATGAAAACCTCATAGGAGATAAAAACAAAAGGGGAGGTGGTGGGGAGCCTGCTCTTACAGTTAGATCCACATAGTCTGAACGCTAGGATCTATTTACAGAGATGAGCCTAACTGACTATATAGAAAACAACTACGGGAATATGGCAACAACTCCAAACACCGTTCAGCCACAATTACATGTGTAAAATGTGGTATCACTTCAAACGAATGTGATTTTTAAACTGGAAACTGCCCTTGCTATCACAGCTCTATTTATGAATGGTTACTGGATGATTTACAAAGATAATAACAATAGGTAGCATTATTCCCAAATGAGTCTGTGGCGTAATCCCTCCTGGGAGCTGCAACCCAGTTTTCTGATGCCACACTGCATTTTGATGCCAACATTGTTCCCTGCAGTCACATCCCACCTGCATTGCCTACTGATGTAAACCAAGTTGTAAACAATGCACAACAGAAGCAGAAAGTGGCACTGAGGTTATTTTGTGGTTGGTCTGAGAAGTTCACCTTCTTTACTGTCAACAGCATGTCACTGTCCAGTGCAGCACCAAGTTGGGATACACATCCTATGTGCTACCCTGTTTGAACAATACAAGTCTGGGACTATTTCCATGAGGAATTACCTCCTTTCTCTAAAAGAAGACTAATTCTAGAGTCTGAAAACACTTTCTATCTATGAAATGTTGCTTAACACTCCACCCCAAAGAAGCAGTAAATGCTCTATCCTTGGCAGTGTTCAAGGCCCCACTGAACAGAGCCTTGGGCAACCTGGTCTAGTGTAAGGTGTCCCTGCCCATGGCAGGGGGTTGGAACTGGATGATCTTTAGGTCCTTTCCAACCCTAACTATTCTATGATTCTATGAAAGCTCCCCAAATCTCCCATACAGTATTAACATTTCAGTGCAAAGTCAACACAACAGAGATTAAAAAACACAGGGAAGTGAAAGACCTGGGCCAAAGCATTAAAACCACTCTGGAGAATCAACACTAAACATTTAAAGCCATCTAAGATAAATGTGAACATCGACTTAACTCATTTTGTTTGCTACCACTCTTACCAGGTGCATCATACAAGGACACTTCCTTGTAAGAGACAGACATCACTGGGTGCTTGAGCTTCTCCCTGAAGTCACTGATGGTTTGGTAGACAAGGAACACAGCTACAGCCATGAGCAGCAGATAAATAAACAGGAGAATTACTGAAAAAACATTCTTTAGGCAGGTCTTGCTGAAACGCAAAGTAGGGGCAGTGGTCCCCAGTTCACTATCTGGAACCAAACAGAATATGGATTAGGACTTCAAAATACAGATATTTAGGCTGAGTTTATGAAGTGTTCATTTAGAGATCAATCACTCAAGGAAAGTAACCCTCAAACTTGGCTTGATTTAAAAAAAAACCCTACAACTATTGCTGGTTTTGATGATGAGACAGCCGCTTCCTTCTCAAGCATGGGCTATAATCATCCACAGATTGTGCCTCTTTTTCACTAGCTGAATTTGGCACCGTGCTTCAGGACACGGCAGGCAGGAAACAAGGGTTGTTTTCAAGAAGGACAACTCAGAAGCAAAGTTCAAAGTTCGTAAGGGGAAAAAAGAAGTCTGTTGATAGTCAATCTTTCCTCCTAGAAAAAGTAACTCCTTTTTCCCCCTCCCAGTCTGAAGTGACTCTTACACACGCAGTATACGCATCAACAGAGAGATTTAATATTGCAGTGCTATATCCACAGCTATCTCACTGCATCTCCACTACAGCAGAAGTCACTAGGTATTTGTTACCCTCTAGTTTCACAGTCTCCTTGCCCCCCAAGCTTATTCTCTGAAGATCTTCACATTAGTTTCACTTGTACACAGACACTACTTGCCCCATACTCCTTGCATTCACTGTTTCTTTTGCCAATACTTTTAAGGAAAATGCTCGTGTGCTCCTGATTTACACACCATGTTTTGACCATAAGCATTAAAACATACAAAAGGAGATAAGTAGGCATATTTTACACTGGCTCTTCTGTGTAGTGTAATTTAATGAATCAGGCCCTGCCACATTCCCCTTCAACTGTAATAGCATGGTTTGGTGTTTGCTCTTTACCACAGCAAACACCAGCCTTTTAGTAAATCCTATTGAGCACATAACCTCTTACCATAGTCACATACGCATTCCCAAGAGATCACAGCCAAGGAAATTAGGACACTAATATGCATAAAATTGCACTATGGAAACAAGTATGTCTCGAACAGCTGTAAAGCATGTAGGCAATACTCCCTGCAGCTTGCCTTATCTTAATGCCTACACCTGAGCTGCAGCCAGCCCACTTAGCACTGTCCTCACTCTCCAAAGCAGGTCTGAACAGTCTAACTAAAATCTGTGTAAAAGCCCATGTTCCAACATCAGACCTTGCTCACGTGAACCTGGCACAGACTCTACTTGCAATCCACTGCAACTCAGGAAAGATACAGCATAAAGGAAGATCACCTACTGAGCTAGCTCAGAACCAGATATGCTCAATCCTCTTTGACTGAGCACAGTTCATGATGGAGAGATGTTCTCATCTCAGTCTCTGGAAAACCCCTGGGCTTATTCCACAAATAAGTAATTTAGTAGTTTATTCCCCCAAATAACTATTTTAGTGGCTTGTTTGCTTTCAGAAGTGCCATAAAAAAGATAAATACAACAAACCACAACCAAATCCATACACAGAAACAGCTTATCAGGCACTTAAAATGGGTAATTTCTGAGTCAATAGATCTCACCTGGTAGAATAACAGAGCTGGCATCTTCATGCACTTCCATCTCTCCTTCTCTCTCATCTGTTGGGTTTTCAGACACTCGCTCCACATCTTCACTCAGCTGTGTAGTTAAAACAGTGGTTCAATTTCCAAACATGCTCTCAACTTGCAATTGCTGGAATTTCTATGGTACAAATAAAAGAGGCTCCAACTAACCAAACACATAAGAACATGTCCCCAGTCCAAGAGCACCCAACATCTGCTCCACTTGTGAACTAGAGCCACATTTATGTAGACCTACAGCCAAAAATTGACTTGCTGCAAAAAGAGAACCAGCACATTAAATTTAACCTACTTCTACCCTGCCACTTCACCAATAACATCACCATTTCTTTCAAGAACAAAGCAATTGTTTCCCTAAACCCCCAATTAGGACAATGTCCTCTGAAATAAGCAGGAACTTCATCACTCAACAACGTAGTTTTAGGCACAGACAAACCACAGCACATACCAGCACACAGAGCATTAGCACATCTTAGGAAAGAGATGCAAAAAGAGCAGGTTGCATTTTGACAGGTATTAGGACGAGCAACTCAAATGCAGCCTCAGCCACATAGGTAGTGGGTCATTACAAGACAACAGTTGAACATCTCTACATTTCTGGTCCTTAGTTGAGCTCACCATACGTATTATTACATATTAGTGGTTATGCAACTAACTATTCTTACACTCCTTCCCAAACCAGATGTTTTCTTGTTTTGCTATTCAGATTTCTGGGCCCAAACTGCCAAGACACTTCTGTCAAATGCAGCAGCTTCTCACATCAAACAGGCACCACGGGAGATCGGGAAGCATTAGACTTTACATACATATGAAATACCTCCTGTATGTTTTCCAAATCTCTTTTGTGGCAGGGACTGACAAACAAGTTACAGCAAGGCAAACCTTGCACATCGTGTGCTGCACAGTAACTGTCCAAGCTAAACACTCAGCATCACCTACATCACTAGGTAAGGAATATTAGCTTTGCTCCCACTTCAAGGAAAACGGGGGCACAGTTATTGCAGCAGCCACACTGACTGCTATTAAACCTCACACCCCCAACTTACTCAACAGTAACGCACATGTATCCATAAGGAAGTGCTTTTATTTCACCCAACTTCAATTCAGTATTGAAACCATCATTATACCATTAACAAACCATCATTTGCACTTATTAGGAAAGAGTCCACTCCTTTTACGTCTTTGCAGTCTGACGTAAAGTCTCCATCACCTCCTGCTGGATTCCTGTGTTGATTTCCACCATGCAAAGCAAGTTGAAAGCAGTTACCCAGTTGTTTTTAAATGCTTTGTACATAAATAAGGCATGGTTTCCCATTGCGTGAGGCATGGAGCAAACAGGTAACTAATAGGCTAAACTCATCTCACTTGCAGGACACTCAGTAGGGTCCAGTAGAAGACATTTTAGGGAGATAAGTAAAAAAAGTAAGGAAAAATTAACACCCTGCTCCTTTTTGCAGAAACACACAAAACAATCCTATTTGTCTACCTGACCCAAAATAAGCTATTCTGACACAAGAAGAATGATTCCTGAACCTCCTGTACTGGTTAAGCTGAATCAGCAAACAAACCAGTTCAAATTACACTCATGCAAATCCCTTACACAGAGCTGATCCAAAAGGTTTATAGCATCAGTTATAAAGTCACTGCTGTTTCTCAGCTGACTCCACCACCTCTCTGGTTCAGTCACAGCTCCCAATGCACAGGCACCTCATCAACTGAGGGTATGTAGAGGTTAAGCGAGTTCTGCTCCTGACAACAAGGAGATCCCAGCATAAGTTCAAACAACACAATATGCCACATCTCTTATCCTCTCAAGAGCACCTACAGCAACTCTTCAACACACAGAACAAAAACTCAGAGAAGCTAACCTTTCAGTATCCATTAGAAACGAACCAAACTCCTAAACAACATGCAGCTGTGGTTTCTTATCTCTGCTCACAGGGCAGACATGGTTTCATAAGCTTTTTGCACATAAAGCCAGGGGAGGACAGCTAGTCAACAGCAGGAGTGCCAGCACTGCCTGAGGCACAGTGAGGAGGTTCAGCTGATGTGTAAAACCTCTAAAACCAACTAATGCCACTGCAAACACTGAACACCTGACTTCGCAAGAAGTTCCACACACCTGCTGAGGCCACCAGGAGCCTAGCACTGCTCCTGGCTCAGCTACCATGTTCTAAGTGAACAGATGCCATAAGGCACACAGCAGCACAGCCCTACAAACCCAATAGGTCACAAGCACACTCAGCTACAACCTCATAGCGACAGGAAGCACAGCATGACAGGCTCTTCACACTTGACAGAATCCCCACATCAAGGCAAAGGACAGCAGTGAAGCTGGTGCATGCTAGCAGTGTTCACCCTCACAGACTAGATCCTCCTACATCCTATTTTTGCCAAAGAGGTGAAGCATGGTGCAGAAGGAACACAAACTTGCAGGGCAGTTAGGCTTGCAATAGGATGCAGACAGGATAGGATATCAAGAGCAGGAAGGGCATGGAACAGACCTTTGTTCAGCATTCCTCTTGGCTCAGCACTTACAGCTGAGTGAGAAACAACAGCAGGAGCCTGCCCGTGACCTGGCAGCTCCTTTTCATGCCTGCACACAGAAAAGCACTGAACAAAGAGAAGATCAGAAAAGGCGATTCCAGACAACTGAGCATCCCTGCTAGGGACAAGAGCATCACAGACTGCCCCGGATGCTGGAGAAGAAATGGAAACAGCCACTGCACTCACACAGCACCTAGACTTGTGGCATGGCATGTGGGACAATCCCTAACATATGGAGCAGTGTCAGTCCTGGCTAATACACATGGTAGAAGTGTAACATGCATAGTCCAGGCCACACTTCAGGCATCAATGTGACTTCATTAACCCTCTCAAGTATCTTCCCTACATGCAGGCTCTTACATGAGTTAATTTCATCCTGATAACCATGGATAAAACCATCCTTCTGGATAAAACCCTCTTAAATAAAAGGAGAACTTGTCCATACAGGTTATTTGCTGCTCCACGGATACATCACCTTCCAATGCCTTCTAGCCTGGCACAAAAAACAGAAGAGGAAACTGAACAGACACTACTAAATTAAAAAAGCACAAGGGGTGATGGGTTCAGACTGAAACAGGGCAAGTTCAGGTTAGATCTAAGGCAGAAGCTCTTCCCTGTGAGGGTGCTGAGGCGCTGGCACAGGGTGCCCAGAGAAGCTGTGGCTGCCCCATCCCTGGCAGTGTTCAAGGCCAGGTTGGACACAGGGGCTCGGAGCAAGCTGCTCCAGTGGAAGGGGTCCCTGCCCGTGGCAGGGGCTGGAACTGGATGAGCTTTAAGGTCCTTTCCAACCCAAACCATTCTGTGATTCCATGATTCTATATTAAAACAGAGCCCCAGACCACCCATCACATGCAGAGCAAAGCAAACACCTGCACTCGTTTCGCCTGCAAGATGCAAACAAAAGCGCTCTGCTGCAAGTCTCTATCGCTACTGAACTTGGCACCAACAGCTCGTATCCCCAGCACGAGCGATAGGAACGAGCCCGTACATTGATATGCAAACCACGGGCTGCCTCGGGCTCAGGAGGATAATGCGGCTTCAGTGTCGTGTGCGACAGCTCCGCTACCAAAGCGCTTCTCAAGCCCGACAGACGGCCTCCTGGCCATGGAAACCCCAAAGAGAGAGCTCGCCGGCCGCTGTACCGAGTTCATGCTCTTAGAGAGCCGCTGCCCGTCGTTTTAACCACGCTGAAGGGTAAAACATGAACGGAGAGTATCCGAAGCACCCGCCTCTTTCTGCGAGCGCCGGTGCAGCCACCGGCCGGGCTGGGACTGCACCAGCAGCGGGACGGTACATCCGTCACCGCCCGAGCCCACAGCGACAGCGCTCGGCAAGCCCTAGGTAGGGTACCGCTGCCCAGAGAGGCTGCCCCGGCCCCTGCAGTCCGGTCACCGGCCGCTAGCCCTGCCCCGGCCCCTCGTACCTCCTGGTAGGATGCGGAGATCTCCGGTCTCAGCATGGCATCGGCGGGGCGCGACGGGAGCGCGGCCGGGCCGGACCACGCCAGCCCGAGCCGAGCCGAGCCGAGCCGAGCCGAGCTGCCCGGGCAGGGCCACGCAGGCGCCCGGCCCCACCGCCCGCTCCCCAGCTGCTTCCCGCCCCGGTGCCGCGGCCTGGGCTCAGCGCCGCGGGGGCTGCTGGGAGGTGTAGTCCAACCGGGGGGGTGGCTGCCTGGCTCCCTCGCCCTTAACAGCACAGAGCCGCCCAGTACAGCGCGGGTGCTCCTCACCCGAGTAACCGGGGCTTGCAGGGTTTATAGTGAATGCTGTGAGAGCCCCCTGCAGCGCTGATCCAGCTCGGGGGCAACAGCGTAAGTGGACGTGGAGCTGCTGGAGTGAGACCAGAGGAGGCCATGGGGATGCTGCCAGGGCTGGAGCAGCTCTGCCCTGGAGCCAGGCTGAGAGAGCTGGGCTGGGTCAGCCTGGAGAAGAGAAGGCTCCTGAAGGGGAGACCTCAGAGCAGCTCCAGTGCCTAAAGGGGCTGCAGGAAACCTGGAGAGGGGCTTGGGACAAGGGCCTGTAGGGACAGGGCAAGGGGAATGGCTTGAACCTGCCCGAGGGGAGACTGAGCTGAGCTCTTAGGCAGAAGCTCTTCCCTGTGAGGGTGCTGAGGCGCTGGCACAGGGTGCCCAGAGAAGCTGTGGCTGCCCCATCCCTGGCAGTGCTCAAGGCCAGGTTGGACACAGGGGCTTGGAGCAAGCTGCTCCAGTGGAAGGGGTCCCTGCCTATGGCAGGGGCTGGAACTGAAGGAGCTTTAAGGTCCCTTCCAACCCAAACCAGGCTGGGATTCTCTCTGCTGAGGACACAGAAGTGCACTCTCTGGTGCCAGGGAAACAAATCTCCACACCACACACTTCACAACATGAATTGTCCTATGCCAGAATGAACTCAATGGGAAAATCCATTTAAACCCGTCCTGCCAGCTCTCCCCAAGACACACACAATTCATATTTTTGTTAGTTTTTCGCTGCTCAGGGCTGTTTGCAGAACCCCAAACCAACAGACGCACCTGGCAAGCAGACAGAGCTTCTGCAGGGCTCTTGTGAAGCCTCACCCGTGCTGCACCAGCCCAGCAGTGGCAGCAGTGGGGTGCTCTGTGAAGATAAAAGCCAACACCACGTGAGCTGACTCATGGGCCACCCATCCACAGATACCTACACAGCTATTTTTCCTTCCCAGCACAGAAGTAACTGTTAATGTTTTATCACTGGGAAAAGCATGCACAACATTCCTTGCATTGAGACACAACACTGTAGAAGAGCTGCTCAGACCTTTTCCCTATGCTTAAGACCCACACCTCTAAGTTAATAACCAAGGTTTGAAGTCTTTTAACAGCAATGCTAACATACAGCTTCTCCTTTCAGAGAAGGAAAATGTTTTAGTTCTTGTTACTCGATTTTCTGATGTCAGTGGTTCAAAGGCAGGCTCTAACTGCACCTCAGGCAGCTGTTGGTTAGTATTCAGCACCTGCACTAATAAACAATTACTACAGAATAAAAGGTAAATCTATAATGTGATTGAACCAAACTGACAAATTGGACTTTGCCTCTTTCCCAGCAGCACGGGGCTCTGTGGAAAGCCACGTAGGGGATTGGCAGGCAGAGCAACCAGGCAGATCCAGAGCTCTGCACGTAATGGGAGCATTCATGAGCTGCTTGGTCCAAAGGCTTCCTCAAGGTCCTTTTTCTGCCCTGTAGTGTGTGGAGTCAGCACATGGACGTGATGGACAGCCGGGATGAGAAGCCTGTTGTGAAGCCCAGGTATTGTTTAGGCAATGTGGGCAAACTTTGCTGCTTAAGGAGAATCACAGGAACAACCAGGTAGGAGCAACACTTGGCTTGTAACACCAGCTTGAGCCTGTGGCAGTCGGCTCCCTCCTGGAGCTGCCTGGCTCCTCATGTGGGGACGTGCCCCTGTGGTCTTCATCCCCATACTGTAGTGACATGTCCTCACTGCCCTGGAGTTCTCATCTTGAGCTGCTTTTGTCATCCAGAAGAGAACGCTGGAGATGTTACTCTGGATTGGCTGCTTCAGCTCTGCTTGCCTCTGGACAGCCTGTGGGTGTTAGCTCACGCAGCATGGAACAGGTTTCCTCTGAGGCAGACACAGGGATTTTATACAAGCACAGTTTATAAACAATCCTCAAAACAAGGATGTTTCTACCTCCTGTTTGCTGTCCTTTGAGCTGTGTAGCTTTCACAAAACACTGTACATGGAGCAGAGGTACCAAACAGGGATTTGGATACAGCCCAGTAGTCAGGAAGATGGGGTGCCACAGCATTACACATCCAGGCTTTAAATCCATCAAGTCCTCACTTGCCAGCAGTACGGTGAGGGATGTGATACATGGATCTAAATTGTAAAAAGCTTCTCATTTCCTTAATTCTATAGAGTTACAAACATCAAACTGCTTACTTTTCTGCCAGCCCAGAGTGTTTCCCTATGCTGTATTTATAGCACAGGGAAATCACATCATTTGAGAACTTCCTATTTATTCTCTCCTTCCTTAGGCTATAAAGACAGTTTAAAGTCATAGAAGATGAAACTTGCTGTTCGTGTGCTGATTTGTGAACAAGTATTCAGACCAGCAAGCACAGAAGCTTCAGAGCAGAACGATGAAACCGGAGGGGTCTCTTGTTAGCTTTGCCAGCAGCTACCCTGCCTGCTGCGTGCCCCGCAGGGCAGGGCACTCCCTCTGCACCACTCACGGCCCTTCCTCGGGGCAGCACCGCACACTTAGAGCCAGAGAATTACAGAATCATTGACTCAACCAGGTTGGACAAGACCTTTAAGCTCACCCAGTCCAACCACTGCCCAGCACTGCCAAGGCCACCACTGACCCATGGCACTGAGGCCTTGTCTCCACGGTGTGTGGGACGGTGCCTGCAGCCCTGCCCTGGGCAGCCTGTTCCAATGCCTGAGCACCCTCTGGGGCAGGAATTGTTCCTCAGCTCCATCTAAACCTGCCCTGGTGCAGCTTGAGGCCGGTTCCTCTTGTCCCATCCCTTGTTCCTTGGGAGCAGAGCCCAGCCCCTCCTGGCTCCATCCTCCTGTCAGGCAGTTGTAGGGAGCCATCAGGTCCCCCCTGAGCCTTCTCTTCTCCAGCCTGAACCCCCCAGGTCCCTCAGCCGTTCCCCATCACACTTAGGCTCCAGGCCCTGCCCCAGCTCCGTTGCCCTTCTCTGGCCCCGCTCCAGCACCTCCATGTCCCCCTTGTCGTGAGGGGCGCCCACTGTAAGAACTGAGCCCAGGGTTCGGTGCGCTTTACACTGTTACTGCTCCACACGCAGTGAGTTCGTTCACCTCACCGCGTACTCTCCACTCCTCCGCGTGTCCTCCAGCTAAACCCGAACCATTCCGCAGTCCCGAGCCCGCTCCCGCCGCTTCCCCGGCTGCCGGGGGCGGTGCCGGAGGAGGCGGTGCCGGAGCTGCGCCATGGCGGCCGGTGCGGTGCGGGTGCTGCTGGCCGCACTGCTCGGGGCGCTGCCGGCCCAGGCCGAGCGGGAGCTGCGGTTCCGGCCGCCGGCCGAGGCCCCCGTGCGGCTCTTCACGGAGCCCGAGCTGGCCAGATACGACGGGCAGCAGGTACGGGCGGGCGGGCCGCGGCGGGGCCCCTGCACCCTCGTTAAGCCTTGTTTTCCCGTGCTCTGCCGCCGTGTTGCACCTCCCTCCCGGGGTAACTCGGCTCTTGGGCGCCCGTGCGCAGTTGGCATCGGCGGGCTGTGTCCTGCTGGGTTCGGTCCGCTGAAGCCGCGTGCAGTCAAATGTGCCTGTCCTGTTCGCTGCCTGCTTGGCACGGTGCTCGTGCCAGCGTACTGCAGACTTCCATAACTGCAGCCGAAGCGATTCGTCCTCAATAATTCATTAAACCATGTGTTTAGACGCTTCCCCCCCTCCCGAGATTATAGAAATAACGAAGCTATTTCAGCTTTAAGAGTTCTTGGCTTTCTGTGACACATAAATCTCAGTAGAACTTCACATTCAAGATTATAAAGTCCTATATTCCTACATATTGTTGTCTTCTATAGATGAGCTGGCCCTCCTCAGGGCCTTCTCTGGATAATTCCAAGAAACTACCAGCATCTGAGTTAAAAATACACCTTACACGTAAAAGACAAAGCAGAAACACTGGCTTATTAAGTAAAACAGATGTCAGCAGATGAGATTTGTGTGTGTTGATGTTGCTCTCTTAATTGAATAAAGAACACTGTTGGCCATACACCCTTTTGTCTTGGGCAGTATCCATCTGCATTAGGAATAGATGCAGTTGATCATCACTGAGCAGACAGGAGGTGACTTGTAGGAGGGATGTGTCTTCCGTGAGTGTAATGTTTAGGTTAAAAAGGTTCTCTCATTGCATATGCTTAAATGCTCAAAAAATGCCATAAATCCCAGGGACAGTTTAAAGCACAAGAAATTCCAAGCGAGAGGACGTGTCTGCTGTATACACACGAACAGGAAAAAGCATACAACAGAGAATTTAATGTTCATCCTCGTGCCCTTATGGATTTCATAGCTAAAGCTAACTGCTGTTTGCCTACACTGTAGTGCTGAGGGTATGTTGACGGCTTTCCTTCCAGGAAGGGCAGCCCATTTACCTGGCGGTGAAGGGGGTAGTGTTTGATGTGACTTCTGGCAAAGGTGAGTTTGCTTCTCCTCTCCTGTCCGTTTCATTTTCATGTTACTATTCAGGAATTCCTTTTTAAACATTCCCAATGTATGAGAAACCTGCAGTTCAATCACAACAGAAAGAATGTACTTTCTTCTTCTCTAAATCCCCATTTAGCACTGAACCAGTTAGTGCTGGGTTTGCAGTTTGTGCCTTCCCCAAGAACTACAGATGTTTTCATTTGAACTCCGGATACTTCATCCAGGTTTGCTGTAAAATGTTTGAAGGCACCATGAGGGCCCTGAACACTTGCCTTAATGTCATCATAAGCCAAGCTTTGTCCTAAGCTTGTTAATGCAGCTTGTCTGGACATAGATGTTGGCTTCTCTTTGGATCCTAAGTTAGGCAAGGCTTGCCACTGCAAATTCTCATGAGAATATAAAGCAGAGCTCCCTATGGAACAAGTAGGTTTTAAGAGTGCAGTGTAGGAGTTCAATGATTGTATTGTAGAACCCACCCTCTGCTGTGTTTTGGTTTTAGGGACAGGGATATACTACAAAAAAATAACACATCAAAAGTCAGTTTTGGAAAGAAGAGTTTTAGACTTGAGCTGTTGCTCAGGTGTAACTGGGGAACAGTGTCAGAACTTGTCAGTGTAACAGGCTGGGGAAGAACAGAGGCTGAAAACCCTGAGCACTGAACATACCTGTGCAGTGTCACATCATCACTGAAGTATTACTGTTATTTATCTGACAGAGTTTTATGGAAAAGGAGCCCCCTACAATGCTTTGGTTGGGAAAGACTCAACACGAGGAGTTGCAAAGATGTCTCTGGATCCAGCAGATCTGACGCATGACATAGTAAGAAAATAGACCATTAGTTTAATTCCATTTTGCAGAGTTCTCTTGTTTTGCAAGTTGATGAGTGATACTATTAAATTGCTTGTATTAAAGTTGATTTTCATATTTAAAACCCAAATACATTAATATTCTCGAAACACATCACATGGATATGTGTTTACTGCTCAGGAAGGGTGCAGTGCTAACAGCCTTAAAGAGGAAGGAAGGGGTTTAATCTGTGCAGTCAATACAACCTACGTAAGCACATAAAGGGGAAATTACCGGCTGTTTAAAAAGATGCTTCCAAAGCAAGTAAATCCCTTTCTTTTTCAATTGAGTTAGTGTATCCTGTGTCACTGACTTGGCAGTGAACGCTGCCTCTCGCAGTGCGTTGTTGCTTGTTGGAGGTGATTTACTTCTGCAGGGAAAACCAAGGGAGATGAATGGTTTCTTTGATCTGAATATATGAAAAGTACTGTCAAGACTGAATTTGAATGAAAAGAATAAAATTACAGATTATACTGTCAATTTTGTTATTCACACTCTACAAAGCAAACCCAAAAGCTGACCGCAGGGTTTACAGTAATCGATAACAAAGAAAAATGCATGTAAATACCTGTATTTTTATTTCTTTGAGACAGGACTTTCATTTCCATCTCTCATTCAGACAGGACTCACAGAAGAGGAACTGAAGTCCCTGGATGATATCTTCAACAATGTTTATAAGGCCAAATATCCAATTGTTGGCTATACTTCTCGACGAATCCTGAATGAGGATGGCAGCCCCAATCTAGCCTTCAAACCTGAAGATCAGCCACATTTCAACATTAAAGATGAGTTTTGAGTTCCTAGGGAATATTAGCTCAGTTCCCTGTTCTCTGAGGTTCATTACAGCAATTAGCTCTCATGAGTCAATTTTCTGTTCAGAAAATGATGTATGTGTGTACATATGTAGTTTAGAGGAAACAAACAGATCTGCATCAGTGTCATACACTTGGGCTCTTTGCTCTGGATTACAGGAACTATTTCTTATGAGAGTTCTTTCTGTCTGGATTTCTCTGTTTACAAGTGTGTAATGTAAAATTACATTGTGTAGAAGAGATAAGGAAGTGTTTAACAGTTGAAACATGACTGGTCTTTAAATCCCAAGTTGTTCCCCACTCCTTGGAAAAGTGTGAATGCCTTATCTAACACCTTGCCACAATGCCTTGAGCAGTTCTCTGTGCTTCAAGTGAGTGTAGGTATCAGATGTACAGACAGGTGTAATAGAGGCTTACATTTTAAAAAGCACTGCGGGACTTGATATTTGATAATATTGAATCTCACACCAGATTTGAGAATGCTGAATCTGAACCCACTCCATTGCTTCAAATGCAGTTACTGTAGAATATTTAGGCCAAGCCTACAGCTGTAAACCAAGGAAAATAAATCTTTTTTCCCCCATGAGAACTACTGTGAGATTTTAAGACTATTATTATGTTAGTTTTGAATAAATGACACATTTTTTTTTGTTACATGATTATTAAAGACCTACATCTGTATTAGATTATGATGATTTCCTTGTAGCTTCCTTCACTCTGACACGTAAAGGAAATTGTAGGCCACTGTTGCGCACATACTGTTACAGCACAAGTTTATAATAGTGCTTTAATATCCTGTGGATATTGTTAGCTTCTTTGTATTGACAACTGCAGCTCTCATTTTTCATTTCTATTAGTTTTTCTTTGTTTTTACTCTAGCTTCATCCTTGCGGTTGCCACGAAGTGTGCGTTCATCCGTTCCTCTTGTTTTAACCTAATATAAAGCTGCACGTCCTGATGGATGAAAGCAGCCCCCTTTACCAGGTTTCTCTGACAGGCTTTCAGCAACAAGAGAGCCCTAAAAGCATGTGCTATATAAATTGCTGCTAGTCACTGATTTTCACTAACTTAAGGAGAATGTAAATTGCTCCCAATTCTGTATTAATAATATAGATAAAAGTACAATTCTATATTTTGTTCTATTTCTTTAGCATTTTGGCCATTTCCTGTGAAGGAAAGGTTTTATTAGCTCATTCTCCACTTTATGGTTTGCAGGGGCCTGGCAGCTGAATAACCAGAAAAGCTGTTTCTATTTTATTTGTCCTTTCTTTCATGATGTTACAGATTTCTAAACTTGGTTTGTGTCTTATGCTATATCTCTTCATTTGCAGGAGGGACTCCATGGGCCCCCTTGCTGTTGGATGGTGCTCTGGGGTACAATAAATAACATCTAAGAATACTGTTGCTTCAGAGAATCATTTTTGTTTTATGATAATACTATTACTGTTGGTGACCTTTGGATTAGGTACCAGCAGCAGCTGGGACTTGTCCCCTTGATGACGCCTGCCCAGAGGTATGGGTGTAACCTGCCAGCTTTATGAGGATTCATGTGGGTTTGGTGGTAATGGTGGTTATTCTTTTACCAGCATTTCCCAAATAATTTTCCAATGCCTACTGGTTTTCCCCCTTCTCTTCCCTTCCTTGCGTGCTTTCTTATGGGGTGGCTTCAGTAGCTGTGCTGCTGTGATGACTGTAATAGTCTTGGCTTTGTCTGGTACCAGCACATCCAGCTGCATTTCAAAATGTTGTAGCTAGATTGTAACTCATCAGCGGTGAGTGGCTTACTGTCCCTGTCCTCTCCCTGTTTTTCCTATGCACAGACTCATGAATGGTTTGGGTTGGAAAGGACCTTAAGATCATCCAGTTCCCACCCGCTGCCATGGGGAGGGACACCTTCCACTAGCGTATGTTGGCCAAGGCTCTGTCCAACCAACATCCAGTCAATCACTTCCTAGGCTATTTCACTTGAGGTTCCCAATCAATGGAACACTGTTATGATAATAAAGCTTTAAGTGGGCACATATCCTTAGCACATTTTCACTGCTACCTAACCCAGAAAACGAAATAGGTGGGAAATGAGAATGTAGCTTAGTGTGCTACTGGGACAGTCCATACTGGGTAAGGTATAGGTGGCAGAGCAGTACATGCAGGACTGATAACAGGCAGCACTTCCTGGAGTTGCTTCTATACAGTCAATGATAAGGACGTAAACTTGTACCTGCCCCATCTGTCGGTCTTTATATAACGCCCTCTGGTCTGGCTTTTTTCCTCCTGTTGCGTAGAAGGTGCGAGTCTTAGTTTACTTGTTTCCAAAATTTAGGCTTAGATCTTCTTGGCTTGGGTTATCTGCTGACAAGAAATCCAAAACAACAGAGATTAACGTCCTGTGAGAAACAGCTTGTGGACCTGGATGAACTGCAGAGCCACAGGAAGCATCCCTGAATAAACAATTCCTGTTCCTGCTTCCCATTGGTTCTTGTAGCTGTTGTCATCAGTAATTCTGCACTGTTAATGCATGTGCAGACTACCGTGTTCTGCAGTACTTCTTGACATGAGCCTTTATCCTTCTGACGTGAGACTTTATACTTCTGAGAAGTGAAAAGTTTAGAAGAATGTGGGTGCAAGCCGTCTCAGGGATAAGCCATCCAGGAAAAAACAAAATACAACATGATTTTCCCTCAACTAAAAGAAACCTCTCTGAAAAAGGAAAAGAAAGCCATGTTCTAATGTCTGTATTTTACCTTCTAGATTGTATTGTGCAAAGGCAGCAAGTAAAGCTGAATCTTGGATCTAACCCCAAAAATGAGAGGCAAAAATGAAACGATGATGACAGCTTCTCTGGATAGCTGAAAAGTTGTCAGTATTAGGGTGCAAAAAACCAACCTATGAGTTTTAGTGAATCACAGAATGGCTTGGGTTGGAAAGGACCTTAGGATCATCCAGTTCCAACGCCCTGCCATAGGCAGGGACACCTCACACCAGACCATGTCGCCCAAGGCTCTGTCCAACCTGGCCTTGAACACTGCCAGGGATGGGGCAGCCACAGCTTCTTTGGCCAGCCTGTTCCAGCGCCTCAGCACCCCCACAGGGAAGAGCTTCTCCCCTGTTTAAGTTTGAACCATCACTCCTTGTCCTATCACTACAAGGAAAGGATTTTAAGGTAGGGATGTTTGAGTATGTATTGAGCCTCTATGATCCAACACATTAAACATTACATATGTCCCTAAATTGCTGCTGCCCAGGATAAATACTTCCTTCCCATTTCTCTGAACAGTCTCCTTTGAGTTCAGCACATCTTGGAGCTAGAAGAAAACAGGCTGTGGAAAGGTTTATATGTGAAGCAGCAGCGTATCAGTGGAATATAACAACCTGAGGCAGAGAAGGAAAGTGAGTGAAATTGTACTTGTGAGAAGCAGCAGGAGTTTATAAATAGCTCAGTGAAGAATACAGTTTCAGAAGAGGTGAAACTTGCTGATGCACTCAGAGATAAGGTTGAACTTGAGAACGGAAAAGTGTGACATCCTCCTTGGATACAGTTCTGGGAAAATCAACACGAATTAAACAGTTTGTGACTGCTGGCTTCTTGCTCGACATCCTCAGCCTCATCTTCTGAAAACACTGATGCCTTTGGCTTTGATACCTTGCAGGTGCCTGGATTCATAGAAAATCACTGCTATTCAGTACATTACTTACTAGTTGTTCTCATTTTGTCTTTAAGTGATGCTCATTCTCGTTAAAGAAAGAAGGCTGGAGTTTTGTTGCTGAAGAGGTGACCAGGGACAGAGATGAAGGTACAATTCCTGGTTTTACTACAGTGTTACAGTCCTTAATGCTAGGTGTCCTGGCTGTTAAATGAGCTGATGCTTCCCTTGAATTCCCTTTATCTTTTGTCCCTGTTGGGACTTCCAGCCATTTGAAGAAGGTAATGTTGGTTGGACTTGTGGGCTGGCTGGACCCTAAGATGGCTGTAGCATCAAGAATGCTACATTCTGAAGCTCCAGCTTCGATTTCCTCACTCCAAAGGGGTATTGCTTTGTCATGCTCCATCTTTCAGCTGAAGTGGGTGTATTTTTCCCATGTTCTTCCATGTCTGTCATCACTTGGAATTTGCCTGTATGTCCACTGGTAGAAACCATGATGATCCCCAGCAGCCTTTCTGGCTCAGCCACTTAAAGGTATTGTATAAAAGGTGTTTCACAACGTTCTCAAAGAGTTTTAATGATACATTTAGCATTCATCTACTAGGCTAAGCTAGTTTATGATAAAATAGACTAGATATTTCAAGTAAGAAATGAGCCTCCAATCCCAGAACAACTGTTTGTAGCCTTTGCAGGCTAAGATACATCAATGTGAATTTCCCTCAGTAGCCAAAGAAGCTTTTCAGCTTGAAAACTCCCTAAAATCCTAAGCGAGATTTTATCTAAATGATTATGCTTGCAGCATCTGCTGTGCAAAGTTAACATGTACTTATGGGAAACTTTAATACATGGGGAAATAGTTACAAACTACTATTGCACAATACTGTAGCTCACCTTATTGCAAGCCCTGTATGGGTGCAAATTCCTCATGGTACTGTGAAAACACAAAGAGAAGCCAGCCTAAGTCTTTTAAATGGAACTGGTTCATGTTACCCTTAAATAAAAAAATCACTCCCATTCAGTAGCCTGTTTGATTTGACAACAACAGAAATAAATCGGGGCTTGTCCTGCTCCTAGCTCAAAAATGCTGTCACTGAATGTGGTTTCTTCACAGCTGGGATGGAGCTGGCCGCTTCCCTTTCTGATTGCACACACTGTTCACAGTCACTAGAATAACTGCATCAATTACGTACATCAATACTTGAAAAACCACATGTCCTGGTTTTAATGCAATTGAACTGAAAACAAAGACAGTACCATGTGTCTAGAGAGGTGTCCGCAAGCCACTGGAAAGCACTTTTTGATTTACAGGCAGGGTTTGGAAAGCCAAGTGAATCCTGCAGAATGTTTATATAAAAGCATTACTCTCCATAACTTCCTCTAACTGGACCGTCCTTTCATTTGTATCTTTTTCCATCAACTCATTTAGACTGACTCACTGCACCTAAAAATAGTTTCGATTTACTTGATCTTTTTATACGCAGAATAACACCACAAAATGGATCATGCCTACATGCAGTTATCTGACAAAACCTACTCTGTTATTTCAGCTCCTTCCTTTTGGTGTCTGAAAATCACTGAACCACATATTAAGCTGCTATAAATTTACATAACCATGAAAGTCAAGGAAGTTACGTGCAAGAATCTGACCCTCACTTGTTTAGTGTACCAAAGATTATCTCTGGGCCATAGAGAATGTCTCACCTTTAGACATCCTTTTAGAAACCGAGCATGACTCTAGTGCTGTTAGTGGGATCATCCCAGAGCTGTGTTGGGATTACATCAAATAAATCCAAGGTGATTGCATGTAATGGAGCATTTTTTCCACATAGCAGGAACTGGCTTCACACCACTGGAGCCGAGGAGGAGCTCTGTGAACAGCAAGCTCTGATCCTGTCTGGGACAAATCACGAGAAAGAAACAAACCCATCTGTAGTTTGTCATTCTGTGCCCTGCAATGGGGTCTTTTTAGAGAGGAAAATAAACCCACCCCAAAGAAGGGAATAGAAGAACTTCAGAGGAAGAAGTATGACTATAGCTGCACACAAAAGAGATGGTATCAACTGCAACAGTAAGGCTTGCCCCTTGTACACAGTTTTAGCAAGCACAAAGCTCAAAAATATTCTGAAACACTTCATACAAGGGAGCTATGATTTACCTGTTATTTATCTACTTCAGAAAACAGATCTGTGCTTGCAGCTATAAATCATTAAGGCCTCCAGCTTTCAAACAGCGCATCACAAATTGGCTTTAAGGGATCTAAAAACCATCCTGAAATGCCTCAGCACTGTTTCCTTTCAAGCCAGTCTACTGCGAGGCAGCTGTCAAGCTGGTTGTGCTGCTGGGTAAGATTTGTGCCTGAGAGTCTCTCTGGGAGTTTTGTTTTGCTTCTGTCATTTAATATTCACGGCAATCATCATTAACCTGCTGGCTGAGCCATCTTAGCATCCTGCCTCCAGACAAAGTCACAAATTTACTCCTAGCCCACACAGCTCCTGGAAGCCTACATTTCCACATTACAGGCTATTCTGACCTGGAATTCTTACATTTAAACTAACAGGATGAAGAAGAAGAAGAATAAGAAGAATAAATCCCAGAAGAACTGGCAGGGAACAGATAAAGCAAGAACAAGAGGGCGTTCAGCACTAGTTAGCAATAATGTGGTTATGCAATTAAACTAATCTGATCATTCCAGACTGTACACCAAGGCTTTGGGAAAGCTGACAATTCAAATATGTCCATTGATAATCAAATGTGATGGGGCAAAAGGGAAAGGGGGAGATCCTTGTTTTTAAACTCTACGAGCTAAACTGTGCCACCTTAAAATTACTCATAGCCCCCTGCATCTCTGTCAAAATAATACATAAGCACTGGGAATAGTAAATAATTTCAGTGTCAGTGAGAGGAAATATATTCATGCTAAAAGCAAAGTCTGTAATTACATTATGATTTGACTGGACAAGTTTTTCCATGAAGACTGTCAGAATAATCAAATGCTGATTGACCCTCTCAATTCAATTACGCAACAGCCAGAGAAATTCAAGGGATGCAAAGTTTCAGCTTCCCCAGTGAGACAGAACAGAATATACTCTAGGTCCAACCCTGGAGCAAACTGCAAAGCTGTCAGAGAATCAAGAGAAGGAGAGAGTGACACGAGGAAGAGGGAGTCATCAGTGGGAGAAGGAGCCCCAGAATTAAGCAAGAGAAAGGTAATAGATGCCATCAGCCACAGCAGAATAGAAGACCAGAGCCAGCCTAATAGCGGGGCTGGTTCCTGCCTCATTATTTCAGCCTAGTATAGTGGGGAAAGAGGATATGCACATTTTAAAGAGAGGAATCTTGGGGATTAAGATTTATTTTATATTGTGCTTGGTGATTAGAAGAAATGTCGAGTTCTGTTCCCCCCCCCAAGTTTTTATGATGGTTTTTGTTCAACTGCAGTTGAGCAGAGGGGAAAGGGGGAGAGGCTTCCTTGTTGCCTGAAGGAGAAAAGATGTTTTTCCTTGCAATCAGGAGCATCAGGGATGGATTTGTCAGGAAACAGCAGTTGAGGGAATTAAGAGCTCACTCTAAAGTCAAAACTGTGACATCTCATCATCGTTCCTAAGGAGGCATGTGTTTTTCTGGAGGGAACCGGTCTCCCATAGGAACAAAGTACTTCTAGAATTACCTTTCAAAAATCAAGGTTTTGATACAAGCTCTTACATAAAACTGTAGATAACAGACTTAGAAAACTTGCCAGTGGATAAACAGCTTTATGGATGCTTCTTCCCCACTGACAAAGAATTTAGGAGCCTTGAGGAATGTGAAATACAAATACCTAACATGATCAACAGCTGTCTGCACATCAAATGAAATCACCAAACCCAGGAACAGTAAAGAAGAATAGGGCAAGGGCTTCTTAGTGTCTGTCTCATGGGCTTCCCAGATGGGGATGCAGATACACCGAACTAAATCACAGCTCGCTTCCACCTCCTAGGTGGAACCAGCTCAGTTGTGATGGGGAGAGTACCAGCAGCTTGCACCAGACAAACCAGCACTGCTCAGTCTTGTTTCAGTCTCCTGCTTCCCTGTGCAAAATCAACACTACTGCATTCAGACTGGTTTAAGGCTTTAGTAGTGGAAAGTCCAACAGGACTTCAGGCCTGTTCCAAAATCCTAACAGGAAGACCCAGTTTTGTAGCATCTCTTTCCATGCTTCACATGGCCTTTCCTAAGCATGATTCCATGAGCTGCCTAAGAAGGATAACCCCCCACTCCCCAAGTACAACATCAATATTGAATGGAAGAAGAATAAAGCACAGTGTAAGTTGACATCAGCTGGGTTTTTCTGCACCTCTGAGGGGAGGAAAGAGTTTGTTTTTGCTAAGTATGACCATGATGAGGCTTCTACACATTACCAAGTTTATGCAGGAAAGAATGATTTTCCATGTCTTGTAAAAGCTGCCTATCAAGACTGTTAGGTGCCGTAACAACATTCCAGTTTAAATCAGGGAAAAAAATGCAGCAAAAATAAAGGAGAAGCATCTCCTACTGCATATCAGTAGCAACTCAATGCAAGAAAAAACAGATTTGTTTTCTCAGACTCCTCTCTGGAAGCCACTTTTGAAAAGATTTGATCTTTTCTTCAAATCCAGCCATAATGGGCTTTATGATGATGTGGCACAACTGTTGCATCTGCAGAAAGAGCGTGTTGCCATTAGCCTGTTTCTGATCTTCCAGTCCCAAGCTACACTTAACGTCATTTATGTGCTGTAATTTGTAAGATCATGTTTTACCCTCAAGTCCATCTCATGGGAGTATTGGCCTACCCACTGTTGATTCAAAACAGCGAAAGGAAGTAGGATCAGGACAGCAATGTATGTGATAATAGGTAACAAGCTTAGAGGGAAAGTTTAGGGGAAGTTTCAGTTCAAGAGTAGTTATTTCTGTGTAAGCAGAAATCCCCTACAGGCAATTCTCTTTGGTTTTAGGAGCCTATTAACTTGGATATTTATGAAACTATTAAGCTGTTCCTTTGGAAACAACCATAGCAAATGCTTCTTAAGGTGGTCATAAAGCACAGGCATTCTTAGAAAGCTTCTTTAGAAGTAATGGAAAACAAAAGAAAAGGAATGTAGTTCTTGTAAATATAACGTCAAGGCAGTGAAAAGAGCAATCATATTGCAGGCCACATTTTCCAGCAACTCCCCACTAGGAAACATTATTAAATTTCATAGTAAATTGAATTTAGCAAGGGTGCTGTTTTCACTGCGGGTTTCCTCCCCCGATGTTTTCCTAGAGGGATGCTTTCAACACAGCTTCTTTGGTTTGCTTTGTTTCTGTACAACTTGCAATCCTAACCCGATTTCTACCTAGTGTACATCAACAGAAACCAAGAGCTCCAACTGAGCAATGCTCATTTTCACTATCTTAGAATCCAGTCCCCCCTCCTTTTCCTGGACCACAAGAACCTTCTACATTATCAACTTTGATGTTTTCTATGGTGCTCAGAAACCTACCTACTTTACATTACTTAGCTTCAGCACCAAAAGAGGACCTCTCTATGAACAGAACTACAGACCCACTTTTCTTCCACCCAATTTTCTAATTCTTGAATTAAACAGACATTTGCTTTTGACTAAAAATACACTGGTACTTGAAGAGCTCTGTACAGTGCTCATCTGTGTATGTGCCTTTCCCTCCATGTCTCCTTTTGCAGGGTTTTAATAGATCCACACAACAGGGAATTCTGGCAACACTAGGAGAAATATTGTTGCAAGATACAGTATAGGGGAATTAATGATGAAAACTCTGAAGGAACCACTAAATCTAGATGAAAGCTACAGAAAGAAACCATAGGCTGAGAACACTGGGGCTGTTCAGCCTGGAGAAGAGAAGCTGCGTGGAGACCTCAGAGCAGCTTCCAGTGTCTGAAGGGGGCTACGAGGATGCTGGAGAGGGACTCTTCATCAGGGACTGTAGTGATAGGACAAGGGGTGATTGGTTCAAAGTGAAACAGGGCAAGTTCAGGTTAGATCTAAGGCAGAAGCTCTTCCCTGTGAGGGTGCTGAGGCTCTGGCACAGGGTGCCCAGAGAAGCTGTGGCTGCCCCATCCCTGGCAGTGTTCAAGGCCAGGTTGGACACAGGGGCTTGGAGCAAGCTGCTCCAGTGGAAGGTGTCCCTGCCCATACAGGGGTTGGAACTGGATGATCTTCAGGCCCTTTCCAGCCCAGACCGTTCTATGATTCTATGGCTGTGATGCTGCCTATTCTTGATTTTGCCAGGGAAAAAACCCCACCAAACATCCCCCACAAATCAAGGTCAAACTTCTTTTCTAATTACACGCTAATTTACAAAATGAAATAACTCTCTCGGGGTTTCACTGCCAGTCTGAGATAACAACCACACAATCTGGCTCTTGCACTGAATCACCACTTCTGATTATTGTTTTTATACATAAGAAGGATTAGGCAAAGATCTTTCCTAACACTACCCTTGGAAAAGATAAAATCCAGAAGGAGTATAGGCCTTAAAATACTCAGTATAGCAAAATGCAGGTTTGCCTGCCCTACGCTTTGAGATCATTGCAATAAGCACATCCCCTATTTAAGGCTTTAGACTGTTAAACAACATTTCAGGTATTTAAATTTCACAGTATGATATACAACAGAGCAAAAATGCCTTTTAGGTCCTTTACAAAGAAGCGAAGCTCCAAAGAATTGATAGCAGCACATTTTAGCATACGGTAATAGATTGGTTCCTAAACCCACCCGTTACAAAGAAACAGGAGGCACCCTTTCCCTGCCCGTTTTCCTTGCTGGCTACAGAGAAAACCAGCAAGAAACAAAGTGGAACGGGACCAGTTTGTAGTCCTAGAGAGGAAAACACTTTTTAAATGTAACTGTGGGCAAACTGGAAATGCAGACAAACAGGGATCACTCCCCAGGCAGCAGCCACAAGACAGGCAAATAAAAACAGTGGGACCCATGCGGATGCGAATACAAAGGTGTGTATGTGATTTTAGCAAAATGGGGTAACCAAGCCAGTCATAAATGTTACATGTGCAGGCAAAGAAACCCCAAAACATTAACAACACTTTGCAGAATGATCCTGAAATCCCACAAAGAGGAAAAAAATAGGGAGCAAGGATTTTCTGCTGCTTGAAGAGAGAGACTTGGGCTACTGCCAAAGGAGCTGTTTCCTATTGTCTTTTTTCCTGCCACATTCAGGGAAACAGGACCTCAGCTTAATCCCACTTTGATTACAAAGAATGTACACAAAGATCCATCACTTCATGGCAACATTTGGGACAGAAATAAACTAGAGGAGCGCAAACACTGGCCAAGCGTTGAAGTAAAACATTATCTGACTTCTTCCATAGATCCTGAGAGATGCAGAAAGTAAATCCAGCCCAATTCTGAAAGATACCAGAATAAATAATAGACTTCTAGCATTCAGAATTTGTAGTATAAGTTGGGTTTTAACAGAAAGAATTAAACAAATAGTATAAGGAAAGATGCTAGCTCACAAAACACAGATGGAACTTGTCCTGAAGATAGTGTGGAGAACTGAAGAATGGAAAAAATTAACCAGTCATCACATTACCCTGAAACTTGAAGATCTCTATTACATCCCTCCCCAGCCCCAAATTCCTGTATTATCCTAGTTAAATCACTGAAGCCCTAAATTCTCTGCACTCACCTTCACAGGTCCTTCTGAAATCACAGCCTGAGGCTTCACTCTGTTCTTCCCTAAATTTCACAGCACTGAAAGCTGTTTGCTACGAAGCAGGACAAAACTCTTTGATTCTGCACAAGTCAGAGGCATTGAAGTCTTAACCTCAAAAGGATTTTTGAAGCATTTTCCTCCATTCATGTATTTTTGACACCTCAACCAAACAAGAGATGATAATGTGCATGCAGAAAGAGTTCCATTGCTTAAGCAACGCAGCTGAGCAGAACAAAGACCTCGGCCTGTCCCCCCAACTCACACAAATAGCCAAAAGTCTTTCCTGATGTTTACTTTTCCAGAACAGGATTTCATGGGAAGGTCTGAATGTGTCTCTCTCAATTCTGTTTCAGACTAGAGAAATAAATAGAAGGTGCAGACACTTCCAGAAATGGGAAATTCTTGGCTAACTTAAGTTACTTCCAACTTCAACGGATCTGAGCCAGAAATCCCTGTGCATTTCCACAGACACAGTTTTTACTTACCTATTGTATCTATCGAGAAAGGCACTACTGATTTTAACTTGTTTGCTCAAATCACAGTCAGTTACTGGCAGCAGGTTAATACAGTTGTACAGAGCACAACTAAGAATGGGGCTGGGAAGAAGTGCTCTTACAATGGAGGAAAACCGCATTTCTCAACTGTTAATCTTGCTTATGGCTCGTACTTACAGTCTATCATGTCGAGAGCTGGCCTGGTGTCACATCATTTCAGTTATCTGGACAGCTGGCTTTGCATACTGACCCATTTATCTTCTTGAGACGCAGGGTTTTCACTCTGAAAGGCCGGTCCTCACCTATGTAAGCACAAGAGAGACATCCAGCGGCTGGACCATTTAAGTGCACTGTTTGACCTACCAAGACAAACTGTTCTTACCTACTTCAAGTTTTTGCGTGTGTAAGAAACCATTTATGAGGCAACTACCACACGTACAGAACCAGAGATACAATTATTCCAGTGGCTGAAGCATCACTCTCATGTCTGCTGTGTTATTTCCCCTGCAATCTACAGACTTCCTCGTTGTGTACTCCAAATCCCATCCATAGTTCTTCCCTTTTTCTCTTAGCATCACAGAGTCGCAGAATGGTTTGTGTTGGAAGGGACCCCTTCCACTAGAGCGGGTTGCTCCAAGCCCCTGTGTCCAACCTGGCCTTGAACACTGCCAGGGATGGGGCAGCCACAGCTTCTCTGGGCACCCTGTGCCAGCGCCTCAGCACCCTCACAGGGAAGAGCTTCTGCCTTAGATCTAACCTGAACTTGCCCTGTTTCAGTTTAAACTTCATTATTTTGATTCTCAGCTCATGTGAATTTGTATAGCTCTATTAACTTCCATGGAGCTGTAATGGTTTGTGAAAACCCAGAATGTCATTCCAGTTGTTTGCCGTGCACACATGTACTTTTCACATCTACTATCTTCTATTCAAATATGTTCTCTAACCTCTGCTCTATTTGTACTACTTATTTTTATCTGCATAGTAAACAGACTTCTCTGTCATTACTGATAAAAAATTCCAGAGAATCAGTGGTAAATCCTGGTATTACGTGATTTGATCTTCATCTAAGAGCAGGGAGAAACAGATTATTACATTTACAAATACATATTAGTAGTATCTACAGTACTTGTTATTAAAAAGAAAATCCACATCCTTCCTGTCACATCTAGAGTACTTCTTGTCTTTAAAAAGACACCTTATTTGGAAGCATAAATCAGCACGAAAGGGCTTATAAACTCAAATATCTGAAGACAGGATGAATAAACTGTTGGACAAAGCAATATGAATTTAGAAGTAATTTATTTGCAAAAATCAACTTTGTCAGTGCTACACGTTAAAGAATTCATTTTGTTAAAGGGACTGACCCTGATTGATAGGAAAAGTTCTGGTAAGATGGTGAGGAATGGGTTAATTCTGCCATATTTAGTGAAGAATTGAAGGCAGGCAATTGCTGACTTCGCTTACTACAGTGTAGGACTGAGGTGCTGGTTATGGGCTATGAGCAAATCTCCCAGCTTCTAAAGAGAAAACTGTATGCAGCCAGCAGGGTAAAACCAGATAATGTAATGTGATGTCCCCAAACCAGCAGGACATGCTACTTAAGAACAAGCTGACATACCCGGGATAAGAAGAACTTTGGTTCTTTTCTTCCTGCATACACATATGGAAAATCCATCATACAAAGCCCTCCCTAAAGAAAACACCCGCCCTCCCCGACAAATAACCCCAACAGCAGGTGGCTCAGGTCTTGTCCTGTGTCCTCTGCTAAAATCACTTCCTTGCAAGGTTTTTTTACCTGTGCTGCTACAAGAAACTCCCCCTTCTTCCCCCCCAACAAAGAGAAGGTCAAGATTTATTAGACAAGTGATAGAGCTAGTTTTCCTTTCCAAATCTTTTGCTGTAAGGCAGTTGTTCATGGGACCTATCAGGGTACCCATGTGGCACACCCCTAATCAGCAGCCCCTCCTCTCCCCAAGGCAATGAGAATACCTGATTAAAGAGTTTATATTCTCCTTGCTGACTATGTACGTGAGGGCTATTTGGTTTCTATATTGTGCCCATGTAAGCAATCAAACATGATCCATGATTCATTTATGCAGGTGGACATCCTCAGCACTGATCTGTGATGCTCAGCTCCATCTCAAGCTCCATTAGCAGTAGGAAGTCAGCTGGCAGCAAGCCTCACTCCAATACTGAGCCAATATTGATAGTGAGCTCCAGGGCCTCGTGTGGTGGTGCAGCATACAGGGGGTGAACCAAGTATGTTTTAAAGTCTAAACAACACTTCAGTGCCTTAAAAACCTCTATGTCAAAAACCTATTACATACAAAGCAAGCCACTCGAGCAGTGATTTAGTACAGGGCCCAGAAGAGTGAGGTTTATCTGACAACCCACAGAACTTACATTACTGCTGTTTCCTTCACAGCAAATCCTCCACTGATGCCTTTAGAGCAACCCTTTGTAACACACTGACCTACAGCCCAGCTAGCCTAGATCTGCCACCCCTCAAATTACCTTTGATCAGTGTGAAATTAACTGTCCAGTTGCCTCACTCAAATGACCCAGGATGAGGATTTGTCTGTCTGCTGAGCCCTGAACAGTGGCCTTCAAAACCAGACACATGGACTCATGAAAATCATTAAGTCTTACCTAATTGTTGTACCCTGGAGATCTAAAGAAAGCCAGATTAGAGCCCCGTGGGGGGGGGGGAGGGAAGATGGCACTGGCTGGAGGGGACACTGAATTTCTAATGAAATTCCTTCTTTATTTCCTTCCTTCCCTCTTTCTTTACTTATCCCTTTGGAAGAATGCAGAAAAATGCATGGGAGTTTTATTCTATTATAAGAGTTATTAATTATCAACTGGGACAAGAGGGCTCAGGGGGCTCTTACAGCAGCCTTACAATACATAAAGAGGGCCTAAAAGAAACCTGGAGAGGGGCTTTGGACAAGGGATGTAGGGACAGGACGAGGGGAATGGCTTGAACCTGCCAGAGGGGAGACTGAGCTGAGCTCTCAGGCAGAAGCTCTTCCCTGTGAGGGTGCTGAGGCGCTGGCACGGGGTGCCCAGAGAAGCTGTGGCTGCCCCATCCCTGGCAGTGTTCAAGGCCAGGTTGGACACAGGGGCTTGGAGCAACCTGCTCTAGTGGAAGGGGTCCCTGCCCGTGGCAGGGGTTGGAACTGGATGAGCTTTAAGGTCCCTTCCAACCCAAACCAGGCTGTGGTTCTACGATACCAGACAGTAACTTGAAATAATTTATTACTTTCTATTTATCTCAAAAGATTTCTAATTTAAAAGTTAAATCAACAACTGATTAACACTAAGAAATGATTTAATCATTTAGGTCTGAACATATTAACAAAACATACTCTAATACACCCATATGAAAAGTAAAGGAAACATTTGAAATCTGTGTGGCTTTTTGTTTTCTTTCCCTAGCCTCCATCTGCTTTGCAGTCTGTGTTACTAGGTAAGAATTCACTGAAAAACACTGAACTTAAAAATGATGAGCATGGGTTCACCCTGATTTTATGCAAGCATATAAAAAATACCACTTCTGAGACTGGATTCTCCCAAAGAGCTCATGTCCTGCTGTAACAGGCAATGTATTACTGGGTTTTATACACTGTATATTCTTTGCACCAAGGACTCTGTTTCCATCAACAGCCCTCAAACACCATGATGAAGTAGTTGTTATCGTCACCCTACTCTCCATACAGAAAACGTCAGGGAAAAATGATACCCAGAGTTTCACCAAGCCTTCACAGCTGAAATGGGTAACTCAGATCCCTTGACTTCATGTTTTGCACTTTTCCAACAAATATTCTTACACTTGAGATCAAGGAACAACACAGAAGATCGCTTGAGGCAGCCAACCAAACCTTTCCAAAGCCAGATGGCTCTTCAAGAACAGTGTTATAATACACTAACACACAGAATGAAGGGCCTGAAAGCCCCTGCCTTTGAGATAAGGCTGCAACTAGAATACTTTACCACTAGAGGACAGCGTAATGTAACCTCCTGGAATACTGCATTTGGCAAGGGAGACTCCTGGCTTCAACCCCGCTTAGGAATCTGACAGCCTGAACACAGAGGACTTTGTGCACGAAAGTGAGGAGACGACAAACCCCAGCCCATGACTGATACTGGGACATCAATAGGAGCATCATCATACAGCCACAAGAACGATAATCTTGGGAGTGAGCATGCTTGCAAGTGCCAGGCAGAGCTGATGGGGTGTCTTTGCTTCTCGTGGGCTGGGGGGTAAGGAGGAGTCTTAAAGACTCTTAACACTGTTGTATCTCACAGATCTTAAAACACTTTCTCCTTTTCATTGGTCCTCCTACTCAGGCAAAATGGCATCAACTTGATGGGAAAGTTGCCCAACTGATGACTGAAGAAAAACTGGAGAAAGGCATCAAACAGTTGACCTGTGAACAAACTGCACAGAACTGAAGGGATTAATGAGGTTTTATAATAAAATTAATAAAGAAATCATGAGGGGATATGCTATAGAATCACAGACTGGTTTGGGTTGGGAGGGACCTCAAAGCTCATCCAGTTCCAACCCCTGTCACAGGCAGGGACACCTCACACTAGAGCAGCTTGCTCCAAGCCCCTGTGTCCAACCTGGCCTTGAACACTGCCAGGGATGGGGCAGCCACAGCTTCTCTGGGCACCCTGTGCCAGCGCCTCAGCACCCTCACAGGGAAGAGCTTCTGCCTTAGATCTAACCTGAACTTGCCCTGTTTCAGTTTGAACCCATCACCCCTTGTCCTAGTGTTACAGTCCCTGATGTAAGTAGAAAGCACTTGAAAAAGAGGAAAACCTTACTGTGTTACACCTGAAAAAAGGAAGGCAAGAAACTTCTGTACCAGTTATGGGAAATTTGTGAGATACACATGAAAGGAGTGAACAGGCTCTGTGCAGCCACTGCAGTCCACAAGGGCTGAGTTACAGCACAAGGAATGGCAGATTTGAGGTGAACACCTGGAAGGGACATATATCTGTGCAGCATGATGGGCTGTTTGCAGCACCTCCTGTGGCAGCAGTGCCCAGGACAAGGTGGAGAAAAGGACAATGAGATGAGTGCACCCAAGGCCAGCTGTATCATACAGACAAGTTCAGGTTGGATGGGGTTTTTTTAATCAGTGAATAAATTTACATCCATTCCAGCCTGGCACACAGCCTGCTCTGCCAGGGTTTAGAAGCAATGAGCTTTCTGTTCAGCGTAAAGGGGGATCTGAATGAGGGTCTGCAGGCACTCAGAGCTAGGTCAGAGCAAAATGACCACACAGAACCCAGCAGCTGCCAGGTTAGTTAGTTACACCCTCCTTCCCGCTGCTCTGCAGCAAAACAAGGGGTATTCTCACAAATACCTCTTTCAGCAACAGTGCTGGCTTTAACACCTTGTTCCATCCAGCTTATTCCCCCTTACACCACAACCTTATTTATGCCAGAACAACTGCTGGTACAGGCACACGTCAAACTGCATTGAGGAAAATAACCCTCTCCTAGCCCCCAAAACAGAATCTTTTAAAACTGAATTAGTTTCCCATTGCATTTAACTATGCAATCTGCCCACATAAACTGTGACACTGGGTAAGTGACTATGCAGGAGGAACCTGACCATTAATGGCTGCTGAAGCCCATTGAACTTTGGCACCATCTGAACTATTCAGCTCTTGACATTCTACCCTGAGCACTTGGACAAAACTCAGGCAGACTTTCCAGTTAGAAGATGCTGGTACAGAATTTAACTCTAAAATAGTAACTGGATTCATTAGTATCAAGTTCACAAATAAAAAATTAAACTTTTGGTTTCAATAACTAGCATTCATTTATCATTTCAAGGCATTCCCCCATCCTCTCGTGCCTGTTACCACTCACTGGACTTGCCATCCCATCAGACCTTTTCCAACTGTACAGGAATCAACAAATGAGACAGCTAAAAGTGCCCTCAGCAGGTAAAGCAGGAGGCTGTCCCAAGAGCTCTTTACCCTTGCCCATGATACGCTTCCTGCTCACTCTGTTTTTATTGTTTTGGTTCCCAAAGTCAGCTCTTTTTCTCCTGCATACATGCTTCCCCCCTCTCAAGACTTCTGTTAGTGTCCATCAACCCAAATTGTTCAAATATCCAAGAATCCTCCACTTTTCTTTGTTTCCAGAATTCCTGACATGCTTAGTAAATAAAATTAACACAGAATCACAGAATGGTTTGGGTTGGAAAGGACCTTAAGATCACCCAGTTCCAACCCCCTGCCATGGGCAGGGACACCTCACACTAGACCACGTCACCCAAGCCTGGTTTCAGAAATCACCTCCCTAGTTAACAATGGATATTCATGCACACACAAGTGCGTATCTTTAACCCAGCTGCATCTTCCCCTTGGATACAATTACATATGAAACAAACAGCTTCAATTGGTCATAGAAGAGAATTTATACAAATAAGTGTAAAAAAAACCAACTCTAAAGGGAAACAGAAGTCCTGATGTTACCCCCTGAATATTGTATCAGAGAGAAGCTCCATGACTACCAAGAGGGGATAAAATCACTTTCACCTCCTATATCGCATAAAGCCTGCATATTTGAAGACAAGCCATTGCAGACATTTTACACAGACATCCTCTCTCTTCCCAGTTTTGTCAGTTCATGTTCCAAATCATGGCTGAAAACCATTTTTAGCTGTGGAAAACACAGTGGTTGCTAGAATGAAGCAAGTAAATAAGGAAGTTGTAGAGTAACCCCAAAGATGTGTACTGTGAAACGTACAAAACTTGTTCAATTCCATATCCATTAATTCTACATCACTTGAAGAGGAAAGGATGAAAAATAGATTCATTTGAATTTCTGCTTCAAAAGAAACCCAACCTCTTCAAGCTGGTATTATAAGAATGAAGTTCTGGTGCCCAAGTTATACTGAACGCTTGTGTCCAACAGTGCTTCCACTTGTTCTGCTCAGTGTTTATTTTCATTTCTGAGCACATCAGACTGGCATTCCACTTGTAGGTGTAGTAAGAGAAAATAAAACTCAGGCTCCCTTTGTACAATGTACAACGTTCAGGCTTGGATGCCTACATTAAGCCAACTAAAGGTCAGAGCAGAGGAGCTGCAATTATATTTGTCATTAGAAGCAACCCGAGGCCTCAGTCCAGAAATGTATCAATGAAATTGCTTAGCTTTCAGTTGCTGAGTACTGTACAGAAGTTCAGTGGTACTTTCCTAGATAGGATCCTAACTACGGATAGGGCTTCCAAGTAGTTTACAGTAGATTTATGACTATTCCTAATAGCGGCTGTTTCCTTCTACTTCACTATACACAGTAGGCATGCAATTGCCTAAGGCACATGCAGTCCCCTTAATGTAACACAACTCTTAGTTTTAGTTTTGTACTATGTAAGAATCATAGAATCCCAGGCTGGTTTGGGTTGGAAGCGACCTTAAAGCTCATCCAGTTCCAGCCCCCTGCCACGGGCAGGCACACCTCACACTAGACCAAATTGCTTCAAGCCCCGTTCAACCTGGCCTTGAGCACTGCCAGGGATGGGGCAGCCACAGCTTCTCTGGGCACCCTGTGCCAGCGCCTCAGCACCCTCACAGGGAAGAGCTTCTGCCTTAGCTCTAACCTGAACTTGCCCTGTTCCAGTTTGAACCCATCACCCCTTGTCCTGTGGCTGCAGTCCCTGATGAAGAGTCCCTGCCCAGCATCCTTGTAGCCCCCCTTCAGACACTGGAAGCTGCTCTGAGGTCTCCACGCAGCTTCTCTTCTCCAGGCTGAACAGCCCCAATGTTCTCAGCCTGTCTCCATATGGGAGGTGCTGCAGTCCCTGAGCATCCTCGTGGCCCTTCTCTGGCCTTGCTCCAAGAGCTCCATGTCCTTTTTATTCTGAGGACACCAGAACTGCACCCAGTGCTGCAAGAGGGGTCTCATGAGAGCAGAGTAGAGGGGCAGGATCACTTCATCTAAGTTACATCTCAAAGATTTGGGAGACATGGCCTAAATTTGTATTGAGTGTGCAATTTACATGAAGTGTGCAATTTCCCATTCAAGACCATAAAGCCTTATTGCTACACCATTTCTATTTAACTAAACGGCAGCCCAATTCATGTGCTGTAACTTAGGTTTTAGAGTAGAATGGATGACAAAAAGCAAATGGGTAGTCCATATACATTGAGCATACACTTCCTGCACATAGTGAATCAGTATATGATTCACTCACTTTCATAAAAGAGTTGTGACCTTTCATCTGACTACTTGCTCAAACACAATGCAGAGAAATATATATATGACATACAGAAATCGGGAACCAACAAACTGGGGGGATAATAATAGCTCATCTCATGACCTTTTGCTGTTGTGCCAATCCTTACTACATGCTCTATCACAACCTTGTGTCATCTCTTGCTATCCTTTGAACAATTAACCAGATCAACTAAGGCATAGGTTGTTCTTTAGAATCATTGACTCAACCAGGCTGGACAAGACCTTTAAGCTCCTCCAGTCCAACCATTCCCCATCCCTGCCAAGGCCATCACTGACCCATGGCACTGAGGCCTCATCTCCACGGTGTGTGAACGCTTGCAGGGACGGTGACTGCAGCCCTGCCCTGGGCAGCCTGTTCCAATGCCTGAGCACCCTCTGGGGCAGGAATTGTTCCTCAGCTCCATCTAAACCTGCCCTGGGGCAGCTTGAGGCCGGTTCCTCTTGTCCCATCCCTTGTTCCTTGGGAGCAGAGCCCAGCCCCTCCTGGCTCCATCCTCCTGTCAGGCAGCTGTAGGCAGCCATCAGGTCCCCCCCGAGCCTTCTCTTCTCCAGCCTGAACCCCCCAGGTCCCTCAGCCCTTCCCCATCACACTTGGGCTCCAGGCCCTGCTCCAGCACGTCAATGTCTCTCTTGTAGTGAGGGGCCAGAACTGAACACAGGATTTGTCGTGCAGCTTCACCTTCTCAAGAAATGAGTGGAGGCAGAGAATACCCAGGCTTTTGAAGTACCAGGCAGTAGAGGTACTACTTTGATAACTTTAAAAAACATATCATAAAAAGAAACAATGTTAAATGAATAATAATATACTAATCTGCAGTGAATAAAACCATAGAATCATAGAATAGTTAGGGTTGGAAAAGATCTTAAGATCATCAAGTTCCACCACCCCCCGCCATGGGCAGGGACACCTCACTATAAACCATACCACCCAAGGCCTCGTCCAACCTGGTCTTGAACACTGCCAGGGATGGAGCATTCACAACCTCCCTGGGCAATCTCCTTCTGTACACACACTTCTACAACTTTCCTTTCTGCCACTCACAACGTAAAGCTGACAGCAAGCAACCCTAGGCACAAACAGTAAATGTTGTCAGCAAACACAGCTTACACACAGCATTAGGGAAGGTAACGTTGGTTAACACGCTACAGCATTGCACCACAGATCCTTCCACCACAGCGTGTGAAAAATCATAGGCATACAGCTAAACACTAGACCAGTATTCTCTCAGGCAACTCCTAGCAATATCTTGCCCCATATCAGAGAAAAAGCACTACTTGGTCTCTAGAAAGATAAGGTGATGCACATCAAGTGCAAAAGTTATTGTAACTATTATACAAAGCTTTGGCAGGAAGATTGAAGCAGCACCATTATAATCCAAACCGCACACCAACAGAGTTAAGATAGAGGAGAAAGATCAGGGCCCCATTGGATTCTACCAGGACATTATACAAGAAACAGGAGAAATCTGAGAAGCAAAGGCTAAATGTATTTTCAAGGGACACCATCCTGCAAGTGTTTTGCGAACAGTGAAGAACAGTCCCTGTTTGTCACAATCTGTGAGATGTTGTGAACTGGTGCTTCACTGCAGGTTTTTCCCCTTCTATATCAGATCAAGTTATTTGTTAGTAACTCGCTCTGGTTAGGGATCACAGTATTCTAGGAACCATTGGAACTCTCAAATTCAGAAGAGATGGTTTCCTGGAATGTCATGGGGTTTGCTGTTCGCTCCCAGGTTGCACTGAGTTTGTATCTGGGAGGGACAGCAGAGCCCACAGTGCGTTAAAACACCTCCAGGGAGAGGCAGCATTGAGAGAAAGGTTGCCTGCTAACCAGGTGAGGTCACCACAGCGATGCTTTGTGCCTGTCAGTGATCCAGATTCCATAGAATCACAGAACACTTTGGGTTGGAAAGGACCTTAAGATCACCCAATTCCACCCTCCTGCCATGGGCAGCAACACCTCCCACTAGACCATGTAGCTGGAGGTCTGCTTTGCAAACCTCCGAGGCGTCACTTCAAAGCCATGGTACAACATCTCCCTTTTCACACAAGTTCGTGATGCAAACCCAGTGCCTAACACTTCTACGTATTTATGGGTCAAAGAGAGTCAACCACCAAACCAGGAGTTGAAACTACAGATTTGTATTACAGAAAATCTTATAAACCCCATGAGGATCTGGGTCATCTTATCCTTGGCACTGTAGCCGTTAAGTAACAAACAGCTCCCATCCCAAACAACACAACATCATGACTGCTGACAAGATGCCACGGAAGGAGGAAACGCAGGAACAAGATGAGGATGGATAAGCATAAAAATAGCCTGGTGAAAAGCAGAAGTCCAAGTTTCTCCTTTTCCTAAGGACTTATTTATGTCCTTTGGCATTGTGGCACAAATGCAGATGACTTCAGGCTACTGTATTCACCCTTAAAGAGAAATTCTCTTCTTCGATGCATTTGAGACTCTGTTTCCCCATTGCTTTGTCAGCAAGAGGTTAGCACAGCTCAAGCAGTTCAGATGTCCAAATGCTGATGCTAACTCTGAAAGGCTGGGAATGTTTGGCAGTTACTTGGATGCTGCAACAGGCAGACACCCTACAGGTACAGATGCAATGAGGTGAAACACTCAGGTTTGCAGTAAAGCTTAATCACATTAGCAAACAGAGCTGTACCAGTCACATGCTGGGTATTTCCCTGCTGCAGACTATCTCCCAAAGCACACGTCCTTCGAAACAACCAGTCACTGTGTGATCAGCAGCCATGTGACAATTTCGTTTTCTCTTTCAGAACATCCAAACAAGTCAGGATTCAGAAGGACTGTATGGCTCAGCCACTGTGGCTTCTTCTTTGTACTTCTTCTGTATGTCTCATGTCAAATATAACACTGCTACAACAGTAGGATGGTGTCGGCCTTTACAGAAAGGACTTCCATGATCTTCATTCAGGAAGGAAATGTATCTTCTTATGTACTCATGAGATCTGAAGATTTCTTTAGCAACATGATCTGGACAAATCACATCGAGGCCACAGGTTAAACATCTGACGACCAGGCACCATTAGGTTTTGAGTCTCTATCACTGGAAAATAGCAGATGAAATCCGTATCAGATGATGACCATTTTACAAAATTGCTAGGAAATAGGAAAAGAAAAGCCTGCATTTAAACTTCTCCATACATTCGAATTCCGCTTGCTTATTTGTCCTCTCCTTCCTCAGTCATAAGGCAGACTGCAAGACCATGAAAGAAGAGGTGCAGTTGAATTTTGTCAGCTGTCTTTTCCTCTCTGCTCATCATGTGTCAGTATCTGTCCTCAGATAGGAAAATATAGTGAAAGAAATCTTTACTTCCTGTCAAGTCTGTGCTAATGGGCACAGGATCGTGTAGTTAAGCAGGAATGTTACTTTAATTGAGACATATATGTTTTAAGTAAACAGTTTTTGCTGGGAGTACCTGCTGCAGATAGGAGAACCTACAGTGGCGATCACTGTATTTCAGGAAGGAAAAACAAAGTCAGAGGGGAGAACTGAGCTAAGGGCCGTCCCCTTGGAAGGCATTTGATTTCAAATACTAAAGCAAGGAGGTATGGCCAAGCACATTTTTGGTTTATCACCTCTGAATGGCTATGGCTTCTGAATGCTGACCAAATCTGACCGCTCACTGCAAAACATGCAGTGCACTCTACTCCTTAAGAGCAGCCTTTAATACCACTAACACATCAGCTGGATGCTGCAGTTCCTTCAGTGCCCTTTGTACCATCCCATTGAGTTTACTACACACTATTCTAAAACAAGAAAGAAAAACACATACTAGCTTGGAATAAGAAGCTGACACATCCTCCAAATATGAAGGAGTCTGAGTCACAAGGCAAAATGCACAGAATTAAAAGGAGGGCCTGTAAAAAACAAAGCTTCTTTTGGTTTCTGGTATTCCACTGTGGAGGTCACACTGGTGAGAACTGTCCATAGAGAACATAATGTTGTGATGAAATCTATCCAAAATTTCCTTTTTGCATCACCACTTCTGGAACAGATGACATTATCCTCAGAGCAAGTACAGTCAGATGGAGAAGGGACAAACTAGTGCATGACTTGGGAAGACTTCATGAAGGGTGCCATGGAAATCGACTCCCCTCTTAAAACTCAAAGAGAAGATGGTGCAAGTGTTACCTCTTTCTGATCTAAAGATAAGCCGGAGTAGGCAGGAGGATGTTCAAGTCACAGCACCTGAGGAAACTGGTAAGAAGGCAAATACAGCACATGCTCAAACAGTCCTAAAGAAACTGACTTAGCACGGCAAAGAGAATCAAAAGGTGACATGTTTCAGGCCTACATTAATTGAGATTGGAAGAGGTAGTAAGCCATGGAACATGAAATTCTCACCAATGGACAAGAATGATGTCATTATAATTGGTGAACAGTGCGCAATGATTCACCTGATTCAAATACAAAAAAAACCCTACAAAACCATGCTAGAAGGGCAGAAATGAGAGTTAAAGGGGGACACTGCTGCATAAAGCCACAAGCATGGTACCTGCATTACAGTTGTGAGTAATCCAAAACTTCAGTATCCTAAAAGAGCAATTCAAATGATGATTGAAATTGATGTAGAAAAGTCAAAAGGGGGGAGTTTCTGTAAGAAACCATCTTAGGATGGTTGAGAATTTGCAATTGTACAGTCAAGGAGAAGATAATTTTGGCTAAAAAAAAGCATCTTCTTTACTCAAATGTAAGCTGGCAGTGTGTGCTTGCAGCCCAGAGAGCCAACTGTATCCTGGGCTGCATCAAAAGGAGCGTGACCAGCTGGTCCACGGAGGTGATCCTGCCCCTCTACTCTGCTCTCGTGAGACCTCACTTGGAGTATTGTGTACAGTTCTGGTGTCCTCAACATAAAACAGACATGGATCTGTTGGAACAAGTCCAGAGGAGGCCACAAGGATGATCAGGGGACTGGAGCACCTCCAGTATGAAGACTGGCTGAGAAAGTTGTGACTGTTCAGCCTGGCAAAGAGAAGGCTGCGTGGAGACCTCAGAGCAGCCTTCCAGTATCTGAAGGGGGCCTATAGGGATGCTGGGGATGGACTCTTCATTAGGGACTGTAGTGATAGGACAAGGGGTAATGGGTTAAAACTTAAACAGGGGAAGTTTAGATTTGATATAAGGAGGAAATTCTTTCCTGTTAGGGTGGTGAGGCACTGGAATAGGTTGTCCAGGGAGGCTGTGAACGCTTCATCCCTGGCAGTGTTCAAGGCCAGGTTGGATGAGGCCTTGGGTAATGTGGTTTAGAGCGAGGTGTCCCTGCCCATGGCAGGGGGGTTGGAACTTGATGATCTTAAGGTCCTTTCCAACCCTAACTGTTCTATGATTCTATAATAAAAAGCACTATATAATAAATGATGATAAGCAGTAATGACCCATATGAATTAGGAGTTACAAAGGGGAAAAAATATCAATCAGGCAAGCTAGAAATATCAGTGGGAAGACCTCAGTTGACAGGACCAATGTAACATGAAGAATTAAAAACTAAGAAGTATTAAGACTACAACAGTGCTAGCAGTTATAGAAACCCTTTGCCAGGTCATGACCTTAAGGACCTTAAGATCATCCAGTTCCAACACCCTGCCATGGGCAGGGACACCTCACACCAGACCATGTCGCCCATGGCTCCATCCAACCTCGCCTTGAGCACTGCCAGGGATGGGGCAGCCACAGCTTCTCTGGGCACCCTGTGCCAGCGCCTCAGCACCCTCACAGGAAGAGCTTCTGCCTTAGATCTAACCTGAACTCCCCTGTTTCAGTTTGAACCCATCACCTCTTGTCCTATGGCTGCAGTCCCTGATGAAGAGTCCCTCTCCAGCATCCTTGTAGCCCCCTTCAGACACTGGAAGGTGCTCTGGGGTCTCCACGCAGCTTCTCTTCTCCAGGCTGAGCAGCCCCAATGTTCTCAGCCTGTCTCTGTATGGTAAAACTTTTAACAGTGATGCAAGAGAGGCAGGACATTTTTAGAAGTATTCCTGTTCCATATTTGGACAGATGTTCTTATGTTACTTATGTCAAACCCTTTTCCAGTCCCTTGGGGACCAGCAGGATCTTATCCAACAGGTACTAGAAATAAACATTTTAAAATCAGCCACTCCATCTCCCTCACACCTAAAAAGTACAATTGAGCAGACCTGAGAATTAATCATGTTTATTTTAATAAATTAAGGCATTCCAGGGAAATTCCAGATGACTGGAAAAATGCTCATGTTGTGCCAATAATAACAAAGGGCAGAAGGATGACTCAGAGAGCTAACGGATAGTTAGGCTGATGTTACTTCCAGGTAATAAAGCTGTTATAAAAATTAATAAAGATTTAAAGTACCGGAATATAATATCAGTCAATCCAGTTTTGCATCAAATAGATCTTGTAAGAGAAAGTTCATTGTTGGATGAGACAGACGTTAGGCTGATGGGAATCACTGGATGTCTGCAATACATTTGTGGAGAGCAGTTGACTTCATAGTGTATGACATTCTCACCATGAAATTTAGCACAAGACAATATCTATGATATAAGATTTGTGAGATTAAGGAAATGATGAGGATGAAACCTGAAGCCACTTGTGTAGATCAACTTGAATCGCTCAGGAAACAAAGCCAGTTGTAATTAAACATGTCTTAATACAGCCAACTGCAAAGGGATTTGAACTAAAAGCTCCACCAGCAGCCAAGTCTCTTCCCTGGAAAACAGATGGTCTGAAAGGAACCAAGCGTACAGGTGACAAACAGCTGACATTTGTAGTGAAAAAAACCCCAAACAGAAACCAAACCAAAAACCAACCTAACGTGATCCCTGCATGGAGAGGTACAAAAGCTTTGTGCAGCACTGGTGACCATGCAGTGAAATACCACACAAGGTTCACATTTTAGAAAGAATATCAAAACAAGCAACAAAATCAGCTTAGGAGGAAAACATCTTCCAGTGGCATGTCTGAAAGAAAGACCTAAAGGACACTTCTTAACATTATTCACTAGGTTGACTTAACCTATCCTGGAAAATACCAGCTCCTACAAAGTTCTTTAGCGTAAACCCTAAGTTCAGGTAGGAAACACAGCACCTTGAACAAGCTGCATGCTTACTACTTCAGCTGAACATAAAGCACCCTATGCAGAGGTAACTGAGTAATAATGACCTATGATACAGAAAGCAAATTAATTGACTTAATAGTTCTATCTTCCCCCCCCTGTGGATACCATAAATGTATTTCACTCGTTCTTCTTCTGGAGTGAGCTCAGACCACACCACTAATTTTGGAATACTCTGTATTGGGATCTGCCAGAAATCAGGAAAAACTGTCAGATCCTCAAGCTTAGTGTCAGAATGGGAATTCCTTGGAAAGTGAAAGAGTTCTGTTTAAAGAACAAGCACGGGGGAGAGAGCAGTGAAAATCCTAAGACTGAGCCCATTGACATTACTGTGGGAATGGGAACAAAATCAAGTGTGATTTGTCACTGATTTGCAGAGGCAAAGTCTGGAGCAAAGATCATAAAACTATGGCAATAGTTTTAATGTGTTAATTGGGAGGTTCTTAATTACAATCCTAATTTCTTCAGAAGTAAGTGCTTGGCTCTATGCCTGCTATAACAGTGACAGTCAGAGCTTCCGCTTTTCCAGAAATAACCATGTCCTAAGCTGTGCTTCCTTGTTTGATGTATTTACAGGCAGCAACAAGCCTATATAAAGCCTCTACAGAATTTGTTCACATACAGTAGTTTTCCTCTTGATATATTTTTAGACCAATTGCACTCAACAATACTTCCTCAAGCCACTGACCTTTGCTTTGGGACAGATGATCAAGAGAACTGCAAATACTGCCCTGTTGAAAGGATGACAGCCAACATTTTCCACAGTACTCGTGGAAAGGGTAAGGTACCACCAAGTACAAAGAGTTTAGCATGACTCCAAAGCGGTGCAGCACTCATGCTTACAAACTGCATCTGGCCTTTGAGTTGCCTCCAAAGCAGGATAGGTGCGGATATATCAGCGTGCAAGAAGCAGAAGCAAGTGCCTGATTTCTGGGGTTTGTAATAAATGGTGTCTGTCACTTTGAAGCAAACAGCTTTAGGCTGCTTGGCAAATAATTTTATCAAAGGGAGAATTGTAAGGAGTTAGATGACTCACCAAGGAAAAGCTGTGCCTCTCTGCTCCTTTCCTGCTTTGGTACAAGGTACAAAAAAGCTGTAAACACACGGAGAGGGTATTTTCCTAAGGGTAGGTTGTTGTGTGCCTTCGAGCATATTATCTTAGACTCTCAGGAATGTCAAAGCTACCCTTTTCTGAGTTTTGCAGCATTGAGGATATAAACAGACCCAACTTCTGGTTACTGGATTCAGCACAGAAAACTTTTCTATCAGATTCTGCCATTCCTTACAGAGAAAGATACATGGCTAAGTGCAGCTGCGCCTTCAAGCTTTTTCATGGTCTAAAAAGCTTGGCTACTAAAGCAGCAGCATGGACAGAAGTCACAAAAGACTGGAGATGCGAGGATTTTTTTAGCACAGTTGAAGTACAAGCTACATCAGCCCCAATTCCAGTATTGGGCAGTGTTGCATGAATGGCTTTCCCCTCCCAGAGTGCAAAATACACCAAGAAAAATCCATAGAGGTTTGGAAATACAATTTTCAGCTACCTTGTATGCTACAAAAGCTCTCCTATTCTGATCCTGTTCCATCCCAAGCAGCTAATGCCTGTCTCACTTGTGTAGGAAGACAAGCTGTTAGCATGTCCCCACTGGATGAAGAGACTCATTGTGTGCGAATTGTGTTTTAAAACACTGATTAGCCACATAATTAAAAATCAGAATATTGAGGAGAAAAGCACTTGGAACAGCTGCAGTTTGCAATGATTAGATCCGAGTTGAAATCCATTGTGCATTAGAAGACACACAGACACATCTCAGTGAGGAAAAACTGCAGCCATTTCATCAGACAACAAATGATACCCCAGGAGGTAAATAAAACCTTATGATGTTTAAAAACATGACTCTGTTAATCTTTGTGCTTTCTAAGTGGGAATTGTTGAGATAATGTATTTACAACTCTTTGGTTTTCAACATAGCCTTAAATTACTGAACCATCTTGTGTGTTGATGTTTAAAAGATGCTCACAAAGTAAATACAGCTGTAGAAGGACATCCCCTGGGTAGGAGACACCTAAAGAACTAGAGATAGTACTAGAGATGCCCCTTTCCCCTGTGATTCAGTACTGGGCTAAATTCCTCCATATTGTTTGAGAAGCACCAGCCCCCATAGGAGCTCACACATCTGCTAGCATTTTAGAAAGGATAGAGAGTTATAGAGGACATGCTAAATACCATCTTGGGCAAGTATTCTACCAATCTCCATTCCCCTCTGAAGATTCAACTGAAGGTGCTGTTCTTCACTCAGAGGTACAGTGTTTCTAAATGCTGATCACTGGTAGAGACATCTCATAACAGCTGAATAAAATCCCTTCTGTATAACTGCCTGGGCAGAATCAGAATACCTGTGTGGTCAACAAAGAAAGACAAAGTGTATGTATCAGTGCAAAATGGAATACAGTTATGTCTGCTTTATAGGAACAGACATTCATAGAACCACAGAATGGTTTGGGTTGGAAAGGGCCTTAAAGTTCATCCACTTCCAACCCCTGCCACAGGCAGGGACCCCTTCCACTAGAGCAGCTTGCTCCAAGCCCCTGTGTCCAACCTGGCCTTGAACAGTGCCAGGGATGGGGCAGCCACAGCTTCTCTGGGCACCCTGTGCCAGCGCCTCAGCACCCTCACAGGGAAGAGCTTCTGCCTAAGAGCTCAGCTCAGTCTCCCCTCTGGCAGGTTCAAGCCATTCCCCTTGTCCTGTCCCTACAGGCCCTTGTCCAAAGCCCCTCTCCAGGTTTCCTGCAGCCCCTTTAGGCACTGGAGCTGCTCTGTCTCCCCTTCAGGAGCCTTCTCTTCTCCAGGCTCAACCAGCCCAGCTCTATTGCAAGCCCTGTGTCTAGAGACACATGCAAGTAATCCAAAGGAGGATACTGGAAAAGAATCAGGCACTAAAGAATAACACTGAGAATGAAGACAGGCACAAACGGACTTTGAGATGGAGAGTGGTACACAACATGAAATGAGATGGAAGACAACTGACAGAGTGACAGGCAGGATAGACACACTAGAAAAGGCATGGAAACCTGGAAAGGGTGGAAGCATATGGCTATACCATGTGCAACTGAAGTCAGTGAGAACTGACTTGAACTGGCAAAAAGTGAAGGATACACGTAAAGGTAAAAGAATGGTGATGCACAGGGTGTGGGTTGGTGCTGACTTCACAGGAATCTGAAGCTAAGTAGTCAAGGCTTATAGTCTGAATTTCATGGAAGGCAGAAAGCTGGTACAGGAAACCTTTTTCAGCTGCTAAACTTGTATTAGGTGAAATTCGTTCCATCCTAACTGCAATGCATGCCTACTGCAAATGCCTCAAGCCACAGCATATTGTCTGTCAGGATCCTGCAGAGCCCTGCCATCCATATGATCTGGGTAATTTTAAGAGGGCCTTATCCAGCAAATCTCCAGCAACTCAGGAACAAATGTCCTGAAGTTTCAGCAGGAAAAATGCTCCTTTGGGACCTTTACAAAGAAATATAGCAGTTTTACCATGCTTATTCATGAAGAACAGCTCCCATCACACACAGCCCACTGGAACCCAGTGACATGGCTTGGGTGAGTCAGGAATCAAGCCTATAGAGAGTAATGAATCCTGTAATCTACAATGAGTCACTAGCCTCTAGACTCAGTTTTGATGTTCTCTCCTGACTCACGCTACCTTTCAGCCCTGGATCCTAATGAATCTCACTTAATCCACCCCTCTGTGCTGTTGATCACCGCTATGTCTTCCTTATCTCTATTGTCACAGTGCCATGCTTTAAGACAAGTGAAGAACGGGGCCTTTTGTGGCAGCACTGAGTGAACGCCACTTTTAAGGAGCATGTCCCAAATCTCATTAAAAGAGATAAAGCCATCTGGGCCCTAAGACAGTTGGTTTGAAAAAAAAATCCAAGAAACCACAAAACTATTTTAAAACCAATTTCCTAAGAAAACCAGAAAGGAAAACAAGTTTGCTGCCAATGAATGTTGTAGCCCTTGTCATCTATTACCACATGAACAAAGCACTCACTGACTGGCTCCAATACCGTTGCCAATGATTATGACAACATACAGTATAATCGTATTATGTTTACAATATAATACATGTGAGTATTCGATAGAGCCTGGCAGGACTTTAGTCACTGCCTCTTTTATGCTTTAAAAAATCAATTTTTCAAACTGAGTTTGCTGTATAACATGGTCCCTAATTACATCCTTTACTGTATAGAGAACAAGAAAGGATACTGCAAGTGATCTCAGGCAAAGCTCTTAACATTTAGTGAGATAAACTATTTTTATTCACATACATCGCACCACTACCAGCCAACATCATGTCTTTATTCCATAAATACAGCCCACCTCGTTCTCACTGACATTAATGGCAAGGTTTCCAAAAGTTTCCACTTCAGCTGAAACTCGAGTCCAAAATGCTCAAGGCCTGCTTTGGAAGGGGTTCTTGATTCACCATTTATTCTACAATTGCAAATAACTAGAAAGGTTAAAAAGGACAATTTAAACATGGGCTTCATTTGGGAATGACATCAGATAACACTCTCACTAAATGACTCAATTTATACTTGCCAAATCATGTGCAAAATACAAGCAGGAGGTTGCCTTGGAAAATATGAACTAAAGACATATGCTCACACTCAACTAGTGACTAAGAGACCCCACTGTCAGCCCAGAGTCAGTAAGTCAGTCAAATATCTGGGTGAGCTACCTACTTTGCAGGTAAATCAGGACAGTAAATAGAATGTGCATTAAAATGGAACAGAGCATACTACTAGGGTAAGCACACTATGCCTAAGCAACAGCACACAAATATGACTACAGTGATTCTCAGGCAGGCCTGAGTTCAGAAATAACACGATTCACAGAGCTCTTCACTTAAGCTCAGGAACCTCAATGGAATTGAGATACCATTACAGATTCTTACAATGCACCAGCCTGGGTGCCTCCACACTGCGTTCACTGCGCAGCCAGCTTCAGAGAATTCTTATTTCAGGATCAGCTAAGAATACACAATCTCAGGTTAGGTTTCATGGAATCAGCCAGGCTGGAAAAGCCCTTTAAGCTCATCCAGTCCAACCATTCACCAGCACTGCCAAGGCCACCACTGACCCATGGCACTGAGGCCTCATCTCCACGCTGTGTGAACACTTCAGGGACGGTGCCTGCAGCCCTGCCCTGGGCAGCCTGTTCCAATGCCTGAGCACCCTCTGGGGCAGGAATTGTTCCTCAGCTCCATCTAAACCTGCCCTGGGGCAGCTTGAGGCCGGTTCCTCTTGTCCCATCCCTGTTCCTTGTGAGCAGAGCCCAGCCCCTCCTGGCTCCATCCTCCTGTCAGGCAGTTGTAGGCAGCCATCAGGTCCCCCCTGAGCCTTCTCTGCTCCAGACTGAACCCCCCAGGTCCCTCAGCCCTTCCCCATCACACTTGGACTCCAGGCCCTGCACCAGCTCCGTTGCCCTTCTCTGGCCCCACTCCAGCACCTCCATGTCTCTCTTGTAGTGAGGAGCCCAGAGCTGAACACAGGATTTGAGCTGCAGCCTCATCAGTGCCCAGTGCAGGGGCACAGTCCCTGCCTTGGCCCTGCTGCCACACTGGTGCTGATACAGGCCAGGGTGCTGGTGGCTTCTTGGCTGCTGGGCACAAGCTACTCATGTTCAGCTCCATCAGCCAGCACCCCCAGGTCCACCAAGCAACTTTCCAGCCACTCTTCTCCAAGCCTGAAGTGTTGCAGGGAGTTGCTGTGTTTAAAAGGTTACTTTTAAAAGGGCTATTATCATCCACAGCTTTTTTTTCTCCAGACTATCCTGGTCCCTTGCCATCATGGCTTAAGTGCATTTCTGTGATAAAATCCTACTTAATGTAATAACTGAATTACTAAAGAAATAAAAGTGACATTGATGAATTGATGTAATGGGTAAAAAAAACAGGTTTGATAGTTGGTTTCAGAAGGTATCGGCTAATGAATTGTCCTCAGCCTGGAGTCTTGTAACAAGTGGAGTAATGCACAGCTCTGTACTGGGACCTGTTCCGTTTTGTATCAGTGACCTGGGGAAGGCAATGAAGTATGTTCTCATCCAGCTTCCAGATGATACCAAACTGGGCAGACCAGTCAAATATGCTCAAGAGCAGGGTCACCAGCCAGAGAGACCTAGGCAGGCTAGAGGGTTGGGCTGATATGAAATGATGACATTCAACACAGACACACGCAAGTCACTTGGGAAGGAAAAGCCCCGTGCAGCAGTACAGACTGGAGGCCGACTGGCTGGACAGCTAGGGACATTTGCAGCAATAACATGAGACAGCATTGTCCATTGGCAGCAAAGAAGGGCAAGAGCATCCTGGGCTGTACCAGCAGCCAGCAGAACATGAGCAGTGACACTTTTGACTGAATGGAGAATACTGCATCACAAATACTGCAACAAGTTTTGGGCCTCCCAGTGTGAGAAAGATGTTGATAAATCACAGTGAGTTCACTGAAGGGCCGCAGAGATAGTCAGGGGGCCAGAGCAGAGGCTGAGTGAGGAGGTGACAAGGGAAGTGGGCTTGTCCAGCCTGAAGAAGAGGTGGTTTTGGGTTTTTCAATACCTCTGAGGTTACCAAGAAGATGAAGCCATATGCTTCTCAGCACTGCATGGCAGAAGGATGAGGCATGAAAGGACAAGAAACAAGAAAGGCTCCAATGTAACATAAGGATAAACTTTTTCACCAGCTAAGCCTTGGAACAGGCTGTCCAAAGAGGTCCTTGGTAGTATTAAAGACCTGACTGAATACAGCTCTCAGCATATGCTCTGAGCTTGGATGCCACAACTTGAACTCCAGTTACTGACAAACACTGGCTTGCTCTGCTACTGAAAGGTGCTCAAAACCACGTGCCACCACTGGCAGCTCCAAAGCACAGCCCTGACTGAATGGGAGTCCAGAGAGCAAGTGACAATCACAGGGATGACTTGTTCTATGTGATGGTCAGCTTGGAAATGTTAGTGCTGGCACAATGGTATGAGTGGAGCTGCTTTGCAAACACAAGGAGAATGTTTGGAACCTCTTAGAGACTTCCCTAATCCCTGCTGGGGGCTCAGTTTTCACACTTCAGTAGGATTTACACAATCCAAGATATGTGTATAAACTTCACAGGAAAATTAGGAATATATGTCCTTGTATTTCTGTAGCACTAAAGAGAAAACAGTTGAAAGTATTAGGCTGGAGAGACACCATTAGGGTAATTCCTAAAGGATCTGTCTTGGGACATACTTAACATTATGCCTTGTGACCTTGGCACAGTAACTGAGTCTGTGATAAGCTGTTGGTACAGACTGTATTCCACACCAAAGGAGAGTGGGTAACTGCAATATCAGACACAGAATGACATTCGATAAAATCAAGTGCCTGGTCCTACACATAGGAATCAGACTTCCTGTGACAAGTTGGAAATCACAAATGAGGAGAAAGAAGAGGTTGTACTGATGCATGAGAGGATGACTATGAACAACCACTGGGATGTGGCAGAGTTACACTAAGGTACTCTGGGTAAGATGTCAGAGAAGATAGAGAAGTATCAATGTCAGGATACAATGAGCTAAGACCTGTAAGCTCTTGTCACTCATAGTCAAGAAAACTTAAATCAAAATAGAGCAATTACAGAAGAGTCTGATGTAAGCTCCCAGGCGACACAGCAATGAAAACAAGATAAATGATAAAAATGCAGCTAAAATGTCTGTTGTGAAAGAAAAGTCTGACCAAACTATTAACAAGCTGACAAAATTCATCACTTTGAACATTTCCTTGACAATATTCTCCATGTGTGAGTAATGGGTATGGATATCTATCGATAGCAACAATTTGGAAATGTATTTCAGCATGGATCCTCACAAATACACAGGAACTTCTGTAAGAGTTACAGGAAATTCTAACAGAAATATCAATTACCAAGTAGAAACAGAAATGAGAAGGTTTGATTTCCTCACGAAAAGAAAGTCTGTGCATTTTGAACTTGTATGGCTGGAATCAGGAATCTCACTGCCATTCTTTAGGCAAAATCAGTGAAGGAAAATCCCCAAACAACCAAAAAGTGGACAATTTCCCCCACTAGCATCACTAACTTTGTTCGCAAGGCTGGGAGGAACTGTACAGTATTCTTAAAGTCAGACATAATGTTACACATTACATGACACTTTGCCTGTTCCTAATGGCTCTCCTGGTAGGTAGAAACCTGCCCAAAGCCACAGAAGTAAATCCACTAGGATAAGAACACAGCATTGTCCATGTCCCAGATGTGTGTTGACCATTAGACCATGGTACTCTTCTAGGAAGGGATCCTGTCAAATTCCAAGCTTTATGGGAAACAGGTTCCTATTTAAACATTTAAAACCTTTAAAGCACTTACTGGAATTAAAGAGAAAAAAAAAAAGGAAGCGGAAATAGAAAAGATGAGAAATCCAAGTGAATCCAAGAAACACGATAGCAATTGATCCCAGTGCAGTCTGGAAGGAAAATGCAATCAATACAGAGGGGAAGGAATCAAATAAAAATGATAGTGCTTCAGTGACTGAAGCAAACATCCCCAAATTGCAGCTGGGGGTGATGAACTTGTTCTCATCCCTATTATAAAATGGAAACTAAGAAGCTAAACATTAAGAAATGTCATCTAATGACAATATACATCTTTCTTACAACTGTGTAAAAGTGGTAAAATACAAGCCTGAAACTGCTCTTAGAATTGCTGCTCAGTGCTTTAGAAGTGGCTTACTCACCAAATATACTGCTTACTCACTGCAAGGGAGCGCTTTGGTGCACCCGGGCTCCTGGAAAATGATGTTAGCATGAAAATTCTCCCAGCTTTTAATGTCTTTTCTAGATCTGGGTTTGATGTTTTGACATTTTGATGAGAAACTGGTATTTTTGGTGACAATTTCAATTTGTTCCACGCTTTAGGAATTAACATTGTTAAAAGTCAAGCTCATATCTTACAGTATCTTATTCCATGTGTAGCTACAGTAACTCACAGCACAACAGTACTCAGATAGAAGCAAGACTGCACTATCTAGGTCACAGGTTTTAGCAAGCAGTTTTTCAGCAGAAAATATGGCCTTTTTGGTTTTGCCCTCTAATTCTCAGATTGTTCAGTCTCTTACAGGATTACCTCTGAAGGAAATACTTGAATACATACCCTCCTCTGTGTCATAGACTTAATTTTGGGAATTAGTATTACTGGTATAATTAAAACCAACCCACCAACCAACCCCAAACCCAGACCTAAAAGCAAGCAACCAAACAAAACCCCCCAGACAACTCATCTGGTTATATCAGAAACCTATCTGGCCCTTTTGTAGTACAAGAGGAGAAGAATGACAGTCCCGTTTCTTTCCCTCTTTCCTCAGATGGGACAACATCACACAGGTAGGGAGCTGACCCCCTGCTTTTCATAGGCAAGTGGGTCCCTCCTCAGATTAAGAACATACACGTTAATGTACGTCTGATACTTAAACCCCAAGGTCAAATCAAACTCTCTTTTCTCTTTCAGATAGTATTAACTCTGAGAATAAAAGACTCAGAATTTCCCCCCTTCCGTTTCATCAAGTTATAATTCTAATTGACTTTTAATGTAAGGTTTTCCTTAGTTCAGATTTCCTGACTTTCATTTTTAAAATAACGTTTTCTCCACGTTTTCACTCAGAATTTAAACTCTTCTTTCTTCCTGCGGCTTAAGTTGCATTCTAAAATGAATGCTGTTTCTTTAAAGCTGACACAGTAAGAACAAGCAGGCTGTCTTAGATTGCAGGCCATTTCATTTCTCATAAGCATGCTATCATTAGCTACCTTTAGGAGAATGAATGATATTGATTGGTTCAAATCAAACTTGTGACCTGGTGGCAGTATTAGATGTTTGTTACAAAGCCTCATCTCCTCATTAATCTTTCATTAGACAGCATGATCCGAGAAGCCAGCAGCAGTCACACCACGCTTACTCTCTCGAGTGATGCCACCACAGAGGGCTCCCTTATTGGATCACAGCAATTACTGGCCTTACAACGCAGATTCTGAAAGCCTTATCAAATTTCCTCCTAGATATGGCAAGCTTACAGATAATCATGTGCTGTTTCTTGGGTGAGGACATCACAGAATTACACCAAAATGCAGTAAGCTTAAGTCATTTGCAATTAAAACATGTGACTCTTGCTTCGGAGATGATACATCTTCTTTTAAGCATGAAGTATTTTACAGAAAGCTGGAATATAGAAAACTTAAGGTGCATTGAAATGTTCCAGTCAAAGAATAGAAAAGTGCCAAATCAGATTTCTTTATGGGAGAAACAAAGCAGAATCTCTGCTATCTGGATTGCTGGCATCTCAGTGCTGTGATTTAAAGGAACTGGGCAAGAACTGCGAGTAAAGAGCAGACAGTAAGGGGAACAAGCATCTGTTCCCAAGTGCCTAATCTCTGCTGGAACAGAGCCCAAGAAAGGGACATAGGTTCTTATTTTCAGCTCAGTGGCACATCATAAAAAGGTTTAGGATGGGGGGGGGGGGGATTAGGAATTGTGCAGCTCTCACAATATATGGTTATTTGCATGCCAACACAAAAAAGTTTAATATTTTAGTGATTCTGAGTGACAAAGAGCCTTAATACAGCACATCTGACCTATTCTTCCAGGGATCCTCAGGCTTATAAGTATAAAAGTTGTATCACTAAGCTGTTTTCTGCAGCCATATAATGGTAGCGTTAAAATCTGAAGACAAGACACCCCATTAACCTCTGCAAACCATTAAAATACAAAGGCCTAGCAAATGACAAAACAACTCCCCATTAGAAGAGACCTTAAAAATGCACACTGCAGAAATGTTCTTACTTATGCAGCTTAAACATGATTCTGGCTAAATTACCAGAAAAGGGATATGGAAAAGTGACATGCACAGTGCACACCGATGTAACGTAACCGCCTCACTATTACCTCAGGCAAGGTGGTGAACACCTTCCAGTCCCACAGATGTTACAGAAACATCATCCATGGCCACAGCCATGGCAAATCCAATAGAGTTGCCCACTATCAGTATGACTGAAAGGCCAGGCAGCCTACCCAGAGCATCAAAATGAAGACTGACTGACTTCTCCACCTGAAAAAAGACATACATAAAGACACTTCCAGGACAGGTAGATTTAGATAAACTACAGGACAGGTAGATACAGCTCATGCTGCAAGTTGAGGGTTCATCTCATTGAAGGCAGTACAAAACATCACCGTGACACTTGCTACACAAACTCCAGTAGTTCTGAGTTTGGAATTTGCTCATAAAAACATAATTTGAGCTTTAGGAAACTAAAGTGCCTCATTTTTTACTATGTTGTTGGCTTGGGCACTTAGCTAAGTACTTATCTCATGTTCAACAGAAAACTTCTATCATTGTTCTTTCAAGTCCTTCCACCAAAGCATGCAGATTTAGAGAAGCAAACTGATACTACTCTAATTCATATAATATGCTCCATCATATCTCACATGATAAAAATCAGTCCCTAGTTCCTTTCACCTGGATTGCAATAAAAGGAAAAAGACAGACAAGATGAGCTGACTCCGATTTCTGTGAGAGGTAAATTTGCTGAACAAATCTGGACCCACTATTTGTTAGCACAATAAAGCTTCAGGTTTCACCCTAACCTCAGAATCCTTTGTCATGACATGGTTCCTCCGTGAGGAACATGGACTTTGGAAAGATTCACACTGTAATGGGTTGTCTTAGCTCACACCACTGATCTCTGGAGCTACCAGACAGGTTTTGGGTGAGATACTCAGGATTCTGAAAAATGCCTCTGTTGAAAATCTTTTCAAATGGGAACATGCCATTCTGATCCAGAAGCTGAGACTGGTAAGAGAGGAAGAAAACGTATGAGTAGTGTCAAGGGAAAATGAAATAGAACAAGGTGTGATTCTGTATCTTCAGTTGCACACAACATGCACTCATACATGACTCAAATGTAAGTATTTCTAATCGAAAACCCCTATCATAACCTTCCATTGCATTTACATTACAGAATTAGACATTGCAGCAACAACAGGTGAATACAACAAATTCACCTGAAATTCTATCACAACAGTCGTCAAGCTAATATACCTTAGGCAAGATTGCAAGCCAATAGATAGAACTGGTGCATGGCATCCTATGGCTTGACAACATGCAGTAATCAGCCTAACAACCTAATTAATATTCATAATACATGCATATGAAAAGATTTACCAGTGCAACTATCTTAGAAGTTACCCAGAGATTACTTCAGCCATGACTGAAAGGTTATAGGGCAAAATGTAAGGTTATAGGGCAAAATGTAACAGCTGCATTACACGATTGCTTTGGCTGTGCAATACGTTCCAACTGAAACTGCAGCAATAATTTAAGCAGCTATCTAATTGTAACTGAAGGATACAGGGGTTAACAACCTTGAAAACAATCTTTACTGACCACAAATGGTTTCTTTCCAAAAGACACCTCTGTATCACAGCGTTCCACCACACCTTCCTCAAAGTGTGAATCCCAAACCCTGAATTTTGAATACCATTTCCTAAAACACAGTTACAGTCAGTGGATGTTTCTAATCCCAAGTCTTTATTGAAGCTAACGGACCCTGACTCACAAGATGTGATAAAAACCAAAGCACAGTGAGAAAAACTGTGTGAGCCTTATGAGTTAATCATATGCACCTATTTGAAGTGTGAGGCTGATACAGGGCTGTTTGTTCTTAACTCCTGGAAATACAGACATTAAGGGATAATTGTACTGTTAACTTATTATAAGTTTTCCATTAAAAGTCTGTATATTACTACCAGACTCTGAAATGTTGAAACAGGAAGGAATTGTATAACGCTGTGACTTTTAAACTCCATATAACTAATAAGCCACCCTTAAGGAATAATAGATGTGTGAAAGACAAACTGGTCACATCTGGAAGGACCAAGAAAGGCATAATTTAATCTTCCAATTTACCAAGCCTCAGAATTCCTTGCTCAAATTGCTGGAGATTGATAATGAGCTGTAGATGTCATCATGACCATGGCCATGCAAGCCTATTATAAACGAAGCCAGAGGTAGCTTACATTTTTCAACAATGCTATTCATTTCACCCAAGAAGTCAGAAGTGGATCAATTCCAATGGTAAATAATAATGTGACACATGAAACTTGCCTGACGTAACCAATGAGTAAACCAGTCCACATAAAGCCATTTGTGTTAGGAAAACAAAAAAGGACTGGAATAGCAGAAAGCTGCTTTATAAGGTATAAAGCTAACCAATTCTGCAAGCAGTGAGATGTATTTCTAAGTGCTTTCCTGATCCAGACAGAGCTTGTCTAATGGCAGTAGTTTATGCCACAGCACAGTGGCAAAACAAAACCCTGCATACAAAAATGTGTAGATGATGCCCTCAGTTCCATGGGTTAGTGGTGGCCTTGGAAGTGCTGGCGGATGAGCTTAAGGGTCTTTTCCAACCTGGTTGATTCTGTGATTCTATACTGAGCAATGTCTCCAAGTGTCTTACTGCAACATGTTACAAGACTTCATGTGTGGAATAGTTTTCAGTCTGGGAGATGTGAAGCAGTGACTGTTGAACTTCAGATCTGGAAGCTTCCTGCACAAGGAGGCCTTGAAAATTAAGAAATAGCAACTGCATTTTAGTAAATGAAATAACTATCTCCATGCTCTTCCTTGCTTGGCTAGAAAACAGAGATAAAATGGAGCAGCTCATCTGCTTCTCAATAAGATGGTGAGAATTCTTTTCATGATAAGAAAGCATTTTGCATTTGAAAAATCATTTTCTGACAGCAACAACAAAAAACAACTTACCAGAATCCTACTTCCATCTACTTCACCAACTACAGCTCCCCTCACTTTCCATTATTCCTTCCCCCTAAGGAAGTCCCTACTTTTCTGTTCTGAGGACTTCTAACTTCCTTTGCTTGACCACCTAGAAATGCTCCATGGGGCTAAGATACACGAAGTAAAATCAAATAAACTTAAGAGAAACTAGCACCTTCATATATCATTACAATCAGCTGGAAATTTCAAAACGATACTGAGACATTCCTTGAAGTTTTGGAATAAACAGTATGGCTTCATTAAAAATTAAGGCACTATAGTCAGAAATGTTAATGCCTTTAGTGTTAGACTTGACTTTGCTCAGCCAGTATCATAGAATCATAGAACTGTTTGCATTGGAAAGAAGCTTAAGATCATCAAGTTCCAACCCCTACCATGGGCAGGGACACCTCACACCAGACCACGTCACCCAAGGCTCTGTCCAGCCTGGCCTTGAACACTGCCAGGGATGGGGCAGCCACAGCTTCTCTGGGCACCCTGTGCCAGCGCCTCAGCACCCTCACAGGGAAGAGCTTCTGCCTTAGATCTAACCTGAACTTCCCCTGTTTCAGTTTGAACCCATCACCCCTTGTCCTATCACTGCAGTCCCTGATGAAGAGTCCCTCTCCAGCATCCTTGTAGCCCCCTTCAGACACTGGAAGCTGCTCTGAGGTCTCCACGCAGCTTCTCTTCTCCAGGCTGAACAGCCCCAATGTTCTCAGCCTGTCTCCATAGGGGAGGTGCTGCAGCCCCTGAGCATCCTCGTGGCCTCCTCAGGACTTGCTCCAACAGCTCTGTGTCCTTCTTATGCTGAGGAGACCAGCACTGCACTCAGTGCTGCAAGTGGGGTATCACAAGAGCAGAGCAGAGGGGCAGGATCACCTCCTTTGACCTGCTGCTCATGCTGCTTTTGATGTAGCCCAGTATATGGGAAATCAAAAAGTGTGACAAAAAACACTGGATATGTACTTTGAGAAAGACCTGAATCTATGCTTATATATGGACAACAGACCCTTACACAAAGGAGACTGCAATTTGTTTCTTATTTCATGAGGTGAATTTAATTTCACAGCTGTAATAAAAAAACTCCAATTAATCTTCTAATAAAATTCCTGTATTTGATTCTATGCAGAACTTTTCTATACAGACCTTTATAACCCCCATTTTCAAGAAGGGGAAAATGGATGACCCGGGGAATTACAGACCAGTCAGTCTCACCTCTGTGCCTGGCAAAATCTTGGAGCAGATTCTCCTGGAAGGCATGCTAAGGCACATGAAAAACAACAAGGTGCTTGGTGACAGCCAGCATGGCTTCACCAAGGGGAAATCCTGCCTGACCAATTTGGTGGCCTTCTATGATGGGGCTACAGAACTGATGGACAGCGGTAGAGCAGTTGATGTCATCTACCTGGACTTGTGTAAAGCGTTCGACACTGTCCCACACGACATCCTTGTCTCTAAATTGGAGAGACATCAATTTGATGAGTGGACCACTCGGTGGATAAAGAACTGGCTGTATGGCCTCACACAAAGAGTTGTGGTCAATGGCTCAATGTCCGGCTGGAGACCAGTTACGAGTGGTGTCCCTCAGGGATCAGTGTTGGGACCGGTCTTGTTTAACATCTTTGTTGGTGACATGGACAGTGGGACTGAGTGTGCCCTCAGCAAGTTTGCTGATGACACCAAGCTGTGTGGTTCGGTTGATCCGCTGGAGGGAAGGAATGCCATCCAGAGGGACCTTGACACGCTTGTGAGGTGGGCTGATGCCAACCTCATGAAGTTTAACCATGCCAAGTGCAAGGTCCTACACCTGGGTCGGAGCAATCCCAGGCACAGCTACAGGCTGGGCAGAGAAGAGATTCAGAGCAGCCCAAGGAGAAGGACTTGGGGGTGCTGGTCGATGAGAAAATGAACATGAGCCAGCTTCAGTGTGCGCTTGCAGCCCAGAAAGCAACCGTATCCTGGGCTGCATCAAAAGGAGCGTGACCAGCAGGTCGAAGGAGGTGATCCTGCCCCTTTACTCTGCTCTCGTGAGACCTCACTTGGAGCATTGTGTGCAGTTCTGGTGTCCTCAACATAAAAAGGACATGGATCTGTTGGAACAAGTCCAGAGGAGGCCACGAGAATGATCAGGGGACTGGAGCACCTCCTGTATGAAGATTGGCTGAGAAAGTTGTGACTGTTCAGCCTGGCGAAGAGAAGGCTGCGTGGAGACCTCAGAGCAGCCTTCCAGTATCTGAAGGGGGCCTATAGGGATGCTGGGGAGGGACTCTTCATTAGGGACTGTAGTGGTAGGACAAGGGGTAATGGGTTAAAACTTAAACAGGGGAAGTTTAGATTGGATATAAGGAGGAAATTCTTTCCTGTTAGGGTGGTGAGGCACTGGAATGGGTTGCCCAGGGAGGTTGTGAATGCTCCATCCCTGGCAGTGTTCAAGGCCAGGTTGGACGAGGCCTTGGGTGACATGGTTTAGTGTGAGGTGTCCCTGCCCATGGCAGGGGGTTTGGAACTTGATGATCTTAAGGTCCTTTCCAACCCTAACTATTCTATGATTCTATGCACTTCTGAGAACAACCCTGGGCTTCAGCTTCTTTCAGAAAAATCCAAACTCTCAGAGGCTCAAACCAGAAATTAGGGAGAAAAAACTAACTTGTCTGAGAAGACACAGTTCTCCTCAGATTAACACAGAAACTGGGTTCCTAGCATTATCTGGCCTCATCACTGGCTTTTTTAATCTTCTATACATGATGCAATACTTAGCATTGTAAGGGATTAAATCCTTAAAGCCTGATGTAGCAGAGCATTTAAGCAAGTAAGCCCAATGAAGTAAGCAACTAAAGATGAAATGTGACTTCCATGAAGAAAATCACACTGTGAGAAGTTTAGCACAGGTTTTTACAGATAACTTTCAAACATATAGGATCATAGGAAGAGAAGGAGTAACCCAAATAAGGCAGAAACATTGCAAAATTAAAGAAAAAAAGGTTAAATTTAGGTAAAGTAGGTTATAAAAACCTATTTTGTACATCCACCTATGAAAAACATAAAACATTTCTGTAAAGAGCAGTAGCAACTTTAAATGCTATTAACAGAGCAAGGCCTAGTTTGAAATAATAACCACAGTGAATCTTACATGGCAAAGTCTGGCTGAAGCCAGAGGAACCGGGGAAGATGGGACCTGATCAATTCATAGATGCATAATTCTTCCATAGACAACTTAATGTTGAACACAGGAAATAACTCACCAGTACTAAAGTATGATAAAACAGATGTTTGTACTGTAGACATCAACATTCATCTGGAATCTGTTTGGTTTAGAACACATGGTGTAAGGATGATGAGCAGTGAGAGGAAACACCGTGAACAAGTTTACAAAATCTAACATGTATCTCATTCCAAACCCAGACTTTCTGCTTCATGCAACAAAGTGAACTTCACCAAGTTCAGTGCCAAAAAACAACCAAAAGCATTCACAATCCTGCCTCTGAATAATTACATTCTTGCTGTCTTGCCACAAAACCATGCAATTTCATTAACTCCGTATGACTTCAACATCGGGAATACGTACTCTGCGTGTCTGTATACATTAGCACACATTTTCTACACATCAGGAATAACAGCAACATCTAGAAAGATTTGCTAGTATGGATGAGCCTTGTTCACATACAGAGTACACAACAAAACATAAAGCTAGAGGCTTCTTTTTGTGGGGGTGGATTTTACTAAGAGCTTCTAGCAAAGCATAACTCCCCCCTGTGCTTTCATTTCAGATCACAGGTTTGAAAAACACAAAACATGTTCTCTGGTATACTCTGTCTAGCACGGAATTGCTCTGTAAGCAAAGTTCACTAAGGTAAAGATTATTTACTGATCAAGCATTTGGTAATACATTAAGCAAATCAAATACCTTCTATACAGTGTACTTTCCAAGGACTGTAGAATGCATATTCTTCAGAGATTAAGAATTACCTACCCCAGTGAGTCACACAAAATGCCAATACTTGGCTTCTTTCCAAAGAGCCTTACTAAAGAAAATAGAAGATTTATAGTAAATGACTGTTGGCTTTGCAATGTGTACAATACTGCAATCCTAATAATCCATCAGTGGTAAAAAGGTGACAATATGGGGCCACATCCACTACAAGGAAATCTAAGTACATTATCTGTGTCAGGTAGGTTTGAATAACTTCACCTTGTTTCTTCTTCTGCATGCTAGATGCCTTGATTAGAAAGCCAGACAGCAAATATTAACCTGGAGAAAGCAACGTCATTTACAACCAGTAAGAAAAACAGAAATGTAAAATCCATTGCAATAGCAGTAACTTATGAGATAAATGGTGCTTTTATATGTAAAATAAATTACCTGTTACCAAACTGTATGATGGGTGCTCATCTAGAACACCAGTGTGGTAAAGAATGTATAGGAATACAGTGGTTTGTATACCAAGGTATGCCAATACATATGTACATTGACATTTATACCCAGCCCATCTTAAATACAAATAATGTGTCTGCCATACAGAACAGACTGCCTGATCCTATTCTAACCACAGCACTCCCACGGATATCCCTGTCATATGGAGAGTCACATAATAATCCAATGTATGTTAAAACCATGCCAGACACATTTTATGCATTAAAAACCCCAGTAAATTGTTATGCAAAATATAGTGAGTTTGACAATTCTTTGTGGAAAACTTGGCAGAAAAGGTTACAGATTAGCACAGGCACATGTGATGTGTTACTGGATGATTATCCTGAACAGTTCTGTATGTATTTTGAAATGTACTTGATCAGGGGCTGCAGCACCTCCCCTATGGAGACAGGCTGAGAACACTTGGGCTGTTCAGCCTGGAGAAGAGAAGCTGCGTGGAGACCTCAGAGCAGCTTCCAGTGTCTGAAGGGGGCTACAAGGATGCTGGAGAGGGACTCTTCATCAGGGACTGCAGCCATAGTACAAGGGGTGATGGGTTCAAACTGAAACAGGGCAAGTTCAGGTTAGATCTAAGGCAGAAGCTCTTCCCTGTGAGGGTGCTGAGGTGCTGGCACAGGGTGCCCAGAGAAGCTGTGGCTGCCCCATCCCTGGCAGTGCTCAAGGCCAGGCGGGACAGGGCTTGAAGCAACCTGCTCTAGTGTGAGGTGTCCCTGCCCATGGCAGGGGGTTGGAACTGGACGATCTTAAGGTCCTTTCCAACCCAAACCAGCCTGGGATTCTATGATTCTATGATTAATTAAGTAACTATACTTTAGAATCATGAATAACATATGGAATTGCATTAGGAAAAGTACTTAAATTCTGAACTGGTAACATCAAACTGAATAGATTTGCCTGATTTCATGGGAAAAATTCACATTAGCCAGTAAAACAGATGGCCATTCCAACCGAAAATGGAAATACAGAACTGTATCTAGGCCTTCCGTGACCATTCCTGTTGACCTAGAAGGAAGAGTTATCTATGCAGGATTAATACTTCAGCACAATGTCTGCTCAGCATTTAGAGCAGTGAAAGAACAGGCAGTGCACATCCATTGCAGGGAACAAACAAGAATCTAGAAATCCTATTTTTCTGGGGTACGGTTATATTCTCCTTATGCCAAAAGGGCCTGTCAGTGAATACAGCCAAAATGTAAACCAAGATTCATGAAGGTGGAAGTGGATACAGATGTGCAGGTATGAAGGGAAGAGGAAGACAACTTTCACATGGGAAACTAATCCCACAAGCTCCCAGAAGAGCTTCTTGTAAAGCAGAGATGCTGTCTGCAATTGTTTTGGTGGCTGTTCATACTGGTCTTACACTGGCTATTCAATAAACACATTTTGCCTCAGCCAAATGATTTTTGAGGATGTAATATTTCACATAAAACCTTTTTTGAGCCACTGACTAGAAAATCTCAGGTCACAGAATCATAGAATCATGGAATAGTTAGGGTTGGAAACGACCGTAAGATCATCCAGTTCCAACCCCGCTGCCCACACCTCACACTAAACCACATCACCCAAGGCTCTGTCAAACCTGGCCTTGAGTACCACCAGAGATGGAGCATTCACAACTTCCCTGGGCAACCCATTCCAGTGCCTCACCACCCTTACAGTAAAGAACTTCTTCCTTATATCCAATCTAAACTTCCCCTGTTTAAGTTTTAACCCGTTACCCCTTGTCCTATCACTACAGTCCCTAATGAAGAGTCCCTCCCCAGCATCCCTATAGGCCCCTTCAGATACTGGAAGGCTGCTCTGAGGTCTCCACGCAGCCTTCTCTTCTCCAGGCTGAACAGCCCCAACTTTCTCAGCCTGTCTTCATACAGGAGGTGCTCCAGTCCCCTGATCATTCTCATGGCCCTCCTCTGGACTTGTTCCAACAGTTCCATGTCCTTGTTCCATGTCATGAAGTATTCTAGACTTTTTTTGCTACTAGAAATAGAAACGTTCTAATTCTTACCTGTTGAGAATGAGTGGATTTATGGATTTAACTAAATGCTTTATGAATATCAATCAAACACTAAACATTAATTCAATATGGTCCATTTCGGTTTGATATTCTATACTGCTTGCTACGTCACTTCTCTACCACAAAACATCTACAGAGCCATCCATAGTTTATCTACCCACGACTAAATCTGGGTATGTGCAACACTAATTCTCTCCTACAATATTTGCTTGCAGAAAGGCCAGAATTACCCAAGATGTATGCATGATAAGGTCCTGCTTCAAGTTACTTTAAAACCTCTCGGATACATCATTGCTTAGAATCTCCAAAGTGTGAAGTGCAACCAACAAACTATTTTTTTCATGTAAGAGGTATTCACACTGGCTTTTTCCCATAAGAACTTCTGTGCTCCTTTAGTTTGAGTGGCTTTTATCTCACACCAACAGAAACAATAAAATCAAAGAGAAAGAGAAGTGTCTCCAAGAGTTGTCCTCATAAAGGAAAAAATTATGTTAACTCACGGTAATTAAAAATGCAGTCATAACATTGGCTGCAGTGTAACTTAGACATGCCTGTTCTAGCTTTAATTTGCTGGGATACTTGCAGCTATCTAGGTGGGGCAGCATGGAGCTCAGCAGTGGCTAGCAAAATGGGCTACTTTGGGCAGCCAGAAGCTCAATGGAATTGAAAGCTTTGCAACAGCAACACACTTTGAATCCTCACACAAGATTAGCAAATCAAATGTATAAGTGTGCTTCACTGTAGTCTTTAATTCAGAGGATGGGCTTGGATGATCAGTGTCCTCACTTCCCTAGGTTTTGCCTTTATGTTTATAGGAATTAATACTTTCATTCTTCAGAGGGCCCATACATGGATGAAACTGGTAAGTCAGATCAGCTGTCACTTTTTGATCTAAGAGCCACTCCTGCAGGCTTTGAAATTTTGTATTAGATGTGGTTTTGCTGTAATCTCAGCTCAAGTTGCAAGTGACTTTAAATCATATCTATACATTAAAAAACCCAAACGTAGCTTGATAAGGCACTGGAAAATTAAAGCACACATAAAGGTCAATTTACACACCAGCTGCTCACACCACCACTTGGTAGTGTGGGTATTTACTTCCAGGTAGTGTTCAAGGCCAGGCTGGACAGAGCCTTGAGTGACATGGTCTAGTGTGGGGCATCTCTGCCAATAGCAGGCGGTTGGAACTGGATGGTCTTAAGGTCCTTTCCAACCCAAACCGTCCTGTGATTCTATATGCTACTGGTGTTTCAAAGATGTCCACAATTATTTCCATGTCTCCAGAACAAACAATCCAGTAATAATTCAGAGAGTAGCAAAATCCACTGCAAGAAAAGAATCCAGGAAATACGCACCTGAATTTACTCCAGCACACAAAAATGAGTGGATTTCTTGTACAGAATCACTTTGCTTTGTGGTCCCTGCTAAAGCTAACTTGAGGACATGAAGAAAGAAATCAGAACAAAAAAGCCCATTGTCTGAAGACAAGTTCACAGTGGCAGTCCTTACATGTGGTTTCTCTCCATACCTGCAGATTGTCCACATCAATTCAGATTCAATGCTGTTCCTACGCCAGCAATGGTTCAAGGCTATAAGGGAGGTGGCCTGCACCTTCCTCGGTGAGGGTCAGGTTCACGTACAACCATCAGTACAATATAGGTCAGTTCTCCAGATTTCCCAACCTGTGATCCTGATTCAGTCCTTATAAATTATTACAAAGATCTGCTACCTGTACACAAAAGCATTCTGACTGCTCCCTTCCCTCGAATTACTTCTGTGCTCAGACTGTGTACAGGGGCCAGGGATGCAGAGGGAGGATGCTGTAGTGGCTATGAGGAGAAGAGACAGAGAACTGGCATACAGGGCGGAAGACAAGACCTTTTTGCTCTCTTGTCCCCTCGTATCTGCACCATGGGACCAAAAGATGTCTCCTAAATGTAGAATCAGTACAAAATCATGCTAACATCTTACAAAAAAATACATATTTTTTTTCCTCTGTTACAGTTATTGCCTATTTCTGCTTTCTCAGGTGGGAAATGAGCCTGTAATCAAGAAAAACACTAATACCTAAGACGATCAAAGAAGTTCCATCAGCAAATCTTCCTTCTAAAATCTTAGTCTGTGAGTACAGATGTCACTACGATATTCCAAGATGCACTTTGTTACCTAATTGCCTCTTCTAAAGAAATAAAGCAACATTACTGCACAGAACAAAACCACAGTCTACAGCCTGCTTCTATAGATTTCTTTTCCTAACCTTGAAGACAACAGCAACGTTAGAAGGACTGCTACTACAGAATAAATTAGCCCCCCCCCCCAATACATCTATGTTTAAAATACAATGTAGTGGTTCCTTATACTGACATTTATGTGTATACAGTTCTCAAATACAGCAATAATTCCCATTAAGTAATAATGGGACAGAAATAATCCCGCTAACTTTAAGGGATGTGCTATGTAGGAGGCAAAGCCAGCTACTAATCTTTTCCTATCCTGTTTTTGGAGTAAATACACCTCTTCCATTCTTGGTTGAGGTACCTACTGGGCACTAAAGCCAGATTTTTCTTGCCACTGAGTGGAATGAGCACTTTTTTGTGGTTTTGACCAGAGTAGGTACTGCTCTGGCCTGTTTTCCATTCCACCATGTGAAATTACTGATGGATACACACGGTGAAAAGGAAGAAAAAGCAGAATGCACCTCATAAAGCAGGCAATTATATAAAAGGAAAACTAATACTTTGCCTGTGTTTATAATCCTTCTTTATATGACTTTCAAAACATACTTTGTCAATCCTGATAATCCCAGTGTATTTGGAAGACATGCACATTACCAAGTCGACACCAGTCCTGAAAGTGACAGTGCTTTGCAATGATATAAATGGGTCATCTGAACACTTACTACAAGTTTAGCTCCTCAATAAGAAACGATCTAGAAAGCATTTGTTAGAAAGTCTCTATGGATAGGCAGATATACATATATTTTTAGTACACATGGAACAAACAGGGTAACACCAAGGCTTCAGTTTTAGAGGGTAGGACCCTTTACAGAGGGTAAGACAAACAGCTGAAGCTGCAAACCTTCCCTCTCCCCTATGCCTATGCAGCTCAGCTAAGAAAATGAAAGCTAAATGATAGCAATTAAGTCAATACTTCTTTATGTCAAAAACTTAGATAAAACCTCAAAAGTCTTTGCTCTTGTAGAAAGGGACAAAAAAGGCCACTGGTACTAGTTATAAGTGCATTAGTTTGGAGTTATTCACAGTTAATGAGGTCTTCCATAGCAGACCAGTAGACTTGACCTTACCTAGCACCAGGACTGCAGACTAGCCATCCTGGGGCACTGAAACATCAGCAACTCTTTTAGCAGCCATCAATATCATCTGATGTAGCTAAAGACTCTTTCATTCTGTGTTGCTGAGAAAACACTATGAGTAAACTAAAGGATGCTAAGTTCTCTACACTCTACTTTGTAAGACACAAGCTCACATACGTTAGGTGACTGCACAAGTGAGACACAGAGCTGACCACAGTCCTTGGAGGTGATGGAAGAGGTGACCCATATCTAAAATAATTAGTAAAGCAGGACCATCTATAGAAAGGAATAGGTATAACCCAGACCAGGCCATGGCAAAGAGGACTACTGCTACTGATTTCAGGGACGTGTCTCTGGCTCTATGGCATATTTATTCTCTGCTATGGAAATAAATTTCTTGGACATAATCTGGACCAGCAGTCTAGATCAGCAGATCATAAACTGGGAATCATGAAGGATGTGATCTCATTGGCACAGAGCATGGAGTAATGCCACCATCTTGACATCTTCCTTTCCCTGGAGATATGATCCAAGGGTGCAAGCAGCTCCCAGCAGCACCCTTGTCCTGTAGCAGGAGAGGTACCTGTAAATGGCAAGTCTCCAGAGCACAATCTAGACTAATCTCCAGCCTTTTTTCTTACCCTGTTGTGTTTCCCCTACTTCAAGAAAATATATATCCAGATGAAAGGAAGGATAGAGAACGGCAGAGAAAACATGTGAGAACTCCTCCTGGATCCAAGTCGTGCAGTTTTTCCAGCAGATCTGGAATTTAGCTGGGGGCATAAGCAGCTTATTGGCACAGGTGAGGCTATATCAAGAGTAAAAATAGGATGGTGTTGCCAGTCTGATGTTGCTTCTAATATCACTAGAGACTGAAACACCAGTGCGGGCACCTGCCTCAAAGAAAAATGACATTAGAGGTTTTCAGCTTACACATCAATCTATACTGGCATTGAAATCAAAGGAGGGAAAGAAATACCCAGGTAAGAACTACTAACCACACAAAACCTCTCAGCAATGGGAAGAATAGTTTAACACCTAACAAGAGAGACAACAAAAGTAAGAGAACAATTTTCCTCCACATAACAAATGCTGTCACATAAATCTCTAGCAGGGGTTGTCATTGTGCCTGGCTGTAATGACAGACAACAGGACCAGTCTTATTTGTAAAAAACACCAAGCCCTGGCTCTTTCTGTTATTCCCCATTGTAAAGGTCACATGCTGTTACCCAAGATATCCCAGTGTATTTTCCTGTCTTGATGCTTTTTAGTGATCCTTTGCCTCCTGCTCTGGGAATCTTACAAAAATGCCTTGAAGACAGAACAAACCTTTTCCTGTCTCAAGACAGGATGTGTACTTCAAACTTACAGAGAAGAGTTAAATAGCATTAAAGCAGCAATCCTGAGAGAAACAGGCTTGCACAGCTTTAAGAGGTCCTGAGGAGTCCTATTGCTGTCTTCCATGACCTAATGGAAGGGTGTAGAGAAGATAGTCAAGCTCTCCTCAGAAACGCACAGTGAAAGACCTGCGTTTGATGAGGCAACGGACACAAGTTGCAACAAGGATAATTTCGATCAGTTATTATTCACCACAAAGGCAGCAAAACCTGGGAACAAGGTTACAAGTTACATAAAAGAAAGGTCAGAGAGCTCTGAAAGAGAAGATGCTACCCCAATGCTACTCATTCTTTCATCTCTGATGTCTCACATACACATGTACCAAGCATGGAAAACACATTGCTACCAGCAGACCAGGGCTTAGGTCTTTCCAAACACTTCTGCTACTATCACAGTCCAACATCTTTGTAACAAAGCTGAATTACATTACAGAATATCTTAACTGAAAATTTTCAACTTCTCCCAATGTTTTATGACATTTATGTACATGACATTTTGCTCCTAAAATTAGAAATAGCACTGTAGCACGAGTACTTCCCACAAGTTTCACAGCTAAGAAAGGAACAGCGCTGGTCACTGCTTTACTTCTCTGCAGTTCACCATTTCTAGCAAGTTTTGAAGTATTCTTTAAATGAGCAGTGTTGCTTTACTCCAGTGCTGTAGGGCATTTCTTGATAACTGGGAGGAAGTAGGAGAAATGAGTGTTACTTTCAGCAAAAGCTGAGTCACAGTTACATTCCACTATGTGACACTGTGCCCGTTGTGCCCTTCTGCTTAAAGGCTGCAGCAACCTTCAGCTGTCCACAAGTTGGAAGTCATGTTCCAAAACCAAACAATGAAATCAGCAACTTTTGTAATGTGTCACATGGATCTGTGAGCATGATTTTGGGAAAGGTCCAAGTTTAGAAAACGTTGTTTCTACTATTCCAGTTATGTGGCAAGAACTTTTTGTTTATATGGTTTATTTGTAATCCTGTGTAGGATTGGGGGTTTCAGCCTGAAAATGAGATATTATTGGAAACTGATAGTGACAATGGCCACTAATGGTCCTTCATTACATGTGGATGCATAATTAGGAACTGCAGAGAATTAATCAACACACATTTATTATGTCATATGGTGATGAACTAATCAAAGGCAATGGAGAGACTTGTGCTGTTTTCAATAGCATTTGGAGCAAACAAGCCATGATGCAGAAACAACCCAACCCCAAACCAGTTGATATTGAACCCTTGGGTACACGCTAAATAAGGATGACTGAAGCTCCCAAAGTGACATATTGTCTGTGAATAGTCAGATTCCCAGACTTCTGAGCACTCACAAATGATGTTAACTGCCAGTAAACCTGCCAGCACTTTCAGCTCCATGTTGGAGTTTGTATACCCAGGCTTCACAATGATAGAAACTTTTGTGGTTGTTGGAGATCTGTTAGTGCATCTGCTAATACCTATGGCTTATTCACACAACAAAAGGACGTTATTTAAGATGCTCTTTCCTGTCTCCAAGGGGTTAATGTCACCAAGCAGAGTACAAAAATGTATGAGGACTCCTGAACAAAAAGCAGCCTCAGCCATTTGATAAATGAACATATCCTTTGTGCAGCTGAACTATACTAACAAAGCCATGCAGGCATGTAAATGACTAACTGCATTTTTGCACTACTTCTTATGTATCAATAGTTCAGTGTATAAGGTCAAGTTATTATAACATTTTTCTGGCCAGTTTATAATCTTATCTAATTTATCTTACTGGAGTAGTGTATGCATACTGTACAACATCTTCTTTGCCTCTATCCTCTTCTAAACCTGAACCTTCCGGTTTCAAAAATGCTAAATATAAGTTTATAATATGCAATCATATGAGCTTATATATTGTTTCAGCCATAACTCCACCATTAACTCAATCACAACAGTACTGTGCCACATCAAAAAACCAAACTAGACACTATGCTGTGCCATATGGCTATCATGGGCTTATTCAGGATTTAGGTATTCTCTGCGTATGTACAACTAGATGGTATAGGCATCCAGAATGTATTTCAGAAAAGGACCCATCTGATCTCTGTAAAGTTGGTTCCAATTTTCACCCATCTGTACACAGTGAGACATTACATACAATTTGCACCCTGTTGTATCAGAAGATGAACTAACACTCAACATCCCAAAATGGAAGTTCTCAAAAAGCAGAAACAAGCAGGAAGGACACACTGCCATATCTGAACATTAGACAATACTCCATTAACACAATCATCAGTGTAACATGCAAAACCTCAGGTCATCTTCAGACTTCTTCATAAACCATTAAGCTTCGGAGAAAAAGTATCTTGAGATACCCAAAAAAGGACACAAGTGGCTTTCAAGCATGTTCTTTGCATATTGTATCTTACAATGAAAACAAAAGGAGACTGTGAAGAAAGGGAAGAAAATATTTCTTCCTCTGTACACTGCTCTTGTTTAATTTGCTGCATTTGCTGTTACAAACTTCTAATCCAATTTTGTCAGAAATAAATGCTTTTTTATGGATCTACATATTTAGCAAAACCAGGCAAAGACTACGAGAGTTATCTTCCTAATCATATTAACAGTGATTGAAATATAAACTGATTGAAACAAGAGTTAACACTGCAACACATTAAAGGGACAGTCTATAGCAGTTTATTGTCCAAGATGTAGGTCTTACTTTTCATGAGTGTCATAACAATAAGATGATTGTTATAAATACTAGAGCACCATAATAAAACAGAAACTTTCAAGCTCATCTTTGTGAAACATTGGGGTGTTGAGGGAAGTAAAAAGAACTCCAAATAACATCCCTCACTCCTGGTACTAGAAATAACACAAATCAGCACCTATGGCACTAACACACTCCAATACTACAGTCTAGGTGTACTTAACCTACTCCTGTACAGAAGGGATTAGCTTCAAAACAACATGGTCCCACCTCTTCCTTGGCTTTGCAAAGCACCTTCCAGAAAGAAGAGACTGTAAGAGTAAGGACATCATTTATCTACACTGTTACTCTTGGAGAGAATGAACAACACAGTGGAAGTTTTGTAACAATTGGGTATCCTTGAATCAATGCAACTATGTGTGGTAAATGTAGTTTTCCCCTATACAGATGGTCATTCATAGCTTTTCATTGCAGCACTTAATATTGTACCAGATTGCTATTTGGAACTGGACAAGAATCTGCACCGTAACACTTGGAATCCTGAACCTCAGAATACACATTTTCTCAATGTGAAGTCAGGAACAGTGATTAAAAAAATGTGTCACCTTGTTTTACAGTTCAAATGTACTCTAAAAAAGTGTTTCCAAGAAACATCTGGCTTGTATTCACACCAATTTGGTCTAAATACGTATGTCAACAGATAATCCTCACATTCTGAGTGGAAACAGACCTCTTCAGCAAATTCAGCCTTAACTTAATTCCTTCTGAAAGAAGGAATAATTTTTACGTTATTTGGTGCGGAGTATTATTCACTAGAGAATCACTTTCAATAAGCTTATGAATCTTACCTTTAGTAATCCATTCTTGCCTTATCCTATTATCACTGATCTCACTGACACAGGAATGTACTCTAAAGGATCATTAAATAAACAAGCATCTGCATTTTTAGATTGGAAATTGTATTTTTCAAAGAACTGACAACAAGAACAAAAATACATCACCATCACCTTTGTTACAGACGCACTCTGATTTTGAGCAGCTGAAGACTCTTTTCAGTGCTGAGTAACTTGGCATTTAAGCAGAACAGCAATCCCCAAACAACAAAACTCCACAGCAGTTCTGAAGCAGCAAAAGAATAAAACCTGGATTTCTTTCTCCACATACTCAAGTCCTTACAACGACCGCACTAAACATGGGATAACAGCCCAGGAGGCAGGCAGGACACTGCACTGCAATCACTTAGTAAAACCAATCCAAATTCCAGAAGTTAAATCAAAACCAAATTGAAGTACTGTGTTTAGTACAGCACACAAATTAAAAATCATTCCTTTTCCAGATTACTTTCAGGACATAAGCTACCGTAACAAATTAGTGCAGTTATTTATCTAAAATGTGAGCAAACAAGGAGAGATTACGTGAAAATTAAATGAAAATAAGTTTTCAGGAGAGTCTGGAGTAACATTCAAGCAATATGCAACTCAATCCTTAAAAACCCCATTTCAGTATTTATAACAAACCAAATTTAAAGGCTTAAAGAAATTCAGCTTCTCATTAGGCATCACTGAAATGCATTGCCAAAAGCAAATCAGTGATTTTACTGGGAGAAAGGAGGAATAAGCTTTTGTGGGAAGCCTTTCTGTTCCAGAAAGTATGCAAACTTAGAAAGCCTTGGAAGACCCTGCTTGCAACAACATAGATCTAAGTTCAAATACAACTCAATGACCAGAAATACAATTTACAACAGAATACAAAGAAAAATCAGTGTATTTAAATGATCAGTACATTAAAATCATTTTTTCAATAGACTGAAAAAAGGGAATCAAACAAGTTTTAAACCAATCTTCATTTTTAACACTGCTCAGGTGGTGTGTTTTAGCAACCAAAGCTGTGTGTTTTGGTCACACATCAATCCATATGAAGACAGGAAATCAAGAATGAGCAAGCTCTCCCATCCAGGAACTTACACGCCAAGTCCTGCTTCACTTCAGTTACTGAGACCTGACTGAGCTCAACAGGCACAGGATCACACTCCACTTGGAACACAGCTTTATCTTATTTGCATTACTTTTAAACGTAGGACAGAAAGCACATACCACCTCCGAATCAATCAATGAAAATGTATTTGGAGATTTAAACATGCAGAAAAGTCCAAGAAATGAAAGATTAAATTCTCACAAAGTACCACTTCTCTCCTCCAGTGTAAGTTGTATGGTGCATTTCTGCTGATGATGTTTGCAGCAGCTTGCCTTGACACGTGTTCATGCATGGTTTCTGCTGTGCATTCAACTGAGTGAGTCGGAGATTAAGGATCTCCTCTGAGCATCATGCTCTCTTAAGATACATATTTCACAGTACACAGTGCCCTGTTGTTTATGGAAGTTACAAAATCGTACTCATACTGAGTGCATTTCAACTTCTCACATTAAGACATTCCAAAGCAAAAGACAAGGTTCCAAAGAACGTACAAACCTAAACACTTACAAAAACAGGAGCCCTTGGGAAAAACAGTGGTTTTTAACTTGTTTTAAACTTCTTTACACAACTGTTCTGGCTCTGCGAGATACAGTTCCCATTGCGATTTACAGTATACTACAGCTGCTTCTTTGGGAACTTCATTAATAAAATTGTCCAGTTTTTAAATAACACTTGAAACCCAGAATTCCAAACCACTGGCAGTCCTAGATAAAGGCCAACACCATGCCAGAGCAAACAAAGATCCAGTGGATATGCAGGAAGTGACAGGAAGTTTCAGAAGAAACAAACAACAGAAGTCTTAAAGAGCCTGAGCTGCATCAAGAAGATTTGTGTGAAATAATTTGACTTCCCAGTCTTGGAAACTTTGATTTGGGGTGGGGAGGGAGGCAAGGGCAGGGAGGATTAGAATGGAGAGCACAGCAATAAGGCTTCATCTAGTTCTGAACTCTGTGAGTTACACTCAGCGTAAACTTTCAAGTTACACTGTTGGTAAACAGCAGTAGCAACAAGTTCATCAATTCTGTAATTCATTCCCTCACCATAAACACTACCAGGGAACAGTATCACCCTGAGCTTGTGAAGGGACAAGCTGACAAAATGCCCCTCAGAAATGAACAGCCTTCTGAAATAGTTTCATGTTCAATGAAAAGCTCTGATAACCTTATGATGTGAAGTAAAGTTTGATTACTTCACAGACAACTATAACGAAATTTGTTAGAGCTGAACACGTTGAGCTCTTATCAAGATTTGAGGACAGGAATAAAAAAGGGACTTTTGGGGAAAAGTTATTCAAATTGTCAATAATGTAACAAATGTCACAAGTGGAACACATGTATTTGTGAGACTATCAGGCTACAGCAGATGCTGCAGTATCTGTCCTGCAGAAAGTAAATGGTCCAAAGAAACAGCTAAATCCTTTAATGTGCACTATTTCTCTTAGGTATTTACATGATTAACATTATGCTCCCCACATCACTCTAAGGTACAAAACATACTAACACCATTTGCCAGAAAGCATTAAAGGACTTACCTAAACCACCCTGTTGTACACTGCACGTTTCTTGCTCACATTTTTACTATCCTTTGCTACCTGAAAAGAAAAATGCTCAGCATCACTGGTAATTCTGCTTACACTTGCTCCAAGAAAGGAAGTTGCACCTAAGGAATAAGATAATTTGATTTCTCAAAAAGCCGTGAATTGACTTTGGTGCTGCTAAAACCCCAGAAACCTCCCATGAAGAAGAAAACTACAGGATACTGACTTAGTGCTTATGCTTGAGCAAAGGCTGTTCAATGTAACAGCAAAACTGTACACACTGAGGGGTTGGTAAACTGTCTTTAAACATTCATTTTCTCATATACCTTCATCATCCAGGCTATACCCACTTCTACAAAACCTTTTATCATGTCCCTTCTTGAATCCCATCTTCCCTCATTAGATTCACAACCACAACGTAATAAATAGCTTTAAGGGTAACTGCCATCCTCCACCTTGCATAACCTAACGAACCAACGAGAAAATTCTCTTTCAAATACATTTCAAATGCATCACGTTTCCCCTAGAATGAAAAACCAGACTGCAAGAACTGACTTGACATGCAGCTCTGGTTCACACCAAAAAGAAAATCCTCATGATTGTGAAGGAGAGAAAGTAGCATGTTTAAGCCACATACATAAACTCCCATATACCTTCAAGGAGAGCCCCCACAGAAAAAGGAAGACAACCACAAGTCAGAAGTGGTAACCAAGCCAAATCTCCTCTATAGCCACAGGAAAGGTGCAATTATAATTTAGCAACAAAACAGCAGCTCCTCCAGGCAACACTAAATCACAAACATCATATTGAGAAACAAAACACTCCTCCTTTCCCTCTGCCCTCAGGCTTATAATTAAAGGAAATTCAAAAGAGCTCTTCTTTAGTTCTATTGCTTGAAAACAATGAGCCCTGTTGAGTCAGGGAATACATAGCTAGCTCTTAACTTCCACCAGAAACTCCTTCTAGTCTGCCCTGAAAATGGATTCCAGACACAGAAGGCAATAGAAAATACATTTTTCTTTAAAAGTCAGATCAACAGATCTAACTTCTTAAAAGTGTGAGGAGCTTAAGTCTCATAAGAATTAAAATACCCTGATGGTGTTCAAAAGCTCGACGTTTTTAGAGAAAAGGGTAATTAGCAGTGAGGAGGGGCCTTAATCATCACTGAACTTAAAGAAAAGCTATTCATTATGGCCTGAGTGAAAGCAAAGAGTTGTCAGGAAGTATAATGACAAAATGAAGCCCCAAATGTGTTTCTGTTGAAACCACAGTCTTTAAATGTCTGCCTGAGTTATAACTGTTAAGCTCAGGGCTTATGTTTTGGAGGCACTCTACTGGTCCACTTGGATTGCTGGTGAAAATGCTCTCCATCTGCTGACTGGCCATTTCTGTCCTTCAGCTTGTGAGAGCCTGGTACCTGCTGGGGTTCATCCCAGTAACTTCCATAAGGACATTCAGTATATTGAGCAAATGCATCACATTCTAGGATAGGAATGAGCAGGAGCTAGAAGTCATGGTAGCTCTGCTGTAAAAGGCATTTATCATGCAAGACTCACACAGAGTCTGCCCAGTACTCACTGACTTCCAGGAAGGCTGTTCCTGATGGGGCTCCACCTGAAACCCATGAAGGGCAAGTGGAAAATTCTGGGAAAGCTTTATTCCAAAGCACAGAATGTTTTCCAGCAGAGGCAGATTACTTTCCATAGTGCATCACAGACAGATGTACAGTCAGTACAAGAGATTTTCTTTTAGAGTTACAGTAAGCTTTGCAATGGTATTCTGGCAACTCACTCAAAAACCTGTTTCCCTGTCAGTATACAGTCATCCCTATAAAGATGAGGTAAGCATTGCAAGTGCTCTGTTCAGAGGGGATGCAGTGTTACGTCCAGAACTGATAATATATCCTGGAGCTGTTTTGTTGCACTTAATTGTGTAACTACACCCATTCTGTTTGACAGACATGTTCATAGTAGCATGTAATCAGGAACAGCTCAGTGGAAAAGTAGCAGCTATAAAATCCCTAGAATATAATGAAGTAATGCAGGTTTTTAATGCAGAACAGCTTCATCATCCTGATTTTAGGAACAACACAAATTTGTTTCCAGAATTTCTTTTTAAAAACAGCTAAAGGAGAAAGCCTTGCATTCCCTAAAGCTCACCCACTTCTTTCCTCTCTTCCTCTGTGATTCAATCTAAGATACAGCCACTCTTTACTAACCATCCCACCCTTGGTATGCTCTGTGACTGCAGTGTTTAAGTTTTCACTGCCCCATGCCATCACTACGCTGCACAACAGAGCCCTTCAAACTGGATATGTAACCTCTGTGAACATATGCCACTTCTCAGTGAAAGACTGAAAAGGAAAAGGACTCCCCACTTGCAGCACTGTGTGCAGTTCTGGTGTCCTCAACATAAGAAGGACATGGAGCTGTTGGAGCAAGTGCAGAGGAGGCCACAAGGATGCTCAGGGGCTGCAGCACCTCCCCTATGGAGACAGGCTGAGAACACTGGGGCTGTTCAACCTGGAGAAGAGAAGCTGCGTGGAGACCTCAGAGCAGCTTCCAGTGTCTGAAGGGGGCTACAAGGATGCTGGAGAGGGACTCTTCATCAGGGACTGCAGCCACAGGACAAGGGGTGATGGGTTCAAACTGAAACAGGGAAAGTTCAGGTTAGATCTAAGGCAGAAGCTCTTCCCTGTGAGGGTGCTGAGGCACTGAGGGTGCCCAGAGAAGCTGTGGCTGCCCCATCCCTGGCAGTGTTCAAGGCCAGAGCCTTGGGCGACATGAGTCTAGTGTGAGGTGTCCCTGCCCATGGCAGGGGTTGGAACTGGGTCCTTTCCAACCCAAACCATTCTGTGATTCTATGATATGATTCTATGATTGCCAACAACTATTCAACCACCTTTTCTAGTGCACTGCCACACACAAAGGGCTGAATCTCTACTCCCATTTTCTAGTCAAAACTTTAGCTAAGCCTATCCAGAACCACCTGGAAATAATCTCAAATGAACTACTTAGTTAAAACTGGAATGAAAACATTCCTGTTTTAGATTCAGCTCAGATTAGTCTAGATTTACTTCAACACCTTTATCCTTCCAATGGAAAAAAAGATGAGTTCAAGAGCTTGTGCATGCTGATGCAGACACATCAGCCATATGGGGACAGAAGCTGGCATTCTCATTTTGCCTTTAGGCAATTTTAACCTACTTTATAACTCTTTCTTTGAGACCTTTATCTGGTGCTTACTGCATAATTCTTAGTGAATTTTTCTAGGCCTTTTACCTGCTCACAGTCACTAGCGGAGCAGAAGGTACTTGCTGATTGTTGTTGGTCCTTCTCAAAGAATACATGACCACAGAGGTTACAGAACATCCTCAGGATGTCCTTGACGCAGACGGACCTGACAACTGAAATAGAAATAAAACAGCATCCTCAGACGATTCTAGAGATAAACTACTTCTGTCATTGCTGTAGTTAAGAGAAAGGCTGTAACTTAAATGGCATCTCCAACATGATATTTATGCAATGATTAATTGTGGGGAATGCCACATTCCAGTGGGCGTAGAAACCATCCCCCCGGGTTTACTGGGAGAGTGCAGCACTGGAACAAGAGCACCATGGTCTTGCCTCCGGCTTGCTCTTGCTCTCAGCTTGAGAGCTGTTCTTTCACACAGCGCCGTGCAAAGAGAGGTTAAACCACGTCGCGGGCGCCCTGGCTGATGCCAAATAAAGGCAAACCGACGGCCCCGCACAAAGAAGCCTCTCTCCGTTTCCAGAGCTATAAATTCAGACGGAGCTATTGACCCCCATGACTCAGAGGCATGAGAAACCAGCACCCCAACCCCTGCTGCCCGCGGGGTGGGCAGCGCTGGACAGGGCCCGGGCTCTCTGCCCGCCCTCCCCTCCACCGGGGCAGCGAGAAGCCCCGTCCCACCCGGGCTCCTCACCTCTGCCGGCCGGCCCCTCATCTCCTCCGAGGATGAGGAGAGCCCTGGCCGAGGGACGAGAAAGGCCCGGGACCAGGCCGCAGCCTCCGCCGCAGCGGGAACCCCGGCCAGACCCTTCCCGGTTGCCAAGCAACCGCCGCCGGCTGCTGTAAACACCGCCACGCACGTGACGTGACGCAGCACGCACCGTAATTACGCATTACGTCATCTCTCCCCCCCACCTACCAAAGCCTATAAATAACCCGCGAGCGGCGGGGGGGGCGTGGCGCCGCGGTAACGTCACCGGTGACGCGTCCCCCCCACCCCGCCCTCACGCACGTCTATTTTTAATCCTTTGTTCCAAGTGCCCGCCCCACCGCCGGCCGCCGCGGGGTGACGCCATCCGCTTCCCGGAACGATGACGCGCCCGGCGACTGGGGGGGGGCTGCTGCTGGAATGCGCTCGGGGCTCCGCTGCCTTAAAGGGGCAGTGTCCCCGCCCCAAGGCGGGGGGCGGCCCTGACGGACGGGTGCAGCTGGCGTGGGGGGGGCTCGGAGCCGCCGCGCTCTGCCCCGCTCCAGCCCCTGAGGGGCAGCGGAGCCCGGTCCGTGCGCATCCGAAGCGCTGCGAGGGGTGCGGGCTGCAGATGCCGTCGGTCGGTGGGGTCCGGCCCGGTGCCGCCCCCTGAGCGGGGCCGGGCGGATGGGTTGGGGTCGGAGCCCAAGCGGGTGGCTGGGGTCTTTGCTCCCGGGGTTGGTGTTTAGCAGTGCTCCTACCCCACCGCGGAACAGCGGCCCGCCGCCGGGCCCTGCCGCATGGGCACCGGGGGACGAGCAGTGCCGCCGGGTCCTGCCCCAGAGCAGCAGCATCGCGCTGTGCCTCTGCTGGGCGACCCTCAGGTACACATCGTTAATAAAGAGACGCTAATTGGCAAAAGAAAACGTCCTCGGTGTACTCTTTATGTATTTCTATCTGAAACACAGCAGCGCCGAATACCGTAATAGGGGTTTTCTACCGATGCGTTAAGCATGAATGTGTTTGATGTGATAAAACCCAATTTTAACTCGCCCTCGAGCTAGTGTTGTCCATAGTAGGTTATCCCTGGAGCAGGGATGTGCTCCAAAATAAAGCCCCTCACTCAGTATAAGGTCGAGATGATGCTGTGGCGTCATATTTAGCTCATGGCTCGTAGGGAAATGTAGGGTGTTCTTAGTCACCTATGGCATGACCTTATATTCCCACTCAATTTAGTAACAACAGTTGGTTTCTTATGGGGCATGTGAGATTTAGTTTATTAACTTGAGTTTCTAGGCTAAGTGGGGAGAAAGAAAAGGCGTGAGATGAGAAGTGAGCAGATGAAGGGGAAGTGCTCAGAGGGATGGAGCTCCCAGGGAAATGTAAGTCTTGGCTCCTAAGCTTCTCAAATGGACATTAATGTAAATGTATGGTTACTTATGATAAAATACTTTGGATAGATGTGATTTTCCCCCTGACTTTTAAATTATCTGGTTATGATTTTCATCTTGGCTTTTGCCTTTTGTTTAGTTGTGAGCTTTTTGATTGAATAGCATAGTGGGATCTGTGGAATACTAAGCCTCTTGTGTTCAGAAAGTGATGTTTCATCCATCTGAAAGGAAAAGGACCCAAAAGCCTCCATTTACATTCAGATGGTATATCTTACTCCTATCATACAGATGGTATATCTTATTCACCAGGCTGGTATGTGGGATATTGATATATGTTTGAGCATGTAAAATCCTGGTAGGCAAATACCAGAATAACCTGCCTCTGTATATTATAGACAAGAAAAATGCTGCAGCTTGGCCCTGAGTGTGTCACAGATGTATGTCCCCTTATTGAGCTCTGGAATGAATCCTGCTCTTACTGTCCCTTCGGCTGCTGCAAGTTAGGATAAGTTATCTTACAAGGACATTTAGCTTGTTGAGGAGGTTCTGGCTTGGTGCATTAGGATCTAAAAGTGAGCTAAAAGGATGCTGTTTTTTTCTCTTACGTGGTCACTTGCATTAACTAAACCAAGGAAGAGGTAGAATTAATAAAACATCAGAGATGAGCGACTCTGAACTGTAATCTAATTCGGATGTCAATTTAAAGAAATCACTGCCGTTTGAACTAAATAATGAATGTCAAAAGCTGTTTGTGTGCAGAGGATACCTGTGATGTCTTGCTGGGAATGTTGTTCTTTAAAAATCCAGTATTTTTCATTCTTGCTCTTATAATAAACGATCAGGCAGGCTCTTCCCTTCGCAATCTTTATGTTCCGGTGAATCTGTCATGCAAGCTTCCCTGTGAGTCATTATCATAATTTCACATCACTCATTAAATGAAAGTTGTTTTTCCCCCCTAACTCCCCTAACCTACTTCTATCATGCCAACAGGAGCATTCAGAAACTGGCACTAAGGTGCAGCTCTCATGCGAGTTTTCTGTTTCCCCGTGACTCATTTGACATTAACATAATTATGTTACAGGAGTCAAAGTGATTTTCCAACTATGAGTAATGCACAATACTAGAGCGAATGTTTACAAGACACCGAGGCATATCAGCTAGCTGAAGTAACCAGCTGCTGATAACAGCTGAAGTAAGTTAGGGAATTAAAAAGACTTAGAACACAATTAGCCTTCTTTGGCGCTCGGTGCCATGCACAGCCGAGAGGTAGGTCATCAGCTCCGCGAGGAAGGATCCAGAAGCAGCACTGTGCCATAACGGGGAGAAGACTGAGCCCGTGGGTAGCTCGCATAAGAAGTCTTCATAGTTTTCTTCCCACTTGCATATTTATGGCAAAGTCGTGCTCGAATGAGAGCAGTGATCTTTTCAAGAAGCGGCTCTATTTACCAGGGTTCATTTCAAAACGCCACTGACACACATCCTCTCAGCCAGCAAAACAAGAGCAAAATGAAACAACAACAAAACTGATATTAGGTCATCTCACAGATATTTGGAGCTGTGAATAGCACAAAGGAAGAAAACCAAACAGGATAAGGCAAAATTGAGTCCTGGTACCATGATGAGATGTCTTTTCTCTGCAATAAAAATATCTATCTGCAGGCTGGGGGTAATGGTACAGAGGAAAATTGCAATGAATATGTTCTGAATAAATAGCAGAAAGGGTAACTACAAAGTGTGTAAGCCATAAGAAAAAAGTATAAAGACAAGATAAAATCTTAGTGGTGATGATTTGTTTCTGTTGTTCCCCCAAATCTGGACAAATTACTGACTCTCAGGATTTTTATTTCAAGTACTTTGACAAATAGGTTGAGTTTTTCTGGCTGCTCCTTTCACGAGTGGCTTTTGAGTGAAACTGGGGCACTTTCTGGTTAGAAGTCTGTCAAATATCCTTCCGATGAGGCCGTATCCTGTAATGTGCTGAGCACCCAGAACATCGCTGGTTTCATAAGAGCTGAGGACGCTTCGTTTCTCCTAGGATAAACCTAGAAGGTAGAAACCTAATTTTGAAATACCAACACAAAGTAGCTCCCATTTATTAAAGTATAGAACCAAAAATAACCAGTTAACAACTTCCCTATGAAATACCACAAGTGGGAAGGAGGGTCAAGTGCAGAAAGCACGTGCTGATAGCAGCACTGCCTGCAGAAAGCGTGTTTTCCAGGAGACAGATTCCAAGAATTCGGAACAAAATTCCACGTCACACCCGGTTCTTTATTTCATGAGAAAATCTGCTGAGGCCAGACGTGGCACGCTGGATTTACCATCACTGGCTCTCAGGGATGGGTGAGGACCAGAGCTGGTAATAAGGGTGTTCGTGGCTGAGGAAGCTGGAGGTGGGAAGCTTTGCCACAGTACCTTTGCCTTGGCATCACTCCCCATGTGCCAGGAGAGTCAAGGCTTGGAGGTTTCCTGTTTTCCCTGCTCTGGTTTTCATGCTGCACAAACATGGGCAAACTAGATCTGTTTCCTTCCATTTGCTCACCTTTTACTTGTTGTAACCTCTTACTTACTAGGGGTTGTAATGTACCTGCTGTGCAGAGATGGCTTTGGATGGCAACTGCTACTAAAGTATGAATGTACTTAATACATGGTGATAAAATCCCCCAGCAGAACCCAAACCAGACATAAACAGAACAATCCAAGCCCCATCAACAGAAATAAATTCCCATAGCACAATTTGGCAGTCTTAAATTTAATCTGATTTGCTGTAAGCTCATTCGGGACTGCAGTTTTATAACTATGAACGTCCACCTCCGTAGCATGCTGCTCCACTGGGTTCATGTCTATTTTCACTACTTTTAATTACCAACATCAACTACCAAAGCTCAGCTTTTTGTACTCATTTTAACAGAGCAAGTTCTTCCACTGCAGGTCTCTACTGGGTTATTCCTTATAGCAACACATAACAGGAGAGGTATATATAACAGTTCTGCTCAGCTCCGTACCGAGCTGAAGTCCCTGAATGAATCTGCCTTGAAAGCAGCATGCTCTGCATTTTCACCTCTTGCTTTCCAACTGATCTTTGGAGGGATTTTCTTCTTGCAATGATTTTCAGGGCAGCTGCACCCCGTGCTCCCCCCTTTTTCCTTCTTGGAGAAACCACCATTTGGATGTAACACCGATGCAGCATTCTGCAGTGATATACAACCTGTGCAGATTCCAAGTATTTAACCTTTGTTCCTTGCCGAAGCTTTGCAAATTAACTTAAAATAGCAAGAGTGAAATAGGCACCCAGGGACATTGACTGGAAGTAGCTGATAAAATCTCATGAGTGTTGCTGGCCCTTACTGGTTGGTTGGGGTTTGTTTTCAAGCTGAGCTTCCAAAACAGAATGTGCACAGACAGTTAGTGAGTTTATAAAATCATTGTGATTTTAGAAAGCAAGTAAAAGTAAGCAGATCCATCGGGATTTAGGTTGTGTTCTGGATCAGAGGAAAATTAGCTGATGGTATTTTTCTGACTTTTCAGAGTATGTATCTTGTAACAAGGCCCAGTGTTTCTATACTAACACCAGCTATCTTGGTGCCAACTGATAACATGTTGCTCTGAATTAGCACCAGAAAACAGAACTGGGAGCACATACCCATGCCAGCAGCAATGAAAATCGCTTCATCCCATTCCTTACCTGGATGAGACCCCAGTGGTGTTGTCTTCCCTTACTTTGCATGGAGCAGCATGGGCTGCTGCCATACCCCACTGCAGGACAGCCGGGAGACAACAGACAACCTCCTCCACGGCTACCAAGGGATTTGGGAACGTGTATGTTAATGCCAGGCCACCATCACAGTAAAAAATGAGCCCTATTAGGAAATACTCAGGGAAACCCTTGGATGAATGGCAAAGATTGCTGTTTGGGATGGTCATGGCTACCTAGCATGTGCTTATAGGCTGAAAAGGGCTGAGTTAGCATGAAGACAGCGTGGCTTCAAGCAGGGGACAAGCTGGCCTTTTCATGCCTCTGGGCTGGAAAGAGAAGAGCTGGTTGGGAAGGGCTCCCAGCTTTTCCCCGTGGGGCAGCACAGGGAGGTTAAATGGCTCCGTGGAGGTATTTGCTCTGCTGGAAACTCACTGAAGACAACAAATACCAAAGCCGAGACTTTGTTCTGCTAAGTGAGGGGAAGCTCCTGCACCAGGGGACATGCTGCCAGAAAACAGTGTCCCAAGTTTTCCCTCGCTCAGTAGCCTGCTCCCTAAAGGGCTCCTTCCATGAGGTTGTGCATCAGGTCCCCCATATGAGTCTTAGTACTTTAAAGAAGTATTATACTATTGTAATACACATATTTAGAAATAGTATATCTCATAATATATATCTCAGTTAAAATGTGTTAGATACAGGTTCATTTTTATAATACATTTCATATAATGACTTCTCTTAGGAAACTTCATTTAACAAGGTATTAATTCTAGCACTGAAAAACTAGACATTAGATTTTGTTCTATGTTAAAGCCCAGTACTGCTAACACCTATGTCTGTGCTTAAGTTTAAACAGATGAATAGTACTGGACTCACTGGGATTATGTGCGTGATTAAAATTAAGCATATGTGAAATTGTTTCAAAATCTGGTTTTCCCAATTCTTCCACTTCTTTTAGAGTACCCCCCCCCCAAACTAAACCAAACTCATAACCACTCATTCATGTAATAGAATCATTTGTGTGAAAGGACTTAACTTTGATAAGCAGGGTATCTTACAATATAAGTTTATATCCAACTTAACATAATTGAACACTCCCATGCTGTGATTACTGCACAAGTGTATTAGGAGGGAAGGGAAATCCTTTCCTTAACATCCTGAGCGTCAGCTGGGATTGATATGGTTATTTTAGAATAAGGTGGCACGTTTCAAAGAGCTGGACCTTTTATTTAATGTGTTCTTTTCATCTTTCTATCAACACAAGTTTGCTGTTTTCCAAAGAAATTCAGAACTAACCACTATTTAACTTTGGCATGGAATTGTGCTTTTTTGCTTACGAGAAGTACTGAACTTTGCTAAATCACTCGTCAAAAACGTTCACACAATAGCCCTGTCACATTACCAGTTCAAATTAGTCTGTTATGGAGGTGCTGAGTCTTTCTTCTGTCTAAACGTTTTCCCACTGCTTTCTAAAAGAGTTGTCCCTGCTGGTGGTACACTTGGGTCGTCACAGGGGAAAGCAAAGCGGTTTCTCACGCCTTGATGGTGATTGCTGCCTTTACTGTATAATGTAAACTCACTCAAGAGGCTCAGGAGCCACCTCAGCCACCCAAAATCTACTCACAGCGGCACCTGACTTCTAGGTCCCCTTTCTTGGTCCTCAGCTGGAAGGCTTCGTGCCCTTGAAGTGGCTCCCAAGTTGGCCACCAAGATGTGCAGGGAGCAGCTCAGTGTCCCAAGTGAGAGATGGAGAATATGGGCTTTGGGGAGGCACCTCTGTCCTCTTGAGAGCCTCAAACCTCGGATCTTTACCTGTGCTTTGGTCTCTTAGTTTTAGTTTAGCAAAGCATCGCTCCTTTCTTGCAAATGCTGCTGAAAGGATGAGGTGCTGCTGCTGCCTTTAAGCATCCAGTAGGGATTTGTAAGATCTGGGGCTCAGTTCCACTGACTGTCTAATGAGGTTTAATCTCATATTTCTTTCGAGCTGGGAGGTTGCCTGAACTATCAGGCCATGGACGGGGAGAGGACCACCCTCCATGCTCCTTGCTGAGGCCATGTAGAAAATAGAGGACAGTTGGCTTGAGAGGAGGCTGTTGCTGGTCCTCATTCTCAGGGCTGCTCAGAGATGTTACACACATTTTAGAGCAGAAACGGAGCCCTGTTCTCATTCTTTGAAGCAAGTACCTAAAAGGGCATGATTAGAAGGCACAATCCTTGGAGGACCTAGGTGAAAATTTACTATCAAAACCCACTGGACACAGTCCTGAGTAAGGCCTCTAGCTGGGTAGCAGATGCATTTGAGCATCCATGCAGCAATGACACTTTAAGGTGCACAGGAACATGAAGGTTGCTGACTGCAGTGCACATGGGATCTGGGTGCCAGGGTTTTTATAGCCCTGGGCAAGGGTTTTCTCTAAAAGGAGCTTGGGATTTGCTTCCTTTAGGTTACTACAGTTTGTCCACTGTAAAGGTGCCACCCCAATCCATCACAGGAGGTTTGAAAAGGAGGAGGATCCAGATCTCCTGTAACTAATGGCTGCGATTCAGGTTTTGCACAGTCTTTGTCCCAAACAGCTCTCAGAAGTTCACAGAAAGGATGTTTTCAGTTTAAAACAAACAAGCTATAAATATTCCAGTAAAAGGAAGGGATGTGTACTGGGTGAACTTTGAGATGTGCTCCAAAAATATGTTGCTGACCTCCTACTCAACATACTCTGTTTCCCTATTAAACTGTAATATAATTAGGGGCTGCTCTAACCCTGACGCTGGTTTAATGCTTACATCAATGGAAATACTGCCTCGCAGACTGCAGGGAGGGTAAGGTATACATATAGAGACTAAAATAATCCATGTAGAAAGAAGGATAGCAAAGAAAGAACTCCTACCCTCTTAGATATTGTGGTGTCTTATCACATAAGTGTAAAGGGATGTTAGGTGGAAGATCTTTGATCACTTGGACTCAAAGCTCAACTCTCTTTTCATTGCTACAAATGAAGTGCAGCCAAACTGGAGTCCATGAAGTCACATGGAGAAGGGAAAGGAGAATTAGGACCAAACTTAACTGAGGTAGAGCTGAGGGCAAAGACCAGAGATTTGGAAAATAGGTGATGACTATGCTGGTAGGCGATCATGCTAACAGTCACCATGATGATAATAGTTGATGACTGTTAGTTCATTTCTCCTGTGGCTACTAAATTTCACCCAATAGCACTTCTGGTGAGCTCTGGGAGATATGCAGCAGGTGCCATGAAAGACAAGGACAGGTCCTGGCCTAGGGTAATAGAAGAAGGGTGATTATACTCCCCATCATCAGGTTTTATAAGCAGTCCATTGGGGCAGGCACATTTACAAGTAAGAGTCAATGAACAGATTATGTCAGGAAGACAAAGGATGCTGAAGTTTCCCTCTTACTCACTTCACAGGAGCGAGTTTAGAGAGGAAGCCTATGGCTCTTCCTACCAATACCCATGGTGGGGAAGAAGCTGCATGGAGGGTGCTGGTGAGCTCCTGAGGAGCTGGGCTGCAGCCAGGAATGCTGCTTTTACAGCCCCTCTTGTAAAAAGATGTCCATTCTAAAAAGGGAAAAAGGTTTAAGCATATATTCAAGTTGGTGATGAAACCTACACGTGCTTAGGCATCTGCATGGATATTTTAAGGATACAGAGGATTAATGGGAAAAATGTTAATATTATATTATATTATATTATATATTATATATATAGTGACCAGTAATAATTTTAAACTAAGCCCCAACAACTCAAGTACATGTTGAGCCCACACACTCTGCGAAGGAAAATGTGCACATTCCCCTTGCTGTGAGTCTTCTTTCACTGCAAACGCTCTCAGCCTGATTTACAGCCTGGGTTCAGAAGACTCTACAGACCACCAAGGAAACGGTTGAGAAAATCATGGAGCCTGAACACCCACTGTTGCGCAAAGAGCAAATCATCTGTAAAGCAGAGACCTGCCAAATTTAAATGGTGCTTTCCACGTTACATATTCCCTCTGCTTCATACAGGTGCTTTGAACACGATATAAATCATCGACAAAAAAATACCAAGCTAAACCATCCCAAGCCTAATCCTTGGGTGATGAAATGAAAGCACTTATGCCAGTTTATAGAGTTCATAGCTTGTTTGGGGTACTCTGTCGTATCTGTAGTTTCTACTCCAGCCATGAAGCTGATGATGTATCTGACTGGCTAAAGGGGAGTGGTGTGTAAATAGCACTAACAGATACAGCCTCACTAAAGCCAGGAAGCGTAACACTGAGCCTAATTTGTGGTTTCCAACCACAAGGACTGATCCTGCGATCCCAACTTGAGCAAAACCTCTGAAGCACTGGGCATGGCTGTGAATTCAGCACGGAATGGCAAGCTGGGCTGGGGGCTGCCTGGTACCTGTACCTGTGCCACAACAGGGATGCTGTTTGGAAGCAGTCTTGACTTAACATTTCACCACTTAACGTGGAACATCTTGGCATATGAAAGGGCACGAAATACTTCTCTATTAGCAAGGAAACTACCTTCCCTTTCAGAACATGACCGGTGTCTGTCTCTTTAAAATGAGGTGGTAAAGCACATTTTACTTCCAACAGCTTTCATTTGGGGGGGGAGGGGGGGCACACATTTAAATAGACTTGAATTATACTTTCCCTTTATGAGAAATAATTCAGCATCTGCTCAAGTTCTAAACCTTTTTGTTTAGGAAAAATAACAGTAATTACTGTCCTTCAAAGGTCTGTAGTGAATGCATTGATCAGCCCTTACATAGAAGAAAACTCCAAAGTCAGGACCCTGACAAAAGACCACAATATTATACCTTGCCAGGTAAATAAATCTGTTAGAAGAAATACAATTTCACAGGAAACAGTTATAACATTTACAAATACTATTTTAGATCTTTAACAGCAAACCTTAAGTTAGGCAAGGCTTTAGGACCTATTCAGCCATGGACGTAATTGCTGTGCTGAATATGGGCTCATATTTGGCAGTTGAAAGACTGTCGTCCTTTTTAGAGCCTAGTATAAAACAGTTGCATATAAGAAAAATACATTCAGAATCCTTACTAAATACTACTGCAACACAGACACTGAGTACTAAGACTAGATGATAATGTGTCTAGAGAGCATCCAGCAACAAAAGGCTCATGTCTGATGGCCCATTAGAATGCTAATTAAAAATACACTAACCTTATCTGTGATTTCCATTTGGGAATCTCAGCTACTTCACCCTTCACCCTAGAATGTAAAGTATTGTTATGCATTTCAACAGACTGGGAAACAGAACCGAAGGGAGACCATTATCCACAATCACAAAGACAGTGAACAAGGAGCCCTCTCATTTCCTGACTCCCAGTCCAGTGAGCAGCACTGTTCCCATCTGCCTCATGAATAATGATTTCCAGTGTAGAAGGACTGAAGCCCAGCTCCACAGAAGGAGGCTGGGCATGCTGGAGATCAGTGTGTCCCTCTGTACCACTTACCATCTAACCTGCAGTGTGGAATTAAGCATCACTGTGATTGAGACATTCAGAGACCTAAATTTCCCTTATAGACTTGGGCTAGGGATTAATAAAACCCCATCAGCAAGAGCCCTTGGGCTGGAGGGAAAGACCTGAGTCATTTTCTCAGCTCTGGCTGAGAGGAATGAAGCTCGTGTTCCCCCTTTCTGAGGAGAAATGATCTAATCACAGACTGATCAGCTGTGCTGTTTGGGGAATCTTACTCTAGGCTTCTCCAGCTCAAGCTGTCCTATCATGAAGTTATGAGCAAACCAGACTGTGCCCGACTTTACAGCCTTGTGATGAGGACATGCCCTGGACAAGGGGCACCCTGCAGTCTGTTTTCTCCCTCTGTAACCATTTTGCTTTGGAGAATCTCCAGACAGAAGATGGACTCTGCTCCACGTGGGGTGGCTTTCCCCACTGGACTGACATCACTTGGGAACCCAGGGTGGCTGCAGTGACTCCCTGCATCTTCCCCCATTGCTGAGGTGGCCTCATCGGCAGCCTCCCATGCCCACGGAGCAGTCAGGATTTGGGCTCAGGGATCGCTTCTGTGATTGCAATTGAGGCAGTCTAATTTTACAGCAGCTCTGTTGCTTTAATTTTACTTACACTTTGTTCTTATTATCTGGGCAAGTTACTGTACAGTTAAAGCCAAAAGAATACACCAGGACAGATAAGAAGCTGAAAGTTAAGATCATTCATGTGTTCCTTTCATGGCAAGGCACATGTGAAGTAGGTGAGAGGACAAACGATAAGCAGAGCGGAAGCTGCGATGGCAGCCTCAGTTTTGAATCTTCTGAAGATTGCAGATCCGTCATACATCATTCTTATCTGAAATGGTTTTTATGTAGAAATCAATATTTAATACTTGGAAATGTGTATTTTTAATTATGATGGCAAATTGTAACTTACATATTCATCAGGCAGATGAGAAAAGCTGTTTAAAGCACCATTAATGACAGTAAGTCCCAGTGTATTCTTTATACATGCACAGTTCCAAAGGCACTCAATAGAAACAGTTCTTATAAGGTGTGTGTTTGTGTGCAGCATTCTGATTCCATAATGCATCCAAACTATTTGTAACTTAGCACAGAAAAAATAGACATGTTCTCTCCTCCGCTTCCTTTCACTCTCCATGTTTCCCTGGAAAACTGCTAATACAGACCATAATTACATTAGTCCACCTAAGGGGAACATAGACATATCAGCAAATCGTTTCTACCATTTCTTTCAAGTCATTTCAAGAGGAGAGCTTTGTATGCTGAGAACCAGTGTGACCAAATGCTGATTTTTCATAGTCCCCAGGGGCTAAGTTTATCTCTCATGGAAGTCAATGGGAATCTTTCCATTGACTTCGGTAACAGTTGGATCAGGTCACAGTACTTTAATTGGTGATGATTTTTTTACCTATAAAGCCATTGATGAAGTTCAATATAAATCTCTAACTGCTCCCAAATAAAAGCTGGCATGCTTTTACAAGGTGGGAAGGATGGAGAGAGGGAGATGAAGGAGAGGATTTGTGAAGATGGAGCTTTTCTTGCCGTTAAATGGATGGGACTATAAAGGCACCATCAAGGAGATAGGATTTCTGCTTTCATGAGGGCAAAATAATACATCTGGTGTATCATTTTGCCTGTTAAGTGAAAGCAGTGAGTTTGCTTTATTCCGTCTAGTTTAAGACAGGATTCTTTCATGTGTGGGGTCTCTTTTGCTTGTAGGTTACTACCTGAATGTACCCAAAGAGATCAGAAATTGCAGCTACAGGTTATTGTACTTAGCCACCTCCTATGCTGGTGCACAAAGTCCATCCGATAGAAGACAATTTAAAAGGCTTCAGCAAAAGGGAACTAAAGATATACTTGACCGAGTGAGCTTCAGGGCTGTCCCTGAGCTAGAGAGAAGGGGTGTTTGTGTAGCCTGTCCCTCCACCCTGCACTCCCAAAACACTGCCTACAGCAGTGTCTGACAACCTTGTGGAACATTGAGTTCAATGAAGTTCCACTGAAGTTCATGGTAATTTTGGGCACAGGAATCCTGTCCTGAAATGCAGATGCTGTTGCACCTACCGGTGATTTTGTTATCATTGCCTCCGTCTCCTTAGTGCAGAAACAAGAAGTAAAATGACAGAAAGCAAAAGAGAAGATTAAAATGACTCATCTAAGCTTCATCAGGAAGTTGCCGAACAGGAGCAGAAGCACCAATGGGAGAAAAGTTGCTGGAAAATGGGAACAGAAAAGGGGATGATGAAATCCAGGGATGCAGGGAGGGAAAAGAGAGAAATGAGAAGAGGAGAAACAGGGAAATGGCAAAAGGAGAAACTGCTGTTTGAAGGAAATGGGAAAGATGACTATCACTGAAACAAAGCAGAAGATGGTAGGAAATGGGATGTTCAAAAGGCGATATTAAGTGGAGAATAAATGGATTTAGGGGAATAGTGGTAGAAGACAGAAGTAAGGAAAGAAAAGTAAGCTGAGGAGAGAAAAGCAAGGAGCGAATGAATTTGTCTTCAGTATTAAAGAATAAAGTAAGTTCAAATAGTGCACCTACCTCCACAAAACATAATACTCATCTGCTTGAGTGGTACAAAGTGTAAGATGGTACCTGGGTTTGCCATACAGCCTCTATGGAAGTCTCTAACTGGTTTTTAACTCCCTTTGGTTTTGGACCTGTTAGCCCTGTAGAGATCCAGACCTTCCCGAATGGATTTGATCTTCACTGCCATGGGGTTGGGGGTTATTCTAGTCACTTGTTGGAGAAACTCTTGGGAGTAGCTCACAGATACCCAAGGGTCCCCAAACAGCAGCTAAAAAGACCTGGCCTGGGTGGGGATGCATGATGCTGCTTCTACTGCAGATAACTCCTGTAGTTCATGTAGCAGCAACCTAAACCTTGGGAAAAAGTCCTAAGTTTCAACTCTGGTGTTAGTCCAGTCAGATAGGGAAATTGGTAAGAAAACTGGCTCAAAAGTAGTGCATATTTAGGGGAACAGGGGATTCTTACCCCACAGATTCAAACCTGAATGTACCATATAGAGAAAACAAAGGGAAAGTTAATTTCCATCACAGAAACAGAGAATACTTTTTTTGCAGGCAACATTAAAACACCCTGATTCTGAGCTCATTTTCCCACATGACAACTTTGAGTTCTGGAAACCTGTTTCTCATCATATATGTGCCATACAAGGAAAACTTGGACCTGTCAGGATTGGAGTAATTTTAAAGCTCAATACAATTAAAATTGCAAAGCACAGAGAGAGACAGGTTTTACTCAAGATACCACTGCCCATTTTATTTCTTTAAATCTCATTATATTTTCACCAGACCAATAGGCTTATTGGAACTGCATGACCGTAAAGCAACAGAGGATCTGGATGGGACACAGGGATTTTAGTTGTGGTACTCTAACTGTAATCCTACAGTGGCATAGATGTTAAGATGGGAGACAGCAGAAAGCTTTTGCTGTAAGGATGGGAGTGAGTTCCTCCATATAATGATGTCTATAGCTCTGTTTAGCAAAGAGACACCCTTACTTTAGTTCTAATCAAATTCCCACAGTGTGTGTAGTAGTGGCAAGGGATGTGGAAAAAGGATTTGGTCAGGAAAAGGCAAAGGAAAAAATTGTTTCCTCTGCATTTGAGACTCCTGGAGGGCTGGAAGGACCACACTGTGGGGTGTTAGACGCAGCCTAATGCCTCTGCAGAGGGAGAAGGATCCGATACGTGTTGGTCTTCTAGTGATGAGCTGCTGTACCTGCCTTAAGGGAAAGAAGGAAAAACAAGCACGAATATCACCTTTGGGAAGTGAGTGCTGTTGTGCACTGAAGTTTGAATGATAGAAAGAAATGAAATGGAAAAGGACCGGTAAATGTTCAGAGGAAAGTAAAAAAGTTGTTTTATGAGCTGGAAAAAGAAATGGGCAAAGAACATCAGAGCAGCTGGTGGCTGTACTGGGTTTAACTTCCTGATAGTCTTCATTATTAATGCTTGTTTGTTTTGTTTTAAACTGGAGCGTGTTCCTGTGCTTTTTCCTGCAATCAGGTTAGCTTCTGCTTGCAACGGGAGCAGGATAAAACCTCCGTGACACAGTGGAACCGGGCTTATTTTTCACTGTGGTTTCATTTTCCTTTTTTCACTGAAGAATTTCAAGCCAGGACATGTTTCAGTGGCCTAATCTTAACTGCACACGGGAGCCGTCTCTGTTTGCTCTGCAGGGAGGAGCTGGCTCACTTCAGGAGTCGTTCAAGAACGAACACAACTGGTTTGCTGTCAGTTCTTAGTACCGGCTGTAGCTCACGGGCAATAATGGAACCAGCAGTGGGGAAGCAGCGTTGTATAACAAGTAAATGTCTTGGCTTTGGTTTAGTACAATATAGCATGATTTCAAACCAAAACCATCATCTGCCTGCTTGGTGAAGTGTTGTGATTGTTGAGCAGATGTCAGTGACTTAACAACAGGATAACAGCACTTGCATTTCCCACTTTGGAGGGAGCTGCTTTTCCCCCTCCTTCATTATCCTGCAACACTGCTCTCTGCTTCGCTGAAAAACACCCCAAATAAAACCCCACTTTTGGTCCAGCTCGCTAAAGGAGGACCGACAGTTGCTGAATCCCTGTCAGAATTACAGCAGGCACCTGTTCATGGCCACTGAGCCCGATGTTGCTAACACGTTTCCACAATAACTTCATGCTCAGAACTTTCCAACCAATTATTTTCTGGGAAGAAATTTTCCACATTTGGCCTTTGCTTGAGAGGGATTTTTGTGGGTTTTTTTCCTTCTAGGCTTGAGAAAATCGATGCCAGCTGTTCCTGAACACAGCCCCGGTTATACAACCATGCCTCTGAAGTAAAGAGAACTTCACAGGCTGCACCGAGCTGAAGCATAAAGCTCGCTCCAGACCCTTCTGGGGAGTGACTTTTTTTTGCCTGGAATTATACGTGACACTGATTTACTCAGATTAATAAGGATAAGGCATTAAATGTGTTTTGAAGGAGCTGTAGATAGTGAGAAAGAAACGCTTGCAGCGGAGAGCTGTCAGGTAGGTCAGAGGAGCTCCCTCCTGCCCTCCACAAAGAGCACCTCATTGTGGAGAACAGGGATTGACTGCACCTTCCAGAGCCCACATCACTGCTCCAGGCTACGTCCCTTTCCCACCAGAAGATGAGTCTTCTTCCCAGAGCAGGCAACTGAATGTAAAACAGGAGGGTTAAAAGTGCACATACAGCACATGGAGTGGAGATGCAGAGGAACTTTCAAACTAGTATTAGAAATCAATACCCTTGCTAAAATGCTCCAAGCAATGAATATATGCCAGAAGACACCACTTGCGCTATATTACCTATTGTCAAAATACAGCCGTGTTGAATGTTATGCAATTAGTTAACTGGTTGGAACACTTGAGCAGGGTATATATTTTATGGGTGAAGGTATATATACATTATATTGGTTTAGTTAGAATAGCATCAAGCATTAAATATTCTCATCTTCCCATGCCTTGTGCAGAGACTTGAGGACTGTCTCAATGACAAGTTTGTATGTATCGTATATAGAATATTATCATCCTAGATAACAGCATGCGTCCCTCTTTGTAAGCCTTCTGCATCTCTTCTGTATCTTATTTCCTAGCATTCTGGGGGCTTTTAGGAGGCAATTTCTGTGGCTTAACAAATCAGGAAGCTATGGAAACAAAAATAAAAGAGAGAACTAAACAAAATCCCTTCTCTACAGCCACCACCGTATCCCCCTCTTGCCTATACGGACTCTGGTTTTCCCTGAAATCATAAGGAGGTCGACAAAACCCACAATCAAACAACAAAAATCCCACCCCGAACCGCATTATTTTTAGCTTTCTACCGTTTCGTGCAAGGGGTCTTTTCCCCTCAGAGTAAAAACTGAAGCCTTCCACTGCATGTAAAATGAACTTTGAGGTGTCACTTAAAGCAGCTCTGGGCATGGGGGGGAAGGAAAGGGGAGCCGTTAAACAATTTGTTCCTGTAGAACAAGATCGTGTATTCAGTCCTTTCGAAAGGGGGTTTGGGTTTTTTTCTCTCTCTTCTCCCCCTTTGTTTTCCTTTTTGGCCGTGAGACGGACTTTGATTTATTTGCAGCAGCAAAACGGCCCGCAGAAAGAAGCTCTCGGAGCCTTCATCTGTTTAAAAGGAGAGCAAAAAAAAAGGGGGAGAGGAGAGAAGGGAAAAGAAAGAAAAAGAAGCAGAGAGAGAAAACGGGTGCCGGTGGATGCTGCCCGGCTCGGTTCGGCTCGGCTCAGCGCGGACCGAGCCGAGCCTTGCCGGCGGGGAAGCCTTGCATCACCGCCCCGGGCTCGGCTTCTCCCCGCCCTCTCTTTCGGGGAGGCTATTAATAGCATGACATCAGCCCGGGACTCGCCGCCAGAGTAAATACCAGCGCTGGCCGCTCGGCTATATAAGGGGGGTGATGCAACCGAGGCAAGAGGCAGAGGAGCGGCGAGCGGCGGGAGCTGCTCTCCCGGAGGAGGCAGCAGCGGGGAGCGGACGGCAGCCGGGACGGCAGCGCTGCCGGGCGGGTGCGGAGCCCCTTCTCTCCGGCCGGGAACGCCGTGGCACCGGGAGGGAGGTAGGTGGGGAGCGGGAGCGGAGCCGCCGAGCCCCGCGGGCGCCTGTCCCGCTGCACGGAGGAAAAGTTTCGCCGCCGCAAAGCCCAGTTCGAGCCCCCCCCGGCCCCGTCCCGGCGCTCATCCCCTTCCCTGCCCGGGCTGCCGCCAGATGTGGGAGCCCGCCGAGCCCCGGCTCTCCCGGGCGGGCAGCGCAGCTCGGCACCGCGCGGTGGCGGCCTCGGCGGAGGAACGGGACCGGGAACGGGATCGGGACCGGCGCCGGGAGCCGCGGGGATGCCGGAGCGCGGCGCTGCCCCACGGGCGGAGGAGGCACCGCCACCCGCAGGGTCCGGGGCTGGCTGAGCGATGGGAAGCCCAGCACCGCCGCGGGTACCGCGATCTGTCACAGCCTGAACCCGAGCGAGAGCTCCCGCTGTGAGCCAGAAACAGGCACTTTCTGTCCCCGCGCCTTGACATGTAGAAGATCAGTTGCTAAACTGTTGCCTAATCAAGGCAGCCGTGACACAACAGCAAACTTGTTTCAGAGAACGAGTTTCCTGTTGGAAATCGATTTTCCCCCTCGTAACAGCATTTGAGAAGCTGTCACGAAGCTCGGGAACGATGTGGGATGTCAGAAAGCTTAAGGTCAACCAGCGTGCACAGAGGTTGTGAACTATAACTGCTCTTAATGCTGGTTAAGATTAACCTCAATGGTTATCGGGGTTTATTGCATCAGCACCAGAGGAGAAGGAATTCATATGAAGAAATAAAACCAAGAGACAGAGCCAGGCTATGCACTTAATGCATAGTCTTCACTGCAAAGTCGGGCTTTGCAGTTAAGCAAACAGAAAAGAGTGAACATAAATATGAAACAAGAATATCCCTAAATAATAGAAACTCAGAGCTAGGAAGAAAATCCTGACATTAACATACGGGCAGATGAGAGCTGAGAATTCACTGCAGATGGAAAGAATCAGCAAAAGAACAACCAACAAGTAGGGGGAGAGCAAATGAATCAAGTTGTTTGAATCTACCTGAATTGGGAAGGCACCATTAATAACAAAGCTGTTAGTTTTGGAGAATTCCCAAACTGAGGCTAAAGTAAGGAAGCATTAAGTCGCCCTGGGGACAAGCTGTGCTTTTATGGCGCAGCACTGTGAAGTGTTCAGCACCTCCAGTGGCAGTAACTTCAGAAGTGCCTGAAACAGACTTGAGCCCAGGTCCATGTGCATGGTCTGACCAAATAAACAGAGGTCATACCAGGCAGGCCCAGATGCAATTGCACTTTAAGGCTTGCTATTCTTATTCCTGCTGTTTCCCCAGCCTTTACAAACACAGGGAAGATGAGACAGTGCCCTTGATGGCCTATAGGCAGAGCTACCATTTGTACAAAAATTGGGAAAAAGGAAGGGCAACTTGTTGCAGTTCTTAAAATGGCAAAATCTAATTTTCCTTCTTGTAAAACACTTTTAAAAGCAGATTTGTTCCTCAAAAATTTGGCAAACATTTACTTTATTGTTATGAACAGGGAATCTATTTAGCTTACTGAGTAGCTTTGACACAGGGCTCATTATTTGTGTCACACTGACTCCTAATGATCCCAGTGGTAGATTGGAAGCTGACCCTATGAGGGGCTCTTCAGAAGCCCTGGCCCGAGGAAGAGCCTCAGGAACACAAACCAGTGGCAAAGAGCCCTGCTAAATGGTCCTCTGCTCACAGCAGGAACCCTTGCACAAACCTCAGCCCCCTTATAGGCCTTCCCTAAAGTCCAAGTAAATAGGAGATGCCTTTCAGGGTGTCTGGAAGGTCAGTGAGCTGTCCAGGCAGGATAGTAGCACGTTTCTATGGTCAAGGACACCTTCCTCTCACCATGGGTACATACTATTCCTTTTTCATTCCTATACTAGTGAAAGGCAGATGGGAAGACATTAGAGCAGGGTTTGGTGCTGCTTGTGGTGCGCCAGTACTAACTAGTAGAAATCCACAGTGAACAAACATTCAGGCACAAACAGTCCTGGTTTCCTCTGATGCTATGGGCTGACCTTAACTAAAAGTTCACCTAAACAGAAAGGTAATTGAATAAACCACCAGAGCTTGAAAATTATTAGCCCAATGAATTCTTTTGTAGGCTGGACAAAGAGTTTAACCATTAAAGACTCCTGGGTTGATTGAGTTATACACAATTGGATGAAGCCATCACTGGCAGCCAGAGACCGGTTTAGTGAATGTAGCTGAAGTTTCTGCTAGCAATGAGGGGTTTGGTGTCATCTGGAATTACCCTTTTTAAATGAGCTGAACAGTTGAATACTGCTAAATGGTAGATAATGCTGGGAGGACTTCAGCTGGAGATTATAGGGCCATTTCTGACTTGTTGGAAAAGAGTAACTGTTAGCTTTCTGAGATTATAGGATTAAACCATATCAGTATTTTAAATGTGACTCATGAGCAGGGGTTTTCTTAAGAGAATGACATAAATTTCCCAAGGCCTTTCTGAATAACAAATTCTTCCAAATAATTTCCTCATCTTTAATAACCACTGGTGAAACCCCGGCCCCATTGAGGTCAACAGAAAAAGCCCTCTTGATTTCAGTGAGCTCAGGATTTTACCCCCAGACTCTGGGAAAGGCTCAGTTTATGGTGACCGGGTGAGGAAGACCCAGTGGCTACCAACTGGCAATTCCAACTGTCCTCAGATTTTCACATTTACCCCCCTTAGCGATGAACCAGATTCTATTCTCAATTGCACCAGTGTGGATTTACAGTGTATTTTTAGATATCTCTGAGCAAAATCTATCTTCTTGTCAAGGCACGTGACCCCAAACATCCCTTGCTGCGTTACAGAAGTAGCGTACAGGGAACTGTGCAAATCAGGGTGGACCACGTGGAAGTTTAACTTACCCACGCTGCTACCCCGAGGCAACTCTTTGCTTACCTGTACTAAGTTAATTACAATTGACTTAGCTATAATTATTGGAGTTCTAATCAAGAGTAGGTAACATACACTGTAATTACCCATACAGCTATTAAAAAAAACCAACAACCTACACCTAAACACTGAAGAAAGCTGGAAAACTGATACCAAATCCAATCTAACACAAGGCACTTCATAAATAAGGGAAGTAACACAATCTTTTTCTATATGGATTTGCACCTTGGGCCAGTAACAAAAAGTGCTCAGCTTTCTTCCAGGCCTCAGAGCTCTCCTTTTTCTGGGTGAGAGATGGTCTGTGCCATGCAGAGCTGCCTTGCTAGTTGCCCATGGCGTTTGGATGGCTGACTACTGAGTTTTGCCTCTCTCTCAGTGGGGCCAGCTCTTTTCACCAAGCACACAGGGGCCTCTCTCCCTCCAAAACTGGCTAAGAACTTCATAAGAATGGCTAAAAAGAGGGAAGTAGAGAGCAACTGTTGAGAAGGTTCACTTTCTTAGGAAAAACACTAGAAATTGAGTTCCTCTGCAGGTGTCCATTTGCATAATTTCCCTGAAGCCTCTCCAGTCACGCTCGTTCATAGGAGTGGAAGATCTGACCATACGTATTTAAGCATCTCAGACCTCTTGCTGAGGGTACATGATGGTGGTTTCAGGTTTGACAAGAGCAAAGGAATGAAAGAAACGGCTTCACGTTCTTCATGACTCAACCCCTCCAGCTCAGCCTTTGAAGCCCCTGAGCATGTACAGACTTTACCTTTGTGCCAGCTCTTATTAGTAACCATTTTTCAGGAGTTTATACCAGGTCTACAGCTCTGGGTAAAACTAAGCACAATGATTTTGTGATAGATCCTGTCTTGGTTAGTAGACTTCAGCTTCCAGTAGAACTTCTTGATCTTTGCCCAAATGTGATTGAGATCAAGGCATGCTCTATTCATTTGAAGCCGGAACCTGTGATGGTATAGTTCTGAGGATGGGGATACTTTCAAGCTCTTTCTGTGCTAATAATAATTGTAATTATAATATTACAAGTGTTTCCTTGCTTTCTGGTTATTTTCCTTATTCTCTTCCTATTCACTTGATTCTCATTTGCCATAAAACCTCACAGAATATATACACACGTACTACTTATATATATATATATATATACATGCTATCTTTTTCAGTATTAAGTTTCAGAAAGACCTAAAAATTATGTGATGTGCTAATGCTATTATGATTTTCAAACACTAAGTTAACACAAAATAGTTTTTACTAGTGACCAAATTCTTAACTGCTTATCTCTAGTGAGAGATCAGGGTAGACGGGGGATCAAGCAATGGGTTATGATTCATGGTATGAATTATTTTTGCCTTCCTAAAGTGGTTGAAAGATTATTATCTCTCTTTTTCCCTTTCAGCAAAATGATGGTCCAACACTCAGGCCAGGTGTCTGCATTAGAAGTCAGCGCCTCCGCAATTGTTCCCACTTTGTCCCCTGCAGGGTCACTGGGGTTTGATGATTTCACAAATCTAACCCCACTGGTGAAAGAGGAACTGAGGTTCACCATTCAGAACAAGCGTCAGTCGCACAGGATGTCTTCTACATTGGACACAGTGACAGTTTCTGAAAGGCCCGTTGAAACATCAATCATGAAAACAGAGGTATGGCTCTTTAAATAGCATTTCAGTGGGAATGATTAACTCTCTAATAATGTTTCACTACAAGACCAGTAACTCTTAACTACAGACAACCCTCTCCACCGTACTTCATTCTTTTAAGCTGGCCACTTGGCTTTCTGTCATGTGGTTCTGGGAAGCCCTCTGGTAGTTCTCATTTCCACTGAGGCCTATAGTTGGGTATTTTATTTCTGATTATGGACTAAGGGCAATGTTTTACAGTGATATGAGCAAGTACTAACCCGGTTTCCCTAATTACTTGTGGCTGAACTTGGAATAAATCACTGCTGAAGTTTCGGTTCACTGAGGACAGTCCAGTAGGACCCTTGTGGGCTAGACTAAAATAGGCACAGCCATGCTGTGTCCATGAGAAGTTTTTACTCTAAGATGATAGTCTCTGTGGAAAACACTTGTAACATGGAGAAAGAGGTTGAGTTAGGAAAATACCTACACCTTTGTCTCAGCCTCCATAGGAAACAAACTGAAGCTTGAAGGCATGTAATACCCCTTTTTACTGCTGCCCTTAGTTTGTTGCCTTCTTGCTGCCTCATTCATGACACATGCTCCACTCTGCTCCCCAAGCCCCTCACTCCTTTTGCACCTCAGGGCATGGAGGAGAGGTGGAGGCGTGGGAGTCAGCCTGGGGAGATGCTCAGCAAGGTTTCTGAGCCCCATTGAGTTAAAAGGAGCCATCACATGGACCACATCCATCCAGACTCCACTCAGGTTTTTGTTGACAATTCTAAGAGTCACTGCAGTTTTACTGTACCACAAACGAGGTCAGAAGCACATTCTTGTATAACTCACAATGTGAGCACTAACACTATCCACGTTGCTTTTAAAAGCGTGGAAGTTATCAAAACACAAGTCATGTACTTATGACCCTTTATGGACTGTGTGTATCTGTTTTTATGGGACAGTTTTCTCCTGAAGAGGATGAAAGAAAAAAGAGAAGAAGGGAAAGGAACAAAATTGCTGCTGCAAAGTGCCGAAACAAAAAGAAGGAGAAAACAGAATGTTTGCAGAAAGTAAGTGACTGGCTTGAGTTGTTCTTAGTCTGCAGTGCTGCCAGGATCCAAACAGAGAGCATGGGGTACTGTCATAGTAGGAAATAAGAGAAGGATGTCACCCAAAACTCTGTAAACCCTTCAAGGTATTCCTTAAGAAAAATGAACATGCTATATATTATAACCAAACCTGGCTAAAACTGGGATAAAGTGAAGGCATGGTAGGAGTGAAGAGATTGTTGTTTTAGAGACCAGCCTTGTCTATGGAGATAATATTAGCTTGAAAGTGTACACTGACCACAGGAAGTAGTAAAATATCATTTCATAGAAGATTCTTTGTGGAGACCCAGAGCATACAAATACCAACAAGTAATTTCTAACCTCTTTATGAAATGAGTGGCATAATAGCTTACCCCTTAATTCTCCATCCTAAGACCTCAGCTGTGTCTTGACCTGCTCTGCCATGATATGCAACTCTATTACAGCAGCAGCAGCAGGCCTGTCCTTATTCCTGCATCTAGGGATAAGGGAAAAAAGGTTGCTCCCTTAACTTTGTTAGCTTAACATGATTTTACAGATAAGTGACATGATGTTCTAGAGAATTAATAAGTGTAGATAACTTGGGGACACTTTTTGACCCCCAAAGTCAGAGAACAACATGGCAGAATAATAACGCTCTGGATATCTGCCATTGTGACTGAATACAGATCTGAATTTAGCTTTTCAACTTCTCTAAAGGCCAAAAGAGGTAGCTGTCAATCTGTTTCTTAGACTGCTATTGACTAGGGAACGTATAATAATTGTAGGATGCTAAGAACGTGCAGTTTCTTTCTCTGTTAGCCATATACTTTCCCACCAATAAAAGACCACAACTATGAGATCAGCTACGAGATAAACATTGCAATTACCTGTTTGAGCTACTTAGTCTAATAGTTGTGTCTGTCCTTTGTGACTAGGAATCAGAAAAGCTGGAAACTATCAATGCAGAATTAAAAGCCCAGATTGAAGAGCTAAAGAACGAGAAGCAGCATTTGATATACATGTTAAATCTTCACAGGCCCACTTGTATAGTTCGGGCACAAAATGGAAGGACACCTGAAGATGAAAGGAATCTTTTTATTCAACAGATCAAAGAAGGCACATTACAAGGTTAAATGATACGGCAAATATGGAAGTATTTGTAGTGGTTTTTAACAGCTACCAGAATCCATGGAGGATCTGACATAACGTGTAGGATTCTATTAGTCAAGAGCCTTTAGGAAAGGCAGATTGCTTAAAGCGGAAAGAATCATTTTGGCTTGACAGCGATTCTTCCCCTTGGAAGATCTGGTCTCAATCAAATTGAAGAGCCTTCTGCCTCAAATATAGGTTTTGCACCTGACATACTCGCTGTTCCTAGGAGCTACAGACAACAGCTTCAGAAGTTTTAGCTCTCTGCTAGTATACAGTATCCGCACTCACGTTTGTGCTAGAACACTATGACTTCCGAAGATGCACATGGTACAGACAGCTGTGCTGGATGGACACTCTTCCTCCTTGTCGCTAGTAAGGAAGGCGGACTGACAGTACTTTCAGTTTCCAAGTTTCCAGGAGGATGGTTTCATGTACCGATGCATAACGTTGCATTCTAACCTCACACACACACACACAGACACACAGAGACACACAAAAAGCTTTTAGTTCCAACTAAGCTTTGTAATTTCTTCTTCACAACACTTGTGTGGGTTTTCTTCTGTGACTCATCTCAAAGACCGAATCTGAAGAGCCTCGTGGGTGTGACAAAGATGCTCCTTGCAGAATGTCCATACCTTGTGTTTTAGGAGCTGGAACCCCACCTGCTATCCTTTGGGGGCTACAGTTTTAACTTGCATTGCTGAAGAGCAGCTTGTACCACCACTTGGTGAATTGGACCCACTGGAAAGAAGAAACTAACTATGGAGGGATATTGCCACAGGTTTTGCCTGAATAAAGAACTGCAGGACTGAATCTCAGGCTCATGAATAATGAAGAGTTGAAAAAGTAAGATAATCTAGGATCAAATCCTGCAAGCCTTAATTCACACTATTAACCCTCACTCACAGAAGAGGTTCCATGGACTTCAGTGGGTCTGTTTACGAGATAGTTCTTATAAGCATGAGCTTGAGAAAGCTTTTTCCACCCTGGTCAGGATTACTTCCTTCTGCCAGGTGATTCAGAGGGAAAAATTGATTGTAGCTACTTTCATTTTGTATTTGAGTGGCAACTACAGCCAATCAAAAGTGTTACTTAAAACCTAAAGGAGGAAAGAGTTTTGATGTAGTGAATAACTGGTTTTGGTTTTTTTTTAATCAAATACTAACCTTGGATGTTTCTGAACTGGTAGAAGAGCTGCTGGATGAAACAGTTGGAGCTACGAGTGTTTGAATTCTGATGTTTCTGTGAAATTCTGAGATTGTTTAATCCTATGAAATATATCCTTACAATTTTTTGTAAAAGAAAATATTATCCTTATTTATCACTATCATAATGGATAGAGTTAATAAATACTGCGAGCAAGAGAAAACTGAAACCACAAGTGTTGTGCTGTCTTTTTACTTTTACCTCTTGGTGTTTAATATTATATATTCCTAAACTTCACCAGTTGTAGTTGAGACACAGCTACTGAAAACACGTATCCTTCATCTTTTCCACAGATGAGGCACTAAGTATCTTGAACCACTGGGTGCAGGCATTATGTTTTCCTAAGTTCTGTACCTCCATCAGTGGTGTCTGGCTGTACAATGGCACCATTTAAGCAAAGCAGACGATAAGAATGGAGCTTACAGTACATAATATTTTACACCAGTTATGCAGTGTCAAAACTGTGGTTTTGTTCTAAAGGCTAAGCTTAAAGATACCTCGGCCATAAGCTTTTTACCCTGCAAGTCCTGGATGAGTCTATTGGATATCATACCTGATCCTTATATGATCGTTATATTCTGCAACAGAACTTCTTAGTACATTTTCCTAAGATCTGGATATATTGTAATGTCCTATATTGCATTTTAAACATATGTACTTCATGTATCTGAAAAGTTAATGTGTTAAAGATGACATGCTAGGTCTGATTCTGTCCTGAAAATCCATTATCTTTCTGTATGTTGGAAGGAGCTTCCATTGACTTCAATGAGAGTTTTATTCACATCCTGTAAGCAGAGGTTGGAGCCTCTGCTGCAACTTCTCCAGCTTAGAGGGCAAGTTGCACAGGGAGTTGGGCCAGCTATTTATCAGACAACAGATACACATGAAGCTTGTTACAATAAACTTGTCAATGTTCATTGGTATTTGACTTCTGTAATGGGGAAATACAAAACCAAGGCACCATCCCAGTATTGTATGCCTTGGCTTTGCCTTTCGGGCAAATACCAGCAGACAAAACTCTTTGCCTCCTATACTGTTATAAAGTGTTACCACAGAGACTAGAATATAATGACAGAATTCATGTGTCTCCCTTAGGGAATTTGTATGGTTGCTTTTAACCATATCACTAGTGACGCAGGCGTCATGCTTTTGTTGCTTGATGTTATTTACTTAGCATCCCAAATGTTAATATGGTACCACTGCAATTGTCAGAAGATAATCTATTTTTTGTTTCTTTGTATGTGCAGTCAGAGCTGCTTTCTAATGCTTTTGTATGTGTGTGTGTGTGTGTGTGTGTGTGTGTGCATGTGTGCTCCTGCACGCTGCTCTAGAAGTGATGGTACTCAAGTTCCTTTAACTGTGCCCTGGAAAAGCGTGTTTAAACACTAGACAGGAACAGTATGTTGCATGAGATTTTAAGGGTATACTTTATGCAGGACAAACCTTAAAATGCATTAAAAGCAGTTTGTTTTCTATTCTCGAGTTTGTTTTGATACTTTAATAAAAAAGAATTAATATACATTTATTCATGTGTCATTTAATTCATTCTAAGTTTTAAGGTCCATGAGCACCAAGATATTAAAAAGCGAACACATTTTATAGGTTTAAAGGAAGGTATAAACCAAGTTTTGTTGTTATAAAGGCTGATCATGAATTCCTGGCTAATTCCTTGTTTGTGGCTTAGGGCTTAAAGGACTGGAACTCGGATCTCCTGAGCCTTACCTAAACTTACAGCCAGCCAGCTGATACTTATTCCACTCTTCTGATTACCCACTAGGTTTAATGGCTTTGCTGCTGTGAAGCTTCAATATTTATAGACTGCTTTCTATGGTTACATGGAAGACACTAGAGAAGTATAGCATGATTAGGGCTTTATTTTTTTCCCCTGTTTGTATGTGTGGAGAAACATGAAGAAAGATGAACAAAATGTTCTATCGTGCCTTTCCAAACCTAAGTATTTACACCCAGACACAAGTCCCTGTGTTTTCACAGCCACTGATGTGGACAAAAAAATTTTGGCTTCCATCCTTTGCAAGCAGTCCTAACCTGTAATACAGAGGTCAGACAGAAGGCCAGGAAATCCATTGCACTATTGCAAAATCCAGTTAAAAATATCAGCTGGAAGGAAGATCTAGGCTACTATGAGCTTGGCAATGTTAAATGCTTATTTTTGTTCTTGGTACACCCAATTACAGATGTCTAGTCCCCATACATGTATTCACCCTTTCATGCATTCTCCTTTAGCTGCTGTCAAACTTTACTTTTGAATACCTGACTCGCTTCTAAACTGGTAAATGTACGAATCATCTGCCTGGCCTCTTTTAGAACACCTTAGCAACAAAGTCAGGGCTTTTGATTTTATGAGCTGATCTCTTATAATACTGTCCCTAAATCGCATGAATTGAAACCACGAAACCACTGTTGGTCTCTTATGGCCTATTCCTAACAGCATAATTGATATTCCTTGGAAAAAATAGTATGCCGTATCTCCTCCTTAGGTCATTTCAGATGCTAGATCTGTATGTACTTTGAAGCTTACTGGGCTTTACGCTGTACATTGATAAGGAGCATCATCTACTTCTTTATAGCTCTTTCCTTGATGTAAATGAATAAATAGCACTTACTGAAGGTAGATAGAGCCAATTACTTGTGCTAGGCTGGAACCATTTAATGAAAATAACGGTAGCAAATTTCAACTACAACAGCTTTTCTACCCAGGCCCATGAGAATTTGAAGGTATTGATTAAGGATGGTTTTAAAAGCACCGATTCTTAGTTTTGCAAAGAAACTGGATGAGTTACGGGTAATGAAAGTAAAACTGTACAGTTTTTCTGGTTAACAGCAAAAGGGCTTTGAAAACTACATCTACTTCACCTTAAAAACATTCCTAAATCCAGAATGACAATTGTATCTCACATCCACTCTTCTGGTGTGATCCCCCTCACCACTTTCAGCAGAACGTTAAGCTAGGTACCACTCACTCACACTGGCATTGCCATGTTTGCCCAGTGCCCCCAACTGGAAACGCCGAGAATCACATGATTAAAGAGCGCAATCAAGTACTCGTTTGCTTTAGTACTTAGTAACGTTCTTCATTGCTTTGAAATGACACCAATATTTTCATTTCTATAACACACAATTACTTTTTAATGTGTAGTTAAAAGAATACCGTCACTATCTCGAATCCTGTTATTTAAAGGCCATTTTGTTGTTGGACAATCTGAGTCAGAACTGCTGACTTCAGTGATAAAAATAGCAATTCACTAATTTTGAATGCTATTAGATCTTCAAAGCCACCACAGTTAAAAGAGAATACACTGGAGTCTATTCTTGATACAGCATCAGGTCTGGTGGCGTATCTTTACTACTGCTGACAACGACGCACAAACCAGGAAAGCCCCAAATAAAACCCCATAAAACAAACCACCCGAATGATTTTAGACCCCAAGTGTAGTAGAGCTGACACTTGGAGAAATTGTTAGACCTCGGAAATAAATGAATAGAAAATGGTAACAAGAAGGTGGAATGCTTTATTTCTTCTTATGTGTATTTAGCAACTTCCTATTTGTAGACTCCCCCTGAAGTTATGAGTGCACCCATCATGCCCACTTAGGCAGTGATTATGCCCACACAGCAAATAGTGTAGCATAGCAATACTTACATATAAGCTAACTTAGCACTAGTACACCCCAGTGATGACAGCAAGAAACTCAGCACAGGCTAATTGATGTCACTGAGAGGATGAGCTCTCCGTGCAGGCAGAGGACAGGCTGCTACTGGCATCTGAGGTAGCTCATTTAAAGCCAGCTTGGGTATCATTGAGTTCCTCAGGTTAGCATATGTCACGTAGCTGCCTGCATTCTCAACTAAATGGGTCCACCATGCAGACCAAAGGTCCACCCAGCCCAGTTCTCTTCCTACAGCACTGGTCAAAAGCAGCTGTCCAAGGAAGAACAAGAACAGGGTAAGTATGCTTCCTCTGGGGGCTTTTGCACACCCTATTTTCAGCTTGTGAGTCACAAGCTTGACATGATTCCTTTAGGTAGTAGCTTTCTATAGAGCTTTCTCTGAAGTATTTGACCAGCATCTGCAGAAACTTTTGGTGGCAAGCTCCAAAGGGCTATCACCATTTAAAAGAAGAACACAGTTTGCTATTGATCCTGTTCCCCATAACTCTACTTGACAGCCCTCCATTCTTGAGTTGTGTGAACACCTATCCGTCCTCTCTATGACACATGACTTTATACTTTGCTGTGCTGTTTCTTTTTCAGGATAAAGAGTCACAGCCTATCCAGTCACTGTTTCTTTTTCCCATAGCCATTTTACACCCTTGATCACTCCAATTACCTTTTTTCTGGGAAAAATTTGGCTATTCCAGAAGTTTAAGATTAAGGGACCATAGTTTTATATACAGTATTCAAGGTGTTGTAGAACCACAGAATAGTTTGGGTTGGAAGGGACCTTTAAAGCTCATCTAGTCCAACCCCTTTGCAATAAGCAGGGACATCTTCAACTAGATCAGGTTGCCAAGCCATGTTGTCAAGCCACGGGTTAATACAGTGAGATCCTGATGCTCACTGTCCCTTTCCTACTAACTCCAGAAATTAGGTTTGCATTTTTGATGACTGCCAAGCATTAAGCTTAACACAACACAACCCCCCAAATCTCCCTCCTAAGCGGTAATGATAAACTCAAGCCCAGCATTTCATGTATAGCACCAGGATTGAGATGCATTTCCTTGTGTTTACTTGCATCAAATTTTTCTGCCATTTTCATTTCCAAACTGTACATAGAGAATCCTAATGCAAATCTTCTGAAATTGCCCTTCTCCTTCCTATCTGGAATAATTTTGTACCATCACAACTTTCTGACTACACTCTTCACCCTCTTACCAGATCACTTGCAAAGATGCTGATCTGTGCAGGTCCCAGTATAGGTTCCTGTCTAACTCCACTGGATGACCTGCCACCACTAAGACTGTTCATTTACTCCTCCTTCTTTTCTACTTTTTAATCAAGTTTTTATGCATGCTTATGCGTTTTCTCTATTCACAGCTATCTGGTTTCTTCAAACATAATCTTTGGTGAGGGAATGTACTGAAATGGCTTTAGAAGTGAATCTCCCTGAACCATACATCTCAACTCTCTAAGAGAGCCCCAGATGTGGAATGAAATTCAGGCTTACAGACACAAAAGCCATGCTGGCTCTTCAAAGAGGTTGCATTTATCTAGATACCTACTTTATCTTTGTTCCCATTAACTTTCCTGCCAGATTACAAGCCTATAGTTCCTTGGATGCTTCTGGAACATTTTATAAAGGTTGGTGACATGTTTGCCACACTCCAGTCCTCAGATACCAAAGAAGATGAAGTCAAAGTGACAGTGAAATGTTACATGTTATTTTTAGTATTTCAACAATTTTCTCTTCAGATTTGTTTGATCCTTCTGGTAAAAACTCCATTGGGCAGTGAACAAGGCCAGGTTGGACAAAGCCTTGGGTGACATGGTCTAGTGTGAGGTGTCCCTGCCCGTGGCAGGGTGTTAGAACTGGATGATCTTAGGGTTCTTTCCAACCCAAACCATTCTGTGATTCTCTGCTGGTTTACTTGCCCTTGCCCCATCCTAAAGAGGCTTCTGGCTGAGGAATGACCTCTTCCTTCAGCTTCTCAGCTCTACAAGTGTTCCCTTTGTACCCTGAACACCAGCTGGCACTACACTCTCTAACAGGTTGATCAGTACTAGTCTACCTGAAGGATGATTTAGCATTCAGTTCCTTTAGCTACTCTATTCCCTCAGCTTGCCTCCGACAAGCTTCTTCTGCCTTTAGTTCTACCTCCTGCACGACCCCTCTAACAGGGTCTTCATCATCCTCACTCACATTTGGAACTCCTCACATCTGTTGGCTACTCCAAGCTTTTCTGTGGCATTAAGAAATCTCAAAGAGGTACACATTTAATTGCCAGGTTTTCATCTCTTCCATGCTGTGTGACTTAAAACATCAGTAGAAAGTTATTTTTTAGGTAATTATTAATACTATGGTACTTTATAAATAAGAATAATATCATGACGCCTTTCCTTTCCAAAATGCTTCGAAAGGAAGGTATCAGTTGTGATCCCTGTCTTTCAGATGGGGAAATCAAACACGCAAACCACTCAATGACTCATTCCAGTTGAAAAGCTATTACAGTGCCATTCTTTCATCCCAAGCAAAATGAAACTCCTTATCTTTGAAGACTGCCTCTGTGTGAATCTTCACAAGACTTGTTCAAAGCTGTGCTGAGTCACTAGGAAGCTATGGAACCAAAAGGTAAATTTCATTGCCGTGTGATTACCACTTATACCCAAGTGACGTTGTCCAAACCACCTGTAGTGAACAGCACTCCACTCAAACTCAGGAACATGTTTAGTTGTGGGTTTGGGTTGGTTTGGCCTGTTTTGGTTTCCTTTACTTGCTGCTTGGGGCTCTAAGGGGTTTTGTTTTGTTAGGGGTTCTTTGTTTTACACTCTCTGCCTTTCCCAGTGATAGTGACAGCATGTGTGGACACAGTCCATGAGTCAAATATACACTGCAAGGTTAAAAAAACCCCTGAAGAACACAAATACAACTTCAGTTACCTGGGTTACAGCAGAGTTACAGGCGGCTTTGGAATATAAGGGGAAAAGATAGCATTTGACAAGTTTACCTGACTCCAAACGACCTCTTTGACATGCAGGATTACCCACAAGTGGAACTGGAGTAGCTCAGAGTTTTCCTGGACACCCAGAAGGCACTTTTCTGTGACAGAGGAGCACGTGTGCCATGGATGCCTTTATGCAGACAGCTACTGGAGTCAAAATTCCTAAACCAGTGGCTATCACTTGGTTAAGAGTTGAGATCACAAGAAGAGAAGTCGCTTGGCAAAAACTGGGTATACAATAGTCCCTCTAAGGAACAGTGTGCAGGTATATTTCCTTGGCTAAAACAGGGATCGCTTCTTGTCTGCCTTGAATAAATGTAGCCCTCTGATGCTGTTATGGTGAGAACTTTCCCTTGTCTTAATCTCCTACAACCATCAAAACTGAATGACACAGGGCTTGGAACTCTCACATTTGTAGCTAATTCCTGTGGTTTAATCATACATTCTTGAAGCCCCAGATCTGAAATACACATGGTGGGGCAAGATCTTCATTCCTCAATGACTGTAGGGAAAGCCTTCAAACTATTACTTGCATGTAAGCAGTTCAAAACCCAAGAGAAAATACATCTAATGCATTAGACTGGTAACATTCCCTGCCCATGGCAGGGGCCTTGGAACTGGATGATCTTAAGGTCTTTTCCAACCCTAACTATCCTATGAAACTATGATTTGGAAGTGAATGCTGTGGATTGCTTGTTTGTGCATGGGGGGGGGTGTCTTTTTAAAATAGGACTTTTAAATGTTGGGTTTGACTATACCACATAGCCCTGCTGACATCAAAACCATCAATGGAAGAGAAAGAGTGACTAAATAAAACCAGTTCTCAGTGCTAGTTCTGAAAGCTTAGCAATATTAGATTCAACCTTAAAATTAATGGCAAGAAATAGGAAAGATTCATTAGAAACCCCATGTGCCTTCCATGTAACCCCCATGCCCCTCTGCACTAAGCAAAAAGCAGGAAGAAGCGCTCTGGTTTACATTTATCTGAGTTTCTTAGAAGCATTTTTGACCCTCCTACCCTCTGTGCACTGACCCTTCCCTTCCTATCTTTCTAGAAGTCATTACTCAAGAGAACAGAATGTTACAAAGCTGGTTTATAGCACACAGTAATAGTTCCCTGAAAGAAAAAAGGAAACTATTCTACAGGAAGCTAAAGCAAATATTAAATTGCACAAATATGCATTCAAAAGCAGGAAATGCCATTGTTGAGAGTGCAAGTAGAGGTTCAGCTCTGCTATCTTACTTGCACATGAATGATGAAATAGCTCCTAGTTTGTGACTAATTGTTTCCAGATAGGTTGCTACACTGCATTTGTCCTCTGCATTTGCAGTAGCTTGCACCATTCTGTGTGCAAGGCAAGCAGAATCTCTTAAGAGATGTCTGCACATAATGCACAAACAGATGTGGGAGTCTTACTCTCCTGTACATGAGTTCAAACAGTCTCATTTAGAGGCTATTTACTGAAGAAACCAGTCACTAACTCAAACAGATATCCACCCATATAGGATTCAAACAACTTTGCAACAGGCTGCAGTAAACCTAGCACAAAGGCAGCACAAAACTGATAACCATAGTGTAAATGTGTCTGAATTATACTTACTTTGGGGAAATGGATGTTTTGATTTCATTCAGCGTGAGAGCTAACATCTTTTTTTGCAAGGTGTGACCAAATCCTCTTCAGCACAGACAAGAATTCCATAGAAAACATTTGATAGGGGACATAAGAACCTTACTTAGGCCAGGATAGGTCACTGTGGCAGAAACCATAGGTGAGGAAAAAGCAACAATAAGCTAAAAGAACCATGTGTTCTTTACAAAGAAGCAGTTGCATCTCCTCAAATCCTCCTGGAGGCTGCAGCCACAGCAGCAAAAGCAGCTAGCACAAGTTCAGATTATGACTACTTCTAGCACCATCTCTAGAATGAGATACAAAACTACTGCTGAGCAGTGCCAGCTCTTAACCTCACGTACCTACGTAGAGGAGACTTTCACGTGCAGGCAATCAGCCCCTCACCCTCCCACCCTGATCCCTTTCACTTTGTCACTGAACCCAGGGCTTTACGAGCTACAGGCACCCATTCTCAGGGTGTGCCTGGCAACCAAAGGTGTTCATCTCAGACAAGCGAGTCTCCAGCCTCACAAAACCCGCTTGGAGAAAGAACTGACTCAAAGGACAAGCGTTCTCTGAGATGAAGAGACATGGAGAGAGTAGCTACAAGCCTACATTTGCTGCAGGCATCAGCATACCAAAGGCCATGTCTTGCATGGCAGAAGCCCCCGTGCAATGAAAAGAGCATAGAAGAGGTTCACACGATTGCAAAGTAAATGGTAAGGGGATATGGTAATGGCAATGGGCAGGGGGATAGATGTGAATCAGGCTCTGGTTTGGTTTCTCATCTTCCTCTCCGCTAGAAATGCCACCCTAATGACTACAGCATATATGACACATACTTAAATTCCAGACTAACAGTACTTTCCACAGACAACAACTAGAGCATCAGAGAAGGACACAGGCACAGCTACAGGTTGGGCAGAGAAGAGATTCAGAGCAGCCCTGCGGAGAAGGACTTGGGGGTGCTGGCTGAGAGAAACTGAACATGAGCCAGCTTCAGTGTGCGCTTGAGCCCAGAAACCACTCATGTCCTGGTCTGCATCACCAGCACTGTGAGCAGCAGGTCAAAGGAGGTGATCCTGCCCCTGTGTTTAGCTCTCATGAGACCCCACTTGCAGCACTGTGTGCAGTGCTGGTGTCCTCAGCATAAGAAGGACACGGAGCTGTTGGAGCAAGTGCAGAGGAGGCCACGAGGATGCTCAGGGGCTGCAGCACCTCCCCTATGGAGACAGGCTGAGAACATTGGGGCTGTTCAGTCTGGAGAAGAGAAGCTGCGTGGAGACCTCAGAGCAGCTTCCAGTGTCTGAAGGGGGCTACAAGGATGCTGGAGAGGGACTCTGCATCAGGGACTGCAGCCACAGGACAAGGGGTGATGGGTTCAGACTGAAACAGGGGAAGGAGCTTTAAGGTCCTTTCTAACCATAACCATTTTATGGTCTATGAAGGGTGTGTGTGGTCAGAATGAATCCCACATTAGATCCCGATGGTCAGACATCATGTCAGGCAGGCAAACTGCCACTCAGAACATACTGCTAGAGCTAGGAGTCCATGCAACCACACAGAGTGAAGGATTCATCACCTGCATCTGATGCTTGTGCTTGCCCAGCTGAATGGAAAATAAGGGTTAGGCTGCAGAGAGCTAGAATTATGGTGACATTAATGGCACTTAAATCGTTTGGGGGATTTAGGCCCCATTAAGGTGCTTTACTTCTTGAACTAAAATTCAGGCATTAAAAGAGTATTTCTAAGTATGGATAAGCATATGCATTAGTAAGGGAACAGAAGGTAATGCCCAGCTTCCTTTCAAATGAATTCTGTGTAAAACACTCCGTGAATGTTTTTAGGTCACCCTGGTAACACAACCAACATTACCATAGTAGCATCTTATATGGAAAGACAGATCACTCCAACCTCATGAAAAGGTAATTCTACTTCTCTGACTCATGGTAATAAATCCACTCTTGTGGAATGCAATGGACAGTCACCAACCATCCTGAACTCCCAATGATGTCAGGTTCGCTGGCTATTCACTGGGTGTAAATATGAAAAAGAAGGAAAAACCCCACAGTAAGTGTCATATGAAATTTATAAGCCCCCAGTGCTCAGTCTGTTCTGAGCCATTAGCACAGAAATGACTGCCAGAGGCGCGACACACCAGAATGAATAACACTTGTAAAAGATACAGCTATTAAATGTGTGTATGCCTTCAAGAGTCATTTTAGCCATGTCAAAATAACCTCGGTGATTACTGGTGTGTGTAGACTTTACAGGATCTAGGGCTGGCAGAGGACTCTGGGGTTCTTGCTCTGTACCGCACCGCACGTTTGATCCGGACTGAATTTCAGAGGGAGGTCTCTTTTTGGACCTTTCCAGGCTTTTACTTAGTAATAGTGCAGCAAGCTCCATTCAGAAGCAGGGTAGGCATACACAGCTTCAAAAACGTTACGTGTCAAATCAACCAGTGAGCAAAGAGTGGCACAAACTACAGTCCTAGTGTCCAAGAGAAGCAGATCATTGACTTCGGTGGTTATTCTTCAGAGTACATAAGAGGAGGGTCTATTTACAGGTAATATGAACTGCCTGTAGATAGGTGCAGAGTAACCTGCACAGATTTAACATGCACTGGCTTGTAACATGAATACAGTATTATCTGCCTTATGGCAGAAAGCAAAGGTGGCAGTAGCAGCCTCAGGAACAAGCACTGTGACAATGGGTTATAAGTTGCTCTCATTCTATGTGTACACCCACTTGGCAGGGAAAGGGGAGGGCCAAGAGGTAAATAAAACACATCTCTTGCAGTCTGTCTTTCTGGATGAGCTAACCTGGGTGGGTTTTACCCAGTAAAGGATAAGGGAAGTTAGAAACCTCCCTCCAGTCCCTACCTCCCTGCTCAGAACACAAGCCACCAGCACACCTATCAACTGATTCTCTTTTCTGCAGCTCAACCCAGTGTGAGACCAGTTCCTTCCAACCCAACCACACTTCCTAGTGCTGTTGAGCTCAGTGTGTGCTCCATTGCTTCTGCAGGGAGGCTAAGTGTGTTGTTAATGGCAAGTATCCCAAAAGCACCTGATGGTCAGCCTGTGGTGGCATGAATAACTAACAGGAGAGTTCAATCTTAAACAGTTCTCCCCAGATATACAGGTTATCTTCCCACACTTCTTCCTGTGAAGCATCTCCATTACACTTGTTTTGCAATGCTTGCCAGTGCTGAATTAACTCAAGTTACTGCATTTTAATCACATGCTTCTCTTTTAGGAATAACTTACACACAACTAGAAACAACACCATGATTTAAGCCCTTGTTAAACTTCTCTCTATATACGTTGCAATATACACTGTTTAGAAACCACACATGAATCTGTGGCTTTCTTAAGGCACCAAATAGCAGGCAAACACAAAGTAAAGGGCTGGAAGTGCTAAAATCTGCTTAGGAAGAGAGACAGGCAGGGCATAAGAAGTCATTTCAGTTCCTGATTTAAGAGTGGGGACAAGGGAGGTTTGATCACAAAGTGGTTTCTGTATTGTCAATGGGTGGGAAGCCCAGCCCCATGAAGCTTGCTGGGGGATCTACAGCACTCCTCACTCAGTGAATATTGGGTTTTTAAGAGTGAAAACTGGTTTGGTTTTAAATAGAATAAATTCCTTAATAAAAGAAGTACCACTCATGAGCTGAAGAGCCCATTCCAAACTTCTGGCACTAAAAACCCCATTCCTATTGTTTTACAATGGCAGCTTTAATTGTCAGTAAACTCAGGACTACATAACTGTTCCCACCAGACATGGGCAAACAAACCACTCTAACACAAGACTTCACAAGGAGCAAGCAGCACACTGAGCTCCAGGTCAGCTTCTCAAGCCTTGGAACGGACCAAAACCTTCCTATTACCTCATCTTTCATCATTCTGCTAAGAAACAAACCAAGGCAACGTTATGCCCTTCAGCCTTTCACATAAACCCTGCCCAATCTGGACTGTAAGCGGGAGAGCCTGTGGTTTAGTTCATCTCCCAGAGGTAGGTGCAATTTTCTTGCTAATGTATATCAGGAACATTCTCCTGCCTGTAAGTTCTTAGATGGTTACACAGACAGCTGGAGAGCCAAAGCCATGGACTGAACAGTCAGCTCATTGACTGGGTTGGGTTGGAAGGGACCTTAAAGCTCCTCCAGTTCCAACCCCTGCCACAGGCAGGGACCCCTTCCACTGGAGCAGCTTGCTCCAAGCCCCTGTGTCCAACCTGGCCTTGAGCACTGCCAGGGATGGGGCAGCCACAGCTTCTCTGGGCACCCTGTGCCAGCGCCTCAGCACCCTCACAGGGAAGAGCTTCTGCCTAAGAGCTCAGCTCAGTCTCCCCTCGGGCAGGTTCAAGCCATTCCCCTTGGCCTGTCCCTACATCCCTTGTCCCAAGCCCCTCTCCAGGTTTCCTGCAGCCCCTTTAGGCACTGGAGCTGCTCTGAGGTCTCCCCTTCAGGAGCCTTCTCTTCTCCAGGCTGCCCCAGCCCAGCTCTCTCAGCCTGGCTCCAGAGCAGAGCTGCTCCAGCCCTCCCAGCATCCCCATGGCCTCCCCTGGCCTCGCTCCAGCAGCTCCACATCCCTCTGGTGCTGCTGCCCCAGGGCTGGATCAGGAGTGCAGGGGTGTGGAGTGTCTCACCAAAGCACAGTTTCCAGACGGATCTGCTCCATGATCGTGCCAGGCACTCAGGTGGCACTCACGGGTGTGTAGCTTCCAGTTCTCCTTTTCACCCTTTCTAGAAAGGGGTGTGTATATGTGTGTGGTATGTTCCCCTTTTTCCAGTCAGTGGGAACCTCTCAGGACTGCCACTACTTCTCAAATGGAATAGTGCCTTAGACACTGCATCCACCATTTCCCTCGGGACCCATGGATGCATCCCATCAGGCCCCATGGACTTTTGATGTTCCTTAGGTGGTCTTGAGCTTACAGCAGGCAGTCCCTCATTCTCTCAGTCCCTAAAAATCCGGATTCATGTTCCATAAAAAGCTCAGAGACACATTTCTTTATGCAGAGAGGTGAGAAGATTCCCTTCGGCTGTCCCACCATGAATCTCCATTGACTTAAAGAGGGTAAAACACAGAACATCCTTGTTTTACTGCAAACATCCCCTGCAGAAACATGCCAGCAATACTCATTGGGTGGAATGAGACAACAAACTCAAGTCTGCCTCTGCCGTTTATATCCTGCAATCCCGAGTTGGTAAAGATGAGGAATCATGCCTCAGGTCCTGTGGGACTATTTAAGGCAGGGGAGGATACATTCACCTGCTTTTCAGATGGGAACAGAGGCAAAACATGAGGAAAACCCCATGAAATCAGAGAACAGTTGTTTTAGGGTCCACTCAGGAATTGACATTCCCAGAAGAGGCTTCTGAGAGAGAACTTCCCTGAAACACCCTCATTCTGATGAATCACAGATCAGAAAAAGACAGCTGCTTGCATCAATTTTGACTTCTTTATGGAAAACAGTCCTCATTTACAGGAAAAGATAATTAAAGGGAATATTAGGGACTATGGAAAACCAGAGGAATCTGGAATGTGTTCCTGTCACAGGCAGCAGGAATGCTGAAGGTTTCTGCCCCGTGTAACACAGACCTCAGCACGAATGAAACCAATGGCTGATTGCAATGAACAACAAAAGGCAAAAGGCAATGCTTGCAATCTGATCCTTCACCCGTCTTCTAATGAGAAGCTTGGTTCTGGTGCGTAACTTGATTGCTCAAACCCAGCAATGCCTACCTCATATGGAGACCTCTGAATTCACATATACACATAGCACTTCCACTGCTCCAGCCGGAGCTGCGAGCATGCTATGAGTAGCGCAATGCTGAATCACAAAGCTGTGGGGCATTTCATTTCTAGTAAGGATAGTGAGAAACAAGACAGAACCCAAATGTAGGGTTTCTATACACCGACTCCTTCTATGAAACGTGGTGTTTCCAGGATGTGTTTCTCAATCAAGCAATCCCCAGATCTGTTCCTGTGAACAGCTCAAAGGGAGTAGCCACGTAGTTGATAGCTGGAGAACAGGCAACACCAAGAAGTGAAACAAGCTCTTCAGATGCACTTTACTCTCAGCAGCTCCATTCCTTCTCCGCCACCGACCGAGGACAGCACATTGACTCTCAGTATCAGAGCGTAACCAGCCTTTCAGTTTCCTCTCCCATCCTCCAAACAGCAAGCACAGCTCTTTGGAACACTACACGTTTTACTTCGTAGGTTAACCCAGCGCTGTGCCAGTAAATGGCAAGTACTCGTGCAAAGAAGGACACGGTTACAGTGCATGGCTTCTACAAGACCTTGATGTATTTCGTGCATTAAGCCATGAGTATCTTGCATCATCTTGATGCGATTTGAGTATTTTAGTTAATTTGAAACAGCACTGCATGCACGGAATTTGGCTCTTTAATGCTAAACCAGCACTGCGCAGATACTCAGCCTAGTCCCACCAAGGCTGCTGGAATTCCTCCTGGAATGATGCTTGCTCGCAGCAGGTAATTAAAGCTCCACACATTCCCGGAGGTCACAAACCGAGCCGGGAAGCGCTTCATAACCTTTATCTATGGACAAGAACCTCGCTATCCTGCCCAGGCCCGCAGCACAGCACCCCCACCGCGGCTGCACCGAGCACCCCGCTCCCGGGGCACCCCGCAACCCTGCGCTCCAACCGGAGCACTTCCACTTCCCGGCGCGGCCGCTAGGGCGCGCTGTGGCTCCGAGCGGGGGAGCGGCCGGAGGTGTCCGTGTCCGTGCCTCTGCCCGCCCCTCCGTGCCCTCCGCCCGCACCCGCATCCCGCCGGGCTCAGTCTCTGCGGGAGGGTGGATGTCGGCGCATGGAGCCCACGGGAGCTCCGAGTAACTTCCAGGCACAGCACGCGCAGGGACTTACCCTCGCTCGGGCAAGTTCGGGTCCTGTAATAATAATAATGGGAGTCCTGACCCCGCGAGTTTGCCTGCATGGAGGCTGCCTGCAGGCAGGTTGGAGACCGTGTGTCACGGCTAACAGAATACAGTCATAGAATGGGTCGGGTTAGAAAGGACCTTAAAACTCATCCAGTCCCAAGCCCCTGCCACGGGCAGGGATGCCTCACACTAGAGCAGCTTGCTCCAACCCCTGTGTCCAACCTGGCCTTGAACACTGCCAGGGATGGGGCAGCCACAGCTTCTCTGGGCACCCTGTGCCAGCGCCTCAGCACCCTCACAGGGAAGAGCTTCTGCCTTAGATCTGACCTGAACTTGCCCTGTTTCAGTCTGAACCCATCACCCCCGGTACAACCAATCTGGTCATTAGGATTTTCTGATGGCTTTCAGGTATAGCCCAGTGAGCTGCCTTTAGAGAACATAAAGATGACAGGAATGACCAGCAGAGAAATGCCTATGCCCACTGAGCCTCTTCCACTGCCTGAGTAAGATACCAAAGCCTTTTGTGCGATACCCAGCATCTCCAATCACAACCATGCATTGTGGTATGCAAACACTGAATGAAAGCGGCAGACCAGAGTTAGAGACACCTATCAAAGAATCTTTGATGTGCATCTTCAGAGCACTCACAGAAGCATCAACTCTGATTCCCAAAACAGATGCCTGTCTTAGCAAACACTGACTTCTATGGCACAAGGGGATTGCAGCATATCAATCTTGAAGTCTCATAGCTGAAAACTCTGTGCCATCGCACCGTTTCCCTACCAGCACTGCTCCAGCCAGAGCAACCAGCTCTACTGCTCAGCAGGGCTAACTATCCCACCCTCTTGGCTCATGTGTGGCTTCCTGTACAGAGTCATTTCATCTGTTGCACACTGCATTGTGCCGATGCTTCTGGGTTTATACATGCACTCAGAGAGCAAGCATGCACAGTGGTTTAAAAGCAAGCAACTCAGCAGAGCGTACAACTGATCACATAAGTTCTCTGAAGCCAGTTTAGACAGGGAGGCAGCCCAAGGAATAGCTTGATCATCAGCAGAGAGAAATAATCAGCTCTGCTGACAGTCATTGCTATAGAACTGGTGACCTCTGGCAAGAAGGTGGGAATTCGCTTTTAAATAGCTTTATGGTAAAGCTGTCAGTATTTTCCTTTTGAAGCTAATTGTCCAGTCAGTAGCAGCCAACACTTCATTCACTGCTTCTTCATTCAGTGGCTGTGGGGCCTATTCCTGCACATCACAGACACAAACCTCCAGTCCTGCCTCGCTGCTTGGGAGCCACTGCTCTGTACATCACATTTTGGCCACTAGTGTACATGATGCAATTCCTACTGTAATAAAAACTGTATGGGGAAGCTACAGGAAACACTCTGTTCCAAAGGACCACATCCCATTTCACTGGTGATGACAAACCTTTCTACAAAGAGAACTGATGGATGGACTGCCTGTCCTGCCCGGTTCATGGGATTCAAGTGCACTTTATGTATTCTGCTTACACTACTGCAAAGGCTAGTTTAAGGTTTTGCAACTCTAAAAAACAACGATAGAAAGTATATTATTGCACAGTAAACCAGTAATGCTGTAGCAAGTATCAAGATAGAGGTGAAAATGAGTTATCACTTAATGCCTGCTTCTGAAGGCATGAATCTCTTTAAAATAAAGACAAGAATGATACCCAAAGGATTATTAAATACCTAAGAAGATACTACTAGAAATACTAACTCCATATGAAAAAAAAAGTCATCATTCTCATCACAGAAGCATTTCAAAATCAGCCATGACTTCTTGCAGTGATTTCTCTACTGTATTTATTCCCAAAGGAGAGTAGGGGAGGAGAGGGATCTTCATTACATCTGAATCAATGAAATTCCAGCAAAGTTATGGCCATTCAGAACATAGTTCTAAGTAACCAGCTTGTCTCCTCTATCTGCACAAAAGTGGCCAAGTCAGGAAATGAGGCATGGCAATTGCCTATTAATGTCCAAGCTTTCCGCGTGTTAAAGCATGTTAACAAGCCATCTGAGCTCTATATGCAGCTATCACATGGCAGATAATCTGTCCTGTTTATGGATACAAACGTCGGATGCCAACTAAGGGTGAAGGGGTTCATGACACAGTGTCCAGTAGCAAGCACGACCTACCAGGTCAAGGCATTCCCTTGCCTTTACTTCTGTCTCTCTGCCCCAGCAAGCCCCCCTCATTCAGCTGCAGCATCCCTGCTGCTTGCAGAGCCATTCTGTGAACAAGATCAGGCAATGACACTCAAAAAAGGCTCTTTCTTTCATATAAGACTGCTTTTTGGTCAATTACTCACTGGGTTTAATACACTAGTACCACAGGAAGCATGGGAGCAATATGGAAAAAGGGAAGGGGTGAGCAGAGGATAAACCTGCTTTAGATGGTATTGCCACCCAGAAAGCTGTATACACATCCACTCTCTCAACCAAAGCCTTTTCACACATTACATCCATACACCTTGAAAACATACTCAAGCAGTGCTAACATAGCATGCAATCCTAGCCTAGGTGGACTTCAGAAACAGCCAAAGCTCACTTTTTCCTCTGGATGCTTGAAGCCTCTGTCCTTTCCTTTCATCTCTTCCCACTCTGAATAGGAACTGAACACCTTGGTTAAGGCCCTAGTAGAAAGGCAGCCCCTGATGACAAATCCCAGTGGCTTGGGAGTGGGAAGGAGCAGGTTTCACTCCAACATGTATCACAGGTTTAAAACCAAAACTCCCCACTCTTTGACTCCACCAGTACTAAAACACAAATAAGCATCCTGCAGGGTCTTACCTTAAAGCATCAGGGGTCTTTCAAAGGAGCCAAGATACCCGAGTGAGAACTGAAGTAGGTTAAGCAGAGGTATGGCCTCTTCTATAAGTTCTGGCAACCAACGGCAGAGGAGAACAGCAACAGCAAAACCTGTGCCTGCTGCATTTACCAGAGCCAATTTATCAATGCTCTTACCCAGCTGGAACATACCCACATGAAACCCCTACAGAAATCACTTGTAATTTAGATGTCCTCCACACCCCTTTTAAAAGCCCTTTGCATTCCCAAAATGGCATGAAGGTGGGGGATAGGGGGAGAACCAGGTGAGATGTTTTATTGCATTCAGTTGTTGGCTCTGATTTTGAAATCACTAAGGCAACCCACCAAGTGTTTGGCAACATACGCAGCTGCTTACGATTTCCCATCAGATTTAAAGGGAATACAGACTGCAACATGCAACTTCAGAACCTGACTGTAGAACCATGCATGGGAAGCCCTTGTGCTCTCACTGGCAGCATCAGCACACAGCTAAATGAGGGTATTTGGATTTACTAACACTTTACAATGCTGAAACAGTAATGCAAGTCTTGGTCTGCAGTGTAAAATCTGCTTTCATGCCAAACACTCACCTCACACAATCCCCTGAGAGGACTGAAGATAAGGAATAAATCTGTTCCATTAAACCTCAGAGAACTAACTCTTGGTTATTAACTGAGTAACATCAGAAAGCAGCCAGCCACTGTATTCTGCCTCTTTCCTCGCACTGGAGAGCTTTGGTAAGAGTGGCATTAAATGCTCTGTCATCAAGCGAATAGTAATCTCCCAGTATTTTATTACTCAGTCTTAAATGGGGCCCTCTGGAGGGCATGAATTATTGGTAATGGAGGCAGTAATTACAAAGTGAGGTATAGTGTAGAAAACATGACAAATGAATTAAAACAGTGCCTGGGGACCATTTAATATTGTGCTGGTGAACACAGCATCCTATAAAACCATGTTAGGGAGAACAGATATAAAGGAGGAATCTAGCCCTAAACAGCAAAAAGGAACCCTGGAGCAGAAAATGAGGTTTCTCATGTCTCACATTAAGGCATAACCTTTCAGGCTATGTCCCTTTATCAGAGCAGTAGATTCTGCCAACCCAGACCACCCTGTGGACACATGGAGTCTCTTGAACGTGCTGCAGGGCTGGACACATTCTGTTAACACACAGTAACCACGGCACATGAGAGGCTGTGCCCCATGGCCTGCCTTTTGGGGGCCGTGTGGCTGATGGCAGTCGTGCTGAACTCAGTGGTGAAGGGGCTCCATGTAAAAGAAGTTAAGCTATACGTGTGCATAACAGTGACATAATTCTGTTGTAGTCAAGAACAGCTTCAGTGAGGTGAAAATTACACTGATGTATGGCAGCTGAAATATCAAAATGTGAGCCAAGCGTGAACAGACACTCTGTTCTGAAGGGGCTATAGGAAAGACTCAAAGTGCACAGGGAATCAGCTGTCACAGGGTAAGGCATATGGCTCATAAAAAGATAAGTGGCTTTGGAAAGCATCACTGAATTATTAGGAAGCCTCAACCCATGAAACACAGAACCGACCATTTCGAGCCACATGATGTTCCCACAGCCATCGCTGTTGCATGACAAAGCGTGATTAATAGCAGAGGAGATACACTGAAGTGGATGGAAAGACCAGGAAAGTACTGGAGCGTTCCCCTGAATTGGCTGCTCAGTGCCACAAGTCTTCTGCCTTGAAGAACTCAATATTCTTAGTAGGTAAAATGGGCAGATGGCGCTGGAAAAAGATACGTTTAACCTGATAAATGACCAAGAGCGATGCACCTTGCAAAGCACGATAGACCTAAATGAAGAGCATTTGTCGATGAAACACAATTTGAAAAGTCATAGAGTAATTTAAAACAATTACCTAGGGTTTTCATTTATTTTATTATTAATATTATTATGGAAATAGGAAAGTTTCTAAGCAAAAAAAAAAAGTAGAGACTCCGCGTGTGATACCTGATGTCGCATACTGCTGTAAAAGCGAAATGGAAACCACATCAGCCATTCTGTCTTTTGAATGTACATAAGTGGTATTTAAAAAGCAAAATAATCTCATTTTCCCCGACCATTATAAAAAGTGTAACTTGAATTCAAAGTAATTACATGCGGTTGTATGTTGTTCCTGGAATTTGTGGTTGGAAATGCAAGGAAACTAAGCACAAACAGATAAGGACGGGAAACCAGTCGGTGAAAGCTGTAGGAACTGGTTTCCAGATGGATTGAGTAGGGTACTTTGGATTTGGAAAAGTATCAATCAAATTGCCATAAAAACCTGGTAATGTTTGGAAAATCATTCGATCACAGTTTCTTAACTGTGTATTTCTTAAAAGTACAGCTGTGCTCACATGTGCTTATCCCTTCAGAATTGCTCATGAAAAGCAGCTTCTGCTGTTATATAAGCAATACCTAAGGTGTTGCCGTTAATTCCCTCACCTCTATGATCAAAAAGTCTCTACTGTATGTCATGGCTCTCGGCCATTCATCAAGTCCTTAAGCAGAGCTGATGGACCTACCCCTAGACAGGCATGAGCAAGGGTGCGTAACCTCTCAGTGCACCAACTGAATAGGTCTTGAGTCCATACTGGAACTTAGCAAACGAATGGGATGGCCATAATTTACAAGGGAAATTTCTGGCCTGGGCACTATTGTCATTTACAGTAAAGGAGAAAAAATACATATATATATTCATCTCTAGAGATTCTTTACCTCGCAACCCAATAGTGCACTTGGAAATTACTGTACCCTAAAACAGCTCTGATAAGCAAAGACGAAACTCAAACAGCTAAAAGGGAACTAGCAGATCTCTTGCTTAGTATCAAATCCTGTTTTAAAGCTCCCTGCTCTTAAAGACATCCTGTTTAGATGTTTAATCAATGAGGTGTTCGTAAGAGAAACAAAAATGGCCTGCAGTCCTCTGCAAAAGGCATATATGCAAAGCTGGAGTAACTCAGCTTTTAAACTACTATAGAGTTTGGGAAATCCCCCACATTCCTGTTAGGTTTGGTTTCTTTTTCTCTGTGAACAGTTTTTGGCTCTTTCTGGGAACGTGCCTCTGTTCAATGGAAGGAAATTAGAGACAAAATCAATAATCCCTTTCTTCTCTGCTCTTCTCTTTACCTGGATGTTATCAAAGATTTCAGTTTGTTAAGGGAGCCTGCCTGATAAAGCCTTGTGTCTGTGTTAGCTCTCTCATCAGTACTGATGTGAGATTCAGGGATCTCAAGGGGTTGGTTTATACGGTTTGGTTTGTTTGTTTTAAGACCTTTTTGCTTCTAAATGGCAGTCCTGCCCTAAAGAGAATAAGGACATGGGACAGGAGGAAATGGTCTGGATCAGCAGTGTACTCAGTTGGTGTCTCATCAAATAATCAAGCTCATCCTGAAACGAAGCGGGTTCCCCGCACACATGCCTGCCTACAAAACTGCTCACACCACTTGTTTTGGAAGGCTATTCCTGAGCATCTTTCTTCTGACACATAGAAACTCCTTTGCATACACAGCTCAAAACCATGACCAAACCGTATCTATTTTTCCTTCTGCTAACATTACATCTTACCTACTTTTTCCCTTACACAGTTTTTACTCTGCTGTAATTACATAGGCTGTGACCCTACCACTTCTCAGGCTTTGTCTATAATGAAGTCTCAAAAACTATATTCCTTATTCCCTTAATGTTCCTGGTAGCCCTTCTGCATCCCTGGCCTAGTTTGGGCTCATCTTTCTTTATCATGGTTGAGCAGAATTGTGTGCAGAATTCCAGATGAGGTTTTGCCAGGCCCTTGCATAATTACATTGCTGTTTCTCTCTTTAAGAACACAAATACACAAATAAAGAAACAACCCCATTACTGCACACCTGAGCTCCTATGTCACTTCCTTCTTGCCCCACTCCATTGGTGCCTCAGCATCAGTTACTAATATGTTGCTTGTTCACTCCATTGTCATTTCCAGTTGATGAGTCAAGTTTGTGACTGAATACTTTGCATCATGACGGGCTGCTAGATAATCACATCCCTTTCCCACAGAAGGTTGGTCCAGGTGATCTTTCATCCCCTGCAACCTGGGCTATTCCATGATTCTATGCTGAATCACCATGGCATTTCTACTTTGTGCAAGGTCATGCCGTGTCTTTTGCATAATAACTTAATCTTCTTCTGTACTGATGATTCCTTTGTGTCCAAAGTCCTTGCCAAAGGTACTAACCAAGAGCAGTGTGTGATCAGCCCTTGAGAACCAACGCTTACAAGCTGTTCTTTAGCCTGATCTCTACCTTTGTAAAACAAACTATTGCCATTTTCCTTCAGTTTGTTCTCGGGTTATTTTTCCATTCTGGGACTATTTCACATCATCTCCAGCTGAAGTAACTGTATCTCATATAGTTTTACACCAAATATTTAAGCCGAGTCCTGTTGCTTATTCCTTACCCTGAATTATTTTACCCTAGACAGATAACAAATTAGTATTCCCAGATTTTACAATGGGAAGACAAATGTTTGCTGATCCCAAGAGAGAGGTTACTCATGAACCTTGCTTAGAATCTCAAGAGTTTTGACGTTTTCATCATTTAGGGTAATGAAAACAGGACAAGTGCATTAGGGGTCAGTTCTTTCACATAGTTGGAGACCTCTATCCACACCTGAGTTCTAATGGGAATGGTCTGTGGCAGACTTAGTTGGACAGTACCCAGCTAAGTGCAGCAAGCTATACAGGCAGTGTGTAGGTTACTAAACACATACAATAAACCTCTTCTAGTAGGTTTAAAAGAAGCACACCTGTTAGAGATGTCATGTTCTGTTTGGCAACATGAAGAAGCTGCTTCAGGATGAGATAAGCTGTGAAACTGAAGTGCAGTAGTCATCTGGAGTTAACTCCTTCGATTAATGTTTTCATTCTGTACCAGAAGACCCCCTTGTGGTTTAGTTTACCCACTTCTAAAGAAAACTGAAAGGATCGTAGCATCCCAGACTGGTTTGGATTGGAAAGGACTTAGGATCACCCACATCCAACCCGCTGCCACGGGCACGGACCCCTTCCACTGGAGCAGCTTGCTCCAAGCCCCTGTGTCCAACCTGGCCTTGAGCACTGCCAGGGATGGGGCAGCCACAGCTTCTCTGGGCACCCTGTGCCAGCGCCTCAGCACCCTCACAGGGAAGAGCTTCTGCCTTAGATCTAACCTGAACTTGCCCTGTTTCAGTCTGAACCCATCACCCCTTGTCCTGTTGCTGCAGTCCCTGATGAAGAGTCCCTCTCCAGCATCCTTGTAGCCCCCTTCAGACACTGGAAGCTGCTCTGAGGTCTCCACGCAGCTTCTCTTCTCCAGGCTGAACAGCCCCAATGTTCTCAGCCTGTCTCCATAGGGGAGGTGCTGTAGCCCCTGAGCATCCTCGTGGCCTCCTCTGAACTGCCTCCAGCAGCTCCATGTCCTTCTCACGCTGAGGACCCCAGCACTGCACACAGTGCTGCAAGGGGGGTCTCACCAGAGCAGAGCAGAGGGGCAGGATCACCTCCTTTGACCTGCTGCTCACGCTCCTTTTGATGCAGCCCAGCACACAGTTCCCTCCAGCAGACCGAACAAGCAACAGGAAGAGACCTGATCATTTGCAATAGCTATGCCAGCTATTTCCAGAATACTTTTGGTGCTATTTCTACAGTGGTGAAAAAAAAAGCCCCCAAATCCTCCCCTATTCTGATGGATTTCTTTCCATAGGAGCTGTCTGGCAAAAGAACCTTAATGAGTACCAGTAAAGGAGCATGCAGGCATGATTGTTGCCATGGTTTCTTTCTTGAGAGTGACCCACTTGAAGTCAGCTTGTAGCTGTTCTTGAGTTAACCATTACCCAAGTGAGTAAGCACTGTGCCACGTATCCTCTGAGGCTGTTTCTGCTTCCAGTGAAGGCCATGTAAAACCCACATTCCTGCAGATAATTAATCCAGATTCTTGCACTCCCTTATGGATGCCTGCCCCCACACACCACACGCTGTATGTGCATGCAGGGCTTCTCCAGTGGCCACTTGACAGGAACGCAGGGTTTGCGAACAGAAAACTCCTACCTTCCTACCAAGGGAGTAACAGCAGCCTTTGTAACAGTAACTAAACCCACCACTTCTCCTGCTTATCGGACGTGCTTCCTTCCTGTGACAGGAATTGCATCGCTGCACTGATGGGAAGAAGAGAAAAGGGAGTTTTTCGAATGGTTCTTATTTCTATCACTTTCATTGAGGCAGAAATTCTAGACTGATTCACAGATGGAAACCCCAAATGCCATGCAGCAAAGCATTCATCTACGGACAGGAAACAGCACGGGGTTTAGAGGCTAGAGTAAAGGTTATGTCACTTTGAAGTACATCTTAAAAGGTGCACAGACACCTTCCTTAATATTCAAGTGACAAAACTAGCCACACACACAAGCCTTTCACCATATACAGGATGTACTGGTGAAGCTCAACTTCTATATGCTCCCACAGGCGAGCCCTGTTCCTCTAACACTGATACCATTGGGTGATGCCACCAAGCTACACAGCAACAGATGGAAATGGGGAAAAGGGGGAAAAAGTGGTATTCGAAATAAAATGGTGAGAGAATGCAAAGGCTACTGCAAATACCGAATGCAGATGGGATCAGCAGGTATTGCAGATGGGATCAGCAGGTATTGCAGATGGGATCAGCAGGTATTGCAGATAGGATCAGCAGATACTGCAGATGGAGCAGCAGACAACTGTAAAAGGTGCCAGGGAAAAGAACATAAAGTCTGTAAATTAGGCTGATTTAAATGTGTCTTTTAAAGGGTGCGTTTTTAGCAAGATTCTGGATATATATATAAGATAAATGATCATTTTCATGTTTGTATGTTTATCTGTATTCATGCTCACGAATGTAAAACATCGGTAGGAAGGAGCAAGACTTTCTAATCAGCTCCCTTGAGATGTAAGAGTTGATCTCTCTTATACTCACAGTAGCAGTTTGGGAAGCCTGACTTTGTCTTGCTGTTCATTTCTCTACCTTTGGAGGCTAAAGTTATCTTCTCAAAATACAATCCATTTAAATCTGACCCAACAACAACTGAAAGCAGGGAATGGACAAATAGCTGGGTTGGACCCCGTCTGCTCCTGCAATGGGTGCTTTCAGCTGTGGGTAAGTTTGCACTGAAGCATTTTGCTTCTTCATTAGAGTCACAGGCAATACGAAAAGGAAATCCACACAAACCAAATCTAGACAAACTGTAACCTTCATTGTCAACCTAACAGGCAAAACCCTCATCTATGTTACACATCCACAAACAGGACTGCAATTCACAGTGCTCCTTGCATAGAGAAGCTCTTCCCGGTATGCCTGTGTCTGAATGTAATACATTCACAGGGAACAAGCTGAACTAACTGGAACCTTTCTGAAGCCAGAATACATCAAGCAGTGTTTTAGCCATACATAGGTACCAAACACTTCTTGTGATGGCGTAATACCCTGCTGCAAAAATAGAGCTTTGGATTTGAAAAAGAGCTTCCTGTTGCTTCCTTAGCAAATGGACCTTTTCCTTTCTGTTCTCCTTTCTGGTTCCCTATTTCTGCACCAATTATCCCAGGCTCCAAAACATACTTTCAGTTTTGAAACTTGTCTCAGGACATTAGTCACACAGTGTACTGTTTGCAAGGGACAGCACAGTTTAATCTGTTAAACAGAAGAATGATGCATAAGGCCCTTTGGAAATAGTGCTGGGAAAAGAGGTGATGCAATGGATGAAGGAGGAAGCAGCAGCTCAGGCCCTGGGAAGTTCAGAGCCCACTGTCTCTAAGGGACATGATGCACAGGCTGGAGCTATGCTTTGCAGCTGTATAAAGGAACTGGTGGCAATGAAGGCCCGTGCGGGGCTCTCAGCCCTTGCAAGCAGCGTAACCTTGGGCTAGGTTGCCATTGCCAGCCCACAGGCTTGCTGTGGGTTCAGCCATTTCCCCCTGTACACTCTGCACAGACGTTGTGCAGTCAACAAACCAAGGAACTCCAGTGCAGAAACAGCTTGCATTGCAGAGCAGGCACAGTGCTTACTGATGGAGTGTACTGGGTTACCAAATGATAAGCTGGAACAGGTTTCTGGATAGATGTTTAGAAGAATAAATGTGTAAGGGGGAGGATTTTACACAGCAAACTAGATCTCTGCTTCTAGAAGCAAGAATCTTTAGAAGGAAAGTCTTGGACAAGGTGGTTAATCTTTCCTCCCATTTTCAAGGGCTCCATAGGACAGACCATGCTTTGGCACCAGCCCCAACCTCCACTAGCTGTTTGCCATTCCCAGCCTCAGCTCAGTTGCACGTACCCAAGTTAAGAGATGTGAGACACCCTCACTCCATCCTAAGCTATAGCAAATTCCTCCCAGAGTGAATGTTGTTCATTTCCCCTCTACCCCTCCTTCTCCATGACACCTCTACTGTACCCAAATTACACAGCAGCATCCGGGGCCCAAAGGTGAGCAGATGAAGATGCTGAAGATCCTTTCTTACGGGTGACACACACATGGGTATCAAGGATGTTATCCCCTTTAGAAGGTAAGGTTGACCACAGGGTTTCCCCACTTCCATTCTACTTGAGATGCTAAAGGAGAAACAAAGATCTTTCGGCAATTGCAGATCATATCCATTCTGCTGATAAATGCTACGATCCTGGTGAAGGGAGAAATGAATCCCATGGGTTGAACTGAAAAGGATCCGAATGCTGAGGTAAGAGCTGGCAAAGGGATTGAGCTTCTTATTATCCAAAGGTGTTCTTTGACTGGGAAATACAGTGAGAAAACCACTCTTTGCTGGATCCCCAGCTATAGCATTCCCATTTCTAGAGCCTGGCACTACTAAGAATCTTCAGGGAAAGCAAACACATTGCTCTGTATATTTCTCACCAATGCTGTATAATTCTAACAAAGAAAATGTTTTTCTTGCAAGCAGTTACCAAACATCTTCAGTGTGGACACAGAACAAAACACTTTGCTAATTCCATTTGTTCTATCCATAGACATCACTTTCCAGAGGCAATATGCAGGATGAAAGATTTGGGGGTTATAAAACACTTCAAGAACTAACATTGGCAGGATGGATGGTTGGGGGTATTAAAGAAGTAAAGATTGGGAAAACTCATTTGCTACAACACTTCCAAAGAGGAGATAATGAAGAGGCAATCAGCAAACAATCAAACAGCTGATGGGAAGATCAGCATTAGACTTTGGATTTGAATGGTACAGAAAAAGTAGAGATGTCATAAGGATGCTGAGTACTGAAGAAGGTGGAGAACATCACAAAGATAGGACACTGCTTTTATTAACCAAAACTGTTTAGAGGAACGAAAAAAACAGCAGCCAGCACATGATACACATGGGTGACAAGTGATAAAGGGTCACTGGCAGTGGACATGTGGGTGAAAGGCATCCCAGCCCAGGGTGGGTACTGTTCCCTGCCTCCATTCCGTTGCGCGATGGTGGACGTTCCCACTCTGACATGCCTGGATGCAAAACCATGGCTCAAAGATCCTACCAAATAAGAAGTCACAGTTCAAATTGTCTTTTATCCACACTGGAGCTTTCCTGAGGTTCAGAAGACTGTAACACTTCAGCATGGAGAAGAGCTGCTTGGTTGAGTCCAGCCCCCAGCCCTCCTCGATGGAAGACCTGTGCCATAAGCAGGCAGTTCTTCAAATACCCCATTAGTGGCACTTTCACACGTCCCATTTAAAGGCTTTCATCTCGGCAGGCAGCCGGTGAGTGCATCGGGCCTTGGTATGGTCACAAAGTTCATGGTGCAGTGCAGTAGTGGACAGACCTTCTCATGGTCCTTCAACACTTCACTCAAGTGTTTCATTTCATCTGTTAGCTTGCCGATTTCTCTTCTCAGAGAGGTGTTTTCTTGCTCGAGAGACTCGTATTCCTGGAAGGAGAGACAAACAGAAAGCGTGCTCGGAGTCAAAACATCCCTTTCAGCGCTTCCCAGCTCGACTATATTCATGTAACTAGAAAAACTGGTGTGGTTTCTTACTGCAACACACTAAATGCCAAGGAAAGACAGACACAGCATGGGTGCAGGAACAGGGAAGTGCTTTACAACCCCTGCCCTGGCCATGCTGTGGTCCCTGAAGACCAGGAGATGCTGCTGGCCCTTAGGGGTCCCTATCAGGCAGGGGTGGCTGTGTCCCCATGGTGGATGGTGCCAGCCCTCAGCTGCACCTGCTGGGAAAGGCTGAGCAGGGCACCAATGCACTGTCAGACCAGGGAGGATGAAAGCAGGTAGGTGCTGGGAAAACCTGGCTGCTGGCATTGCTGGTGAGGAAAGGGGACAGTGTGGGGAAAGGCCATTTACCCAGTGCACACCTACCGCAGCCTGCCCAGTGCCACCGGCTCAGATGCCTGGAATCAGGAGCAGGAGGAGGGGGGTGTCATGCCAGCTTGCTCCAGCCCCACTTTGTCACCAGAAGGCCTGAGCACTGCCTTGGGTATCCCTGACCTCAAAAGCAGAGCTAAAGGCTCCTCTAGCAGTGAATAAGCAGCTCTGAACTGCAGGAGTGTTGAGTTCTGCAGCTCCCATCTGCGATGGATGCAACACATGCGTGGCACAGCTTTTGGGAGCTGCGTGTCTCAAGTGTCCCTGGTGCCAAGCCTTTGCATCCCAAACAGGAGAGAGCTACATCAGAGCCAACCCAGGGCTCAGCACTCACCCACTCAACCTCACCTCCCTCCCAAGGCCTGTTTATCAGGCAGCAGGGACCTGCAGTGCTCCTCAGGGCTGCCTGGCACTGCCTCTGCTGCCCTTTGCTGCCAGAGTCTGGATCCCCTTCATGCCCTTCCACCACCTTCCACCTCCCACCCACTGAGTACAACGGGCAGAGTACAACAAACGCATTACAGTAACCAAACTCCATCCCATTGTCCACCCCTGGCTCTGCTCTCCTCTTCTTGCTGCATGGAGTAAGCGTTACCCTCCCATTGCTCTGCCCCATTGCAGAGACTATCAGAGGGTTCTTGCCAAGAATGAACGCCCATCCAACCAGACCTGCCTGCACCTGGGGACACCAGCGTGCCTGGGAATGCAGCGGCACAAAGAAGACCCTCACGTTCAGGAGGAACATCAGAAGGGCTGCAGGATGGGCGCAGGGCTCACACAGGGTTCCACAAAGGCCGGGGGCTGCCCCTTTCCAGAAGCACCTGGTTTTCTCAGGCGGTGACTCAGAGGAGATCAGGGAAAAACCAAACGCAAAACTCCCCACGCTGCCCCTCTTGCCCTGTGCTGAGTGCTGGCAGATCCTTCTCACTGAGAAAAGCCTGTGCTGAAGCTCCAGGGCTGAAGAGCCTCTGCCACAGCCACAGCAGCACTAATGCTTACCCCAAGAGCCCTGCCTACAACAAAGCACTGTTGTTGGGGTAACATCCCAAAGCAGACAAAGGGGATTCCTGTCCTCCGGCGTTTGCACTGGGGACGTGAGAAAACCACAGCACGTTGTAGATATTGAGAAATAGTCAGAGTTTCTGGAAGAAACCGTTACATTCATGGTAGGTTTTTTTGGAAACACCCACTATTATCTATCAGAGCACACGAGCATCACTGTAACTGAACTGAGCTCTCACTCTTGGAGGCTTTCGTGTTCCTAAGAAGCCTGGGTATTCCAGGCTCACACTGTTGTTTTAGCACTGGCTTGAGCCCACACTGCCAGTGAGCAGCACGGTCCCCTCCTCCTCCATCACCTTCTCCCTCCTAAGGCAGCAAGCGTTCACCTTGCTGCAGTGAACGCGACAAGCTCAACGCTAATCCAGAGCACAAGGGGTTTGGTGCATCCCAGAGGAGCCTCACTGCGTGGGCACCGAGCAGCACAAGAAGCTGAGGCCAGGGCAGGACCGCATCCCCTGGCAGTGTCACGGGCGGCAGAGCCGTGCTGCCCCGCACCGCCAGGCACCCGCAGCGTGAAGACAGGCGCACACCTCCTGATGGAGTCCCTCTCATGGTGAAGTCCCCTGCCCAGTACCAAGCCGTGCCTGCTGAGCATCAAGCACCCATTCACCTCGTGCAGTTTATCTGCTTTCTGAGTTTGCTTCTTCCGGCTCCTCTGTGCGGCCACTCGGTTTTTCTCTCTTCTCCTTACCTTCCTGTCGTCTTCTTCATGACTCTACAAGACATAAACCAGAGCCCCCACGCTGGTTCTTAAGGTGCGCTTGGAGACACCTGAAGTCCGGCGTGCAACTGGTTCTGAGAAGATACACGTACTCCCAGCATCACCACAGCACCTACCCCTGGCCATCCAACAGCCCTCCCGGTGCCTGCCAAGGGCAGCGCATCCCCTGCTTCCCCCGCTGCCTGTGGGGAAGGGAAGGGGAAGGGAAGGGAAGGGAAGGGAAGGGAAGGGAAGGGAAGGGAAGGGAAGGGAAGGGAAGGGAAGGGAAGGGAAGGGAAGGGAAGGGAAGGGAAGGGAAGGGGAAGGAAAGAAGGGAAGCGCTCCCCGGCGTGTCTCAGCCCCATGCTCCCTCCCGTCCCCAGTGCCGAGCCCCGTCCCTGCCCGTACCTGCTGGCTGCCCCCCGCCGCCGGGACTGCGCACGACATCGCCGCCTGCGGAGCGCCCCGGGCGCTGCTGCGCTCCCGCGGGGAGCGGAGGGGATGCGCTGGGAGCGCAGAGCAGGGCAGGACGCGCGGCCCCGGCCCGCCCGGCACCCGGCACCCCCGGCCCGGGGGCGGAGCTGCCGGCCCCGCACCGCCCCGCACCGCCCGCATGGCCCTCACATGGCGAACCGCGAGCGCCCGGCCCCCCCGTGCCGGTGCCAGTCCCCCGGGACCTGCCAGCGCCGGGAGCCGGGGGGACCCCGCACCCCCGGGGCACGGCGCTGCCGGGCAGGAGCCGCCTGAAAATCCCCCGGGCTGCCCCTGCGGCCGGAGCCGCGATCTCGCCTCGCAGCAGCCGCCCGCGGCTTCCCTTCTCCCGCCTGTCCCCCCCGCTCACCTCCCGCCGGCCCGGCCCGCAGCGCTCCGCCATCGGCCCCCGAAGCGGTGCGAGCTCCGTGCAGGGACAGCCGGGGCGCGCACGGCTCCGGCGCTGGGATCGAGCGATTTTCACTTTCGCTGCTCGCCCCGGTTCCTTTAAACCATCAGGAAACTCCAGAGAGCTTCTTGTAAAGGCGAAGCCGGGCCAGGGCTGCGGAAGGCGCCGTTGCTGCAGACCAAAACCTCTCTGCGCGACCACAACGTTCCCTTCATCGCTCCAAACCCTTCCCTTCTGTTCTAATGGAACCGGTATCCTGACCATCTGCTCCCAAGGAATGGGAGGTGCTCACAGCAGCAGGTACTTCAGCAACATCCCTGCTCTGCCATTTGTATCTGGTCACCACTGCACACTCTGGGCCGTGCTCAGCTTTCATAGAACCATAGAATCAACCAGGCTGGGAAAGACCTTTAAGATCATCAAGTCCAACTTTTATGTCAGTACTGCCAAGACCACCACTAAACCATGTCACAGCTCTTAGGGGCAGGCATAGAGGAAGGCAAAGTGCCCCCAGAGTGGAGGGCACTCAGTCTTAAAGCCCCAGGTATCTTACAATGGTCACTTCTCTCTTCTGGTTTTCCCAGGAGTTTGAGCCCTGCAGCTTCAATGAACGTGAGCTTACAACGTTTGCAAACTGAGCAAGTACCAGCACTGTTATAAATCTTTTAGGAAGATCTGGCTAACACTTCAATGCTGAAGGTGGGAGAAATGTGCTGCCTGGGGCTCCAGGAGTCTCTGCCATGGGTTCCCTGTCGGGCTGCAGCAGCATCAGTCAGCATCACTGAGAAACCTGTGCAGGACTTTCCCAGAGGCAAGCGCTTCTCCTTGCTGTTCCACCCCAAGGTAGCTTGTGTCTCCATCCTCCTGCTACCCAGCACTCCCCTGAGCACTGACCTGTGAGCCTTCCTCAGCCTAACAACCATGGAGACTCACTTCACTACGTGTACCCAGGCTGTGCTGGCTCTATCAAGCATCTGACAAGAGCATTCCCAATCCCTGCTTCCTATAAAAGCAGCCTTGCTTCTCCCTTCCTCCTCCACCCTGCATGCGGATGAGGGATGCTCACCAAGGGGGTGCGATGGAGGTGGCAGGAGGGATGGGTTCAGCTGCGGGGATCCAAGCCAGTATCAGCAGGAAGGCAGCCCAAGGCAGTGAGTGATCAGAGGGTGAATTGCTCTCAACCCCTCCTTTGCAACAGTCCAGTCTTGTGCTAACTGCTCACACCATGCGGTTAAAGAAGTAGAAATATGGGCACAAGCAGTGTTTGAGCAGTCACTTAAGAAATAAGCAGTGGGCTCCTTGTAGCTTAGGCACAGTTGAAATAAACAGGAGCAGAAGATGGTATTTCTGTAAGTTTGGGGAACAGGTATACTCTCTTGCAATAAAATCCATGAACTGCATGGACAAAATAGCTCAACTGCCCTTCAGGGTGACCTGTGGGGACAAAAAAAGCCCCTTCCACAGCAGGACTTTGAGCTGACCCCATATGGAGCTCTCATGCTGTTCCAGGAGCCATGCTGACCACAGCATCAAGTCCTGAGCAGCTTACCAAGAATTTAGCATCTGCTTCATTGAGTAACTCCTGGCACCTATAGAGGAAAGAGGCTTCCAGGGTCCCACAAATATGGGACAAGCCATGGGACAGTCCCTGGAACCCAAACGCAGCCTGGTCTTGTTCAAGGTGACAAAGGAAACGAAAAGTCACAATTTGCTTGTGGTAACATTTCTGCTTTGTATTAAAGCTATCTCTGGTACATCTGTAGAGATGCCTACACAGCAATTCCAGGTAATGCAGCAGTAACGGCAGCACTGTCTCGATGCAGGAGAGAAAACAAGCCCAGAGAGCAGCGCAGCCAGCTGAGCTTACACTTTATAATGGCAGTTATCAGTGATTTTTGTCAGCACTGAAGCAGCCTACACACAGGCAGAGGAGAGCTGCTGAGCACAGCTCAGCACAGCACAGGTCAGAGCACCCCAGCTTCCCAACAGTCAGTGTCCATGGGAAGCTCTTTGGAAGAGGAGCTTCCCAGTGTGCTGTTTGTAATCCCAGAGCCAAAATGCACAAGGATACAGCTCCAATATGCAACTCTCCACCCCATGAGCAACAACAGCATCACTGACAGGACATGGTAAGGAACAGTGACATGTTCCACCTCACCGTAAGCAGCCAAGAAACTCAATGGTGTGCAAACCTTCCCAAGCACCCACCACCATTCAGCTGTCTTACAAAATCCAAAGGCTATATAAAGAAAAACTACCAGACACTTCTTGATGCAACACCAATTGTGGCCGAGCTAAAAATAAGGCGTTTGGATGTTGTGACATTGCAGTGGAAGCCTTCATTAGCCCCTGACTTGCACAACGCTGCTGATTTCTATGAAGAGTTAACTGAAGGACAAAAGGAATGGGAAAACCTGGAGTATTTCATCTGTTTCTGCCAATGGGAAGAGCAGACTCCCAGGCACAGCTAGCTGCAGTTACCACTCGCTATAGAAATGAACAGCCAGCTGAACATTCAAGTGTTTAAGCTCAGCTCACCAGGGAACTTGCATTTAAAGGGAGGTTCTCTGACACCCTCCCTCACCCCTTGGGCAGCAGTGGCCGTCAGAGGGTTCTGAGTTCATACTTTCTCCACTGCATTTGGATTCTTGTTTTCTTTAACCTTCTTCTCACTATTCCTCCTGCCAGTGTTTCCAGATGTGCCCATTTTCTGCTTCCACCCAGCTGCAGTTGCAATAAGGGCTGTGGAATGAACTCAGGGCATCCATTCCCACTTCCCTCAAATCCCATGCAGACCAAGCATCCTTAACAGTAACAGACACTGTGGGGTGGACTCATGGATTCACTTATTAAGTCTTAATGCATGGTGCTCTCCCTCCTTATTTCTGAAGGTGTTTGTCCTACCTCATCCATTTCTGATGGGACCTCTTCTAAGAGGTATGCTTATTCTAGCTACTTCTGTACTTGCCTATCATCATTCACAAAGAATAGCAGGGAATCCTCCTATTAGCACAGAAAACATTCAAATACTACAGTGGGAGCCATTCAGACTCTTGGAACACTCAGATTAAAGAGTACCTGTGGATCTTAGGGAGGAAGCCATGGGGGGGATTTTCACACGTGCTCAAAGCAGCTACAACAGCGAGTCGCTGTGTGAAAACCTGTCCCTGTCATACGTTCCACAGCTTCTCAGCTCCAGTCCTTCTCCCATCCTGTCCTCTCTTACATTAGCTGCTTTGTAGCCCTCAGATTAATAACAGTTGTGAGTTCAAAGGCAGTAAAGGGAGCTACTTCAGTTACTGGATCCCAAATTTAACACAGATGTCTTCTGAAGTCTTCACTGTTCAGTCACCATCTACTCCAGGATTAGAACTAACAACATTATCTGAAACTTTGATCTGCTTTAATTGATTTAATTTACTTGGTATAAAAACACACATTGGAATATACATCAAGGACGGGAAGCAAGTATTTACAGATGATTAAATACACAAAGTCTCATATAGGTACTCACCTTTACAAAAGAAATGATGCTAAAATCTGTCACGTGTTTTCTGAATGTTTCCAGCCTCTTAGACATGAAGATGGACCTATCTTCTACCCACAGTACATTTCATTAACAAAGTTTCTAAAAGCCCTCTCCATTTACTGTGCAAGACAAACATTCTGTATTAGACATCAGTATTTACTACAAGCACATGCAACCATAAACCAGACAAGTTATGATCGGTTAAGGCACAATGCTCAATTTAGTGCTACTGTGCAATCTAATGTGTGAAGAAATCAATCAAGCTAGCTCAACTTAGTACCACTTACTGGTAGCCTATACTGATCTTTACAGTTTAGTCAAACACCCCAAATGCACATGTGACCCAAGTCAAGATCCTGCAATGCGTAGATCTATTGTCCAGGAAACCCCCAGCTGTGTACTTGGCTTACTTGAAGTGAAATAGCTGACGGGAAGATGCGGATGGCTGAATCCCTGTTCAGAAGAGTACACTACAAGTAGGTATGTACAACTGCTAAAACTCCAAGTTTAACCAAATATGACTGCAAATAAGCCCAGCTGACCTGAGTTCAGGAAAGGTGGAACAGCAGGGACCAATGTCCCATTTGTGTGTGGATTCTCTAAAACCTGTGACATCGTATCAAAGCTGGTGTTTTCAATATCCTTCAGTGAATTTCTTTTTAATTTACTTATTTTAAAAACAGCTACCCAACTTAGTACTAAATGAAAGTGCATTAGGACAGCTAGACAGTCTCCAACCTCTTTAGAGACACGCTTAATGTAAATGAGCACTCAGTGGTTTACCAAAAGGGTGCCCACGTACATAAAGCATGTGCTCAGCATGAGGACTCAAGCTAAATGCTGGAATAAAAGAGCAAAACAAAGAGAGTTCACCAGCAAATCCATTTGCTGGGTATCAGATGCTACTGGTATGTGCAGGCTTTCATATACCCCCAGTGTGGCAGTAAAAATAGAAATATTCAGAAGGATCAAAGGCTAAATAACTGAGGAAGCTCCCACGTACAGCACTGCATTAGAGGGGAGGTGAAGTTTTAAGAGAAACCCTGAGCACACTGAACAAGAGCACAACTGAGATTCCAAGCTGAAAATAGCACAAGAGAAGTTCAGGTGCTGAGGGCAATCTTCCTCCGTCGAAGTGGGTAGCGTCTTCTTTCTGGTGAACCTACAGCTTTTCTTCTTTTAAGCAAAACATTTTTATTGGTACCAGTGTCTGTTGGCGTGACCTCTCCTGGCGAGAAGAGATTTTGGACATCGGTTTGCTTCTTTTCTTTGCACGCCACGACTCCTTGCTGCAGCCTGCAGAGTTCCAAGTTTGGTTGCCAAGTTAACGCTTGGGAAAAACCTTCTGCTCTTTCTATTAGTCCTGGGAGAGTCTGCAAAAACAAACCCAACCATCTCATGTTACACGGGGAAAGTAATGGTTACAGTGAATTAAATGTGTTCATAGAATCAGAGAATAGTTAGGGAGGGAAAGGACTTCAAGATCATCCAGTTCCAAACGCCTGCCATGGGCAGGGACACTTCACACTGGACCACGTCACCCCAGGTTCAGTCCAACCTGGCCTTGAAATGCCAGGGATAGAGCACCACCACTTCTCAGGTCACCCTGTGCCAGAGCCTCAGCAGCCTCACAGGGAAGAGCTTCTGCCTTAGATCTAACCTGAACTTGCCCTGTTTCAGTTTGAACCCATCACCCCTTATTCTATCGCTACACTCCCTGATGAAGAGTCCCTCTCCAGCATCCTTGTAGGATCATTAGATTCTGACAGGCACAAAAGCTTCAGAGGCTGCAGAAAGGATCCTTTGGGTGGCAGGTGAAGGTTGGTAACTCAGAGCTACCAGCCTAAGAGTGAAAAGGCTCTCTGCTCAAGAAGCCATGCAAGGAGTATGCCAAGTTTCAATGTTCCTGCATTACATCTCCAAGCTGAGTAGCACAGGAACAGCACAGGTTCATGTCTAAGCTGGTACTGAAGTAATAAATGTCACATGCTATATGAAGTCGTTCAGGTCTTCAAAATATGTTTTAGTTTTCAGATGCTGCAGGCTCTAAAATCTCTGTAAAAAACACATACAGGCACAGGGTCATCTTCCTCACCACCATGTGAGATGTAATGCTTTACAGATGGAACTTCAGCAGTCCAACCCTAAGATTAACCTACTTGAACAATACATACACAGGCTTTCTGGTACAAATCCACAGCCAAGATAGGTTAGAACTCCTGTTCTCTGACATATTTATCAGATCAAGAAACTGAAGATTATCTTCTCAGAGCACAGAGATCTCACCTTCATTGCTCCTCTGATGTGTTTGGATGCCATTTCCGTCACCTGCTTCAGATCTGCGATGTAAGCATCTACAGAAAAAACACAAAGCCCAAATGAACTTCTGAAACACAACTTTCCTTCCCCCACTATCTGCTTAGAAATCAAACAGAAAAGCAGTGGGGTCCCAATATAAACTTAAACCTACGACACATCCCTTTCATTATGGCATTGAGGACAAGAGCTTGTATGTTTTATCTTACTATTATTACTCTTTAACATGTAGAAGTGACTAGCAGTCTCAACTATCACAAGCCATAAAGTTCTTCACTAGAAAGCCTACAGCTTATATAAAACATGAGACACAGTGTTTGACACAAAGGAAGAGAACAGAAAAAGAGCTGTTTTCAACCTTTCAAGTTCATATTACATTGAATAAAACTGCATGAAAACATAACTGTGGAGAAAGTGAGGTAAAGTAAACCCATTTTTAAGGAGCTCCAACAAGTCGGCTTTTACAATAAAGGTTACATTTTTCTCCTGGCTGAGCTTATCAAGCGTTAGCACCAAGACTAAACCAGAACCAAGCATAAACAACATGAACTGCATTAATTCTCCTGGCTTAATAAGCAAAGAAAGAAAAAGAAGCTTTCAGGAACACTGAAGTAGGCAGCAGGTGCAGAATACTGGGAGGAAATGGCAGATATTTGATTGCAGTAGCAATATGATAACATCATCAACACAATATATGTTTTTGATGATTGATTTACAAGCAATAATAATTCTTTACTCAAAAATTCAACTCTTCAAAAACTGGTTTGCATGTTCTCTGCCATTCTGTCTCCAATGCTATGCTACCACCACCAAAACCCTAAAATGAAAGGATAAGCAAATGTTATATGGTGAAGATAGCTTAAGTCAATCACTGTGTTCTAGCACAGGGTGACAGTGATCCCCTGCTGAAACACAGTGAGAGTGAGCAGCAAGAGATGGTGCTTGGTTAAACAGTCTCTTTAGATGCCCGATGTGCTGAGCAGGGATGGTTGAAGAACGCATGACCCATGTATGAACGTGGATACTAAAATGCACCATCATTCAGAGCTCAGAAGGAGAGGTAGTTCAACAGCAGCGTCTTTAAACACACCACAGAGGCCTATGAATGGACACCCTCTAAAAGGACATGTCTATAATGAAGCATTCTTACAGGAGAGTATTTGGATTAGAAAATTGGTGATCCTATGAAAAAGCAAGGAAGGAGTTCAGTAAATATAATTCCTTTGATTATTCCAGTTATACAGAAGGGCTGACAGCTAAATGAAATGTGCCTGCAGGCGTGCAGCTTGACATGCACATCGTTATATTCCTCAGTGCTTAAAGCTTTCCAAAACATAGGGAAATGAAAAAAGGAAACGAAAGGTATTGAGTAATCTAAATATTTTTGGTTTCTGGCCACTGTACGTGCTAAACTGGGATACATAAACTTCCCAAAGACTACATAATACTAAAATTCAGCACAAACTCTACGCTACCTTAGCTAGGACTTTGCTGTTACCCAACCTAAAAGGGCAATACATAGTGCAAGCTGTTACTAACTTGCAAGGAGTAGTTGATTCACATCAGAAAAGCATAGACCTGGATACTAGAAACTAAAAGCAACTCAGCCATGAAGTGACACTCTTTACTGCTCCTATTAGCTGCACAGGCTGGCATTTCTGGAAGCAATGTCTCCTGTTTACAAAGAGGAAATGATGACTAGAATGCAGCCAGATCAGCAGGGTGAGATCTCGAAGATTAAGCTCAGCTTCTCGAACTTAAACACCACTGCTTGTGACATCAGGTTTAAACCACGTGCAGCAATTCATAGTGAAGGTTCTGTCACCACACTTTTCAACTTAGAACAACATTGGTAAATTGTGTAATTTTTCAATACTTAAGAACAGGCAAGACAAACATTTCCATTTCTTAAGGCCAGCCTCAAAAGAAGTACGTCCCAATCACCAACTGCAAAATACACTGCCTCATTCCAAGAAGTCTGTATAAGGAGTCTTTCAAAAGCATGGAGCAAACTCATGGTGTTGTTTCCAGTTTTGTTTCTTCATCAACCCGTACATATGTCAGAGGCAGGATAAAATTTGATGCTTCCTCTGCAAGTTAGGAGAGTCCACACTGCCGTCACTGAGTACTAGGTGAGTGCTTTCAATTCCCTGAAGAAACTGACTGATTAGGAAGAGAGACAGAAGCATTTCTAGTATTCATATAGAAGGAACACAAGAATGGTCAAAGTATAATTTCAGTAATCCATTTAGTTCCCTATCTGGCCTCCACCAGCAGCGAAGAAGAAAACCTATTGAGAGTAGTAGCTCTGTGACAATTTCTACCCAATCCACCTTTAAGTACAGTGCTTGACAGCAGACAGCACCTAAACAAGAGCAATGAACACAATGAACTGATGCAGCACTACATGCAGTCATGACAAACTTCTAGCTGCTTCAGATAGTTATTTAAGCAAGTTCAAAGAAAGAAAACCTCTTCAACATTTACAGCTGGCCAATCAGGTAGGCAGTGTTTCCTCAGGCAGCTGCCCTCCGCATGAAATCTTTACCTTGAGAAGGTGGTGATCTTATCTCCTCTCGTGGTACCACAGGCTGGTAGAGCATCTGCATATTCAAAACAAAGACCGATTCTGAAACAGCCTCTTGGTTTAATAGATATTTAATGTACACAGAGCAGAAAGAACAACAGAGAAAGGCTAATACAAAATGATGGTGGTGGAATTGTTCAGATAAGGAAAGTGTGAGAGTTTACAGATAGCTACTGGAAATAGCATTCTGGTTAACAGAGTGACAGTCAACGCAAACATCTCCAAAATCTGCTGTAGCTTGCATAATTGTAGTTACTAAAGCCTGAGAACTAAACTGAATCCAGTTCTAGAAGATGCATTGCCACCTGCTGCACAACAGAGGAAAAAGCTGCTCTGGTTTTGAAGGAGCCATTCACAAAACCAGCAGTACACTTTCACAGGGGAGCAAACCCAAACAAAGGGTACATTAAAACAAAAGCTAAGAAAAAGAAAACTATTGCAATGACTACATTCTAGTCCTGCAACTACATATGCATAAGTATGAACACTCTGCTTCACAGGTCAGGCTGTATGGCTTTTTGGTCCCACTCTGAGTCTTGTGACTTGACATCAGTTAATTGTGACATGAAGTTAACTAATATTAAATAACAAATACAACTAATATTTAGTTATATCAATGGTGGGATTAGAAGTATCTAATGGGGAAGGAAAAAAACACAAAGACATGACAATGTAAGTTATACCATCTCGAAGTTACTATTTTTCTCCAGTTCTCCACTTCAACCCTTCAACCTCCTTCTATCAAGGACATAGGAGGAAAGCTATTTATTCCTCCCTGTAGTTGTACTAGAGCAATTTTTCCACAGTTGACGGATCTTCTTAGCAACCTTACAGTAACAACTCCAAGCAGAAGAACGAACATTGTCAAACACAACAGAATGTATTGACTGAAAACTCATATGGTGATCATCTAGTTGTAGTGGTGTAAAACCTGGAAGAGCTCAGCAGCAGGAAAAGGGCATCTCCAAGGCTGGAGACTCCACAGTCTCGCTGGGCAACCTATGCCAATGGTTTGACTACCATCACAGCTGGGTTTTTTGTTAACAATTACATGGAATTTCCTGTATTTCTACTTATTCCCACTGCCTCTTGTCATTGTTGTTTTTCCTTTTTTCCCCCAAGGAAACTGAGTCCTAATTAATCAGCAGGTAAGCAAAAGGCAGATCTAACTTAGCAGGAAAGAAACGCAGCAACCAAGGACAAGACTAAGCTGTTTAATGCCAGTAATTACACTCAGTATCAAAAAAAAACCCAGAGAAATTACTGCATCTATTCATTAATCCACATTACCTTTTTTTTTTTCTTTCTTTACTGGAAGTACTTACACAGTGTTACTTAAGTACTCAGCTCAATAAACCGCTTAGGAAAACACAGCCACCTTTTGAACAGCCTGCACATCATAATGTCTATCACAGAATCAGCTAGGTTGGAAAAGACCTTTAAGATCATCAAGTCCGACCATTATCCCAAGACTGCCAAGTTCACCACTAAACCACGTCACTGAGGGCCTCACCTACACGTTTTCTGAACACTTCCAGGGATGGTGACTCCACCATTTCCCTATTCAGTCTGTTTCAACATCTGATCACCCTCTGGATGACAGTGTCCTAATACCCAGTCTAAACATCACCTGGTGTGGCTTGAGGTCATTACCTCTTGTACTGCCACTTGTATCTGTACATAACAGAACATTTAGTACTTCAACCAGCCCTCAGCCAAGGATTTCAGAAACCCAGATTTGACATCTGGGTAACTAGGTGAATACTGGCTTGTAAATCATGAGATAAAGCAATCTGTTTAACTAACTTGCTGAATGCGCCACAAGCGCAGTTCACTCACAGTCACAATGGTTTGTAGTAACCCTCACTTTACCAAAGAGCCAACTAATGCAAAGAACTGAATTTCACTATAATGCAAAGAATCCAGAGCAACTATGGGAAGAAGCTTAAAGGTCAAGGTTATTTTTTAAGTTCCAGATGATCAGCAGCTAGTATATGCAAAGGTTTTCTGAAAATCATAGGATACTCACCAACAACTCCTGCTCTGCTTTCACAGCTTGGATAGCATGAATCAGTATCTTTCTAGGCCATTGCTTACGCTTGGTTGTTGTCACTACTATTAGTTTATCAAATTCATCTTCAAGAATTTTAATGTTGGAACCTAAAATTGACAAACACACCAAGTTATTGTAGGAATTCTACGTTTTTGTTGGTTTTCTTATTTTTGAGACAAAGTCTTAACAAAAAGAGAGTTTTAGATCTGCAATAAGAAACCATGCATAACTATCAATGAAGAGAGAAATATGTCTTTTATCTGCTTTGCAAGGCAATACAGTAATGGAAGCACAACATGGGGCATGGGGAGGTAGAGAATCACCTGGGGAAAAAATCAAACCCCTATTTCTTTATGAACTCTGAAGATATGAAGAATGTCTCACAAAGAAATTGCTCTTTTTTGAAGGAACTTGTTTTCCAAGTGAAGAAAAGCAACACAAGATGCAGCAAGAAAAATGGTTTATCTGTGTAAACTACAAGCATTATGCAAACACCAACTATCCAAAGAGTCATTTGAAGCCACCTGATTGTATTTCATATAGAGCACAAACATGCAGTTGAACATGACAATGAAACACAGCTCCTGGAAATACTCTGCATCCTGATGACACCTGTAACTCCTAGTTGGAAGGATTTGCATAAACCCAAAACATATCTGCTTTCAAAATCAGAGGCCCAAGAGACTCTATGTGGTAGGCCCTAACTTTCGTAACTTGCTTTTCCACTCTCAAGATTCAGTACCTAGAATATATGTTCAGCTTTCAATTGGTGTTTTCACTACTCCTACCCTACTGAAGATATATTCACTGTTCCCACTAATGTCTTGAGCACAACTTGCATGCCATGCAACGTTTTCCACCTATGGTAAAGACTGATTCTGAGCACCTTCTCTGGGTCAACCCCTGCAGACTCAGGTGACTGTAAACCTCAGAAAGGAAAACTCAAGGTTTTAAGAGTTTGTGGGTTTGTTTGGTTTAGGATCACCATGAAATCATTCAAGTACAGAGAGGAAGCGTTTGAGCCACTGGTCACTGTAAATACTGGAGGCTCAAAATGCCAGATCACTGAGTGATTCCAACTGGATCAGAGATAGGCAGGCACATGAGTAAATTTAAGTGAAACTGAAAAGCACAATACAGTCCTTACACCAACTGCAGGAAGGTGGCAGTATCTCAGCTGACATTAAGTTAGACTTGTACAGACAAAGGAGAACTTACTGAAAATAACATCTATCTGGACAAAGTTTTCCTGTTAAGAAAACCCTGTTGAGAATTTTTTGGACAAATCCGAATTAGTGAAGTGAGCCTGAATCATTTTGGCATTTTGCATCACAAGATCAATGCATTTTTGACCTCATAGTCAAAGGAATTGGTGTTTTATCATTCTACAACTACAACTGCAGAAGCTTCCTAACCAAAAGAGTTCAAGGAGCTCCCTCTCCACAGCCAGTTCAACATATCTGTATTTTCAGCTTTGTGCAACTGTAAAAAGCATCAAGTTGCAGGCAAAGAATACCTAATGCTAACGGAGGAAGCAAACGAATGGTATTGAAGCTTTCTCTGGACACCAGACTACCAAGAATCTCTACTATTATTATTCAAAAGACAGTAAATATAAACATAGTATATATGTTAGATATAAATAGCAGTAATTTTAGCCACTTGCTTAATTTGTATATTAAATAGCAGCAACAGGCATACTACTAGGTTCTTTTGACACAAAGAGATCTTGGCCAGTGTCCCCAGCACAAGGTCCCTCAGGCTATAAGGGCCCTCGGGAAGGCTCTTGTGACTCAAGCCTCCTGCTCACAGCAGTCAACTCCCAGTTCAAACCAGGTTGCTCCAAACACTTTTGTCCAGCTGGTTATTGGAAGCCTCCAGTGCTGGCGACTGCAAAAGCTCTCTGAGCAACCTTTTCCAATGCTCAGTTACCCTGATGTGAGTTTTTACTTGCTTACATCAAGTCAGAATCTCCCCTTTCAGTGTGAGCCTTGCCTTTTGTTCCCCCACTGCACACCTCTATAAACAGCCTGGCTCTGTGTTCTCAGTAACCTCCCTGTGGGTACTGGAAGGCTGGCTTGTCTTCTTTGGGCTCAAGAAGTCGGTTCCTTCAGTCTCAACTCACAGTGCAAGTGCTCCAGTCCTCTGGCCACCTGGCAGCCTCTGATGAACTCACTCCAGCTTATCAACAACTTTCCTGTACTGGGGGTGGGTCCTAAACTGAGTGTAGTAGTCCAGATGTGCTCCAGCACATGCAGAGTAAAGGCAAATAACCACTTTTTTGTACCTACTGACTACACTCCTGCTGAAACAATATACTAAGTTGGCTCATGGTTAGCCCGCCAGCACCCGCAGGTCCTTTTCATCCCACACCTCTGCAGGTTTTGGGCTTTGCTTTTGTCCTGCTGTATTTTATGAGATTCCCAGATGCATTTCTCCAGCCTGTTTATATTCTACTGAATGGGGCTGCCCTTGAGCATATTCACTGCACCCCACCATGGCTGATGACACCTGCAAACAGGGTGAAGGCACTTTCCATCTCCTTTTTCAGGTCTTGGGATAGGCACTAACAAGAATGGGTCCCAGAACAGACACCTGAGAAACTCTGCTTGTCATCAGTCCCGAGGTAAAAGTATGAACCACTGAACACTACCCTCTGAGCTCAATGATCCAGCCACAGTTCCCACCTGCTAAGCCATAACATCCTAGCTTGGATGCTCTGGGAGACAGTGTCACTGCGTACGGCAACAATTCCAAGCAGCAAAAAGACTGGCATCTGGAGCAGACAATGTATGACAAGCAGCTGAGGGAGCTGGGTTTGCTCAGCCTGTAAGTTCAGCTAAGGGGTGACTTAACTGCTATCCTCAGATACCTAAAGGGTGTTTCTAGAGAGGACAGAGGCAGGCCCTTCTCTCAAGAGATGTGCAACAGGCGGATGAGAGGCAATAGATATATTGCAGTAACTAGAATTCCAACAGGAACTGTCAAACACAGAAACTGACTGTCCAGAGAGGATGGGAGGTCACTGGACTTGGATCTATTGCTGTGTTCTAGCTTTAAAATAGGTCACCTTACCCCATTTTGTTAAATTTTGTAAATTACCTTTATTCTGATAGGAGAAACTGATGAAATAGAACATGCTCTTTCCTAACCTCCCAAATGAAAAGTCTTGCTACGAAACGCCAACTTCTGAAAAGCTTGCTGAAGACTTTCCAACAAGCCTGCTGCCATTAAACTTAGATAAACCTTTATTTTCCCCCATGTTAACGTCAACTACTTTGGGACAGTCTATATGCTACTTTTCTGTGGTAGTCAAGAGCAAATCCTTTAAGTTATGTAAGCACCATATTAGTGATAGCTGGAGCTTGTGCCTCAAGATCGATAAGGATCTTGAGAGAAGTGTCAAACAAGCAACAGTCCTTCACATAAAGCACTTTGCCTGTCTCTTTTCTCTTGGATACAGGTCCCTAAACATCTTGATAACTCTTATTTTCATTTATAAGCACTGCTCTGCAAGAATCATGCTCGCACAGTGCGACACTAAACATCTTTACACAGGCACATATGAGCTGGAGTTGGACCTCCCCTGCTCCGTAAGCAACCTTACAACCACTGCCCAATTCAACAAACCACAAGCAGAAACCAAAACAAACCCACCCAGCAGGAGATGAATGGAAACACACACATACCACTCTGTGGCTTGGAGTCATCTTGAGTCTCATCCCAGGGCTGCCCATTGATGGTGACATTCTCCTGCACCGCTGTTTTGAAGTTCTGCAAGATAGAGGAGAGCTTGAGAAACCCTCCTTCAGCTTCTCCAGGAGCCCTCCCCAGGAAGGAGGCTTTAGGAAGCATCCTCCATGTACATGATGCCTGCCGCTGGAAAGGCTGCTCAAGCCTCGCTGCCCTGCCCACGTCAGCCCTGCCAGGGTGAACAGCCGTGTTTGTGGCTCAGCTGGGTAGAACCATAGATTCAACCGGGTTGGAAAAGCGCTTCAAGCTCATCTGCTCCAACCGTTGCCCAGCACTGCCAAGGCCACCACTAACCCATGGCACTGAGGCCTCATCTCCACACTGTGTGAACACTTGCAGGGACGGTGACTGCAGCCCTGCCCTGGGCAACCTCTTCCAATGCCTGAGCACCCTCTGGGGCAGGAATTGTTCCTCAGCTCCATCTAAACCTGCCCTGGTGCAGCTTGAGGCCGGTTCCTCTTGTCCCATCCCTTGTTCCTTGGGAGCAGAGCCCAGCCCCTCCTGGCTCCATCCTCCTCTCAGGCAGTTGTAGGCAGCCATCAGGTCTCCCTTGAGCCTTCTCTTCTCCAGCCTGAACCCCCCAGGTCCCTCAGCCCTTCCCCATCACACTTGGGCTCCAGGCCCTGCCCCAGCTCCGTTGCCCTTCTCTGGCCCCGCTCCAGCACCTCCATGTCCCTCTCGTAGCAAACACAAACCCGTTAAGCTAACGCGAACACCTCAGCCTGGTGCCGGGCCTCTGCCAGCATTCGAGACGCGGTGTCGCTGGGCCAGGCCGCTCCCCCCCAGCCTCACCCAGAGCGCATCCCCCGCGGTGGCGGGCCCGCCCGGCTGCCCCTGCTCCAGGGCCCGCAGGAAGGGCGCGCAGAGCTCCATCGCCTCGGCCAGCCCGCGCCGCAAGCAGCACCGCACCCGCGCGTCCCGCCCGCCGGGGCCCGGGCTCAGCACCGGCGCTGGGGCCGCCATTTCCCGCCTAGCACGGAGGGAAATGCCGGCCCGGAAGCAGAACCCGCGGCCCCCCCGCCTCTTCCGCCCCGCCCGAGGCGCGGCATGGCGGCGGGGCCGCTGGACTGCCACTGCCACCTCGCCGCGCCCTGCTTCCAGGCGGTGAGGCGCGGACGGGCGGGTGGCTGCGGTGCCGGCCCCGGCCCTGGCCCTGTCGCTGAGGCGGTGCGTGTCTCTTGCAGGACGTGGCGGACGTGGTGCGGGCGGCACAGCAGGTGAGGAGCCCGGCAGCGACCCGCGGCCCCAGGCCCCGGCCCGGCCTCGCCTCAACGGCGCGGGGGTTTCTTTGTGCTGCAGGCGGCGGTGTCGGCCCTCGTCGTGGTGTCGGAGCAGGCGGCGGAGTTCCCGAGCGTCCTGGCGCTGTCGGAGAGGTGCGAGGCGGGAGGGGAGGCTTGGAGCTCACATCGTGTCCCGGAGCCCCCCCTCCCTTCCGCGTCCTAGAACCCTTCCCGCTGTGTCCCCCCACCCCAATGGGAGCTGATGGGGGACTCGCTGCCCTCTTCTTTGGTCAGGCCATGTTGGCTGTAAACGCGCTTTCTGTGCAGTCTCTCTCACGCATTCCATGCCTAGATTCCCAGGGTTTGTTTTCCCGTGCCTGGGAGTTCACCCGGTTCAGGAGGTTTCACCAGAGGAGCAGCGCAGCGTTACATTGAAGGTAAACCACACATAGTCAGCTCGGCTGCAGAATACAGCCGGGACCGCTCAGGGCAGATGATGGAGTGCTCCGGTTTGCCTGATTTAACTTAGATCTGCCCAGTGATTTTTCTTGCTCGTCTGTAATACAAAAGACCCAGCAGAGCGAATCCCAGGGTCTCTTAGCACATCCGTTTGTCTGCGTTAGCCCTAAGGCAGAATTGTTCACTGCAGGCATCTGGCCGTGTTACTGTAGTAAAACAGGCTGTAGAAGTCCCAGGTGAGTGCTTTGCTTACAGTGAACAGCACCCGTGTGTTTGCAGATGTCCCTTTGTTAGCATGGGAAGTGGAAGGCAATGGTTCGTGCCCTTAGCCTGAAAAACCTGAGGAGCTGTTGCAGCCTTTATTTTAATTACTGCTGCTCCTATAGAAGGATGACTTGAAGTAAAGGGTCACAATGTAAAGAAGGGAAATCCTGCAGGTTTCTGGAATCTGACCACACAACTCCCAGTAATAGCAAGTTTTAAGGTACAGAGTTTAAGCTTGATGAAGGGAACTCCAATTTAATCATAAGAGTTTGCTGAGTTCAAAACCCTTCTATCTGGTAAGGGCAGTGAGGGTTGCATCTGTGATTTGTTCTTGCAGGATCTGGATGCTGCATTGCCACTTATAGAACTCTACAAAGATAAACTGGTGGGGATTGGGGAAGTAAGTAAAATCCCGTAACTTGTCTAAATGTGTGTGACTTTGGCAGCGTCTTTGGCATTGAATGAAGAGAGGGACTCTTCATCAGGGACTGCAGCGACAGGACAAGGGGTGATGGGTTCAAACTGAAAGAGGGCAAGTTCAGGTTAGATCTAAGGCAGAAGCTCTTCCCTGTGAGGGTGCTGAGGCGCTGGCACAGGGTGCCCAGAGAAGCTGTGGCTGCCCCATCCCTGGCAGTGTTCAAGGCCAGGTTGGACACAGGGGCTTGGAGCAGCCTGCTTTAGTCCCTTCCCTAACCCTAACCCAAACCATTGTGTGGTTCCATCTGTCACCAGAATTACAAAAACTTAGTGAATACCTGGTTTTGTGTATGCAGTAAGTGTTGCTGTCAGTCTGAACAAGCACTAAGTCTGATTTGTAATTCTCTTAATGTGCTTTCCTTCACAGTTTTGCTGTTCCCCTCTTTTCCTTCTTTGTCATTATTAGGAAATAGATGACATTTATGCTGGTGGATTTCATAGGAAGGTTGCATAATCATGCTATATTGCCTTACACCCAAATGTCTTTGGACCTGTTCTCTGATACTGTGAAGTGTCAAGTCACGTTGTTACCCTCATTCAGATCCTGCCTTCCTTCTTCCCTGATGAAGTTAGGCTGAGCTATGACTGCACTACACCTCACTAGCCTGTACAGTCCGTTTTTCTTGTGATCCTTCTTGTCTGTATCCATATGTTGTCTCTTGTCTTTACATTTGTTTATAAACTGAGGCTTGAAAGCTCCAGGGTAGAGTCAGCCTTTTGTGTGTTGGTACTGGAGAGGCTTACTTATTTGCTCACAAGTGCTTTCACAGTTGAGAAGCTTATGGCTGAGGATGGATTTCTTTCTGAGTTCAGCTGCAGTTGAGCTCATTTTAATTGCAGTCTCTAATATATATGTTTTGAAATGCCTGTGGGTTTGAAGCATTTGCTGCCTTTATATGTGGTATTGTGGTTTAGTCAAATGCTAGGTCTGTTAAAGGTTTTCACTTCTCGTACTGTAGGTTGGACTAGATTTCACTCCCAGATTTGCCAGCACGGATGAACAGAAGGAAGGACAAAGACAGGTTTTGATCAAGCAGATTGAGATAGCGAGAAGACTGGATTTGCCTTTGTAGGTGGTATTTATACTGGTATGAGAATTTGCCAGATTTCAGTAACATGAGGAAATATTTCCCAGGATTTATAATTATGGATTAAACTGGCATTAGTGTCCTGGCTGCCTCCAGTCTGATATTCAATTATAGAACTTTCCCTGTGTTTCCACTTGAATACAGTCATCTTCTATGTCCTGCCCTTGCTATGTTGTTGCTGCATCTTCACTGTAGCTAAAATGATTTGTGTTTTTTTCTCCTGATAAAGGTGTACTACAGAGTAGTTATTTTCATCCCAAGCTGCTGCTGTTTATTTGTGTTTTGTCCAAAAAAAAGTATTTTGCTGAGTTTCCTAATGCCTTATCTCCTTGCTGTGCAGAAATGTTCATTCCCGCTCAGCTGGAAGACCGACCATTAACCTCTTAAAGGAACAAGGTATGTTTTTAAGGAGTTTTCTCTGTCATGGCTTTTGTTAGCATTGTTTCTTCTGTTGTGCCATGTCCTCAGATCAGTTTGTGTACATTAAACTTAGGAGGAACAGTGCAGAGATTTGATGTCCATTCCTTATGGGACTGAGATCCCGTTGGAAGCTGATGTTGCAGACCTACTGTAAACCCTGCTGATGGTTTGATTTGCTTCTCTTCTCCAAGGTGCTACCAAGGTGTTGCTCCATGCCTTTGATGGAAAGCCATCTGCTGCAATGGAAGGGGTGAAAGCTGGATACTTCTTCTCCATTCCTCCTTCCATTATAAGGAGTGAACAGGTAACGTTTAAAGGGGTTTGCTGCTTGCATTGCAGGTAATACCTGACAGCTTGTCATGATGGCAAATGTGACAGCTCAAGAACATGCCTGTTGAAGTCTACAGTTCGAAGTGGGACTGGCAGTACTCGCTTTGGTTGCTGTCACCTGACACTTCTCAATAGAAGTTTCAGTTCTTAGTGTTGCTCATTTTTACTTTGGCTCAATTTCTGCCTGGGATTTTTGCCGTAGCTGACTTTTTGGGGGAAAAGTTGGCTAAACCAGTTCAGCTATTCCTGAGAAACAAGGATTGAGAAAATAGGTGATTTTTTTCCTCATTTTCATGTGGTTTCTGGTGAACTTTTCTTCAGAAGCTTCTGTAACTGTACTGTCCTAGAGCAGGACATGATGTGGAAAAGAACTAGTTTGTGTCCCAGCACTTTCTGTTCAAAAGGAAATCTGCTCACAGTTGGCTAAGTTACGGACCCTGGAAGAACTGTATCACCAAGTGTGCCCAGGAAAGACACAGCTAAATCACTTACAGTCAGCATTGGTCAGGTTCAGCCCTTGGTTTTGTGAGGCTGCTCTTTTAATTTATACTCTGAGCTGCCACAGGCTGTGCTGACTTCTGATTTTGGAGCAGTCTGTTTCCATCCTGCACCATCATTGCTTTCTGTGATAAGCTCAGGAAGTGTAAGGAAAAGGCAGGATTGAAGCAGAGATGGGGGTGAGGGATGGATATAGATGGGGGTAGGGTTAGGAGGAGAAAGGAAAGCAAAGTGGGGCTGAGGGGTAAAACAGACATGAGAAGAAGCCACAGAAATATATATACATACAGAAAACTAGCTAAGTAAAATTGCATTGGCAACTCTAAGGTGTATTGTGCAGTATAACTACATGATGTAATAACAATGGATTCAGTGTTTAGATAATAGTTCAGCTATTTAGAAAACAGGATAATCCTAATTTGGAAGGATTTCTTGAGCAGTTCCTGGCATTCTTGCTTCCATTCTGAAATGCCTGATAAAAGTAGACAGTGGCACCAAGGTCTTTTGATGTTGCTTTTAAACACAAAAAGTAGCCTCCCTTCATACATCTTCCCCCACAGCTCTAAGTGCATGAGGTGTTTAACAGTTGTCTTACTTTCTTCAAGAAGCAGAAGCTTGTGAAGCTGTTACCACTGGAGAATATGTGCTTGGAAACTGACTCTCCTGCTCTGGGGCCTGAAAAACAGGTAAATGATGGGGAGCAAGAAATTCTATGTATGTATATCCAAACCCACTCCTCAAGGAGGTCAGTTACTGGCACGGGAGAGTGATGTAGTGTAAGCATGGGTACAGAGGGTGAAAGAGAATGTTTTGAGATGAGCAATTCAGTGTGCCTGAGGAAGGGGAAGTAATTCAGGAATGGGCAGAGGGAAGAATAACCCAAGAAGATACGTGTATAGGTGTCACAGTTGTGCCAGGACATACTGAATCTGAAAGACCTGTATTCTGTAGGGATCTGTAATTTTGTTCCTGTTTGGTGGTTGTTTTCAGGTGAGAAATGAACCAAAAAATATCTACATTGCTGCAGAATACGTTGCCAGAATTAAAGGAATTCCAGTTGAAGAAGTTATAGAAGTCACTACACGGAACGCACTGAAAGTATTCCCCAAACTTCGGAACTTTCTTCAGATATAGATTGAGAAACTGAAATATGATATTGCAGAAACTGTTATTTATGGGTTAATTAATAAAGTCAATGCCCATCTTGTTTTAAAGTGGAGCTTTGGTGTTGCAAAGTTCGAGAAGCCAGCAGAGTGTTCTAAAGCTGCATGGGATGAATACAGGGCAATTCTCAAAGACCTTTTGTATGCACCATTGTCATCTCTTGGAGGTGATAAAGGCAGGTTGTTCAATTGCATCTCTCATGTTTCTCACTGAATAAAGAAGAGCAGCACACAATTGTCAGTTTAGTTTCCTTGCTCAGCTGCTCCCAGTCTGGGAGATGGATGATGTGGGGTGCTTCATGTCCCTTTCATGCCTTAATTACTGCTAACTGAAAGTCACACGAGTGTGGGCCCACTTGTGGTACAAAAGCACTTGTTTAGGACTTGCAGAATGCAAACCTCTTCCTGTTGAAATCCTGATCGAAGTGTGGCTGATTATAAACCAGCAATGGACAAGGTGAGTTAGACATGACAATTGTTCTGAGGGCCACTAAGGCAAGCAGGGTTTGTCTTTTAAAGCATTTGCAATGTGTGTTTTGTGTTTAAGGTGCTTATGTGATGTTTAGATCAGACTCCTTCCAGGGTTCCTTGTTTAAGAGGATCTTACTGATTGCCTCTCTGCAAAATGGTTTGTAATACTCTGAAATCATTGGATGCCTGCCTTTTGGGGTGTAGGACTGCAAGGCAAGGGTTTGGGTTGTTTCCCTGCTTTAAGGAGAATGCAATTGGAGAAGGCATCAGCTACCAGATAGGGAAAAAAAAAAGGTTTGTGGGAAAGAGCAGAAGTCTGTCATGTAAGTGATCTCCATCTTAAACTTTTGGTTTCCTCTGTGTTTTCTTCCTCAATTTCTTAAAACCACAATGTCAGGAGGGGTTTTTTTTGCTATTTTAGCAGAAGAGCTGTATTCTGCTTTTAGCCTAGAGTTACCTTATTAAGTTTAAACGTATGTTCCTGAACAGGTTTCAGCCTGCCCCAACCAGCCAAACGTGAACTATCTGTCTCTACTACAACGTGTATTCAGAGCAACAGCCACCTGAATCTTTGCTGAATATTTGACTCGGAGCAGTTAGAGCCATTTGTTACCCTGGCTCTCCAGGCACCATTCCCTCTACATTGGTGAAGGACAGAGTTTGCCTCCAGGTGGCGCTCGGCAGCGGGTGTGCAATAGGCTATGAATGGGGTTGACGTTGCTGATTCATGATCATGGTGGGGTTGTTCAGCCTGGAGAAGAGAAGCTGCGTGGAGACCTCAGAGCAGTTTCCAGTGTCTGAAGGGGACTACAAGGATGCTGGAGAGGGACTCTTCATCAGGGACTGCAGCCACAGGACAAGGGGTGATGGGTTCAAACTGAAACAGGGCAAGTTCAGGTTAGATCTAAGGCAGAAGCTCTTCCCTGTGAGGGTGCTGAGGCGCTGGCACAGGGTGCCCAGAGAAGCTGTGGCTGCCCCATCCCTGGCAGTGCTCAAGGCCAGGTTGGACACAGGGGCTTGGAGCAAGCTGCTCCAGTGGAAGGGGTCCCTGCCCGTGGCAGGGGATTGGAACTGCACAATCTTTAAGGTCTTCTCCAATCCCAACCATTCCTTGCTTCTGTGCCATTGGAGATGCTAAACAGGTGATACCAGGCAGACCCACATGTGCTTCCTGCTGCCTGTGTGACAGGAAGGCTCCCCATATTGCATGGGAATGCAATTATGTATGGAGATGTTCCTGGTAAGAAGTCAGACAGTGTCCAAATGTCTACAGAGTTTTGGCCTTAGTATTGCTCCCTAGGAAATTCATAGCTTTGGATGAAAACACTGGCTTTGCACAAAGGGGACTATTGAGTACTGAGTCTGCTCGAAATCTGAAAGTGGAGAGTGACATTTTGAGGGTAACATTGCTCTGATTCAGGCTTAGCCTCACCTGAGCTCTTCAGTCCGTGTTGCTGCTGTGGTGCTGCAAAACCCCGTAGATGTGCTCCCATCCTGCAGCTCCCAGACAGGCAGAGCACTGCTGAGGGCAGCCGGCCCAGCAAGGGCAATGGGGGGCTCTGTGGGACAGTCTGTGCCCCCCTTCCTGCCATGCCCTGCGGTGCTTGAGTGGCACAGAGGTGCGGTTGGACTGGGGAAGGAGGCACGATCGTTGCAGCAGCAATGGGTCTGTGAGCCTGGCACCGAGCCTGTGGCAGAACAGACTGACTTTGTCTCTCCTCAGACCTGCGGCGCCTCAGCTGAGCCATGGCATAGGCAGCCTGGCGCTCCAGGAAAGGAAAATGCAGTGTCATTCCCACCCTGTCTTGGCATCCCTAACACCAAACCAGGGTCAGAAGTAGCGGCTTTTCCCAGCTGGTTTTGCTGTGTGAGCTGTATCCAGCCTCCTGTAGTCTGTGCCAGGGGGAAGGGATGGCTCATGGGGGAGCAGTGTGGCTGCACACCATGAAACCCTGCATCCCCGCATCCCCAGTCCATCCTCCATTGCTGGCCTTAGCAATATCAGTGTGTGCCGAACCCTGCTGCAGCCCCTCGGGTTGTCTGGCTAAGCCATGTCCCCTCCTACATAGCACAAGACACTGGAGAGCCCAAGGGATGTACTGAGGACAGGACCCAGTGCAAATGAAGCTGGGTGCTGTTTAGCTTGCAGGAGACCCGAGGTGAAATGAGAAAGCAGAGTTAGTGGAGACCCAAGTTTTACTTTCAAACATGCTGTTAATTTGGGGGACATAAACAGCCCTGGTGATGTCTGTCAGTGCTCTTCTATCCAGTGCTGTATTACCCAGTCAGTGCTCTGCTATCCAGTGCTGTATTACCCAGTCAGTGCTCTGCTATCCAGTGCTGTATTACCCAGTCAGTGCTCTGCTATCCAGTGCTGTCTTACCCAGTCAGTGCTCTGCTATCCAGTGCTGTATTACCCAGTCAGCGCTGTGTTACCCAGTCAGTGCAGTGTTACCCAGTCAGTGCTCTGCTATCCAGTGCTGTATTACCCAGTCAGTGCTCTGCTATCCAGTGCAGTATTACCCAGTCAGCGCTGTGTTACCCAGTGCTGTATTACCCAGTCAGCACTGTGTTACCCAGTCAGCGCTGTGTTACCCAGTCAGCGCTGTGTTACCCAGTCAGTGCAGTGTTACCCAGTCAGTGCAGTGTTATCCAGTGCAGTGTTACCCAGTCAGTGCAGTGTTATCCAGTGCTGTATTACCCAGTCAGTGCAGTGTTACCCAGTCAGTGCAGTGTTACCCAGTCAGTGCAGTGTTACCCAGTGCAGTATTACCCAGTCAGTGCAGTGTTACCCAGTCAGTGCAGTGTTACCCAGTCAGTGCTCTGCTATCCAGTGCAGTATTACCCAGTCAGCGCTGTGTTTTCCCTGCAGCTCTGGCTGGTACAGCTTCTGCCAGAAAAATAAAAAGCCCCACATTGCTCTGTTCTTTCCAGGCTTAAAATACACACCCAGATGCATTGTGTGCACTGGGGATTCCCACACGTGCAAGGGCTTGCAGCGCATGCACAGCTCAACGCCAGGCATCACTGATGAGGGGGACGCAGGGTGACGGGAATAATGTGAAGGTACTTTCCGCAGGCTGAGCTGTGGAGCTTGTAGATCTAGAGAGCTCCTAAAGCAAAGTTGCTAATAGAGACAAAACAGCGGGCCAGTGTGTGTGCCATCCATGGCTACCAGTTCACACAGAGCTTTCCCTGCGACTCCCTTGTTCAGTGCACACTTTGAATCAGTAACAGGCGCTGGAAGGATGCTGCAGTTGCACCTCCTTGGCTGGCTGGTCTCATTGCCCTTTGGCCACCCAGGCCAAGCTGTTTGAAGGGTGCATGTGGAGCAAGAAATGGTTTTGCCTGAAGGCCAAGTGACTTGGAGGAGTGGAGCAGGTACAGAGGAACTAAAGAGTTCTGGTAAGTCCCTTGAACAACTCGGATCCTGGAAATCCTCTCTGAGTTCAGGACCAACAGCTAAGAGCGTCTAAGGGCTCTGTCTGTGCTCATTCAAATCAGTCTCCAGGAGCTCTCTTCCAAACCTTGGACTAACAGTGCCTGAATCTGGTGAGCTCTGGAACAAACTGCCATGAGTTTTCCCAGGTTCTGACATGGGAACAAGTGAGGAGATGGGGATGAGGCCAAGTGGGTGATACACTGTTTAATCCTGCTGTTTACCGTGATAAGAGTTTAAACAAATTGACCAAAGACTTCTACTGGAGGTGCTTCCAACAGGCTCCTATGCAATGCATAGAGAGGCTCTTTAGAGGCAAAAGCAAATAAATACTTGGCTGGAAATGCAACTTTCATCACTGATGAACTTCTGATTTTGTTTGTTTTTCCATTAATGCAGACTGGGGTTCGATCCTCTGTTCCCATCACAGAGCAGGAAAGTGAATTTGAGTCAGCCACTGCCGTAGCAGAAAGGTTTGTTGTTCTTCTCTTTGCTTTCTATACGCAGCACAAAGATATAGCTGAGATCAAAGAAAGGATAGGAATTGCCATGGCACCTATGAGTTGTCTCAGCACTTTCCTCTTCAGCAGGTGGTTATCCATCCATTCATTGCCCCTGCTGGGGCTGGCTTTTCTGTTGGTGTGAATCAGTTGGGGCATGGGCATAGGAACCCCCCCATGCACTGCGCAGTGGCCCCACCATGCAGTGAGTACAAAGCGCACCCTCTCCAGGGCCTGGAAGATTTTTGTTCCCCTTTTTTAGCTGCAGTGAATGACAAAACAGTGATAAAACACAGTGAGGATCATGGCCCTGATGAACCTGTGTGTGGGGCAGGGATTAATACCTGTCCCCCCACATGCTCACTGCTGTGCAGAAGAGATGCTGCCAACAGGATGCTTAATTCAAGCACAGGGGATCAGTGCCACTACTGCACCCAGGTCTGCTGATGGAAAGGGTGGTGTGGGTCACCTGAAAAAGCAGAAGCAAGGAGGCACTGGGACATGGAGGGCATAGGAGAAAGAGCCTGGAGAAGAGAAGCTGCGTGGACAACTCAGAGCAGCTTCCAGTGTCTGAAGGGGGCTACAAGGATGCTGGAGAGGGACTCTGCATCAGGGACTGCAGTGATAGGACAGGGGGTGATGGGTTCAAACTGAAACAGGGCAAGTTCAGGTTAGATCTAAGGCAGAAGCTCTTCCCTGTGAGGGAAAGTTTCAAAGGGCTGTGGCCTGAAGACCAAACTACTGCAACAGCACTTGGAGACACATCCCTACCAAAGCAGCAGTCAACATTATGGATTCATGTTTGTATTTTTGGCTGCAATGCTTGGGGGAGGTAACATCTCAATGTACACTGGTGGGGTGGCTGCATGGCATCCAAAGTCTGTGGCTACCTACAGATGAGCCACAGCAGAGCACCAGCACTGTGGTGTGGCTGAGCAAACCTGCAGCTTCCCTCATGGCAGTGAGTACAGCCGCCTGCAAGACCACAAAGCAGCACTGCCATGGGGGGAAGCAGGGCCACATCCTCTGGGTTTGGAAGTGCAGGAGGGGAGACATGGAGAAGTCAGGACACATCACAGTGTGTGATGGAACCTATGATGCTGCAGCGGTCTCACCTGCAGGCAGGCTGGCCCAGCACATGGATGGGGTCTGTCAGAGCCTGCCTGCAGAGCTGAGAGCTGTTTGAGCTCCTCACCCTGCTTAACCCCTGTTGGCAAAGCCCATAGTGCCCAACAGCAGCAGAGCTGTGCTCTGTGGCACCGGGACCAGTGTCCCCTCCCATCTGCTGCAGGGTCCCTGCAGATGCACTGGCACAGGCTGCTGGCACTGTCTGCAACCTGTGTCAGGGTTGCTGCTGGGGGATAACAGCTGACGTGGCCCTGCCTCCTCCTGCCCCTCAAAGGCTCCCTGACTCCGTCACTCTGTGTTTTGGGGTTCCTCTGATCCGGAGCGGAGCAGGCGGGCATGGTCCAGGCGCGGTGCCTGCCTCCTTCCCACGTGTATTCTGTATTCAGTGACATGGTTCAGTTGTTGGCAGTGCTGGGAATGGCTGGACTTGGTAATCCTGAAGGTGTTTTTCAACATGGCTGAGTCGATGATTCCATTTCTGTGGGGGTTCTGGGTTTGTCTCCTTTAATATGCAGACTTTGTGTCCGCTACTTTGGCTGTGCCAAGGCTGTACATTCTGTCACCAAAGAGCAGACAGACACTTGGCTCCTCCAGTGCCCAGCTGCAGCTTAGATAAAGCACATGTCCTGTGTTGATAGACGTTTTCTTGTGAGCAGTGCAACCAATAAAGCTTTCCAGCTTCAGGGATTTCTGTGCTCCTCACCATAGCAATCCCAGTCTCCTACGTATGTCCTGTGATGCTCCCACTATGGTCCAGTGCTCCCAGTGCTGCATTTCCAGCTCCCTGCATGTCTGATCCCTGCCATGGTACCACCAGTTTCCCCGTGTACCCTCTGTCTGCGGGGGTACCTCAGCTTTCTTGTGTGTCCCTGTAATTCCCCAGCTCCCTTCCATGTTGCTTCCCTGCGCTTACTGGATTGCCATTTAGGCAAGAAATAGCATGTGCTGAGATCAGTCCAGAGGTGGGTAGGTCGTGTTGGGATAGCTGCTGGTGTCAGGCTGGGTTGTGCACCTCCTCTCGGTAGCCTCAAGGAGGAATGGAGAGGGTTGATGTCATCTACGTGGCCACCAGCCCTCAGAAACCTTGTGGGCACTTTCTGTCTCCAAGAGCTCTGTCTGTCGAGTTTTGTTGATCATTGTCAAAACCTGGGTTGTGGCGATGGGCTAGGAGACAGTATGACCATTATCATGGGAACTGATTCCTATAGAATGTGTCTATGCCAGTCAAAAAACAAAACAAAAAAAAAAAACACAACCAACCCCCCCCACAACACCCCCAAACCCAACCCCAACCCCCAACACCACCAAAACACACAACCCCCCAACCACCACCCACCACCCAACAAAACCCCAACCAACAAACCCCCCAAACCCAACCCCCCACCACACACCCAAAAACCCCCCACACCCATACATCTCCTCGGTGGAACTGGGCCTGCTGCTTGGGACCTCCCTCCCAGGTCTGCTCAGCACATGAGCGCTGGTGCACCCATGAAATGGAAAGGACCTGGGATTATCTAGCAGGAAGGTCTGCCTTTGTGAAGTGCACTGCCTGGAGAGGGCAGCTTTGAAATCCTGATTGGCACTGGCTTATTGCTATAAACATATAGAGAGAGCATTTTTGTGCTCAGAACATTGCTGGACACACAACAAAGGGGGAGGAAGCAGACAAATGGAGCACTGTGGGAAGAAGTTAAATGAAGCACCATGTGGGGAGCTCCAATCAAAGGATCACTATATAACTTCCTTTCTCTTTAGGGGTCATTATTCCTGCCTGGAAAAGTCAGGGTGGAAACTTAGCTGTGTACTACACAGGACCTCTGTGCTGAGTTGAGGCAATGGGATGTGCAGTGGACTAACATGGTACATAATATACATGAGCAAATGTCAGCACTCTCCAAACGAATCCTTCTGTGCTCCCAGTGAGCACAACATCCATTGACAAGGGGGTCACACCACTTACCCAAAGAGGTTGTTTCTTGACCAGCACATGGGGCTGCTGTGGTATCAGGATGATCAGAGCTTCCTCTTGGAGTCCTTCAGTTACCCTTTCTTTGGAGAGGTGCAGTTACACGCAGTAGTCTTGTTCCATCCCTGCTGTCCCAGTGGATGCAGATTGTGGCATGTGATGGTGAATGCTGGGGCATTCCCAGCTTGAGAAGGTGTCCAAAGACCAGGGTCTTTCTTCCCCTGCTCACTAGAGAGTTACCTGCACTAGCATCCCTCCAGTCTAGCTTTGCACTTTCAGAGGGCTGGGTGATGAGGCTGTTCAGAAGCTGTTAGTAACACTGCAGACTGATCCCCTCTGCCCCAGACTCTTGCTTTCACTGTTTGCATTTCAAGGTGCACACAATTGTGTGTGGTTTTGTTTGCCATGGCTCAGCTTAGCAGCCAGCACTCTTAGAAAGCACATGAGCTGGTTTATTCCAGGATGTGGAACTGGTCCTCCTGCTCTTTGAGAAAGATAAGCTGGTGGCCAGCTTCATCTGCTCTATTTCTGCAGAACCAGGATTTGCTTGATTTGACTGTATGAAAACTGTCTGAAGGTGTATTTCATTGTAATCTCTGCTTCCATCCCTCTGCATGCATAGATATGAAAAGAGATGTGATTAAAATCCAAACCCATGTTTTCCTGGCTAAAAATCTGTGCAGGAGTAAAATGAAAATGGCAAAATCCCAACTAGGGGGGCATATTGATAGATGTCTGGAATGCTGGTTTTCTGCAATGAGGACACTGTAGAGAAGCTAGAGAAGCTACTTTAGATCTTTACCAGGAGTGTTTTCATGGCTGATGTCACATTTCCTTGCTTTTTATTATTCACATTACTCTATTTCCAAGTATGTTCCCTTTTGGAGGATGCTGTTTTCTGTTCCCTTTCTTTGCTGCTAAAAGCTTCTGTCTCTCTCCCAGAAAAGTCAGCTAGGAAAGGCATTAGATCTCCACACTTGAAGGTTCATCGCATCCTGTCAAGTCTTTGTGTGGGCTGGGCTGGACTTCAGTCCATGGCTCATGTCCACAGGTCAATGATGTCAGGAGCAGTAGAGAATCCATGCACTGCAGCTGGCCACAGCAGAACTGGACCTGCCAGTGTGAGCCAGAAACCTTTCACAGTGTCTCCTTCATACATCAGGCTTTAACCAGGCCCCACATCTGTTTCTTGCATCTCGGCTCCACAGGCATCCCCTAAAGAATGCTTGGGGTTGTTTTGAAGTTTGAGTTTACCCAAGTGTTCAATGGCTTGAGATTAAAAACATAACAACACTTGGTAGCACTTACATCTATAGCAGCGTCTTTGCCAAACGTGGACTAGAAAAGTGTTCCTTCCCAGCTGTGCATCTGCTAAAGATGTGGGAGACTCCCCAGCCTTTCTCCCATAGGATGCCTCATTTTATGGTTCTTCCTTTTTTTCTGTTAGTACCCACACCATCCTTTCACTGATAACTGGGTTATGCTTCCCTAAAAGGACTCCTTGTGGTAATTTTCATCTTCTCTCCCATGCTATGTTGCAGAGGAAAGGTTCTCACTGAGACAAGGACAGCAAACTGATAGAGGACCTGGTTTTGCCTCCAGTGAACTTGACCAGTGGTTTGCCCGGGAGCATATCTGCCTCCTGTCCAGCTACTCTTAAGCACTTGATTCAAGTTCAGGTTTCAGCCCTTGGTATATGCAACTTGCAATGGAGGAGGGAGGATGGGAGAAAGAAGCTTATCTTATTAATAAGGATGCTGCATGCAGTTTATATACACAGGGAAGGGGCATAGCTGTATTTGTGATGGTGCCCGGGGCACTGGTGGAATAGAAACGAGTTGATTTTAATCCAGCACCTGCAAAAGACTCTCAGACTTCAGATGGATGCAAATAGCAATAAAAGTGAAAGAACACATGGCCAGCAGTCATCACTGGAAAACAAATATTTGGAGCAAACCAATGATCAGGTTTAATGGAGCACTACTGCTTTGGTGTGCACCGCCTGTGTAATCTGGCCATAAGCCTGTTTGTGAGGGATCAGGAACGAGTGTTTGGGTATAGTCCACTGCCAGCTATTCCACCCTTTGGAACTGGAACAGCAGGTTACAAAGGTGGGGCTGGAAAAAGGGCTGAGTGTTTCTCCCAGTCTGGTGCTTTTGGCCTCAGTCCAGCCCAGGGTGAGTTGGAGCAGCCCTTGTTCACTCTGTGCCCTCCAGCTATACGGGCCTGCTCAAAACAGCATCAGGAGTCAGTGTAAAGTAGGACTTGAAACTACCTTTGCATGTGACTGCTGACATGTCTTATGTTGCTAAATCCACAGAAACAATAGGGAACTGGATCCAGGGAAAGGGAGATCTGTCTGCGTTTGGTTTGGGAAATCACTGTAGGGTAGTGGCTCTCAGTGAGTGGGTGCAGAGCCTTCCTTTGGACCTCACATGGCTGTCTCCCCAAGTGACCCCTGCTTTTATCTCTCTGCTGTGCTGACTGCCACATGTAACTCTGCTCACCTGCACAGCTACTCTTTATTGCTGATGGAAGGCTGTTCTGCTTACTAAAAGCAAACACACGAGTGTTTAAGATAACAACAATGAACTCACTCAGTGTTGTTCTGCTTTCTTTGAATGTATGTCTCAAGACTCAGTAATACCAAGACAGCTGGGTGGAAAGCACAGGGGTGTACTTAGTAATGACCTAGAAACATAAGCACATCACAAAGTACAGTATTCCCCAATATGAAGGGCTTTTCTGACTTAGGGTAAGAAAGGATGGTTTCATGACTGGGTTTTTCCTCTCTATGGACTATTTTAAGCAGATATGTATATTCCAAATTTCATTTACCTAATGGGGGGAAGAAACCTAAATCCTTTCCACTCATTTAAAAGCAATTAGGTTTATGCATACCTCAAAATGTAAGCATGACAGAAAACAACAGGACAGAAAAACAGGGCTGTGGACATGGAAGAGAAGTAGCTGAGCAGTCACAGCAAATACTGTTTCCTTTATTTGCAAGTCTCAGTACGGACCATTCATTCCCTTCCTGCAGCTTCTAAAAGCTATAAGCTGTTGGTACTGTCTGAGGTCTTAAGGGACATAAATACTCTGTTCAGCCTGTGTTTGCAGCTCATTGGAAATATAAGATTATCTCCAAAGGCTTAAACAGCCTGAATGCCATTCTGCCAGAGCTGGTACTTACTTTGCATGTTGCTATATTGATTGCTGTCATGAGGCTGACCTTCTCGTGGGCTATTCTGGCTCATTTGTTTTCCTTGCTGCACCAGTGAGAGAAGTTAATTAAACAGATTCCACTGAGGAATATTTGCTTGGAGACTGATCCCCCTTCCTTTGCTCCAAACAAAGAGATACAGTCAAACCCATGTAGATTAGTTCCTATATTTATGGTCTTTTAAAATCCTTTTTCTATAGTCTCTCTAAAGTTCATGCACTTTAAGAGCCTCAGTGCTATGTAACATTTACATGTATTCTTTTTCACTGTCTTGGTCTTACTATTCTTAAAACAAAACCAAAACCATATACACAGATAGGTGGGTGTTGGCCTCTTTTCCTGTGCCAGGGGAGGTTTAGACTGGATATGGGAAAAAATTCCTTTGCTGAAAGGGTTGTCAAGCACTGGAACAGGCTGCCCAGGGAAGTGGTTGAGTCACCATGCCTGGAGGCATTTAAAAGACCCATGGATGTGGCACTTAGGGACATGGTTTAGTGGTGGACTTGGCGGTGTTAGGTTAACATTTGGACCCAATGAAATTAAAGGTCTTTTCCAACCTAAATGATTCTACGTATATGTAAGAGCCTCAGGGATCTCACAAGACAGAGAAACAACCTTCAAGTCAACGCTTCAGCTGTTGGGCTGACATTATGTGACTGATGCTCCACTAAAACACACTGATGAATGTAACTGTGGACACCTCAGGGCTGTCAGGTGCTGAGTGAGTGCCAGAGGTGCTGAGTGCCCTGTGTTCCCAGCTGTGCTCTCATAAACTGGGCATAGTGTTGGGAGGGCATTGTGCTAGGAGTACTGCAAAAGCTTACTGTTCAAATTGGGGTTTGGGGAATGCTTGGAGTGCTTTCCCAACGCAGGAGCTCCAACAAGGAGAGTCCCTCTTGGTGTCTGGCTGACGTCCTGTTAAAATGATTTAAGGCATTTTCCATAAGGTACTGTTGCAGGCAGGGTCTCGGGCAGGCATCTTTTATTGTTACTCAGTCTAAACAAACAAATTCCTGCTGGTTTTTAGTTAAGCTGAGGTCAGCCAGCATCTCCCCCATTGTATGGAAATAGACTTTCAAAGAACATGGCTCTCTTCCTGATGATAACCTCTTCAGAGGGAAATTGGGAACTTCAAGCAGTTACTAAATATTTGGGTTTCTTCAATAGTAAAAGCAGCAATATTTCTCAAGCTTGGGTGCGAACAACCTGTCTCCAAAATACAAGTACGTTTTTGTAGTGGGCTATTAATGGCTCCAAATTCACAGAAGGCTGCATCTGGGTTCATCACCTGGGATCTCACTGCAGCCAGTAGAGAAAACTGTTAGGGAGCAATTCCTCTCATGTTACTGAATTATAGAATCACAGAATGGTTGAGGTTGGAAAGGACCTTAAGATCATGCAGTTCCAAACCCCTGCCACTGGCAGGGACACATCACACTAGACCCATGTCATCCAAGGCTCTGTCCAACCTGGCCTTGAACACTGCCAGGGATGGGGCAGCCACAGCTTCTCTGGGCACCCTGTGCCAGCGCCTCAGCACCCTCACAGGGAAGAGCTTCTGCCTTAGATCTAACCTGAACTCCCCCTGTTTAGGTTTGAACCCATCACCCCTTGTCCTATCACTACAGTGCCTGAAAAATAGTCCCTCTCAGCATCCTTGGTGGGTTTATTCAGCAGATAGCTACCTACAAAAGGAAAACCAGATGGCAGCTTGACACAAGTACCAGATGTAGATTTCTGCCTCTTTTGTATGGATTGGGACACCCAGAAACACGAATTTCTGTTGTTTGCAGTACATTACCTATACTTTAAAATCCACAACTTTTCTCTGATACTTAACAGTATACTCCTATATTCCTGACAGTACATTGGCAAATGTGCCTACTGTGGGCAGTCATATTCCAAACCTGAGGTGGCCAGACAAACTGGAGCTACAAACACATTTCAGTTGTGTCCTGTGTTGCAAGCACTCATTTTCCAACTGGGATAATGGCCTTTATCTTGTGGGAGAATGGGCAAATGTTGCTGGAATGAGGATTGCATAGGAGGAAGAGGATGTTTACGTGTTCCCCTGTATTCTCTAATAGCTTTCAATCAAGACATTGAAACATGTGACACTCCAACTACTTTCTTTCAAGTCCAGCTTATTGAGGTTTGTTTAATATCCTGCTAAAATCGGTCATTTCTAGCACAGTTGGAACTTCAGATCTTTTGTTCTGAAAGCCCTTTCTTCAGCTGCTGTGGTTTTCTTGTTTAAACAGTTGTGGGAGACAAGTACCTGGTGCTCTCCTGCCATGGAGGTTTTCACTGCATTGAGACATCAACTTCTGCATTGAAAAGCATATGCATTATAAATACCTTATAAATCAGTGTTTAATCTTTTACTTCCACTGGAACATATGCTAGGGGAGGAACAGTAACACCCTTACAAGTAAGGATACTGCATTCTTAATTGCTTTTTAACACTCTCCAGCCTGCAATTCTGAGTGCTTGCTTTCTGTCTGACTTCTGGACTTTGGGCACAAGAAAACAATTGCTGTGGAGTAAACCAGTATCAGCTACTTCCCAGTGACTCCGGATACATAAGACATATTACATCTTTTTTACAGCATTCAGGAAAACAACTTTGCTAACATTTGGGTGTACACAAGCAATTTCTGGCCCTATCACTAACAGGAATATTCAGGATAGCCTAAATTTTCAGTTTGAGGGCAGACTGCAAAAGGACAGCAGCAGTTTTAAGCTTGCGCTGTAAACCTTGACATCAGTGTCCTGGCTTTAGGTAATAAATTGTCCATGAAATGTAGAGATCCAAGGCCACGTGTTTTAAGTGGACTCCTGCAATGGATGTTTCTCATGGTATAACTTTCTCTTGCTGGATAACTATGTCCTTGGCCCTGTTTCTCACAGAAATGGGAGTAAATCAGAAGCAATGGTTGTGAAGCCTATGAAAAACTAAAAAGCCAGGAGATAAGTATCAAAGTGTTGCCTTGATGCTGTCAGTTTGGTTTGCCTTTTCCTGTATCTTGTTTAGGAAGCTACTTCTGGAGAGAAATGTCCCCAGAGATGGAAATGTGTTGACAGTACTCCATCAAAATCAACCTTTTTTTTATTTCACCAAGATCAATGCAGCTGCAGCAAAGGTGGATTTGGCTTTGTGTTGATCTGTTGTAAATAAACTTCATTCTGGAGAAGGTCTCCTCTCCTCATGGGGAGGCAGCTTTCATCCATGTGCTCCTTCCGCTGCCAGGCTTAGCCTCTTTGTCTCTACAGTACCCTGATGCCCAGTTATTCCTTCCATGTGGGATCCCTGTGCAGGAAGCAGATGACAGTCTGTGTGCCGGATAGTCAGGCGGATAGAGGAGACGGTGCTCTATGGGCACTGTAGCAGTGAAACCCAAGATGTGCTGCCCATTCCAGGACAGGCTGAATTTGAACCTTTCACTGGGAGTATTAGGTGGCAGCAGCTCTGTTGCTCTATGGAGCCACGGGTGTAACAGTAGGAAAAGGAAGAATGAGAGGAGAACAAAGCCCGTTTTCCTCTTTCTTTAAGGAGTAAATGTAATCTCTGGGTGGACTTTGAGGTCATTGAGAATGAAATGGGAAAAAATGTTAAATGAAACGAGCTGCAGATCAATGTTTATCCAAAAGAACAAGCTTTGTTTAGGACACTAATGCTACATGTAGATGACCCACCACAGTATCATGGTCCTTTCCCTGGCCCCAAGGCCAACCCACGACCTGTGCCAGAGGTGGCTGTAGCCGATCAGCAGCATGGATGACTGGCTGGCTCCCAGTGACCACGAATGGGCACTGCTGGAAACACTTTCACAGACGTTGTCTCAGGTGTGTTTTCAGCATGGTTCTACCAATGTGCACGCAGACACACATCCCTGAAGTGAAAGCCGGCTATTCTGCTGCTTTGAGGTTTGTTTCAGTTCCCACTACGCCTCTCCCTCATGCAGACCTGTTTTTAAATAGGCTTCACTGCTACAGCACTTAGCAATTGTACTGTGAAGTCAGGCAGAAGAAGTCAGAGGCATTTCCCCAGAGTCTGATCTTACACAGGAAAACTACAAACAAATCAGGCTTTTTCTTAGTATGAATGAAAGAGGCAAGAAGAGCCTGAATCATAGAATCAGCTGGGTTCAAAAAGACCTTTAAATCATCAAGTCCACTGCCAAGGCCACCACTAACCCACGGCACTGAGGCCAAACTGATCTCCCCTCATGGCTGCCCTCATGGCCACCTCTCACATTCCATTGCCCCTTCTCTACCGTCAGGATCCCCCCTCATGGCCTCCCCTTTCCCTCTGAATCTGACACAAGTAACTTGATTTTTAAAGGCAGGTTTCTAACACACACTTGTGATCTTCAAATCCAGGATTCACTTCCAACAGTTGCTAAAACTCCACGGTGCCCACACTCATCACTACTGTTGCTCAGGGAAAGCAAACGTAGCCAGATCAGTGTTCTGAAGCGTGTGTTCATATTATTTCTCATGCTGTAAATAAGATCAGGACATGTGGCTTACACAAATCACCCGATCTTGAGTAAAATACCATTCATAATTAGTGAGGGAACTTAAGGCTGGTGCCTAAGTGCATCGACCACACAGACTCAGACCTGATTAGGCTCTGACATACCCGTGAACAATGGGTAGTGTGTTACCTGCTGAACACATGCCAACTGATTTCCCACAGAAGCCAGTAAAACATTCAGGTTTTGAACACACTTCAATATTCCTGTACTTTCCTAATGCTCTTTGGAGAACAATCTGGCTCTTTAATAGGGTACAGCATCTACAGCAATTCCCATCCCTGCCAGGGGCTGCCAGGCACTGCTCTCCATGTGCAGACGTGTCCCGAGCAGGGTTTGAGGGCAGATTGCTGACTGAAGTGATATCAAACCACCTCCGCACATAATCCAGGCAGATGGTTTTTTGGGCATGTGTCAAATCAGATTCCAGAGGTTGAGCGGCAACAAGGAATATTTAGCCCGCGGCACTGGAGGCAATGAAGGGCAAGGGTGGATGCAGATTAACTCACACTGCACCCATCCTGGACACCCTCCGCTGCAATTCCAGCCTCTGTCTCTTCCCATCCATCTTGTACCACTGCAGAACATTCCTCCACACTGGCACCGTGAAGAGACAGATCACAGGGGAAGGCCGGTGATGTTCAATGAACGTGCCGGCAGTGTCAGGGGAGGCTGACAATGTAGAAGGGATCAAGAGTGGGCCTGTCCCGCACCGCTCAGCCTGGCCTGCCAGCACGCACTGGCCAAGACAGTGATCGCAGGGCTGTGGTTATGTTGCTCCTGCCTTGGGGATACTGTAGGGATTGGATACATCATTCCCATCTCCGCATGGCTCTCAGTCACCCACATGGGCAGCCTCTCTGGGTTTAAAAGGCTGGAAGGTTTTTATGTGTAATAATCTCAAGCACTAACACAGGGTGGGCAGAGAATGGATTGAGAGCAGCCTTGAGGAGTGAGGCTTGGGGGTGTTGGTTGACGAGAAGCTTAACATGACCTGGCAGTGTGTGCTTGCAGCCCAGAAACCACCCCTGTGCCGGGCTGCATCAACAGGAGCATGAGCAGCAGGTCAGAGGAGGTGATCCTGCCCCTCTGCTCTGCTCTGCTCTGCTCTGGTGAGAGCCCACCTGCAGTCCTGTGTCCAGCCCTGGGCAACAGCACAAGAAGGATGTGGGGCTGTTGGAGCAAGTCCAGAGGAGGCCATGGGGATGCTGCAAGGGCTGGAGCAGCTCTGCTCTGGAGCCAGGCTGAGAGAGCTGGGCTGGGGCAGCCTGGAGAAGAGAAGGCTCCTGAAGGGGAGACCTTAGAGCAGCTCCAGTGCCTAAAGGGGCTGCAGGAAAGCTGGAGAGGGGCTTGGGACAAGGGCCTGTAGGGACAGGGCAAGGGGAATGGCTTGAACCTGCCCGAGGGGAGACTGAGCTGAGCTCTTAGGCAGAAGCTCTTCCCTGTGAGGGTGCTGAGGCGCTGGCACAGGGTGCCCAGAGAAGCTGTGGCTGCCCCATCCCTGGCAGTGCTCAAGGCCAGGTTGGACACAGGGGCTTGGAGCAAGCTGCTCCAGTGGAAGGGGTCCCTGCCTGTGGCAGGGGTTGGAGCTGGATGAGCTTTAAGGTCTCTTCCAACCCAAACCAGGCTGTGGTTCTATGCTATAGAATAAATAAATAATTAACCATACACACACATATGCGAGGCTCTGTGTGTCTGTATACACATACACACATATATATATATATACATATACACATACACATACACACACACACATACACAGCGCACTCATACACATCCACCGCAGCAGCTCCCCAGCAGCCAGGGCCGCCCAGACCACTCCCACCTCCCCGGGGCCACCTCCCGCTCCTCCCGCTCCTCCCACCGGGCGGGGCGGCCGTGGTGTCGGAGCCGGAACCGGGTGACCTTGTGCGGCAGAGCGGGGCTGCGGGCGCCGCTGCCGGGGGAGCTGGGTGCGGAGACGGCCGAGATGGTGGAGGACGGCGGCGAGGAGGAGGCGGAGGGGGACAGCGGGGAGATGCCGGCGGCCAGCGCCGCGCCCGCCCTGCAGCGCTGCAACGGCTTCCTACCTGGCAAGGAGGCGGAGGACGGCGGGCAGGGAGGCGGCGGAGAGCAGGCGGAGGCAGAAGCCATGCTGTCGGCGGCGGGCGGCCGGGTGGAGACGCGGCTGTCGCGGCGGCGGCTGGCGGTGCTGGCCGTCTTCAGCAGCTACTCGCTGGTGAACGCGTTCCAGTGGATCCAGTACAGCATCCTTAGCAACATCTTCGCGGCCTTCTACCGCGTCTCCTTCACGCAGATAGACTGGCTCTCCATGGTCTACATGGTGGCCTACGTGCCGCTGATCCTGCCCGCTACCTGGCTGCTGGACACCCGCGGCCTGCGCCTCACGGCCCTGCTGGGTGCCGGCCTCAACGGGCTGGGCGCCTGGCTCAAGTGTGGCAGCCTGGCCCCCGGCCGGTACCCGCTGACCCTGGCGGCCCAGGCTGTCTGCGCCGTGGCACAGGTCTTCATCCTGGGGCTGCCTTCGCGCATCGCTTCCGTCTGGTTCGGCCCCACCGAGGTCTCCACCGCCTGCTCCGTGGCTGTGCTGGGCAACCAGGTAGGGGGCAAGGGAGGCTTCTCCGGAGCTTGGTGTGGTGTTAAAAACAGGCCGTTAAAGTGGGAGAAAGCGTTCCTCAAGCGGTGGTGATGGAGAGAGGAGAAGTGATGGAGCACGGGCAGTGGAGGTGGTGATACCTCCCAGGCTTGCTCTGCAGAACGCTGGCTCTGTGGCAGTGTGTAGCAGCTCGCATGCTTCTGTCGGCTGCCTGGAGTACATCAGTTGAGACCCTTTGCAGAAGTCGTCCCGCTCCGCTTTCTCTTCCTCTTGCATTCAGGATCTTGCTGCTTCCATTTGGTATCATTCAGCTGATCGAATACACCCTTGGCTGGCAGGGGATTGAGGATGTGACCTTTGATGGAGAGCCCCAATGCCGATATACTTTAGTTCTTGCTCTTTAAAATATGGCCTGGGCTCACTAAGTGCTGATGGTCAGGGCTGTGAGTTCACATCCTGTGGGGAGCTGACAATGGAGTCACAGGTGTACTCAAGCTCTCAGGTCCTGGCCAGATTCAGAGAGCTGGAACAGGCGTATCTGAAAGCATGGGTGAAGAGATGGTACCTCCCCATAGCCTTGTTCTCTCCCTTGCCACTGTCCCTGCTTGTTTTGTGCCAGCAAAACATTAAGATTCCCATCAGCATCACTGATGTGGGATGAGGTCATAGGCACAGTTTGATTAAGGTAGCAGGGGGTTTGTTTTTTATCATGTGAGTAATTTTATGTTTGGATTATTACATTGGTAATACTGGCGTTGCATATTTACAGTTAGGGCTGCTCATTAGGTCATGCTTTGCTGTTCACAGTTTTCCCAGTGCTGTCCCAAAACATTCTGGTTTTGCACTGAAGTCTTCCAGTGGACAAGTCAACTGCCCCATTCGGAGTGAACACTTTGGGGGTTGTTGGTTGGTTTAGCAGTTGAGCAGAAATTTTGCATCTGTGCCCTGGAATCAGGTTTGGCAGCTAAATTTCTGCTCTTTGTGACATGCACCAGTTCTCCCAGTAGCAGGAGTTACTGGAGTTTCAGTTCTGCAGTGCAGTGCCAGGGATCCCGCTCTGAGTCTAATGCTTCACTCAGATGCAGGGATTGAAGTGATGCAGGAGTGCAGATAGCAACAGTGAGAAAGCTGCACAAGGAAAATGGGAGCAGAGGTGTGAACGATTCTGGAGCGTATTCCCTTCTGGAAGGATGAATCTTAGTGTGGCAACATGCTTGATGGTCTTCTGCTAGGGAAGCACCTGTGGAGTGCACTGGCAAAATGTTTCACCTTCCTCTGGCAGTCCTGTGCAAGTGATAAAGGCTTATTCTGCAGCTGTGCTATACCCTGCTAGCTCAGAGCTGTGCGCTACATAGGTCTTAAGATCCCAGTCCTGTTTGTGATCTATAAAGACTGATACAGTGTCAAACAAGAGAATTTCTGTCCTCAGTTTTTGCTTTATTGAAAAGCCCTCTCAAAGTACATTGTAAGAGTAGTGAAATGACCAATTAGGCAGTGGGAAGTTAGAAGTGATGTTGTCTGTATACCCCAGTGCAGTTCACTTCTGCCTATGCAATACAATACAGTCTCACTGTGCATGTTTCGCTGCACAGGGTGAGCTGTGTTAACAGTTGCTATAACCAGCTGGTCATGGGATTTCTTTGCATAACCTCAGAGCTAGAGCAAACAGGACTGGGACCAGAAGGGAAGGACAGAGGAGCTGTCAAAAACCGCATCGATTCTGTTACCTCTTGAGATGCTGATTGCTTGCAGTTGAAACAAATCACTGGGAATGCAGCAGATGTACCTGTCAAGGGTTGTTGGGAATGCTGGATTTCCACAAGTATTTAGCATCTTAAACTGGGCATATCACACTCATCAGAACTCTTGATTCCTCTGGTCTTAACCTCTCTAGGTGTAAAAGGGGAGAATGGTATCATTTTACTTTCTTTGAATATTGTGGGTATTTTAACAGTCTTTGGTGCTCTTTTTTTTTTGCCTTAAATAGATTCAGTTTGGGTTGGGCTTTTTTGGTTGGGTTTTTTTAGTTAAAAAACTAAAAACAAAAGTTCTAACACTTTAAAATTCAGTTTAGCTCTGGAGGAGCAGCAGGCATAAATTGGAGAATAGTCCAAGGCTGTTGTTCCTTCGTGCTTTAGAATGTTTTGTATATACACACAAAATCTCAGTCCTTGTTTTTTGTCTCTCCTTCACACAAAATCAGTTGCTGCTTTGGAATTGACTCCAGATACAAACCCACTACTACTTTATTTTGTGATATTTCTTTATTTCCTCAGCAATAATTGCAGATGGAGGTTTTAGGTTTGTGGTCCTTAGTCAGGATGTTCTTTTCCTCTTGCCCTCTCTGCCCTATCAGCTCTGCAATAAATCTGGCATGCCAATCTTTGTTACTGTGGTGGCAGGATCTGGACATCAAGTGGAGGGTTTTGATCAAGGAGGGCATTTACTACAAGAGTAGCTTCTGTCATCTCCAGGACTTCAGTTGCAGAATGATCGATACAGATTTATGTGCATGCACTGTGTTTTCCTGGGAAAGATTCTTCTGCAGAAAGGCTTGCTTAATGCTAGCTGTTGAATGTGCTGTATGCTAGGTGTAGTTTTGCAGTTTCATTTAGAAATGAAAAGGTTAAAGCCTGAGTTATGAAAGACCTGGTTGTGAAATGTCACTGAAAGCAAATGGCTCAGAAAGCATGATGCTAAAGGAACACTTTTCCTTCATAGTTTGATTAATTCTTATTATGATATAAATTCTTCTGTAAGTTTTTATGTTCAGAGTGAAATGAGTTTTGATTTCCTTTTCTTGCTTTCCAGCTTGGCACTGCAATAGGCTTTTTGTTGCCACCTGTTTTGGTTCGAAATACACCGGATGATATCGATCTAATGGCACATAACATCAGCATCATGTTCTATGGAACAGCGATAGTATCCACACTTTTGTTCTTCTTAACAGGCGTTGGTAAGTGTTCCCTTATAATGTAAAGGGTGACCACAGGGAGTGTTTACAACGTCATGCTTAAAGCACCTGCCTATGCTTAAAACAGCTGCGATTTATTTTTTCTCCAGTTTACTTTTGTTTGCTTACGTGATGTGCCAGGTTTAAGTGACAACCAGCTTACTGTTACAGTATGTCTGCTTCACATAGGGTGACCTCTCTGAGTATTTAGTTCACTTATTCTTTTTACTATAAGGCCATTATAATATAATGTGAATTCTCTCTGTTAATCTTACAATTCAGATACAGAGGTCTAGATGCATTGCAGGTGAAGTCTGTCTTTGACCTTACGTGGGGAGCGATCAGACGTGACCAAATCATTAGCACATCCTTTGTGGCTGTGAGTTGGTTCTTCCATGAGAAAACCTAGAGTATTTGTTTCATGGGAGTGTTACAAAGCACAAGTTAATCTGAAATTCATCAGACTCAAACACTTCAGAAAGAAAAAGCATAAAGAGGAGTCAAAATCGTTCCTTCTTCTCTTTCCTCAGTGTTTGAAGAAAAGCCCAAGTACCCTCCTAGTCACTCTCAAGCAGTCCTGCAGACTGTGCCTCCCGACGATTACTCCTACAAGCAGTCAATTATTAACTTGTTCAGAAATATTCCATTTGTATTTCTGCTGATCAGTTATGGTAAGTGGTGCTGTCTGGCTGTAGACTGGCAGAGCAGTCCAGATGTGTGGAAAGTACAATGGGTTTTAGTTACGGTGGCTTTTAGGGGGGAGGAAGTGACAACCTTTTACTTACTCAGCAGCCAATGCTGGAAAATCCATCAGGGTTCAAAATACCATTTGTAGGTCTGGTGAGGAGGTTTTGCCTCTGATGTGAGTCTTAAATACCTGAAGGTACTCTTTAGGATAGCATATTTGCATGGCTACGCCTGAAACGACTGAACCTTTTCCTTTGGTACTGCAGGTATTATGACTGGAGCATTTTATTCTGTCTCCACACTATTAAACCAGATGATAGTAACTCATTATGAGGTAAGGTTCTTGGATTTTCTTTGTATTTCTTTTTCTGCTGAACATTTGCAGAGGTGATGTGTGTTGTTATGTAGGTGCTGTGTGTGCTCAGACGTTTGGTTTCCTTTGTACCCCCCTGCAGTTTCTTGCACCATGCAGCTATGGGAGTCATAGGAGTATGTGTTTGTGCTTATGACTACCAAGAGGTCTGAACTTCACTCTGAGTGGAAGCAAGTTATTAATGAGCACCATATAAATATTTGTTGAAAGGGAGAAGAAATGAACGCTGGGAGAATTGGCTTGACACTGGTGGTGGCAGGAATGGTGGGTTCGATTATTTGTGGTTTGTGGCTGGATTACACTAAAACATACAAGTAAGTGTGGGTAGGCATGTATGGGGTTAGGGGTAGGAGAGTGGTGCAATTGCCTTAGAAAAACACTGCAACCTGAGGACTGAACTGAACCAACGATAAAATGCAGTTCATCTCTGATCTTTAGCAGCCTTGATGGAGACTGGTTTCTTGAGGCAAAAGCTTGACACTGGTTCTTGGCCAAGAGAAATGAGAGAAGAGTATGCAAAGATGTGAAGGGGTTTTCCTTGTACTCCTGTCTCTTCAGGAGCATAAGACTAACAAGGCATTGTATGTCTTACATACAGTGGCCAGGTGGCCCACTGGGCTCCTTCTCCTAGGAAAGCATAAAAGCTCAAAACCTACTCTGCATTGGTTTGTAAAATGGATGGTTGATGGAGGTCCAATTAGCAAGCGTAATATTTGCTTTAAATTCAGGAAGTGACCATGGAACAGAACTCTGTTCTGGGGTAGGAGCTCCTGGGTCCATCACCCATGGTGTGGTGCCCCCCAGGAGTAAGCAGTGCCCTGGAGCACTGCTTGCAGTGGAGTAGCTCTCCCCTGTGACTCTTAGTACATTATGTGCAGGAGCTCTAGAAACCTAACGGATGTTAATGCTGCATATTGGCTGTGTTTCTGCGTGTATTTTGGCTTATAAATGATATATGCTTTAATATTTTGGATTACATCCCTTATTCCAGGGTTAATATAAATGGAACATTGTAATGAGATTTGTTTGACTTGCCTCTTAGGCTGACTTCTATTGCTAATAGGGTTCGATTTGGCTGCTGGTATATTGACGTGTAATGGGCAGTGCTGCAGAATGGCCAAGAGGTACAACCTAAGTGAGAATTAAGACAGTCTTAAGGTAATAGCATCTGCTGTGATTGTCCACTCTTTAAGAGTCTGAGTAAGTGTCTTTAGTCTTGAGTAAAGCAGCCATATAACCAAGGCAGTAAAGAGGGGTACGTTCTCATTGCGTATGTTTGAGTCAGAATGACATGAAGCAAATCTTACAGCTGTAGAATGCCAGTTGCTAGAGAATAAGTAATGTTTCTGTTACCTTTCTGTGCTTCAGCAATATGCTATGACCTTACATTAACAGTGTTCATTTTTGTTAATCGCTTTCTATTTTGGTTGGGTTACAGACAAACTACTTTGATCGTTTACATTCTCTCTTTCATTGGAATGCTGGTATTTACCTTCACCCTGGACCTCGGATACCTTACAGTAGTGTTTGTGACTGGAGGAGTACTTGGGTAAGCATTTAGAGGGCTAGAAGACTTCCTGCAGTTCTCTTCAGAAACAGTAACTGTTTTAACTTAAGTGATTCTACTGTATATTCCGTTGCCATCCTCTCTATGCCTGTAGCGCACAATACAGATAGGGTTTACTAGGGTTCCACCTTCAATTACATCAAAATAAACCTAAAGCAACTCACTTCTCAGTGAATTTCTTTTAACATTTTATGGACCCAACAGTCTGTATGGGGTCAGTTTGCTTAGTTCCAATTCAGAAAGCTCTCTGCAGTAAAGCTGTCTCTTTCTGTTGACTAGTGCATAAGTGATCAGAGTTTAAACTCTAGGAAGGCTGGCTTCTGTGTGTGGTGATTTGGATCAAAATTCTGGTAACCCAAGCAGCATGCTGGGTGCTTTGTTCACTCAGAAGAGCACCTCTCATAATCTAAAAGCCCCAGAGGGTGCTGAGGGAATAGTGCTGAATCCAGGCACAGCGGTCAAGGTAAAACCAGAAATGTCTTGAGATCTTCACTTTAAAAACCAGTTAGACTTTAGAAACCTCAACTGCATTAAGCCCATGATCGGTGAGTCCCCTCAGCTTCTTCCTCAGCGGGTTCTAGCGGATGTTCTAGTGTCCAGCTTCACCTCCTACTGATGGTCCCTTTTTGTCCTCCAGCGTGGATGTTTGGCATGATAAAACAATGTTTGTGGATGACGTCTGTTTGAAATCAATTGGCTTCAACTATGGAGTGGCTCATGGATGGGTCAGAGAAGGATGTTTCATATAGGTGGAGTGCAGGTGGTTATGTGGAACAGGACAAATAGTTTAAAATATCTTTGTCTTAAAAAGAGAGATGTACATCTAAAATTGGTGGACGAAATTGAGGGAATGAAGCCAGTGAAGCAAGTATTGAATTGTGTTAGGTCTTGAAAACAGACAGTTTGGGATACCAGCTAATTCATAATACGATGTGTTTATGTCTGACTTCCTTAGCTGTAGTCATAGATGAAGGCCATCCTCTTGCTGTCCTCTTCAATAGGTTCTTCATGACTGGCTATCTCCCACTTGGGTTTGAATTTGCTGTGGAAATTACATACCCAGAGTCTGAAGGCACTTCCTCAGGTCTCCTTAATGCATCAGCACAGGTTGTATCATTTTATTTCTTCAAGTAAAATAGTATTCAGGAAGGCCATTCTGCTTGAGTCTAAGGCGGCTTTCTTAGACTTGGCTTCTAAGTCTCTTTTGTGGTGCTGTAGTCAATTTGGTTTCTGTAAGAGATAACCTAAAACGTTGCAAGGTAAAGTGATGGCCTTTCTGTGTGATCCTGATGAAACAACTTCTTTGTTCGTAGATATTTGGAATTGTCTTCACACTTGTTCAAGGAAAACTCACGACAGACTATAGTCCTCGTGCAGGAAACCTCTTTCTTTGTGCTTGGATCTTTGTGGGCATTGTCTTAACAGGTAAGTAACCAGAAATGCAAGTAATGATTTCTCGTTAATGTGAAGATGTGGAGGCTTTTCTGACACAGTGAATTGCTGGGTAGTTTTTAGATGTCTTGGACATCTAGGATTTCAGTACATGGTTTCCTGTCTGGGCTGACAGAAGTTACAACTGCAGGGGTTTAGTGGTTGCTGTTTCTTTCTGTTTGCTCTGGTTTTCACTTTAAGTATGTGCTGCATGCAGACCTTTTGTTTTAAGGGTGACGTTGCTAATGTACAGACAGCCATCTGTCACCCATTTCTGGAGTCATGTCTTGAATCTGAGGCAGATGTCTATCTCTAGGGTAGGGTAATGCATGTAAACAAATACATACGTGGAGAAGCTTTGCAGTTTTCCAAATGTAACAAACTCCTGATGTATTCCTGAACTGTACCAGTGACTTACACATGTTGGTACTTAGAAACGTGCTGAACATGCTAAAACCATCCAGTTTTGCTTGAAGTGCTCGTGGTTTAAAAGCTTTTGTTATCTTCTTCTGCGTGTGCCTTGCAAGGAGCAAGTTCAAATTGTCAGCAAGTTGCAAATGCAGCAGAGGGAATACAGGTATTTTGACTATGTGCTGAAAGCAGCTTTTATGTACTTGCACTGTACAAATGTTTCCCTTGAAATGCAGAGTTGTGAACCAGCTTTCTCTTCATTTCCTTGTTACAGCCTTAATAAAATCAGATTTGCGAAGACACAATGTGAATTCAGGGATAATGAATTTGGATGTGAAAGCTGTAAGTGGGGACTCTTCTACTATGACTGTATTACCATACTTGAATGCTTGGCTTATGTTGGCATAATAATATTAACAGCAAAAGAGGACTTGCAAAAGCTTATACTATGACTGTTTCCATCTGGTTTGGAACAACAGAGCCACACCGGGTGATTCCCTCGGGTATCTGTTTCTCCCCTTAGCTCTGCTGAAAAACCTGGAAGACCTTCTGCTCTGAAGATTTTCCAGGTTTTAGTGCTTGAATCTTGTTTTTACATATTTACACATAGCATTGTAAATTGTGAAGCCTTTTCTGAGTATTGGGTTAGGAGTCTGTGTTATAGATTACACATTTTATGTAAAATGCCTGCAGTCCCCTTAAGTGAAGGCAGTGTCTGATGAACAGAAGTCACGCTCTGGTTTCTCTACTGTGCTGCATGAAGAGCTGGGTCTGTTCTGCAGTTTAAATGAAGGGTGAGCACAGCACACTTCCTGCTGTTCAGGAGGTCCCAGTCCCATGGTTCAGCAGATTGTTCAGATGATCACAGTTACTAGGAGGAGTTTAGCAGTGGAAACTTTTTTTCAGTGTTGTGGGATTTTTGGTCATTTGGATCGATCATGAAACAGCTTTTTGGAGTCAGACACTGCAGGATCCTTGGTCACATGGAGGTGTCTTGCATATATTGCAGCTTTTGATCGTCTTCAATCAGATGCACACTGTTAGCCTCTGCATAAGGTTCAGAAACTTCCAAGCTGGTGCTCTATGAGCTAACGTGAACCTGAAACCTGTGCAGCTGTGTGTGCACAATGTGGCATCCTGTGGCTTTACCAGCCTGGGTAGGGGGCTGTCTGGGGGTTGTGCATACTGACTGTAGGCAGTGGTCCATGGCTTGTCTGATTTCTGTTATCACCTAGTGAATTAGCCGAGATTGGCCCACAGCTTCATTTATATCATAGAATCATAGAATAGTTGGGGTTGGAAAGGACCTTAAGATCATCAAGTTCCATCCCCCTGCCATGGGCAGGGACACCTCACACTAAACCATGTCACCAAAGGCCAGCATATAACAAAAGCCTGAAGTCCTTACCCTGAGATCACCATAAATAATGCCTATGTTGTTAAAGTGCAATAGCATCTTGATACCAAACCTTGATCATTAAGATTCTACTGTATTTAAATGTCATGGAGAAAAAAACTGAAAGTTTATCTCCATGTGATAAATATCTATATGTATTAAATGTACAGTTTAGAGTTATACTACAAAACTCAATTCTGTGGGGGGGCTGGTGGTTTGGTTTGGTTTTCTTTCCTTTATAGAGAGAAGGTAAACTGGGGCTTTCTCTAAATGCCCCATTTGGTTACTTAACTACATTGTATGTTAGATGCCGATAGTATCGTTACCCAGGAATACTGAGTTTGGGAATAGCTTCTGCTGAATAACAGCAGCTTAATTTCAGCTTTGTTCTTTCTTTTTCTCCCTCCTCTCCAGGTACCAGTTGAGAGTCCTGTCGAACCCGAAAACACTGCATTAAAAATTCAGTCAGCTTTATAAAAGCTCAAAGAAGGTTGCTTTAGAAACGCACAAGTTTGGTTGGCTACTGAACAACAGTAATTAGTGTAATCACTGGATATGTGTGTATGAGTAGTGAAACATGTTTGGTGATACTGGTGCTTGTTGCGTGATAGAAGCTAGGAAGATGCTCAGTTCATTTTGCCCATGATGCAGGCAGTTCACTTTTGTACAGAGTATTTATTCTAGCAGGTTTCAAGTTTTGTGGTTTCATTACTAGAGAACTGTGTGAACCCTCTCCAGGTGTCAGGAGACACGTACACTCAGGATGCATACTTGGAAAAACCCTGGAATTCTGAAGTACAGTCGTCATGAGCAGAAGTAGCTGATCTCTTTGGGTTCAGTCTTTGCTGGTGTGTTTGACAAGGCAGAGCAGGTCGCTCCACAGCTGGAAGATGTTCACAAGTTCCTTTCTGTATGTATCTGTGTTTTTAATATAAGCCAATGGTTCCTTCTGGGAAACTGTCTATATAGCACAACGGTGAAAACAAGAGATGACTGCAAACGTGTGGGTTTCAGACTGACATTGCTTTTGCCTTGAAACTTCTCGATGGGTATCAGAAGGCAGATAAAAGAAAACGCTGTCTTACAGGTTCATTGTAACATTTCCAGGGAGATTTAGAGTCTCCCACTAGATAAATCAAAGTTAAAAACCAGGCAATGGAACACCACCACACAGGTTGCCTCCACATTTGAGTGCTTTCTCAGTTAAAGCGAGAGGAGTACGTGTTTACAAAGAGCTGGTGCCTTTACTTTGTAAAGAAGATCCTTGCCTCATCTTGAGTTTAATCAGTGCTGCTGAAGAAATTCCATGTTGTGTGTTAAACCTTCTCTGAGTGTTTGTGGAGTATCAGAAACCGTGTTCTATCCCTTTGTGCATTTATTTCTGTTATGAACTGTGTAATTTGTCTTAGGGATATTTTTGTGCTCATAATGATTTAAATCATGTGTGCAGTTAAAAGCTGTAAGGATGAGTGAAGGGAAAATAGTGATGTTTCACTTTGAGGAAATATCTGCTGTTATATCATACATCTTGGTTACAAAAGGAGCCGACTTCATTAACATTTGCCTTGTGTTATTAGATTTATCTGAATTTGGGATGTGGATTTCTCACTGAGGTGCTTTTGAAACTATTCTCCTTTACCTTGTGCTCTGTCTCTACACCTCCAGAACTGACAGCAGCACAATAACAGTGGGGCCCTACTATTACTGCGTAAGTCAGACCTGACTTGGTGGACTTTCTGCAGACATTTAAGCTTTGGCAGTATTTAAGGTGAGCCTGCAGGTTCAGTGCCATCAATGATGCCATCTCTTTGAGTTCCCACAGCTGTCACGCCATCCAGAAGGTGGAATCCTGCTGGAAGTTTTCCACAGATTGTTACAGTTGGGTATGGGGACCTTTTTAACTGCAAGCCAAGTCTTTCAGTATGACAAGTACCATGAAATGCTTTTCTTTATTCTCGTTTCACTGTAAATTTAGAGAATAGTTTTATATAGAAAGGACCCTGTAAGCTCAGCTTTCTAAACTTAGCCTCTAAACTTGATCATCTTGATTTAACCTTTGTATGATAAATGCTTTGGACATGGGAATACACCTACTAGAGCAAGCTAAGCATGCTTGGAACACTATTTTGGTCCGTGTCTCTTTGCCATGTCCAGTGCTCCTGGAGAGGCAAGCTCTACGAGAAGAGTCCTCTGGTGAGGTAGCTTCATATAGGAGAAGTAACTCATAGATACTCAGATGGCAGACAAGAATACAGGAGTGGAAGTAGAGTTGCTTTACATTTAGTGACTTAGTGTGATACAAGCTGCCCCATCGAGGGCTGTACACACTTTCAGCCTGGGTCAGCAAAGGGAACAATTCCTGCCTTTTGATATCTGTGGGTGGCGTTTCCCTTTGGAAAAATGACAATGATGTGTGCCAAAATATATACATTCTTTGGCAGGATTCATATTTGTGTTCATGGCCTGTGGTTGCTTTCATTCTGCTATTGCAAAATCTTAACTGAATAATACTTTTGCAGTTTTAGGGCAGTGTTCTCAAATGTCCAACAGGGAGTCTTTGGCAGTATCCACATGCTTTCCAGAAGGTCCTGTACACGGTGTTCAAATTCACAGATGGAGCTCTTTTTCCTTTCCTTTCAAAATGAACCCTTGAATTCCTTTCTTCACTTCCGGCTTCCAGTTTCTCCAGTGGTGTTCAGTGATTATCAGATCCTCTAGCCCTTCTGGCTCCTTTTTTCTTGTCTTCTGCCACATTACCTGGCTGCCCTCTAGAAGAGGTCCACGTGGGATTTTGGGATGTTGGAAACCCTGCTGGGTCCCTGGAAAGAAAGTATTCCTGATAATGAAGGCTTAATTATATCCTGGATTTAAAACTGTGCCTCTTGCAAGTTGGAAACCTGTGAGCTATTGCAGGCAATGATGAAGTATTTAAAGCAGCAGCAAAATAAAGAGCAAATAAAGAACAAACCAGTATTTTGTGCAATAATCTTCTGTCAGGAAACTGAGGTTTTAGCTCATGGCAGAAATAAATTGGGGTGACTGGGGCTAAACAAACCATTCACCCAATCAGGCGTCCATCTGGACTTGGGAATAGGGTTTCTGACTCCTAGCCTTGACATTCTTGATCAGCCTTTCAGTAAGAGTAGAGCTGAGGCCTAAAGATCCTAACTGCTTAAAGAGAGAATCATTTAATAAATGAAATTGCATGTCAACTAAAAGAGGATGGAGTGGGAAGCCAAGCGAGGAGAGGTATCCAATCCTATGCATCAGGTTTTGATTGTCAATATGCTTTCCTTCTAAGTGCTTCAAGAGAACTCTAGAGGATGCAAGAAAACTCATGGAATGGTGAGCATAAGCAAGGAATGCTCCCAAACTCTCAGGGACCCACCAGAGTGTGTAATGCCTAACCTGGAGTGACAAGATTCAGAGATGAGCCTTCAAAATGACTGCAGCTTTCTTTGTTTCTTCCAGACCATGTTAAACTTTCGCTAGACCCAGAGAACACTGACCCATTCTTAAGTAGGATTTATGGCCTTAAACCCCATTGTTGGCTGGGTGTGAAAATACCAGGCCTGTAAGGCATAGTGTGGCATTGCTGCAGTGGGGAGCTTTCTGCTTTAGCTTGGTACATAAGTCCTTGAGAGCGTTTATTTTATAGATGAGTGCTTGTCTTTATCACCATATCTTTCTGTTGCTGAATGCTCACAGTTTACAAAGAAGAAAGAGCAAGGGAACAAGCGGGAAGAATACGTAAGAATCATTTCAGGTTAATAGGGCTTTCCTGTTCATCCTTTTGGTCAAGACAGGTTGTTTCAGAGACAATCACTGGAGTGTGTCATTAGAGCTGCCAGCCCATGTTGCCCAATGGAAAAATGCTTTTTGAGCAAGCCTTGCGCTGTCTTGTGCAGCTACAATCAAGTGAAATGGGGTTAAGCTGTAAGATTTACTGCTTTCGCTTTCCATTTGGTGAACTCATGAGTTTTTCCTGTGTGAATGGGAACGTGTGACCTTCTTGGTTGCTGTCTTTCAATCTGTGTGCTTACCACCTTCCTTCAGTGTTACACGCTACCAATGATTCACCGACCACAAGCTCTGTTATTGTATCCCACATGATTCCCTCCCCACACCCTGTAAGCAAAAATTACTCCCAAGAGCAATGTATTTCCATGCAACACCCATGTTATTTGCTGCACGTCTTTGTTCTGCTCATGAAGGTAGCAGATATTTTTGTTGTGCTGTCCTGATTTTGGTATTGTCCTAGCCTTTGTTTCCAGAGGAAATGAAAAGTTCCTTATGGGTAATCTGATTGCAATATTGTATGTATGTGTATATGGGCGTGACATCATTCCTTACCATTATAGGTTACTAATAAAGTGTATGATGTGCAACTTGATTGGAGCCAAGATTACCATTACTGGCAACTGCTGATGGTGTAAAAATGATTCCTGGGTTTTCCTTAGAAGCTGTAGGAAAAATTAGTAAGTGAATGATAGGCTGTGTCATTTATAAGCATGTATGCACATGTATATGTAAAGTGCATGTCTGCAGGGTATAGAAATGTATTCTACACGAGAGTTTTGGCTTACAGGGATGTTTTCTCAGGGCATGGAAGGAAAGGATTAGCATCGGCAGTTGAGGTGCACTGCTCCAGCACAATGGTTTCTCCTCTGCTTTGGAAAAGGTCTGTGAGCAAAAGAAAGTGCAGTTAAATGCTAAATCAGAGTGATCTAAGACAGCTCCTTAAGGGTAGTACAAATATGATTTTAATAAGGCACACAGCTGTAGGGGGATTATCTGGGGAGAGAGGGAAGGAGAATTTAGGATAGAGTGAGACATTACATTCATTTCTGCCCTTTACATTCATGACATTCAGGTCTGGCCTGACTTTTGTTTCTAAAACCAGAGCTGTCCTCAGTGGGAGCACAGGGGGACCCTTGTGAACACACTGCAAGAGTCCCATCACTTATTTAGCCCAGCACATCGGTTGGGAGCCAGGGAAGCCTGAGGAACCTGCCTCAGAGAAAGTGAAGCTTTGGGTGTTGTGTTCAGAGGTTTTGGCTGGGTTTTGTCTCTCACTTCTCCCCAAATCTGGGATTATCTCTGTGCTATTTTTATACCAGAGGTCCTGCAGAGAAGGACGGTGCGGGTGCTGCAGGGCAGAGGAAGTACAAGCCTTTTGTCATAAAAGCTAACACCCAGTTCAACAGTGCTTTGAACTTTGAGATGGGCCCTTTGTTTTACAACCAGGGCTATATAGGGTCTTATCCTTCTTAGAGTACCTCTGTGAAAGCTGCAGGCTATATCCCCATATGACGTTAAACATGCCCACACCTAGGAAGGAACAATCACAGCAAATTATTCCTGCCTTGAAGTTCTTTTTGGTGTTTGATTTTTGTTGTTGTTTTTTGACAGATGTTCTGTCTTCCTTGACAGAAAACACCAGAAACCTCATCAGGTAAGTGGGAGATGTGCAGCCATCCTAACCCTTGCAACTGGATGATCTTAAGGTCCCTCCCAACCCAGACCATTCATTGATTCTGTGATTAGTCAGATAGTAATGTCTGTAGTTGGGAGGAGGCCCTAGGTACCCCATGACTTTATTAAGTATGTACAGCACCAACAGTTGTGCTTCTAATCCTAAGGAAGCAGGGGGTTTATTGCATAAGCATGCAGGTGGGGATGACTCAGGTGCCAGCTTGGCAGTGGAGGCGAGTCCTGACTGACCTTTGGTGCCACCACTGGCAGCTCCGCTGTGACAAGGGCTGCAAGTGCTGATGGCTGCTGAAGATGTCTCCTTTCTAGTAGCAAGGGGTTTTAGCCACTGCCTTTCTTTACTCCCTGTACTTTTATTATGCACTTTCTAGTGCTTGTGCCAGGTAGTTTGCCCTCTGATTAAAGGTTAAATAAGTAGTGAGTAGTTCAAAAAGGATTGCTGGCTTATATGGAGGGTTACATTAGTGTATTTATTGTGTGTTGTGGAGACCAAATCATGTGATAGCCATCAAGACCTTTGCAGCAAACTCTATTGACATTATTTTCCCCAGCTACAGCAATCATAGAATCATAAAATGTGTTGGGTTGGAAAGGTCTTTAAGGTCATCCAGTTCCAATCCCCTGCCACGGGCAGGGACACCTTCCACTGGAGCAGCTTGCTCCAAGCCCCTGTGTCCAACCTGGCCTTGAACACTGCCAGGGATGGGGCAGCCACAGCTTCTCTGGGCACCCTGTGCCAGCGCCTCAGCACCCTCACAGGGAAGAGCTTCTGCCTTAGATCTGACCTGAACTTGCCCTGTTTCAGTTTGAACCCATCACCCCTTGTCCTATGGCTGCAGTCCCTGATGAAGAGTCCCTCTCCAGTGTCCTTGTAGCCTCCTTCAGACACTGGAAGGTGCTCTGAGCTCTCCATGCAGCTTTTCCAGGCTGAACAGCCCCCATTTCTCAACCTGTCTCCGTAGGGGAGGTGCTGCAGCCCCTGAGCATCCTCATGGCCTCCTCTGCACTTGCTCCAAGAGCTCCATGTCCTTCTTATGTTGAGGATACCAGACCTGCACACAGTGCTGCAAGTGGGGTCTCACAAGAGCAGAGGAGAGGGGCAGGATCTGAAGCTTTGGAACCAAACAAAGAGAGTAAAGCAGGCTAACAGGGATGCTGACATAGCACCCAGAAACAGCAGTCTCATCTGTATCTGATGCTCTCAGTTGTAAACTGGGGTGAGGTGACTAGAGTAAGTACCAAAGAAGGGCCATTTCACTGTCAGCAGAGGCTCAGGCCAAGTACTGACCTGCAGTGGGGGTGGACAGAGCAAACTTGCAAACCAGATTGGGGGGAGGCTGATGGATAGGATTTTCCTGCCACTTTGATTATTTGATGGATTGTTTAATGCTGGAAATCTTGCCTCCTGAGATCAACAGGAGCCCTGTGAAACAAACCCATCTAAAACAACCACTGCAATGCTTTGCTGCAGTAGAATTATCACAGGAGGCCCTGGACTTGCTCAGGCAGAAATGAAAAGATAATGCTGATGTTCTCTATTGCCAAAGCCACTGATGGCTGGTTTTCCCTGCTAGATCATTGCAAAGTAAATAGTGTGGTAAGGGTTTGCAGAAAGGGCTACCCTGGGGAAAGCTCCAAGGAAGCACACCCTCAAGCATCACTTTTAGAGCTTTAGGTCTGCTTTACATGCTCATTTTCCCAGCGATCACATTGCTGAATACATAAAGTTGTTGTTCTTAGTGCTCACACAAATCACTCCCGCAAGGTTGCATCAACAACTACTCCCATATTACCATGGTTACATCCTTACCCCAGTTTAACCTTGCATTTCATTACCAACTAAATCCCATTCCAGCATAACTTCCAGGTTAGGAAAAAGCCCTAAACTAACAAGTTTTTTCAAAGACCAGACAAAGTCACTATGGTCTCTTCAGGAAATGGGCTCATGCTTGCATAGCAATAATGCAATTCACTTAGGGCAGGCAAACTTTCTTGACCTGTGTTTCCCTTTTTCTCATCTGCAAAGCTGAAGCATCTTTGGAGGAGTAACCGTTTCGGGTTGCTCCTGCTTTGCTGGACATGCAGTGGTTCTTAAGGGCAGGAAAGGCCATTAGGAACACTTGGCCTGGCTTTAGCAGAATAGTGTGCCCGAGCTGGGGACACCCGTACCCAGGCTTTGGGTTTTCACGCTGACTATTGAGCCAGGAAGCGACCTGCCCCTTCTATGCTCAGTGCTGGTACAGGGGCCTCCAGTGAGTGCAGAGCACTTAGTGCCAACCTCTGCTGATCTGCGCAGGCTCACATGTATCGTGCCACCAATTTGCACCTATCTGGTGGAAGGAAAGAGGAAAAGATCAACTGTTGAGCTTTTACTCAGGTGCCCTAAGACTATTCCTTGGCTTCCCAGCCCTCCTTGGATGGCAGCTGGGACCAGGGGAATTGCCAGATGGCTTGGCCAGGACAGGCTGGGAGGCAGGGATGGCACCTGACAACCAGCCCATCTTTTGCTGCACTGCTGCTGCTGGTCTCGCTCCACCTCTGGGTTTGATGCTTCACTTACATGCCCTGGCAGCACAGAGCAGCGTTCCCATCCACGGTGGGGTGTATTTAACGCAGGTCTGTCGATAGCTGAGGTGGGGAAAGGCCTTAGATATTACAGGAGGCTGGAGCCATGCTGGCAGAGGACCAGCAGGGAGCATGGGCAGTGCATGAGACCTCACAGGCACTCATCACACCAGTGGTCCATTCCCCCAGCAAAGCCAGCAGGGAAGCTGCCTGCTTGCTCCTGGCGCCTGCACCAAGCCAGCAAGAAGGGAAGCTGAGAAACAATGGGTAATACAGGAAGTTTTTCCCCAAATAAGCCCAAATAAACACATAAATGAACCGCCTGTGTGTGTGGAACATCACAGGGCAGCAAGGGTTTGCTTCCTGTGTGCAGGAAGGTGCTTGCTGGGGTAGGGGCTGGTAGGACTGTTTGAGGGGGATGCAGAGGTGACACTTCAGGAGGAGGAACCTTCTTGGATGAAGTGCCAATGCCAGTGTCACCTTGCTACCATGGTACAATTAGGAGCTATTAATTTTCATGCAGTTGGTTGTGTAATTGCGCTGCAGGGCCTTTTGAATGCTGCATTTAAATCAGTCTGCAATTGGAAATAATGAAGGTTAAAACTCTCTTACATGATTTTATGATCAAATTAGTTCCTTTGACCCAGAAAGCAGCTGTGGTAGCTGCATGAGGAACAAGACTGTAGGCTCAAGGTGTTATTCAGAGCTAGCTTTAGAAAGGTACCTCCATGCAGAGCGATTGGAGCAGAGGTTGGGAGGTGTGAGGGGCAGGAACAAGGTGGCTTTGCTGAGAGTTCTGATACCAAAATCAGGTGGTGCCACAAGGTGAAAGCCACTGGATGTTGGGGGGATGCGAGGGAGCACCCTGCACATCTCACCCTGCTCTTGCTCGTCTTGAATGTCTCTTCATAACTAATATTGAGGAGGGCTTCAGCTAAACCAAGGGAGCATTCTTCTGTTTTCACTCTGATCTGCAGTTGGGAAGAGGGCAATGACGGCTTTCACTGAGCTATAGGAACTTGGGAATCCACTTTTATCCCCTTGGGCTGTTGTTTCAACAGGCCTTCAGGACCTCAGTTAACTTCTGGCCTGCCTGTCCAGTCCACAGTTGGTCTGATGGCACTGGCTGGTCTCTGGGAGTGCATCTTGACCCTCTTCAACCTGAGTTTAAAGGAGGAGCTGGTGAGATGTTAGTGTTCTTTCAGTCCTGATCAGAAGGGGTCTGGGGGCTGCAGCGCTGCTAGGGACAGGCTGTGGTGTTCCCCTTACCTGTCTGGCCAGGGAAGAGCTCTTCCCTCTGCCAGGGAGCACCCCTGGCATGGTGGATGCAGGTTTTGAGCTGCAAATCCCTCTGGTCTTCACCCTTTCAGGGTGGCTAAGAGGTGTAGGAAGGTGTGACCCGAGGGTCCCTGCCTGCTCTGGGCAGGGGATCAGCACTGAGGGAGGCTGTGGTTGTCTCAGCACAGTTGCCTGTTCCAACAGTGAACAAGGCTCTGGGATACCCGTGACTGCCAGCTTGTGTATCAGCATCCTGGGTGATGGCTTTGTGCTGCACAGTCCCAGTGCTCCGGGCTCTGTCACACACATGGCTGCCACCCCCTGCACACTCCCATTAGCCCTGAGAGCCGGGTCTGAGTGATTCTCAGGCTTTCCCCCAGCTCTGCACCATAGACTTTGCCTCCCTTCCCTTGCATTGCCTTGCCTGAGCCTCCCTCTGCTCCTCAAGAGCCTTCTGCTCCGTGGCTGCAGCCATCTGCAGCCTCTCTGGGTCTCTGTGCTTCAGCAGCTCCCATCTGGAGCTCATCTCGGTGCTCTCTCATCTTGCTGATGTGCAGCCTCATCTGCACTGCAGAAGGGGAGAGGGACTGCGCTTCCCTTGGGATCCTGCTCCAAAACCCAGCCAGGGGATGTGAGGCACCTCTGGCCAGCATGGGCACACATTTGCCCTCCAGCTGCAGTGTTTGGCTGATCAGTGGGGAAACGCAGGACACAGAGGAGAGGGTGAAGGCTTCACAGCAGCTCTAAATCCACTCTGACCTTTCCTCCTTCCCCCCCAGACTGTGTTGCCAGTTACACCCTGAGCCCCCACATTCAACTCAGGGGCTGAAAGCTGAGATAGGGCAAGCTGTGTGAGGCAAAGCCCTTGGTTTGCATTAGGTGGTGGAAATCAGTGGCCTCCCTTACACTAAACCTGATGAGATTCAGTCAAGCCATGTGGCCAGGATGTGGCAGGGAAGATTACTGGTGGGACTCACAGAGACATCAGCTCCTGCAGGGAATGATTAGCAACTCAACATACACCTGCAGCTCCCGAGGGCCTTCAGGAACCTGATTAGGGCACTGAGTGATCTATTTATGGCAAGAGATGAAAGTCAACACTTGCAGGTGCAAGGTGCACACATATGAGTCCAGCCTGGCTGGGATCAGGAGAGATTCAGAGTGGCAGCGGGATCCAAGTGCATGGGCAGGGGATGGAAATGACATTTTTCAGGCTGTTATTTCTGCTGGGGAGTCACCTCCAGCTCTAGGAGCTGTATGAGGTTGACAGTGTTGTGAGTGCTAGAAAGAGCTAAAAAAATCCCTGCCAAGCATGGAAATAAGCATCGGTGATGGAGCTGAGAGTTGGAGATGGCAGCAGCAGCCAGTCACTGGCCAGGAGGAGCTGTGAGGCCACCAGTACCCTGGAGGAGAGAGGGGTTCCCTGGTGCTCTCATCCACAGCTCCTTCACACAGGGCATGGGAGGACCAGACGCTGTTGTTTCAGTGGTGTTAGCAGTGCATGTGGATGTGTGATACCGGTACCTCTGGCTGCTGCAGGGATTGAAGCAGGGGAACATGGCTGCTGTGCGTACCCCTGTGTTGGGATGTGCTCTGAGCCATGGACCTATCAGCTCAGCCTCTGGCAGTCTGTGTGGCCGCTGAGAAACGAGAAGGGTCACACTGAGACTGCCTCAGCCCCTACCTAGGAGCCGGGCATGTGGTGCTCGTACTGCTAGAGTGGGAAGTGTTCCCTTGGAGGACAAGCACCGCGCTGTGAACCGTGAACGGAGGCTGTGGGCAGCCTCTCATCCCTGGGATGGGCCTCCCTCTACCGGCCCTCGCCTTCAAGCTGCTTTCACCGTAACTCCCAGTGGTTAACGGTGACTTTTCCAGCCCTGCTCGGAAGAACGGAACCAGCTTTCTCTCATGAGGAATTCGATGAAGACCTCATCAAGCCGGGCGGCGGCGGCAGCTGGCGAAACAATTCAACCCGCGCCGCCCGGCAGGGGGCGCCTCCAGCCAGCGCCTCCGCCAGTCACGGCTCGCCCCGCCCACCCAGCCCCGCCCCTCTTTGTTGCCGCCCCCAATAGGAGCGCGCCGAGGGCGGGCGGACGGGCGGCCGGTAGCGTGGTAACGCGGTGGCATGGATCGCGGCGGGGGGCGCGCCCGGGACCGGGGCGAGAGGGGCCGGGTCGGGGCTCCCGGGATGAAGCAGCAGCCGTGAGGCGGCCCGCTGTTAGGGAGAGGCCGGTGCAGAGCTCAGCTTCCTTTGCACACCTTAATACACACGTAGATATATATATATATATATAATATAGGGAGAGGGTTCGAGCGGCGGCGAGGCGGCGGGGCGCCTCCCGACAGTGGTCCTCGGGCTCGGGCATGGCCGTGGGGCGATGACGGGCGCGGCGGCGGTCGGCGGTGGTGCCGGGAGGACCCGCCGTGCGGCGGCCGGCAAGGACGGGGGCCGGTCGCGGAGCGCCCAGCCGCGGGCGGCGGGGGGCGGCGGCGGCGGCGGCGGCTCGGAGGAGGAGGAGCAGGAGCAGGAGCAGCAGCGGGACGGCGGCTCCCTCTTCCTGGTGAACAAGAGCGGCTTCCCCATGGACGGGCAGACCTGGGAGCGGATGTGGGGCCACGTGGAGAGGGTGCACCCCGACGGCGGCGCCGTGGCAGCGGCCATCCGGAGCGCCGCCCGCCTGGCTCGGGTAAGGCGAAGCCCCTGGTCCCCTGCCCAAAGAAAGAGCCCAGAGCCGGGCATCGCGCAGCGCTCAGCGGTCTGGGGGTGCCGAGGGGTCGGGAGGGAGGGTGTGAGGCCTCGCATCCCCTGCCCGCTGCAAGCGGCAGCAAGGGGAAAGCTGGAGCATCCGCTGTTCAGGAGCATGTAGGGCACGGGGACATGTGCTGCGGGATGCTTCAGAGCTGGAGTTGGTGTCTTGGGAAACTAGGAGGAAAGAATTATCATCTCCTTTTATCTTGGGGAAAAGAAAGCGGGAAACGAGTTAAAAGAAATCTTCAAGGACCGAATGAAGCGTTTTGTGCAATTTAAAGCACCTTTGCGCAGCTCTTTAGAACACGGGCATTTCCTAAAACACAGCTTTGCTCCGGAAACGTAATAACGGATTTAAAACTCAGGCGTTTCATTTCCAGTAGGTGGAAAAATTCCAAATGCTTTTGTCTTCTGTGTTCTTCTGTACAAGCTCCAAACAGCTCTGCCTGACCCAAGCCTTTTTCCTCCAGCCAGCAAATAAAATGCTGTTGCCTGCTGATGTTCCAAGGCTTCCCACCACTGCACCACATTACTGCTCACAATGTCTTTAAGGCTGTTGGCTTTGGCAGGCTTTGAGCTCGATCCGCTCCTCCCACCAAGCAGCATTAATCTGAGCTGACCACTGAAGTCGGCTTTGAGACATACCCTACTCTCTCTCCATGCTGGGGTGAGGTGTTTGGGCTGGTGTTGTGGTCCAGGTTGTCAGTACTATGTGTGCAAGGGAAATACCCTGTGCACAGAGAAGCTGGAAGTGTGTTGAGTAGGGCTGTGTTGTGAGGGAGCTTGTCAAAGAAGATGTAAGCTGAAAAGGCCTTTCTTGTCTCTTCTGCAGTGTTTTAGTTCTGCCGAAGTGCAATCCCTCTCTCTCTTGCCCTGCTTCCCTCATGCTGGCACAAGCCTTTGTTTGGATGGGGGAACACATCCAGCTGAAGAATAATCTGTTTACACTGGGTTTGTTTGCAGTTCCTTGATGTGGTTTATCTCATACTTGCACAAGTGCTCGGGATAGAAATGAAGGGGTAGGGAGAGGACAGAATTTCCTATTTCAGCAGCATGACCAGCTTACACTGTACCAAATGGCCTGTAGATCTGTTTGGTGTTAAGAGACAGCAAAGAATATGCTGGGCTTGACTTCCTTGCCCTCCTTCCTAGCTTCAAAGCATATAACTTTTACTGGTGATACCCCTAGTGACTGACAAAGCATCTGGTGAGAGATGTCAGTGGCTCCAGTGGGCTGTGATTAGCTTCTTCACAGAGTCACAGTGATTAACTTCTTCAAGGGCAGGAGGAGCTGGTGTCCCCTCTGACTGATGAGCTCTTGCTGGAGAAGCCTGAAACCTCTGGGGCTGGAGGGTAGTTTGTCCTTATTATAGGCTAACACAGATCAGATGAGCAAATTAAGGCTGGGAGCAGGTTTGTTTGCTACTGAAGGGTAGTGGGTTCCTAATGTAATGGTAACTTCTGGGTCAGAGTAGGAACGTGAGGGGGGAATTGTTCCTTAAATGATGGTACATTCTTCTTTAGCTGGGTATGTGGCACTCTGCAGAAGCCCTAAAAAGCACTGATTGGGAGTGAGGAGAGAAGCTTGTGCCTGCCAGAAGATGTCTGTAATCCGCTTGCACTGGTAGTTGGTGGAGGCTGAGCAAGTGGTGCGTGCAACTGCTCCATTTTTGCCTCTGATCTGTTCTTAATCCCTAGTGATGGGAGAGAGTTTTCATCCCCTCCCCAGGAAGCTTCACTTGCTTGCTCTAATCATCTTGGTATTAATCTCTGTGATCGTACACGCAGGATGGTAAGTGGCTGCTTAGTGCATTGGTGAGGCTGTCCTTACTGGAACAAATGCAAACTGCAGGGTGCATCTCTCCTGGGGTGCTTGCTTGTCTGCAAGGGGGGGGGGCAGTTTCTGGACCTGTGGGGTCCTTTGGTTACACCTTCCACCTCTGACTTTTGGCTTACGCTCTGGGAAGGGTGCAGGCTTGTGTTTGGAAGGGCTTTGTGATCCTTTACGTGGCCTGTGATCTTGGAGGTGCTTGTAGATCTTAATGAAGCTCAGACCAGGTCTAGCCTGCCAGCTTTGTCCGTGCTGAGTAGCAGTGTACTTGGAGGGCAAGCTGTCAGAAAATGACTTTCTGGTCATTAAATGAGACAGAGCGGAGCTGAGCAGGATGACTTTGACACAGGATGTCTGCGGTGAACTGAGACTATGGGGTTTCTGGCTATAGGACAACAGCCTCCAGCTCTGCCACGAGGTTTTGCACTGCAGCAGCTCTGCTGTCTTTGGAGCTGCTGCTGCTTGAAATCCTGATACAGGTTCAAGGTCTTCCACCTGCCTGGTCTCTGAATCTCTTGTTCTGTAGTGCTGTGTCTGCGTTTCCTCCTGGTGGCTCCTTGCAGCTGTGCTGGGATGCACACCGGTGTCTGCAGCCTCGGCAGCAGCAGCATTGTGCTGTCCTTCGCTTCTGGATGCCCAGGCTTCTGCTCTGTGCTGGGTGGCCAGGGTTGCTGCTCCTGCAGCCAGGGTGAGGAATGTGGGAATGGGGTTTGTGTTTGGAGGCAGTGGTGGCCTGTCCTGGCTGGTGGGACCGTGCTGCCTGTCTGGCCTGGAAAGAGGAGAGCAGTGCACAGTCTTGCACAGGGGAAGACTCTGCTGCTTCTGCCCTGTTACCTGAGATCTGGAGGGGCTTGGACCTCCTGGCCTAACAGACAGGTGATTGGGATATGCATCAGCTGTAGGGAAAACCGTGGTTAATAATAGAATCACAAATTGGTTTGGGTTGGAAAGGACCAGCTCCAACCCCTGCCATGGGCAGGGACCCCTTCCACTAGAGCAGCTTGCTCCAAGCCCCTGTGTCCAACCTGGCCTTGAGCACTGCCAGGGATGGGGCAGCCACAGCTTCTCTGGGCACCCTGTGCCAGCGCCTCAGCACCCTCACAGGGAAGAGCTTCTGCCTTAGATCTAACCTGAACTTGCCCTGTTTCAGTCTGAACCCATCACCCCTTGTCCTATGGCTGCAGTCGCTGATGAAGAGTCCCTCTCCAGCATCCTTGTAGCCCTCTTCAGACACTGGAAGCTGCTCTGAGGTCTCCACGCAGCTTCTATTCTCCAGGCTGAACAGCCCCAGTGCTCTTTCCAAGCATGCTCCAGTGGCCGACAGGATCATCCTCAGCCTTGGAGATGAAAGGCACCTCGCCTGCGTGTCCAAACCCCACCACCGTGGCGAGGGTGAACCCTGTGGGTCACATCAGGGGCTGTATCTGTCCCACAGCCAGGTGAGGGCAGGGGCCTCCATGTTATGTCCCCCCCGCCCAGCCACACTGCAGCCTCCAGGCCTCTCCCTGCCTGGGACTCCCATTGCCTCAGAATGTCGCTACCTTTGAAGAAAAGGAGTGTTTCCATCGGAGCAGAAATAACCCCTCTGGGAGGATTTGAGGGGCCGGCCTCAGTTCCCCCTTTCTGACTCTTGCTGGCCTGCCTTAGTGCCAGGAGGGACAGGGCAATAATTCATCCAGAGCAAAGGGGCCAGAAGGACCTTGTGCAACTGAGGAATTCCCGCTAGATTGGGTAAGATTGGGTGTGGAGATGGTGATGAAGAAGTGCTAATGAGACTTGAGCAAGGCCTGTGGGCCCGGTGTCTCCCATGTGGCGCCGGACATGGCGGCCCGGAGCTGGAGGCTGCCCGTCTGCTTGCCACTGAAAATACGTTTCTGTGCCCCAGTGATGTAGGAGTCTGTAGTTTGTGACTTCCCCTTTCTCTGGGGTGTATTTGCTATTGATTGCAGTAACAAGCTACATGTAGTGAAGGCTGGGGTTTGGTTGGCTTGGGATTACCAGTGCTTGCTCTCTGACGGCAAACACACAATCCCTCCATCATAGCGGAGCCGGGGACCAGGGAGGAAAACCTGCGTGGTGCAGACAGCCCCAAACTGCCTGAGCTGCCTTTTCTCCCCTGTAATCGCTGACTTGAAGGGTGTTTAGAACAGTGATGCCTCCCTTTGACACTCAAAGTGGTGTGAGGACGTCGTGGCCCCACACACCCTGCGCGCTTTCCTTTGCGCCTTGTGTCATGGCTGCCTGAGTTCCTGAATTCGGGTCTGCGTTCATGTTTAAATAAACTGCTTCCCCCACTGTATCTGTGGGGATTGTCCTAACATCTCTTTAGCCATACAACCCGCTGTAACATCTGCTGGCCCCATAGTTTACATCCTCACCCCTAAAATTAAGGGGACTTGTGACAAGGCCGTGCCCCCTTCCTGTGTGGTTACAGGCTCAGGAGCCACGTAGCTGCGGGGATTAAACATAGGTTGAGGGCTTCTTAAAGTGCTTAGGCACAAGCAGATGTCTGATGGGATTTGGGAAAAATCCCATTACATTGCCCGTCTATATCTTTAAGTGTCTTAATATCATTAAATACCTGGGTCCGAGGCAGTGCTCTGGGTCCGACACGCGCCCTGCCCAGCGAGTGTGCTGCTGACACGGAGCAGATGGGGAATTATGCAGCCCGGGATCCTTGTCTCCTTTTATCTTTCTCGTGATCGAGGAAGCCAGGAATTAGACTTGAAAGCTCTTGGGGGAGGGAGGACAGCAGAGCCAGTGCCTGGGACTCTGCTCATCCCCATTGCCCTGTGCTAGAGGGGGACATGGGAAGCATTGGCCTCCTGCGCTGGCCGGCCCGTGTAGGGTGGTGGTTGAGGGATGTGGTTGGGACCTGCCCTGGTCTCTCCACGGTGGCAGGGATGGGGCTGGCTGTGGTGCATGGGCAGCCCCTGTTGTAAGCAGGATGCTTGAGTTCACACGGGGTTTAAGTCATCTGTGCTGCTGCATTGCGTCGCACGAAGCACATGCCGCTGCCCAAGTGAATCACTTAGGGGCTCTGCGGGGAGCAGCTCCTGTCTAACCTCTTTATCTTCTCTTTTATGTCCAGCCCTCAGTGCCACCGGTGCCAAACTACAAGCTCTCCATGTCAATCCCAGAATGGCTCCAGGCAGTACAGACCTACATGAAGATGCTGCAGTATCCTTCTCCAGCATGCGGTCTCCAGATATAAGGCTGGCTTGTGTCCGGCATGAATTAACAGGGACTTTGCGGATTGCGAGAGCTTGGGGATCGTTTAGGGGTGAAAGGATGCTTCAGGATTTGTTTTAGCACCTGAAGCAGTGAGCTTGTCACAGCAATTCTTTGGGTGGTGTAATTAACTTTAAATGATGCTGAAGACTTTAACTGAAGTGAGGGTGGTGGGAGTAGATATACTTTGTGAAGCTGGTTTATGAGGATGTTATGATCGGATCATGATGCCTGGAAAAATAATGTGGCATCTTGTCATAAAGCAGCTAAAGGAGAGGCGTTGTTGTGACAAACCCTTCCTGCCTCTGCCCTGGCAGCCCCTGCGGGCTCCCTGAGGGCTGCCTGCGTGCTCAGCTTGCAGGGAGTGCTTGTCATTGGGGTGGGGAGCACAAGCCCTAGCCATGAGGTGGGCAGGCTTGCCCTGGACACAGGAACTGACCAGAGCAATCCCCCCTTCCCAATGTTGTGCTTTACTTGGGGGTTCATCAGGGGTGTACGCATCTGTTTGTCTCATGCCTAAAACCTGACTGTTTTCATCGCTGGCAGATGATATTGGAGGAGGCAGTTGCTGGCCCAGATGCTGCTCTTCCCTCTGTTTTCACAGAATCATAGACTCAATGAGGTTGGAAAAGCCCTTTAAGCTCACCCAGTCCAACCATTGCCCAGCACTGCCAAGGCCACCACTGACCCATGGCACTGAGGCCTCATCTCCACGCTGTGTGAACACTTGCAGGGACGGTGACTGCAGCCCTGCCCTGGGCAGCCTGTTCCAATGCTTGAGCACCCTCTGAGGCAGGAATTGTTCCTCAGCTCCATCTAACCCTGCCCTGGGGCAGCTTGAGGCCGGTTCCTCTTGTCCTTGTTTCCCTTTTTTCTAAACTGCCATTTTATGTGTATCTATGTGTGTGTGGGGGGGGGGGAAGCAGGGGTATGAGGAATGAATGTCAAGTCCTGGTAAGGATTAAGAAGGGATATGGGTGGCAGCTGGAAGAGCATCCAAAAATAGCAGCCTGCTGGGGAAGAGTGGTTGGGATCAAGGTGACAGCAGGGGCTGGAGCCGCAGCAGCTGCCTAGGGGATGGTTTTGGAATCCTTCACTGCCACGTAGCAGGAGCAGGCCTTAGGCAGGGGGTTTGCATCAGTGTTCAGAAGAGATTCAGAGCGGGCTGCAGAAATGGGGTCTGGGCTTCCTTTGGAGGCAAAAAGAAGCTGTATGCTTTGTTCAGGGCACTCTGAAAGGACCTCATGAATTAGGGTTTGAAGGGAAAGCCTCCTTTTTGGAGAACTCTGAACTATAATTGTAATCACTTCAGAGCATCCTGGTGTGAGCTGGGGTTCTTATTCAGGCCATGGTTATACTGCTAGCAGCTGGGCTATTTATGCCTTGCAGGGCACCCTTTGCCTCCATGAGGTCACCTGTTTCTGGCCTGGTATCACCACCACTATTTTACTGGTGGGGATATTCTTGTGGGGATGTTGGGAAATAGGCTGGGAACAGATTTATTGGGAAAATAACCTTGCAAAAGTGCCTGGGTGATGGGATTTTTATTTATTTGTAATTATTATTTTTTGAGCTGGAGATGGTGTTTTTGTCATGTTTTTACTGGCCAGATCAGTTTCCTGATCTGATCTACTTAAACAGGGGGAGTTCAGGTTAGATCTAAGGCAGAAGCTCTTCCCTGTGAGGGTGCTGAGGCGCTGGCACAGGGTGCCCAGAGAAGCTGTGGCTGCCCCATCCCTGGCAGTGTTCAAGGCCAGGTTGGACACAGGGCCTTGGAGCAAGCTGCTCCAGTGGAAGGGGTCCCTGCCCATGGCAGGGGTTGGAACTGGGTGAGCTTTAAGGTCCTTTCCAACCCAAACCATTCTATGATTCTGTTACTACTTGAACAGCTCTGCTCAAGGAGCAGGGAAAGGGCTGCTTTTGGTGATGCTACACTGTATGGTAGCTTGCACTGCTAGCCAAGTGGTGCTGAGGTTTGGTTCATGGGTGACTGGTGGCATCCTCTGTAATGAACTTTTCTCCTACGCTCCTAGTGTTAACTAATGTTCTTGAGTTGCACTTAGCTGGTTATTTCCATTCCAAGTGCACTGTGTAGACAGTGATTTATAATTCCTAGGTGTAAGTGGATGTGCCTGCTGTGCTTTTGGTTTACAGATCATACATGAGCTGTGTGGCTGATGGAGTTATAAAATCTTACAAAGGAAATAGGTTCTTTCAGACCATAAGTTATACTGATTGGTTTGAGTAGAAAATAAAAGCTTTCTCTCACCTAAACGTGAGATTTTATGTTTCAAACTTGTAACCTAATATTCGGTGGGACCCTGAAATGCCAAATTTAAGTGTTGTCTCAGACAAACAACCTTTTTGCTTGACTCCACCTAATACCGGTTAACGTCATATGAAAAGACAAGTGAATAATTGCTTTATTTCACATGTGAGGTTTTCGGTTCTTAGAGTCAATGTCTTTTACTGCTTGTTTCACATTTCAAGAGGCAATCAGAACTGCAGCTCACCTTGTGAGCATTGCTTTTTCATTGTTTGACTGTTGAAGTTACTTTCCTTTAACAGATAAAATTCAGATACAATCACACAGGAACACAGTTCTTTGAGATTAGAAAAACCAGACCTCTAAGTGGGTAAGTGTCTCTGGTAGTGCCTGAGCGCTCTTGTCCCACCTCACTCCAGCTCATCACCTTGAGCATTTAAGCACTGTAGCACCATGGCATGAGAGGGCTGTCTCCTCCGTGCCACGGCTCCTCTGGCAGGGCCAAACCCAGTTCTTGCTTGGTGGTGTTGGGCTGGGAGGGCTGGGCTGTTTTTATGGAGGCTATGTAAGTCCTGATATTCTGATTGTGCTGTAATGCCCTTTGCTAATGGTAGGAAGGGATCAGCTTCTGCCTAAGAGCTCAGCTCAGTCTCCCCTCTGGCAGGTTCAAGCCATTCCCCTTGGCCTGTCCCTACAGGCCCTTGTCCCAAGCCCCTCTCCAGGTTTCCTGCAGCTCCTTCAGGCACTGGAGCTGCTCTAAGGTCTTCCCTTCAGGAGCCTTCTCTTCCCCAGGCTGCCCCAGCCCAGCTCTCTCAGCCTGGCTCCAGAGCAGAGCTGCTCCAGCCCTTGCAGTATCCCCATGGCCTCCTCTGGACTGGCCCCAACAGCTCCACGTCCTTATGCTGTGGGCACCAGAACTTCACACAGTGCTGCAAGTGGGGTCTCATGAGAGCAGAATAGAGAGAAGAATCCCCTCCCTCGACCTGCTGGTGATGCTCCTTTTGATGCAGCCCAGCACACGTGTGGTTTCTGGGCTGCAGCGCAGGAACTTGAGCTGGGGCGTGTTGAGCTTCTCACCAGCCAACGCCCCCAAGTCCTTCTCCTCGTGGCTGCTCTGAGTCCATTCTCTGCCCAGCCTGTGTTTGTGCTTGAGATTGCCCTCACCCAGGTGCAGGATCTTGTACTTGGCCTTGTTGAACTTCATGAGGTTGGCATTGGCCACCTCTCAAGCGTGTCAAGGTCCCCGTGGATCCCATCCCTTCCCTGCTGTGTGTATCCAGCTCTCCTGAGCTGTCTGTCATTAACCTAATGGTCCTTCACTGTAAATTCCAGTTCCCAGTCCAGCTCTGCACTTCAGGTTTCCATCTTGGTGGCAGCTATGTTCCTTTTTCTGTGTCATGTTCACTGCACTGGTGGAGCTAGCTTACAAGACATCTTGTGCCTTAAATGATAGATGGGTTTACAGAAGCTTAAACTGATTGCCATTACTTTCTTCCAAGGAGGTGGAGGATGAACATGAATTGTGCTCAGCACTCGCCACTTGAAAGGTCAGCGTCCTCCTGGGCTGGATAAAAGCCTGGCTTGTGAGGACAGTACTCTTTCCTGGAAGGGAACCAGTATAGTACTCACAGCTGCAGATGTACCCGTGGCTTTAGATCCTCTCCTAAGTGGTGCTGTTTCCTCTGCCTGCCTGCCTCAGTGTTTGCTTGGGGACTCATGTCTTCTCTCCTTGTCCTGTTGCCGTTAGAACTTCTGTGGATGACTTGGTATGTGGTGTCAGGAGTTCTGCAGAGTTAAGGAGAGTGCCTTGGGAAATGGTCTTACCCCTGTACCTGGTGTATGCTGGACTTGCACAGTGATACATCCTAAGACATGTGCTGCTTTGCTCCTGGACCTGATGGACAGGTGCTAGGAGCAATGGAGCTGTTAGGAGCATCTTAGCTGCCCAGATCCTGTTGTACTGCAGCGGGCTTGAGCGTTTGCCTAACTTTAAGAAAGGGTATAACGTGTTGATTGCCTTGTTAAAGTTGGGTGTCCCTGAAGGCAATCATAGAATCAGCCAGGTTGGGAAAGCCCTTTAAGCTCCTCCAGTCCGACCATTCCCCAGCACTGCCAAGGCCACCACTGACCTATGGTACTGAGGCCTGGTCTCCACGCTGTGTGAACACTTGCAGGGACGGTGACTGCAGCCCTGCCCTGGGCAGCCTGTTCCAATGCCTGAGCACCCTCTGGGGCAGGAATTGTTCCTCAGCTCCATCTAAACCTGCCCTGGTGCAGCTTGAGGCCGGTTCCTCTTGTCCCATCCCTTGCTCCTTGGGAGCAGAGACTGATGCCACCTCACTACAACCTCTTGTCAGGGAGTTGTAGAGAGCAAGAAGGTCTCTCTGAGGGATGTTATTCCTCCATGGGGCTGTGTGGCTGGTGTCCATACCAGCTGAGCATACCTTCTCGTGCAGTTGTCCTTGGCAATTTGTTCTCCTGCTGCCAGGCCAGTTTCCATCAGAGCCGGAAAGCCATCCACACCTGCAAGTGTGTTTTTCTGGGTGGGGTGTTCCACTTTGTAAGGACTCTGCTTCCAGCGTGGTGACAACAGGCGCCTTGTGTGAGGTGACAAGCGCTGCTCTCAGCAGCTTTCTGTGACGTGAAAGGCCTCGCTTGCTCCAAGACACAGTTTGTATTTGCAAGTTAATCAGGCAAGATGCTGAGCGCCTCCAGTTGCTCTTAAAGCTGAGGCTGTTCCCAGAGCTGTGATTTATTGGTATTAAGCATATTGCTTATAATACAACAGCTCAAAGCTAATGAAAGTATTGCAGGATCTTTGGCAGCCTCTCCTCAAGAGAGCCGTGGCCGGACACAAAGAAACTGCGCACTAGATGGAAACTGAATATTCATAAATCCATGCAAAAGTGTCTTAAAGCAGCTGGGGCATATTAATGAGTTTTTCTATTATGGAGTGAGGTCTGGATATTAGAGATTTACTGTCAGCATTGCTGTGATGCCTGAGAAAATCAAAACGCTTGGCTGCGCTTGGAAGGAAGAGCGTAAGTTATCTATAGGAACTTAACAACGTTAAGAGACACGGGCTTGCTTCAATTCAGTATTTACAGTCTCTCTTAAGGAGAAGTCACTGTTAGCTATCAACCTGCTTCTAGGCTGCCAGACACCCTGTGGACTTGTCTAGACTACAGATAATGCTTTTGAAAGTGTGAGGCTTGTGTTGGTTGTAGCAGTGTGAGGCAGGGTGGTAGAGATGGGATCCTGCAAACTGCATGTGGTGTTCCTGCTGTACTGGCAAACTCCGTCTGAAAGCGTGTCTGTGTTTAACCTGGGCTGAGTTTGTAGTATTTACACAGACCCCAGATTTACAGGTGTGGCTACATCTATCATAAGAGTGCTTTGCTAATAGAGAATACAGGTATCCTGACCCAGGATGGTGTCCTTTGGATAGGCTTAGTAATGCACCCTTTTGCAGTAGGTAGGTAAAGGGCACCCTGTGGAGTTCAGCTCCACATTTAAGTGTTTCAGACCCTGGTAGGGCTGGTTTTCCTTTTCCTGTACAGGGTTCTGCTGGAAAAACGTATATTACAGTACAAGTGGCTTGGTAAAGAAATGGGACCTTTAATTGAAATGAGAATTCTTTAAAACTTCCAAGCTTAGATCATGTAAGAGCTTTAAGAGGGGGAAAAAATAATGTATTTCACTAATGAATGTGAATTGAATGCCAACAAGCTTTCATTACTGGCTTTACAAGGAGCAATAAGCCCTCTGCAAGCTTCTGTTCTAGCATGCAGGCATGAACCACAAGGAACAAATACCTTTGTCCCCCACACAGTATCTGGGGAGGGTGTAGCTAGATGCAGTGTTGTGCTGCTCCCTCCAGTGCCAGCTGATCAGTGGGGCCTCTGAAGCAAAACCTGATGTCTGGGGGCTTTGAGGGGCTGTAACACGGCTCTGAAGCTGCTCTGTGAAGATGGAGGCACATTGAGTGACTGCAGATATAATGGGTAATCAATTGTAATAAAAGAGTGTGATAGAAGCAGTCACGTGGGAGCGATGCAACCAAAGAACAGTGAAGGGGGGACAGAAAATAACCCTGTTTCAACACACCACATTATTAAGGAACCCTAATGGGGCTGTAAAGAAAAATGGGCTCGTACCATTTGCAGACAATAGACTGCAGAAGGCATTTGAACATCTGCTGCTCTCTCGCACAGAGGGAGAACGTAATGGGTATGGTGCTATGTTCAGCATGTGGGAGAAGTGCTTTTAACACTGAAACAATTGGGTTTTGAGAAGAACCACAAGAGCAGTAGCTGCTCTCCTGTTTTATCTCCTGTCAGTGCCTTTTCATGTCTCTCTTGCCTTCATTGGGAAGAATAAAACTGGCAGGAGCCTTAGAAAAACTTGGGAGAGGGGGATTTCGTGGACCTCATGTGAGTCCAGGGGGCTGGGGAAGGATAAGTTTGTTGAAAACGTGCTAGAGAATCTCACTAATAGGAATCTTATTGGAGTCTGTAGACAGAGCCTTTCTGGTGAAGATAATGGACAACCTCTCCCCGTCATCTCTGAAGTGACTGCAGTGTGATGGGTGCCTGGATCCTCTAGGTTTGGGCGTGCTTAAAAAGGCTTGAAGCTTTTTCTAACCTAAATATGAAATTGGGTGCCTTAGTGAAAAATCTGGGGGCCAAAGGAATTATGGTTCTGAAGATGCTGCTGTTTGTAATGAGATCATCCTAGAGAGCAAAACCAGCTCCAGGGGACCCCTCTTACTGCAGAAAGCAAGAAATCCAGGTGGGCTCCTGAAAACACTGAGCTATGTGTTGAATAAGAGAGTCAATGGACAACAAAATGTCACCATCTGCCAAGGTTTAGATCGCAAGGGAGGAGCATGCAGCTACGCCTGTCGGAGGCAGAAGTGCTCACTATGATCTGCAATAGAGCTCTGCCTGGCAGACTTCACACAGTGGTGTAAATGCCACAAAGAGGGAAGCTATGAGATGCTTATTTCTGCCTGCAGCAGTCTCCCTTGAGTTACTGGAAGAGCTGGGCTGCCCCATGCTCACTGGGGTCTTGTGGAGAAGAGGGACTTCGGGCTAGTTCCCACCTACACGATGTCATATGGCAGAAAGTACTGCTTTAGCCATAGGCATGGAATCTTTTTGGATAACTGGAAAGATTGAAGGAAAATCCCAGAAACGAACCCTGCTCAGGCTTGATGCTGGGTGCTAATTCTTCTCTCTCTTCCCCTTCAGTCTTCATGCACAAGTTTAACCATGCAGACCTTCTGGTCATGATTACCAGCTGAGACAGAGAAGTAGGAGTGCAACAAAGGAGGGACAGGACAAGTCAAAGAGTGCTTGTAAGGAGTTATTTTCAGGTGAGCTGGATGCTCTATCATCTGTCCTAGATCACCTCGAGAACTGACAAGCAACCTCCAGACCATTAAGGAACCCTGATGGGGCTGTTCATCTGCACTTTCAGGGTGAATGATAGGCATTGTGGATTTAATTTGGCACGGTTTGTTTCTGATACTTTCCTTCTGTGAGGATATAAGAGCTTTTGTCCAGGGAGAAGTTGTGGATGTGGTAATTCTTTGGTATAGTATGGCTTTTGGCAGCCTCCGGATAAGGCAGGGTCCTTGAGTCTAAATAAAACTATTGAACATAAGGACCTAAGGTAGAAAGCAGCACCTAGAAGGTGGTGCTTAAGCAATAGCTTACTCTTGCCTAGCAGAGTTTGTTAGATGAGGTCTGCAATCTCTGTCCCAGGTCAATGTTTTTTCATTAATGGTATGGACAGTGTTACTGTTTGCTAGTAGATGTGCTTTGTGGTCCAGGCTGGACAAGGTGACAAGGCTTTGCAAGGTGGATTTGGGTTTCAGAGTAGTCTTGAAGGGTAGGAGAAAGCTGGGCTTGAACAAACAGCAGGTAAATTAGTAAGGGCAAATACAGAGGAGGGCTTAGGGAATAGCCAGCTGTGGGAATACAGAGTGGAGAATGAAAGGCTAGTTTTCCAAAGAAGGAGCTGATCTTAAAACAAATCTCAACCAACAAAACCGCAAATGCCCAAAATATTCAGTGTGGGTCAACAGGGGGAAAAAGCCAACAGCACACTGGGTTGATCATAAAGTTATCCTGAAAGCTGGATTCAGCAGGAATTGGTCTGTTTGTGGTGTGGTGGGCTTAGCTGGAGGACTGTGAAATGAGGGTCGGTTGTGACAGTTCAAAAGGAAAGGGGCAAACATTGCCCAAGAGCTAAAAACCAGGACCCTGAGGGGGAATATTTGGGGTAAGAGAGGGAGGGATTAAACAAAATGAAGCTCATGTTTACAGAGGAGAGAGTAGGTTCCAGCCTGTTGCAGATAGAAGTGTGTGTTGCAAGAGCACAGGTAATAAATGGTCTCAGAGCCCACTGTGGATAGCAGAAATAGCTTCTCATTTAAATAGCAAAAAAGGAATGATTTAGTTTGAATGTTAGGGGGACCTTCTTAGATGCAAGGTTAAGTATAGGATGGATGAACTGGTGGCTTCCCAAGCCTTTGTGAAACTGGTTAAAAGTAGGTTGGAAAATTATCTGTGAGGAGTGATTTAGATTTGGCTTATGCTACCTTGGGCAGAGCAGTGGCTTGTGGATTCTCCAGAGGCTCTGCTTCCAATGCAAACATGGGGTTTAAAGCCATGCTTCATTTCCAGCTTGTTAGAAGTGGAATAAAAGCTCTTGGTGGCTGTTGAACTGGGTCACCCTGTGGTCTGTGCTGGAAACACAGAATAAAAGCAAACCATTTGCAGTGTTCCCAGCGCTCTGGGATGGCTGTGGGAGAGCATGACCTGCCCTGTGGTGCAGGTGGATGCCTGTTTGCTGATCACTGGTGCTGCCTCCTCATCGATGCTCCCCTTGCACAGACCCTCATCACTGTCATGGTCCTGAGGCCATGGCTGTCTCTGAGCTGCCAGGCCCTGGGTGGCCACTGAGCTGCAGCTCCTGGGCCTGCTTTGAGCAGGAGGTGGGACAGGAAGGCTTCCTGGGATCCCTTCCAGGCCTGGCTCTCCTGGGATGCTGTGTGAAGGGAAGGGAGGGCTGCTGCTAGCTTCAGAAGTGCCAGCCACGGTACCCATGCATGAGTTTTAAGCAAGCAAAATGCCTTTCCTGTTAGATTTAAATCTGTCTTAATAACCATGTAGCACCCTGGAGAGCTTTGCTTCAGAACCAGCTTCTTGTGCTTGTGGCTTGTGTGTCTTAAATACCATTTAATATTCCAATAGAATCTTAGAATCACTCATTTTGGAAAAGACCCTCAAAATCAGAGTCCAACCATAAATCTAACGCTGTCAATTCCACCACTAAACCATGTCCTTAAGTGCCACATCTGCTTGTCTTTTAAATGCCTCCAGGCATGGTGACTCAACCACTTCCCTAGGCAGCCTGTTCCAGTGCTTGACAATCCTTTCAGTGAAGGAAGTTTTCCTTATATCCAGTCTGAAGTGCTCCTGGCACAACTTGAGGCTGTTTCCTCTCATTTTAATGCTTGTTACTTGGGAGAAGAGGTATTCACCTTGCTGTCACCTCCTTTTGCATGCTTGTAGAGAGTGCTAAAGGCCTCCCCTCAGCCTCCTTTGCTGTGACAGGTAAGTCAGTAGTAGTTTGACCAGTCATTCAGACCCATTACTTTGAAGACTTCTTTCCTGGTGGCTGTGGAGCCATTAATGTTATCTCCATGCAGACAACACCCTGAAATCATGACAGCAGTGAGCTTATACAAGCAAGTGTGAGGAGACCTGATGCTGCACATGGTGATGAGGCACTCCAGTGCAGTTACTGTGTTTGCCTGGCGGCTGGCAGCAGGGCCAGTGTGGAGGAGAAGATGTAGAGGAGGTACAAGGAGGTCCCATGGACCATGCCAACCAGGTCCAAGGTTACCATCACACTAAATATCTTAAAGCTAAATAGCTTTACAACTTGAGTTTCTGATGCACATTAATAATCACGGCATCAGGGAATTCAGTGGATTGCCTTGTTCGTGGATGCCTCCCATGCATCATAGAATAATTAGGGTTGAAAAGGACCTCAAGATCATCCAGTTCCAACCCCTGCCACGGGCAGGGACCCCTTCCACTGGAGCAGCTTGCTCCAAGCCCCTGTGTCCAACCTGGCCTTGAACACTGCCAGGGATGGGGCAGCCACAGCTTCTCTGGGCACCCTGTGCCAGCGCCTCAGCACCCTCACAGGGAAGAGCTTCTGCCTTAGATCTAACCTGAACTTGCCCTGTTTCAGTTGTTGGGCTGCATTAAAAGCAGTGTGACCAGCAGACTGAAGGAGGTGATCCTGGCCTCTGCTCTGGTGAGACCCTGCTTGCAGCACTGTGTGCAGTGTTGGTGTCCCCAACATAAGAAGGACACGGAGCTGCTGGAGCAAGAGCAGAGGAGGCCACAAGGATGCTCAGGGGCTGCAGCACCTCCCCTATGGAGCCAGGCTGAGAACATTGGGGCTGTTCAGCCTGGAGAAGAGAAGCTGCGTGGAGACCTCAGAGCAGCTTCCAGTGTGTGAAGGGGCTACAAGGATGCTGGAGAGGGACTCTTGCATGTGATACTTCTCTGGACGAAGACGGGGCTTTGCAGTGGCAACTGCTGCGACCAGCGCTGAGGAGCTGCTGTGGGGGATGTAGGGCCCGCGTTGTGCACCCTCTCTGGAGCTGGTCTGTGCTCCTGCAGTGGGGTTTCTGTGGCTGGTGGGGAGTGTGGAGGATGCAGGGTAGCACTGATCTGTCTCCTGTGCTGGAGGCAGGGTGTAAAGGCAGGTGTTTACAAATGAAAAGATAATTTCCGACTTGGAAGAATGGGACACGGATAGCTGTGACAGGCTGTAATAGCAGCGGAAGCTGTATTGCCATCTGCACTCAGTGTGAGGCTTAAAATGCATGAGGTAGGTAAATTAGATAGTGGGAAAAACAGATCTTAATGATTTTGGGTGCATATTTCCATCATTTTGTCTAATACAAATATTTTTATCATTTAATAAGATGTTTCCTTAGAGTAGGGATCTGTTTACAAAGCTCTTCTCAGGGAAAAGATATAGTTAAGGAAGACTTCAAAACAGAAGTCATCCTTTGCTTGGATTTTTAGCTGCTTTTTTGTGTGTGTGGTTGAGTACTTTTTCAGTCTCCTTCCCGTATTTCTTTATACTCTCCAGGATATCCAGATGCCCTTGTGGAAGGGGATGGGATACCTGATGGGTTGTTAGTCTGGCATGACAGCTTTCTCAGCTGGGCTGTGATTAGGTTACTTGTTTCTTGTCACAGTGTTGTCCCTGTCACATAGCTCTGAAGGCAGAGTCTGGATTGTAACTAAACCTTGCAAGTTCCTGAGCATGTGTAGTAGCTCTGCAGGGCTTTGTGTTACAGTCTGCAGTGATGCTCATGGGGTGGCTGGGAGAGGCAGCGGGGACTGCATTCCTCCAACCCATCTTCAGGGGCCACAAGGCACTGGGATGCCAAACACCCCTTTCTTTTACTATCTCTTTTTTGTTCAGTCACCCTACAGAAGTCAACAGGGCTCTGGCAAGTTGCTGAAGAGGAGAATCAAGTTCCCCTGCACTTGCTAAGATAAGAACCTGTGTTCTTATATCTGTGGCTCTCAGTGTACAGAGGACCCTTTGTTTCCTGCCAACTGCTCTAACTGGAAGGACTAAAAACTGATTTTGTTTCTGTCCTAGGTTAATGGAGACAGCAAAAGAAATGACCAGGGAGTCTTTACCTATCAAATGCCTTGAAGCAGTTATCCTGGGGATGTATCCTTTCATATGCCTGTGACTTTTCCCACTGCAGTGCTGTTTAGTGTATGTCCTTCCCAGATGTGTTTGAGGTGGTTGCAAGCCAAAGGTGAGTGCCAGCAGCTCAGGGAACTGCCGTGGTACTGGTCAACAAGTGGCCAAATTGGGTGGGCTTACTGGTAGGAGCTTGGATGTCCTGTGCCCAGCCCACAAGTGTCATGCTCTGCCTGTGCCAACCTAGCCTCCTGCCCTGGTAATCTGTGTGATGTCAGGATCTGACCCAAGGTGCCCAGGTAAGCATCTGTCTACACAATCCCTATTTTCTTTGCTAGTATATCGCTGCTGGTTATTGTTGGAGCTTGGTAATACCTGAAGTACACAGGTTCTGTCCTGTTTGTCTAGTGTTTACACAGCAAAGTCATGTTAGGTTTTGTCTCTCAGCCCTGTGCTTTGTGCAGAAACATATGTGTATTACCACAGACTGGTTTGGGTTGGAAAGGGCTTTAAAGCTCCTCCAGTTCCAACCCCTGCCACTAGAACAGGTTACTCCAAGCCCGTGTCCAGCCTGGCCTTGAACACTGCCAGGGATGGGGCAGCCACAGCTTCTCTGGGCACCCTGTGCCAGCGCCTCAACACCCTCACAGGGAAGAGCTTCTGCCTTAGATCTAACCTAAACCTACCCTCTTCTAGTTTGAAGCCATTCAGTTAAACATTTAAGCTTTACCTTAACATAATGCTTGCTTTGTATTCAGTCTCAGAAAAAACCCCAAGAGTATTTTCATTTAGAGACTGACTTGCTTCCTGACCCATTTGTGCTGTCACTGATAAATCAACCTGCATCATCCTAAAGCTCTACAGGAGGGCAAGGCAGGGTTACAGGAATAATCGTATGCTGGATACGTCATACCACAAGTGATTCAGTTTGATTTAAACTAAAAAACAGCCCAGAATAAACCCCAAAGCAAATCAGCTTCTGGCATGTCCCTGTGGCATTTTGCTTGCTGCTGCTGCCCCCTCTCGTGGGTAAAAGACCTGGCACAGCTTCACAGGTAGTGCCCAGTACAGATTCAATCATAGAATCACAGACTGGTTTGGACTGGAAAGGACCTCAGGATCATCCAGTTCCAGCCCTGCCATGTGGATTGACACCTTACACCAGACCTTGTCACCCAAGGCTCTGTCCAGCCTGGCCTTGAGCACTGCCAGGGGCTGAGTTCATGAGAAGGGGTGGCTGCTGTGAGGTGGGAAGGGGACATAGGCTAAGCAAGAGAGTCCTGTCTGAGACTTGGGGCCAGATGCAGTCCCTGCTGCACTAGGAGGTCTGTGGGGCACACTGGCTGCTGCTTTGCACTGTGCTCAGCTCCCCAGTACACCAGGGATAAGCTTCAGGTCTGAGTCTGGAAGGTGGCTTTGGCTGACAGGGTCTGCATGCAGCTACAGGGATGTGGGTCCTGGGGCTTGCCTCAGCAAGAGTCTTAAACCAGTGCCCTCCCAGAAACAGAACTGGTGTCAGTGGATGTGTGGTGCTTACGCTTGTGTCAGGGCTGTTTCCCAAACTGTCTGGATGCAGAAGGGATGGAGGAAATAATCCGTGGGTAGAGTTGATCCTGCTGTGCATGCAGTGTGGCTTCTGGTGCTGTATTTCTAGCAATGGCCTGGTTATTCCACATACCGCATGAGCAGAGGGTGATTAGTGGTGGACAGGTGAATATTCTTGCTGATGTGAAAGTTTTGACTGTTTTATCCTCATTTGGAAAGAGGGATTTGTTCAGCTTGCTTCAACCTGACTTTTGTTCATTTTGAGGGGAAGAGCAACGGTTGAAAGTTACGGTTTATGCTCTTTGGTGTCATCTGGAGTTTCTTCAGACTTTCAGGATTTGGATGAATCTCTCTCTAGGGGCTAAAAGTTGGTTTGTAAATTGAGAAGGCTTAGACCTGTCCCATACCTTTCCCTGTCTGTCTTGCTATGCCTTCTAGTTGCCGTCTCCTGTGTGAGAACAGGGACTGTCTGCTGGGGTGCTGGTGCAGTAACAAGTGTGTGAAAGCTTAAAAGACCCATGCAGTATAAAACCTAAGTATTGTACTTGAGGTTTGGGTACACAGAGTGTAGCAGTGCTGACTGGATGTGCCTTCTGAATACGTGTACTTTGGAAGGGGTTGGTATGAAGCCTGTGCAGAGCATCCTGGTGTTCCCATATGGGTTTTTGGAAGTCATCTTTGTAACTTTGTGGGGAAGTTTGGTGATTTTTCTCAAGCTGTGAGATTCTGATCTCCAGCATTGCCCTCTGGATGCAGGCACGGTGAGGCCAGCACTGTGACTTGCTTCCCAAGCTCAGGCAGTGCCAGATGAGAGATGCGCTTACCATCTCCTGAGTGTCAAACCAATGTCTTCACATATGCCTGAGCTAAGCATCTCTGTGTGCATGTATGTTAACCTCTGGTTCCCTTCTCCTGGAAATAAGGTGCTGTTTGTAATCTGTGTGCTGGCAGGCTTTGCTGTGTTGCTTGGATACTGGAAAGAGCACAGCTCGCTACAGAGGACCCTTGGTGTGAGCCTCCATTCGCAGGCTGACTGGTGCAGAGCAGCTTAGCAAGATGTCATTTTAATTGAGCTGCTTGCTGGCTCGTGCAATTGCCTTTTACTAAGTGACTTCTTATAGAACGCCTCTGTAATCCCTCTGGGTGCAGAATTAAGTTTTGCATAATTGCCTTGCACTAGATCTTACAGCATTTTTATAGGGCAGTGACTTAAAATACCTGCAGCACCCTGTCTGCACACACCGAGGAAGCAGCTGAATGAGATGGCTGAAAGCTGGTACAGATCTTGCAGTGTTATTTTGCAGCAGTCTGCTCTGTGGAGCTGTCTGAACTGGTTTGATGTGTGCCTGGTGTCAGTGCCTGACCCGAGGCAATCCTGCTGGCCTCCCTAGGGCATCTCCCAGCTTGGTTGTAAATCAGCTGAGTGATGGTGCGTTCATCCCATTCTTTCTGAGCAAGGATCCAAGGGACTTGTGCTCAGGAAAGGGGATAGTAAACCAAAACGTGCCAAGGGAATTTTATCCATGCTCTATTCACTTCCTTAAAATGGGGAGAGCAAAATAGCAGAGGAGGGAGAGGGAAGTGGCACAGTTCATCCATCCTCGGGGAGTTTCGCAGAGCATGTCTGTGTCGGGTGAACACAGCTCACTCCTGTTGCCTTCAGCATGCTTCTCCCAGTTCATATGAGGTAGTGTAGCGTATTAGACCTCCCCCTTTCCAATAATATCATTAAATGAGGCAGAAGAGTGCTGGAGGAGGGAGAAGTTATTTAATAGGTTCTGCACTATCACTTCTGCGCATTTAATCAGAGGATGATGTCTATCACCACTGCAGACCTGGGCCCATCCTGCTCCTCCTGCCTAGCAGGTACGATCTTGGCTCAGCACTAGTGTTTTTGGTAAAGAGGAGAGTTTCTTGCAGTCATTGCAGGATACTGATGGTCCCCAAGGTGCCCCTCTGCCTCCTGCAGGCTTGTCCACAGCTTGAGCCACTCGCTAACTGCAGTACTGGCAAGGAGGGTCCTGCTGAATATCTACAGCCCTTCTGGTAGCTGGGAGGAGCTGGTGTGTTTCAAGCTGCTCTGAGCTCTGCAGGGCCTGGCTGCACTGTCTTACCTTTGGGCTTTTCTCCTATGGGGCTCTGAGGAGGAGGATCTGCTCATGTCCCTTGCCCCTGGGGGTCCCTGCGGCTCTGGGTCCCTGTTGGCAGTGCAGGTACGGCTCTCCTCACCAATGTTAGCACAGCCCTTGCTGCCTGTCAGCTTGGCCAAGGCACCAGGTTTCTTTCCCCCAGCTAAACTGTGGAAGCTGGTGTAGACACAGATGGGCTGAGGTCCTTGCAGCGTGTCCCTTGCCTCTGGGTTCAGCTGCTGCGGTTCCTAGCGGTGGTGGGAAAGCCGCTGGTGGTGAGTTACCTGAGCTCATTAGCCATGGGGAGCCAGGGGCTGGCTGGTGGGTGCTGTCAGCTGGTAAGACCTAGTGCCAGAAGTGTTTGAAGCCCGGAGCCACACAGCTGCTGCATGGAAGGGTCCTCCTCTGATTGTTTATTAATAAGAGAAAACAAAAGGCAGGAGACAGCACTTGTTCTAAAGGTTGCTGCTGGCAAACAGGGTGAAGGGCTTCAAGTCTCTCTTCTGACTGGGAACTGCCCTGTGCTCTGCAGTGGGGGCACCTGTGTAGAGAAAGGTATGCACTGTAGGAGGAAGATGCTGAGACTTCTTTGTGGGATCCTTTCGACTTTAGAGCTCACCAGGAGATGGGGAATTAAAAAACCCCGACCCCACACCACAGAAGGGCATTGACTGAGTCATCGTGTGAGTGTGCAGGTTGAAAGAAAACCCATCCAGATCATAGACCCACAGAATGGTTGGAGTCTGAAAGTACCTCAAGATCTTCCAGCCCTCTGCCACAGGCAGAGACACCTCACACTAGAGCAGCTTGCTCCAAGCCCCTGTGTCCAACCTGGCCTTGAACACTGCCAGGGATGGGGCAGCCACAGCTTCCCTGGGCACCCTGTGCCAGCGCCTCAGCACCCTCACAGGGAAGAGCTTCTGCCTTAGATCACACTTAGATCTCCAAGTCTTGCTTGTATTTGCACCTGGGATCTGAATGGGTGCCGAAGTCAACTGTGAGAAGTTCAGCCTGTGGCTCAGAGGATGCTTGTGTTGACTTGCAGGTCTGTAGGAGCTGAATGCTGGCAATGGGAAGTGTGTCCTTTTCTGCAGGCTGTCGGTACTGGTGTGCTCAAGAAAGCCTTCTTGTTAACAGAGCCATGCTGGTTCACTCAGTGGCATGCTACCCCTACACATGTTGTATGTTTTGGGCCCAATTCTTCTCACACGCCTTTGACCTTAACCTGTCACTCTCAAAACCAGTCTCCTGGGGTTAAGAGAGCAGAATTCATTGCCTAAAACACACATCCCTGGTTGGCATGTGTTGGTGTCTCTGTGGGGTGACAGAAATTGAGGTATTGTCCTTGTGTGTTTCCTGGATGTGGGGAAAGAGGAGGGATACCAGGGCAAGAGGTGGCCAGCCAGAAGGTTGGTGTCCCTGTGGTGTGATTTCCAAGGTGATCAGCATCGTGCAGTGCTGTTTTTCTGCTGCTTTGATGTACATGAAGACCCAGGATCAGGAGGCCACAGAGCTTTTGTTTGCAGCTCCTTTTGCCCTCTCCTGCTCTGTGCTGCTCCTCTATAGTGACATGTAATTTACTCCCTGACTCTCCATCCTGCAGTCAGAGTCCCAGCTCAGAAGTGTGATTACAGCTGCGGCGTTGCTGTGTCGTTGCCTTTTGTTTGCCACAATACAGCTCTCCTTGGGCAGAGCAGAAAGGAGAAGAAATAATAATGATGCATGGGTGGAGAGGAAGATCTGACGTGCCTTTCCAGCCCGTTTGCTGTGTATTTCATCTCGGGTGGGGACTCTCATTAACTAGTGGCTCAGCAGAAGCAACCTGTACCTAAAGGTTAATTTCCACAGCGGTTGTTGCTGGGTTATTTGATATTGGGCAATTTCTGCCCTCAAAAGAGTCTTTTACTCCTACTTAGTATTTAATGAGAATAAATTGCAACTTCTCCGAGACCTCGTGGCAGATGTGTGTATGTGTGGCATTTGTGTGGCTTTGTGTGTGGACTTAATAGAAAGGCACTCAGGGAGCAGAGAGAAAACCCTTTCATAATGAGGGAGAAAAATAGTGCTGATGTTTGAAAGCTTCATAGGTGTTAATAAAAGATACTGCTTTTTCAGTTACGCAGAATGATAAATACAATGGCCTTCTGCAAGAAGCTGCCTAGAGGGCACAAATTATTGTAACATGACTTTGATGTATGCGGGATGGTCCTTTTAAGCCCTGGGGCAAGGTGACCTTTTAAATGGGGTGACCGTGGGCTGAGTTTTCCATTGATATAATGGTGCTGGGCCCCATTCTGACCCTGCAGTGTATTTATAATCTTTCATTCCACTGGTGGGTTTTTCTTGGGGAAGCTAGTGACCCAGCAAGACCAGAGCTACTTCTGTGTCGGTGTAGTTGATATAGACCCCCTATACAGAGACAGGCTGAGAACGCTGGAGATGTTCAGCCTGGAGAAGAGAAGCTGCGTGGAGACCTCCAGTGTCTGAAGGGGGCTACAAGGATGCTGGAGAGGGACTCTGCATCAGGGACTGCAGCAACAGGACAAGGGGTGATGGGTTCAGACTGAAACAGGGCAAGTTCAGGTTAGATCTAAGGCAGAAGCTCTTCCCTGTGAGGGTGCTGAGGCGCTGGCACAGGGTGCCCAGAGAAGCTGTGGCTGCCCCATCCCTGGCAGTGTTCAAGGCCAGGCTGGACACAGGGGCTTGGAGCAAGCTGCTCCAGTGGAAGGCATCCCTGCCTGTGGCAGTGGTTTGGAACTGGGTGAGCTTTAAGGCCCCCTCCAACGCAAACCAGTGATTCTATATTGGGGTGAGGTTTGACAGTCGCTGCAGGGTGTTTGTGTTTGATGTGGTGGGGCAGCAGATGGGCAGAGGTGGGCACACGTGGCCGTGGCTGGGCGAGGAGCTGTGTGCATGTGTGGAGGTCTGCACTCTGTTCTTCACACTTGTCCAGACTCGCTGCCATATAGATAGTGAAGTGCAGCAGGGGCTGGGTTCATGGTGTTGTCCATTCCTATATCCTCTAATACATTTTCTCCTGGCTGCTAAAGCTGATGACACGTAGCACTGAGCACAATGAAATATGTTTGACGTTGAGCTGAAAAGCTTCCCTGTGGCTGTTCCGAGACTATTTTTATCTTGTGCTTTCGGGGGTTTTTTTGTGCAGAGGTTTAACTCCTTTGACCTCAGAGTGGGCAGCTCATGAATCTCTTGCTAGTTGCTTTTTGCATTCACCTGGAGGGCCAAAGTTTGAGTATGTGAAATTCAACAAGTGTAAGGTGGGTGAGAATGTGTTAGGGACAGATGAGAACCACTGGCTGCTTTTCCTGCATCCCTGTAGAGAGAAGAGGTGAACTGTGGGGTGCGGGTGGTGGGTCAGCACCCCGGGGAGCTGCACTGCTGGTGAGGTGGAGTGGCAGGCTGGGCAGGAGTAGAACCAAGCCCAAGTTGTGCTTTAGGGTATTGGTGCAAAGGGTTTTTGTTTTCTCAGCTTCCCAGCAGCTGTCAGGCAGCCGTGCTGTGCAGGCAGAGGGGAAGGCTGGCTGCACTGACATCCCAGGGCACCTCAGCCATTCTATGATGCTATGCGGGCAGCACTGCCCCTCCAGCCAGTGTATTTCATAGTGGCACCACCGTGACCGGCTGCCTTGACCCTGTCTGCCTCCGGGGTTAAAGCAGGTACCTCTGGCTGGAGTAACCCCGGGCTGGAGCATCCCTCCTCCATTCCCTTGGCTGCAGTGAAAGGACATCCGCTATCCCAGGGGCTGGTGCCAGCACATGGAGCCGGGGTGGACTTCAGCTGTCCGGGGATTAGCAGCAGGGAGCCGCATGCAGCGTAAGCACTGATGCCTTTAACCCCCCCTGCTTGAGGTTTCCCCTCCCCCTGGCACAGGCCAGCAGCTTCCTAAGGAGATGCCCTGGGCCTGTGTGTAGCTCCCCACTGAGATCACCTACCACACTGTTATGGGCCTTGGCGCTGGTCCCTGCACGTGGTGCCTTTGGAAAGGCCAGGCAGTGATTCGCTCTCTAAAAGTGCTTGCTCCTGAGCATGCCTGTGTGCTTAAGTCATGAGTGATCTGCCTGGGAGCTTCACTTTGTTTGTCTCAGCACGAGACGTTACAAGGGCAACATGCAAAAACACCCCTGTATGAGGAGTGGCCGTGCTGAGGGCCTGTTCATGACGGAAAGGCGGACTCGCCCTGGATGGGAATATATTCAGAGTCTTTTGTGCTGATTGAAGATGTGGGAAAACAAGGTGACTCCTGCCAAGCTCCAGCATGAAATGAAGGGCAGCACTCTTCCCTTTTGGGGCCATGGGATTTTGATGTTGGGATCAAATGGGGGAGTTCCCACAGAGCTGGGGAAGGTGGTCTCTTTCTTGCCTTGCTGACACCAACACTTGTGTTATTTGCTTTTCCCCTCCAAGCACGGTTAAGAGTCAGTCCTTTCCCTGCCTGAACCATTGCATCTTATTCTCCAAGCAGGGTTTTGGCAGCATTGGCTGTTTCTAGGGCGCAGTAACAACAAAATCCTGTCTGCAAGAAAGCTTTTGCCCTGGCACTTACATAAAAGCTGCTAAAGATGTCTAGAGGCGTAACTGTGCGCACTCCTTCCTGTTGTTGCCTTGACGCAGCGCCCACCAGCTACCTAACCAACGGGCAGCCCTCTGTGGAGCGATTCCCCATCAGCTTTAAAACCCACTTCTCAGGGAACTATTTTCATCACGTGGTGCTCGGGATTTACTGCAACGGCCGGTACGGCTCGCTGGGCATGAGCAGGCGGTCAGACCTGATGGACAAACCTCTGACTTACCGGACTCTGAGCGACCTCATCTTTGAGTTTGAAGACTCCTATAAAAAGTACTTGCATTCAGTCAAAAAGGTGAAAATCGGGTTGTACGTCCCGCATGAACCGCACAGCTTCCAGCCCATTGAGTGGAAACAGCTCGTCCTCAACGTGTCCAAAATGATGCGCACGGAAGTCAGGAAGGAGCTCGAGAAGTTTGCCAGGGATATGAGAATGAAGGTAGGTCTGTGGGCCTTGTCCCAGCCTGCACAGGCTGGTTTTGCTCCCTGTCAGCAGGCTGACCACAACCTGAGATAAAGGTGGTGTCAGGTGGGCTGTGGGTTTGCTTAGATCTGTCTTACAGAATCCCAGGATGGTTTGGGTTGGAAAGGACCTTAACATCATCCAGTCCCAACTCCCTGCCATGGGCAGGATGCCTCACACTAGAGCAGGTTGTTCCGAGGCTCTGTCCAACCTGGCCTTGAGCACTGCCAGGGATGGGGCAGCCACAGCTTCTCTGGGCACCCTGTGCCAGCGCCTCAGCACCCTCACAGGGAAGAGCTTCTGCCTTAGATCTAACCTGAACTTCCTCTGTTTCAGTTTGAACCCATCACCCCTTGTCCCTGCAGTCCCTGAAGATTAGTCCCTCTCAGCATCCTTGGATCAGCCTTAGTGATTCTCCCACCAGGGTTTGGCATGTTTTCAAGCTCCTATAGCTATTTGTTAGTTCAAGGGTCTCCCCTTCAGCCTGGGAAACACTTGAACCCATTGTTGTCCCTGGCCATCAAGGTGTTGCCCAGTTTGCTTTTCTCACTGACTCCAGAACCGTGGCTGGGGCTGGTGGGATGGGTGGCCTGGTTTCAGGTAGGGATCTCTGCTCTTTACACCTGAGCTGCAAGGGGTGCTGTGGCACAGGCGTACTGGTGGTTGCTTCTCCTTGCAGGGCATGCTGATGGGCTGCACCACCGATGTCCACCTCCACAGTTAAATCACAAAGCAGATTACATGGGAATGGCGAGGAAAGAGAGTCCCTCACAGGCTGGTTGGTCAGGCTGAAGAGCCCAGAGGGAAATGACAGGGACACAGGGCAGGCTGCCAGAGGGATTGGCTGTCCTTGAGGATGAGGGGTGTCCCTGCCCATGCTGGCATGGATGAGGAGCTGGTTGTGGCCGTGGTGAAGGGGATTTGGTGCCTTTCCAGCCTGCTGCTGGCAGCGGGAGCAGAGCAGGTGTGTTGCTAAGTATGGGGCTGGCTCTCGTGGAGAGGTACGCGGCATCGTGTCCAAGTTATTCCGGGTTCCCGGCCCCTGCCCTCCTGAGGAATGGCTCTGACGTAGCAGCCCTCTGCCTTTCTGGCTCAGGCCCTCTCGCCCTGACCTTGTGGTGAGCATCGCCAGTGGCATCGTCCCTACGCCCTGCTGCCACCTCTCCTGAGGGCCAGCTTGTACCATGCTGTCACCTTAAGCACATGTGCTTGATTACAGACATAATGAAGGAGGGGTTTTTTCCTTTTTCATGTACTTTTAATACCATCTAGAGAGCAAACAGCAGAAGCAGGCTCAAGCTGAAGAAGTCCATACGGACAGATGACCTGCTGAACTTAGTACTTGCTTTTGATAGTGTGTGCTGAGCTGTGACAGTGGGCCCAGTCCTTGTGAGTGCCTCAAGACTTAGGACCACAGCCCTGAACCCTTGAAGACCCTGTATCTGACTCTTCCCTTGAGTTAATTCCGAATTCGAGGTGCTTCCATTGTGAAGAGCTGAATTTGGAGGATCAGGTCTTAAAACCAGCCGGGAGTGTGAGTGTGGTGCTGATGGCCTTCTGAGGCTGCAGGGTATGGGGGATGCAGGCAAGTTGCAGACGTAGTGAAAAGTCTCACTGTTACAGAGAGCTCAGCTGCCAGCCTGGGAGATGATCACCTCTGTGTGTGGAGAGGGTGATTTAGCTGCATGAGTTCCCTTCAACTGAGACTCAAAGCTGATTTTCTCATCCCTTGCGGTCTCCAGCTCTGAAGAAAGCTGTGTTTGAGAGCTCTTTATTCAGTATTTAGCTGGAAACTGAACTGGTGACACCAACTGGTTTTTGCAGGGGGCCTCTGGACAGCTATCACATGCTGGCAGCTTTGGGTTCCTCTCGACCTGGGCAGGGTTTGACAGAGCCCCGAGGGACTGAAGGCTCTTTGTGTGCCATCCCTGGCGCTGTATGAGGCCCTTTATATTTATTTTTTATCTTCAGTGAATCATGGCCTTTATTGGATGCTTCTTCCTTCCCTCCCCCATCTCTTGCAGATCCTGAAACCCTCAAGTGCCCATTCTCCAATGAAAGAGAGATCACGGGGGAAGTCGTTGTCCCCGCGCCGAAGGCAAGCCAGCCCTCAGAGACGGGCCTGCAGGAGAGACAAGTCGTGAGTATCCCTCTGCCATCACTGCTGGGCAGGAGTGGAGGGTCATGGCCTCTTATTTTGCTGTACGAAACCTGGTTGTGCTCGCTGGCACGTGGCTGGTGTCTTGGTCACCAGGGAGGCTCCAGAAGCTGCTGATGCTGCTGGTGAGGAATTGGGGCTGTTCAGCCTGGAGAAGCTGCGTGGAGACCTCAGAGCAGCTTCAAGGGGGCTACTGGGATGCTAGACAGGGACTCTTCATCAGGGACTGCAGTGATAGGACAAGGGGTGATGGGTTCAGACTGAAACAGGGCAAGTTCAGGTTAGATCTAAGGCAGAAGTTCTTTACTGTGAGTGCATTGAAGCACTGTGGCTGCCCCATCCCTGACAGTGTTCAAGGCCAGGTTGGATGTGCCTTGGAGCAGCCTGCTCTAGTGGCAGGTGTCCCTGGCCATGGCAGGGAGTTGGAACTGGATGATCTTAACCAGTTTATGATTCTGTGTTCTGGCATTCCTGTGCTTACTGATCCCCAGTGGCCTCTCTCTGTGGTGTCTGTGGAGGCCCTGATGGCCTTTGCTTGGTTCAGTTCTCCAGGGATTGGATGGCTGGGAAAGTGCAAGTGTGGGGTTTGCCTTCTTCAGCCTTTTACTGTATACTTCCTGGAGAAATGAATGTAGCCTGGGGGACCTGTACAGGGGGGAAAGCAGTCTGGTCACATCTAAGGGTGTTCAGACATAGCTATGAGAAACAGGAGGATGGACCTACTAATGGTGGTGTGGTGCCTGGCTGTCATGGTCACTGAGACAGAAATTGGGGTTCTCTGTGACGAGCCTTTGTACAGCGCTGTTCTGATGGAGTGGTTTGCACTGTGGACTGTGATACAGGAATAGTGAAAAAGTAGACCTTTGCTCTTCCTGCCAAAGCCCAAACATCACTTACATTGTGTTCTCTGGTTCTAATCAGCTTCAAATACCCGAGACCACTTCCCTCATGTGCCACAGCTAATGGTTTAACTGTGTGGGGAAGGATGGACCAACTGCATGCACTACCTCTAAATGGATAAAACTGTGCTTCCAGATCACAGGCCTTTTACAGCCACTGGCAATTCTGACTCCCATCCCTTAGACGTGGAAGAGTCAAGTTTTAGCTGTCCAGCTTCATGCCAGGAAGCTGACAACTGTGCAAGCCTATACATAACACAGATTACTCACATATTTATGATCGTTGCTTTTTAAATAGGCTCCCAGACGACTGTCTCAGCACTTGTTTATTTATTTTCAAGCAGCCAACAAAGACGTGACACTCATCTTCTAAAGATAACTTCAAGACACTTTGGCATCAGATGATTCTACAGCAGCCTTTTATTTTTACACGTGAATTCACACTCGGTCCATGCTGCTGCACCTTGGGCTTCACTGAGAGCTCCTTGTTTAGTGCATGGGTAATTATAGTTGTAATGGGTTTGGCTGCTCCTGCCTTCTCCATCTCCTACATGTGCTTTGAGGAATGGTTTCGTCTTTGGGTTTCTGGTAGTGCTTCTGCAGTTGCTGAAGTGTATCATGGATGTCTGGAGGGCAGAGTGAGTCTCACTGGGCTTTGGAGGATCACCCATTGGGCTGGTTTCATGACTGCTGCTGCTGCAGTGGCTGATTCCTCCTTGGTAGCTTTGCTTTTCCAGAGCAGGAAGACAAGTAAAGTGGTGGTGGCCTTGCAGTAGCTTCAGCCCCTCACCTGCTTGGTGGTCCTGCTGTGCTGCTCTGTACCTAGAGTGAAGTATATGCTCTTCTAAAATAACATGGTACAAGCTCCAAGACCTAGCTATGACATGATGCGGGGAACAGGAGACTGAGAGCAGGCTCCACACACAAGACCTTCATCTCTGCTTGGGCAGAAGGCATTGCAGCATCTCTGAGCAGAGGGGAGCTCCTGCAGCACATGCTTTGTGACTGTGTGACAGCCCTGGGGGTCCTGCACAGCCCCTCACGGGCCTGGCCAGTACACTCTGAAGCAGAAGGGGAGTGAAGGAGCTTTTGAGCCTCTAAGCAGAGCCAAGAGGCTCTTCTCTGTTAGAAAGGCCGTGCCAGGGAGAAGAACTTGGTTCCTGATATTAAAATGATGCTTCTGTGCAGTGGTGCGGGTGGCCTGAAGGCTCATTGTGCCTTTTGCCCCAGCAGGAGGGATGATGCAGAGGAGTGTGCTGCTGTGAGGAGCTCCCTCCTGGTGATAAAACCCTTTCCTTTCCAAAACTGAGATCTGCTGCTTTCTGCAATGGGAAGGCTCTGAGACCTGAAGGGAGAAACAGCATCCCTCATCAGGGATCAGCTGGATGGCATGTACCAACACATGACACAGGGTGGGAAATACAGGAGGGGAAATCAGGTATTTTCTGCCACATCTCGATAGATTTCCCAGAACCGAGTTGCAGTGAGAGGCCTTTGTGTTCCACACAGAAGAGGAAAGGCTTTCAGGCTTGCTAGGCTTTGGGCTGAAATCCGAGCTAAAGAATGGCCGGGCTTATCAGCATTGTGCGTTGTTTCTTTGTGGATCTCTTACTCACACACGCTGTAATTACAGCTTTTCAGAGCTTGCAGGGGAGGGGGAGCGAGTGGTTTGCTCTTAACAGGAGCTGGCAGGGGCTGTGTAACACATTCGTTTGAGAGGCTTCACCTGCTGATGACAAGCTGTTATTACAGCCTGGGGTTTGTCAACAATCAAATCCCATGGGCCTGCAGGGAGAAATCTCCCAGTGAAAAAGACGTGAACTGGAATGGTGAACTGGAATGTCTTTGCTGGATTGTTTCTGAAGGTTAAGGATAGAGGTGGATTTTACAGCCTCAACCCTGTAGCTTCCATTTTTTTAAGCCTGGAAATGCAGCTACAAGGCAGACAGGGTATGTAGCAGGATACGGGTGGCAATGCAATAAGCAGTAGGTGCCTGTCTGTGAGACTGGTGTGTAGTCAAATGGCAGCTCATTGACTGAGCTATGCAACAGGCCATGTGCTCTTAGCCCACAGCTGGTGTGACCCTGCTAGGGGTGGCCACCAGGCAGGATGAATACAGAACATATAGGGTGGTGTCAGTCTGTCTGGCAAATCTGAAGCCTTATTGTGTCCCCTTGTCCATCCTCTGAAGTCCCAAAGCAGGAGGGTGCAGTAAATTGGAAGTGGCTGTGCTGGAACAGTGTTTCATCCTCAACAGAAGTGCTTGGAGCTGGAGGGGTTTGGGAGAGGAAGCTGGGGAGTTTGGAAGGGAGCATCATGCAGCAGCCTGAAGCAAGCTCTGCTCCCAAATGTCAGCTCACCCGATCTATCTCCCTGTAATTTCATACTGAGGCTTTAACAGATGCACGAGTGTCATAGCAACACTGGCCTTGTGTGCTTGTGGTCTGATTTAGCTGTTGACAGCAAAAATCTGTTGGTCCATTCTATTAGGACGTGCAGTGGGGCAGGAATATATTGGGGTTATATTATATTAGGATGTATGCAGGATCAGGCAGCTCACGAGTGCTGTGTACCCAGCAGCTATGCGATCTGACGGGCTGGTACAGCAGAGGCCCCTTGCTTCAGAGGGGATGTTTGGCATCAGGTCATGTGCCAGCCCAGGAGAACAGGGGCTACCATGCTTGTGCTCCAACAGATCCTTGCCTATTCCTAAAACCTCCTGGAGGACAAAGAAGCTAGAGAGTTGTCATGGAGTGCAAACGGGCATGTTGTCATGGGTGTGCATTGACTCCCCATCCCTCTTGGATAATCAGAGAAGGTAGAACCATCCAGGCATGCCGTGCTTTAATTAAAACTACATTCTGGCTTTAATTAAAGGGAGGGAGAAGGGGTGGGAAGAGGATCCCTAAATATGAGGGAGGAAGAAAGGACACTGGAAACTTCATAGTGCATCTCTTGCTGGTCTCAGACTCGTACACAGGCTCTGAGGGATGCAGGTTATAGTTTGTTTTCTGGCTAGTCAAATCCCATCTGCTCTCAAGGAATAAAGGAGGGAAAGTCCAAACTGTCTTCAGGTGTGATCCCTTCCTGCAGTGACAGAGACCACAGAGGGCTCCTTCACTACTATGAAGTACCTACAGACACAAGACAGGGTGCAGGGCGGTACTGCAAAGAAACCCAGGTTGCACTCAAGTGTGTGACTAGGCAGAAGTGCATTAGCTGTCCACAGCAGTGGCTCCAGCTCTCAGATGCTGTGCAGATTCTCACAGAGATGTGGTGTTAGCAGCTCTGCTCTTAACAAGAAATGAAGACTAATTGAATGAAAGAATGCAGAACTATTTCTGAGGCTCTGCCACGCACATGTACGTATGTAGAGATATGTAAGCTACACATCCCCCCTCTTAGGGCTGCAGCAGTGTTAGCATCACGTGTACAAACTCATCTCCTGTACGATGAGCAAAGCTCAAGAGCTGGAAGCCAGATCTGAGGAGCTGTAGGAACGCACTGGAGCCATCACCAGCTTCACATTGTACTGCTTGGGCTTTAAGCTGTGTTTCTGCAGTGGAGTGCACGTGCTGTAGAATCTAGGAGGAGAAATATATTTTAAACCATGCCTTTCTTTAGAAAAGCAAACATACAGCTTAGTGTGAAAATAGCTGAGAGCCCGGAGTAAGGTCCTGGATTAGACACTTCCATAGACTATACATCAGCAGGATTGTTTTGGTTTGACAGCTTTGTAGGAGCTTTTCCATTGCCTGCTAAATAGGGAGAGGCTGATGGCTCCATCTCCAGGTTCACATGGTCCAATTGTTGATACACTTTAATGACCTAACAGCATTCTACCTGTGCATGGGATTACTGCAGGGAATGGCTGGACTGCATCAGAACACAAGGTGCCTGGAGACTGAAAGGAGTTCATCTTGTGTCTTCTGTTTGATGAAAGGTTTCTGTGGGTGAAAGACTGGATGTGAGCGGGCAATGTGTGCTTGCAGCCCAGAAAGTCAATCAAATCTTGGGCTGCATCCAGAGGAGGGTGGCCAGCAGGTCAAGGGGGGGGATTCTGCCCCTCTACTCTTCTCTTGTGAGATCCCACCTGCAGTCCTGCATCTGGCTCTGGAGTGCTCAGTACAGGAGGGACATGGACCTGTCGGAGAGGGTACAGAGGAGGCCAGAGAAATGATCAGAGGGATGGAGCACCCCTCCTGTGAGGAAGGGCTGAGAGAGTTGGGGTTGTTCAGCCTGGAGAAGAAGAGGCTCTGGGGAGATCTTATTGCACCTTTCGGTTCTTAAAGGGGGCTTATAAGAAAGGTGGGGAGAGACTTTAAGCAGGGCCTGTTGTGACAGGACGAGGGGTGATGGGTTTAAACTAGAAGAGGGAGATTCAGGCTGCATGTGAGGAAAAAAATCTTTACAGTAAGGGTGGTGAAACACTGGCACAGGCTGCCCAGAGAGGTGCTGGATGCCCCATCCCTGGAGACATTGCAGGCCAGGCTGGATGTGCTTCTGGGCAACCTGCTCTAGATGAAGATGTCCCTGCTCTTTGCAGAGGGTTGGACTGGATGAGCTTTGTAGGTCCCTTCCAACCCAAACTGTTCTATGATTCTGTTTGGTGGGCTCCAGCCCTTCACATGGACGTAGCCCAGAGGAAAGGGGAGATTCAGAGCAACACCACACTGCGGCCACGTGAGAGGCTTTGCCTATTTGCTCTCAGCTGCTTCCACTTCATTCTAAAACCTGCAGTCGTGCCCTGGGGTAGATCCTGGGTGGGATGTGTCTGCTCTTAACTGCTCATTTAGGCCCTCTCTCAGCTCAGGAGAGGGGCACTCCCAGGACCCCAAGATGGGACAACTTGCTCCTCACTGGTGCTTGGCTTCAGGGAAAGCTCACAGGAATAGCACAGTTACACTGGTTCACCTGACAGATCCAGCAGGATCGTGCTTGTGACGAGGACACTGGATCTAGTCAGCCCTGTTTTGAAGTCAGAGGTGCTCACTGCTCTCTGTGCTCCTGCATGGCTGTGTGGGATTACTGGTGAGCAGAACCCTCTTCCCTCCTTTGCTCGCAGGCCTGCCGCGGTGGACAAGAAAGGAGACCTGGCTACGCTCAACGAGGTCGGCTACCAGCTCCGCATCTAACAAAGCCATATGCTGGACAGAGGGCTTCCTGGTGCTTCCCGCTGCACTTTACCTGCACTCCGGTGGAAGGAAAAAAGGAATGGGACAATTTATTAACTTGTGGACTCTTATGGTGCAAGTTTTACCTAGAAAATAGAATGGGGGGGAATTTGGTTTTGGTGGCAGTATTTATTCTACTTCAACTTATAGAAAAGGCATCAGTGCAGAGGAACCTACAATGAGGTTTGCCAGGATATGACGTTTTTTTCCCCTTCACCATGAAGCAGATGACTCCAGTGGTGTGAGAGTTTCTTCAAATACAAGTATTAATTGAACTGGGGCATTTTGCTGGGTAGTAGCAATGGGAAAACTAAGAAATCAGTATTCTTAGTGTTAAGATGTGCTGGGGTGCAGTGCGGTTAAAACAAATCCTAGTCAGTATTAATATTCAGTTCAGCAATAAAAGCAAGCAGTGCAGAAGTGGCATGAGTTTTTAAAGTCTCAAGATTACCTCACTAAACTTAATAGATATGCAAACCTGTCAGTATTGTTGTTTTGTAACTGATTTGTACTGTTTCCCAGCATTTCTGGTAGTATTAAACCAGCACTGGATGTTTTACTGCCACCTCTATTACTATTTTGTGCATGTTGCTGGAAGCTGTTAAGTAATAGTAATATGCAAAGTGTATTCTTAAACACTGACATCTTATTAGGCAAGATAGGAGGGTTTGGGTTTTTAACTGATGATAATAATGAATTTTTAAACTTTCATAAGTTTTTTATACTTTGTCACAAGCTTTTCATCTCTCTGGACTATTCTGCTGAAGCACAAAACATAGAGATAGCTGTTGTAGAGACAAGCATTCACCTCTCAGTCTGTCTTATTTCTTGTATATGTTCCTGGAATAATGCTAACCTGAGCCCACATGCTTCTCTTTCAGCAGTTGGTGTAGCTTTGAACCTTGTCTTTGAAAGGCTGAGCAGTCTCAGACGGTGATGCCTTGACATCTTATATTGAGATCAGGCATTGCAGGCTGAAGTTAACCTTCTGCCGTGCTGCTGTAGGGAGTTTTTCCTGGATGTGTTGTAGTAATAACAACAGCTTAGACCTGAATAAGGAAGCTTTAATGGCTGAAAATCAAGCTTGTCTGCTTCCTCCCTACTCAGTCCTTTTGTTCTAAGACTTAGCTGAGGACCTCTGATGGACACCGGCCTTCTCAAGTGACGCGGTAAGACTTTCACCGGGGTCTGCCTTTTGCATTAGTGAAGTTCTCTGATGAGTGCTGCATTCCTGAAACTATTTCATTAGGTGCCTAAATAGAAACTGGATTATTGTACAAGTCCAGCCTTTACCCTTTGTGCTGTGCTTGTAGATGATACTGCCATGGGCCTTGTGTACCTCCCCTCCTGGGCACTGACTTTCTTGGGATCTCGATGAAGACATGACATTGTAAGACAGTGACAATAATGCTTACTCAAACTGAAGGATTTAAGCTCCTAGAACACTTCTGTCAGTCAGCAACTGAATGAATACAGGAGATGATTGCTTGTCCACAGACCTCATTGCTCAAAAAAGTCAGTGAATCTCCCCTACCTAGGACAGGAGGACAAAGACCCAGCAACCTTCTACAACCGGTGGAAGGCTTTCTACTAATGAGCTTGCAGAAAGTCTTAGAAAGACTTGTCTAATGTATTACATACACTTGTTTATACAAATTACCATATCAGTTACAGGGAGGCCTTTCCCATTCCTCCTTCTCTCAACTTTCCCACTCCTGTGTTCACCATCAGGATTTGTGTGGTTCAGGAGCGAAGTTGGAGAGAGGGAAATACTCTTTTGGTAGGAATTCCTGTACAATTTACACCAGCGGCAGCGTCTCACTGTTAAACTTTGTGCTGCTTAGTATCTTGTGACCTATACAGGTTTTTTTCCATGTATCCCTTGGATAAAATGATGTGAAAAACTTACTTGGATCAGCTGGAGCCTGTAGCACAAAGTTACCAGATACGTTGCAAGCTTTTTCTATGAAACCATGGTTTACTTCAGCTCAAGTAATGGTGGTTGTGTATAGTTTTTACCACTGTCCACCACACTTGAGTTATTTTAACCTCTAACTTAGCACTGAAACTTTTGAATGCTGTAGAGGCATGTGACAAATTGCTTTTGGTTCCTGTTTTGCAGTTCAGGTGAAATACTCTTCACGATGATGGCATTTGTCTTAAGTGTGGTTCTAGTGACTGCAAAGTGGTCAAATAATGTAGGAAACATGCATGACTTCTGGGCTGGGGTTTTTCTACATCACTTGTATGTTTATGCACAGCATGAAACTTCAATAAAAGGATCATGGTAGTTTGAGGGGTTTCTTTTCTCTTTAAGACTTAGGGTTAATTTTTGTCTCATTCTGTTTCTATTCCAGAAAAGCTATTTGTTGTTTCTAGATTCAAGGGGTGACAAAGCTTATTGGAAAGAGCAGCACTTTTTGTTCCCTGCCTTCCCCTGTTCACCTGCCTGTGTGCTGCCCAGGGTGCAGACACACAGGAGCTCACACTTGTCTGCTGTGGAGATAACACAACAGTCCCCCAGACTAGCAAAGCTCCTTAGGCTGCAAGAGTTGCTACAACTGAGTTGCTACAACAGCTTTTTTAGCTGTAACCTGTACACATCCAGAAATCTGTTGCATTTATTCAAGTCTGTTTGCATTTATCAGCTCCAGCTTTGAGAATACTCATATTTAAATCAAGCAGCATCCAATATCGAATATGCAGTCATCTTCAAGGAGAGGGAAGATCCTTATTCCCAATTATTTATGAGAAAAATATCCCCCCTCCACATTCTTTGGTAAGTAATCATATTTTGTAATGGAACTCTGAAGTACTTTTTCAATTCACCTGGTTTTGGGGTAACTCCTGTACTTACTGCATTATTCTCAAAGCACAGTGTAACTGCAGTTGTCATTCTGCAGTCAGCAAAAGGAATGAACAAACAAATGTTTCTAGGAGCCAAACACATCTGAATGTGATCTCAAGAATGTGGGTGCAGGTTTTTCAGCACTACACTGGAAGACAGTTCTCCAAATGTTACTGTTAAAGCAGTTTTACATACATAGCCACACATAGCTGGACTTGTTTCCTGCAAGTTTACTGTTCAGGAAGTCTTTTAATGTTGGAAATGGTGTGTTTGTTAGTGCATTGTGAAAGTAAATACAAATCTTGATCGTTTAATATCTCAGGATCTGTAATTTTAATATACAGCTTGCCAGTTTTAATAACTCAATGGCAGACCAAACTCCCCCCAGTTGTTCAATGTGTATGAAGCCTCAAGATGTCAAGGAGTGATTGTTTTGTTCCTACAGTAGATCAGGTTCCTTTAGGTTCCGTGCTCATTGCACTTGGCTTTATTTCAGGTAGTCTAAAGAAGATGCCAGTGAATGCTACCCAAAGTTAAGCTTTTAGAAGTTTAAGAAGTAACCTTTAAAAGTGTGCCTTATTGCAAAGCTATCTTCTTCCTTTGGAGGTGTAATCCCGCAGCTTCCAGCCTGACTGCAGTCTAAGCGAATTCCTTTGCAGAACTATTTAGATAGGAGTGTCTACAGAAACTGGTGTAGTAAAACACGATCTTCTTGCTCATTAGAAAACAGGCTGTGCACACAGACACACTTCCCTTTGCTTGGGGGTTGGAGCTAGAGGATCTTAAGGGCTTTTCCAACCCAGACCATTCCATGAATCTATGAAGCAGCACACGGTTCTCAGAATAATCATTTTTACTCTGATTTACAATAAAAACCATTTACAACATGTCCGTGAAAAATAATGCCACTTTGAGGCTGGTACAGGTGTTTTCCATTATCAAAGAGGAAGCAAATGTAAAAATCTTTTATTTTGGCCTTAAAAGCTTCATAAAGTAATTTCAACCTTAAAAAAAAAAAGAGTCTCTTTAAAAAGTGTACTTTACACAACAGTAACAACTCAGCATGCAAAAAGCGGACTGAAACCGGACCAGCAGTGCTTGAATTAACCTTCAAAGAGACAGTGATCATCACATGAAGCAAGAAGGTGAAGGTAACTTCATCTACACAGAAAGTCCTTTGGGTATTACCGTTCAATAAGCCTGAACTCTGCTAGCAAGGGCAGGTGGTCAGAAGAGTTATTTTCATTGGGAAGACCGTTCACAGTCCAAAGATCTTTCTCTGTTAGCAGTGTCAGCCTGCCAAGGAGTTTCAGACCTCCACGACAAGAATCCTCTGCTCCTGGTTAAAACACAAACAGAACAAAACATGGGAACTGTTCATCGTAAGAAAGGGATCTTCCTCCATTGTTTCCTGCTACTACCTACTGCTACTTGCCAAAAGACATGTTGAGCTTCACATTCCCCACCAGCCTCTCCTTGTTGGTGAGAACAAGGTCCAGCAAACAAGCACTCTTTTCACTGACTCCTCATTTATCATCAATACATGCTAAGAACCTCCTGGATTGCTTATTGCTGGTGTGTTGTGTCCCCCCACCGAAGACCAGGGCTTGTGAACATGAGGCTGCTCCTATCTGTCTACAGAGGACCTCATTTGCTCAGTCTTCCTGGTCAGGTGGCGTGCAGCAGACCCCTACTCTAAAGTCACCTGTACCTGCCCAACCTTTATTATTACACACCATACTTAAAACATTTGTTCCCTCATTAAAGAAGAAACTCAGCAGTGCTGAGGAACGGCTGGACTTGACTTTAAACGTCTTTTCCAACCTGGTTGATTCTGTGATTCTGAAAACCAACCAACAACAAAAAACAACCCCCAAAACCAAACAGAAAACCAGCCTATTCCATTGAGAACAAAATCCTTCCATCATGCATCAAACTTTTAGACTTCTTGATCTACTCGAGCGAGCCAACTAGTCAGCAACCCTAGCTGTTGCCTGCAGAGCACGGGGATGACGCTGAGCAGGTTGAGTGCTTTCAGGGCCAGCACGAACAGCAGCTGTAACTTTGACAGAAATACTTTCTGTATGGAAGTGATCAGCAATTCCAGGACTTCCTGGCTGAAGCTGGTGCTTACCAGCAGGCACATTTTAAAGGATTATCCAGCAACTGTTCAACTCCTCACATAGTTCAACAGCTTCACTCCTTTGGCACCTGCCAGCTTTGCAGCCCTCTAACAACCCAGCAGCTGTTTACTGCTGCTCTGAAGAAAAGCTTTTCCACTGTGAAGATGCCTTGGTAGCTTCAGAGCACACACGTCCTTGCGCCAAATGTATCATCTGGCACAGCACCTGCATGTCTGCAAAGGAGCAGCTTGTTGCTGGAGAGAGCCTGGCCTGCATGCAGTGATCAATGTCAGCTCAGAGCACTCTGCAACCGCTATTACTTAGTTTTGAAGAACTAATGAACAAAAACTACACCAGTTTAACCTGGTTTGAGAATTCCAGGTTTGTCCCATTCTGTACTGTGATGTGAAGAATCTATTTGAAAAACAAGTGCAAAAAGGAAGAAGTGCTATAGCTCTGCTGGGGCAATGATGGTGCAACAAAATAGAGAAGCAAGTGAATTAAGATTAAGTTGTGCACAGGATGCACTTCTGAAATCACACAGGATTCAGAAGTCATTTAGGTACTTCTCAGATCCCGTTTTTTCAGTCAAAGCTTTTATTTCTGTATTGTGAAGCTTTTGTATGTGGTATTTTACATTAAGGTAGTACTTACTGTGCATGTTATGATAAATGAGACTTGTGCATTGACTCACTGAATTCTAACAATCAAGTCTCAATGCACGAGAAATGAAAGGGGTATTTTTATTTCACATATTAGAAACAATGTTAATTTATAAAAATCAGTTGCAATCTACAGTGGGAGCAGGAGTCGAATCCAGGTTTCTTTGTTCCAACTTCTGCAGAGCCATTAATCTGATAGCACCGCACTGTGCAGTGACCTTTGATGATGGCATAAAACACAGAACTATTGATGACATGGAAAGCACACTGCTGGGAAGTATCCACGGTAAGAGCACAAAGCAGTAAAGGATGGATGTGTTACCCATCAAGAAACACACCCGCAGAGGTACCGTGTCTTTCTTGCACCATCTGGTGAGTTCTAGCTGCAACTACAATCAAGAGTGTGACAACTGGGCACGGGCAAGCGACTGCTCTCAGAGCAAGAGAGCACAGAGGTCATCTACTTGACAGATGTTACATCAAGACTACCTGAGAAGTAACTAAGAAACCCTTTTAATGCACATCATAAACTGCTGTTTGCCGTTTTCATGACTGGATGTGACTGGAAACACTGCTTTGTTGTTGGTTCACTCACCACCATCCTGCAGGACAGCAGTAACTCTCAGGTGCTACTTACACTGCTGCTTTTCTGGGGCCTTGGGTCTTTTCTCCATGCTGAGATGGCAACTACAGCAATGGTCAGTTACGTGGAAAAGTTTGCCCTGTGTGGCACTACAAGCCCAACTGTGGTGAGATCACAAGCCCAGCCTCATTCCTCAGATAGCAGCTGACATTTAAAGCACTGCCACAAACCTCTGAGGTAATTCATATGTATTGAATTATCACTGCGTTTCCCTTGGAACAGCATCCTAATGCTCCCATTTAGCACTTGGTGAAAACAATCAGAAAGTTGTTTCTTTACCTGGCTGGGCAGCAGCAGCATCGTTTGCTGCAGAATAGAAAATGTAATCCACGGTGACAGCACTTCGGGAGTGACAAGTTGTTACTTCTGGGATCCCAGTTTCAGGAAAGTAATGAGAATAGACCGAAGACAACTTAAAATGGTGCTGCAGTTTTGAAGACACCCTAAACGGGAATCAAAGAAAAGAACCTTATTTTCTTGTCTTTCCTAGAAAGAATGAGCAATGAAGTTCCCAGCAACGTCACTACAGAGCAAATGTTCTGTTTATGTCAAGAAGTAACTAAAAATGTCAAAGGCATTTTCTAATAAGCAGACAGAAAGTACCCCCTAACCAGCACTGAGACCTCGCCTCTGCATTCTGAAACAGTATCTGCAGGTTCCTGCAAGAGCCCACACTCCATTAATTCCAGTTCTAGTCCTTTGCTGCCTGATCAGCCTTTGCATGTTTAAATGGACGACGATTTTTAACTCAGATGGGCAAGGCTGGGTTGGGTGAGCATCTTCTATCCACATCTGGAATCAGAAACAAGTTTGGCTTAAGCACAAATTCCCCAACTAGGAATTCCGTTTTTTATCCCCCAACACATACCTTTCAGATGCTATTACAGTCTCCTGAGCATTGTCCGGTTTTCCTGCTTCCAATTTTTCTCCTGTAAAACAAAAATACATTCAATTTGCATTTAAAAATAGGATGTAAGCAAGACCAGTATTGAAGATCAATAGAAAAGAAAAGCTAGACACAAGTATCTTTGCAGAAGGCAAGATATAAACTAGATTAAATTCTTCTGTTCCATTTGTAATATGCTCTTCCAAGACTTCCAAATTATATCCCGTTCATTTAAAAGTGGTGGATGAAAGATGTAGTAAGGAAGGAATCACTTGCTCTTCCCACCTGTTCCATAGATTTCCTTCACTGTAATACATAACCACTTGAGCAGAATGTGGGTTCACACTACATACATGTGCTGCATTCTTCCATCTCTCTTCTCCCAGTCACAGCATAACTGGCTTCCATGATTCAATCACAGTAGCTTAAAGAATATGCACCAGCTCCTGAAGGGCAATTTCTATTATCTTCTAAAGATTCAAATTTGCAAATGCTTATGTGAGCTATACCTTCACACTCAAATGAGCCCAACAGGGAAGTCTGGCAAGCTAAACTCTCACTGCTTTCCCCCTCTACTAGAACAGAACATGTTTTTCAGTGCTACCCAAATGATGTTTTCAAAGGTCCACAAAATTCATCAACCCAGCAACTGACCTGCACTCTCTTCTTTTTGTTGCTGTTTTATTTCATACACACAGTTTTGTGAAATACCCAATTTTTGGGGCCAGATTGGGATGGATAAAATTCTTTGGCCCCTTGGAAACTGTTCTTGTCCAGAGACCTAAGAAAAACAACACAAAATGAGTGGACTTTTTATAAGTTTAAAGCAAATAAAACCCACAGCCCCTTAGAATAAGTCTTTTATAATGGCTTGTCAAAGTAACAACAACCCTCATGCACACACACCCCCTTTGGTTTTGCAGCTGCCTGATTTTTCAAGCCAGTTCTTGTGACACTAAGCTGAGATACTACCAAGAACACTTATTGACATAACAGGAGTGAGTATACACAGCTCCCCAGCAGATACTTTTTCTTCACAATGCTTATTCTTCTGTGAGCAAGTCAAGTTGAAGCAGGGCTTGAAACAACTACTCACTGGCAACAGACACCAGTGGGGCTATTTTTCCCCATGTTTTCTCATTGTATGTACTCCAGTTACTTTCTATTAAATAGCATTTGACACATCCAACAGCTACATAACAAGAAGTTACAACAGAAACCATCTAACCTGAAACAGTTTAGATTCAGCATACAATTGCATTTTTGCTTTTACAGTTATTCTAGCTACTGTGATTCAAAGCTTATCTAAAACAAGAATCATCTTTCCATGGAGTACACAGTAGGTGTTTGCTTAAGTACTTATTTTATCCTATTTAAAGACTGGGACACTTAAACACAGTGATACAAACATCCTGTAATACTTATAATCAGCATCAACCTTTACCTGTGAGAAGTGAAAAGCATAGCCTACCTTTCCTATGGCGAGGCCTTCATAATTTAACTTCCCTTCCTTTATAAATCTGTACAATGGAGAACCAGGAACAGAATTGAAGTCACCACAGATGATAATTGGACAGAAGGTACCATCCTTCTGAGCAGCAACACTAGCAATCTCTGCCAGGAGGATTGCAAGTTGGGTCAGCTTGATGTCCCCGCGCCTTGGGTTATACAGCAGATGTGTATTGGCTATACAGATTGCAGCGTTAGTTTTACAGTGAGATCTAGGCTGCAAAAGCAACACCAATCCCACATTGTCCCTGTCCAAGAGTGGAATATCATGGCGAAAGAATTCCACGGGCTTTGATGAAATCAGGCTAAATTTGGCAGTTTTGAAGCAAATAGCACAGCCATCAGGTTTCCTCCCTGTCCTCATTTTATACTCACAGTGATACCCTGCAAGAGAGGCAATGACAAACATAAAATATCCTTGTATAAATAGAGATTATCTCAAGAAATAATAAAAACCTTTTTGCCCTCTCTAGCTTCAATTTAGATACTATGGGAAACCTGTTCTAATACCTTTTGTGATGTGTCAGCATCTATTTAAGATACCAGGCATATTCTTATGCTTCATCCCTGGCAGTGCTCAAGGCCAGGTTGAACAAAGCCTTGGGCAACATGGTCTACTGTGAGGTGTCCCTGCCCATGGCAGGAGGGTTGGAACTGGACGATCTTAAGGTCCTTTCCAACCCAAACCAGTCTGGGATTCTGTGATCCTTTCCTCATGTGGAGGAAAACACCTACCAAACCAAACCAAGAAAGAAGTCCAACAAGTCACATAAAAGTGGACTTGTGTATTTTTTTCCTGTTATTCCTAAACCACAATGGTTTAGGATTAACACCAATGAAGTGTTCCAATCAAAAGCAATAATCACTGTAAGTCATAAATCATAACTTTAAAAGGATTCATAGAACAAAGGCCTCAAACATAAAGGTCTCAAACATACTTACACAGCTATGTAGTTCTAGGCCACGTGCTCCTGCCACTTGTTGTGGCACTCACTAACTCAGTGTATCAACAGAAACTAATCCAGGAAAATAGAATTAGTCTGGATAGTATTCTGCTGGACTGGTGGATTTCACCAGGGCAAAGGTCTAGTGAGTGCCAGAACTAGCCCAGGAGAAGGGGCAGAACATGCATCTGAGAGCTAGGGAGGGGAAGAGCTACAGCAAGCTCCAGATCCCCATGTACAGCAGCAGAAAGCTCAGCTGCCCAGATGAGCCTGGCCTTACAGTGTTGTTCCACATTTCAGGTGGATAGAAATCAGTACTGCCATTACTCTACCTTCTTTACATTCAGTTCGAGGAGCTAGGCTGCCTCAAAGTAAGAAGGAAAGAGTATCAATCCAGTGCTGCTCCTTGAACTAGCTACTCCTGGCATCAGACAAGAACCTGTGCCAGGAAGCAAGGGGGGCCTGGGACTGGAAGGAGATGTAGAGCACAAAAGATTTAGATCCCTTTAAACCACCATGGAATGACATCCCTAGCAAGATGTTCCTTCCATAAATTCACACAGGAGAGTGGTAAGACAGTGCTATTTAGGCTGACTGACAGTACTGTATAAAACCAAATTAATACAAACTGACCGTGGTTTAGTGCTGATGTTTGGAAGATTTCAAGCGAGAAAAACAGGCCCTAGAAAACAACCCTATCCAATGGGAATTCTGATAGGAAACACTTAAGGTAGTTTCAGGAGAGCACTTAGTGAATTTATAAAGGGGGCACACAGCATTATTGCATGTGATGGAGGCAAGCTTCTATTAAGCTAAGGTTTTTGAGGAAAATTTACTGGGACAGGGGAGAAGACAACACGCTGGTCATAAAGGTTTTATCATACCCAGGGATTCCAAACTTGACTTGATCTCTGTTCTATAGTGGTCTTCTTGGACTTCTTGTAAACAGAGTACCTGAAGCAAAAGTTCACAATTAGGAGGTTAGTAAATCTATCAAAATATTACCACATCACCTCTGTTGGACACTCTGTATGGGTATACTGTAAAAATAATAATTCAGAGGCTTTTTGCCTTCATAATTCCACAAAAGGGTTCAGTCTCCTATAGAAAGTGCTCCTTAAGATCGGGAAGAGGGCCCCAATTCCTCCCACGCTCTCTCAGCCAGCTGCACATTTTCAGATGTGAAATTCAATTTAGTCAAAGTAGTCACCTGCTAATACATTCCCAGCAGTTTAGGGAAGGGCTAAGTGGCACAGCAGTGGGATGAAGAGGCCAAGGGCACACTTCCTGTTAAGTACAGAGTGGACAACAAGGTTCCATATTATAACCTGAACCAAAGATCAACCTCAAAATACGCCATTACAAGAGTTCTGGGTATCTTGGAGCCTTCTGTCTGTACACTGCAGTACTGATTTACAACCACCTTGGGACTCTGACAAAGGGTGTGCCAAAAAGACCATTCCAGGAATTATGGACAAAAAAGATAACTATGAGTGGCACGTACTGTAGAGTTTGCCTTTGCTCCAAGTTCAGACTGCAGAGAATACACTAATTGCATAAGCATAAATCAAAGCTAGTGTTAAGCATGACACATCTAATAGCTCAGCTGGATTCACTGGACAACCCACCCATCAAAAAGAACAGCAACAATTTGCTACTGCAGTTTATCAGTCCTAAACAAACGTCCACGTGCTCACTGTCTACTCACATCTGCATCCAGCTGTTTGATTTCTTGCAGAATGTTGGGAAATCTGTATGTCCAGATTAACAGTCGTTGCCTGCAGTGTCTGTACAGGTGGGAGTTATCTTCCAACAGATTCTGTGAGAGGATATTGTAAGACATGACAGTAAAATCAAATTTTGCCTCACTTTCTGTACTGCTTTGGTCAGTTTCTTTGTTTTCAATGATTTTCATTGTTCTGCTGTGCTGGCAAAAATATTCCCAGTGTCTTTTGATGGTTCCTGTTAAAAGAGCGTGAAGCATAAAGAATTATGTAATACACCATATGAGTTCTTACTGCTCTTAGAAATCATTCTGCTGACAACTATTTGCCCTTGCTTAATGAATTCTAAAAGCTTATTTGACTAGCAGTGATTTAGAACATGGTTCAAGATGAACTTTATATAAGCATCAGTAAAAAACTGAACCAAACAAACCCAAGCCCAAAAGCACAGCACAAAATCATTAGATGACCTGGATTTCAAACTGCTTTGGTATGTCCCAAGGAAATGGTTGTGGTCAGACTACGCCACCCTGCTGCTCCCTGTAGAAACGCTGTCAAACTGGTAAGCCAAATCCAGTCTGCTGACACAGTGTTACGCTGCCTTCTGCTGCTGCCTCCTCAGTGGAGATGGGGTATGTCAGTCTGAGATACACCCTTAGAACAGGACATGGGTGTCTTGATCTGCCTATACATGACTAAGGAGGAGTTAGAAATCATGCAACATGTTCACCTCTAGCCTGTGTACAATCTGAGAAACTCAAGACAAGCTGCAACTGGGTCCCAAACCAGATAATGAACCAGATTTGAGATTGAGAAATTAAAAACATGAATAAACCTCAGAATTACCAACAATTTCTAAAATGGCTTGTTTTGCCTTTCTGCCATTCCTAGTTTCATACTTACTATACGAAAGTTTTTAACAATATATCTGTCCATCATTAAGTATCCAATTATTTTTCAGATATGTATTTCTCCACTTGCAAAATTCATGAACCAAGTGGCTTGGAAAGAAGCCAGCTGAGGTCCAGCAGGGCTTACAGCCTCAGATACAGTAGCAGGAACGAAGCTATATACAACTGCCAGCCCAGCTCAGCCATGTAGCAAGTTATCCACATCTATTTTAAGATTCCCTAGTTCACAGACAGGATCTGGCAAAAGACACCTGAGAGAGTTGTCTGAACCAAACTCAGGACTCCTCAGGAGGGCAATCCTCCCCATAACTGACTGTGTTCTACTTCCAGCCACAATGAACCTAGCACTGGTAGGCTGTGTGGCAGCACAGAACGCAAGTGTGACACACTGAACAGCATTACAAACTGTAAGGCTTTTAAGACAGATGTTTTCTTGACCAAGGAGCCAAGAAAAACAGTAACTCAAAAGGTGCAGGCAAGATTGCTTATAGCTTGTTGGATGGGTTTAGCTTTACAGATAAAGAAGGAAAACGAGCAAAGGGCACCTTTTACCTTTCTTGCTGCTACGTTTTCCTTCATTCCGTGCTACAGAAAGACACAACGCTTCCTTCTGATCGGAGAAGTTTGTTTCTTTTTCAGGAGCTGAAGTATCATGCTGGCCACTGAGTCTTCTCTTCTTTGTCAATGGCTCTTCTCCCTCAGATTTCATACTGGGATTGGGTAGGTGAAAGCAAGAACTTTGCATGAAGTTATCAAGCTGCCAATTACAGTTCTGAAACTGTCTCCAAGGTCCAAAAAATGGAGGGAGTCTCCAGTTTGCTGAGGAATCAGCTGGAACGGGAAGTGGAAACGAGGCCCAAGGACAGTGTCCGGCCCATCTCATACAGCTGTAAACCGGGCTGCTCACGGTGAGTATCTGAGGACCATTCCAGTGGGCGATGCAGTCTCTGCCCAGCCTCTGCACATGACGGGCCAGCATGGGGGGTCTGCCAAAGAAAACAGAGATTGAATTACCTACACTCAAGTCATCCTGGTCATGGCTTATACAAAATACTCTGTGTATTCGTCCCCTTCAGATTTACAAATGCCATTTCATTTCCAAACAGTCTGACTGAATAACTACTTACAACTTATTTTCTGCCTTGCTGAATTCAACTTCAGATCTTTCAGGTGCTCAGTGGAACGACCTTTACAACAAGTCATTCCTTCATGCAGCATTAACTTTATGATAAAGCTACTTGAATCAGAAACCACTTTCCTTTAAGTTGCTTAAAAAGCTGTTGACTTGGATCAAGCCACAATGCCAACAGGACAGGGAAACAGAGGTACTAACTCTCATGGAATCTCTGGCAACAGCTTAAAGACTTGGATTCTCATTTAATTTCCAGGTGGGAAAGCCACAGCTTAGCAATTAAAGCCATGAAAATAAGGGGGAGGTTGGTTGGTTGCTTTCCAGAAAAGAAGAATGTGTCAAAACCAAATACAAAGCAGGAAGGATGTCTGAGGGCCATCGCTCTGCCCCGGCTTCCTCATTGTTTAAAAAGGAAGGCGTATTTTGAGCTTATAAACAAAAGACACTGAAGCTTGTGCGTCTGAAGTTGAACCAAAGCGAGAACCTCCTCCCTGCCGTTCAACCTAAACACAGCGTTCAGCAAAACCCGGCTTGTCCGCAGACACCCACCACGAACAGCTCGACAGGCACAGGAGCACAACACAGCCCAGGGCACCTCGGCGATAGGATGGAGCAGGCAGGCAAGCGCCGCCGCTCCTTTGGGAAGGCTCCGGAGCCGCCTGCTCCGCGGAGAAGCGCCGAAGCGGGGTCCCTTCCTCGGCGGAACCCCGCACCACGGCCCCGCTCTGCTCTACGGGCCCTTCGAGCTGTCAACCGTCCGGCAGGGCCGCTCCGCCGCGGCCAGGCCGCTCCCCGGCCCCTGCAGCCGATCAGGCCGGTTCCAACGCCGCCGGCGCCACGCCAGCTGCAGGGAGGCCCACACGGACCCCCTCGGCCTTCGGGGGTTGGAGAAGGAGGATGAAGACCGGCCTCCACCGCGCAGCCAGCGCCGCACGGTGCCCTCCGGTACCGAGGCGGCTGCAAGGCCAAGCGCGCCCCCCCCCCCCCCCGAATCCGCTTACCTCCCGGCAGGCCCCGGTGCGGGGCCAGCCCAGGGCAGACCCGCTATCGGCTCCGCGCACCCCCGGTGCCCCCAGAGGGGGTCATTCCAGGACAGCGCCAGCTCCGCCCGCCGCAGCGTGCCCGCACCAGCGACACCCGAACCCGCCCCGCGGCCGCCCGCTCGCTCCTGGGACTTGTAGTCCGAGGGCTCACGGCGCACCCCGCAGCCATGTTTGATCCGAGAGGGCGGGGCCAGAGCCCGGCCGCCATCTTGGGGCCGGGCGCGCCTCAAGGGGAGGTGTGAGGCGGTGCCTCAGCTGAGGTGGGGGGGGAGCCGTTGGGGGACAGCGCTGCAGAAGCGGGCTGTGGGTTGATGGATTTCAGGCTTTTTATTCTTTTAAATGGTTGCAACGCTGTGCTAACGTAGTATTTTACGTATAGCAGCATGTTTCTGCGGTTACTGTGTCTCGTGGGGTCAAGGGAGAGCTGCCCTGTGTTTTAAGGTACCTATGTTAGGGCAGCAGCATCGTCTTTAATGCTTGCAGAAACTGAAACTCTGAGACAGTGTTTTAACATTCCTAGGTTAAACCGCACCTGAAGATGCACAGTTCGACAGAACCTTGAGCAACTTGCCCCAGTGTGAGGTGTTCCTGTCCATGGCAGGGGTTGGAATTGGATGCTCTTAAGGTCCTTTCTAACCCAAACCAGTCTGGGATTCTATGATTATATGCTCTGCTGAGACCTGGCCCGAGGGATGGGTGGAAGAGCTGCCTGCCCTGCAGACGGACCCACTGCTGCTTACCAGCTGCATAAACAGCCCTCCCTATCTCTGTCGATGTTGGTTAAGCAGTTAACATGCTTCCTTGAGGTCGCCTAAGGATGGAGTAAATGCTGGCTCTGTTTACTGTAAGGAAACATAGTACAGAGCATATGAAATACAATAGTGCTGAATAGCGCGGATGCTGCGCAGGCACTGCAATCATGTCCAACACTGCTCTGCGTTCCTTTGAATAGTGCCATGGAAGTGGCTTTAAACAACAATAACTGTAAGGTTTTTGCAGGAGTGAGAGGGAAGACTGAACTAGAAAAATGAGTTAGGTAAGGGGAGTGCTAGTTAGGCAAGATGTCAAATCCACCTCGGGTTTTCCGCTTCTTGGATGCAAGTTACTGATGAAAGGTAAAAACACCCATCCATTTTCTGTTAGTTTCTTCACACTGTAATAAGAGAGCAAAGCTATTAGCTGCATAATACGTGGGTAGTACAAGACTTCCCAACTGTGTTTTCCAGACCTGTACTGGTCATTTTTGAAGCATTCTTATGTATTAGGTATGTTTCTAAGATAGAAGACAGTAAGCCATAGCTATAGCAACAACAACTGCTGTTATTTTTAGGAGCAAAGGGAATCTTCCTATGGAATGCAGTTAGTTTCTTTATTTTGACCTGTGTAAGACACCCAAGTTGTTTTGCCACTTCAAAGGTTTTTCCATAGCAGTCATCTCAGTAGTGATGCTGGAAAAGGGAAAAGGGTAAAGCTTTTTTAAGGTAAGCTTTAATGAAAAGGAAGATATGCTGCTAAGCTTAAAAGTGAATTGTGTAAGAAGCATAATACAATGTAAGATTAACCTATTAATACAATGCAAATTATCTCTCATCTCAAAGTTGCTATTATTTCTTGCCTTGATCTAGGAAAGCCTTAACAAGCCAGTAACACTCAATTGTGGACATTTAGTCTCCTCTAATTATTATTTTGTGTATCTAGGTTGGTTGCACCATGTTCAGAGATATTCTTCAACATGGTATCTCCAAATTCTGGTTTGTAACTAGAAGCCAAATTACTTTATGAGTCATTTGAGCTTTCGAACTCCCTAATGAATGGAGGCTCACCGAGGGATGTTTTGATTGATTATACTGCACATTGGAACAGCCGCGGTGGTTCAGATCAATGGTCCAGTGAGCTCAGTTTCCTGCTTTCTAAAAGCGGTTAGCAGCAGATGCCTAGAGGTGTGCAGGGGCTGAGTAAACTTCAAATGAACACTTCCCTGCCTCCAGCTGTTTCCAGCTCAGCAGATTTCCTAAGCCTGGTGTGTTTGTCTCTTTAGTTACTCTCAGTGACTCTCTCACCCAAGTACTTGACTTTGCAAACGTTCTGCATCAGCAGCATCCTCTGACAAAAGTCCTGCGGGTCTAGCACTCATCATATGACTTTATTATCGTTTTATGACCTCATTCATACCAACTTCACTGGCCTTTGGTTCTGGTGCTAAAAGAGACTAAACAGTCCATCCCTGTCCATCTTCTCCATGCCACTCATGATTTTCATGGACCGCTATCATGTCTCTTCATATTATTCCTTCTTCCACACTGAAAAATCTCAGACTACTCCATTGTGCTGCACAAGGAAACTGTTCCATATATCTGATCATTTTTATTGTCCTTCTTATTTCAGGCATGGAGCGATGCAGTTGCAATATACTCTTCTCTGTCTTGTTCTCTACTCCTACTGCTTCTTCTCCCTTCCTCCTCCCACCAAACTGCTAGCTTTTGAGTTACGAGATTGAAGTGTGTTTTCAACTAGCTCTTTGGTTGTTTTTTGCATGTGATACCACTGCATCTGAGTAGCTGAAAGCTACAGCTAAAGTTAAAGAAGATGAGTATAAAACCGTGTCCTTCAGATCATTCTGTCCAACCCCTTCAATTCTGATCTAAATTTCACATCTAAACAAACCTCACATGAGGTTTCCTCACTTGTACTTTAAAACTACTCCAAACAGAAGATCTCCTTTTGGAAAGTCTCTTGCAATGAAACTTCAACTGGTATAAGTGGTATAAGAAAACAATTGCTATCTAATGGAGTTTGATGCATATCTTAGCTTTGGGACATGGGAACTTGCTTTAGAAGAATGATGATCAAATTCCTTGTCATAGTTACTTCCATGAAATTAGATGTACCCAATGCGAGCTTGTGCTTCCAGGTCTATGGAAGTGAATCTGATCTAGAACTCAGATTAATGTGGTTATAGGTGGTGACCTTTCATTTACACAGCAATGACTGAGGATGTTGTAAAGATTCACAGTGCATTTCAGTTGTCCTCAAAGGAGAAATGCTTACTATGAGCTTCAGTAGGAGAGTCTCTGATCTGTTACAAAGAAATGCAGTTAAGTATTTTTCTTCATGTCAAAGACCTGCATGAGACCAGAGAGACCTGGTAATGAAAAGATGATTTTTTTAACATCTGCTGTTAAATGATGCACAATGATAAAAAAAAGAGAAAATAATCCTAACAGTTTATATAATCTAAAGTGTGATCTCTATTTGCATAGATCTACCTTTGAATAGAGCCCACTACAGCCAAGCAATTGAAGGTACCTATAATCTTACAGAAGGAGAGTGTCTTGCAGCACATGCCAAACCCTGGAGAGTTCCCTCACCCCGAAGTGTTTTGCAGACCTACGTGTACATGAGGGCCCATCTGCAGGAAGGAGTCCGGGTACAGCTTAAAGAATCTGGAAAAGATATTAAACACAAAACATGGAAATGCAGTAGCCATCGAACTTGCCTTTCTGTGAGCATTCCTCTTTGAAATCCATTAGTCATTTCTGTGTTACAAGCCTTTAAGGCAGCATATCTGAAAATAGCTCATGGCAACGCTGGAATTGGCAGACCAGCTCTGTCAGTGGAAGGTCTTGTTAAAGATCTGTAGACACCATGTGGGTGCCTGTATCTGAAAGGGGCTTGGTGGTCATTGCTAAGTGTAAACCCCTCACAGCTGTGCCCTAACAGAACACCTTTAACTCTCTCGAATTGACTGTAGGAGAAAGTTCAGAGGAGGCCATGAGGATGATCAGCAGCTGGAGCACCTCCCGTATGGAGACAGGCTGAGAACACGGGCTATTCAGCCTAGAGAACAGAAGCTGCGTGGAGAAGCTTCCAGTGTCTGAAGAGGGCTACAAGGATGCTGGAGAGGGACTCTTCATCAGGGACTGCAGCAACAGGACAAGGGGTGATGGGTTCAAAGTGAAACAGGGCAAGTTTAGGTTAGATCTAAGGCAGAAGCTCTTCCCTGTGAGGGTGCTGAGGCGCTGGCACAGGGTGCCCAGAGAAGCTGTGGCTGCCCCATCCCTGGCAGTGCTCAAGGCCAGGTTGGACACAGGGGCTTGGAGCAAGCTGCTCTAGTGTGAGGGGTCCCTGCCCGTGGCAGGGGTCTGGAACTGGATGAGCTTTAAGGTCCTTTCCAACCGAACCCATTCTGTGATTCTATGACCACGACACCTTGTCCTCCCCCATGCTGGGGGGGTGGGAAGGCCACATCCAAGCTGCTCGTTAGGAACCGGGATACTCATAACCGGCAGCTGGAAGCAGTGTCTCCATCTCCAGCCCGCCGAGGCTCAGCCTCGCCCAGCCTCTGAAGCATCCATAAGTGGCACCGCGCCCGCCCCTCCGCAGCCGCTGCTCTCCGCGGCGGGTCCAGCTGGCGTTCCCCGCGGCGGGGCGGGCCCGCTTGGGCCCTCGGCACCGCCCGGGTGGGGCGGAGCGTTCCGGGGCGCCGCTTCCGCCTGTCTCGGGGCCCGGCGCGGCGCGGCGGCGTTGCGGCGGCGGCGGGGGGGGTTCAGCATGCTGAGCCCGCGGGAGCGCGGCGGGGACCTGGCCCGCTTCTACACGGTGACGGAGCCGCGGCGGCATCCCCGCGGGCACACCGTCTACAAGGTCACGGCGCGGGTGAGTCAGAGCCCGGCCCCGGCCTCGGCCTCCTCTGTGCCGGCTCTAGCTCTGCCCCTCGCCCGCAGGTCCCCGGGCCCGGCCGGCTTCCGAGGCGGTCTGTAAAGCCGCGGCTGTGTGCGGCTCTATTCCGCACACAGCCATGGGCATCCTGGCGTGCCCTGCGCTGATGGGGCCGGCCGCGGTGTGGACCCCCCCTCATTGAGCACGGGTGGGAGGGGAGGAAGGAGGGTCGGGCACGGCGGGTCCTCTGAGCTGAGCCTCGGTCGTGTCCTGCGAACTTGTGGCTTCACTTAGCGTGATGGTCCCCGAGGCTCTTCGCAGTGTCAGTTTCTTTCCTGTTTGTTGCAGGTTGTGGTTGAATAGCTTACAAACATCAACTGTTTATTTATTTGTCTATTTCCCTGGTTTGCTTGTAAGCTTGTCAGTGCTGGGGTAGCGGTTGGGCTTGATGGGCTTACAGGGCTTTTCCAGCCTGGTTGATTCTGTTCTCCTCTTCCCAGTCTCTCATTTAGCCCAATTGTGCTGTCTTCCCAGTCTCTCATTTAGCCCAATTGTGCTGTCTTCCCAGCTGCCCCGCAGTACAGTCAGCTATGGGGAAAAACAAGGGAGCAGGGTATGGGTATGTAGGTACAGCCTGCACTGGAAGCACAGAGCTCAGTTGGATAATATTTATACAGCCCCTTTCTAAAGGGTTGCATGTACCCAGCGTTCAACCCCACTGGGGAGAAGAGGGTTTGAGTGCGTAAGAGAGGCCTAGCAGGAGGAGAAGGAAAGCTGAAGCGGAGTGCTGGCTTGGTGCTAGTGTTACTGAAAGCTCCTTCTGTTCCCGTAGGGAAATTTGTTGCTTCCTTTTCTCCTCCGCTTTCCTATTTAAGCCAAAAAGGGGGGGGAGTAAGTGTGGAGATAGGTGCAGGAGGAGTTCAGGTCACAGGTATGGTGGGATATGTTCAGAGCATCAGAAAGTGTCATGAAGGGACAGAGTTTATTTAAATGACCTGTGATCTTGTGGCTATTGCAGCTGTAGACATTCTGCCTGTGAACACAGTGTGGGTTTTTTATGTACCTTCTCTAAATTCAAAGAATACAATGTTCTGTATGTGTATATATATTGTAGCTTGCGGGTTCAGCTGTGATCACTTTGTGTGACTTGTGAAATTAAGATACTGTTTTAAATTCTTTTTTTTTTTTTTTAATCAAACATATAAGAACAAATCCACCCACCATAAATGTGGGATGTGTTTAAAACATTCTTTTTAGTCCAGTAAACTGCAGTATTTGTTAAAGGAAAAAGAGGAAAAGAGGTGTTTTTCTCTCTGATGTTCTAATCTAAAAAGCCTTTCCTGAGATAGAGAACAGTGCCATCATCTCTTTCTGCACTAGTCATGATGGGCTGTGCGAGTGTGTTCTCAAAAGTTGTGTCAGTGCAATGGAGAGTAATAGAAATGAGCCAAGACTTTGCTTATTTTACTGTGATAACTTTGTTCTTACTGGCTAAAGCCAGTTAAAAGGCTCTGTGATGCTTTTGTTTATGCAGAATTGTTCAAGAGATCATTAGTTCTTCAGGGTGAAAATACTTTATTTCTTTGCAGCAAAGGATGCTTTGGATTTACAAATGTGGTAAATGCCCCGTCCCAAGGCCAGGTTGGATGGGGCTTGGGAAACATGGTTTAGTATGAGACATCCCTGCCCATGGCAGGGGATTGTAACTGAATGGTCCTTTCCAACCCAAACCATTCCATGAGTCTATGATTCTAAATAATTCTATAAATAACCTTTGTTTCAGTGAGGACCTATCTGGTAATCTGTTATGGAGTACTTGATACTTGAAATGAGGAGTTAGATGCTGAACAAAATGATTTAAAATAAAAAAATCTGTTACCCTCCCTTTTTCTTTCCTCTTATTCCTCCCTCCTGTTCCTGCAGTGATCTGGCTCCATGGTTGCTATCACAGCACTACAGCTGTATTTGCTGATCTGATGCACAGCAGCTTTGAGGGACTGCCAGGGAGAAAGTGAGGTGGATCTTCCCGTTGTGTTGAGTACCCTTCTGGCTGAGATTTAGGGTATTCAGTATGTGCAAGTGGAGATTTTGGGTTCATCTCAATGGTCTATGAATCCTCTGAAACAAAGAACAAGGAACTTTTTGTTGCAATATAATGTATTGCAACAGAAAGATAGAATTAATATTAATATATTAATATTGTATAGTATAATTATGGATGAGCACTCCTTCATTATGTCCTAAACATCTGACTGAAAGGCACAACCGCCCATACAGTCTCTTCTGAGTGCTAAGGTGGTCTATCCTTACTACAGCTTTTTCTTAAAGACTTTGTCTGCATAGCAGAGAATATATATTTTATTTTCTTGTAAACTGTGGAACAATAGTAAATGCAGACAAGATTAGATTAATATTGTCTCTTATCCATTTCCAAAGACACAATAATGTAAAGGGGGTTACAGTGTGAGGAGTGTCCTTAATGGTGTCTGAAAGTAAAGGCCACAAATAAAAGTCCAGTTAACTGAAGATTAGATAATTAAAATTCTAATGAGTTATGTTGGATATCTGCTGGTCAGACAAAGAAGAGGATAGTCTAAAATACTTTGTTTGCTAGCCAGGATCCTTGCAGGATCTATTTTCAGCTCCTAACACAGTAATTATGCATTGCTTAGCTCATTGCTGGGTATCCTAATGGTATTTTTAAGGATAGATTAAAGCTGCTTGCATTACAGATTTGTAAGAGTTGACTGCATTGATCCTTGTGGGAGGATTAAAAACATGCACTGAAAATTTGGGGGGGGGGGGGGATTGGATAATCTTTGCCAAGTCTCTAGGTTGGATTAAAGGGGCAGACCTCTTCTCAGGTTGACCTTCAGAAAAAGGTATGAAGAACAAAGTAGGACAGCACATAAATTATTACATACTGACTTAAAGTTGGCATGGCTGGTAGATATAGAAGGCGATGTAACATTAGGACAAGTATGAAACAGGGTCTGTGGGTTTTATTCCAGATTCTTACTAACTGGCTGGGTAATTACTCATCTCTCTGGGTCTCCTTCTGCCCATCTGGTAACTTACCTAGCTGCCAAAACTGTTGCAAGGCTTTAACTAAAGGTGAACTGCAAAGCAAAGCAGTTGGTGTGTGCCCTTTGGTATTCTGTGATGTGTAGCCATGCCTGTGATACCTTCTTCCCCCAGCTCTGCAGGCTCCTTACATCAAGTACACCAGCTATTAGAAAAGAAGGTTAGTAATATTTCACCAATTGTAGGTATCAACTGCCTGGTAATGAAGGAAAGAGCAAGGGCTGCCAAGGTTAAAATCAGGTAAAGTTGCCAAATGTTGGGTTACTGCAGAGTGAGGAGAAGTTGAGGAAGGTTTTGCTAATGTAGACTACGCTGGAAGAAGAGGACTTTGTGCAAGGTGAGAGAAAGCCTTGTGAAGGAGGATGTTTTAGGTCTTTTGAGAGCTTGCTGGAGGAGGTAACACTTTTCTGCCTCGTCTCCTCCAGGATGTGTGGAAGATGAGTGGCTGGGCTGTGTAGTAAACTGATGTTACGAAATCTGGGAGGCTTTGGCGAGGCTTCCTGAAAAATGAAAGGGAGGAAGAGAGCTAATTTGTGGAGACTAAATATGAGGGGTTTGTTGCTGTCACTTGGCAAGAGGGAAGTGTAGATTCAGTGTCTTCCATCTTAGAGCAGCAGCTCTAAGTGTGGTGTTTGTGGTTCAGTGGGGTGGTGTTGTAGTCTCTGGGGTGCAGGTAGTGTGGACTCCTGGCGCTTGCCTACTTGCATCACTTACTCACAGCAGTGATTATTCTGGGGTGTGTCACTGTGGGGACTCTCAGTTGCATTGAGAATGCCCTGTCTTGCTTTAGCTAACAAGAAGCTAATTACTTTGTTAAACAGCTTTGGCTGTTATATTGAAGGATATACTGACTTGCACAAAATAATAGCAGTTATGAATTAAAGATGTCTTGATCTGATGTGTTTGTTTGTGTGGATATGCTCTTAGTGCTGTTTATAAACCCAATGCAGAACTTGGATTACAAAGGCTTTTGCAATCAATATTTATTTAAAGAAAAAAAAAAACCCTGGCAAAAGACAGGCTTCTTTATGGTGTGGAGCCAAGCCTTGTTTTCACTGCAATTTTCCTTTGGACAAAGTCATTTATAATTGATTAGGCAAAGAGTGTTTAAGGAGAAACAAATACACAAGGATCGAACCAGACGTGTGTGCACACTGATGGCAGTAAGTAAAGTGGAAACACTGTCTTAGTAAATGCAAAGCCTCACATTCACAGTGAGGTTGTGTGAGGCTTTTATTAAGCCAAGTAGCTTCAATTAGCTCATTAGTAATGTGGCCCTAATATGAATTAAATAGGAAGAGCCTGGGAAGGTGATGGGGGATGTGCTCTTTGTTTTGAGATCCCTTCTGTGCCATTTTGCCTGTAATGGATGTCTATTTCTAATCGGACGGATTGACTCTGCTGCTAAAATACCTCACTGTGTTGTATTTGGATATTAGACTTCTCTCAAACTAAATGAAAACACTTCTGGGTGTGGAGGAACATGCAAGTGTTTGCCCCTTTCATGATTTTTTTGTTCATCAGCAAATCACTGTGTGTTCCTCTAACTTCCAAACTGGAAATCCAAGCACTTACATGGGTTTTTGTTTTGCTTTTCAGATTGTTTCAAGAAAAAATCCAGAGGATGTCCAGGAGGTAACAGTTTAAACTTGTGCAGATGTCTTTGTGTGAATCTCACTATGCCTTTTGAAGCATCTGTTATGTAATTTAGCAATTTCTGCGTGTTTTGTCATTGTAATTCTTTTATGTTTCCATTTGTCTTTAACTTTCAGTTGAAAACAGGAGCTAGTGTGACATGTTGCAGTTCATTCCTCAGTGATGAATCCTGACTTGAAACAAAGTCTTAGGGAGTAGTGTGTCTTTTGATGACAAAACTGCTTTGATAAGTTTTCAAGCTCTTTTCTTAGGGATGGAATTGGCAAATTGATGGTTACTTAACTCCTACTGGCAAAATTAGAGATCAGTCCACAATCCAAGTCTTAGGTCTCAGCTGTAGGTACTCTTTTCTGCTTTAACCAATACTTCACTGAAAAGCCTACACCATTACTATGTATTAGGGAAAATGGAGGAATGTAGAGTAGTTGAGAGAGATTAGACTGCAAGTCATGGATTATGCCTGTATCTCTGAGGCTCCTTTATCAAAGCATAGAACTGGAAAAATACTAAAACTTTAAAAGTGCTTACTCTTTGCCTCTTCTGAAAAGGCTCTGAATGAGTCTGCTGTGTTCTTGTGCCTCTTTAATACCTCAAAAGACTGGCAGGAATCATTATTGTTGAGACAAAAAGTGCATCACGTGTGTGTGGTTTGTGGGGTTTTGTTTTTTTAGATTACACCCCTTTTTTTCCACCCCTCCCTTGATTTCTTCTGGGCTAATGGATACTGGTACTGTTGTATGATGTACATGGAAAATCTTCCTTCAAAAGCACAACCTTATGGCTTTTCAGGCATTGTGTAACATGCATCTGTTCAATTTCTGGTGCAGTCTCTTACTACAGTTGAGGAGAACCTGGATAGTTGATGAAAGAAGAGCCCATAAATGAATTCATTGCATCTCTGTGTGGTCAAGCATGAGTTACTGATTAGTGGCTTGGCAGAGGTGAGAATTGGCTAATACACCTAACACCCTTTTGTTGCATCCTTCTTTGAAATCCTGGGAATCAGACAAACATGAGCATTCATGCTTTTTGTATTTATTTCTCTTTTTTAATCTCTAGGAGATTAAAATAGCCTATCAGAATCAGAGAGAAAAATGGATCTGGGTTTAGAACTGCATTACTGTAGTCTAGCTTGGTGTTCACCTCTTCCAGGAAGACTTCTGAATTGAACTTTCCCATGAGCACATTCTGCCATTACCTTAATCTTCATTTGTGGGAAAACCACTTTGTAGCAAGCTGTTGATGAGCCATTCATCAGAAAAATATATTCTAAGTGTCTTTCAGCTAGAGCGTTGCATGAATATATGTTAAGTAGGTTTGAAACAGTAGCAGAACATTATCTTTTAGTCATTGCTTTGGTTGTAGCTTTGACTGGTGGCTGTAGGTTAGCCATGTAGAGTTCCACATACTCTATGAGGAGGCGTGAATGTGCTGTGAATTTCTTGATGATTGCCCTTTTCCACCCTTCCTTGTACCAAAATAAGTATTTTGCATGCAATAGCATGTTAGGTGTGCTGTGATTCTGTTATAAGTGAGCATCTGAAAGTACCTAGGTGTTAAAAGGAATATCCTGGATGGTAGTTGCCATAACACTGAATTGTAGTCAGAAAACCACACACGTTGTGAGCTTTTCTGTTTTATAGTGGTTGCTTATGTTAAATAAAGATTGTGGGCAGCCTTTGAAAGAAAAATATGCTCCTAACCTGTTCCCATGAAAATAAATGTCCCTCAGCTTTCCAGAATTCTTAGTTAGAAATTCCATAGACAAAATTTTGTGCACGCAACCACCCTGTTGCTTTATGATCTGTCCCATGCAGCCCCCTTCCTGTACCCATATATGTAGCGACAGGACAAGGGGTGATGGGTTCAAATTAAAGCAGGAAAGTTCAGGTTAGATCTAAGGCAGAAGCTCTTCCCTGTGAGGGTGCTGAGGTGCTGGCACAGGGTGCCCAGAGAAGCTGTGGCTGCTCCATCCCTGGCAGTGTTCAAGGCCAGGCTGGACAGTCTTTGATGACATGATCTAGTGGAAGCAGGCAGGGGTTTGGAACTGGATGATCTTAAGGTCCTTTCCAACACAAACAATTCTGTGATTCTGTGATTCTATATAGCACCTCTTAGCTGTACCTCCCTACTCAGAATTCTCTTTCAGTACCCCTTCTGTGATGTTAATACATACATTATGTATGTATAACTGCGCATAAGGCCATGTGTTGTGACTTCAGCTGTACTTGCCAGTGCTGTCTCACCTCCTTTAACTGCCCTTTGGGATACAAGCCTTTAATACAACATCTCTCCCACTGCAGCCAATTACAATTTGAAATAATTCCAACCGTCGTTGCTGGGACAGGGAGGAAGGTAACCTTGTAAAGGCTTTCTTCTCAGAAGAAGAAAAGAAGTTAAATTTGAATGGAAGAGTTGATACAGAAAAGCCAGTGGACTTTAATTTCCTTGCCTCTGGGGACTGGTGGTGCCAACATGGTGTGTGAGGCAGTTGTAACTAGTTGTAGTTTTGTGTTTTTTTTCTCTTATTCGTGGATGAGAAAGGGTTTTTCATTGTGGAACAGATGAATCACATGAGTTAACAGAGATCTACTGGCTGCAGCCATGACAAGCACCTTATTGCATTACAAGTCTAACATATGTTTTGTGATACACTTGCTGTGCTTCATTGGGCCTCAAAGTACAATGTGTCCTTCTTCCAAATATGATTTCTAATGAGTTATGTTAGAGTGGGAACTTTACTGAGCCACATGCATGCAAAGGCATGATTTCTGTGATCTTGTGAAAGGTTTTTGGATGACCTTGACTGATTTGCTATGCAAGCTACTTACAAACAGTTATTTTTTTCTCTTGGCTATTGGGAGATCACTTGCAGCAGTAAAAATTGCTGTTTTTTAAAGTGGAACAGAATCTCATGCTTTTATTTTTCTGGCAGCTTTTCATGTTGTCTCCAAGTACTGACAATACAATAACTTAATGTTTCGGTACTTCCCCATCATAAGCAATTTTCTTTTCTGTATGCATGCTGAAGAAGTGCTAATCATCCACTTCCAAGATATCGGATTAGATGGAAGTGCAGCACTGAAAAAATAGTTTGCCTTCTTGAGAGGTTATAATTTGTTTTCCCTCGTCTGCTGAACTCCACTAAGTACTAGTTGTGGTGGAGTCCTGGAAATGTGTGCCCAATAGGTGAAGCTGAATCAGGGCTGCTATTATATCATATATGATAGCACTCAGTTATATCATAGCTGAGTTTATAAGGTGGAGGGAGTGTTGCCACATTGAAGCTTTGCACATCTACTGTTAATAGCCCTGTTACCATATATCTGTCTTGCTCTGTAAGTTGAACTTGTATCTGCTGAAGCTTAGAAGGCCTGAGACCTTAGTGTTAAAACTAACAAAAAACTTTGAAAACTCCAATAAAAGAGCAACAAATAAAAGACCCCTCTAAACCAAAACCTTTTACTTGGTTTTAGGTCTGGTTTGCTTGAAAAAAGTTGTTTTTCAGTTACAATCACTGCTGAGGCAATCTGTTAAATTGGTCAGAAGTATTTGGAATCTTTATGGTTAATTGTAAGCTAATTGTGCCATTTGACTGATGGAACACTGGAACCAACTCCTGAATGCACTGCAGTCTCCATCGCCTTTTCTTTCTTCTGCTGTTCTACTTTAGTCACTTCACATTAGTTTTGAGGTTTATTGTGATGGCTTCGTGACTCTGACCAAAACTGAGGCCAAGATATAAAATTTCTTTGTTAATTGTTTTCATCCTGATAACAAACCTGTTAGCAATTGCTGGAGTGCAAATTCTGTTGCTCAGTTCTCTCCCTAGCCTGATTTTCCTGTTGGGTTCTCCTATGTATTTGGGATCCTTGAATGGAAAGAATAAGAAGAATGGGATGGAGGAATGGAGGAATGACAAGGTAGAAATTGACTGGGAGATGACTACTTCTTTCTGGAAGGGATGGATCAGAAAAAGCTGGGGTAATGACCCAGTGCTGTCTTTGCATTCCTGAAGTTGGACATTTTGCCTGGATTACAAAAGGAACATACTCAATTTTTGGATCAGGGTTATTACTAATAAACCATTTCAAATATGAGCTTGCATTTACTCCTGATCAGCATTTTACAGGAACAAATTGCAAGCAGGTTTGTTGTCCTGGATGCTTAATGTTCTGTTCTTAAGAATCCCTGTCTTGTGTCGATTTCTCTTGCCTTGTTTTCTCTTCTGCTGTTGTGTCACTTTGCCATACCTGCAGCTGCATCAAGCACAGCATGCTATGGAGTGTTGCGTAGTGCTACCATTTGCCATTTTCTCCTCTCTTACTAGTTCTCTGTGTAGATCTGGATCTCAGTGTGATGGAAACAGTGCTGCCTTTGCTCTCTTTGTTTCTTCCAGCATTTACTTGTGATTTTTTTTTTTCTCTGTACTAAAGTCTTGGTAGCCAAAATGGGGTTGGGGACAGATAATGACCACTTTTGTTGCAGTTGTTAGAGTTGGCACTTCAGATTGTATATTTTTGTTAAACATATTTGCTGAAGGTAGTGGTCTGATTTGCTAAAACCCCAATATATATAAATTTGTATTATATATATATTATATACATTAGATATCTCTTGCATACAAACCCAATACATTTGTTGTGTGAGGCAGCGTGAACAGTGAACCTTGCTAATACTTCTCTCCCCTTTCTCTGCTTCAGATAGTCGTTTGGAAGAGATACAGTGACTTTAAGAAACTGCACAAAGATCTCTGGCAAATTCACAAAAACCTATGCAGACATACAGAACTCTTCCCACCTTTTGCCAAAGCAATACTATTTGGTAAGCATAATTTCTTCCTGATGTGCTGAAATCCTTTGGTAACTCAGTATCTGTAAATAAGTCTTGTTTTGTGGCTGCCTGGAGCTCTTTTCTGTGTGCTTTTACTAATCTACTTTTAGGTTTGTTATATAGTGCTTGCAGGTGTACCTTACTGCAGGTCTATCATAGTTTGATACTTCACCTTTTTAAGCAAGGGTAGTTGAGTCCTTGCTTCTGTGTTAGAGATGGTAGCTGAAATATGTATTGATGTGGGTGTTCTGTATCTTTAGAACATACATTCCCTCTTTTCAGGAGCATGAGGTCTATATTAGCTTTATGAACACCACTTGAACAAAGACCAAAGACATTCATGTATGAGCTGTCTGCTTTTTACTGATGGATTGTAGTGAAGTAGCGAGTGATGGCTACAGAAAGTGGTGGGGTTTACTTTGGATATTTCAGTGTGGTTATCAACTTTATCTAGCTAGGCCTTTGGGATCGGTTTTCTATGTAGCAGTTAGCTATTTCACCGAAGCAATCTATAAGAGAATCGTGGCTCTACATGAGAAATACATGACAGAAAAGCTCTTTGGTGTGCATCACCATGTGCTTCCAAGCCTTTTTCCCCAGGTGTTTTAATGTTGAGTATTTTCAGGTGTCCAACAAAGTGTTTGGCATTTCTTTGCATGCATCTACCGTGCTTTCTTGGTTGGGTTTGGTTTTAGGTGAGCTTTTTGGTTTCTAAAGTGCTTTTGATGTTACTAAGGCATTTTTTGTTGTATTTGATTTGTGTTCCTGAGGCAGGGCTGTGGCGTTCTTTGTGTCCAGGATTTCTTTGGTGGTTTGTTTTTTTTTGCTGTGCATATACTACACAGTTTTCTGTGGATTTTAAGTGTCCATCATGTTTGACTTCATTTGCTATGCATCTACCACTTATGAGTGTTTCTAAGGCGTTGCTGACAGCCCCAAATGTGTTTGCTGCTTTTTAGCATGCATCTACCATGTGCTCTTTTTTGGTGTGGTTTTGGCAGGCTTTTCAGTTTCCAGCACTTCTTTGGGGGTTACTAAGATGTTTCCATGGTGTTTACAAGTTGCTTTAATAGATTTTGAGGTCTTTTTTTAAGCATCCAGCCTGTGGTGGTTTTTTTTTGTCTATGGTGTTGTCTTTTCATGTACCTTTCATGTGTTTGAGCATCCAGCATGTTTGGCATGTATTGGCAAGCATCCTCTTCATGCTCTTCCCTTTGTCAAGGCTTCTGGTGTGAAGTCAGGGCTTGTTTTGTGTGTGGTTTTTTGGATGTTGAGGCACTGCTGTGGCAATTCTTTTTCACTGTCCAGCATTTCTGAGGTGTAGCTTTTCTTCATGCTTATATTGCCTTTGTTTAAGCATTTTTCAGCATTCTTTAACGTGTCCATCATATTTGGCATTTGTTTTGGGCATGCACCTACTGCATGCTTCGTGTGTGTTTCTGAGGCATTTCTAAGGTGTTGCTAGCTGTGCAGAATGGTGTTGCTTTTTAGTGTTCTTTTTTTAAGTGTCCAACAGATGTTTGGCTTTTCTTTGCATCTTCCACATGTTACTGGGTGTTTTAATAAGTTTTTAGGCATCCAGTGTGTTTGGTGGGGTTTTTTGGTATGACTCTACCATGCTCCTTTTCATGGGGTTTTTGATGGGTGTTTTGTTTTATGAGGTATTCTTTAGGTTACAAAGACATTTCCATGGAATTTACAAGTTGGTTTTATGTCTTTTCTGTTTAAAGCATCCGGCCTGTGTTACCTTTTTTTTATATGGCCTTTGCATGGCATTTAGTGGCCAGCATGTTAGGTGGTTTTTGGCATCTGTTTACCCTGTGCTTGCTCTTTTTGATGTTAATTTGGGGCATTTGTAGGTGTGGTTTTGGTCCCGAGGGAATGGCTAGGATGTTATTTCATAGATCTTAGTCTCAGAATGGTTTGGGTTGGAAAGGACCTGGAGATCATCCAGTTCCAACTCCCTGCCATGGGCAGGGATGCCTTACATTAGAACATGTCCCCCAAGGCTCTGTCCAATTTGGCCTTGAAGAAGACCAGGATTTCTTTGTTGTGCATAGGGTTTTTTGGGGAGGGGAGGATTGCATGTATACACTGCATGATTTTCAGTGGGTTTTTAATTTATTCAGCACTTTTTTGTGTGTCCAGTATATTTGGGGCTTTTTTAGCATGCATCTCCTGCATGCCAGTATTGGGCATTTGAACAGGTTTTTAAGCTTTGAGCATGTTTGGCATTTTTTCTTGGGGTGAGTCTACCATGTGCCCTTTTTTGATGGAGTTTTTGGATGGATTTTTAGTTTCAAGGTGTTTATGGGCAGGCTTCAGTGTTTAAGGTGTTTTGGGGTTAAGGCCTCTGTGGTGTTTACAGGTTGGTTTCCTGGGATAGTTTTTTTGGTTTGTTGAAGCATTCAGACTGTGTTTATAGCTTTTGTATGCACCTTGTCTGGTATTTAGTCTCCAGCCAAGGTTTTTGCACCCTTTCTTGGCATGGTTTCCCTTTCTTTTTTTTCCCTCAGGCATTGCTGTGGTAGTGTTTTCCATTGCTATCTTATTCCTAATATGTTTTACTGGGTTTTTAAGCACACAGCACACTTAGGGCATTTCTTTTTCTGTGCATTTATGATATGCTGTTAAGAGCTTTTAGCATCCAGCATGGGTTTGACATTTTATTTCATCTTGCTACCACCTGCTTTTTTGTGTTTCTTTCATATAGTTTGAGCATTTTTAGTGTCCAGCATATTTGATGGGTTTTTGGCATGCATAAAGTGCATGGCTTTGTGTGTATTTGCATGTTTCCCATGCTCTGTGCCTGTCTTCTGTGTTTTTCCTGTGTGTTGTCTGTGTTTTAGCATCCAGCCATTGTTTGCTGTGTTTTGGCATGCATTTAGCACTGATTTGTGAAGGTTTTTTGTGTGTGTGGCAGTTTTAGCAGTGTTCGGTATGTATCTAGAGCATTTTTCCCCATATCTTGCCCATGGCAGGGGTATGGAACTGGATGATCTCAAGGTCCTTTCCAACCCAGACCCTTCTATGGTTCTGTATTTTTTCTGTATCTCACATTAGCATGTTTACCATTTTTTGACATGCATCTGTTGCATTCTTTTACATGTCTGTCATGATTTCAGTATGTTTTAGAGTCTAGTATGCTGTTGGCATGCATCTCCTACATACATACTTCACATGGAAAAAATGTGCAGAAAGATTTTTAGCATTTTGTCATGTTTTTAGCATAAGCTTTTGTGCCCTTTTGTGCCCCCTGCTATTTTTGTGCAGGTGTTTTTCTTTCTGCATTTTTAGGTTGGTTGTCTTTTGTTGTTGCTGTGTTTGGTTTCTGTTTATTTATTTGTTTATTCAGGTTGCCCAAAGAAGTGGTAAATGCTCCATCCCTGGCAGCATTCAAGGCCAGGCTGGAGAGAGCAGTGGGTGACATGGTCTAGTGTGAGGCATCCCTGCCCATGGCAGGGGGTTGGAACTGGATGATCTTAAGGTCCTTCCCAACCCAATGCAGTCTGTGATTCTATGAATATTATACGTTTTTTAGTGTATTATGCTTTTTGTATTTATTGTTTGTCCCCTTTGTGTATGTGTGCGTTTACTATTGTTTTGTGATAATTAAGCCTATTGGTTTGGGAGCTGCCAAAATCGAGGATGTTTAGTCAGCCTCTTTTCCACCAGTATAATAATGCTGCCTGGGGTTATGGTACTGCAGCAGTATTTGTTGACCCTCCTTTGCCTTGAGTGCCAGAGAAACTGAAACTCCTCTGGAGGTAAAACCTCAGCCTGGAAAGCACAGGTTTTCCCTTTGAAGTTTTGGGATCAAATATTACGACAGGCTTGGAATTTTTGGTACTTACTTTTTGGTTTTGATGGCTGCTGCAGGTAGGCATGGCACTGAGATGCCTTAAAGAATAAACTAACAGAAAGAACTTTCAACAAGTTGAAGTTAGTTTATAACCCAAGTCCAGTCTCCCTGGGGAAGCTGGGAACAACCCGTTTCCATGTGGAGCAGCAAAGGGAGAGGCAAGAGAGCTGAACTCTGATGCAGGCTTCCTGGCTCTCTGCACACAGCTGGGTAAAATCCCTAGTTTAAATTGTCTTTCCCATCAGTTATATTGTATCCGATTTTCATATAATTTCATTTTTAGTTATTTATGACTTTGGAAGTGGGGTAAATTTCGGTGCTATGTGAGAAGTTGTGCGTTAATGGTTAGAGAATGTAGTATTAGTTTTATCCTGAGATGCTCTTATAGCTAATCTACAGAGTTAGAGTGCTCACTGGAGAAATTTATTTACAAAGCTAATATTTGCAAAGCATAATTGAATTTCAGGTAGAAGATGTGGTAGCTATTCATAAAGGAGCAAAGAGAGGGGTAAAAAGAATCAGGATGGAAAGAGAGTGTGGGCTTCTAATATCTGAAATAATTTTAAATTGCCAGAAATGCAAATTAACTGGTTTTACACTAGCCCTGTAAGCAAGGGAAGAATTGAGTGAAATCCCTTCTGAAAGACACCCTTCTTCTATTGTATTTGGTGAACAAAAGTGGCTGCTATGCACATTGTAAGAGAAGGAAATGCACAGAAATATTCAAGGTAGTTATTTATAAGAAAGCTCTTTGAAATTAAAACTAAACCAAACCCCACTACATGTGACTGACGCTGAGCCACAGAAGAATACAGGATAAGAGGAGGTAATGTAAAAACAAATTTGAAGTGATTGCTCCATAGCTGAAAGGAACAGAAATATCTGGCTCTGTTCTTTGATTTAAGAATTATTTCTGTTTAAAGCATGAAATTTTATTGCATATTCTCTGATCTCACTTCTACATATAGTAACTGCTGCGTGGTTTATTTTCATTTAAAGCACTTACCTGCAGATTCTTTAATTTTTATTTGAGTATCTTTTGTGCTAAAAGGTCTTTTATTTTTAAGTTTTATTAAGATGTGTGCTTTAAATAACCTACATATACTGCTCTGTAGAGAGTACACTTTACACAGTGAGCATTGGTGGTTCTAACAGTGAAACTCCCTTGTATTAGTATTAAACCTAAGCAGAATCTCAAGTTGAGCATTCAGAGTGTCAGGAGATGGTGTGGAGAACTGTGATTTATTTAGAAACAACTGGGTCATGCTGTGCTTCTACATTTCATGTCAACAAAGCCTTGCCACATCTGCAGGACTCAGCCGCGTCTCATGCTTGAGACCACAGCTTTTGATAATTATAATGTGCAAGTGCATGTATTTTCATGCTGTTACAATAGAGCTGCTTGCATCAAAGCATGGAACTTGTTAGGGGTGGGAAAAAGAAATACTCTCACTTTTCTTTTTAGTTCACTTGAACCTTTCCCTCTTGTCTTAGAGAGGAAACATAATGAACGCAAGCATGGGCATATACAATGTCCTAATAGATCCAGCTGCTAAAACCTGAGTTGTTATGCAGCAATTAACAGGGGAAGTTCAGGTTAGACCTAAGGCAGAAGTTCTTTCCAGTGCGGGTGGTGAGGCGCTGGCACAGGGTGCCCAAAGGAGTGGTAAATGCAGTGCTCAAGGCCAGGTTGGACACAGTCTTGGGCAACATGGTCTAGTGTGAGGTGTCCTTGCCTGTGGCAGGGGGTTGGAACTGAATGATCTTAAGGTCCTTTCCAACCCAGACCATTCTATGATTCTATGATTATGATACCTATTTCTGGGGAGTGATTACTCTCCCACTCTAATATGCATCAACATAATTTCTTCAGTATTTTCAAACTACTTTATTTTTTGTTGGACATTTTAAGCATTCCTGTGTGTTTGCTATACACAGCACTTTACCAGACTGCTGGTAAACCTGTGCTCAGCATGTCTTGTGTCTAACAACTGCAGAAATGTACTCTAGTATGAAAAGTACTCTCCCCACCCCCTGGCAAAAAGAAACCAAAATTCCCAGGTGATGGTAAATTATTAGCAGTGAGTCAGAAAGATGATTCATATCATATAGTTTATATAAGGACACTTCCTGCATTTGAAAATACCACATGAAGTAGCATATTTAAGATTCCAACTTAAATATAGCTGGAAGCCTTGTGAGAAACTGAAACGCAAACACAAACCTTGCTAGGTGTTTTGTTGTTCATATCTGCTTCACAAAATGAATTGTGCGTTCTTTTCACAGGGATTTACATTTGGTTTTTATGTACAGAACAAGTTTTGAATGGATCATTGCTGGAGGAACAGCAGAACTGTACAAATGCATTTGTTACATGCCAAGATTGTAGTTAGCGCTTCCTAAAGCCCTGGAAAGACACCATCACTGTGATGAAGTTGCCATGTGTCTGAGAGATGTTGATTTAGATGCAGGAACACCTCCTAATGTTTGAAGAGGCAGCTGGGTATCTAAGCACCTTTGAACATCTGATTGAGAAGGGTGGTAAATGGAAGTGTTGAGCTATCCAGGATTCCTTGAAAGTACGAATAAAGGGAGAGGGGGAAGGACTTAGGCAGGGCTGGCTGGAAATGAAGCTGCCAGCAGGATGCCAGATAGTTTGTGAACAGTATGAATTATGTTCTTCCTTTCCCCAGAAGTCCTCTGCTTCTGTAAGCAGTTGTCCTGATAGTGTATCATGATGCTGATGAGCTGGAAAATGTGACAGTGACTGATGTTTCAGTGGCTCTGTTCAAATGTGTTCTGTTTTCAGCTCAGCTTCCTAAGAAAATAACCTTATGTAATTGTGCTGTCAAAGTCAAACCTCTTACTCATGTGGCTAATATCAGCTAATTATGAGTGGGGGTGCAGTTGCAAATGTAATTCTGTTTCTCTAAAGTCTGAGGAACACAGAGTGAGAAGCTTGGTGGGACTAACAAGGGCCAGGCAGGCTCATCCCCATGAGGCTTGCAGCTGCCCGGGCAATTGGTGAACTCTGGTCCTGACATGTCCATCTGGTGCCCACTGGAAGTACTGGGATGATGTGGATGAGGGAAATGAGTTTTTCTTGGGTTTGATGAATTAGAATGGGGAAAGGTCCCTGGGAAATCAGGAAAAATCTCTGACAGAATGACTTCATTGCAGATGCTTCCTGTTTCTGGCCTTGTTAGGTGTTTGCTTCTTTGTGATTTGTTTTTCTGTTGCATTATAACAGCGTTCATGTCATTTTGTAGATTCATTTAACTGGCCCATGCTGCTGTGCTGAATTGAGAGGAGCTGATGTCTTGATTTGCATGGGATGAAACAAAAGCCTTAAGACACCCCAGTATTGCTCTGAAGACACAGGAAGTTCGATGAGCAGTTTAATGAGCCTGATTTCAGTATTGCCACTCAACATGGTAGCATTGCCTTTGCTGCCTTTTTGCTTGCTTGTTGCTTGCTCTTTTGTACGGCTTGCTAATGTTTGTGCAGCTGAAAGAGCAGGGTGAACAAGTCACGGAACTGATCCAGCTGCAAATTAGCCCAATGATGTCTTTTCTTTCCCAGAAAAATAACCCCCAAAAGCTTTGTTTGTGATCTTGGATGTGTGTGTCTTTCTAATGTTATTTTCCCTTTTTCTGGTACCACATGGGCAGGAGCTATTTACTTGGAGAATTTCTGGAAAGAATCCTGCTTTGATACTTTCTTCTGGGATTATATTTTTTGCTTGCTCTGAGTATAAATGAATTTTGCTTTTTGTATTCAATGTTTCTTTTGTCCTCTTCAAAGGTTAATGCCACAGAGCTGTCACAGGTGGTTCTTATTTTTCCAGTCATGCTGTTAGAGCAATACTGTTTCTTGAACTTGTCTTCCCAGTCCTTTTTTCCCTTCTGTATAGCTGTTCCAGTATCTGTTCTGTCCTCCTCCAATTATTACTGTTAACCTCTGCCCTTTTTCTTTTGTAAACTTGTAACTATTTCAACAACAAAGTGATGTTGATATGAAAAGCTAAAATAAGTTGTGGGTGATTGTGAAGAATGTGGATTTAAGGTAGCGATCCAAGGGTTTTCTCCTGAGAAACAAATCTCTTCAGGTGAACTGTGGGATTGTTTTTTAAAGATGGGTTTTTTTCCTAATTGGAATGTCTTGGGTGCGGGGTAGGAAAAAGGGAAGGATCATACGTTGTTAGTAAATGAGCTGCTTTCCAGCTCTGTTTACCTCTTGAATCCAGGAGGAGATGAGACCCTGCGTGCATGGAGCTACTTCAGAGGAAAGCTTCAGTGCCTGGTAGCAGGGCTTCACCATCTCCCCTCCACTTTGTCTCCTCCATAACTGGCACCTTGGAAATGATGATCTGTTTGGGGGCTTTTAGCAATACTTTGTTTACTGTCCGCTCATATTGTGTGTTGTTCTTGAGACTACGTGAAGATTGCTCAGCTCCTTCCAGGATTCGGGCCGTAATCAAGGCTGACACTGACTGGCATATTGTCAAATTGTGCGTGTCTCATTTATTGTTAGATAACATTGGACATCCGTTAGTGTCTCTTGGCTAATGAAGACTGTTGCCTCCCATATTCTTACGATGAGAGGGCGAAGGATTCTTGTTGTAGCTGCCAGCTTTCATCATCCGAGTGGATTGCAGAAGACGGGACTCTAGGGACAATTGAGAATAGGAAGCTTGAAGATTCGCTATGTTCTCCTAATGCATTGGAGTGACTTTCATAGACTCAGGGCATTGTCTCCAGAAGGTTGCTTTTGCCTTGTGTTTTCTTTATTGTAGTTATTACAGCAAATAACTGTGTACTTACTTGTAAAACTGTCAAGCTATGTGTCTGTTCCAGGGCGATTTGATGAAACCGTGATTGAAGAAAGAAGGCAATGTGCTGAAGATCTGTTGCAGTTTTCTGCCAACATCCCTGCTCTCTATAACAGCAAACAGCTTGAAGACTTTTTTAAGGTTTGTTAGTATTTGCAGACATATTTGCTTCTTACTGATCTGAATAAGATACAGTGCTGATTCTGCTTTACTTCGTAAACCGCGGCGTGACTGTGAGCTGATGTGACATGCTTTGAGAAGTGACTGAGTTTTCCATTCACTCTGGAAATGAGGCTTAAAACCCCTGCCATGCTACATCTCTACAAGGTAGAAGGTTTTACAGGAACTTCAGGTGAAAGAATTTGGAATTCTTGTTTATTGAATGATGAGCAAAACCCAGGATGTTAAATCCAGGTGTTCAGTGGGAAGTTATACAAATCTTGTCACCGTTTTCTATGTTTTATTTAAGCATTCATAGTTTCAAACCAAAGGAGGGAAGACTCTGTAGACTGATTTCTTATGGCCCGTTATGGATTAAGGTCCATGACAACAAATCTGGCATATAACTAATCAAATGTGTTGCTTGTACAGAGTTGTAAGAACCACTCTCCAAAAGAATGATAAGTTGATCCAGATTTCTTCCTTGTTACATCTGAAGTAGTTTGTTTTCAATAGTTCTTTCAAACCTCTTTATTTCTGATAGCTTACTCCAACATTCTGCAAACACATAAACATAAATTTACATGTAAACATCATAGTAATTCCCTGGAATTAAGGACATGCTTATCTGGCTGGGATGGAGCATAAGTGTATTAATGTGTAAGTATGTTTAAATGATACATAGCTAAAGCAAAACAAGAGCAAAGCTTACAAATCTTTACTTGTTTTCATAGTGCAGAGTTCTTTAAAATACCAGTTTTCTGAAAGCTTTGGTGGCAACAGAGATTGGGAGTCTCAGTTAGACTATTTTGCTTTTCACTTTATTTGCATTTGCACTTTTCAGTTCTTGGGAAATACCCATGTTTTGGGGTATTTGTTCAGAGCTCTATTCCCCTCCTTAGCTCGACAAAAGTATTCGTGTTAGCCTTCCAATGGACCTCTTTGGGCTTTGCAAGGGAATGAGTAAAACTAGCAAGACATTAGTTTTTTCAGGAGTGTGTTAACAAGAGGAATTATGCAAGTGTAATAATTTAGGCTTATTTGTCAGCTGCTGTTGTGTCATGTTTTCCTGTAAGAAAGCCTTAGGTTTTGATCTGTCACCAGCTCAGCCGTGTCCTTTGGCTCTGCTCAGGGGTGGTTTTGTGCTTTTTCAGATTGCTGTGCAAATAGCCATGGAAAGAGAGACTTAGACAATGAAGTCTTAGGAACAGCTGAAAGGAGTGCTGTGTGTATCTGTGTACTATAGACTCCAGAGAAACTGGCTGGCTAGTGTGAAGATGTCCAGGGCTAGTTCAGGTTGTATTAGCAATGCCCGTTTGTAATAGTGCCTTGGAAATGGTGCAGTTTCTGTTGGAGTTGGATGGGAAGTATGCACCTGACATGTGAAGCAGAAGTTTATGAAAGAAATATTAGGTACTTTCTTGTGCAATCAATTGTTCCTGTTGTTACTTCATTTACCTTTGATTCCTTTCAGGCTTGGGAGGGAATAATGTCCATCCACAATGCTAGGATGGCCTTATCTTCCCTGTGTCCAGTTTTGACTGTGACTGGACTCAAGATAGTGGGTCATGGGTGGGACATTAGTCTGATGGGCAAACACGGTGGTGTGGGAGACCTGCAGAGCTTGGGAACACCACTGAAGAGCACAGAGTGTATGTACCCCAAGAGAGCAGGAGCATCAGTTTTTTTGATCCCTGTTAAACTCGGGGGTTCCAGGCAGACCTGCTGCAGCCTGTTATGGCTCAGGACTCTGAGGCTGCAGTGGGCTGACTGTTTAGGTACCTGGATAGTCTGTGGCAACCAGATGTGGCCTAACCAAAAGCCTGGTTTAATTTTGCAGGCTTACAGAGTTTAATTAAATACATTAAAGTAATGGAGCATTCACTGGTTAGGTTAGTTAAGTTAATTTTGACTATTGCTTCTATGTAGTGAGACTTTTCATAGAGCACAGCAGCTAAATAATTCCTTTCCCTCTTTCTTTGCAGGGTGGAGAGGTGCATGATGGCTCTGAACTGATCGGCCCTGTTGAGCCTCTGTCTGACTCTCTGACTGACAACCTGTCTGACTGCAGCTCCGAAGGTTTGCTTGCTTTTCTCATGTAACCCTATAATGTGATCTGTTTTAAAGCAGTGAAGTGAGTCTGGAGTAGGCTGTGGAGATGCTCCAAGGGTGTTATCTCCTCTGGAATGGAGACAGGTTGAGAGAGCTGGGCTGGTTCAGCTTGGAGAAGAGGAGGCTCCTTAAGAGAAGACCTTAGAGCAGCTTCAGTGCCTAAAGGGGCTACAGGAAACCTGGAGAGGGGCTTTGGACAAGGGCCTATAGGGACAGGACAAGGGGAATGGCTTTAACCTGCCAGAGGGGAGACTGAGCTGAGCTCTTAGGCAGAAGCTCTTCCCTGTGAGGGTGCTGAGGCACTGGCACAGGGTGCCCAGAGAAGCTGTGGCTGCCCCATCCCTGGCAGTGTTCAAGGCCAGGTTGGACACAGGGGCTTGGAGCAGCATGCTCCAGTGGAAGGGGTCCCTGCCTGTGGCAGGGGGTTGGAACTGGTTGAATGTAAAGGTCTGTTCCAACCCAAAGGAGTCTGGGATTCTATGGTAAATGACGAGTGCCATATCTGTGGGGCATTGGCTTCCAGTTTCTCTTTGCTTGGTATGTCAGAAATGCCAGAGCTGAGATTAACAGAGGAGAAGTTAGGCTCAGAAGAGCTCTGTCTGCACTGCTGGAAGTTTACTTCTAACAGAAAGTTTTATGGGAGTTTGTCCAGTCCATTCCAGAAGTCCTAGTGCTCTATTGCTCAAATTGAACCGCTTTTGGTGCTAACTGAACCCTCTAGTTTAAACATACATAATCCTGCCTGCTTCCAAAAGGTTGGGCAAACACTGTGGTGGTGTTCACTATTAATCATGACCCAACTCTCAAGCTGTAGAAATCTGCAGAGGACTTTAAAACCATTTTGAGGTTGATCAATAAATGGAAAGACGACTGTCTGAATTTGCCTAGAGCATGAAAAATAGGTCTAGGAGTTAACCTGCCCCATTAATTTCAGAGGGTTCTCATTCAGCTGTTCATGCTCTGGATGTCCCCATGCTTTCAGTGCTTAGAAAATCCGGAAGAGAATAGGTATTGTATTTTAAAAGTCTAAGTATGCCTTCTGCGTTGAGCGTATTGGAGTGGTGAATGATAAAGCCTATTGCAGGGCTTGGGAGGTAAGCAAGTTGTTAAATTCTCTTGAGAAAAACTGATGGCAGTTTTTGTTTGCTGAAAAGAACTTCCCATTGAAAGAATGAGAGGTTGTGTGTGCTCTGTTCAATTGAAAACTGGAAATCCCTCCCTTAACTTGCTAATGCTTTTCTGGTTGTGCAGTGCCAATGAAGAATGTGTCCCTTTTCCTGTGATTGCATTTCCTTAACACAGTGTGAAAATGGACGTGCTGACTTGGATACTCTGTGTAGAGTGAAGTGGCACTTCACTTGCAGGAAATAATAGTGCAGCTATAAGATAGGATCACTCAGCCCAAATAAATGCTGTGCTGGGGCTTCTTGCCTGCTTCTGGAGCTGAGCTAGCTGAAGCATCTCTGCGCACATCTGCAAAGTACCATGCAGTCTTATAGATAATGGTAAGGTTGGACCTCATGACTTTATAGGTCTTTTCCAACCCCATTGATTCTCTGATTGTGTATTTACATATTTCTGAGTTAGGTTTTGGTCCTTGGTACTTCCAAAAATTTCTTTTCCAACTCTTCAGATTATTTGGAACTGTTTTATACTCATATACAAATACACATTATTATACAAACACGCTTAGTTGGGAGGGGGTTTGGTCTTAACTACTTCAGTTCCTCTGGTCTTTCTGATGTAGAACTTGCTTTGGCAAAACTCTGGTTGAATAACAGGAACTGCTTGTGTTTTCTAATAGGGATTGATTTATTTTTTGCTTGGGGTTATATGCCACTCGGCTCTCTCTCTGTCAGTAACTTTGTGCTTGGCTGTAGAATACATCCTACTTGGGCAGAGTGTTCTGTGTTTTATTTTGGAGTATCTTCTATGATGTTAATAAAATAATGCCCCCACAGTATTTTGTTCTGTGAAGGGAAAGGTCTAGAGCTGTTTGATTACATGGGGTAGTTATGGTAAATCCTGGTAACTAGTTTTACAGGGGCACTGTTTCTGTGAAATGAACCTTCCATGTTCTGACAATGCCCTCGTTTTACACTGTGCCTTATAAGAGTGCTCCAGAAAATGCTTCATGTGACTGTTTCTCTTCTTTATTCACAAGGGCCTCATTTTGAGGACAAAAATACTTCCTTTAGGTGGGATAAAATAATGAAAGGAAAAAAATGCTGTAAAATAAAAAAAACCCCTCTTTAATACCCTTCTTCTGAGTCAGCTGGAGTGCTTTTAGGGGATGCTTGCCACAACTATGAGCACAGGGTTTCCTGATGCTGAATGTGACTTGTGGAATTATATTTTCTAAAAACCCATGTGTCTTCCAGATCCTATTTTCTCATGTTTTGACACCAAATTTTGGGCCCGTGTTAGACTAGGAGCAGAAGGAAACATCTATCTGTAGGAAACATGTCTTCAAGGCCTCTAGATGGCAGTGGCAATACTCAGCTCTGCCTCCTCTCCCGCATTAATGGTGGAAGATGCAAACTGATGGGGGTAGAAATGTTTTTGTACCAAGATAAGCGAGAAGTATTTTGCTTGTAAAAGCAGCTTGGTAGCTCATTCTTTCACAGGTACCTGCTTTTCAGGAGGCTGGGTTACCCAGGCTTTCCACCCATTCCTGGAAACTGTTTGCTCCTCATACGTGAAATGGCACAAGGCACAGACAAATACAGGGATTTATGTTTGATTTCAGCATCGTTGCACTCATCCAATATTCCTGACTCACTCTCTTCTTCTCTGGGTGCATGCTATAATGGTCAAATGTGCAACATCCTCTCCAAAAGCCTTTCTATAGAAATAGCCAGATTCTTTAGAGAGTTCATTGGGAGCCTCTTTTTTTCCCTCGCTACCCCTTTCCCTCCCTCTTTCTGTTTGACTATGTTCACACTGTCTTCCCAACAAGCATTTGCAGTTCAGACTGTTCCTACCCCTTGGGCTGACTGGAAACCCCATGGCCGTGGTTGTGTGGTGCCAGACCCGGCCTTAAGCAAAGTTTATTAGCTCAGGCTCCGTGCCATGCTAGCTGTGTTCATACAGCTTCTGGTCAAGTTGGCTGCAAGAGAAGAGCAAACATGATTTTGTTTGGAATGGAGGGAGGAGAACTTGGGTCTGTGTGGATTTGCTCTAATTCATGTAGTCTGGGTGGGCAGCACACCCTTCCCGTGGACTCCCAGCTTTTCCATTCATTCTGCCTGTACCCTTTGTCCTTCAGGCAGTTCTGCTTCCACCTGTACGTTCTCTGGCTAGCAATTCCTCTTGGCTGAGCAAAATAACTTGTCTCCTCTAGGTGTTATAAATACTCAGTCCTCTGCACCCAAATTTGACACTGCTGTCCCTAAAATGGGCAGGTGAATGGCCCATTTTTAATACCCTACTTAATGAATCTTCTGTCTTCCTCCAACTGTTCTGTGGTGAGGTTGCCTTCTTTCTTGCAGGGCCTGGGGCTACATCAGCACTTTTCTTCTCTGCAGGGACACTTTATGTCCACCCCTGAAAAGATCAGGAGCACTCGCTGTCTTCTGTGCACCCTGTCCCCTGCTCTCAAGCAGCCTTGTGACACCATCACTGGCCCTTCCTTTTCAAAGACTGGCTGGTAATCTGTTCTCCATCGTGTCTTTTTCCTCTCACTCGTGTTAAAGGAAAAGCAGTGCTTTGCTCCTTCTGCCCCTCTTCCATAAATTGTAGAACTCCAGGGTTGCAAAATCCAGAAGAAAGTTTGCATTGCCTGCCCTCGAGTCAGCTCCTTGCTTCTGCCACACAGTTTATGGAGATAAGTCAGGACACTACCTGATAATGGGGTTAAACTCTCGACTCTTGATAATCCAGAAGAAAACGGATACCAGTTGTTAGCCCAGAATTTACTTTCTCTGTGTGTACACACTGCTAAGTGTCTTGACCTTGTTGCCTGTTTTATTGCCTCAGTGGGTACCTGTGCCAAGGTGATAAAACAAACTGTTACTTGATATCCAGCTGGCACTGCCAAATTCATGGCTTGCTCCATATGTCTCGTGCAGAGTACTACTCTGGAATGACATTTTTGAGACTGAAGGCTGGCTTTTTTTCCCCCCCCCTTAATGTGTAGGTCCTAGCTTTGAAGGCTCTCCTGTTTTATGTCTCCTCAGCTGTAAACCATCAGAGCAGTGAGAGATAGGGATTAAAGTGCTGCTGCTGTTGAAATAAGGTAAGTTGGAGCGCTGAGGTTTGAATTAGCTCCCCCTGAAGCAAGCACTTGTGTTTTGGTTTTTAACCACAGAGGCAACGAGAAATGGCAAATCTAATACCAATGTCACCATTTTAATGGTGTGTTACCAAGTGGTTATCTCTGATAGCTGGTCAAAGAGTAGTTTCATATTGCGTACTTTTACCTGTAGTAGGGTTGTGCCAGTTCATTTTGATGGCAAGTGAGCATCTAATCTGTTGTACAAAAGAATGTCAGAGGCATTTTTGTCCTTCTTGTCCTTTTCAGTTCGAAAGGATTTAAGCGGGCTTGATGATGTGACGCTTACGAGCCAGTCGGAATGTGGAGGTGAGATCTAGAAGTTGTTTCCATTACATTTGTGGCCTTTAAATTGTTAGAAAGTCGTATTTATGAGTGAATGCTTTTTGTGGATCTCTACAGAATGAAATGGTGTACGTGTAAAATGTCTTTGTTGCCATTTATATCCAAATAACCCTGTGAAGTTGCTAGTGGTTCAGTTACTGGAGGTCAGTAAGTATATGTACTTCTAGCTTATAGCAAATGCAGAATAAAATGTGTTTCCTTAAATTTCAGTGAAAAAGGTGTAAGGCAGTTCATTTTACCACATGGTAGCAATAAAGAAGGCTATACATGGTAGATATGAGTTAGATTTAAGGTCCTTTCCAACCCTAACTATTCTATGATTCTATGATCCTGCTCCTCTACTCTGCTGTTGTGAGACCCCACTTGCAGCACCGTGTGCAGTTCTGATGTCCTCAGCATAAGAAGGACACGGAGCTGTTGGAGCAAGTGCAGAGGAGGCCGTGAGGATGATCAGGGGCTGCAGCACCTCCCCTATGGAGACAGGCTGAGAATATTGGGGCTGTTCAGCCTGGAGAAGAGAAGCTGCGTGGAGACCTCAGAGCAGCTTCCAGTGTCTGAAGGGGGCTACAAGGATGCTGGAGAGGGACTCTTCATCAGGGACTGCAGCGATAGGACAAGGGGTGATGGGTTCAGACTGAAACAGGGCAAGTTCAGGTTAGATCTAAGGCAGAAGCTCTTCCCTGTGAGGGTGCTGAGGCACTGGCACAGGGTGCCCAGAGAAGCTGTGGCTGCCCCATCCTTGGCAGTGTTCAAGGGCAGGCTGGATGGGGCTTGGAGCAACCTGCTCTAGTGTGAGGTGTCCCTACCCATGGCTGAGGGTTTGAACTGGGTGTTCTTAAGGTCCTTTCCAACCCAGACCATTCTGTGATGCAAAAGCTGAGGGTAACTCTGTTGTAATTCAAACTCCTAATTTACTGGTTTTGGAATGCTTCATCTTACTGATTTAAGACAGTATGTTGGGATTTCTGGCAGCAGTAATTTGGTTCCTACTGATCGACTTTTCTAATAGCAATTATGTAGAAAGGGTTAGTTTTGGTAATTTCCTGGAGCCCACAGTGAGCAGGATTTGAAAGTTTAAATTGGGTGTTAGATGTTGGTGTGTTCATTACCAATATTATAATGAAGACCAGTTGTTCTGTGGAGTTTGTAGCTGATTTAAAAAACCCTGTTTCTGTAGGTACTAAAAAAATAACTTCTAAGACTGCTTTACATGCAGGGAACTTGTGCGCATAAAGTCTCAGGACGTTGCATAAGTGAGAATAAAGCTAGTCTTTGGATGGGGTAAAGAATTTGGGAGGTTCCTAAGGTATATGAGAGATCTAGAGTAATGTATGTCTTTCTAACTGTGTTCTCAGGCTTCTCCAGTGACAGCGACCTGATCTCTCTAACAGTTGATGTAGATTCTCTTGCTGAGTTAGATGATGGAATGGCATCCAACCAAAGTTCTCCCAGTAGAGCTGCTGGCCTTTGCCTTACTTCTGAACCCCCGGTTCAAAGCACACTGGCACCTGAGCAGGAGTGGAGCAAACCCGAAGCAGAGAGGGAAAGTCATGGTTTGTTTTCTGGAAGCTTAAAACCCAAACCTGGGAAACAAGATTACCTGGAGAAAGCAGGAGAGCTGATAAAACTGGCCTTGAAGAAGGAGGAGGAAGAAGATTATGAAACTGCCTTCAGCTTTTACAGAAAGGGTGTTGATCTGCTTCTGGAAGGTGTTCAAGGTATGGATCTCCCCATTATGTTTGCCTTATCTTTGGTTACTTATATTTGTTTATGGTGTTTCCTTAGTTAACATCAACTTACTGTGTTACAAAGAGGTGAAGTGAAATGCAGAATGGTTTGTGTGTGCCTTTCATGTGCCTGATAGCTGCTGTGCATACAAGAGAGAGAAATCTTTCTCTCTAAGTCTGAATGATAATTTAGGGTCTCCTCTTCCAAGTGCCAACTATCTCTTTGGAAATTGCAGCACAACCTTTGACTTGCAGGTAAGTAACAAAGTGCTTCACTTCTGCCTCTTTCCTTTTTATTAGCTAGTCATTTATTAATATGTGGCACTTGCAGCACTGTTGAAACATTATTTAATTTACATGCTTAAGTGAGGATTAATTATCCCCGTTTTACGCATGGGGAGAGGCAGACTCAGGTTAACTTCCCAATCACAACAGGATTAGAACTATTCTTGGCTCACAGCCTCTTAGCTTCTTCCACTAAACAATTCTTCTTCTATAGCTGAAGGATGCATGCAAACTGCACACTACAAACTTGCATTCCTGTGCTGCTAGAGGAGAACAGGATTCTATATTCTTTTTTCCAAAGCTTTTGGTGGGTCAGTATATCTACCAAAGCTATTGTTAATGCACCAGATGCAACTATATGCAGATTTCTGTGGAGTATCCTTGCACCTTGTCATCCAGGGAACAATCCCCCCCCTTCCATTTCTAGCTCTTGAGAGTCTGGAGTGATAACCTCATATATTTGCATTTTGTCCAACAAAGGCTTAAAACTATAAAGCACAGGAAAAGATTTGTTTTTTCCTGGAGTGATTTCAGCGTCTGTGTATTGTATCGTCTGTCCCACACAGATCAAATGAGTGAGATTAGAATTGTGCCTTTGTTTGACAGTATACAGCACAGATGCATTATGCTGCTCCAGAGCTGAACTCAAATGCTAATGTACCAAAGCACACACAAGCAGAAGCCTTTGCTACATCTCAGTATGATGCACAGCAGTGGTCCAGACCCTCTGAGCAGTTCTAGGAATGGAAGTTACCTGCTGAGCTGCTGTAACGGGGCCTGGCAAAAAATAATGAATAGGTTACTGATGAAAACTAGAGGTGTGGTCCAAGATATGTGCACAGCCTTTGCTTAAATGGTCTTGTATGTTTTGGCAGAAGTAAATCCACTCTTCCTTTTGAAGTCCCAGTGATGTCAGTAGGGTGGCTGCTTTGCTGTTTGTTGTGGCTTTTCAATAGCATCCTATCTTTCTTTGCCCATGTTGTCAAAATGCTTTTCATTCTTGATGCTGATTGTGCTGGCAAACCTTCTGTTGGAGAACCCAGCTGTTGTTTCCTGGCTAATACACTTCTTCATAGACCTGTGTGCTGTTCAGGTATGGTCTTCTGAATATCCAGTTTCATCATAAACACATCTCCTTACCATGATGCAAGGTGGCATGATGCAGGTTTAAACTGACAGTTCAAGTTCCAGCTTCAGAAGGCTTTCTTTATTAAACTGTTAGGGCATGAACACAAGGAAGGATGTTGTACATCAGCTGAGCTATGGTAACTATGCATGCATAGTTGAGTTGTGGCAGTGGTTAAACATGTTGGCTTTGAATCCATGATAATCCTTTTGGCAATACGTTTACCTTGGAGTTACGAAAGGCTTTTCTTGCATGAGTTGTAGAAGATTGCTCAGCTGATGCACACTAACTTGTTAAAAAACTAGAGTGAATTGGGCTTCTTGCTTAATTTGCTAACACTTCCTCCAAGGACTTCTTCACTGTCAACTAGACAGTCATCCAGCTGCCTCAGGCAACTTCTAATCCTTCACTCCTGCCCACTGGCATCCATGCTTTTCAGGATAGGAAAATATCAAGGAGTCTTAGAAAAGTGGGATATTCTGTGCTGTTTCCCCCATTCCACTCAGATAGCACAGCGGAGGTTACTAATAAATGTATTAATAAATGGTGGTACCTCTGTGTGTATGTGTGTGGAGGTGTTCTGGATAGATGCAGAGCTTATAGCCAGCACCTGCAACTTCAGTGCAGTCACTGACATTGCGTCTGTACAGTACAGGAAAGGAAATAATGGGAATGCGTTGCTTTTTAACTGGCATCTTATCCTTTTGGAACATAAATGTACACAGGCTAGTTCCTAGCAGTCAGCTCTTTTTCACTCCTTTCTCTGTGTTACCCTGCATGGCTGTGAAGGTGGAAAGCAAATGAATGTTCATCCTCTGCTGGGTACTTACACTAGATTTGGGTAGATCAGCTCATTTTGTGTCCTGTTCTCTTTGGAGCTTCTGGAAGCTGGCAGGGAGGCTGCAATGCCTTCTTTATAATGACAGGGCTGATTCAAATGCCTTCCTAAAATACATGCTTTCTCAGGATCTATGAGGACAGCAAACCCCAACCCAAACCAACAAAACCCCATGAATAACTGTCTGTATTGCACTTTAAAGTCTAGCTGCTTTGTGAAGGTGCTATGTCTAGCATTGATATGTGAATATTCAGTGTATGTTGCAATAAATCCCCCCCTTTAATCATTTCAGCTATGTAAACACCCCTGCTTATGTATTTCACGTGGATAATAATGTGCTGCTTTCCAAGATAAGGATGGTGTAATTGTTACAAAATGCCTCTGGTCTTCTGCCATTGATTATTTTCAGCCTAAATAAGCCTTTATGGTATCTGAAAGTGGAACACAACGTTCATGTATACTTACACTCATATAAGGTGGCACTGCCTTTCAGTATACAGCCCTTGCAGATTGTGTGGCCTCTCTAGAATGGACTGGACTTTTGCATGGAAAATGGTAATACATGTTTTTGCCACATGGTGGCACCAAGAAAATAGAAATTGAGACCTAAAAATGGGAAGTGTAACAGGGAAGTGCCCTGGGGGGGGAAGAAATATCCCTAATCCTCTGTGCTTGAAACTTCTGTCCGAATAACCTCCTAACTGTAGGGCCTCTAAGTTGATGAGGTGTATCTGAAAGATAAGGTTGTCTCTGGTATCAGCCCTTCCTTTAGGCTTGGTACGAGTTCTCCTTAAGGCTTCCTCATCAAAATCATGGCCAAGCAAGTCTATAAACTCACAGTAATAAACTTGTGTAGTTCAGTTTGAAGTAGCTGGCTTCCATAAAGGCAGTTGGAGTGCACTTGAGTCCATTACGCTTCTGACGACTTTGCAGCTCTCTGTGCTGATGGCACTAATGCTGGATGAGGCAGGTGTTGCCTCTGCAAAGAGATGTCCCCCTGACTTGGTTTTCAGCTGTGTGTACATGCTCTCAGAAGTGTGCTGGTGTTAATTATACTGTGCAAGGTGCACATGTATTCTCTGCTAGTCCCTTGCACAGTTTTAGTACTAAATCTTTAAATGCCCTATTCATACTCCTGCCAAAAGGGCTAATACACATGTCACTTGGGGAATGAACGCCGTCTGTGCTCTGAGAGGCTGGGCATCTGCTCTTTATACATCTTCAGCCTATTTCTGCTCTGTACATGCATTTAATATTAAACATGTTTGTCAGTAAGGAGGAGAACGAATTCTTGGACTGGCAGTAGAGCCCTTGAACTGCCATTGAACTACCTGTACCTCTCTGTTCCGTTTGTACCAGAGCTCCTTCACATGTGGTGGGAGGGAATAGCTGCCATCATTGCCTTGTTTTCGGAGTATGTCCTAATCCTGCTGTCCCTCTTGTGTTTTATGGGCATTGCTGCATGCAGGAATTCCGAGGTTATGGAAGGCAGGTCTCTAAGGTTGTGTATGATGGTTAAACAGCTCTCCAGGAGCTGAAACCTTCAGGAATTCAATTGTTCTGCTTTTTGAAGCATCTAAGTACACTAACCGATAGAAATTTTGGCTTACAATTATAGCTGTTCCTTTGTTTTGTTTGCATGTCAGAGCATTTTGAGGTCAATGTATTGCTTCAGGTCTAGTGATGGGGAAAAAAATGCACTGATCAATAGCAAGCCACCACCTTGTAGGGTGGAAGTTAACTGTGCTTTATGTGAAGTAGTGCTTTCCCTGACTTTGGCGTAGGGTATTGTTAAGTTGGGAGGAAATAGATGGGGAGGCTGAAATTATGGAAAGAATATTTTGTAATAAAGGAGGGATTCCTGTTTCCATAAATTTCTCCTCTTCATCCAACTTCAACTGTTCTCAAGTTATGTCTGTTATGGATTTGGGTGATAAGCAAGGAGTTAACACTATTACTTTTTTCTATGTTTCAGTAACTTCAGTAACAGGCACATGATGAATCATAGAATCACAGACTGGTTTGGGTTGGAAGGGACGTTAAAGCTCATCCAGTTCCAACCCCTGCCATGGGCAGGGACACCTTCCACTACAGCACATTGCTCCAAGCGCCTGTGTCCAACCTGGCCTTGAACACTGCCAGGGATGGGGCAGCCACAGCTTCTCTGGGCACCCTGTGCCAGCGCCTCAGCACCCTCACAGGGAAGGGAAGAGCTTCTGCCTTAGATCTAACCTGAACTTCCTCTGTTTCGGTTTAAAATCATCACCCTTTGTCCTGTTGCTATAGTACCTGATGAAGAGTCCCTTTGCACTATGGTCAGTCTAATTCCTGTAGAAAAGTACATATGTGTTCCATGAGGTTTAGAAAGCAAACATGTTCCTCATTGGTCTGTTACATACAAGGCTCCATATCACACATTAACATCTGAAGGGGGATGATCAATTTACTCTGAGAGATGTGGGGTGTTCTTCATCTGCATAGCAGCTGTGACTGCACACAATGAGTGTTTATTTGTTTTAGGGGGCTGGTTTGGCTGGGCAGCATGGATCTTGTTGCATGAAGTATGTGATGCCTCTTAAGTCACAGCACCACAGACTGTTTCCAGGTATCTGCATTTTGCTTTAGGTATCTACAACTTGTAGATAAGTGGCTGGTGTCTTTGAAAGCAGGCTGTGAATGTCAGTTTTGTGCTGCACCATGCTATTTTAATGTTTATCCAGTAAACAGAGCTGGAACAAAAATTACACAAATTACTGGAACCTTGCTAAAATGACTTTGCCTTTTAACCCAGAAATGCATATACAATGAAATGCTGGGAATACTTTGGATGACTAGATGATATTTTTGGATATACTGAAAACAAACCAACTTGTGTTTAATTACTGGGATTATGATGGGCTATGATTTGAACTTGTGATGGAGCCAGGGATGCAAACAGGAGCACGCTTGACAGAATGCCAAGAAGACAGTACTTTGTGAAAAGGCGATCAGGCATGGATGTTCCAGGAGGGCTTCCAGAGTGAAAAGCACCTTTGCTTGTTTGTGGATTGGCACTGAACTACCACAACTTCTGTTACAACACAGTAGCTGTTTTAAATTTCTTTCACTTGATGATTCCTCAGAGTAGTTTCTCTTTGAGAGCAGCAGTCCCTTAGGCAGCTCCTGAGGAAACAATAGACCTGTTTTCTAAGAAGATGCATTGGATGTCTTCAGGGAGACCCCTAAAAGCTGTGCTGGGTCCCACAGGGAAAGGTTAATGACAGGGTAACTGTAACTCTCCCCTGCCTGATCTCAGACCTGTGTTCCTATGGTGTATCATCACCCACTTTATTTGCTGTTGCAGCTTTACACTTATTCTGGGACTGGAACCAGTCAAGACAAAAACTTCCTGCCCTGGTTCCTTGCAAAGGAGGAAAACTGTTTCCTGCTATTGGACTGTAAGGGTGCTATAGAACTGTTTGGGTTGGGCTTTCCAAGCCAGCATGCAAGTGCTCCCTGATTCCTAGTGCTTCCTATAACCTTGAAATCACAGCTGCTGTTTTGGAAGGTCCGATGGTTGTGAGAGGACTTCTCTGTTGGCAAGCAGCTTGATTAAGAAGGGATGTTGGAAATGCTGTGATTTGCTTTATAAAGTCATCTAATCCTACTGTACTGCTAGTGGTACTGAAACCCATGCTATTATGGGATACGAGCAGTTAATAATTGAAATATGTTGGTTTCTACGCCCATTGTAGACCATACAATCTTCAGACCAGGTTAGTGCTATATGATCCATCACTGCGCAGTAGATGCTGGATGGCTCACCCTGGGTGATGTCTTTACATATTCAGAAAGCAAGCCAAGGGGATCATGGCACTGCACCACCGTTGCTTCTGCCATGTCTTTCTTATCTGGGCCCCTCATGATGCTGGGGACCTCAGCCTCAGCTCCAAGATGCCATTCAGATTTAGAGTTCATTGTGGCAAAGCAGTAAAGTATAGTATGTGTCTGTAAAGTGTGGTGAAGTTATTTAATGTGTAAATACAGCCAGATTCAGCTATGTAAGGGCATGCTTAGGGCACAGCTCAAGACTTCCCTGCACCAAGAGGCTCATAAAGGTCTGGGGTTTCATAGCTGCAGACCTGCTCACAGCCTTATGATACATGTAAAGGGTAATACTGGCAATACCCATAAGCCAGCCTGTAGCGCATGATATAGAAATGGTTCTGAATACAGATGCTTAGCATGTTGCTGTTAAAGAATGAATAAATATGTGACCAAGGGGCTTTAAAAATCAGTTCTTTCTTCTCTCTTCGGGGGGACACAGCTAGCTGCATTGGCTTGAGCTTGCTCTGACCTTTCCAAGACTTCCAAGTCGGTCCTCATAGCAGCTCCTTGCCAGGTTGCTGCTTGTGCCCAGCCTCTTTGACAGACATCTCATCCTGCCTGCACAGCCTTTTATCTCAGCTGCTGTTAGCCAGCATTTAGCTGCAGCTGAGTGCATTCATCTTTTTTTGACTGTTGCTATGTGGGGTTTCTGCTGCCCATCGGAAGACCTAGTAGGGTCGCCATGCTTCTTTCAGTATATAGTGTACACAGAACAGACTGACCTAGGTTACAGTGCCACTTGTGTCCTTAGGTGACAAAACTGAAGTCTGTGGCTGCAGAATTAAATGCTTTGGGCAGTGTATGTGAATGGAGGCAAATTACTAGCTGGAGTAGGAAAATGGCATAGGTATGTTTAAGGGCATGGTGCTGTGTGGTAATCAGTGCTCTGATTTCTACACTACCACCCCCTGCCTGCAAACAGGTTTTGCATATACAGCTTCTTTCTTTTCACATGCTCTTTTCCTGTCTTCTTTCTCCTTTTTTATTTTCCATTGTCTTGAAATAGCCTCTCCAGCTTCCAAGCTATGTAGAAGGACTAGCATAGGCTTGGTATCTATGCTGTTTGCTCTTCTGTTTTAGGGAATTTAGGGATTGCTTATGGAAAGATAGAATTTCCCATAGTGCTATATAAAAACCACACATGAATTATATTTAATGTATAGATATGAGTACTATTAGAGTGTCAGGACTGATGAATCTCATAATTGTGGGCTTTTTTCATGTCTCTTTTGCCTTTAATTCTTTCTGCTTCAAACTGCAGTAACTTGTTCTTACTTGAAGGGCTTGGTGTCTGTGTGCCTGGGTTGCCTCTGCTCTGAAAACAGGAGTGTTTGCGGTTGCTGGGTCTAACTGGACTTGGCCTTTTTGTTACGAAGGAAGAGTGCACAGGACTTGGAAAATATTTCCTCTCTTCTGTGGTGGTGGTGGCCTGTGTAACTTCTTTCCTTGCTCTGTCAGTTCTCTCCTCCTGATGGAGAACCTGCTGCTGCTTTCACGTTTAGTGTCCTCATCTATGCTGGGATGCCACTGCTTGTCCTTCTGTCTCGCAGTGTCCATCGTTTTCCCTTATGTAGTCTTATAATAAAGTGTTGAGGAAAATTTCTCACAGGGTGAGGTCTTTGATGAAACACCTTTGCGTTTGAGGACTACATGTTTTAGCAGGTGGATGGGAAGTTTATCCTCCCTTCAATGATTTGTTGTGGTGTGACCATTCATTTTGGGTTTTTCCAGGTAGTCCCACACATGTGAAAATCCACCACCACCTTCTGGGTTTAACATGACTTGCTCTAGAAATAGATGTTCATTGCTCAGTGTTGCTGGGAAGTTGATATTATCTAAGTATCTTTAGCCTGGAGAAGAGAAGCTGCATGGAGACCTCAGAGCAGCTTCCTTTGTCTGAAGGGGGCTACAAGGATGCTGGACAGGGACTGTTCATGAGGGACTGCAGTGATAGGACAAGGGGTGATGGGTTCAAACTGAAACGGGAAGTTCAGGTTGGACCTAAGGCAGAAGTTCTTCCCTGTGAGGGTGCTGAAGCGCTGGCACCAGGGTAACCCAAAGAAATGGTAAATGCTCCATCCCTGGCAGTGTTCAAGGCCAGGTTGGATGAGGCTAGGAGCAACCTGCTCTAGTGTGAGGCATCCCTGCTCATGGCAGGGGGTTGGAACTGGGTGATTTTAAGGTCTTTTCCAGTCCAACCCATTCTGTGAGTCTATGATTCTATGATACTGAGTGTTACTGGCTCCTTTACTGGTCACTCGCATTTCACCCACACCGTTCTTCTGTGTAATCTTAACTTTGGCCACCACACCAAGAAGCATTTACCTAGACCTTTACACCACTGGTGTGTAACCTTGGGTTTCCTACAGGATGCAAAGGTGGCAACGTCCCAGGAAGTGCAGATCTGTAAGTGTGTGGCTCAACCTCCAGTGATGCATAAAATATAGGCATAATAGTTATAAGCACACAGGAAATTTGGAAGAAGACTTCTTAGGTGTTCACTCACTGTCACTCATTTGTGCTTCAGCATGAGAGGTTTTTTTCTTCCTGGTTGCTGGAGTACAGTAGTGTATTTTCAAACAGCAAGAAAGAATGGTTCTGATAAAGGTGGTGCATCTTAAAAAGATGTGACTCCTTCAAAATGTAAGAGAGAAAAAGAGGGAAAGAGGGAGGGAGGAAAAAATTGTTTTACCATTGTGGGCTTAACCTTGGTGTTAGTTCTTAATAATTACATATTTTTCAGCTGCAGAATTTGGCCACCACCTCAAAGGAGCTCATCATTAATATAGTATGTAGCATACTGGAGGTGAAGAACTAGCAGGCTTATTTCCCAATCCCAAACTGCCACCTGCTGCTAAAATCTAGAGCATCGTCCCTTGATGCTGAAGTGCCCATTTGCCCCAGCACCTGCCACATCTCACTTAAGGCAGTGTTTAAAATCCAAGGTTACCCGCTCTCCTGGGAAAGTTGGTGGAGGTTTGTTCCAAAATCAGCAGCTCTTCCTGCAATAAATTCAGGGGTTATAAAAGTGTGTCCAAAGTGGTCACAAACCTGTGCTGGATGATGAGCCGCATTGTCACTTACGGGGTGCCTGAGCTTTTGTTTGGCTAATATGGACAAAGGAGTCTGCTTCACATGATGTAAGAAGTGTTTGCCCTAAGAAGAACAGAGGTCCTCTTGAACCAATTAGGCAAAAATAACAGCTGGGCTACCCACTAATAAGGAAGGTGCTGCTAAACCTCTTTTCATTGTGAGAAGAAATAAATCTTTTAAGGCTTACTCCCTTGCATTTTTATAGAGAGCAAGGCTTTGAAAAATCCAGCGATCCAGCTGGGTGATACGTGCAGGAAGACTGTGAAGAAGATAAAGAAACTTTTAAAAATAAAAAATGGTATTATAGCTGTTAGATTTGACAATTATAAACGTTTCATTGAAGATTTCGGTATTTAGAGAAAAGTTTGACTGTTTAAATTGTTAAGAACATGGAGTTTGGGGTTAGCACAACAGGCAGTCTCCCACAAGTTCCTTGTAGCCTGTTCTGCAAGAGGACATTCCTTCCTGAAGCATATCTCTTCTAATATCTTCTTTAAATAAAAGCAGCCCACATATATTTTTAGTAAGTCTGAGAGAAAAGCAGGAAGATTTGGAACACGAAGGTTACAGAGGATTGGGACAGTTAATGCTAACTTTTTAGCCTCATCTTTCCTATGGAAAGATCCACATCCTGGTCAAGGAGCTAGTTAGACAAGGAGTGCGCTAATGTCGTCCTGGCAGATTGGCTCTTCTTGAGGCTCTCATTCCCACTGAGGAATGAAATGACTTGGATATGATGAGAAACAAAGGAAGGAATATTTACAGTTCCTGTGTGGGTCCTATATACTGTGATTTATTGAATGGGGGATGTTTTGTATGTTAGTGGCAAATGGAGACCAGAGCTATCTTTGTTACCACCCAGTAAGATACATCTCTTCCACGTGACTTCATCCTGGATCTGTGGAGGGAATCAGTTAGGACCAGGGCACGTTTGAGTTTGACAGCACTCCTCAGATGTGTTGTGTTAGCAGAGCCCCAGGTTAATTGGGGAAGAAGAACAGATTTTATTCCATGGTCCTTACTACCCAGATTTTGTTTGTTTGAGCTTATTGGTTATGGCCACCTTTCAATAGTTTTTTGCTGTGAATAGCTGAATATAAGTCATTTTCCTATAGGATAGCATTACAGAAGATTTGATGCCTGAATAAACACTTAACTGAGCTGAACACTTCAGCACTGAGTAAGCTAATCTCTCAAAGATATGTTCTCCTCTGAGGTGGGAGCAGAAGCCCCCTCTGCTTCTCTTCAATTCTCCTTCAAATCAGTGTATGATGGAAAACAAGTCACAGATGAACTCCTTGGCACAATCATTCTGATCTTTGTGGTTTTCCTCCATGAAAGCCTTGAGATCATTTGAATGTTGTTAGGAGTGTCTGGTTTTGGACATATATTGTAGCTGAGCTGCCCTTAGAAATGAAAATTAAAGAACAAATTTTAGGTTGTTGGCTGCTGTCCTAATGTCCTGGCTACTGTTACTTTGGTCAGCGGGTGGCCTGGTCAGCCTTTCCAAAGCCAATTTTCATTTAAAGATACTTCTATTACTTTGAAATAGGCAAAAACCTTTGGACAATGAGGGAGCAGCCTGCTTGTGCTTGTGTAGATGAAGGATGCTCTGTGTGACAAAGTAGCTGTAGAGTTTTTTTTATACTCTGTTTGCAGTTATAGTAAACAGAGCATCTAAAATAACCACTTGCACGTTGCAACAAACACATCATCATTTGCTTAAAAAGAGTTATAATTACAGTTGACGAAGCATGGACACCATAAAAAATGCATTAGTTTGGCTTGACACATTAATTACCTGTTTTTGCAGATGTTTTTATATATTGTTGTGTGAACAGTTTACAAAATAATTACAGGAAAGTCATATGGAAAATAAACTAAGTGGGTGGTTTCTCGCCTTAATATTTTCATTCATGTGAAGCTGTGTGAAGCACAGCTGCTTCCTAGCAAATGCAGAGGGAGAGAGACAGGGAATCTTGAGGGGGTTTTATTCTAAGGTCTCTATGATCAGCCTCGCTACACTTTCATATCTTGCTTTAGCAGCGTAGTTTTTAACCGTGTAAAATGACATTGCTGATTTAATCCCAGTGATCAGGAGAGGGGAGAAGCTTTGATCCTGATCAGATGAAACGTAAATCTTGTAGTATCTGAGCAAAGAAATGAAAAATCAATATTATTTTAAGCAGGATGATCTTTTATGAGTCGTTGTAAAGATTCATCAAAGGCTTTGACATAGTTTAAACATTTCCTGTTTGCTGCCATTTAAAGGAAAATGCCTTTCAAGTTTAAATTGTAATTAGAGATACCTCTTTAGATTGTCGTGGGCTAACCACAGAATAGAAAGAGGAGCTCAATACGCTCACGCAATGCTTAAATCAAAAGTTCTTAACTAGGAATAAATGAGTTGATTCTTCTGAGTACACGTTTTGTGTAACTAAAAACATTATCCTGGAGCAAAATGTAATATTGCATTAAAGAAAAAAGGCGTAAAGTCTGTGTCAGAGCATTAACATCTGTCAAATAGAAGGATTTGTTCTAGTGCTGTGTTTCAGTGATTTATTTAAAGCGAAGAGTTCCATGACCTGAAATTTGGCATAAATGCTAAAGATTATTTTTACTTTAATGGGCCTTTATTATTACTCATTCCCCTGTGTTTAAGGCTCTTAAAGCAACATTTATGTTTGAAATCCTATCCTGTATCACAGATTTTTGTGAGATATTGGCTGTTTAAATGGGAGTTTGTATTGGAATGTAACTTTTTTACATGGTCAAACTAATACAAAGAATAGGAAGCAAAAATCTTCCTTCCATAAATCCAGTTCTCCAGCACCCACCAGTTAAAGCATTCAGAGACTGAACTGTCAATGATCTTATTCACAGCAAGAACTTGCTGATAAATGTTGCTTTGTGAATCCATACCCTCTTTTATGGCTGAAGATTTTAAGAAGTGAACAGTTTGCAAGTGTTAGCTAACAAATTAGGAAGGAAAAGTAGAAGGGAAGCTGAGATGGATGTGGAAGTAGGGAGAATAAAGGCAGCTCTAAGGGGGCATCCCAGCTTGTTTGCATTAATCACTGTAAAATTACTGAAGCATTGAAAAAGAGCAATAAACATCCAAACTAAATACACATAACTAACAATTAAGCAGTAAGCTTGACTTTTATGATAGCCTTAGACACTAACCTAGCAGTTTTCTACCAGTCTGCTTGAAGGGAATGCTGGTGCAGTAGTTTATTGTTACTGTGCTGATGACTTGGTTTCCTTGAGCACCTGCCACTTCGTGTGTCCAAGAGAATGTGGGTGACCACCAGTGGGCTGGCACAAGGGAGTTTTATGGTGCTGCAGGATTAAGTGAAGAGATGAAAGCAAGAGTTAGTCATGGTTTAAGAAATTACAACGCCTATGGAACACTGTGTTTCTTGTCTTCTGATCAAGCGAAATCCACGTTCAAACAATGGAGTGTTGTTTTCTCCTAGATGGGAATAAAACTGGTAGTCTTATCTAGGGGAGTTTCACCCGGAGAGTCCTACCAAGTGGAGACTGCTATTAGAGGTGCTGGACCTGGTACAAAGTCCCCTCTGTCTATAGAATGAGAGAAGTTACTGAAAAATACCCATAATATTGTATGCTGCAAGTGCACCGAATTTATGGCTGTCCAGCTTTTTTCCCAGACCAAAGATATTTGCAGGGCAGGGCATGATGTCTCTATCCAAGGAAGTGGCGATCACTTTTCCCCTCCTGCTGTGAGGTGGGTAATAAGATTTACAATAGGTCACCTACTGGAGAGCATGGAGTAGATTGTAAGTCTCTTCTATTCATTCTTGGCGGATGGAGTCTGCGTGATGATTCTGTGTGTTTAGGTAATTTGTAGTCACAGTATGAAAGGGAGGGGCGTCTTTATTTTATAACAGGGTCAAAATGACTGGTAGTAGACCATGGCAACCTAAAGTGAAAAAGAGCCTCTGCCTTCTTCACAGTCTGAGTCTAAGGACTGTCTAAAGCAAGAGCAATGATCCATTTTCACTTTTATGGGGCAGGGGGAAAATAGCAACTCCTAGAGCCTACAGCAGAGCAACTCTGCTGACCTTTCAGAAGAGACCTTGTACTTAGTTTTTCATTGTTCTTTGCCACCTAGCAAATGGAGCAACCAGACAACCTGCTCCTTCTCCTTTATTAAGTAGCTGGTGCTAGAGCTAGCCAGATCTGGCTAGCTGAAGGATCAGAGCGGTGGCTCCTGCCCTGAGTTGCTAGAGAGATGTGGCTGCAGCTTATCCCTATCCCTTTGGGTCCTACCAGTAGTGAAGCTGAATGCATATTTGTAAGACAAGCTTGCCTGTGTGCATATATGCATTGTATGGACATGGCTGACCACACACTGACACAGGCAGAAGCATCTTGCCTTTGCAGACACCTACATAACCACAGGCTGCATGAATGACCAACTTCTTTTGACCTGTTGCTGGTCAGGGAAAGTTCCTCTGTTCAGGTCTCTCTGGTGGCTATGCCAGAGCTCCGTGGTCCAGCTCTCAGACATTTTTCTCTGACTTGCTTGCTTATCTAGCTTGAATTTGGTTGGTGTATCTTCTGCACAGAGAATAATAAGCACACAACAGTGTGGAACAGAGTTTCATAAGAAGGTAAGACAGGCAGCGGTGGTCAGGTACGGGGCTTAGTCTGACAGGCAATCAGCAGCCTGCTTATACACCATCAACTCATCTCTGCTTGCTCATGCTTGTGCTCCACCTTGACCCTCTCCTTTTCCTTACCTTTAATCCTGCTCTTAAACATCTCACAAAGCCTTACACATTGCCACAATCCCCCCATCCCACAAAATCTTCCACAATAACTTTTGCATGCAAGCATTTACACGATAAGGTCTCTGTCAGACATCCCATAATAAGTTTGCTCTTTTTTATGGGACTCATTCTTGATAACCTACAATAATCCTTTTTTTTTCCTTATCAGTTACCAAGTTTCTGGTTGAACTTCTTCAAGGTTACACTCAGAGGTTCTTTTCATGGCCCATTGATCAATATCTCATGAGTTCTAGTCTTTGTTATTGTCTCTGTTATCTGCTCTTGGTTAGGGTTTGTGTATTTGTGTGCTTAATTTATTACCTCTTCTGTTCCTTGCCTTGGCTTTCATGTTGAGTAGCTGTTAGACAGATATCCTTGCAGTTCCTTGCCCTGTTAGAGCATTGGTTTGTGAGAGGTGGTGGCTCGTACCCGTTGGTGCAGAAGCCTATCGTGGCCAAGGCTGTGTTTCTGAAGTCTTGGATGGCCTCAGGGCTGGAAGAGGCTGTCAGGGTCACATGAAGTCTCTGCCATCATTCAGACTTCTTCTGGGACAGTTGTCTCTAACTATGTTTCAGCATAGTAACATCAATTCTCTGTTATAGCAGTTGTGACTCGCAGTCTTATCTTTGCTTGGCGGTTGACTGTTCTGTTGTCATCACAAATTGAGCCTATTATAACAATATACTGCTCATGATAAACTCTTAAGTTTTGAAGTGAAGATGGAGTTTGTGCAGGATCATGGGATTCTCACTTCTTGCAAGAGGCTGGGTAGAGTGGCCATAACACTGTGGTGGTTCAGCCATCTGGGAAGTGAAGTAGTTGGTGTAAGTCCTTCTTCCTGTGTTGCCCCAGGCCAACAGGCAAGGAGCAGCATTGGAAAGCCATGAGCAAGATTTCTTGGTCTCTCTCATGTTGTCTTTTGCCTATTAACAGCATTTCTGGCTTTTCTTTATATTTAGAAAAGCCAATATTAGAAACAGGAGGCAAAACCCCAGTTTCCTTATTGTTTTCTTGCAAATGTCTTATGTCTTCTCTGATTGAGGTTTTTTTTGGAGTATAATGTTTGGATCAGGGGTCTCACTTCTTCTGTTAACATAGAAACATATACACAGAAAACTGAGGTAAGACTCTGTTTACCTTGGTCTGTAGCGAGGTTTGAATTGTTAGTTTTGTAGAACTCTGATATCAGAGTATTTGCTTTCTATAAGAAAACCTATCTGTAGGTTTGATTAGGCATAACCCAAAGCAAACCAAAAAGGTAAAATCAAAGCAGTCATGTGCTTTGATTACTTAGTGCTTCTCTCTTTTCCTCCACTGAGGTGAATCAAGTCCAACTCGTCGTGAAGCAGTGAAAAGGAAGACTGCAGAATACCTTATGCGTGCTGAACAGATTTCCAGCTTCTTCCATAAACCCTCAGAAGATTCATCTGTTTCTATGGTAGGCTTCAGTTTCTTTTCTTTCTGACCAGAATTTCATGTAATTAAATTGTCCTGTCATTTAGCAAAATAAATATGAGCCTGAGGTTCACAAACTGTCTAGGATTTCTCTTTCAGGGAGTCTGAGGAGTGTTTTGATGTTACTCTGTTAAGTTGCCATTCTTCTTGTTTGTGTTTCATAGCATTGAGTGGTTCATTTAATACAGGCCTGTTTTTTTGCATGGTTTCCTCTACTCACAACTTATGTAATGTAAATGATGTAAGCACACGATGATATAAACTCTTTTAATCATGCTAAAGAATTTAAAGCAAAAATCTGTGCTAGAACATAACGTTGCTTTTGACTTTCCCTTGCTATTGCTCAGTTCTGTAGGGAGCAAGAAGGCTGCTGGCTTCTTTAGCCTAGGGTATAACAGTGTATATCAGAAGTGAGTCAAGCACGTGGCAAGGGGACATGAGATGAATTTCCCTCAAAATAAGTACTTAAAATTGAGCAAAGGTTCTTCCAGATCCCTTCAAATGGATATCCTGAAGTGATCAACTGCTTCTTGCTTTTTGAGGAGGTCCTGTAGTAATTCCTACCTTCTTAAGCAGAAACACCCTTATCTGTACTTGTGCAAAAGACAAACAAATCTTGTTCCAAGATACCCTCAATAAATTTCTACTTTGCCCTTCCCCAAACAGTTCCTTTGGGACTTATCTGTTCTTAACTTCAGACTTTTACTGCAGTCATGCTAAACTGTGTGTGCTTGTCAGTGACCACCCTATTGTAGTAAGTATAAAAGTCACCAACTCCCTGTCTCTCTACATTTATATCAAGTGAGGACAAAAGGGGCACAAGATTATTGCTTCTTATTTTGCACAGATCTGAAAATGCTTTAAGGAGACCACTGCTGCAGAAATGGGAAGCCTTCTAAAACCCAGCTCCCTAATAAGTAAATGAAAAAAGCAAAGGCAGTGATTTTGAAGGGTAGCTTTTTAATGTTGCGAGCCCACAAGTACAGTTTTGAGGATGTTCCAAATGGGATATATTTTGTGACATTTGGAGTCTTGCTGCTGCTATGAAGTGTACTTTGAACAATTTAGTGTTTTGGACTGATACGAACTCCTACTAGGTAGTCTTTCTTTGGGTCAAACACCCCTGAAAATGGGGAAGAATCTGTATTGAATGGAAACCTCAGTGTGTTTGGAAACTGCAGAACAAGATAAAAAAAAAGTGAACAACCTATTTTTGCCTTTTTATAAGTTTAAAAGTGAATTGTGGTTGGGAAGGAGGAAGAAATAGGTTGTATTTTTGTATGTGAACTTGAGAGGTAAAGTATTTCCTCTTTTATGCTGGACAGAATAAGGCACATGCCTTCTTTGCAGACCCAAAGGAAAGCAGGACTAACCGGGATAAGACAAGGGGAAAAAAAAGGTGATGAGAATACAAAATTATTCTCCTTCTGTGTTAAACCTCAAACCTGACAAGTTAGGGCAAACCTGACTTTGCACAAGCAAAATGGTGCACCTGGCTTATTCTTCTTTCCACAAAACCCCACCATGTTCCCATGTTTGGCTTTGCTTTACTAAGTCTGTTTGTGTATTTTAATATCCTTTCTTTGCTCTTCATAATGCATAAATTTGACTTTTCTCATAGAGCTTTGGAATTTGCTGGCAGCAAGGGCAGATGGTGCGTCTGGGTCATGATAGTGGTGGTGAGGAGCAGCTTGTTTCCAAGTTGATAGCTGGAAGTGCATTGAGAAAAGGATTGTTGTAAGGGTAGTGGTAGGAACCACTAAGGGTTGGCATGCTCTGTGCTTTGGTTTAGTGTCTTGAGGCAAGTGGGGAGTGTGACTCTCTTGCATGCTGGTTCCTGAGCAGACCTGAATTCTTGCATCTTAGTGCTTTTCATATTTACTGCTCCAGATAGTTTATATTGGAGTTTGCATGAGTTATTCCACCCCTTGCAAACAGTGATAAGTGAGCTGAAATGACCTGCTTCTATGTGTAGCATGTCCTCCTCCTAAAGGAATCAAGTCTATAGTGTACAGGTGTGTATACCTCTTTTCATTGTCACTTCACACCAGCTTGTTGTTTCTCTAACTGCCATTTACATGCCATTGGTCATGCTGGGGCAAGGCTGGTCTGTTGCTACCTCCTGTGGCACTGCTGTAGGTCATGCTGACTGATACCATCTCTTCAAATGCTGGTGCTTGGGCAGGATATTTGTGCCAATGTTTTAAGTAACAATATACAATACCTTCTTTGCCCACATGGATCTGTAAAGAGGTCTCTCATCAGAGTTTCTGGAGACGTACTGAAGTCTGAGAGAAATCACTGGGTGCGTAGGATGCCTGTCCTAGAAGCATGGCCAAGCCAGCACAACTGAAATTGGTTTGTGAGAAAATGAAGGGCAAATCCTGTTCTTTAGCAGTACCTGTGGCAATATTACATTGGCAGAGTGTGGTTTTGTTATGGGAAGCATGGTTCAGTGCAGGGAACATCATGGGCAGTGGGGGTGCTGAGACTGCACCTTGGAGGAAGATGTCTGACTTGTAAGCAGGCATAGGGATTTAAGGCAAAACGTTCTTGTTCATGACCTGATGTTACAAGGCAGAAGTGCTTTGTCAACCGTGTCTGGCGTAGATAGCTGTGTGCTTCCTATTGTGCCCTTACAAGGAGCAGTCACAATGATCAGCATCAAAACTAGGCTTACCTGACCTTCTTAGACATGACATTTACTTCTTTCTCATCCACCAGAATGAGAAACGTCTGGCAAGGGAAGAGGTAAGCTCAGAAGTGCAGGTTCAGTTATCATCCTGCACCCTTCAGCCTCAAACATATCCCAGAGTTGGATGGGGACATACCTATCAGTTGGATACTGAGCCATGTGCAGCAGTCTCAAAAGACTGCCTGCTGAATGCACCCCAAGTCACCCATTTGCCATCTGAACACCACATGAAGGTAAAGCTTGGTGGATTTTCTCTAGGGGTCTGGGGCAGAAGGAAGCAAGCCATTCCCCCCCAGCTTGAAATGCCAGGCCCTTTGCTCTGAAAACCAGATTTCCCTAGAGGCAAAGGCCTGGCATTTCAGAGCTGAGAAGCAAAAATATCTTTGATGCCATGGAAACCAAACAAAGAACAACAGTAGTTTGTTACTTACCTTCCCTCAACAAAAGCCAACAGTGTAGTCCTCAAGGATAGCCTCCTTAGTAACCACCCTGCTGCTGGCAAGTCTGAGTGCTGAAGAGAGGAGCACAAGAGAAAGTGTTTGAAGAACTCTTGGCACTGTTGAAAAAAGGTTATGGGCAGAGGGCTTACAGATGGATAGAAGATTTCTTAAGGCTGAAGAGAAGCACAGGGAGTTGACGCAACTATGACTGACCATGAACTGGGAATTCACTTGACAGGGTCTTGTAAGCATTGAGAAAAGCCTCTCTGTGACCCGTAGGAGACGTGGAGGCAGCTTCTGGAGGTTGTAAACAGGCATGTAGACCTTCTGGGAAAAATAAGCTGCAGCAAATGCTGTCCTCCTCTTCTTCCTTTGGCACAGAACGGCAGCCTCAAGGGCTTTCTCACCGACAAGCACTCGAGGATGCTGTGTAACAGCAGTAGCAGGCCATTTTGCAGATACTGAAGGTGTATTTTCTCCTCTGCCCCTTTAGTAGCAGCTCTGGGGAGCCACCTCCAAACCTGAGTACGAGCTACAGCACAACCTTTACATCTCACTGGACTGACAGTTGGAAAGCTGCAGTCTCACAAAGCTGTCAGCTGCAAAGCCCAGCACAGCTGCATGGGCAGGCTTTGGGTCTGTTTTGACTTTGGTATTTTTATAATGCATGGTGGGTTTTTTTCACTCTTTGAAATCATTTATGATGCTACTTATGCCAAGTTTTTTATATTGAGAATTGTTTCTTTGTGCACATATATATATATATATATATAAGGTATAACGGCCTGGCCATGCTACAGTTACTGAAGTCATTAGATGCAGGTCTCTGAATGGTGAGAGGAGATCACATTTTGATGTGTAGCTCTGCACTGGTGTTTGTGAAAGTGCTTTTTCTATCCTTAGCTTCTGTGGTAACTGCTGTCAAAGGTGGCAACATCAGCAGTTGCATCATTTTCTATCAAATAGCATTTGTGTCACTGAGCTAGGGATAGTGCTCGTGCCTTAAATGAGTTTAACACAAGAGGCTTTTCCTCTTGCTTGGCTCATGGTGTACTTCTCTTTCTCCCCCAGCTCTTACAACTGCTAGCAATGATGCCAAAGCTGAGACAGGAGCTATTGCTGTATTTCATTGTGTAGCTTGTGAAACTAGAGCCTTCCAAAGGCAGGTGGAGGCCACAAGCTGCTGAGTCTTTGCAAAGGGCAGTATCACAATCAGCATCATCCCTTTCTACTTGAAATTAGCACCCACTAGCCAAGAGGTGGTGATGGGAAAGGAACTGGTGATGCCAGTCCCAAGTCAGGTAACTCCAGCTGTGTTGCTCAGAATGTAGTCTGGAAATGGTTTCAAAACACAGAGGGTCTAGGCACAAGAGAGAAGATGCTGGGGTACCTGAGCAGCATGCTGAGCATTTGGACAAGCTGCTGATGGCCACCTGCCAGCAGAGGTAGCTTGCCATTTTCCTTAGAATATAAATGCCTTATTTTTGTAGGCAAAGGAAGCTTTTGACTTTGTTACTCCTTCCTCTATTATTTCGTTCCTCTACTTTTAATGAGAGAGCTAGCTTTTCTTTATTACTGATGGCTGGATGCAGAGCTTGGATTTTCACTCTATTCAGAGGAGCAGGAAGCTTCATAGAGTGCTTAACTGCTGTAGTTCTGGGAATTGGGTATTTAGAGTGTGCTTGCTTCACGACAGAATATGATGCCTCCCCAGCACTGGCCTCTGCTATTAGACTTTGCAACAGTGAAACCAAAATACTGTAAAGAGCAAAAAATAACCTGAAACTGGTAAAAATGGAGAAGCCACTGGGAGCTGTGGATGTGACTGTAAAGCGTTTTAAGGTAAGAGGTGTCTGTATAGTGCGTAAATGAAAAGCAGTGTGTGTACACAGTATTGCTGATTGTGCCACCATTGGTGATGTTCTAGAGAAGGGCCCAAAAGTACATACTGGGTTTTTCTGGGGGCTCTTCAGATACGATGGGTGAAGAAATCTGATTCTGTAGCATTATTGGACTAGTTAATTGTTAGTTAACTCAATAGTTAACTATTAGTTAACTTCTGTAAAAATGTAGGAACTTCATTCATGGTTGAAATGTTATGCATAAGAGAAAACTTTAAAAGCTTTATTATTGAGGAATGGTTCTAAAAGGGAATAACATGCAGATAAAAGTGGAAATACTGTACAGCAGTCAGGAGGATTTGGAAATGTCTCTTTCATTACGGATATTCCTTGGAATGCTTTGGAAATCTTGTCATGGATAAGCTCTGTGTTAGCACAACTTCTTGTTTCAAAGCAAATATTATTGCAGAAGAATTGCACACACTCAAAACTCAACCCAACACAAGAACTCCCTCGACCTTCCAGCAGCTTACTAGGATGTGGAACCTAAATTAGGCTTGGAGGAAAAAGTGCATTTAGAGGCTTTTAATTTCTTCTTCATGCTAAAACCTTTAGATATGTAGAACCTGGGTGGTTTTATATTAACTGTTGCTGGTACTCTTGCTTGGCAGTGTTTAGACAAATGAAGATAACTAATAATCTCTTTTAAACATCAAGCCCAGTAGGTGAACACAAAAGCACACTTTCCTCCATGCTTTTCGAACATGTGTTCATGACCCTTTCTTTGGAATTTTGTGGCCAATGCTTAAATAAATGTTGAATTGGGGAAGGAATTTGGAAGGAGAAAAGGGGGTTGACTGGCAACATGAAGCAGAACCAGTTTTGGGGTGGGATTTGAAGAGGTGCTCTGGCCTTTGGGGACAGCACAGTAAGGATGCTAGAGGAGAAACACTTGTGGGGAAGCAAAGGGAATTGTCCTAGTTCAGGATCTTTAGTTTTTCTGAGCTGATCATACTGAAAAATTTCTTGATCTTTGATACTCAGACATTTTATCCACAGCATAATTGCTTGCCAGCAGTTTTCCATTGTGATGTATTTGTTAAATATTACTTCAGGATGCTGACAAATTAAACAGCTTTTACTTCTTAGAAGCCTTTCAGCTTCCTTTACCTTTGTGCAGCAGCAGTGTGCTGGGAAGGCCAGGTTATGTTCAAAAGGAGTTTGGTATTCAGCAACTCTGCAAATGAATTTACCTTATTTCTGAGGAAGAGATCCAGGTCTGTGGTTCTGGTAGAAGTTGCACGTTGGGTATTTAGAGGAAGATCGATGAATTCTCCTGAAAATGTTAGTGTGCCAGAGGTGTATGTGCTGCTTAAGGGGCTGAGCTTTGTCCCAGAAGACTTCCAGTTGCAATGTTGTTCCCCCTCTGACACGCAAGCTTTGAGTTTGCCCTGAGTAGCTACAAAACATAGCACAGACAAGAATTTATGCATATGAACTGCTTGAATAGTCAGCTCCTGCCAATTCTCTTGCTATGGTGTTAATTTCTAGATGAACGATACATAGCTAGATCCTTTTTCTAGGGCAATTTGAGGATTTCTTTCTGTTGTGCACCTTGTTATTAAAAGGATTTCATAAAGCTCACCAGAGAGCACGAGACCCCTGTTTGTAATTCTGTATTTTATGTTCTTCAGGCTTAAAAAGCCTCTAATTTGCTTTCCTCTCAGTGATCTCTGAATTACTTTGTATCCAGAATACCTGTAAGGCTTTGATTGATTATTGTGATGGGTAAGAACTGAGTAATCAATTGCCAGGTTCCATTAAGCATAGAAAATAGAAAAATTCATTACATTTTCTTTTAAAATTTTGGTTTTCAATGTTACCTCAATGATTTTTATTTACTTGCAAGTTGTTGTGGTTTGTTTTTTTTCCAATCCCTTCCACTGAGGACAAACAGAAAACTTCTCCTTTCATCTTCACTCTCTCTGATTTATGATAAATTTAGTTTCCTTCGGCCTGGCATTTGCTTCAGCAGGCAGTCTTCCTTCAAGTACCACCCTGATTGATGTATCATCTTTGATATCTTCCATTAGCCTCCAGGATCACTAAGTTCAAGGCCCTCTTGGAACCTAAGGAGCCCTGCCGAGGAACTGAAGGCCTTCAGAGTCCTTGGGGTGATTGACAAGGTAATTCTTCAGTGGCTCTTCAAGAATTCAGTCATAAATCGACTGCATGCTGACATTTTGTCTTTGAAGCTGTGGATCTTAAGGATATGAAACAAAAGGGGAAAATGACTCAAATGCATCTGCACTTTAAAATAACAAAAGTAGAAGAAAAAAGGCTTTTATCTAAGCAATTCATGTAAGGTCATGCAAAATGTATTTGAGCTAAAGGATAAGGTACATGTTTGGTGGCATTCAATAGGCTGAGGCCTGTTTTTCAAAAGTGAAGTCATGGTTACAGTGCTGGGGTAAGGACAACTTGATGTGTTTTCGGTTGAATAAGCCGCTGAATATGTGAAATGTAGAGGGTTAGAAATTCCTGCTTCTGAACTGTTACTTGAAATGGGGGCTTGGGGACACATGGCTCTTCTTCCCTGAGAATTTGGAGTTTAAATCCCCCGCCAAGACAGACACACAGCAATGAAGCCAGGTTTGCTTTTGACTCATGCAAATCATGGCTTCCAAGCTCCCAGGGTAATTCCCTTCTTTAGACAGGAAAGCACCATATGGATATTTTTGCAAGCCTAATGAAGAGACCAGAAGAATTGCTTCATTGTTTTGATGATGCTGATTAGTTATCACCCTACCAAGTACTTCTAAGATGATGCATTATTCAGCAATGTGGCAGTGGCTAATGCAGACTGTAAGGACTCATTTCCTTTTTGGCATGCCAGTTCCCTGGTGCCTTTTGATGGTTCCTTATATCGTCTTTGGTTTGCCCGTGATGTACTGATGCATGGTCAATTGATGCACTTGTATCATACATCAGAAAACCTGTAGCTGGTCTCTTAAGGTCTGGATTGCTCGGTTTCTTTTTCTTATTGGACTGATGCTAGCTATGGGGACTGATTTTTTGCTTTTCTTTGCCTGTTTTGTTGTAATTATGTGCCTAAGTTGTAACTTCTCCTCAGAGGGCTATATGCATTAGGTATTATAGTTGTTTTTATAGTACACAAGCTTTTCCCAGCTCTGACTTCACATGCATTACATCTTCTTTCCTCAGTGGTAAGTACAGAATTTAGCCTGTGTTCCACTTAGTATATGTATCAGGGAGACAGGTTGGAAAGAGCACCTATCTGTTGAATTAGGCACTAACTAAAATTAGTAGTCACTAAATAGATGCAGTAGGCATGGCCTTTGTGAATTAGCCTGCCAGTGTGAGGCTGCAGAAGTGTTGGAAGTGAACCGTTTCAGTATCTTCATTTTTGCATAATACTAAACAGCAACTGGAAAAGATGCTTGATCAGAATGAAGCTTTTGGTGGGATCAGATCTCCTCGATCTCTCTGAGCACACAGCTCCAGTAAGTGTTGCAGGTGGGAGCTGAATGTGTCCAGATCTTTCAGGCACAGTTGGGAAGAATCAGAGCTCTGGTGATGATAGAAATAAAAGGTCTTAGTGTTGGAAGTGTGTGTGAGGAATAACGGGCCCATGTATACAGCTGGTATGCTCATGTGTGAACAGTATCATAAGGGGCAGAGTTTATGTTTAATTATTGTATGAAAAAGGGGGCAATATTCTTTCAAGCATCTTTGTACTCTGCATCCATGCTTCCAGATTCTCCTTATGAACTTCATCTTATTCTGAGTATGCTGCCTTTTGTTTTCATCTATTTTGAGGTGTTCATAATGTGAGGTGAATGAAAAACTGCTTTAAGCCCAGAAGTTCAGAGCATCTTTTACTTGAGGTTTATAATGAATACACAAAATGTGTGTGAATAAGAAGCAGGAGTATGCACGTGTATCTGTGTGCTGGAGACGATGCCCCTGCCTTTGGTTTAAAGCACCATCTCACCTCCTTCCTCACCATCACTGTTCTTTGCCTCCTCCGCTTACATATGCCCTGAAGCTCACATCATGGAGAAATCTGAATTGATGTAGAAGTATCCTCACTGGAGCCAAGTAGATGACAGAGGGTGTTTGCTTTGGAAAGTGGATTCTGATTTTCAAGGCCAGTATTGAAGATGCCATGCTTTTGGTCACAAGTCTGTAGCAGATTCAGCATCACAGAGTTTTGCCTGAACTCCTGTTCTAACCCTGTGGTAGCTGCTTCAGTTTCAGCAGAAAATGGGTGTGTAGAAGGTAACTGGCATATTTTAACTGCTGTCTTGCCTAATCCTGTGCAAGACTGGCTTAAACACAGCCTTAAAAATGGTGGTGGTTGCTTTGCAGACTTGTTCTCCTGCTGCTGCTTGAAGCCCTGAGTGGCGTCTGTCTGCTACAGTGCTGCCTCGAGAAAACCAGCTGTTAACCTGCTCTCCATCAAATGCTGAAAGGTTCAGTGCCTTCCCTCAGAGTAATGTCAGTCTTTGTTCTTCATCTGAAGCCTCTTGAAGTGTTTTGAATTGGCTTCGTTTTCACAGACAAAATGCTTGTTGCTACCTGAAACTCAGGGTTTTTCAAACTACTTTAGGCTAGGCAGAATGATTAGGCATTTAATTTTAGCCTAGCTTATTCCCAGTGTGCCATCCTTCCCTCTTTTTCTGCCTTTCCACCTTCCTTGTCACCTTAACAGTTTTTGCTGTGTTGACCCTTTTCTGCTGAATCTGAGTTAGAGATCTTAGCATTATTAGACTCTCTAAAACATGAAGAGTCATAGAATGATGACCCTATCCGTGCCTTGCCTCGCCTCCCATCCTTCTGCTCTCATGCAAAGGATGTGCTGTAAGTCCAGCTATTTTACTAGACCCAAGAGGACTTACACTTTGCTTGAGAAAACCAGGTTTCTTGAATCCTACTGCTGCTATGCTTGCTCACTTTGTGGTGTCAAAGGTTAACTAGGTGGTGATTGCAGGTATTTTATGTGTTTGTTATGGGAAAAGTCTACCAGTGAGTAGGTTTCTGAAAACAGAGGTTTAATGTAATCACCAGGGTGGCTTTGTCCTGCAAATGTTGTGGACTCTGATGTGCTGCTGATCGAGCAGCAAAGCTCTTGTTAGTGTTACCACAGGTACCACGTTGAAAACGGGCTAATATCTAAATATTTTACCTGCTGTTATCACCAATGTAGAATGGTCAATTATTTTATCAGTTCATTTAGGTTGAAGTAGGAAACTTCTTTTTTGGAATAATAGATTTTGCTTTCAAAATTTGCCTAATTAAAAATCAAGGTTGCAGATTCTGTGCTGAGTTTCTGCCCTAGGCAAATCTTTGCTTTGAAGCTATAACTGGCCCCTAAAGAAACGACTTTGTTATGGTGCTGCTGGATACCTTGACAATGCTGTTTCAACCCCAATTTCTTATTCCTCTGTTATTTAGATTCATTCAATTTAAAGATTCATCTTGAAAGCAGAGTGCATTAAGTAATAACTATGCCTCTGTAACCAATGACTGTCTTTTATGTCTTTTCTATCCCCTCCCTTGGTCCCCCATCAAGCCACATTGTCTGTGTTGGCACTGGTGTGACTGTGATCTGTCCTTCCACAGATGTCTGTACATTTGGGCTTGTTGTTCAATACGCTGTTTGTTAAGCTCTGTTACACAATCTGAAAGCTTAGAAAATAAAATACTCTCTTTGCTAAAATTTTCTGAGTTTCTGGAGAGGAATCTAGAAATAAATAACTTCTCTGAAGAACTGGAAGTAATTCTCTTCATCTTGAATATAGAATCATAGAATAGTTAAGGTTGAAAGGACCTTAAGATCATCTAGTTCCAACCCCCCTGCCGTGGTTATGTTTTGTGGCTGTTGTGCTACCGTGAGAAGTCTAATGGGAATACGTTTGGATGAATTGACCTTAGAAATAGGCAGTACCACCAAATCAGTGTTATTAATTATTTAGAAAGGGTGATTACTACTTGTCTACATGACGAGTGAAAGTGCCAAAAAGCAGGAGTATGCAGAATATATGTAGAGTTCACATGCATAATCTGCAGCTCCATAGTTGAATTCAATCAGGTTATGGTTAGTTTTAATGAAGTTTAATCAGAGGATAGGAGAAATGGGCTTGTTTTATGGCAGTGTGTGTGTGGTGCGTGAATAACACTTAAAAACTTCAATGCTCAACATTGTATTTCGAGGTGACACAAGGACTGTTGCAGTTGTAAAACTGAGTTGATGATAGCAGATGTTTTTTCTCTCCTGGCTCTCAGGTGCACACTGCCAAGTTTCTTGTAGATCATCTTATGGATTTGAATGAGTGGCTGGGTGTATATAAGGGGTATGGGGGAAAGGGAGCTGTAATCAACAACAGGATCCAGCACAGACATTCATTATTGTTTCATTATGGTGCTTGGAAATAGAAACTGGCTGTAAGCATGGTATAGTGAATTCAACTGACTAGCAAGGTTTCCTCATCCAAACAGGGCATAATGGAAAATAGCAGTGGCAAAAATGGTTGCAAATCTAAAACTGAGTAATAGCAGTAACTGTTAATACAAATAAGTTTTTAAGAGCTTGGTTTATATTTTGATAACCCTTTAGTTTCTTAAGTGACTTGCCACAAAATCAAATCAACTACAGGGTCTTTGTCAAAACTGATTTCTTGGCTCACTGCTTTCCTTTCCTTGTCTCTGTGGGATTATTTGTAAGCTACAGTCACGTTTCAAGCCCCAAGTAACAAAACTTACTCAACTTCAAAACACATTCTCTATCCCACCTTAGACTCCTGTCCCTTCTTCTGTGCCCAAACCCCTGACACTTGTTTTCCTGAAGTCTTTCTGTTTATACCAGTCTGAACATTTCTGGGTGTTCTGTTGTCATAACTCTTAGTCTCTCTTTAGCTTCTCTATCTCACTATTTCTTTTGACTTCAGTGAATGTTTTGTTTCATCTGACATGAGTCCTAAGATTGGGTAAAATAACACAGACTCTGCCCTTCCCTTTATAAAATAGGAACTAGATTATTGACTATTTCAGTGCAGGCCTCCAAAAAGAAATAATTTCTAGAGGTAGTTTATTTTAAACTTTTATTTTCTTTTAAACCTTTAAATATTTAAGTTTGTCTTCTTAACTGTTACTAAGTTGCTCAGTCCGTAATTTGTGCCAGGCGATTAGTTGGTGATGCTGAGTGGCATTTCACACTGTAAACTGTGTTCTCTAGTAAAACCTGCCATATATATGTCCTAGGTTAATATTTCACCATTTGTCATTCACTGGCCAGTTTTTAGTTTGCTCTAAGAATGTGGACTTTCCTCTCTGTTACCAACCAGCTAAAAGTATTTAAAAGTTTGACTCTATGCTACTTTCTTAGCATTTGCATTATTTAAAGCTGCACTGTTTGTCTTTTAAGTACACTATTATTGCAAGTCATAGAATATACAAGCTCTAAGTTCCTTAGATAATGGTTTGAAAGGAGGAATAATTGCAAACTGAAGATAATTCGTATTGCACAGGTACAAGGATAAGCGATAATCACATTTCTCATACATATTAGGCAAATGTAATCTTTTTATAACAACAGAGGGAGACGAGCGAGAGTCTGGGTGGTGTAATCTGAAAAGTGACAAGAGTAAATCTGTGTTAAATGGATCTTTTAATCCTGGAAGCCTTGACAGGACACAGCTGAGGAGAGCGGGGGGGATTGCACCCCTGCTTCTGCCTCGTCACCACAACCCTACCCTGAGTGTGGCATCCTGCTCTGTGCCAGCCCCTGCTAAGGTTTTCTTGCAGTCCAAAGTACTCATGCTAGACTTGGGTGACCAGCTTGTCTTGTCACTACCTGTAACAGGATTTTACAGCTGTATATGCAAGGAGAAGAATCCTGAGTGATCATCTGATACATGTTTGAGTTTGTAGGACTTGTGCTAGAGAATATATCCTATGAAAATGGGCTGATAAAATTGGGGCCATTCAGCCTGGAGAAGAGAAGCTGTGTGGAGACCTCAGATCAGCTTCCAGTGTCTGAAGGGGGCTACAAGGATGCTGGAGAGGGACTCTTCATCAGGGACTGCAGCAACAGGACAAGGGGTGATGGGTTCAAACTGGAACAGGGCAAGTTCAGGTTAGATCTAAGGCAGAAGCTCTTCCCTTTCCTGTGAGGGTGCTGAGGCGCTGGCACAGGGTGCCCAGCGAAGCTGTGGCTGCCCCATCCCTAGCAGTGTTCAAGGCCAGGTTGGACAGAGCCTTGGGCGACATGGTCTGGTGTGAGGTGTCCCTGCCCGTGGCAAGGGGTAGGAACTGTGTGATCTTAAGGTCCATTCCAAGCCAAACCATTCTATAACTGTATGGTAGGAATGCCTTTTTTTTAGGAGCTAAGGACCAGAATTACTAGATGGGCCACTGGTGACATTATTACCTGATGTGTTTTCAGTGTAGAATAGTAATTTAATAACAGAATGGAGCTGTTTTTAAAGTAATTCCTAAGCTCTGGTGTGTCTTCAGAACCTTTCTGGTATCTGGTACTGCAGTAAGAGATCCTATTTCGTTTTCTTTGATCAGGCACGAGGCATTCTTCAGCCTGTGTTAGTGACTTTAGAGTTATGTTCTTGTAAGCAACATGTTTTAAGGTGCTTATTTTGGTCAGTGTTAAAAGCTTCTCAAGTAAATGAAAAGCACAGGTGTGTTCCGTGGCACATCCTGATAGTGTGAAGACTAGAAAAGAGTCAGTATTAGATGCTGTGTGTGGGGTAGAGAGGGGAAAAAGAAAAGAAAGGGGAACTGGGGGAGCAAATGTCTGCAGTGTGACAGAGGACTGCATTTATGTCAAAGCCACCCCGCAGGAGAGCAGTGCATTTAGAGCAGTCCTTAGTTCTTCCAGTGTTGTCCCCTGCGACCTTGGTTGGGTGCTCGGTGGGGTGACTAATGGTTCAGCACGTCCTTTTTTCCTGGTGACTCGCCTGTTGCCTGCCTCTGGGTTTGTGATTCCCCTTATGCTGACTTCTGCAGTATTCCTTCGGTCTCTTATCTCAGGGCTTTGATGCATATGTTCTGAAGGTGGCCACCGTGACTTTGGGTGGCAGCAGATGGTAAACCTTCAGGCTGCCACCGGCTATAGTGGTGTTAAGTTGGAAACTTAACGTTTGATGAAGAATCAGTAGTGCATATGAAAGAGCTTTTACTGCAGAAATATCTTTTAATTAAAAAAATTAGCATACCGAAACATTTGCTAATTTCTGTGCATTTAAAGGATCCTAAAATGAACTGTTTTCTTAAAGCTAGACTAGGGTTATTTACCAGGCAGGTTTTATTTTATTCTTCTCCAATTAATTGTACCTCCTATATTGAATTGAGTTTAATTTATTTACCATGAAGGCATTGGATACACTGTAAATCAAATCTAAGAAGCTAATTTTTTTAAGTAGCTGCTGTCAGCATCAGAATTAACCCTTGACTTATGAAAGAACCCTAAAAATCACAAGTAGAAAGTCCTCTTTGGCATCACGGGGTGGCGGGGGTATTGCTTTCTGCCACTCTACTGAGATGCTGCCATGCAGCACTGCTGCGTTGGCTTGTATTTTGGGATATGCCTGACAGCTCAAGTGCTTCTGCAGAATAGGGATGTCTGTGCTGCTGAAGACACTTATTTACATTATATATTTATCTGTGGCAATTGGTATTTGCCTGCCGGTGGTTTTGGCCACATTGAGGTTGTCGTCAATGCAAGAAAACAGGGCAAGGATGAGTAAGCAAAAGTGCCCTAGGAGCCAGCCATAGTATGTAGACCTTGACTCTATGTTAGTATTGCAAATAGGATTTTGCCTTGTCTCCTTTTGTGTCACAGCCTAGTTGCTCAGTGCCTAGGAATGCCCTGCTGTGCATTCTTCTCCCTTCCCTCCAAGATAGGATGCTGAATGTTACAGCTGACAGCTCACTGTTAGGAGGTATTAAATATTGCAGTGGTCATCATCAATGAAACAGGCTCCATCAGCTTATGTGAGCTAGAAGCAGCCTAGTCTAATGTGAGTATCTCTGTGATCTGCTTCAGAGAAGAGCAGTGTTATGCCACAGGGAATCATAGAATAGTTAGGGTCGGAAAGGACTTTAAGATCATCAAGTTCCAACCCCCCTCGCTCTAAACCATATCACCCAAGGCCTTGTCCAACCTGGCCTTGCGCACTGCCAGGGATGGAGCATTCACAACCTCCCTGGACAACCCATTCCAGTGCCTCACCACCCTAACAGGAAAGAATTTCCTCCTTATATCCAATCTAAACTTCCCCTGTTTAAGTTTGAACCCATTACCCCTTGTCCTGTCACTACAGTCCCTAATGAAGAGTCCCTCCCCAGCATCCCTATATGCCCCCTTCAGATACTGGAAGGCTGCTATGAGGTCTCCACACAGCCTTCTCTTCTCCAGGCTGAACAGCCCCAACTTTCTCAGCCTCAAATGCTATGTTTAATACTGTTTTGCCCCATTCTGCCACTGGGGTGGAGAATTGTCACTTTGCAGTTTAAAAAGAACCCTTAGAAAAAGAGTTACTGAAGCACCCTCATTTTGCAATGGAGGAGAAGTGTGAAGGAATGCAAACAGGAAGGGCTTGTTGGGATAGCTCTACTATCTAGAAATTGGCTGTAAAGCATCAGGTGAAGAGGGTAAGCTGACATTTGGGTCAGTGGCAGGTTTACTGTTAAGCATTTCTTCAAGAGACTGGTGGTGCATCCAAGAGCTGCTCACCTTTCTCTGCTCTGGATGGGTGATGAAACATCATGCAAATATACTTGTGACCATGTCGTTCCTGCTCTTACTCCTTCCTGAGTTTTCTGATAGTGATTTGTTCATTAGTGTAGTCCTTTAATGATTTGGTGAACCTGGTTAAACCACCTTTTTGTGATATGCATGCAGGCTGCCTCCCCTTGAAGCAGGTTTTTGGTTAAGTGGGACCATGCATGCAGTCTGCCAGAGCCAAATGGAGCATCACTAGGTGAATCCCTGAAGTTACATTTCTGGCTCTTCCTGGGCTTCTTGGAGTGCCTTTTGAGGCAGAGAATCTTGCAGAAAGGTCACTATTGAATCAGCAAAGAAATAATTTTCCATGAAATGAAGTGGAGCTGGAGATGATCCTCACTGCGGGAAGGTCTGATGCTTGATGGGAAGGTAAAAGAAAGAAGCTGGTTAGGGAGACTGCTTCGTCCATGTTGGCAGTTAACCTCAAAGGCACACCAATATTATTTGTTGTTATTACAGTTATAAAACTGTAGCTGCTGCTTTCATTTTGATGTTGTAATAGAACGACAGATGAAGCTAGCCCTAAAGGGACCTGTTGTCTGCTTTAGTCGCGTTAGTGGTAGTCATTCTATATGTCGTCTTATAGGGCGAGGGCTCAGTAATCTGTTCTGTACACCATATGCTAATACAGTGCTGATAAGCAAGTGTGAAAAATGAAAGGGAGGAATACATTAATTGTATTTGTGCAATAAGGTATGCTATCAAAGGTAATTATTTCATGACAGTTTTAGTTATAGCAGTTGTTTTATCATGGAATAAAAGATGGCTTTAGGAGCCTTTTATTGGGAAGACAATTGTATCAAATTAGGACCAAATTAGATTTTTGTCTTTATAAAGGTGAGCAAACCCATGAGCAGTTTTTAAATTGGTGTCTTCTACTCTACAAATGAACAAATCCTGTTTGAGGGTTAAAGAAGCTATTATTCTGTCCTTTATGCTGACAGCTTCATTACTGATTGGCCTACTGTTGGTATTAAAAAAATGTTTGGCTCCTTATGATCTTTGTGCATGCAACTATAATATTAATACAGACCACGGAGCTGTTCATTAAGAAATGACTTTAAATGAGGTTGGTGCTTGTAAATCTGGAGAGATACAGATGTTAAATGCTGCCATTCCTTTTCATATACAGCCGTATGGCTAATAATTTCCAAGTGGCTAAAGCTCTTGTTAGCAAGAGTGCTGGTGTGTTAAGAATGGCCCTATAAATAACTTTAAGAACTGAAGTTGAAGGTGCTTCTTTTAAAGACTATTGTTAACTAAACATTATTGCCAAACAGATGGAAAGCATTCACCAGCCTGATGTTTCTAGGTCTAATTACATTATCGCCAGTCCTGTACGGCTCAGTTGAAGAGGTGTATCCAGAGGCCAATTTATAATCATTTAGCCAACACCTGTTTGGGAGATATTGACAGTCAAAGGGCACATTTGGAGAAAAAAAATCACATATGTTCTCATATTTATTGCCTCAATGTGAACAGTGGCTAGTTACAAACAAACTTGGGAGGAGAAGGAAAGTGGCTGTAAGCACATAGTCCTTTCCGAACCCTTCTGGTCTTCTTTTGGCACCTCTTGCGAAGTGGCTTTTCTTTTTTCTCTTGTTATTTTGGTTTTCTTTCTTGGTTGGTTGGGTTTGGTTTTATTTTAACACCTTTTGGTTAAGCAAGGGTAACAAAACCAGTTTTACAGTTGTTATGTATTCACCTGGTTTCCACTGTGTCTGGAAGGCCCAGGTAAGAGCGCTGAGAAGTTATTCAGCAAACTCAGTGGCCTGGGGACATTTGCCTTTTGTTTTACCATATCCTTGACATGGAAATTCTGTGTTATTGTCAAAAAAAATCCCAGAAACACCAACTTCTGTTGATTTAATTTTTCCAGAAGAGATAGAACAACTTTTAAATGTGGGTCCAACCCTAGTAAAAAAGGAGGTCTTCGAGATGGAGTGCAGCCCTGCTCCAAAACCTCCTCTCCTGATGAATCCAGCACTTTGTTACTCCAGACATGTCATTCCTCTGCAAGAAAGCTTTTTTGATGTGAGCTGACTTGGTCTTCATTGCATCCTATTGACTTGGAGTTGCTGCATCTTGTATACTGAACTCAAAAGTCTTTTAACCCCAGTGCTGGCATTTGCAGCCCTTTAGGTGTTTGATGTTTTGAAGCCTAAATGTTTTGGTTTGACTGTGAGTGTTTAGACTAGAACTTTACAACATCTATTGTAAATAAACAACATCTATTGTAAATTCCTGCTGCTGGAGGAGGGTTGTGCTTGTGCTGCTGCTGTGGCTGTCTTGCAGCTGGTGCTTTTCAAGTGCATCTGTGTTCTTGGAGTTTGAAAACAATTCCTGAGCAGGGTGATTCCAAGAAGGAGATGCGGAGGGTTCCAGCTCCCTAAAGATGCCACTTCCCAAATATGTATATTTTTGTTCTCAACACAAATAAATGGAGATTGCTAAAAGGGTAGTTGTTCTTTAATACTTCACTCATTGGTGCTGTGTTTAAAGTGCTTTCAGTAGAGGTGATGCACTGTGAACAGAAACGCATGCTCTCTGCAGCTGTAGGTGTTCTCCTCTCTGCAGCAAACCCATCCACTCTTTTCTCCCTAAATAAATCCACTTTATTTTGTTGATGGTGTTGGTACATTAATACTAATTTACAGTAGCACAAAGGGACTTCCTTGCAGCAATTTCTGTTATGGCTTATGAGTGCTGCAAAACGAAATCACCAGTGGAGGAATGAGGCAGCAGTGACTACACAGGTGATAAAAGCATTCTTTTGTGTCCTGAGCTTACGTGTGGCCAGCTTCTAGCTTAGCTTCCTGGAAAGCAGGTATGTAACCACCCTGGGAAAAAAAAAACCCAAACCTCCCCCAAAACAACCAACCAACCTCCCCAAAGAAACAACCTACAAAAGCTGCCCCCTCTGGTAACCCACTGGCAGGCAGCCCATTTGATTTAGGGGGTGCCTGATGGGAAAAAGTGATGCAATAGGAAAGTAGGTACAGTGAGGACTTTAGTGCAGTGACATAGGTACTGCTATGTGAAGGTTGCTGTTTATGCTTCATTGTGTTGCTACCGTTGCATTTCTATAAACTGGGTTCTGCTAGATTATTGCTGTAATTATGAAGTGCGCATCCTTTCTGTTACCAAGTTAGCATTCATTCTGTAAGTTAGCTGATTGGAAATTGGGGCACATTCTGGTAGCTCTCTAGGGATCTGTATCCTCAATCATATTTCTCTTCTAACAAAAGGCTGGTTAACAAATATATGCCACAGGGCTTCAGATTTTGTGTTTTAATGATTACTTATAGCTTCCTTTCTAATGTTGAATATTCTTAATTGAAGAACTGTGTTTTGTTAACTTATGTGAGTCTGAAATATTTCTCTGAATACTTTTTGCTTAGGTTTTGCTTGTGATGGACACTAGAACGCAGCAGACTTTTATACTGAAGGTGGGTAAAGTCTTTTACTGCTCCTCTAAACAGTTTGGCCTCCTAAATTAAACAAAGATCAATTTGCATCTAAGGTATAGTGTTATCCTTGTGTTATATGATGTTAATACATGCGTCCCTATTAAGCCCACTGGTATTTTTGTATTTGGCATTTGGTTGCTTTCCCTTCCTTTCTTTTTAACGTTTCTAGTGCCCAAGTGTGCTGTTTAGTCACTTGAGTTGCCAGTGGTTATTGAGGCCAACACCTTAGCAGGCTTCAGTAAAGAATCACTGTGCTGCAGGCTTGCATGTGTAAAGCCCTGTGTCTCAGAACATGTGCAGGCTGCTGCTGAAGGTGAAAATTCTCCTTAGCCCAAGTACATCCACAACACTGAAGATTGGCTGAAGTAGATTCTGGATGAAATGGACGACTGGTCTTACTCAGAATTGCTTTCCTATGTTTTACATCAATAGGCTGTGAAAACAGAGCTTAATGTGACCGAACGATTGAGTGAATGAATACTTTATTGGTCAGGATGAAATTTTTCACCTTACTCTTGTGTTTCAGAAAGTGCTCAGATCAAGATCGCAATATGCTCAGAGCAGCTGTGATGCTGAGCATTAGTTTAGTAGGAGCATTGTTACTGTGGCCATTATTTCAGGCTCCCCCTGACAGGAATTCCACTGCTGATGGGAAGAAGGGCTGAAAAGCTGCTGTCCCAAACACAGCACTGTAACTGGATATTAATGTTTTGTAACTTCAGGTCTGGCTTACAGCCCTGCCTTAACATTGTGCATCTGGCCTTTGAAATTGTTTAAGTATGTGCAGGGTACAGGAAAACCTGTTTGTTCCTCAGAAGGGATTATTAGTGAATATCGTGTATTAGAAGCACACTCTGTCTGCTGGCAGATAGAGTAACATTGAATTTCCCATTTAACTGCTTATGTTTATCAATATTGTAATAGGTCACACTATTGACATAATTTTTCCCCCCCTCTTTCTCTCTCCCCTCCCTTTCTTCCTCCCACATCAATTTTTTCACTTCTGGCAACTTCATCTCTGTGCTACCTCCCAAAAAAATCATTACCTCTCAAGGAGACTAATCCTTCCTTTCCTTTTTGCTGTGGTGCTACAATGGAAACGTGAGGGTTACCTGTAAGGCTCAGGCACTCTTTTGTCTGTAGAACTTGGATTTATTTTTTGGTAATAGTGTCTTTTGGTCACACACAAAAATCAAATTTTAAAGAAAGGTCACAGGGAAATAACTGAGTGTCATCCTGATGACTTAGTTTGAGAGAGATTCTAATAAAAACATTGACCCATGTAATTGATTTTAATGGCAGCTTTGTGCCATCTTCTGTTCTCTGGAAATGCGCCAGATGCCATCAGCACAGCCTCGGGGGACCGAGGGGCATAGAGCAGCAGATGAGTGGTTTCTCTGAAGCCCAGAGTAACTCGGATAGATTAGTTTGGTTGATAAACACAGAGCACAGCAGGCTCCAAAGGCAACTGAGGGTACAACTGACCTTTTTGTTCTCTGTCAGGGTCTAAGGAAAAGTAGTGAGTACAGCAGGAGCAGAACGACCATCATCCCCCGCTGCGTGCCCAACATGGTGTGTCTGCACAAGTACATCATCTCTGAGGAGTCTGTCTTCCTCGTGTTACAGCATGCAGAAGGTTTGTCTCTCGTTTAAGTATATTGTTGGAAAGAGTCAAAGGTTTAAGTTTTAATCAATGGAACATTTCATTATCAAATTAATCTCTTGTGCATCCAATTAAAACATATTTAGTGTGCCTAGGAGATGTCGTGTAAGACACCCCACTCCCATCCTCTGTCTCCCTCCCTGTTTCCCCCTCGTTCTGCAGTGAGTCTGATTCCTCTTTCAAATGGCCTCAAATCCTGATGGGTTACTTGAATTGTAGCAATATTGAAAGCTTCCAACTGTTTATTTTCTACAGGAGACAGAGTGCTTTGATTCCAACAGCTATCTGCATTATATACAGTCATCTCTCAGAACTAAAGTCTTTGGCTAGTAAATCTTTTCAGCATCTTATAGTTAAAATGACAAGTATTTACACAAGAATTTAGTAACTCTCTCCTAAAAAACATGAACATTTGCCCATTGGTTAATATTGCATAGTTATTCTGGTCTGGGTTGCTAAGAAAATAGCTACTAGCATCACATGGGAGTTCAAAGCAGAACCACGGAGTTGTGCCTTCAAACCATTTCTAAAATTCCTGTTAAATGTACAGGGAACAGGTGGCACAAAATAATTGCATTTTGATTTTTTTGTCTAACACCTGGATTTAAATATTCCCTAAATGTAATTATCTGTACTTGTTTAGAATGAGTGCAGAATATAAATTTGGGAACTGCTAATAGCTCTCTTTTTAGGAGACGTTAGTAACTCAGAATGGATGCTGTGAAGGAACTAAGCTAACTGATAAAGAAGGTAATTTTATTATATTGAATATTTTTTTTTCCCTAATAACTTAGATTTTGGCTTTTTCCTGAACAATTTGTCACATGAGGCCAGTTAAAGTTCACTTTGCAACATGAATGACTGTTCCTGCTAAGTGTGACTTCATTTTGCTATGGCCAGTGATGCATGAAGAAAAGCCTCACATTGCAGTACTGCCTGATGGTGATCTCGAGGGTGTACAGTGCTGCTCTGTACAGGGCTGCTTTCCTTGAGGTGTGTGTAATTCAGCAGAATAACTTGGAGGCTCTCACCTGAACTGCAATCTCCACATAAGGTGGTACATTTTGTTCAGAGAAATAAGGTTTAAAGAAGTCCCAAACAAACCCCAAACCAAACAAAAATCCCACCCTCAACCCATGTCAGATACAAACTGCTTAAGACTGGCATAGTCAAAGGGTAAGAGGCAGGATAAAATGATAATTCCTAATTTCTGCAGTTTCTGAAGCCCTACAGTTTTGCTCTTCAGGAAGAGCATCCCTTCTCAGGACAGATGGAAAACTGGGTGAAGAAGTAGTGGAATCTGGGCAGAGTGGTGGTCAAATGGAGAGAACTGAAGTTTTAAGGAAGGCTTTAATGTGACCAGTGACAGAGGTGATCTCCTGGAAGTGATAACTGTGACTATAGTGAGAAAAAATGAGACATTGCATGATGAGAGCTCTTTCATTTAAGAACTGAAACCTCAGCTTAACATTTGGGATGGATGGAGTGTTGTGCTTAAAAGGGAACGACTCTCTCCTAGCCATCATGGTCACAAATCCAGTGAAATGTGCTTCGCCTGAATGACTTGCTCTTACCAACATCAGCTGTAACATGTTTTGAGTTCTATGGAAGAAGGATTTTTAATTTAGTGAGTGCCTTCTAAATCAGGTTAGTGCAACACCAGCTCTGTGCAGCACCTCAGGCCGCTGCTTTGTTTTGCCAACAGCAAAGGTGGCGTCTGTCAAACATCCTCATTTTGGCTGTCCAGGCAGCAAGCATGTACTCGGAGGCAGCTGCAGCTCCTGCTGTCTTCTTCCCCACTGTTGGTCAAAGCCATGCAAGAGGAGACATGGGAGGGACATGGGTTATTTTGAGCTGGGGTTGAGAGAGGAAGTGTGATGATATGAATGCTTTCTACAGGGAGAGCTCTGAAGCGGAATAGGGGGTAGGGATTGTGGGAAGAACTGGGAAGCAGTGCAGAGAGGATGCAGGACTGTGCTGGGGAAGGAGAGCTGCAAGAACCAGAAGGGATTTTGATGTAGGTGAGGGCTGTTGTTGGTAATACATGATACAAGGGTGCACTTGACTTGGGCACTTACATCTGTAAGTTACAAACTGAATAGGGTTTTCCCTCATTTTCTGATAAAACAGAAGGCAGTTTGGAAACGGATTCAGCTCTATCCTTGTTTGCAAGCCATTCACAAATGATGATGTGCTATAAGGACTTTTCCCTGATGATAAGGGAATTAATAAGGTTAATTTATTTAAGGGTAGTTCCCTGCTTTCATGAATTTGCTGTCAGGGTTCCTAACAGGCAGAAGGAAAGGAAAAGGAGTGATATATTCTGTTCTACAGGGGGATAGCTAGGGTACAAAGTGGTAAATTGCCCAAGAATGCATATAACAAGTGTATTACAGATATAGGGCCTGATCCCAGATCCATAACTGGGGCAATAGTTTTGTGTTCCTTCTAGAACTGCATGAGCTGTGCACCTGACCCTGTCCCAGGAGACTGATGCTGGAATGGTTCAGGAGAAGGGCTTCATTTTCTAGCTCTATATGAATAAAGCATAAATAAAAATAGAGCTTAAGTTATGCTGTATTATGTGCAGGGTCTAGTCTTGCTCACCCCACTGATGGTCTTGATCACATCAGTCTTTTGTTAGTAGCACTCATTCTTTAAATTGCAAGGATAATTGTAAGGCTAATTGAAGGGATGCCATCCAGAGGGACCTTGACACACTTGAGAGGTGGCCAGTGCTAGCCTCATGAAGTTTAACCATGCCAAGAGCAAGGTCCTACATGTGGGTTGGGCAATCCCAGGCACAGCTACAGGTTGGGCGGAGAAGAGATTCAGAGCAGTCCTGCAAAGAAGGACTTGGGAGTGTTGGTTGAAACCACCCATGAGCTGTGCCGCATCAAAAGCAGTGTGACCAGCAGGTCGAGGGAGGTGATCCTGCCCCTCTGCTCTGCTCTTGTGAGACCCCATTTGCAGCACTGTGTGCAGTGCTGGTGTCCTCAGCATAAGAAGGACATGGAACTGTTGGAACAAGTGCAGAGGAGGCCACGAGGATGCTCAGGGGCTGCAGCACCTCCCATATGGAGACAGGCTGAGAATATTGGGGCTGTTCAGCCTGGAGAAGAGAAGCTGCATGGAGACCTCAGAGCAGCTTCCAGTGTCTGAAGGGGGCTACAAGGATGCAGGAGGGGTACTCTGCATTAGGGACTGCAGTCATAGGACAAGGGGTGATGGGTTCAAACTGAAACAGGGCAAGTTCAGGTTAGATCTAAGGCAGAAGCTCTTCCCTGTGAGGGTACTGAGGCGCTGGCACAGGGTGCCCAGAGAAGCTGTGGCTGCCCCATACCTGGCAGTGTTCAAGGCCAGGCTGGACATGGCTTGAAGCAACCTGCTCTAGGGTGAGACATCCCTGCATGTGGCAGGGGATTGGAACTGCATGATCTTAAGGTCCTTTCCAACCCAAACCATTCTGTGATTCTATGCCACTGCATGCTCAGAATGGGTGAGTAAGGTCTTGAATTCTCTTACACACTTTTCTCATGGCCATAGATGGAGGCTTCAGCAGTGTCACAGAAGCATGGAAGTCCATAAAGTTATCTTATAGCTTTGTTGGAAAACACTTGGCAAATTCCAGTGTGGTAGAGAGCCAATCTGATGTTAATAAGGCCTCACTTCTTCTTGGCACTACTAACCCCAGAAATTTTAGAAACAGCTGCTTCAAAAATAGGCTTGGGGGCTTCCACGGGACATCAGAGTTTAAGTGGCTGTTAGAAGCTGTCAGATCTCTTTAAGCATGAACAAGCTGGAGTTCCTATCAATCTGGAGAGCACTCAAGAAACTTCATGCTGAAGAGGCTTGCTGCATGCAGGAAATGAGAGATAACACCATGTTAGCGTTCTGGCTTGCAGAGCTGGGCATTTGTGCTTAGGGGAGGAGATGGTACTAGCTGTAGGTTTTCAACAGCAACCAGAAAACATGGGAAAGGTGATGCAGTCCTTGTCAAGCGTCTTTTTCAGGAGGCTGCTTTGGAATTATGGCTTTTTCTCAATGTGCATTGGGAAGTGGGAGCTTTGCCTAAACTAGCAAACTTTGATGCAGAGATTCACCAGCAGCCATGTATGTAAGACTCTGGTGTTAGTAACTACTGTCAGGTTAGAGATTTGGTTGGAGACGATCTTCGGGTTCATGTGCACACTGTGACCCCACTGTGGCTGCCATTGGGATGCTGTGAAATGCTCTTGTATCATGGTAGTGCCTGTGTGTCTGGTTCCCTTTTGGCCTAGAAACTGTACAAGCATAATTTAGTGTAGTCATTGTATAGTAACATCATGAAGTTGACCATGTCCTCATTGAAAAGGAGGACAGTGATTCTAAGAAAACCATAAGGTGGTGCTTGTTCCAGCAAGGAAGAATATTAATTCACATGAGGTGCATGACTTATGACTGCTGCTTCTGGGCACAAACAAATTCTTATGCAGTGATGTAGAGAGCTGGGCCCAGTTTTGGAGAATAATTCAAGTAGTTGTTTTTCAGTACTCTGTTTTTCTTCCCTATCCAATCACAGTTATTGGGAAGCGTGGATTGTTCACTTTGACTTTGGAGTTTCCTAAGCACAGTGGTTACTGCATTCTTAGCTGCATTCCAGTTCTGCAGGAATTGGAGTATATTGTTCTTCAGAGTCAACTCATGGGCCAAGCTAGCAAAAGTTGCTGATTTATTTTGGAATATGTCTCCTTAGCCAGCCATCCTTTCAGGATGTGAAACTGCAACAGTAAGTGTCTGAGCACTGGCTGAGGAAGAAGCCAACAGGTCATCAATTTTCCTTGTCAGATAGAACAAAAACATGTTTAGGAGACTAAATTTGCTGATCTGTTAGGTTTCATTTTATCCTATGATATGCACTATAAAGTCTTTGCATCTTCTTCTCTGGAAATGTGATGAAGGCAGTTCTAGTAAGTAATTTTACACTGAATATCTGCAGAAGAATGTAGAACTTGGTGGTTTTCATGTGCTAATCAAGCCAGGCAGTGTGAGCTAGGTTGGCTGTAGTTCATGGTCGAAGAAAATAACTTAGTTAATACTGTACTTCTGAAGTCATATTATACACTAATAAAGTTTAGCTTAAAGCGGTAGCTCTTATGGTTATTTGGTATGTTAAGACTATCTGACAATGACTGAAGCTTACTTGTGTGGCTTGATTTCTGTGATTTTACTTTCTACAGATTCCTGGTACTATATTAACATGGCTTGCTAATGGGTTTTCTTGATCTTACACAACACATGGGGAGAGGGGGAAAGATTATTAGTATGTCATTCATAAAGGCATAATTATATACCCAGATACAAATATCACTCTTGTTTGACCCTGGATTGGACATTTTCAGAAAGGAATGAAATCGTTGTTTTTCACTATAGAACACAATTATTGAATAGCATTTATTTACGTATTTCTACTTGACCAGGAGGCCAGACTTGAAATGTTTGTATGTAAACAGATTTGGATGCAGTAATGTTTTTGTTTGCTTTTACTTGCATTTCACTCAGAATTGGAGCTGCAGGAAGTTGTCATTTCCACTGTGATTTTTAAGTCCAAGTGATTATAAAGGCAATTTCTTTTAATAGAAAGGTAAGATGATACATTTACACAGAGCAAATGAGTCCCTGTTGCAAATTCTGCCTGTTTTCAGAGGTGTCAGGGGTGAATGCCTGAATACTGGAAGGATACAGAGATTTTGTCTCTTGCAAATTTTAGGTTGGCTGGAAACATCGAACATACTAAAACACAGAGCCCCTTGACTCTTCCAGTCATTTTTCTATGGGGTTTTGAAGGACTGATCTCAACACATCTGTTTTCATTCCTTAATCCTTCTTGGGTTGTCTTCTTTCTTAAGCTACACTAAGACATTCTTAAGTACACTAGTGGAGGTTGCATGAATCTTCTTTCTTAAGCTACACTAAGACGTTCTTAAGTACAGTAGTGGAGGTTGCATGAAATCTTGGATGCCGTGAGGTGGAGGGAGCAAAAGGCAGAAGTTGTCCTGAGAGCAGCTTGACCTCTTGATAAGTGAAAAGCTAAGTTGTGCAAGGATAATTCTTGGACTTTTGATACTGACAGGCAGCCCATCCACTTCTTACCTTAATATGGGGTATGAAACATTCAGGTCAGCGACAGCCGTTCAGGTGTCACATATAAAAGCACACCAGTAATGACAGGAAGAAAATGTGGCAATAGATCACAGAAGTAAGGCTTTGAGCTTTCTGCATCCCTGAATCAAAGCTCAACCCAGCTTTCCATCAGAAAGATGTTTTCTTACTGTTTGCATCTGAGGAAGTGGTAATGCTAATATTTGCATTAAAGCTGTACCTGGAGGCTGAGGTGCTGCTGTGCCAGGCCCTGCCCAAAGCTGCAGTTATGTGGGTCATGTTCTCTGAACATCCCTTTGAAACCCAAGATTTGTGTCTTCACAAGACATTTGTGAAGCACAAATAATAACCACTGGTAATATGAATATGGAATTATTTAGCATCTACTTGTACTAATTAATATAATGCAGGTGGGATGGAGAAGACCGTGTTTTATGAAACGCAGTAGTTTATGGTTGTCAAATGAGATTTTACTGTTTGGAAAGAGCCTGAAGAATTCAATGCCCAGTTAATAAACTGGGCAAAGTTGTTTTTGCCCAGTTTGCTGTTTGCTTAAAGTAATTATAGTGTTTATTAAAACTAATCTAATTGAATAAAACTTTCAGTTCACTTACTTTAAGAAAATCAGTTGGTCACAGACAAAGTGTGGAAAAGAGAAGAAAATCTTTCACAGATCTATAAAAACACATATATTGTTGCTCTTCCTCATTCTCTTTGCTGTTGTTTTCTATCCTTGCCATTCTATAGCAAAAGCATGAATAATTGTACATATGTAATATTAGAAAAAGAATTGTTGGTAATTGTGGAATGAACAGCTTTTACTTTTACCAGATCAGCTGAAACCCAGCAATTCTGAACTCGTGTGCAAGCTGCAGGGATCAGAAGGCACCACAATGCCCCAGCTTTGCCTTTGCGCTGCTGTAGGGCTGTGTAACGTGTTGTATTCAAGGCAAGAAGCCCTGGGTTGAGTCTGCATAGACTCACTGCTTCTCACAGAAGCAAGGTCCTGCTCCTTGGGCTCTTCTGGCAGGGCCAGGGCCCTTGGTCTCTTAGAATTCCCTCTTATTTTTAATATACGTGGTTTCATCATAATCAGCAAAATTTGGGTTTTTTTTCTCCTTTCAAAACCCAGTCTTGTCTTAGCCAAGGGGATGGAGGGCAAGAAAACCCCACATTCAATTATTCAGATTCATTTTTTAAGTATCAAGGTTTTGGTGCCTTTGATAAATGAGCCTTGAAATACCTGAGAATATACAAAACCCTGTTCTTAGGCAATGAAAAATACTTTTATTGTACTTCTTAGGGGAATTTTCTTGACATGGAGAGTGTCTAAAAATAATTATTAAAGGCTGTATTTTGGAAAAATGCAAAACTGTTGTGTCCACATAAGGAAAAAAAAAAAGGAAAATCAGTCAAAATTTTAGAGATGCTCAGTGGGGTGGATACTTGTTTTTATTATTCTTTTACAAAGATTTTATTAGAACTCCTGCATTTTCCAGGAATTGTGGACAATCTTTTAAATGGACATGTCTTGACTTTGCATTTTTCCATAGCTTGTCAAGGGTGGCTTCTTAGCTTTAGGCTGAACTCTTTGGCACGTGCAGGGTGTGCAGTAACATCTCAATTTGTTCTGTGCAAATTATGCTTTTTAATCTGTAAGCTTTTTTATTTGTACAATATGTGGAAACAGAGAGAGTCCTACTTTGTAGTTTTAAAATACAAGTATTGCTTTGGAAGCTGTAGCTTTAGAGTATTTGATGTGAAGGAGCTGGTTTGCCAGTGTAACTTTTGATACTGATAAATCCTTGTGTAGTGCATCAAGGTGTAAAAGCTTGAGTTCTGAAGTTAAAAGGAGAAATACACCCATACTTAACTAGCAAAACCACCTCTTCAGAGAGAGAACATCCTGCTAATATGAGGAAATTCCCTTCCTCTTACCAAACTTGCTGATTAGTTTTTAATCCATCTCCCTTAATGTCGCTCAGGAGCTTGAAGCTGTGATACAGGAGTATTCAGTACAGGCAGACCTGGCAATGGACACTAAGCCATTTACTAAACCATTTGATCTTCGTGAGTTTTTCCTTCCTTTTGAGACAGCAGATGGAGAGTAGTGACCCCCGTGCAACTTGAGGCAGACTCTGAAAGGAGACTTTACTGGAGTTAAGAACAAAAGGCAGCTTCATCTCAGATGCAGCTCTTTAAATATTTATGTAATAATACAAATCTGCTTGAAAAGCAAGTTGTGGTCCCTGTAAGTACTTCCTCCTAAGGTGCTGGATCCAACGTGCTCTGTGGGCATAAGGATGCAGCGTATTGCGACAATGAAGTTGTTTTCCTGTTCCCCAATGAAACTGATCCTATTGTGAGTGAAACTAAGAGATTTCCTCTCCTCTCCCTCTTTTGCAGGAGGAAAACTGTGGTCTTATGTCAGTAAGTTCTTAAACAGAAGTCCTGAGGAAAGCTTTGAAATTCCTCAAGCCAGAACATCCAGTGCAACTAAAATTCACCTGGAGCAGCCAACACCTAGTCCTAAAGAAATTGGCAGCAGCACTGATTCCAGAGAAAGCTGTGGGGAGAGCGTGCTAAAGGTGGTCCCACTGAAGAGCAGCCTAACGCCGAGCTCTCAGGATGACAGCAGCAACCAGGAAGATGGCCAAGAGAGTTCCAAGTGGATGGACTCAGGATCCAGCTCAGAGGAAGAGTGCACTACCAGTTATTTAACATTATGCAATGAATATGGGCAAGAAAAAATTGATTCTGGCTCTCTAAATGAGGAACCAGTGGTGAAGCTGGAGAGCGAAGGTCTAAATCCCAAAGAGAGAAGTTGCTTACCGAAACACAGTGTCATTGGCAGCGACAGTTTCACCTCTCAGATTGCATCTCAGGAACGAAAGCTTTTCATTGAGGATAGTGAGTCAGAAATAGCTAGCCCTACTAGGATATTGGACTCGTTAACTAAATCAAAGAACAGCCCCATGGAACTCTTCAGGATAGACAGCAAAGATAGCACGAGTGAGCTCCTGGGGCTTGATTTTGGAGAAAAATTCTATAACCTGAAATCAGAACCCTTGAAGCCATTGTTTTCTGTCCCAGGTCATGACAGAAGCTTGGATGCCCTAGAAAGCAAAATGGGTGTAAAGGCTCATGACACTGTAAGCAGGGGTTCGAATGATTCTGTGCCAGTTATCTCCTTTAAGGATGCTGCTTTTGATGATGTAAATAGCGCTGATGAAGGAAGGCCTGATCTCCTGATAAACTTACCTGGTTTGTCTGATGAAACAGAAGAGGCAGCTGTGTCAAGGCCAACAAAGTTTACAAAAACTGACAGGGATGTGTTGGAAGTAAAGTTACTAGAAACCCCTGATGTCTTACAGCTAAATAGTTCTGCAGAGCCATGCAGAACATTTGATCAAGAGCCAAATCATGTGGCACCAGAACTGGGTGATGCTTCCTGCAAGGAAGCAGATGGACAGAATGGTGTCACTCAGGGAGCTCTTGGGACTCTCTTTACATCTGACCAAGATGTAGGTAGTTCAGAAGATAGGGATCTGTTTCTAGGGCTTGGAGCCTGCTCCATAAGTGTGACATGTGAGGAAGAAAGTTCGTTTGTTTCCAACCAGCTCTCTGGGGCTCAAGATGTGAGCTTGGATGGAGACATATTAAAAAATGAAGCAGTGTTGCTGTTTTCAGATCAAACCGAAGACTTTGGGAAAGAGGAAGCAGACACAGCTTTGTTACCAGCACCTGAGAGTAAAAAGACAGCACCAAAGAGGGAAGACAAAATATCAGTAGCAGGGGAGAAGGAAATACATCAGATTTTTCAGGACCTCGATGAAAGATTAGCGATAACCTCCAGGTTTTACATCCCAGAGGATTGTATTCAAAGATGGGCAGCTGAAATGGTTGTAGCCCTTGATGCTTTACATAGAGAAGGAATTGTGTGCCGTGATTTGAACCCAAACAACATCTTATTGAATGATAGAGGTCAGGAACTTTTGCAAATGCATTTCTTTTTATTCGCTGTTGCTTCCAATTAACTGAGTAGGCGTTTTATCTTGTAATTAGTATCTTCATTTCCTGTCTAGAGCTTCATTATCAGTGCAGCAAATTCACCCCCAGTAATAGCTTCTAGTACTTAATGATGCCATTATTCTTAATGATACTGTTTTTAGCTACAAAAGGAGTAATTACAGTTCACTTCTGCAGAAAATGGAAGGGAAAAATGTTTTGATTTCTCCTGTCGTTTTGTTTTTAGGACACATTCAGCTAACGTATTTTAGCAGGTGGAGGGAGGTTGAAGATTCCTGTGACAACGATGCCATAGAGAGAATGTACTGTGCCCCAGGTTAGAGCAATCACCTACAATGTTTCGCTTGGAAAGTAGATGAGCAGCTTTCATTTTCTCACAGAGCCTCTATAGCATAGAGCTCGAGATCATTCAATATCTGAGTTTTTGTTGCCTGAATGTCTTGAAAAGCTGGAGGGCTCATAACTGCTTTATTGTTGAACTGTGGTGGTGTTTGTTAGATCATTGCCATAAAGAGTAATTGTACTGAATGTCTTGTTTAAGCAAATTTAAGGAATGTTTTGTTTGCTTGCTCTCATTCGCTACATGTGCGTACATCTCGATGACTGAAAAGAGCAGAGAAGGGAAAGGGTAGACTGAAAAGATGATACCAAGCGTCTTAAAAATGCAAATACATGGAAAGAACATGGGGTAAAAACCCCAACATAGCAGTTTGAAAACACCTTACTATGCTCAGAGACGCCTCTGACATTTCTCATGAGCTACAGTGGGCTTTAAGATAGTTTAGAGAGCTTTTTATTTCATCAATCAGGAGTGTGATAAAATCAATATCTCTTGGGTTTTTTATGGCAAGGATGGCACTTGAAAACGAGCCTTCCCTCTTTTCCTTTTTCCAATTTATGTTCTGCTAATGGAGTGATCAAATGACAGTGAAAGCCAAAAATCAGGTGTTTTTTTAAATATAAAGCTATAAGTAATTTCATAGCTAGCTTAACCCCCCTACTCTTTGAGTTAAAATGAGTACTGTGTGGCTATTTTTCAGTTTCTCTTCTTTCTTCTGAATTTGGGCTGCCAACATACCCTTTCTGCTGAGCACTCTGAGCTTGGCATGCAAGGAGTCCTCAAGCTCAGAGTCTCCAGATGGGCTCAGGAGAGGTCAGAATCCAAGTTATTGGCAATGGAAGTTCTGAACTGAGTGTGGCATCAGGTGTTTATTTTGTGACTTAGTCCTGCTACTGAAACACTTTAAGAAACTGTTCTCTGTGAATAAAAGTGGTAGGATCTCAATAGAGAATTTGAATGCTCTTGAGATAAATAGTAAATAAAGTATTTTCAGGTGCCAGTCAAAAGGGCAGGTATTACCGAAAACAATTCTTTTTACCTGTCAAAGCAAACGCAGCTCTTGTGTTCCACCCTCACCCCACTTTAATTCAAGAACAAGAAAATCAGGGAATCCCAGTAATTCTTGTGGTGGCTAGATAGAGATGTGTCCTGGTTGCCAACATACATGATGTCCTGTTAGAAAGTGGTGTTTTCCTGCCTCCCTAACCCAGCCTTGAACACAGTGCTCCCTAGTTGAATAGTAGCAAAGATGGAAGTGCAGCCTTCTCCCACCCTGTCATCATTAATGAGCTGGGAAAGTCAAAGCTTAATTTTTCTGTCTTTTAATGAGGATCCAAAGAGAGGCTTTTTTTGCCCCTTAAACCCCAACCAGCCAACTCCCGCAGTAATTAAATGCATAGGGAGCAATTGAAATAATATTTAGAAGTCCCCAAATGCAAGAAGAGAGTTTTCTGCACCATCCTTATTTCCACCTCACAGTATGGATGCGGTATCCATCCGGGCTCTTCTTGCTTAAGTTGCCTTCTCTCCCTGTCCTGTCCCGAGCTGCACTTGGCTTTGTGTGGCTGTCACTGGTGAGCTGCAAGATTAAGATTTGCAGATGCAAATATTAGATATATGCAAGATGACTGCATTGATACTGCTCTGGGGTTCTTATCTTTCATATTTCTTTGTTATCTCTGCAAAGTGTACTTTTAGTAGAGCTATTTCATGCTCATTTTTGCATGGGAGAGTTAATACTTGGTGTAATTTAGCAATATAAAATGTATTTTGGAGCCAAGTGTCATTCTACTGTGAGCAGTGATTTAATACCTGTACCTTCAATGACAATGTGTGATGGAGTCCAAAGTAGCTTTATAGTGCCACTCCTCATGGTAAATCTTCCTCTAGAACTTCTGTTTAGTATTAAAAATATAATCATGTCAGTGGACTTTCTGCTTTCTGGTGTTACAGAAAAAAACCCTTATTTGGATGATCATTTTTCGTTTTAAGGAGTGTACCATGTCCCTGGAAACCTATGTGTCCCCATTATCCTGATAGCGTTGCTTCTCAAGCTGCTGCTTGGAATAAGGAGTTTGAAATGATACTTATGCTTCAGTTCAGTGCATTAAGAGAAAGGGGCAAGTGGGTTATAGTTTTGTAGAGGTGAACAAGTAATCTTTACAAAACTTCATCAGATATCTTATAATACAACACAGTGACAAAATAAAGTGACTCAAAGTGAGTCTTTACCTTGCTTTGAGTTTTCCTGGTGTTTCCAGTATTGTGTGCTGTGTTGCCCTACCTCAGGTGCTGAGCTTTCCCTCTCCTTTTCCCTCCTAACTGAAGGATGCAGTGAAACTTGGCTTGTAAAATGTTGTCTTTGTGCATAGCTGGTGTGTGTTTTTACCAGAGTTTGGGATAGAACAGGATTTAGGCGTAGTAATGTACATTTTATGTGGTTGCAATGTTTTGTTATTTACGTGCACTTGTTAAGAGTATGTAAGAAAGGGAAGATGCTTAGCTGGTGTTTGAGACTGGGAACAGATGATGAGTCTTGGGATGCAGTTCTTTTTCTGCATCGATTTTTGAGGAGCAAATTTGGGAGGCAGAAAAAAGGAGGATGAGTGTGAAATTTAAACAGATTGCAGGAGGTGCTCGATTTAAAACAGGGAGGAAACTTGCTGAATTACGTGAATGTTGTAAAGATGTATTTGAAACAATTTGACCTTTTTAATTGGTAAGGTTTCAGGTGTTAATTCTTTACAGCACAAGTTATACAGTGCTTAGCAGTGAAGTGCCTCAGGACGTATTTAAATATTAAGTTGCTTTATTGGCTACATGTAAACATGGAATCTGAATTCTACAATGTATGTGTCTGAATCTAATTCCTGGAGGGGTGTAGGGATAGTAACGTATTAATGTTGAAGCTTTTCACACCCAGGGGAGAATAGAGGTCCACCTACGTGGAGCTTGCTTGCAGCATGTAGGATTTTGTACTTGAGGCTTTTAGAACCCCAGGTTGTAACCTTGTATTAATGCAAAATGAGGTAGCATTGGAACAGAAACAGTGATCAGATCCTCACCGTGGTGAAGAGCAAGGGCTTGCTCAATGCTTGGTATCGTGTGAGAAGCGGAGAAGCAATGGGACTGCATGTGTAGAAAAGAGATTATTCGGTGTGTATATATAAAATAATGGCACAAATGCAAACATCATAAATGGAGAAGTGTCAAAAAGATGAGGGAAGAGATAGTTTAAAAAGCTACATACCGTTCCCTGCTAGCAATGTAATTAATTTTGTATGAAATAGCTATTGTCATTTTATATCGTGCATAAATTAAAAGCAGGGCGATATCTGTGGCAGGAGGTGGCACTTTTCCACTACAGACAGCAGATGGCATTGTACCATTAATGGATTTTGCTGTTGCACTTGCTGGCTCTAATTTGCCTAACTTCATCTAAGAACTGGAGACGGAAGATGTGCTTTATTTGTAACGATTTGCATATCGACAGTTGTACTCACACAAGCTCTGAGTCCTGGTGTGTTATAGTGCTGTTGAAGCTGCTGGTAAAGCTGGAGAACCCTCTTTACTCCTGCATAGTTCTGCTCAATTAAACATAAACTTCATGCTGAATCAACTACTGCAACAACAAAGCTATCTGCAGATGCTTAAAAGTAGCGCCTGTGCTATACTTTGATTAATGGCCAAACTAAATCTTTGCTGTTCACCTATGATAAGTCAAATGTTGTTTCTCTAACCCACAAGGGAAATGATGGATTATAAATCATCCCCTATAAACTCAACACCACTTCAAGTAAAACTGTGGGGGGGGGGGTTTGGCCAAGAATAACCTATTTGCTTTTAAAGAAGAATTAAGCACTTGTAACTGTGAATTTCTGCTGCGTGAATACAGTTCAGGTGACTAATGTGAGGTTTGTGTGGTTTATTTCTTTAACTTTCCTCCTCTTTGTAGCAATTTTGTTTGCTGAGTATTTGAAAGAGTGCTGAGCAGCTGATGTCTGAACACAAAGTTATTAGCAGATCAGATGAGAATGATTCACTTCTGTTTAAACAGCCCTTTGCTCTCCATGCCCCCTGAGAACTCTTATCACCTATTTGTCCAAAAAAACCCCACAAAAACTAACAGAAATTCCCTCGCATTATCCACCTGCCTGGTGGCTGATAGTATCAGCAACCTATCTCTTTATCTCTTGGTTAACGTGCCTTGGTATTCTGAAGGGGGGAAAATTCCAGTAACAGATTCAATTTACAGGGACAGAAACTTGAGCAAATGCCAGCCTAGCAGGGGGGCCATTATTCTGCTCTATAAATAAGTTTAAAAAAGAAACAAACACACACACACAAACCCGCGAATCGACATGTTTTGGTCTAATTGAGGGAAAAGCAAGATAGATGAATTTTGAAATGCAAATGATCACCTTCTGTTATTGAAGTGTCGGTTTTGCCAACTTTGTGATCTTAAATATAAAGAGTTGTTACCTTTTAAAGGGAGTAATGATTGTATTCTGTTCTCAATAGTCAGGGGGTTTAAAATCAAATAGTTAACTTTGTTAAGAAGTCCCTTCATGGCATGCTTAATGCCTGTGAGAGGGATAAAATTGTCTACAGCCTAGTCAGGTCTGTCTTCAAGTAAAACATGAAGTTGAGCATTTACTCATAAAGAGAAATCCTTTAGGTTCTTTTTCCATCTAACCAGTGAGGTGTCATGTTGTAGAAGCAGCTTTCTGGTCTAACATCTTGTGCAAATATGCCGTGCGAATGAGATGTTCTATTTACACTCACCGAGTTCTCGTTCCAGCAGCAGGGATGCATTCTGTCGCATCCCTGTACTGTTTTCAGAGGATGGGATTTCAGAACTGGGCAGCCTCTGGAGTCTTTCTTGCTTGCTTTCTTCTCCAAACAATGAGTTGTCACCAGACTGTGTTCGCTAAAAACTGGAGATGTGCTTGTTGAGATCGTAAAGCCAAAGGGAGCTTAGCTTCGTAGAAAATGTAAGTAGGAAACTGGCCATCAGTAATGCATCGTATTATTCTGATGCTTTCATAAGCTGTGCGCTGTAATCAAGCCTTATTTACACAAAGTAGCCTTCACAGAAGCCTGCACATAAATACATGGTATATTTAGTTTTATTTAACCTGCTACTAATTGTACAGAATGCAAAGCCTACGTTAAAAGAAGGCTTTGTGGGTAGAGGATTTTGTTCCAAAACAAAACCACCACCCAACAAACTGTTTCAATGTGCAACCTGATTTTTGTACTCCCAAATGAAGATGTCACTTCTGCTCTTAGACAATTGAAAATACAGATGCAAAGTGCAGCTGATAACCTAAAACATATGGCATGAAACTAAAAATTGCTAGGTTGCTATTATTAGCCTGTATGCTATAATTTTTATTTACTGAATAAGGAAAAAATGGTTTGCCTGTGTTTACCAAATAGATATTTGATGCTGGAAAATCTGCATATTATTTGTGTATGTGTTTTTTCAGTAGGAGCTTGCAGGCACTCATTAAATCTGCTGTTCTGTATTATAGTAATTTAATTTGAGTAGATTGTTTAAGAAGCGAAATAACTGTGGTAGATTAAAGTGCCATTGACCCTGCGAGGTGTCGAGGGGAGGGCTGGTCTCCTGGTTATAGTGTAAGACTGGACTAACTAGATTTTCTCTCTGCCTCTGTCCTAGCTTTGTGTGTGTGACATGAATGTCTCAGGGTAATCCTAAAAAGGAAAGGAACAAACAGGGCAGGTGAATGAGCATTGAGCAGCAAAGACAGCAGGATGGGCTAGCTTGATTTGAAAAGCCCTGGCAGTAGGAAACAGGACTAAACATTAACATGAAAAATATCTGGTTGTTGTGAATAACGAGGAAAGGTCTGGAGCTGCAGGAAAAGTACTGATTGTTGTGGAGCTTCGAGTAACAGCTTTACAGCGGGCATTTGGAGTGCTGCAGCTCTCCAAACACACACGGGTGTCCTGCAGAAAACGGTGGCAACTGACTCTCCCAAAACAGGGAGATGCCATCGACCTGGAGTAGGTAATTGAAAGCATTATGTCTGGGGAGAGAATTGGGTGTGTTCTGAGCAGAATCTGATGCGGGTTGGAGCTCAGGCTTGTTATAAGTACACGTGTTTCAGGTGAAGTACATGTTCTTGTGGTTAGTTAATACCTCTGGAAGGAGCTGTCGTTTACCCGTGTGATGTGGTTGGCTTTTCTTTATGGATTTATTTCTTTTAATTATTATTACAGATGGGGCTAAAAGTTGAAGATAGTGTAGAAGGTGCCTTTTGAACATAAATGGAGCTAACCAAAAGGTTAATTCGTGTTTGCTTTGTTTTGATAACAGAGCAGTAAAAGGTTTCTTTGTCTCTTTTGTCACCTACACATTTTAGAAGAAGTTTTAATTCCATCTTGGGTTGCTAAAAGGAAGAAAGAACAAATTCCCCCTGTTAGTTTTTCTTCTCTTAGTGGCATGAGGAAATTTCTTCCAAAGAGGAACATAAATGCTCATATGTTTTGAATACCTTTAAGATGAAACTTCCTATTTTCATACTCCATTTGATCTTAGCAGATGTTCATTGGACTTGCCTCACTACTTTATTGTTTAAAGACCATGATGAACTTCTTTTTTTACTTAACTATAGATGGTTCAATACTGTGGTTTATGAATTGCTAAAGCATTTTGGCCAGATTGCTTGTGTGATGTGTTATTTAGTCACTGCATCTTACGATATCTTGGCTGACTGAATCTGCCTAGAGTAAATTAGCTTGGACTCATTTTACTTGGTTCTCTGCAAATGCTTCTTTACATATATCGATATTAAAATATGATAAAATAGTAAGCTTTTAAAATCAAACGAGTGTAAGGTAAATAGAATTTCTGAAGCGACTCTAATGGTTTTTCATGCAATGCTGTTTATCTTAATGGCCACAGAAGGGGAGAACATTGTGTCTGATGTTTGCAGGATGTTCGACAAGTCCATTTCCTCCTGAATGGTTTCTGGTGGCTGAGAGTAGTTCAGATGGGTCTCCTTGTTTTCTTAGCAGTGCAGAATGATTCTAGAAGGTACCTGTTTCTGCTTGAAACATGGGGTAAGGGGAAAGGGCTCCTCAGGTTTTAGAATTCATATCAACTCGTCAAGAGTCAAATGTTCCCTTCTTAACTCAGGCAAACCACTTCAGTGCAAAACCTTTCCTGTTAGGTGTTTGGAGGAGCAGCACTTCCACCTAGAGCCTGTTTTCTTGTGAGCTGGCTTCTGATGTGGGGTGGTTTTTTTGGATGTTATAGTTTATCCTGCAAAGCTATCGGTCTTTTTGTTCTTCGGAGTTTTTTGTTCTTGGTGATTTGCAACCCATCTGGCCTGAGTTGACTGTGAATGTCCGAGTTTACCCTTAATCTGAGCTTCTTTTGTGTTAAGCTAGTGTTTGTGAATGCTGGTTGGGAGGCCCTATTGTGGGCCCTGGAGGACCTGTATTTAGGAGGAAATGTTTGAGGTGTTGTAATAAAAGCTTTTAAAATCCTTCAGCATGAACAGTATATTTCAGGTTACAGTGCTGTAGACAGAATGAGAAAATCAGCCTTGCTGTTAGGGTTAATGACTTTATCGAGGGTGCGTGTTCAAGAGAAGCGAAGTTCTGCTTTTTTACTTCAGAACTGGCACTTCTGTTTAAAAATACAGAGCGTTGTCAGCAACATATCCCTTATCAGGAAGTAAGGTATCACCGTGTATAATGCAAATATTGAGGTAAGTATGGAAACCATAAAGAAATGGCCTTTCAGTTGAGACCAGCTGCTCTGGAGGGAGGATGGTGCTGGGTAGGGAAGGTGTTTACCTGTACCATCTGTCTCTAGCTGAACCTGATAGCCTTTTACAAATCTCCTTCCCTTCAGCTGCTGTTCAGATTGCTTCTGTGCAGGAATTTAGCATTGCTGTTGACATGTTCTACTCGGTGCTAGATGTCGTACAGGCATCGGGAAGGGAGAAGGAAGAAAGCTCTCCCTCTGAAGTTGCAGTGAAGAAATAGGAAGAGCTGCTGAGTATTTTTTTCACCCTACTTTTTTATTTGAAAGGATTTTTTTACTGCAGAATAATATGATTTTTTTTCCTGCAAATATCCTACTGCTAGTCCTAGAAACACCACCCGTGTGTGCACGTTTATGTTTGTACAAATGGGGATAAGGTCCTTGATTTCAAGGTTCATGAAGTAAAGAATTGGCACAAATATCCCCGTGTTATTCACTTAAGCTTATGGCTTGCTTGCATTTATAGTCTAAATTACTTTGCTGATGGATTGAGATGAAAATGTTTTTTTAGTGAAGGCAGATATTGTAGTTCAGATTTATTGCAATATTAAAGCTTTAAAAAGAGCATATGCCCTGTGTGGTACATTACATTAGCTAGCTACTCTGTATCACTTGAAAGCACTTCATAATCTATAGTTTCTGAATTTCCCCATGATGTGTAGTCAAGATAAAATGCAGTAACATTGATGTGATATACTGGACTTACTGTGATCAGCGTATTGTGACCTGTTTGAAGTAAGGAAATGTAAACAACACATTTATTTGCAGTATTCACAATGATTTTGGGGTTTTCTTTAAGGTGTCTTAATCTGAACTAAGGAAACTCTAGAACAGGAGAAAAGCTGAGCTAAAATTTAGTTTATGTAAAAAAGGATGCTCAGATGTTTCCCTTAGCTGAGGAAACCATTTTCTGTTCTGCGTTGGTTCAGATGACTTGACATGCGGTACCTGATGGGTGCATGAAGACCCAGCCAGAGCCCTTCAGCCCAGGGAGAAATCTGTGTTATTTGACTGTTCTGAATTTATCATACTTGTGTCATTTTGGTCATGGTCAAAAGTGGATGAAGGAGTTCAGCACTGCTCTCTTTAAGAGAGATGATTTCTCAATGACATTTCTTTTGACTTGGCATGTATTGAAAGTGTTCTTACAGTTGAAAATCTGAGCTTGGATGCTGGAAAAGTGGACTCCAGTTTACTTTTTTGGCTCTTTGTCCATTTTCCTCATCAGTGAAGTGAGGTTATGTCAGTAACTGCGTGTGGTTTTGTGAAAGAAGGCAGCGTAACTTGGTTGCTTCAGAGAACTGGATCAGCATCCATGATTGCCTACACAAAAGGAAATAATTCCAAAACTCAGAAATGAATATTTTTTTTTTGGTAGTATTTCTTTCCCCTGTGCTCAGAATGATACGGTTCTCACCTTTAGAATATTGTCCTATATTTGGCTGTAACTCCAGAGGCCCATTCCCACTGAATGTCTATGGGGAAGAATGGATTATCTCATTTGTGGCATTATTCTAAAATGTAAGATGTGTCAGTGTGGGGACATTAATGGCAGTGTAGGAACTTATTCTGGAATAAGTGTGGAATTTAATTTAAAAATAAACCCCATTATTTGTTTGGACGAAAGCGCTTTTGGTCTGGATTATCCACGGGGTAAAAACCACATGGGAAGGAAAACTGTGCTCTAAAGAAGCCTAAAGTATGTGGGTTTAGATTTCACTTTCCATTGGTGTTACCTTGGTTTTGAGTGTACATTATTGGAGCATACAGCTCTAGGAAGTCCCAGTTGGACTGGAAAGCCCTTTCCAGTCAGGATGTTTCACTGAGAGGTGATGTGAAAACCTTTCGGCAGCTGGTTCATGTGTTAAGGCCCGAGTTTGGTTTAGTTTTGCTTCTCCTTTATTACAGGACAGTTAACCTCAAAGGTTTGTGAAGGGATGTAAAATGAAATTGCAAGAACAGTTTTTGATTTTTACACAAACTCTCTCAATTTACCCTAATTTCAGCTTCATTTGGGTGCTTGGCTGAGATCTTAAAGCCATTTAAAAATGCATGTAATTATGCTGCTACAGTTCCTCACGTGGCTGCCATTAGATCTTTGTAGAAGTTTCTCCATGCTGATAGAAGCATTAATCTGTAAGGGATGGAATAAATTCCAGTGTGTGACACCCTTATGGTGATGTATTGGTCATTCAAACACCATTAACTGTAATAAACTTCTCAACGTGAGGGATGTCCTACCTAAAGAAACAACGAGCCATCCTTCCTTGTTACTCTTGTAGCAGCAACCTCAGCCTAGTCCTAGAGGTGCTGAGTGTCTTGCAGTTTATATGCCCAAGGCGGGGGGGATCCCCTTGTGCATTCCCATGCTCCATCCCTGAATCTGGGAAGGGCTGGGGCTACTGCCTTCCTTTCCCTGACCCTGGCCTCTGACTTACTTGTAGTTCTCCTTGGCCATGCTCATGCAAAGCTCCATAAAATGATGAGCAAGATTTTTTTTACACATGCTACAGTGCTTTTCATGGCAAGCACTATGTAACTATATGCTAATTGTTGTCCTCTGCTGGGAAGCTGGTGTGGCTTTTGCCACCAAAGCTATTTTAGTGCAGCTTCTGCATTTTTTTGACAGTCTAAATGAAGATCTCATCTTCGCTGCAATCTGTTTTCCTGCCTGTTTTAGAGCAGACAGCGTGGTGTGTTTGTATTTCATGGTTTTTGTAGTTTAAAGCCTGAGTCAGGGAAGGCCAAGTTTTCTGCATGCATCATGCTATTGAATGTGTGAATGTGCATGGCAAGGGACTCTAACTCCCATCTCACATCTCCGCTGTCTCTTGGACAGCAGTAAGAGTGTTGGTGCTGGCTGGATGCTAAGAACAACAACTATTTGTACCTAGGTACCATTTGGGCTGAGCTGTAGCAATAGGCAGTTGCTGGCTGTGGTTAGGCCATGTGAAGTAGATTTAGCATCTCCATCTGTTTCCCAACAGACAAGAGAGGCTATTGTGAAAAGCCTCCTATGGTGATCCCAACAAAGGGCATGGGTTAGCCATGAGGCAAATCCTGCCCTCTAAAACATGCAGTAGGCTACTATAACCTCCCTTGTGCTGCACCTAGGGATGCTTCAGGCCACTCTGGTCAGTTCAGCTCTTCTGGCCAGGGTAAATTGTCTAAATGTATTTTGCTTTGCTGTCTGTCACTGTCCAGTTTTAGTCCAGTATAGAAAAATCCTAACTGTAGTGCCCATAAGTCTTGAAAACACCTGTGTATGCATGGGAAAAGCAAAGTATGCACAAAATAGATAGCATTGCTGCGTTTGAACAGTGCAAACTGTGGGTGGCTAAAGGGCTAACTAAACTGCAGGCATAATGAAAGCTCTGTGGTATTTAGTATATGTTCTGTCAGCATTAAACAGTCACCTTGTAAATATATGTTAATTTTGAAGGTGTACCTGACCCTTTTAATATTAATCGAAATGTCTTGTGTTTAGAGGTTGGTGCTATCCTAGAGGAGACGGAAGCTTGTGACTGGTGGAGTCTGGGTGCAATTCTTTTCGAGCTCCTCACTGGGAAGGTAGGACTGGGGGCAACTGGCTCGATAAAACTGACCTCTTGGCCAGTAGTTTCTCACAACTGGTGTGCCCAGTTGTGGTTTTCTTGCGTGTCTTTCTCAGTTGTGCTTTGCAGACCAGAGTACCCTCAGTTGGTTTGGTCTGCATGGGACCAGAGCAATGAAACATGCTCAGGCTTCAGGAGAACAGCTCGATAAAGCTGTTCAGGGCTGAAACAATAACCAAAACCATGCTGCCCTCTTAACTGCAGTGAAATCTGAGCTCCCAAGCATTCTGGCTGTACATTTGTAAAAGTTTGCCTTAATTTCAGTATTATTTCCTGGGACAACGTATAAGCCATGTGTTGCTGTTACACATTAGTTCAGTATTTTGAGACAGAGAGTGCTCAGCCAAATCAAACAGGCGATTAGTTGACAGGTCTGCATGAAGGAAGCAAAGTCCACCAAATTCCCAGACTCTTCAAGTCTGAGCAATAGAGCACAAGCACTAAGGTGAGTGTTCTAAAGCTGTATCTCCAGGGGCCTCAGTGCCTGCAGCCATTCCTCCCAGCATCAGTACTTTGTGCTAGAAAGCACTGAGATTTTAACTGTGCGTGTTGATTTGCATGTGTATTAGGAGATAATCCAACACTATAATTGCTTGATTAATAAACTGATCTGCCTACTTGGATTTTTCTTTCTTTCTCTCTGCAGAGCCTGATTGAGTGCCATCCATCAGGAATAAACACTCACACTTCTTTGAGTATACCAGACCATGTATCAAAGGAAGCCAGATCACTGGTTCAGCAGGTAATTGAGGGGAAAATTCGTTCTCTGTAGGTACACATGTAGACTGGACAAATACTTCTCTACCTAAGCTGTTCTGGTGAAGTGAATGTAGAAGCAGAAAGCTGCTGACAGGAAAGTTGATGGCTCTTTCGTCAGCACTGATGAATTTGCTCAGCTCTCTTGTTGCATCTGGAGGCTTTTGAGTTCTGCTGCCAGGAGTCTCTGCAGAAAACCGGAATGCTTTGCCATGCCTTCAAAGAACAAGTTTGGTCAAGGCCGAGTGCTCTGGAAGCACTTGCTGGTGATGCATGGACATTTTAAGAATCCTGCCCTAAATGATCACGGAAACATTTGTAATAGATTGAATTAAACCGAAAAGTGTTAATGCCAAGTACTGTGGAACCAGTAACACACTGTTTAGAGGTTGGGACCTTGCTGTGGTTGAAAATCTGTAGCTGTCCTCCAGGAAACCTTCTGTATGCTATTTGTTAAGGAAGGTACTTGAGACTGTGAATACAGTGACTTTTGCAGTAAGAAGATGACTGATAGGTTGGACAAAAGGCAAAATAGCAAACTTTAAAATACAGACAACCTTCCAGACTGATAAATCATTTTCAGACTTAATAGGAGTGGTATTGAATGCTGGTTGTAGTTTACTCTTAGCTTTAGGTGGTCATGACAGAGAATAAACTTGCAGTACAGGGTCTTGAGTTTCAGGTAATGCCATCTTCTCTCTAATGAATTTTGACATAACTGAAGAAGTGGAGCCTGGATCTGACCTGTATCACTTGTTCTGCACAAGTGGAATATGCAAACTGTGTTGTTTGGCTTTGAAGAGTATCTTTCGAGTGGATGCATAATTAATGACATGACTTAGATGCAGATTTGAACAGAGCAGAGTGGAAAAAAATAGTTTTTGAAGAAAAAGGAGGACAGAAATGTTGAAAATTCAGTGAGCCAAAAGAGTTGGTGACTGAGTTCTGTGCTGTTACTGTGAAACAATGAATGGAAATGGAACTAGGTGTTTGGACCTCCTGTTTTAACTCGGTGGCATGAAGTCGCTGAAGGTGAAAGCATGTATCTCGGTGTTTCTGGCAAAGATAGAATGGAAAGTGACTAAAGAAAAACTGTGTTTCTGTATAATCTGCATCTATATTGTTAGATGGTAGCCAATTGCTACCCTCACCCACAGGTGCTGCAGAACTCAAGGAAAAGCAAACCTACACTTAATTTAGGGAATTCCTTCCATTAAGACTAGATGGGAAGACAAATGAAGTCATTCAGTCCTCCCTGCCAGTGTAGGACTGTTCTTCACTGCAGACTAACCTAGTGCCTATTTTCCCATATGCCAAAGAGGCTCTTTTGCCATCTGGGCTTTAGGTGAAAAATATATCTCTGCCACTTGCAGATAGATTTACAAGGCCGTATCTGTTCAGAGAACAGTCACCTCATTGCCTGTGAAGTTAAGCCTTCTAGTGCAGGGTGGTGACTTATCTGGTAGAGGTTCAGCTATATGAAGTAGTAAATCACATTTTTGTTGTGTGACTATCCGAGGAAGCTGCCATTCATTGTTGAGGAAGCCTTGTCAGGAAAAGGAAGAAAGCTCTCTTGGCATGGATAGCAATTTGTCATTGTGACTTTCCTTCCCCCCACTGGCAAGGGTAAACAGGTCAAAGCATCACAGAATAACTCTCCGGGATCAGTGTTCAGCTCTGCAGAAAGCTGCCAGGCGTTGTCTCCTGCTGTGGCTTCCAGTGCAGGTGACTTCATTGTAAACACCCCCTTCGTTCAGCCAGCTTCTAGGAAAACAGTGATCTCTTTATTCCTGGTGACAGAGGAAGCTGTTATTGTTGTGTTGGTTTGGCATTTTGTACCCAGTATTTTTTTCAGGCACCTCCAGGCTTTACCACCAATAAAACATTCAGCGTTGCTTTCCAATGGATGCTGCAGCTGGTGTTGCATCTGCTTTCTGAGCTTAAAGTTCTTCTGGAAGGACAGACTCCAGAAGATAAGTGTCCATGCTTTCCCTCTGCTGGTGCTGGTTGCCTTTCAGCAGAAGGCTGAGACACACTGACTGCATCTCTTTCTGGTGGCTTGGGGAAGATATCACAGTAGCACTATTTGCTGTCACCGAGCTACCTTTACTATGTGACATTATGACTGCAAATAGCAGAGCCATCTTAGAATGTGTGAATTCCTATGTTTATGGATGTGGACTCACTTAGATGTTGAGTGCGTTAAGATATGAATACACATTGTTCCAAGTGACAACTGGGAGAAGTTATCCTATTAGCTATTGCAGAAAAAGCAAGAAAGAAATCATGCCTTTGTACTGCCTGTAATTGAATAGAGTATAAGCAGTTCTAAACTAAATATTTGTGTGTGTCTTTATTAGTCTCTTTGGAGTTGTACCTTCGCATTCCCTTTTATATGGAGTGGTATCTTTAAACAGATGTAAATATTGTGATTTCCTTTTCCCATTAATTCGGCATGTGATGTACAGCTAAAAAGCAAACGAGGTGCTGGATTTTAGGAAATTTCCATGAAGCCATGACACTGTTTTGTTTCCCTCACTGGGGTTTGGATTTGTCACTTTTAGTCCATTAATATGACTCTAAAAGTTGTGGGTTTTTTTTTAGGAAACAGAGAACTGGCTGTAATCCTGGTATTTTAGCATCAACTCACAATGTATGCAGTGGAAAGTTACAGACCCCTGTCCCTGCTGTAGCCATAGTGCGGTGATGGGAGCAAAGGTTAACATGAAGCAAACGCAGTGTCCAGAGTTCTCCTGATGCAGCTCTGGCTGCTGCTCTCTTTTGTTGAAAAACGAGGTTAAAATGAAGTCCCAGTGTGCAGTGCTTCAGGGAATTGCATGCTGTGATCAGTAGTCTCTGAAGACTGTAACACTGAGACTCAAGGAAAGGAGAGTCTTCTTCCATTTACTGGATTTTAGGAATTTCAAGCATGCTTTCACACTCTTGAGAGTCATTCATAGAGCAGGGAAACGGTAGGATGTCCTTTACCTTAGACCTTTCTGGAACTTTTAAGCAGTTGTTTTTGTTCTCACTCACTGAATCATATCTATATTTTTCTTTTCATATCAAGCTTTTGCAGTTCAATCCTGCGGAGCGTCTTGGTGCTGGCGTTGCTGGTGTTGAAGACATCAAATCTCATCCCTTTTTTGCCCTTATAGAATGGGCAGATCTGCTGAGATGAGAGGTGCGTGTCCTCTGAACAAACTCAGGTCAAGTGCACACGTTTGTCTGGCACAGAAGCACCCTGACTTGCTTCCTCTGGATATCCCAAACCGCTTGGAGGTGGTGACGAAAGGACGCTGGAGCAATGAGACCAAAGCTTGTAACAGGAATCACAGGTTGTACAGGGTGCTAGCTTGTTCTTATGGCAACTGGTTGCTACGTGTGTGTATGTCTTTTTGCCAAAGGGTGGTTTGTGACGTTCAGCACTGCCAGCTTGTTGGCCAAGCAGAAACAGGAGTGTGCTCCCGGTGCTTTGTCTAATGGTGGAAGTGTCTGTAGACTGTGCCAGTTCAAAGTATCTTTTATAGTGGCAGTGGACCATTTCCCTGTGCTAAGTGCAGCTCTGGGAAGGGGGGGCAGAGGAAGGAAGGAGCAAATAATTTATTAATGGCATATGCTGAATAAAATACTAAAATGCTTTACGCAAAAGTTGACACATTAAAAATAATATATCCATTAAAAATTAAGAAAGCTGTTGCATAATACTGTGGAATGTGTCTTGAAAATGGCATATCATTTCCCACTGTGGAAAGAGCATATAAAAGGCAAATAATGCTGTCAAATGTTGTACTTTGTTGGCTGGCAATGTCTGTTTATAACTCTTGACTTTGTTGTATTTGATGGGCTACACGTTAAAGTCACTACAGAAAGGGAAGTCATCTTTTCCTCAGCCAGATAAACACTGCTTTAGCACTCTAATAAGGAGCAAGAACACATAACGCTAAATAAATGTATAGATTAAAAAAGGAAAAACTCTTCTCTCATCACCACAGCCACCACTTTATCACTTAATGAACTTTGCTTCCTCCAAGTGTCCTATTTTTAGCTGCTACTTCAGGAAAGAAAACCCTTTCTGCTTGTACTCTTCTGCTTGAGGAAGCTTCTGAACTTTCCTGCTTGGTTGTTAATAGTCTTAATAAATCAAAGGCAGCCTTCACCCACTCCGCTGCTCGGACAGGAAGAAGCCTGGGATTTGCTCATGCCAGATGACTAAGTGACATCTCTGAGCAAACCCTAGTGGGTAAGACTTGGGCATGAGCCAATTAGCTGACCTGTTTGTTTGTTAGGGAGGCCTGGAGAATGGGAGAAGAATATAAGAAACGCAGAATACTGTGCTCTGTGCCGCTGTTGCTGCTGAGCAGCCCTGCTCGTATGGGCTCCTGACACACAAGTGCTCTATGCTGCAATGCTTGTACAGATTATGGATCTGTGGGGTGTTTTCCCAAATGTTTCCTTTGCTCTCACTCTCTTTTTTTTCCTTTCTTTTCCTCCTTTTTCTTCTTCTCCCCAGCTTTATCCGGAGAACAAAGGGCAAATCCCTTTGGGAAAATGAGGTGACAGCAATGATTATTGAATTTACAACTGCAAAAAAAAAGGAAAAAAGTATCCCTCCATTTGTATTTTAGCAGTGTATTTTATGGGCACTCCCAAAAGTGCATCTGCACAGTCTCCATCTGTTAGACACCGGGTCTGTGTATTCAAATAAAGTGGAAAAGGAAAATGCTTCACTTAAACAAAGGAAATCTGGAAAGTCTTTTTTTCTTCCCTCCCCTCCCCCCTTAAATTATTCCACTCCCTTCTTTTTTTTCCCTTTTCTTCCCTTTCTTGTGATCACCAGGCCAGCGCAGGGGCTGTGACAACACTGCAGGTTGTAACCAGGTCACTGGTATCCCTGCCTACGGAGCGCTGTCCAAGATTACATCACTCAGAAACTGTGTTTCAACCTACCACCCTCCGGCTTCATAACAGGAACTCCCTCAGGTGAGCCACAGGAACAACTTCCTGCGCCGAGCGGGTCGGAAATCTCTAATGCGGAGACCAATGTGATCCAGAGCTTCCTTCCAGCACTGCCCTGGCTGTCACTCTGGAGAGGGCTTGATGCTCAAGGGAAGCCTCCCTTCCCTCAGCCGCCTGACTCCATCCCTGGGGCTCCCTAGCCCGGCCATTGTAATGTCCCTGCCCATGTTGATCTGTCCCATTGCGTTTGCCTGGTGATAACTTCAGAACAAATATTTTCCATGTTGCTTCAAAGTGCTGTTCTTGTTCAGGTTGTGCCCATGTGCTGGTTGCAAGTAAAGGCAGGGTAAGATAGCGCAGGAGCACAAGCTGGGTTGGTGAGCAGCAGAAGGAGCACGCTCTTGTAGCAGAAAGCAGGGGACCTGTCACTCACATTTGGTTTAGCTAATGACACAACTGTTTCTTTCCTGAGTATGTTAGTAGTGAGGGAATCGTGATGATGGAGTCTAGAAGGAATGGGGCACTTGGCAAGATGGCTTGTCAGAAATGAGCCTTTACTGGTTTTTGTAACCTCACAGCTGACTCAGATGATGGTTTTGCTTAAGGAATCACAGTCTGGAGTTAATCGCACAAAAAAGCCCCAACCTACTTCTCTCTTTATTATTTTCCTTAAACATGTATTATATTGTATTGGTGTTTACATGTATTCCTTTAATAAAACCTTTCAAGCCTAATTCAAACCTTGGTTTTGAACTTTAGTTCTTGAAGACAGTCCTTCCTACCTAATAAATGCTTTTTATCTGTGGCTTTTAGGACTTGAAATGTTCAATACATATCTTCATTTTGGTGCCTCTTACAAAGCCCTGTGGTGCACATCTCGCTGTTAAGTAGTGCAAAGTCCACTCCAACTTCCTTCTGTTACACCTAGTGCCTGACAGCAAAACAAATCAGTGCTGCTTTTGTTCACAGGAATTAGTGAGCATCTATGTAAAACACAGGAAAATAAACCTATAGATTTTCCTATTCTCCCGTGGATGTTCAGGTAAGGCAGGTAACACCCTTAGGACATATTGTGTTCTGTAATGATGGTTGTGTCCGTGAGACGGATGTTTGAAGGCTTGCACTGGGTAGCATTGAGCCAGGAGTGAGATTAGCCCCGACCTATGGAAGAAATTGAATCTTATGAAATGCAAGGGGCATAACTTTGCTTTTAGTGGGTGTATTCGCAGCTTCTGTGCTTGTAGCACAGCTCCTCTGTCTCCTGTGAAAATCACCTCTCAGACAGCAGTCACTGTCCCGCTGACTCCCTGCACACCTTTGGGATGCTGAGTCGACAGGGTTACCTGTGCTGCAGCATCCACCCGGCTCCTCTCCCTGGTGCTAAACCTGTTCCTTGGTGTGTCCCTGCAGTGAAGGGCACTGGGATGAAGAAGGCTGGGGAGGTCAGCCTCCTCTAAATGAAGCACTCAGCAGAACAAGGTACAGGGAAGTGCGAAGCGAACCACTCTGGGTTTGTTGGAGGGTTTTTATTGAGTGTGGTGTCATTTGTTTTCTCAAGGACACTGAGTAGGAAGCTGGAGAAACAGAAACTTCCTCTCGGGTGAGATTTATGGTAGGGATTTTAGCAGTAAAATGAAAATGGACATTTGTTGATTTCTTAGGGTTTGTGCTGAGCTGGGCTCTGTGGTCCCCAGATGCTGCCCAGCCCTGTGCCCTGCATAAGAGGACCTTTACCTGGTCCCCAGCATGTGCCATCGAACCAGTGAGGACTTGTCCATGGCTGGGCACCCCCAAAGTACTCTGGCAGCCAAAGAGCACCTCTCTCAGCTGGCCCTCGGCTCTCTGTCTTCTGAGCCACTGGTAGCTTTCAAATCAGAGCCCCACAGCTTCTGCAGGGTCTGAGAAGCTGTGTGGCCAGGATTTCTCTGTCTGCTTGCATCCCCTTCTCTTGCCTCAGCGGCTCATTGCCTCAGGACTGCCTGTCCTCATTGCACAGCATCCTCAGGGTGCGGTTGGAGGTGCTGCTGGAGATCCTGTTTGTGTGACCAGTGTTTCTGGTTTCCTTCTGCGCAGTGGGCTCTTCCACAGCGTGGCTGGCTGGACCTCCTGCAGGCTCTCACTGCACCAGGAGGAGCACCATGTGTGTTATCAGTTGTTGCTTAGCATTTACCCACCAACAAAAGGGGTGCAGTGATGAGCACCCCGAGTGCTTCAGGGCTTTCCTATATGATCCCACCAGGTCCAGGGCTGGACCCTGTGAGAGTATTGCACCGTGGCACTGTCCTCATCAGGGGCACAAGGCTGGGGTGCAGCGCGAATGTGTCTGAGGGTGATACAGGGCTGTGATGGACTTGGCCAAGCAGCAGTGGGGTCACAGGTTGTGCGTGACAGGGTGCCTTGTGTGTCTCCAGCTGCAGTTTGGGAAGGGGTGGCACAGCCAGATCCCAGAGGGGGAATGGGACTTGCTTAAAAGGTGCCGAGCAGCTGCTGCTGGCAGCAGTGGTTCAGACTGGCAGCACATGGCTGTGGGCTGTGTCCTGTGCTGCAGGGCCGGAGCAGGCTGATGGCTGCTTGAGCCATCTGCGGGAGCTGAGCTGGGGAGCCCAGGTCCAAAGGTGCAGTATCAAGAAAATCCTCACTTTTGGGTGGCAAAGCCAAAAATCCTGACTTTTGGGGCCCACCCAAAAGTAATGCTGAGTGGGGAGATCTCCTGCTGCCGGGCAGAAGGGGATAATCAGGGTGCTGCAGAGAGGATGCTCCAGACACCGTGCAGCGGGCGACAGCTTAGGAGTGCTGCCCCAACAGGACCTCAGCTCCTCTTGGCAGAACGGAGGCTTTCCTTCTCCAAAGACTGTTCTGTTTCCAACTTCCTGGTCCAGGGACCCATCAGGAGGGATTAGAGCCGCTGCTGGAGGGCTGCTGTGGCACTGTGATGGGCAGGAGGTCTGGGGAAGTGCGCGATGCTGGGCAGCGGGGAATTTGTGTCTCCTTGAGAAGGCTGCAGGCGGTCAACTTGATGCCTTGCTGCTGAGATCCTGAGGTTGGCATCTTTGGGGTGAGTCCTTCTGGGGGCAATAAGCTAGACAATCCAATTGGCATGGGATGGAGCTGGGTAACGATGGGCCAGCCAGGGGAAGAGCAGATGTGGCGGGGGTCAGCAGTCCTCCTTTTGCTTTGCCTTGGAGAAATCCATTTTGCCTTGGTACCACCTCGCCTCTACCAGTTTTCTCTCATCCCTTTCTATGAGCTGAGCCATTTATCCCCAGGGTATTTTCCAGTTTTGCCCATCTGTCTCCATCCATGTTTTGTGTTACATCCTTTGCAGATTTTCTTGCCCTTTCTGTGCCCTTGGTGTTGCCCCAAAACACCAGGGCCTGGGAGCGGATTAGGAGATGCAGCTGTTATCCCCATGTACCGGTGAAAACAGAGAGGAGAGCTCCCACAGAATGGAAGCGCTGGGGTTGTAAAAGTGTTGGGAAATCGCTTACCCTGGCAGCGTGTGAGTAACGGGAGTTTTATGGTGCCTCGCGCAGTGGTGGGGTAACGAGGAAGGAGCTTCCATGAGAGGGGTTGGTGCTGCACCGTGATTTAGAGCAGCGCCTGTGGTCCTGCTCGTGCGCTGTGGTTTGACATTTGCAAGCTCATAATCTTCCTTTATGAACCAGGCGTGAAGAAGAGCTGCTGAACAGTGTGGACCGCGCGCCAAGCGGCAGATATCCTTTGTCTAGATTTTAGTACTACTTTTCTCTCATGCTTCCCCACCTCTCTGCTTCCTTGGGATCCTTCCTTTCCAGCCTCATGCCTGCTCTGAACCTCGGAGGAGCTCCCTGTAACCAGCCCCTGGTCTCCCTTGCTGTCTTGCCAGGACTTAGTAAAGCTGAGACTCAGGAGAAGCAAGAGGTGAGTTCTTGTGGGAAGCACCTTGGCTGTTCTGGCTCTTTGCAGGAGCAGTGTGATGCTGCGGAGTCATGGGATCCCAGAATGGTTTGGGTTGGGAAGGACCTTAAGCTCATCCAGTCCCAACCCCTTGCCATGGGCAGGGACACCTCACACTAGATGATGTCACCCAAGGCTCTGTCCTGAGCTTTCTAGGGTTAAGTAGCTGCACAGTGTGAACTCCCAGCACTGTTAACATCACTGTGAGCTTTCCCATTGACTTTGCTGGGGTCAGAGCTTACCCTTCAGTTGCAGAGAGAAGCCATTTCAAGGAAAACAGGTACAGAAAGCATGTTTGCTTCCCTGCTGTAAGCATACCTGCATAGCTTCAGCCTCAGAGAAACGAGGTTGGGTTTCTTCTAACAGTTGCTTTTCTGGTTGGGTGCAGTTGTGTGGCCATCCAGGTACTGGCTGGGCTGGGGTCTGCACCTCTTCTCCCTCAGCCTTTGCTGTGCTGCTGATTGACTGTGAACCTCCCAGTAAAACAGGGAGGGCATTTAGTTAAGTGGCAGAGACGGGCAGAGCTAGCTAATGCCTGCCCTGCGTTTTAAGGCAGGGGAGTCTTTGATGAGCAGCACACCACATGCCCCGTTAGGGTGACTGGAAGCGCAGAGGGCTGAAAAAGGCAGGCATCTGGTTTCCTCATTATTCCTTTTCATAAATAATCCCTTGTCCTTCACCCTGGACTCTGACAGCGTTTAGAACATGCCGGGTGTGTTGGTTCCCCCCCCATCCTCTGCTCCAAAACTTATTCATCTGGAGAGCGGTTCAACAATAGGGTTTTGTCTCAATCTTTACCAGTGCAATTGTCAGCAGAGATTTCCGCCCCCCTCTCCCGTCTCTCCTCCTTTTGTCTCCTTCAGTCGCCGGGGTCAGGATCCGCCGCCAAACGGAGACCGCAGTTGCTTTTCCAGGCCCCAGATGCCAATATGTGGCAGCATCTGGCTGGTTGGCAGGCGCCGGGGCAGCGGCACTGCCTGCGCTCGCTGGGCGCCTGCTTCTGCGAGGATATGGTCCCAACCCAAGGAGAAGCGTCGTAATTACATCTACTGGAGGAGCTGAATTATCGGCTGCCCTCGGAAGCTGCTCGGGCTCCCAGCCCTGGGTTTTTATTGTCCTCTTCAGCGGCACCTTGTGTAACCTCTCCTCCTTGTGCTGCGAGCGCTTCGGGTGCCTTAAGGCATGGAGCTCCTTGAAACAGAAATACACATCACTAGAAATGTAGAGATAAAACCCTCTCCTTAGAGGCCATGTGTTTGGCATGGGAAACACATGATAACAGCTTGCTTTAGAAAGGTGACATTTCCACTGAAGGCTGAATAATAAAAAATGCATTAGACTTTTGTAATGAAGACAGCTTCTGGGACCGGGGAATCTACTGCTTCCTTGAAATATATGCACGGGGGCTCTCCCTGGCCCTAATGGGTGTCACACGTGGCTCCGGCTACATTAATGTTGCAAGCTCTATTAAAAGGGATTGTCGGTAGCCCTTCACGTGCTGTGAATCAAAGCTGTCTTTCCCTAACTTTGCTTTAGCTCAGGCTCATGTGCACGTAGACTGATTTGCCCAGGGTTAAGTCACTTTTAATATGAAGATGGATAGAAAAGATTCTAATACGTGTGTTTGGGGGTGATTTATTCCCCTCCCTTTCAATACAGATCTTGCTGGTGAAGGACTCTGGAGGGATGGGGAAGGAGGAGACAGCCAGGCAGCTTAAAGAGGCCTCTGAGGGTCATGTTGAGTCTGTGCTATTATGTTCCAGCGAGGAGAATGGCTTTATTGACAGGCAGCTGCTTGACTCCTGCAGCCGTACAGTGTTTGCTGCAGAGCCACATAAATACTGAGCCCGTGTTGACAAATTCCTGGTCGGCGCGAGGTAGTTAAACCTGCTTGTTTAATCATTCGTGTGCTCTTACCTCCGCAGCTCTGGAGAGAAGCGAGCTGCTGCTTTGCACAGTGAGGCAGGAGAAACCTGGAAATGCTCAGAGCTGTTTCAGGTGAGGTTTTCAGGATGCCTTTTTTTTTTATCCAGACCCTTTTAGCAATGTCGTGCTCTATTATTTTGTTACGGTCAATTCAATTTTGCTGTTAAAAAGGGTTTGAATTTTGGGTTTTAAATCACAAACCTGGCTCGACAGCTTTACAATACAGGTAGCAGATCCCTTGGCAGAGCTTAGCTCCTGTCTGTGGTATTCCAGCAGCAGCAGCACCACGGTCCCCTTAGGAGTCCCACACCTCGGCTCGCGGCACGTGCACGGAGGCACGTGAGGATGTGTGTGTTTTGGTTTGGCTTCTCTGGCACAGGGGGATGGAACCCGTGCTACCGGTCACCTCCTGTCCATAGCTCGTGTGGTGGCTTTTTGACCTCTCTTCTGTTTCACAATAATATCCACCTTCATACCAACGCACTGTCTTGTCACGTTGTTGGCCTCGTCTCTGGAAATATAGTACCTAAAATTAAAGGTTTGTTTCCGTTTTGGAAACTCTGAATTGACCTTTGTCACTTCAACAGGGAGAGAGTGGGGTAAGGCAGGGCTCCTGCCACACTGTCAATGGGGAAAACAACAGAGACATCTTCTGAGACCTTCTTCAGGCCCTCTTTAAGGGCAGTGTCCTTTCAGAAGGTTTCTGAGTAATCAAAAGGTAAGTTAAGAGAAGGCCCCACTGAGATGGGAACCTGTTGTTTAGTCACACAAACCCTCAAAACTGAAGTGTCAAGTGGGTAGTTAGAAAGGTGGGTCACTGCGTGCTTACGTGGCAGGGAAGGAGATGGACATTTCTTTCAGCATCACATGGAAGGTTGTGGATGGTTGAAGTCACTGGCAGCTGAGAATCTGTCTGTCCTATTGCTGTAACTACTGAGGGTGCTGCTGGCTTTTGAGACTTGTTATCAGGTCCCTGCTTAGTGCAGGGAAAGCAGCGTTATCTGACTTAAGTACCAATGTGAGGACAAGACACTAAGTTATAATGAAGTTTTACACTTGTGGGATGCACTCTTGGGAGAAATCCCATGTATCCTATGGCAGGACACTCAGCCTGGTCAGTCATCTCTGATGAGGCTGCAGAGATCCGCATGCAGAAGAAATCAGGTTTCCATTGACTTAGGAGCATACAGGTAGTTTTTGCACTGATTTAACTACAAAAAAAAACCAGTGTGAGTATACAGTCTTATGAGTATGGCCAGGCAGCCTCATTTGAAGCCTCAGGAGCCTGGAAAAATCCTACAGTACTTCCAAAGGAATTACCTCCTCCTTTCTCTGTTTGTGTGCTCCTTGGGGTTTTCCAGTTATTAACCAAGTAATCCATTGAATGTTGTTTTCATTATCCATGGGATGCCAATTCCGACTCCGTTGTTTCTCAGCCTTTTTCCAAGTGGACTTTGTTCTGACTTGCCTCCCAGCCACAAATGTTGTCTTTCCTTTCATTCAGGCATTTTAAAAGCATGTTTCCTTCTTTTAACACATCCCCATAGCTGTGTGTTGGGACCCAAGAGCTGCACAGCTTTGTGTGGCTATGAAATATGAAAGTATTTGCAGATGAATGAGAAATGTTAAAAACACCCTGAACACAATCAGGAGCTTTGGTTGAAATTCAAACTGGTTTGGCTCAGGGCATAAGCCAACCTTCAGCTAGAGGTCTTTTAAAGCAAATCTCTTTCCGTCCCTCATTTAATCATTATAAGAGGAAAAGCAGCCTGTCTTTACATAAAATTCATTTAACTGGCCACTTAAGTGATTTTTAATGTATGACAGCCACAAAGAACAACAGACAAGGGTTGTAGGCTAACTTATTTTGGTATAAAACCCAAAGTACCAATGATTCCTGCCACTTGGTGTGGTCCCCATCCCAACTAAGCACGAAATGGACCTGCTGGGGAAGGACACCAAGCCAAAAGGCTGGTGAATGACCGCAAGAATCCTGTTCTGTGTTCAGAGAGATGCTGCACTTTCATCTTTATGTTGTGGTCTTGTACAACCCGTGTGCAAGCCTCAAGGAAGGAACATCCCAACCTCGTGTCAGAGGGCCTGAAAAAATGGGCTGAAGCCGCAGAGGTTGGTACTATTGATAATGCTGGGCACTTCCACCTCTCCTTGCTTGATAGTTACCAGGTGCTTCCCAGCACAGTGCCACACTCACCCTTAATAAGAAAGATGTAAATGGTTTATATTCCCTGCAATTCTATACCTTGTTTGACTTGTTCCTGAATGATGAGAAACCCAACTATGCTGGCATCCAGGTGTCTCTGTGGTAGCAGTCCCAGAGGATGATGTACATCAGGTCTACCCTGAGCAGTGGGTGACCCACACCGTGATTGCCATCATGTGCTCCTCTCCTTGTCTGGAAGTGTGAGAGGTTTTCCAGCACAGGACGTGACAGGACCCTTCTGCAGCCATCAGGGATCGAGCGTTTTCCTTGGATGCACAGCTCATTTGTTCCGAAGCAAGCTGTATTCCTGCCGTGTGCCTGTATGCACAACGCTTATTTATTGCAGCCCTTCATCAGAGCTGGGTCAAATCCATCTGAGGAAAACATAAATGTGTTACAATGGATTTTTTTTAGTAATTAAAATCGTATCTCCTTCTCTGAAGTCTTGATTAAAAGGCATTAAATGTCACAATGCTGTGAGAAATAGCCATTATCAACAAAAATCAAACCAGGTATGAACAGCTAAAGGAATTCTGCCCGGAGCAGTCAGGTTTCAGTGCAAACACAAAGGGTCAACTTGTGACACTTGGCTCCTGTATTCTGCTCGTAAGCATCCCGGCATATTTGCTTTGCTCTCCCTGTCTCTTTCCTCCTCTGTTGCCCTGTCCATACATCAGTGTCGGGGAGTTCAGACATCACAAGGGCCGGTGGGGTTTTTATTATTATTGTAGTGCCTAATGTGGAATTTCGCATGAGCAACATTCCTTCCTGTCTGCACTTGGAAACTCTTTTGTGTTACGTCCGTCCTTTCTCTGAAGTAATCACTCAACTATTTCTAGCAATAAAATATTCCTCTCTAGCCCCATCAGATATGTTAGAAAGATTAGGGCGAGATCTGAAGGCCCTGTCCAGCTAAATTCCATGGGTTTTGATGTTCTCCTTCTCTTTCACTGCAGATATCACCTGAGGACACAGCATAGGAAAGAGGCACCCAGGTACTCCTTGGTAGACGCAAGCTTTGTACTCTATAGAGAGGCTTGTTTGAGTGAAACAACTCATATGAGCAGCCTGCTAAGGGACAGGGGCTCTATGAACAGGAGGCTGTGCATGTCTACATCCTTCTTTTCTATGGTGTTTAAATTAACTTTCAAAAGCACTCCACTGAAGAGTTGTCTGAAAGTCGTTAGGGGACTGGGAATGGGACCTGCCTCTGCTGTTGGCTGGAAAGGTGGTGGGGTTTTTGTCTCTCTGCACCTGGGAAACTGAGGTGGGAAACCATTCTCAACAAAGCAGTTTAAAAACCTCATTTGGGGCCTGAGATGCACTTTGTGGGTGGGAAGGTTTTCCTAAGGTATTTAAACATGGACCTGGCTAACAGTGGGAGAATCCTCTTCCTCTGCTCCCCACTTAGGGACAGACAGTAGCTGAAATAGAGCTGAAAGGGAACTTCAAAAGAAGAACAGGGAATTGACAACCATACCTCTTTCCATGTTGCACTGGAAAGCTGGAAGGATACATGCAAACTGAACGGACTTTCAGTGGTTGCTTCTATCACTTGTTTTCCTTGTTCCAGAATGATGAGAAACCCAGTTCCCTACTTTGGGAAGCGGGGAATGAGTCAGCACTTGCTTGTGTTACAAACCAACTTCTTTGGCTTGCGCAGCTCCTCCATGAGGTGAAGCACTGGTGGTGAAGCTGCTTGTTCCTTGCCCTGTCTTCAACTAGAAAGAAGCCATGTGGGGAGGCTTCCCTCCATATAGCAACGTTGTGCTGCCTGGAAGGAGCTGCTGTCCTCGCTGCCTTGCTCCACACTGCCGTCTCCTGTGGCTTTGGCTCTAAAGGAAAAGTTTACTTCAGTTTGAGGGTATTTTTGTGCACTACCTTCTTTCTTTTATTTTTTTTGTTTTGTTTTTGTTTGACAGCCATGACAGCCTCTCCTCATTATTATGGAAAATATAGGGTTGGTGGTAATTACTATCTGAGTCTGAATGGGAGCAGAAGTGGGCATAGACGGCACTGGCCTTTCTTTGACAAGGTATAACTTTCTTCTGAATTCCTGTGTTTAATTAATGCTTATTTAAAAACCACTTTAATTGGCAGTAAACACCTCAACTTTTTGTACTCATTAAAATGCACCCATTGATGTGTGATGGATTTTTTAAAGCTTAATTAACTTTCTTCCTGTATATATAACCTATAATAACAGCAAATACTGAAAACTGCCTTCCTCCCCCTGGTTTTTGCCCTCCTCTCCCTCCACCATATTTCCACCATCTGAAGAAAGGCAATAGAAGTACCTCCTGCCTTGGCCAGGAGGGGGGGGTGCCCTGGGGACACTGATTCAGCCCCTCTCAGAGCACCCCAAGTGCCAAGTCGAAGGAGCCAAAGAACCTCTATAAGCGCTTTTCTCTTTCTCCCTCATCCCATTCTCAGCCCACATCTAAGCCACAGAACAGGATCTAGTGTAAAACTTTCTAGTGTGATGAAGTGAACCATGATTTCAAACTGTATTTTTGAAGTGTTTCAGCATTTTGGACTCTGAAATTGGACCCACAACTCACTTCTGAATGTGGGATCTTGGTACTTTTTGCAACTGTGATCCTTTGTATACAACAGAAATTACCAACAAGCCAAGGACATTATAAGTAATTCATGCTAAATATTCAGTTTTCTTGGTTCAGCTCTTACACAAATCATTTCCCAGTTTTTCTTTGCAATTGCTGGAATATTCTTGTTTAAGGTGGATGAATCAAAAGTTTTAAATGGGATTTGTGAAGGTGCCTATACTGAGTACATTTTAAATGCATGAAGCAATGATTTAATTTCCAAAAGTGCCTCACTTAAAAAGAAAACCCTTTTATCTTCAGCAAAATGTAAACTTGCTTAAAACACCCTGTAAAGCGTTCTTAATTCTTCTTTGCTCTGTGTGCTCTCTTTAGCCCAGTTGATAACCTACTGCTGCTCAGTTCCTTTGTCTTTACCTAGCTTAAGGAGCAATTAGGCTCATGTATTTCCCACTGCACTAATAACTGCACCAAGATACTCACTCCTGCTTTGTAACTGAGCTAGGGACAGTATTTAATGGCCATTGCATCTTGTCTGTGTTACAGGAATCTGCCTTTCTGTCGTGACGGACACAAACCTTGAGGAACCGGCCTCAAGCTGCACCAGGGCAGGTTTAGATGGAGCTGAGGAACAATTCCTTCCCCAGAGGGTGCTCAGGCATTGGAACAGGCTGCCCAGGGCAGGGCTGCAGTCACCGTCCCTGCAAGTGTTCACACAGCGTGGAGACGAGGCCTCAGTGCCATGGGTCAGTGCTGGCCTTGGCAGGGATGGGGAACAGTTGGATTTGATGCTTTTTTCCAACCTGGTTGAGACTATGAATCTATGATTCTAGCTGCAGCTTATCATTCAGTAAGGCACCTGCTCTTTGGAAGTATGTAAATAAGTGCACTGTTCCTCTGGGACAGCCAGTCTTGTTCCCCAGCTTGTGGTCACTTTTCAGATATCTTGTGGCCAGTGAGGTTCAGAGAATGACTTTTCATTCCTGGCATTTGTGAGACTGAACCGAGACCAGGCTCCACCAATCCGTTGTCTCAAAGATTGGTACGGGAAGCTGAGATGGGATTCCACCATCCACTGTCTCCGAGATGGGTGGGAGGAGTTGAGATTAGACTCTTCTCTCCATTATCTTGAGGAATGGTGTGAGGGATTGGCTGCCCCCATTATCCCAAGAACTGCTGCAGGTACGTGCAGCTGACGAGCTGGCTGCAAGGCCAATGAAACTAGTCCACCATGAACATGTTATACAGGACACTAAGAAGAGGGGTATTGCCCCCAACTCATTATAAAAGGGGGAAAAACGTAATCCCCAGGGAGGACACCTCCATGAGGACACTCTCCATGGATGATCAATACGGACCCTGAGGGACACCCTCCACAAAGACATTGCCATGAGGACAACTCCATAAGCACACATTCTCACTTCCTTTTGCCTGAATTGGCTCCTTCCAGCAGGCAGGGCTCAGGCTTGTGGCTGTGCACACTTCAGACTATGGAGTTTGCTGAGTTTCTGCTGCTGCGTGGTTTTTCTGTACAGAATGGGAATAGAACAAGATGTGCATTGATTAAGGACTCAGTTTCTCTCACCTGCTCAAGGTAACTTAATTAGAGTGACAATACTTAGTTCTTATTTGAAAATCCACATCTATGTGGCTAAATGTGGATGGCATGCAGGAGCTGAATGTTAATGCTAACTTTCTTCCTGGGCTGATTTCAAGGCTCTCGTTACAATAAAACGCTGCTGCCTGTTAATTTGACCATGTCAATAAATAAAAATGTCCATAACAAGTGGATGAGGCTAATTAGGATTTTATGGCTGTGTTGTTGTGGTTGATGGCTCTGCTGCCGGCTTGCTGGCTCTTTATGTTTCAGTGATGTACACCTCATTGATGCATAACATGTAACACCTGTTGATGCCTTAAATGTTTAGTCCTGGCAATTGGCCCTCGCATCATTTCTGGGTACCAGGGCTTTGTGAGCAGGATGCAGGGCTCGTAATTAGGCTTCCTCTCTTTAGAAGAGCTTTTCCTAAAGGAAGACTTGAAAGCTTCTGTAGTTCTGGTTGAAGTTTCCTGTAGCCTGTGGAAAAGGCCGCTGCTATTTTCTGGTGCAAAGGGGCACCAGAAAGTTTATAGCCATAAGCTGGTTTGGTCCTTGCCTCTGAGGCAGGGCAAACCCTTGCAATATGATGCTGAAGGCTCCTCCATATGCTCCATGCACTCTCCATCATGTCCCAGCAAGCACACAGCACCTTAGCTTGAGGCACCCTACAGAAACATGGGTGCTCTGAAATAAAATCAGTTGTCACTGAACGGAGCATACGTTCTTCCCTGTTTTTCAGCACCAGACCTGCCTAAGAATTGCATCTGTATCATGAAGAGCCATGGAATAATTTACTTGTAGGTGGAGTTTCCTGCTGAGCCAAATTTATTTCAGGCTTGCTTTGAAATGTAAAAGGTGATGCCCATCTTACCTTTGTTTAGTTGAATGGATTTAACTAGATCTGCTTGAGCTGTTGTTAAAACATATTTGGTTTAAAATATGAATTTATTGTTCCAAAAATCCTGTCAATGCCTTGCTTCTAACAGGATTTTCCGACTGGATTGCACAAGCCTATTTAACACTGTGCTTAAGTAGAAATACTACCTTTTGCCTGGAGCTCCCAGGCTAAGCTCCACAGTGGTTTATGTGTGTGTCAGGGGAGCCACCCTGTGCCAGTGAAGGGGGCAGAGGCACCTCCCCATAAGGGCAAGTAAGGCTGAGCAGGGCTTTGTGGCAATTGTAGCCGCACACCTTGGGGTTTCTGTTGTGTGGAAGTTCAGCATGGGTGAACAGGTTCCTCTGCCTCTTCCTGCTAGAAGACCATTAGAAATGTAGTCTGTTAATTCTATTATTCTGCACTATAAAACTATTAATCATGGTTTTGAAATAACTGGCAATTAACAGGACAACAGTGTTACTCATCAGAAAGAGAAAAAAGGGTAAGCAACCCAGCTTGGTGCGAAACCCAGTGACTGAACGCAATAAATAACTCCAGCAGTTTATTCTCCCTGCCTCAATCTTGTCATTCTGTACCATATTGAAACTTCCTTTTTCAGAAAAGGCCATGGTTGCCAAATGAAAATAGATGTATTTCCATTGGGTACAGTGGGAGAAATGGGTAAGAGAGCAGCAACTAAAGCAGAGAAGAAGGAGGAAGATCTGATTAATCGCTTTCAGATGAAGGTAGGTGCATTCAGATGGGGATTTCAGAGTTTTCTTCCTTGCTTTATGGCAAAAGTTCTCTCTTACAGGAAACACCATGTTTTTCACTGCAAAAAACATGAAGGAAATAAAGAAGGGGGGTTGTATTTTCAATAGTGGCCCCTGAAACAGTGGGAAGTGTAGTTGTGGTCAAGCTTGTCCCTGAGCTGTGCTTGCTCTAAGTCAGCCAGCACCTACCATAGGAACCTGCAGCTGGTCCTAGGGAAAGTTTGTTGCTAAGACTCTTCTCCTGCCAAAGCCATGTCTCTTCTTAAAATGGGGTTTTTTCCCATGTTCATATCCATCTGCACAGCTTACGCAGTGTAGGCTTGTGCTTGCCTGTGATTTCCTTGTCGCCAAGTTGTTAATGACTTGAATCCAGGGGTTAGTTGTATTGATTGCCATGCTGATGTCACAGCTCCAACAGGTAAACTGAGTTGAGAACCTGTAATGAGACCAACCGATGGATTGAATGGGTCAGGATTGTTCAGGAGCTCGATTTGGTGATCACCGATGTCACTAATTTTAATCAGATTTTTGCCACAGCAAACTGGTGAAAATGATGATTTCTGGAACCTGGATGATGGTGGTTTCCAGACTCTTCAAATAAGCTCTTTAGTAGAGCTGTCTCCCCCATGCTAGGAAGACAAATGCGGAGAACTGGAAGAGTGAAAGTTAAAAGCAAAAGAAACAGATTTTATGTTTTTTCACCAAGGAACTTTTACCAAAATGAAGAATTCCTATTAAAAATAATTCTGCTGAACAGGCCATTTTGCTTTGATGATTGTTTTTATTTTTCTGGGGCGAGTTATTTACTGTTTTCTTCTCTCCTCATTGTGTGGCCCCAGGCCTTACTAAATGCGTTCTATTCAAACCCCGCTCTGAAGACAGAAATATTAATTTCCACATGGGCTTTTCTATAGAACTCATCGCTATGGTAACTGAATGTTTCATAAACATTAATGAACTTACTTTCACTGCACTGCAGTGAGGCATTGGGTGGTAGCTTTATCCCCATTTCATGATGAAGAACTGAGGCAGAAAGAGATTAAGTAGAAAAGTATTCACTAATTTTAAGTTCCCAATCTGAGATGCATGGTCTGATTTTTCAGAGGACTTAGCTTGTTATCTGTTCAAAGCACAGCTCCCATTGCCTTCGCTTGCAGCTGTGAGTTCACATTTCTTTGTGCTTTCTGTACTCGGGTAGGGACTGCTTTAATCCTGTTCAGACATGGCCTCTTTAATTTCTTTCCCCCAAGATAATCAGAAGGAACTGAAACTTATTGGGTACTGGCCGCCTATTCTTCTAGCCGAAATGACAATAGTTAACCTAATTTTTTCCAAACACTAATTTGTAGCTTTGATGTTATAGCTAAAATAAGAACCGGCCTTGTCCTAACTTCTCGCAGATTAGAAAAGCATTTGCTCTGGTAGAGTTTAGGTTTTAGCTTTCATGAAAGAGAGCAAAACTCCCGGGAGCCGCTTGTTTTGAGGATAGCTGCTGATGTACCAAACAACCTAAATGAATATATTCTGTTATATGGGACTTTTCAAGCAGGTGAATCAAGTATCTTGTTTCCAGCACACCTGGGCTTTGGCATCATCCCCCTGTATAAGGAGGGGTCTGAAAAGATCATTTTCTGTCTTTAGGCAGTGGGGCTTTATAGTGGCTTAGGATATCTTGAAGACTCAGGCCTTAATTTGCATCAGAATACGTCACTTGGACCCATGGCTCCCCTCATTTAGAACAACTTTGCAGGCTCCTGTCCCATTCCTTTTTTAGATCTACAAGCTGTAAATCTCACAAATGCAAAGTTTGCTCTCAGGTCTTTCCCAGGAGATTTACTTGTGGAGCAAACCCGTGTAGATGTTTTTCTGAAGCAGTGGTTTAGGAAGGGAGCTCTGACCCCATCTTAACCATCGAGGTGCAAACAGGCTGCTGTAATATTGTGTTGTTGAATTTTCCTTCCAGTGCTGAATGACACAGAGCTTGCCCTTTTCCTCAAATCTCTGCCCGATCGAGAGATGAGTGAGCTGGTAGCTACAATATCCAACAGCTTCACCAAGTCGAGAATGTGATGTCGGTGTAATAACGCTCAATTTTGCACACTTCAAATCCATTAGTAGCAATTACCTTACCTGAGGTGTTTTGAGTTAGTTTTAGCACAGCATTCTTGCAGTTGTTAGATAATGAGCATAATAATGTATACAGCATTTTCAAGTCTCTGTTTTTAGGTACAATAATGCCATTAGGATTCTATTTAGCAAATGTGTGCTTCACACAGAAAGTTAAGACTTTTTTTGTTCATGTTTCCCTCCTGCTTTTTCCATCACATCTCATGTCCTATTCTGTGCAGTGCTGGATTTCCTGAAAGAGCAGGAAGGTGTTTGAGCCACTGCACTTGTGTAAAAGCAGGGGGGGCCCGGTATACTGAGCACAAAACCAGGATGCAGGAGAGCAGGGTTGTGCTTTAGCCCTGCCACAGCCTGCTGGGCACCCTTGGGCAAGCTGCTGTGTCCTGTTTGCCCAAGGGATGAGGATGCTGACACCCTTGCAGCATAGTGGTAAGGGATGCATGTGGGCTATGTGGTAGTGAGAGATGCGGATGTTGCAGTACCTTTTGCTAGGAATGCTGGCTCAGTCATCTGTGCTGGGGGTCCTTGGGCCCCCCAAGATGCTCCTCTGCCCCACTGAGGCTTTTTTCCTTCTTTAGAGAAAGAATTTATAGCCCAGATGGGGAGTTACATCTGAGAGAGGATTCCACCTTGGGCCTGGGTGATAACAAGGGGTGGATGGTAAAGCAAAGGTGGCTGCAGCACACATTGCCCCATGCCTGCTTGTTTCCAGAAGTCAGTGATGTCAGACAGCTCTGCTTTGGGTGGGATAACCCTGCCCTTGCTCTGGGCACCCCAATAAACCACCATTACAAGGTCCCTCCTCATCAGGCAGACCCTTGCTGTCCTTGTAGCAATGTAAGCATTTCAGGAAAAGCTCAGATTTTATCCTTCCAATGAATTCCTTACCAGAGAACGAGGAAAGGGCTGAGGAGATATAATTGATGCCTTTGTAGATGTCACTGCTAAGGTCTCTGACACAGCTCATACCAGCACATTAAAAACAGCTCTAAAATGTTACAGTGCGCCTTTGGTATTAAACTGACCAAACACAAAAAGCAAAGAGAGTGTGGGCAGCCACACAAAATAATTTGGTAAACTGGCTTGTATTTGCAGTTGATGTGTTTAGAAAAAGAATAAGAGCTTGGAGAGCCTTCTCTGTTTCAAAAGGAACAGGTGGACATGTCTTTGGCAGATGTGCACCTTCTCTCCAGCTTTTTTGTGCTTAGATACTCTATTGAAAAGCAAAGCGATTCTTTTGGCATTGAAATCTCAACTTCTTACCTTCTTTTCACCTTGATCTTTCTCACCTCTTAGTTGCTCTGGCACACCGACTGCATGCCCACCCACTGCCTCCTCCTGCCCAGTTCACAACACTGGCTATGCCATGCTTAATGGAGGATGGTGGAAAGCTGTCCTGGTGGTGCTCCGCAAGGAAAACTGTGCTGGATTCCAGCACCCCACGGACAAGGACAAAGTGATGAGAAAGCACCCGGCCGCATGACGATAACAAAGCGCTGCTGGCTGTGGGGTAGGCAGGATGAAGGGGCGCAGAGCCTGTCCCCCCTCCTCTGCTGCTGCCCCTTCTCCCTGCCTGCACCACCTCCTGGCCCCTTCAGCTGCCACGGTGACTGTCACCTCCATCCGTCTGCTGCCCCGGATGTCTGCTTACTTGACAGCGGAGCCCCAGAGCTGACCCCGTGCGCAGGCTGCACGCTGAAGGGGAGCCGGAGGAGGCAGATATCACCTCTCCGTCACAGCGTGCCCAGGCTGCTCCGGGGGCAGCGCAGCAAAGGGCTGGCCCTGATCTTCTTGCATTGCCATCACCTACCCTGAAATTAGTAACAGCACGTCCAAGGTTAGTGGCAAATTCAGATACCCAAGCTGCACAGGAGGAGGGTGAATAAAGGACAGCGGTTGCCTATAGTATAAGCGGTTGCCTTAGACAATGCGTGACCTCTGAATTAAAAAGACCGGGATTAGCGGAGAGCTTTTTGCATTATTGGGCCCATTTACAAAAAGCTTTAGTCCTAATTGTATGGTACCACAGAGCTTTAACTTGAGCACATATTGGTTTTGTAACCTGATCCCCACATAAATCATAGTCGGTGAGAGCGGAACAATTAGTGCCTTAATCTACTGGAACTGCACAGTATCTTTAAATCTGAATTCTCCTGATCATTATGGGTGTTACAAGAGTCAATTAATTTACACCTCACACCAAATGTAATTAAATCCCACGATAACCTGACTGTGAAATGAATGGGGAAGGGGGAGGATGAGGAGCAAGGCGGGGAAAGACCTTTCCTCAGACCTCACGGCTTGCCACGGATGGAGGTGCTTCCTCTTCGGCTTTACAAAGCACAGAAGTCTTGGGTTGAGGGGGTCTTGATTCCTAATTTCATCCTGAGCTGCTGTGCACTCCCAACACAGCCTGCAAGAAAAGCATTCCGTGTTTGCTAACCCATTAAAGTGCCTGGGAAAAAAGGAAGGCCTTGATGTTGCAAAGAGCCCAATGCCTGTAGTTGGTCACCTAAGGGAATCCACTTATGACTCTATTACACAGTAAATTAGCAGAGTGGTTCAGTCAGGTATATTTATCATGAAGAGAACTGAAGATAATTAATACACTGCATTGAATGCAAATTGCACCCACAGCACTTATCTCATTTTCAATTAGCACAAATGTTACAGCACTGCAGGCTTGTTATGGTTTTACCATGGGCTGGGTAATTAATTTCTGTGAGCTACATATCAGACACCTGATAATGCCGTTTATTAATAAATGTCACCCCAGGTATCTGTTAGGAGAGGTAAATAAATTAAATGTTCCGTTGTCTGCCCTGTGCAAATCTATTCTTACAGCTCATTGCATCTTTTCACGTGTTTGTTTATCAAGGAGAATGACTACGGAGATTACAATGGCAAACAAAGGAGCACGAGGAACAATAATCTGGACCCAAAAGCGCTGTTGCTCTCAGAGGCAGCCCCAGTGCTGATGGCAGGAGCCATGCTGCCGCTGCCACACGTTTCCCTCCTGCCCGAGCGGCCAGGACCTGCCAGAGGAGTAGAGGTGAAGTGCCCCCAAAACCCTCCATTTTCAAGGAATTTGGCCTCTTTCTGGTGAATGTTTTTGCCTGTAACTCTGACCCACAGAGCATTTTATCATCTCTCTTCCTGCATCTGTGTTTGTGGTTGTAATGGCCAACATAGGATCATAGAATAGTTAAGGTTGGGAAGGACCTTAAGATCATCCAGTTCCAAGGCGCTGCCATGGGCAGGGGAACCTCACACTAGACCATGGCACTCAAGGCGCTGTCCAGCCTGGCCTTGAACACCGCCAGGGACGGAACACCCATGCAGCTCCCCCCGGCACTTGTGCTCCTGAGGTAATTCCATGTTTGTGTTTTCCCCTTTCCTCCCAAACCCTCAGGAAAGGAGGGTGGATGCGGGTGAACTCATTGTTCTGTCCCAGTGTGGTGGGCCCACAGCCATGGTGAGGGTTCCTGTGGCCGCCTCAGGGCCAGTGCTGGGAGGGCATGGCCTACGTCAGGCGTTTTGTGAGGGAACAAATAATGATTCCAGCAGGAATGAAGCAGCCATGTATTGTCTGACCTGTTCCCAGGCTTTGGGAAAAGAGGGGAGTGGGAGGAGGAGCAGTCTCAACAGGCTGATGGAGGGTAAAGCTGGGTGAGGCAGGAATCACTATGTCCCTCAGACCCTGCGCTTTCTCCTGTTGAGTGGATAGTTCATATCTGGCAAACTTTATGGCCAGCACCCACTTTCAAAATCTCAACATGAATCTCATCCCCTTTGTAAGGAAAGGTCCTTTTTCCCTCTCATTTGATGAAATCTCAGTCAGCCACACTAACAAAAACAGCTGAAAAAGCTCCAGCTGACCTGAACTGTGAGCTGTTAGGGTTGGAAAACATTCATGGTCAAACACAGCCTGTTGTGGCTTTTAGCTGCTCTTCTTTTGGGTCCGTTCAAAGCATTTCTGCTGCTCCTTCAGTTTTCACAGCAGAGACCTGTGCCACAAGCGCTGGTGGTGGATCCCTCTCCCCAGGAAAGATCCCAAGCAGGCAGCTGCAGTCACTCTAAGCTTTGCTTCATCTTAGACCATGCAGGCTTGATTAAATCAACACAGCCTCCACTGTGAGGGTGCCATTCAGCTGAGAGGGAGCTGCTTTATGTTGGTGATTTCTTACTGCAAGTGCAGAATGAAGGCAAGTAGAGCCATACTGTAAATACCTTAATTGTGATGAACATGAAGAGTTGTACCAGGTTGAATACACTGGAAAAATACCTGTAACTGACCATTATATTGGTAGAAATCTGATTACAGAACAAGCATCAATCTGTCTTGAACATAAAGAGAACTTACACCAAAAAATTAGATGCAATACAACAATCAGTCCCCCAGATACAGACATGTTTAGGACTAGCTGCAATATGAGCAACTTGAAAGTTACCTATGGGGAAGGAAGCCTCTTAGCAAGTGCACTCTTGCCACAATAATCAGTGTGAATTTCAGCAAACGCTGCTCTTAGTCAAAGAGCTTTCATCCTTTACACAGATCTTCATTACCTTTCTTAGTTTTATACAGTAAATAATTTCCATGTGGTTCCTGGTACTGTGACCTACCCTCTTACCATCGTCTGCTGTGATCTTTGAAGACTGCAGGACTTGGAGATAGTTCACTGTTTGAAGATGGGATTTACAAAAATGCCTTAAAAATACTGCAGCACTTGAAAAATCAATTTAAAAAAGTCTTATTTGGATTAAGGTTCATACTCTAGAGAAGAACATGTGATTTTTAAAGGCCAAATGACCTGCCAACAGCCTTTAAAACCACATTTACTATGCTGAGACAAATGTACAAGCTCTCAGTTTAAACAATTATAGTAATATCCATGCTGAGGAGCTGGCAATGTACAGAATTAATGCACATTCCTTATTTGAACAGGGACAATATGTAAAATAAAAATAGGGACAGTGAGTGCACTTTAGTATCTGAGTAAGACACATTTGGTTTCTTTCTGGTCAGATCCCGGTAACTCTCAGGCATAACAGGTCCAACATGGACTGCTGACCCGTGTGTGCCCTGCATGTTGGCACCCCTGTGTAGCTATGTTGGCCCTGGTGCCAGGGCCATGCCAGGCCAACTGTACCATGCTGACCAGGCTTTGGCTTCGCTGCTGGGACTGCAGAGCAAGGGTCTGCCATAGAGAACAGGCACTGTGGAAAACACTTCCTCCAGGAAGAGACCCTGCACCGTTTGTCAGAGCTTTCTAATGGGATCACGTGGCAAAACAAGGAGACTTTTACATGGGGAGAGGCCTAGGAAAGGGCCATTGGTGGCTGAGGTTGGGAGTAAGCTCATGTGGCTCATCCCCATAGTAGCCAGCTCCACACACCCTATTGATAAGCATCGTACCAGTGCATTGGTCACACACCGATTCCCTCTCTCACCTTCCTGCCAAGTGAGAAGTGGATGTAATGGAGCACCTTGGTTTTGTATTTCTGATGTTATTATTTATGCAAGTCAGAGAAATATGCCTTATGATGGAGGGGAGGTTTGGTAAAGTTTTTCATTCCCTGAAGATGTTAAATCCACAGGCTGAGGGCTCCGGACAGATGTGTGTGATTCTTTCTGCAGAGAGCTCATCGGGCTGGTGGAGCGAATCTGTCAAACGTTTCCTTTGCTGCAGCTCTATACAAAGTGTTAGATGTGACGAGGATGATAAGAACGAAGACCATGAACTCAATTAGGGATTCCATGGGAAGCTGGTGCCAGGCCCAATGCCAGGTTTGATATGCCTTTGTCACTGAAGAGATGCGTTGCAGCAGCAAATGAAGTTTTCTTAGCATGAATGCTGCGTGCTTGCATATTTCAAATGACTATAGTCCAGCTGAGAAGTGACACAGCCATGAATAACAGAGACAAGGTCATCACCTGCCACGGTGGCAGAAAGCCTCCTAGCCAATGGAAGAGAATAGGACTGTTACTTGCAGAGGGTGCTGTGGGAAAACATAGCATCAGTAACAAATCCAAGAGCACTCTTAAATTATAAACCAAGCACACCAATTGTGGAAATGCACCATCCTGCCAGGCACAGTGCACCCAAGTGACAAGCTCTTAAAGATGCTTTCCTGTCTCCCATCTGTCTTACCTCTGTTTAGATTGGAGTTAACCAGCCGTTTTTCTTCCACTGCCACGTTGGCAGTAGCAGCGCGTTTACGTACACAGAAATTTAGGTTTACCTGTATTTTCCCTGCCTATTTCTGGTAATTCAGTTTGTTCCATGTCACCTACTGGCTCTGTATAGAGACAGGAAAGCATCATAAGGAATACAGATCAGAAGCCCACAGGAAAGAGGAGTGTAGTGCTGAAGATAACACTTTTTTCACAAGTCGTGGGGTATGTCCCAGTAGGAATGACTGCATTACCCTGGACTTCTGCCACCTATCAAGCAAGACAGCAATATCTCACAGTTAATGCTGAAGTCAAGGAGGATGAGGATGGATGTCTGCTCTCTCTGCACTGACAGGAGGGCGTCATCCATCAATGCCACTCAAATAGCTCCAGTTCCACAGCCTACCTTAAATCCAGACTGTGCCAGATCTAAAAGATTCCCTTCTAGCAGGTTTAGCCCAAGTTACCCTTTGCCCAGCGGCTGCAGGATCTTTCCTGGGAATTGCAAACCCTCTTGGATGTTAGTTAGGAAGAACTCATGTCAGCAGGGTGGATTAGCTCAAGGCTGGGTGAGAGTTAATTCCCAGACTGTTGGTAGTTCTTGGTTAGTGTCCCCTGAGTTCCCTCTTTCAAGACTTCAGCCTTCTGGGTTGGGCTCTGGAGCAATCCTGGACAGATGGCAGCGTGAGGAAGCCAGACACTGTCGCTGGGTTAAATCCAGGACAAACAGATACTAAAACAGAGTGAGTTCTGAGGTGCAGCCAGTGCAGCCAGAAGCCCTGTCCTGTCAGCACATTGGTAAATACTCCTCTGATGAGCTGGGCGAGAGCACTTTCTAGGATTTTTAAATGAGGCTGAGTTTGGCCAGATGTAAAAGAATGCTCTTGCTTTTCATAGGAGAGGATGGGAAGCACTTACGGAAGATAGAACTGTTTGGACTTGTGTTGTAGGCATACAGTTAAAAAATAAGGAACTTAAGTGGGAATCTAGTTAAAAATTGGAATGTTACTGTGGAAAAAGCCTGAACAGATACAAGGGCCTCCTAAAAGGTCAGGATGAGCTGGGAACAATACTAACAAAGAGTAGGCTTTGGCCTTGTGTAGGTGGATTAAGAAACAGGGCTAAGGAATTTCTTAGCAGAAAAGACTATCCTTGAAGACTGGTACATCCTGAAAACACATGGAAATCATCAATATATGACTTTGATATGTCACCAACACATGATTAGGGTGTCCTTTCAATGAACTGTCCTCATTACACCCTCATTATAACATTAAAAATCATGCCTATAGGTCAAAAGACCCCTTTTGACCTCATTACACCCTCATTATAACATTAAAAATCATGCCTATAGGTCAAAAGACCCCCACCCAACTTTAAAGGCCTTTCCCTGAACATGTGTAGTTAGAAATGAATGAGCCAATCTGTAAATTAACTGACCAATTGGTAAATTGTGAGAGGGTTATGGGGAGTTACTAACCTCAACTGAATTGTTTTAATATGGGAATTTTGTATGGAGTGGTGTGCTAGCTTTGTGGGATACCACCTACAACCCCCTTTCCCCCTCAAACTTGGAATAAGCTCTTGTGTGTGAGAATTGGCTATTGTGCACCAGGTGATGGATCCTGTTTTTAGGACATCATTTGGATCCTGCAAAGAAGCTGAATTCCGCTTATGAAGAAGTGACTGATCCCTCCTGCTAATTAAGTTGTAGGAAAGGGCAATGGGTGAGGAATGCATCCATTCATCAGTATGATTTCTCCTTTGATGAATGAGAACCACTATGATACTTGCAGTATATGTATGTACTGATACTGGTGATGGCAGCATGCAGTGGTGGTCCTGGTAACTGCTGGCTGCCCCATCCTCAGGCCACTGCTGCAGGGTGGAGGTGAGGAATGCTGGCTTGCACCACATCACGCACACCAGTGGGACCCACTTGTCCATTGTGCTTTGCCTGACTTGGGGCACACTCAGCCAAACCCTGGCTGTGCTCAGTGCTGCGGAGGCTGGGTGGGCCCAGAGCGTTGTTCCTCTGTGCAGATCAGTGTGTGTTGAAGTGCCTTGGGAAGAGAATTACAGAAAAGAGAAAGTCTATTAGCTGCCTCTATTTAGCTCCCTATGATTATTTATGTCTACATGTGAGATCTCTTTTGATTCCTCGGTTACTCCTGGATGTTGATATGGAGGAGGTCCATGGCAGTGGTTACTATGGTTTGGTTGGGACTGAGGGAAAATAAACATGAATAGCCTCAATGGGCAACAACTTTTCCCTTCCTGCCTTGTGGGTTTATGTCAAAGCCTTGAAGTCTTTATATTCCAGTAGTTTTTCTGTAGGTACGTGTTAATTACGTGTTTATATTCTTCGAAATACAGATTTACGTTTACCTGTGTATCAAGATGATTAGTGGGTACCAAGCAACTGATTACACTTGTAGCCAATCATGTGCCATTAACGGTGAAGAACGGCAGGCATTATTGTTTCAAATCTCATTCGGTTTGGCAAGGGTGCAATGGTAAAAAAGAACAGCAACATCAGTGGCTTGAATATACAGGATTTTTCATCCTCAGGCATCTTTAGCAGCACAGTTTGATTAATATCTGTATATTGACTGGCATGTTCTGTTGCCCCTAGAGAAAATGTAATAGGTTGTTTACTCCTTTTCTTGAGGGTTTAGATTTCAGAAGACTAAAAGCAATAAGGAATTACCCCATTTTTACCCTTAGAGGAAGGCAGTCAAACTTGATGATCCTCATAATTGACCCACAACCTGAAGAATTATGTGCAAAGTTCTGTGAGCTATTTAGCTGACTGAATTACAACATGATGCTTATTGTTATACAAACATGTTACTGATTTAGCAAACACAAATTCAAGCAGAGTATTGTTTGCCCCCACTACAAACAGGACGGAGTTCATGATAAGCATACATGTAATAAAGGTAAGATGACATTAGCAGGCAGAGAAGAGGGTCAAATGTTTAATCTCAGACTAAGTTCTTGCTTAAAGCAGGCAGTTTTCTGTCAAACAAAATGAGGCATGAATCTTTGCTGCTTTTAGTGAATTGTTTAAATTTGAGGGAAGAGGTAAAAAAGTGCCAAAACCCCTTTTCTTTTAAGCATTTCTAAACAGTCCAACATCATCTACAAGGAAAAACTTTGATTCTCAACTGAAAATACTGTTTCATTTTCAAGATTTTATAAAACAGTTAAGAAAGGATAAAATATATATTAAATTATTTTGTTTTTACAATACAGAAATGGCATCATAAGTTGCCTTTTTTTTAGTGATAACCTTCTGGAAACTTCTTTAGGTCATTACAGTTCTATGTTTTTTGATTTGGCTTTGATTTGATTTGGCTGCCTATAGCCACCTGAACAAATCTCATAGGAAGAAATGTGAATTTCAAGATTCCCAGTTCCCAGAAACTGCTAAAATGCCCTGATTGTTGGAGTTAAGTAGGAGAGTCAATGGGATGCTGTGGACTTCACTTCCTTTGGGGTCAGGAACTTCGGAGTTTAATCTTGCTGCTGTGAGAGTCAATAGACAATGTGGGCAGGATCGAGCCCATTGTAACTGATCCCACGAAGCAGAAGTTTTGCCTATCCAGGTGTTTTCTTACTGCTAATGAATCTACAGTGTAAGAAAATCACCTTGACCCTGTAGTACGTGCACTTCTTTGCTGTCGTTAACGTCATTAAGGTCCTCAAAATCCTGCTCAGTGCTGTAGCTATCGAGCTTCACCACCTAAGGACTTTTTGTTTTGGCAATCTTGGCTCTAACAAGGAAGCAAAGGTGGTTGTGAGTGAAGATGAGGCTGGGGGTGGGGAGGATTCTAATCAGCAAGTGATCCGAGAATAAAGAAAGGTTACCTGTTTGTTTGTCAACAGGAGGAAGTAAATAAGAGTTAAAAAAACCCGAGACACCAGTCAAAGGCAATCAAATATGTATTTAATTAAAGCAAACATAAAAATTAAAGTTACATGTTGAATCAATAAACAGCACTTTTTTCTACATGCATTTTGAACAAGACAGATCAGAATCTTGCATGATGAAGACATAATGTGTCATAATAATTAGGAGCACAGACAAAAGAACAGCTAATCAACATGCAAATTTATGCAGTTCTGGCGATTCAGATGAGGCAGATTTCTACCTCTTTTTTTGCTTGATTCATCTTCATTGCTAATCATCTGAAGGCTGCCAAATGTTCACTGACACTAATGTATTATAGGTCAAGAGAGGCAGGTCTTCACCTATTACCCCCACAAACAATATGCTTTCCTTCCCTGTTTCCTCTTCAGGATTTTCAGCAATTACTGCCAGATGCAATCAGACTCCTTGAATAGGAGCAACTGGGGCTTGTTTGTGGCTTGGATTCATTAGAATCAGGAGGATGAAGAAAGGAATAAATTACTTAATTGCACAAAAAAGTTGCAGCCAAAGTGATGGTGAGAGAAGCTGATTGTGTAGTTGCGTATTAGGCCACTCTTGGAATGGAGGATCTTAGAATAGCTGGTAGTTTGGCCTTCCTGATTCAGACAGATTTGGGTGTCCTCCAAAACAGATGGCTCCACACACCATCTATTCTTCTCTTTGTCAGGTTTTACCATTTATTTGATCTTGTTCATCTATGATGCTAGTTGTATTAGATGTAACACAAATATGCATTCAGATCATATCCATTTAGTCTTGCATCCCAACTTTTATTCTTTTAGCCTTGTTTGATGAGATGATCAAGTTGAACAAAGCTCTTGTTGTCCTATTCCCGCACAACATCCATACATAAAGCACCAAAACCCGTGACTAAAGCCTTGCACAGACAAATAACTCTCCTGTGTCACAGGTTTTAAAGGTTTATTTCTCCCTGTTTTAGCAAGCAGCCCCCAGCTCTGGCAAACGATAGCCAGGCACAACAAATAGTTAATCTTTATTTGATCCCATAGAAACAAACATTTGCATATGCCCAAGCAAAACTGCCCTCCTCCCATCCTTATGCTGAGACCCCTGTTCAGATATTCTCTTCAGGTTCCAGGCCATGTGTTATGCTTGTGGGTGGTCTTAAGATCTTAAAGAAAAGCTTTGCTCTGTGAAGTCATGCAGTACTGTATGCAATTAAGAGGGTTTTTTTTCATTTTTATGTATTTTTTTTGGCAGAACCCCTCTATATTTCCTAATTTCATCGCTGTGGGGAATAATCAACGCCTTGTGGAAGAGCTGCCCTTCAGGTAATGGTTAACATTAACTTTTCCAAACTGAGGTATGTGGTTAGGGGTTCACCTTCTGCATGTTCTGCTGATCCCATCACTGCTCCACAGTACTGCTCACTCCTGGGGGCTGGAGCAGGGTCACACATGCTTTCTGATCCCTGTGTCTGAAGTGCATGTTGCTGTGTGTGTATTTGTAGGAAAGCCTTGGCAGCTGGGGGAGTTGGGGTATTCCTCCTTTGCCCAGATATTGGGGGGATCTGTTACCAGAGAGGGGCAGGTCTTCATGCAACACGATGTGGTCCTGGATTGCAATGAACTTTCAAGATCTGTTACTTTCTCTTTTGGTCCATCCAGCCTGATGGATGCTCAGTAGTGCTGCTTAACTCTGTGGTCATGTTTGGGTCTTGAGTGCAAAATGCAGGATTTTTGGGTACAAACTGGAGTTTGTAAAAGGTGTTAACTTTGTTTTCAAAGTAAGATGAAACACCCATGGGTATGGTAGTGCAGTTGCAAGGCTGGAGGGAATGCTCAAGCTCACAGTTTTCAAGGAGACATGCTGGACACCCATGTCCTGCTGAGGCTGGTGACCTACAACTGTTTGCTGCCCTTGGGGGCAGCCATTCAAACACCCTCAGATACCTTCTGTAGTATTTTTAGAGGCCATGTGTTGATACAGGTTCATGAAGTTCATGTGCCCTTCAGGTGGCAGCTTTGCTTTTGAGACTGAAGCTGATGGAAATTTCGGGTCAGAATCCCTGCTGCATGGCCTTTGGTGGCTGTCACATCCCTTGTCCTCCCATCAGCCACTCCATGATGCCCATGTGGCTTTAGTCCCAAGGTTTCTCTGCTCCTCTCCCTGGATTGGAGGAGAAGAAGCATCATGTCCCTGGGAAGCAGTAGGGCCAATCAAATAGCTCTCCTTGCCCTGCAGGGCAAATCCTGTACCAGAAGCAAGTGTGATTTTAATTTGGGGTGTTCCATAGGACACTTGTGAATGCATTTTATTGCAAGTCTTGAGACTTAGTTTTATTACAACAGGGGGAGATATTTGAAGGCACAAATGCATTTAAGTGCTTGCCTCTCTTTTCAGCATCAACAGGAGTTATGCATCTAAATGACCTTTGTGTTTGAGGGAAATACTCAGCCTGAAATGGGGAGAGCCCATGAATCTGCTGTATGATGAAGCCAGTGGGTGAGGCTACACTGAACTGCTTTTACTTTTTCTGTTGGCTATTTCATTTTAAAATTGCCCTCACATCCTTCATTTTCTATAGGCTGGGCTTTAGTTTGCTACAAAGCGTTGTGGTACCACGTCTCAGTAAAAATCCTCCTAGATGGCTTTGTGATAAGAAGACCGAGAAAATCCCACACAAGGAACTTGTCTTTGTATAGGTGATACCTGCCTGCTTTTCTGTCTAAAGTTATAGAGATTCAAGAGCTGATGGTGTCTTACAAAGGCTCCCTCTATCTGAGGGTCCTCTCAGAAAGGCGGGGGGGAGCTTTGCTTTGACAGGCTTTAAAGTCTGTGTAACCTCTTGCAGAATGGCCTTTGCTTTCACAGCTTCTCATGTTGCACCATGTCCTGATTTCTACACTTGCATTTATCACTGAAACGTGGCCTGACCAGCTTGGGTGAGCAGTGTTCAGTCTGAGGGCTGCTTGCTTTGGGTATTCACCATGTTTTACTCTGTTGGGAAACTATCCCAATGCACAGAATAATATTAACAGCATCCAAATGAATGACTAAAGTGCTATGAATAGAAACCTGAGGGAAGGTGAAGGATGCAGATGAATACTCTGCCTGAAATACAGGAGCACTGGTAAAGCTTTGGGTAAATAAAAGGCCGTTTGTGCAAACGTTGTTGAAAAGGCTATGGACACGGAGCAAAATGTCCTTTGCGATGCTCGTGTTTGTGAGTGATGATTTAACTAGGCCTAAGCACCTATTGGGCACCTGTGGCCATAAGCATCTGTATTTGCTATTAGCAGTGTTCTTAAAATGCTGGTGTTTCCTATTAGAGCAAGGCACAGGCCTGGAAAATGTGTTTTTTTTTCTGTGTGGATCTAGCATGTCTATGGGTAGACCACCATATTTCATGTGTGTGCAGGGTGGAGGTTCAAAAGGTTGCTGTCCTTTTGTGTCAGGAGTGGCATACGTCACCTTGCTGGTCTCTGAAGGCTCTTGAGGAACTTCTGCCGATGGGTGAACTCATTTGTTCTGACAGTCTATTGCCTCCTTTGTTTTGACATATTTTCACTCTCCTCTAAATGTTTCCTGTTTTCATGAATCTTCCCCTTCTGCTGCATTTTCCTGTGTGTGTTTTTTGTCTCCCAGATGTTGTATGACTGGCTATTTCAGTCACTCTTTGCGTACTATAAAACCAAAGAAAAAAATGCAAGTGGAAAAACCCCACGGTGGAATGACAGTGTATTTTCCATGCACGTCACACATTGGATGAAACATGTTCAACTGATACGTTAAACATCTATCCAAAATATTGCAATACAAAGTGGTTAATTATTGTATCTAGTATATGAGTTGGCATCTGCTAGTTCAAAAAGCAAGATGCTCTTTTAAAATAGCAGTGATTTGCTAGCAGTGATGGATTTGATATTTGTTCAGTGCTTGAACCTGTTTAAGCACAGATTTGTTTAATATAGGTAGTTTAGGATCATGGACTTCTATGGAAAAATACGATGTACTTATTAAATGGCCAAAATACACAGACGTATAGGGCAGGATATTTGAAGATGCACACAGTAGCTCTTATTCTGACTTCCTAATGTTCAGTGCTTCTGAGAGCCAGGCTGTTTATTTAGGTGCCTAACTGCATGTTTCTACACTTGAAAATGTCAGCCTCCCTTGTAAAGTTCACTCTTTGCTTACCAAGGTAATTATATCTATATTCAAGCATAGTTATCTGGGGTAGTTCTCCTGTATAGCATAGTTTATCTGTACTAGTACACAGTGCTTGCTGGGAGGGCTGAAATGGGATGATCTCCTTAGTTTTACATCTATGTAATGCCTGTCTTTGACAGCTGGTTGCTGCAAACTTTGCAGTGGTAAAAGAAGACAAACCTGGGTCCTGAGCTCCAGAGGTTTTGCCCATTCACATCTGAGATTTAGCTGCCATGTGTATGTGTTGAGAAATCTCACACTGGAAATGAACAACTAATGTACAAACCAGATTATTTGGAACAGACAGAGACCATCTTTAAAATACTTCTCTCAGCCTTCACTTCAGATCTGCAAGAGAACATTTTCCAAGTAAATGCCCTTGAAGCATGTCTCTTCCCCCCCCACTTCACTTGCTTTATGAATGGGTGTCACTAGGTGAAGCAGCTGTAGAGTCTACAAGCACACTTGGCAAGATTTTCTCCAAGTCCCAACTGGTGGGGTAAGCATTTAACCAGTACACAGATCCTTGGGAGATGTCTGTAGTGCATACCCAACTGTTTCAAAAAACCCAGGTGTGAAAAACACACTGCCTTTGGGCAAGCTGATCACATATAAATAAATGGTGAGTTCAGTGCTGCTGTAGTGCGTTAGGCTTGTCATGCCCATCCAGCCAACAGGATTCACTGAGTGGGTCCAGTGTAGGGGAAGCTTGACTTATGAAGCCATCAGAATCAGACTCTTCCTTGCCATCTGGTCTGGCTGTGGAATGGTAAATCTTGTCCTTACCTTTCGGTGGATTCAGATTTAGTTCCGTTATATGAGAGCTCTGGTGAGTTTTCTTTAGCTCTGCTACTTTTCAGTGCATCTCCTTTTGTTTAGAGAAGCTGCCTCTGACCTAACCTCTCTATCACTGTAGTCCTCACTGGCAGGTGAAGATGGGCATAATGACCTACAAGACAGGATCCCAGAATTTCTGCTTACTCCCTTTCTTCTCACGTTACTACCTGAACGTCCTGGAGGATGATGAGGGTCAGAGGAATTCAGCCTATAAATGCAATTAAATCCTTCAGAGCAGAAAAATTCCCTTCACACATGTTGCTGACTGATGGTGGCATTCAGTCCTTTGCCCACTGATCTAGGAACTGCACGCTAGACAAGAGCTCCCAGGTTGTGATACACTGGTAACCCGTGATGTGCAAGACACTTCAAAGTGGCAGCTAGTGTGCCAAGCGCAGAGGTGGAACCCTTGGCAAAAAGGATTTCAAAGCTCTTGGTTTAAAACCATGGCACACATGATTTTGAAGGGTGGTCTCACCAGTAAGTCTTCCCTTGTTCCTTCTTGTATTCTGAGAATGCCACCAGACACTGCCAAGTGATTGGGGTGTTATCATGCACTCACCCGAGAGAATACCACCAAACACTGCCAAGTGATCGGGGTGTTATCATGCACTCACCCAATCCTTTTACCAGACAGGCTTGTTGGCAGATGATTTAGGAAGTCCAGGAGTTTGGACCCTTGATGGCAGCAAAGTCTTCTTCTCTTTAAATGTACAACGTATTTTCTCTGCCCTCTTAAAAGACAATGGTACCTGGGATTTCTTTCAGATCCAGATGGAAAGCTTTTGTTAAAGGGAGTGGTAATGAGGCTTAGCAAGATTTGTTTTTTATTAAGAAAAGATCATCTGGTGCTTGCTTTTGGAGCTGGTTACTCATGAAGGTTTCTAATTCAGGGTCTTAATTTTTGTAAAGCGTGAATTACAAGAAGTCAGAAGAATGATGCGAAGAGCATTTAATAATGCACATTCACAAAGAAGTGGTGTAACTACATTAATTAGGCAAGTCTTGCGTAAAGATGCAATGTAATTATATATTTGAGACAGTTAATTAGGGAGCTACTTGGAAATTTCAGTGAATATTAAGGTAATTATACATAAATACTATAACCATTAAGACTGCACCCATAATGAAAGCAATAACTAATTACATAAATAACAGCATACTTATGTTTTTACATTACCAATACCTAACAATACTTCCTCTCTTTCCCTGCTCCCTTTGCAATGCAAATGACAAAACTTCCATTTTTAATTCAGATATTCTTGCAAATTGTTGGGGAAACAATGAACTTTCCTCTTGTTCTCCTTCTCTAGAGAAGGCTGGACAACTGGAGTTATGCACACCTAGCAGGAAGGCAGTTAAGCATACTGTAGATGTCTGCAAGGTACATGTAGAACTTCTCATGGCTGTCCTTGGATTTCACACAAGCCCAGGTCTGAGAAGCTTAACAAAGAAATGGTATAAGTGTAAAGATAATGATTTACACTGTTCAGGCAGCTTTCATTTAATTGATACTGAATGTTAGATGAATGGCTCTTATAGAAACTGAGGCCTGCATTTCATAGTGTTGGGCTTATGGCAAATGCCTGCTCTTTGATAAAACATTTCTTACCATTTATTTCTGTCAGGGTTTGGTGTATTTGTCTGCTAGCACGTTCATGTTCACCTAAATCTAACAGCTTCCAATGATGAAGTATGGCAACTACTAGTGTGCTGTACATGTTGCTATCATTTTCTCATGCTACATCATCAGAACTGAAACTCAGGCTCTCTCAACCCGTAAGAACTACTAAACTAAGAGCTTTCTATGAGGAGCAGCCCTACTGACTCAGCCGAAATAGAGAGTTGTTCCTTGCAAATATAGTTACTGAGTTGATGATAGTTTCTAGCAATTCTCATCTAAGGATCTGAGAATGTCTCAAAAGCTCTAATAGATAAGGGCTCAAAATGAATCTGTGGTTCTGCAAACTATGATGATGCAGATTTACAGGTGGGGAAACTGAGGCACACAGAGCTCAAGTGACTTGTCCAATGTCATGAAGAACATCCAGAGTACCACTGTAAGTCTTTCTGCTCTGTTTTAGTCACAAACTCCTCTCTCCTTCCAGAGGGACATGGCACAATGTTTGGGGGTCTAGCAATGGTGCTATTTCTTTCCTTGTTAATCTTCTCGGAATAATTAAATTGACCTGGTGAGATAGTGAAGTTCACAAAGGAATGATACTTGCAGCCTGTTGTCCATATTATTATGTTTCCATCAGACATCACAACTAGCTCTCTGAAAGGACCCACAGCAGCATGGGCTCTGTGCACGTTTGCAATACTGAAGTCCCTGTTCTTCAGAACAAGGTTATATCTGTGTCTCAGCTGGTGCCTGAGACTTCTGCACACTTGCATGTCCTGAATGTGAAAGAAACAATGAAAGCACTTCTTTCCCTGCTAAGTCCCATTTCTATTAAGATATCTACAGTAAGGAGTAAATGCTGAGGCAAAGGTAAGGATGATTTAGGACAACACAGTAAATTCTGCTGCACTCTCATTGCAGACTCCAAGGTGAGTAGCTCTGTGCAATGGAACCATATTTTTTTAGCTTAAGAACAGTGACCAATAACGATTCCTGCCATAAACTTGAAAACATGTAAAAGGCTGGTGGGACCTTTCAAATTATTACAATTCTAGGTAGATTGTGTCATAATTTTGAGCTGGTTAATCCTTTGAATCTCTATAATGATTGTACTGTATGGGCTTACACTGTGGCTCACGTTCCAAGCCAGATCAGGTCTTAGAACTTTTCTTGTAGTGAAATACCTTCATTACTTTTTAAGCTCTTCATTTCTAGCAGAGTGAGATTGGGGGGAGCTGACCTTTGTTGTCATTGTAATACATGGGCACTGAACTTTGCATGGATCTGTTGGAAGAGGGTTTAATTAGGAAATACTGTAGTGGTAGATAGGCTACCAAAGATAAATTGTGTCACATTGCAGTGGTATCTTTCTCTGAGTTTGTGACCAAGAGAAATATAGTCGCTCTAATTCATCAAGATTTCTGTAAAGTGTTTATTGCAGTGGTTTAAAATGTGAAAGGAAAGAATTCAGGCTGGAGAACATAGGGCACAATAAATGTAAAGAAATGGCTATAGGAGGATTGCTGAGAACTGAGCTGAAAGGACTGTCAAGGGAAAAGCACAGTAACGAGCAGAGTATATTAATGATCAGTCTTGTGACCCATCTGAACAGTTTTATTTGTGGCCACAGCAGAAAATGTGTGCAAATGCAAAGTCTGGAAGAGACAGAAAGCTGTGAGGCCTTGACAATTGAGAGAAGGACTGACCCTGACAAGAGGAGAAATGGAAAATGGATAAAATTAAGTACTAATAAACCACAAGGTCATGCAGATGTTGGTTTTTTTTGCTCTGAGCAGGAGGCTCATCAGCTGGAAGAAACACAGAAGTGTTTTGCTGAGTCTCACAATGACTGACAACTGCTGGAGCTCAGCGACAGCAGGGAAGGGAAACGTTCCCTGAGATGCTCCCCTGGATGTTGCATCAGGGGAAGCATATCCAGGAAACATGGGATTCCTGAGTACTTTTGTACAAGGCACTGGGGAGATCCAGAAAAAGAGAGTCCAGAAAAAGGGATATTACATTGGGATAGGAAATGGGGAATAAAAGACTCTTTAAGTTTAGCAAAACTAAAACTGAGTAGGGGTATGTTGCTCTCTATAAATATATTATCAGAGTAAGTGGTGAGAGAGAACTGATTAAATTAGGGGTGAACTGAAAGCCTTGTGAACAATTGACAGGAGCCAGCTGAACAAATGTTCTTTGGAAAAGGGCTAAAGATTTTTAATATCATGAAGTTTTGGAGCAGCTTTCCAATAGGAGTCACAGGGTCAAGAAGACTACCTGGTTTCAAGAAAAATCTTGAGGAATTTATCAATAAGATTGTGATGTTGTGATATCAATGAGATATGATGTGTCAAACGTAGCAGCGGATGACCTGGGAGGACTCTTCCAGCCCTACTTCCTATGTAAAACTATTCAGCAGAGCCCCTGGTCTCCAGAGCATTCTCCTGTAAGAATACTTCAATAGCAAGCTGGGGAAAATGGCTTTTCCTTTGGATTCTTTCTTTGCCCTTATCTATACAGAAGACATAGATCTGATCAAAGTGCCAATGAATCTTGTGGTAGGTTGGATGCAGATCTCTATTATCTGTATGACAATACCTCTCAGAGGTCCTTCTCATTACTGGGGCCCAGCTATTTTCCATGACCTGACTTTTATGATCCCTGTTCATCTCTTAGCTAAATCCATCTGAAGCTGTTTCCTTGATAGCCCCTTTAATATTTTGCAGGTTTCTTACAGTTCTTGTATTCATGTAATCTTCTGAGGTTCTTCAAAGCAAACCAAACCATCTTCTGCCTTTCAGGGTGCCATCAGCTAGCCAAACCCATGAGTAGATCCCTAATTCTCCAAGACAAGATCAATAGCAAATCACCCTCCACTATCCTGAAAAGATCTGACAACTCAGTCTAGTTGTAGCTACTGAAAGAACTGTTAATAATGGATGATGACTGACAAAATTCATAGGTGTTAAAGGAGATATACCAGGAGCACGGTGCTCATGGGTGCTGCTCATTGATTGACAGCCCCACCAGGTTAGAGGTTACCCGTGGAATATAGCCTTGATGGCCTAGGATGAAATGTTCCTTCTGACCCTTCTGTAAGCTAGTGATATAAAGCGCTGGCTAACATATCATTAACTTGCAACACCATGATGATGGGATTAAGACCCAGAGGGCTTTATCTCTACCTTATTAATGGCAATTAAAAGCTGCGTGACAGTTTTAAAACTTGTTGATGTAAGGAAAGTTAGTACCTGTCTTCCAGCAGCACAGTAAATAATTGTCTGGTTGCTTTGCTTTTCGTAATCTGCCCGTGCAGCTGTATATTATCATTATTTTGCTGCAAATACAGCTTTTCGATTTATCAACAGAAGAGCAGGTAAGGCTCTATGTAAATAATAATGAAGGACACTTCCAGGTTGGATTTTTTCCCGTTCAGACTGCAGAGCGTGAAAGAAGCAGAGGATTTTCAAAACTAATATCTGTTAGAGCTGGTTTTCAACACCTAATTCCCCCAGAAGTTTTAAACCCAGTTTTAGTTACTGCAGACTTCTCCTGGCTAATTCAGAGGGAAGGTATTAAAAACTCTCCCTAACCCTCTTTAGATGTGAGTGTTTATCCCTTGTTGGGTGCTAACCATTGGTGGAGCTATACTGGTTTCATGGCAAGAAGTTTCATGCCTCTCATCCTTCCACATATACAAGGAAATGTGACTACTGACACAGCAATGCTGAGTGCTATGAGCCAGAACCAGCTCTTTACATGCTGCTTCTGTTAAAATCTCGGTCCACATTAGAAAGAAATGATCGAACTTAAATGTGTGCTCTCTCTGGGAAGTCCCCTCCCTCTCAAACATTTAGTGACTGTTCTTGTGATCTACATAACCTGAGTATTTAACTACTCTGGTTGTGGCATCTCATTTTACTCACTCCTGTTTCTCTCTATGAATGTGCTTTGGGTGCTGTTTCATGAGAACTGGCTGTCATGGTATTGGGGGACCTCACATCCTGTGAATCTTTCTTGTTCCCTTGGGAAGCACAGGTTTTGTGCTCCCAAAAGCTGGTCTTAACTCTGCAGAATAAGAGAGGAGCAAAAGCATCCATGTAGCCCCCAAAGATACTTGTCCCCACTTGTTCTTCAGTGAGCAGGGAGAGAGGAGCTAGGACTTCCTTCTTCTGTATTAAGATTTGCTGCGTCTTTGCCTCAGTATTACAGAGGCTGGAGAGTCTTTAAGGATTTGGTATTGCTCTCTTGCTTTCTGACTAGAGAAAAGGAGTCTTTGCTTTTGCCACTGCTGTTCTTTCAGAGGTGCTGGTGGCTGTGGTAGCCTTCAGTGGCCTGTGCTTGGCTGTGCCAAGCCAGCTTAAGGACTCCCACTGGGTGCTTTCTCCCCCCAGCTGCCCAGAAGGTGTGGGACTGGGAGATGGTGCCTGTCATTGTAGCCTCTTGCCACTCCGAGGCAGAGATTGCTTTATGCTTGTAGTTTATACAGCCCCAAGCACAATGTCAGCATTACACATTAATTAATAATAGTGGCTTATATTGCTAATCACTTAATTATAAATTATGTGTGCTGGTTATGCCTGCCATCACACATTACTTTGTAGTTACATAGATATACACATAGTGTATCGGGGCTTTTGTAAATCAGCTTGTAGTTGTTCAGTGATACAAAGGCTATGCCAGCACATAAATCCGATGTAAACTGCTAATCATTTTTAACTGAAGACAAAGCAATCTGAGTTTTAAATCCATAATGCAAGAGAATTACAGTGCACGGGCCTGAAATTTAGGAAGAGAACTTGCTTTGCAGACGTTTCAATTGTAAGCAAAATTGTGACGTTATGCACATTACATGGTATTTTACTGAAATCGCACTCAGTGTCAGATTTGCATAAATGAATGTATTGTATTTTTTATAACTGTGAAAGCTTTAATTACCTAAACTCTAATTAGGCTTGCATTTTTCAGAAAACACAAGATATTAGCTTATTTTGTAGTTGGCTCAACTTTAATGTTTTCACGCATTTGTAACTCATATGCAACAATATACTCTAAAACCACAGGGAAAACACAGAGATGAAGGCATCCCTGGAATTCTGAAGCTGATTGGTTGTTTCTCCTCTTGGTGGATTTAAGCCTCAATTGCGAAGAGCAATTTTTCTTGGAAAGAAATTTCCTAAATTTCCTAGGGTCAAAATCACTCCTGATGTAAATTTGCCACAGCCAAATTTGGTATCATCTAAATGAGTATATTTTAGTAATTTCTAGGCATAAAAGTGGTGTGTAAAAGGGAGTTATAGATGAGATTGTCTTCTAGTGGAACTCTTGCAAAGTTCCACAGATACTTTTTGTACACGGGGTAACAGTGCTCTCTGGGTACTTGACCTGCTGTGATTGCAACAAAGATTAAGGCACAAAACACAGACTCTCACAACAGGGCTCTCGCTTGGCACCTAGTCACTGTGCCAAGTCACTGCGGTGCCCTTCGTAAGTGGGAAAAAATGAATTGTATAAATAAAACTAGCATTAATCATTACTCCCCTTTTTGCCTAACCTATGAAGGAAGAAGTGCTAATGCATCTGGTGCTAATTCTGCTGAATTTTCTCATTTGCTTCCATATCAACACGCCTGCTTGTGCCTCTGTTGAGCTGTCTCGATTTTGCCCTTTCCTCTAACACAAAGCTGTGACAATTATGTATGTTTTTGTCACCGTGTAGCTAGGTTGCTGTAACATGCTCAAACAAGAGTTACTTTGAAAGGCAATTCAGAAAGCTGTGCTGGAGCAGAGCATACTGCCCAGCTTTCACTGAGGGCACGCTGCTGAGAGCATGCTGCACCTGAGTTCTGCACTTGCTGTTAATGCAGCCCTACATGCTGTTGATGTGCTAGCTGTGGTGTGTAGCCTTCCAGATGCTCAGGAGTTTGGCTTTTCTAAGTCAAAGGGAGGTGAGAATATCTCGCCTCTTGAAGGTCTGTGGGTAAATCTTCCAGCTTTACTCTAGATGTTGCTTGTAAGGTTTCTGTCAGGTGCAGCCAAACAGCACCACAGCCCTAGCATTGCCTGAACTGAAAAGGGAGACTGATAATATTTCACCTATTCTTATTAATGAGGGTTTCCACTACATTTTGTCAGTAGGAAACAAAAAAAGGCAAAAGAGCATCATACGCATTTCCATATTTTCTCCCTTTACTGCTTTTAACCCTTGCATGACTTGCAGCAGAAAGGTTTGCACCTTTCATTTAATTCATCATTGTGCTCTGGGAGGCATTCTCCTTCTCAGTGCAGGACTGGTGGGAAGATATTGCAGTTTGAGGTAAGTTACTGTATTTGTGCTAAGTAACACCAACCAGAGTCATGGACAGCACGTTTAAAAGTGCTGATTTTCTTACACGTCATAGTAGTGTCCTAAAAATGTTATTTTGAGCTGATGTATATGCCTGAGACTGCAAAATTCTATACCAGGGTGGACCTGTGAGTGGATTCAGTGATTTTGTCAGCCCTGATAAGAGCAAACAGTCTTTAGAGGGGCTCTAAATCCAGAAGCCTCTGTGTCATGCTCCCAGCCACCTACATCATAGCTCTGGATATTCTGCAGGTTCTGTGTGTGTGTCTGAAGCTCCTGACCTGTTCCTGTATGGAACCACATGTCCATGCTTGAGCTCTGAAAAGCCTGGCCTTCAGATCGTGTAGATACAGCTACTGGGAGAGATGATCCTGGATGTCACGGGGTACACAGGTAGATCCATCTCCTGTTACTTCATGAGGCATATGCTTTTCTGAACTCCTCCTAAAGGACTGTGAATGTAGACTTGGATCCACAAGAGGTGCTGTACATGACTGCTATGGGCATGGACAGGACAAGGAGCAAAACTTCAGCAAACTCAAATGAGGATTGGTAAGTAGCTGTCTATATTTGAAGTTCTTAGTCCCCCAGAAAATGAGTCTTTTTTTGGGATATCCTCTGGGATTAAGGTACTAAACATCATGGATGAAGGTTGGGGAAGGGAATCAGACCTTATGCTGTGTTATTTGACATTGATACTGCATATGTTGCTGTTCTCAGACATTTTCAGACAGGCTTAAGGGAATGGGGAGACCTTTTACTACAGGATACATTAAACATATATTTTGAAGAATTAGAAGTAATACTGACATTTTGTGCTTAAGTGGGGTCTTAATTTTCTTAAAACCAGAAATTAATGCCAAATGACACCATCAGCTTGAAATCTGGTCAGTATAAACCAATGAGCTCAACCAGATTCAGTTCCTGGACCTGCTTCTCAGGCCTTCCAGTCACTTTTGGGTATTGCGGTTGCCAACTCTTCTTGTCTTTAGCTAGTTTTCTTCTCCATGTGGTGTGAAAACCCAGAAAATGTAGTTCTGTAATGAGAAAGCATTAAGTGGACCAGGAGATAGTCCATCAAATGCATAAAGTAGACACATATTTGGAGAAGAATGAGTTAGTCACTTCACACACTTGTAAGTAAACTTTTATTTGCATTTGTGTGTACAAGAAAAAGCAGTAAGTTCCAGGAGGAGGGAGAGATTGATCCAGTGTTCTAAGTCTCAGCCATGGCACTGGGAAGTTTGGGTTCAGATCCTTCATCTCTTGAGAACATTTTCTGCAATACTTTTGGCAACAAAACAACAAAAAGTTGTTGTTTTGATACACAGCCACTGATTGCCACACCACCAAAACTTCACAACATCTAACTTCAGTGGCCTAATGCCTGCAGTGAAATTAGCAGCTGGGGGGGAGGTAGATACATAAATACATCAAATCTATATGGAGTTCAGAAGCTGGCCAGCAAGACACCATTGCAAGCTGCTTCTCTCCAGGCACTATTTGTTGCCTCTCTGTACTTGGGTTTTGCAGCCTGAAAGACTCCCTTGAACCTCAATGTCTGACTTTTCTCTCACGAGAAAACAGAAGACAGCAGTACTTTATCTGATACTTTACTGCTTAACACATTCATCCAAGACATCCAAATTCACTATCCTTTTGTCCTACCTTTATTCCCGCATCTCTTTTCTGGCAGGATTAGATCCTATACCTCAAGCTATTAGATAATCTTAGGCAGGATGAGGGGAGAAGACCCTCACTCTTCATGCTTCTTATAATAGTACTTGTAAAATTCAGCATTAATGGGGACAGAAAAGGGATGTAAGACTAGCTTGATTCTGTAGCACAGCAGTTAGCACACCCATTTAGGAAAGGAAGGTTGTGTGGCAGAGACTGTGAAGCAGGTAGTATAAATCAAATGCTGCCATTACTGTTAGCTATGCCTTCCTCCTGTAGCCGTGGTATATAGGAAATGGAAAGCAATGATGGTTTTGCAGGGAGCCCCTTCCAGTAGACATGTTCCAACTAAGCACCATGTAGCTGCACACACACTGCCCCCTCCCTTCCCACCTGGTGGGATGGGAGAAGAATCAGAAAAGGTAAGGTCTGCAGATTGAGATAAGAACAGTTTAATAACTGAAATAAAATAAAGTAGTAATAATAATAATAGGAAAAAATGAAGGAATAAACTCAAAGAAACACACATGATGCCTAATATAGTTGCTTACTGCCTGCCGGCTGATTCTTAGCCAGTCCCTGAACAGCAATCAGCGGCTCCCAGCCAGTTTCTATACTAAGTATGACATTCTATGGTATGGAATAGCCCTTTGGCTAGTTTGGGTCAGCTGTCCTGGCTCTGTTCCTTCCCGGCTCCTTGCGTACTTGCTCACTGGCAGAACATGGGAAACCAAAGTCTTTGATTTAGAGTAAGCGCCACTTAGCAACAACTAAAACATCGGTGTGTTATCAACATTATTCTCAGACTCAAGCCAAAACACAGCACTGCACCAGCTACTAGGAAGAAAAATAACTCTATCCCAGCTGAAACCAGGACGCTGGGGAAATGTAATGCAAATGATTGATGTGCCAGAAGACTCCTGGGTGTTCTGAGGATTATATCATTTCCATGCAGGCTGGCTATAGCTGCCCAAGCCCTGCTGTGGGTCTGGTCCAGAACCTCTGTGCATTGGTGTTTTCCACCAGTAAAACGCAGATAGTGTCCTTATCTACACAAGGAGTTCAAGTATTAAGCCCCATTGTCAGATAAATATCTAGCATAAAAGGACAAAGAAAAGTTAACAGTGTCCCTTTCGGTCTGCAAGCTGGTGGGTAAGACCCATTCCAACCCGATGGGGGATGTTTTGAAGGGCAGAGAGACAAAAGGGCAACATTTCAAAATCGCAGGTAATTTGTGGGGAGACAAAGTCATGATTTTTCCAAACTTGGTTCCAAGAGGTCCTGAGAAGCCTGAGGAGCTGCTTCCAGGATTCCCAGGCTTTCTAAGACCAGACCCTAGGAGCTGCACCTGAGTCCCCTAAAAACAGAAGCATCTGAGATCAGTGTGGGAAAGATTTTGGCGGAGTACCCTATGTCACACAGTAGGCTTGTGCTGAAGCCAGGGCCCAGCATCCTTTCTCCAAGTTCTCCTAACAATAAGAACAACCTCCTCAGCAATTGCCTTACAAAAGGTTTAAACATCAGGTTACCCAGAGACATGAGCAGATAGTACAGCAGTGATGTACAAATGAAAGTCCTACACTTTGACCTCCAACCACATGAAGCCCTATTACAATAAATATCCAACAACACATCCCTTTCCACACCACATGGATGCTGCCTTAGGTACAAAGGTACTAAAACGACTGTTCCATGTAATAAAACATGGTGGGAGAAATTATGAAGTATAAAGTGAGGTTATTGCCTTCACTGCTAATTAAAGTTTACTGTATCTTCTTGCAGCTTTGTTTAATGGGCTCCTACGTATCATGGGGTGTTTCTTTAAAGAATTAAAAGAAAGCTCTTTTTAGGGTCACTCACTTGACCTTGATTCATTGTGTTGTGAATGCGGTATTGTAGTAGCACATATTGTATGGGGTACAACACCATGTGCTGCTCCAAGACTCCCGTGGTAGCTAAGCACAAAGGGCTGCGCTAACGATGGTGTGTCAGCCGTAGCTTTGAATTTCCTTGCTCGAGTGCTAGTTTTCATTACTGACATGTAATATATGGCGTTAACCATTTCAGCACTGAGCTGTGCACCAGGGACACACCACTGCTTGTGCTTGCGAATGGCCATTTCTGAAGGGCCAATGGTTTGAGGAACAATTATTATTATGTTAATGACACCAATTAGGGCAACTGTTGTCAACTCACACAATGATCTCAACACCATAGTGTGATATAAGTACTACAGTGAGCATCACAGCCTAATACTTCGGCCATATAGGGAATAAGAAAGCGTTCGGGTTTTTTTTTTTCTCTGGTTTAGCCAAAAATTCTGTGTTCTTTGCTCCTTCATTTCCTCCTTGGCTAAATTCTGCAAACCTCTGAATATTATCAGTACTGTAACATGTTTCCTCCCACAGAAATTCTTCTGAGTAGTAACCCATGTGGCACTGCCTTTTGATGGCTAAATCCTTGCTTATATTCAGTTCTCTCTTGCATCCTTTTCCCAGTGTGTGAGCTGAGTTTAGGTCTGTGTTTACATCATGCATCTCAAGCTGCAGCTGCTGTGGACCCTCTTGTTCAGTGGAACTCTGTTACTTTGGTATCTTGGCTCTATATCTGGCTCGGGTTGCTTCCTCCTCAATGCATGTTCCACTCATGAGGCGGGTGATCCAAAGCCCATTGAAGTAAATGGAAAAATTGCTGTTGATTAAATTATTTCACATCTGCACTCCCTGGCTCTACCAGCTTCTTCCATTGTCCACACATCCTGATTCACAAATGTTTTAAATGACAGCTTTAGGAACATGAAAGCCTTTGGGGCAATGGCCTAAAGAGACAGCAGAGGGTAAAATCTGTGGGTATTATAGTGCTGTAGCTGTAGTACTTCCATTAATCAACACTGAGCATCTAATAGAAAAGCCTGCTTCAGTCATGCAAGGAAGGCTTGTATTTCACACATTTAGACACACAGGCAGCCCCTGTCTCAGTGTAGTTCATCAGGAGGATTATTTCCTTCCAGATGCAAACTGAGCATCACTGTTTTGCCAGGGGTTTGGTTTGCTTTGCTCTTTCCATTTCCATTCAGTTTTCATGTGAATGGAGGGCAGTAATAACACTGACTGCCCAAGAATCCGATTAAGGGTGTTGCAGTGTTAGGAATATGTGACAAACACGGACTTGAAGGGGTGTGGAGAAGAGATGCCGAAGCAGCTCTGTCACCCTCTTGAGCTCCTGCAGGGACCATCACTGCTGGGGACCAGCTCTGGTGCTAGTGAATATGTCTAAACTTTGGAACTGATGTATGTTGCCCAGTTGATGCCACTTGATGTCAAGTCTGGATGAAACCTGGAGGGTTTCTTTGCCTCCCTTATCCCCAAGTCCTGGTATTCACTGGGGGGAAATCTGGGAACATGGGGAGAGAGGAAGCCAGGTCATGTACATGGCTTGCTTTCAGGATCAGAGATCTGTGACAGCAGGGTACACACCTTTCATTCAGGTGCTGCCCCCACTTGCTTTTTAGAGTGACTCACTTGGAGACCTTTTATAGGATGGAGTGTAATTAACTTCTACATAGATATCAGTGGGCTCCCCAGACCAGTTACAATGACAGAGAGATATCAGTAGATCTCGTTTTCAGGTGTTAATAGTGGAAATTCAAGTGAATTTTCAAAAAGAAGGGGCTGTTCACAAGAGTAGTTTTTGGAAGCAGTCAGGATGCAACGTGCAATTATGGCAGCTGTGCACATGCATTTGGTAAAGGTCACATGCATTTATAGACTCAACAACTCAAATATCACCCCCAAGATTTTCTAATTTGGTCTTCTTCTCTCCTTTGCTCCTGTGTCCATCCTCTCTCCAATCTGGAGTGTTACTCCAGGCACAAATATTGTGAGGCAACTATGTACAGCCAGGCAGAGATGCGGAGGTAGAAACCCAGTGCTATGAGCTCACCTGTCCTTAGGAATAGCTTTACAACCATTTAGAAGCTGTTTAAAAGCATTTACAAGTCTTCCGAGGCTTGTCATCTTTCATTACAACATGGATTCAGCCTTACCAACAGAACAGATGCTGGTTTGTACACTGGAATGATATAACTTTGCATCAAACCTTTCTGTTCATCATTAAAAGAATAGCAACGTCATTCCTGTTATAAATATAGTTACCAAGGAAACCAGTTTATCATAATTGACTATTTATCCTTGTATCCTTTTTTCATTCTTTATCCCAGTTCTTTCTGTTTTCTATCCCACTGAACCTGAACTTTTTTTCTCCCTCCCAGTTAAAAGACAAAGGAAACTGCTGTCAGACTGGTTAAGTTGCTGATCCACATCTTAATAGACATGGATATATCTCGCCTGCAAAGCTTAAATCTGGATTTTCTTTCTTTTCCCTCTTTAGCTTTGGGGGCTAGCAGAGGAGTCTGTCAGTTTATTCTGTTCATATTATTGAAAGTTGACTTGGATTTCTAGTATTTCCCAATCTGTATGCTTCCACTAAAAACATAATGAAGGAAAGAGGAAGCAATTTTTGGCTAACTGTTGGAATTGGCTCCCCTGAAATGTCTAAAATCATCAAGGAATGTCATATCCCGTGCTAGAGGAAGGAAAACACTTGGCTTTCTCTGCCAGGACCTTGAAGCATTTCTTTTTTACAGCAATTGTCTGGGCATGACTTTGTTGTGTGTCTTTGGTCCTGATGTCTTACCTGCATGGAAGGTATAAGCTGTGCCACTGTTTGTCAAGATCAGTGACATTACTTGCCCAAACTGAGTGAACCACTTTGTTGTGTGAGCGATGATGGGGACAGCCCCATTCCTTGAATTCCCCTGCATTGTCATTTTAAGATAGGTGAAAGCTTTTTATAAGTGAATATCACATCAATTTTATTATGTCTGTAGGCATCTTTGTTTTTAAAATTCATGACAAGTTCCTTGCAATGCATTTTTACTACGTTACAGCCACCCGCTTTACCTTGGTGGGTGGCTGTAAATCTGGGACTGTCCTTTAGTGTGCGTGTACATGAGTGACTGTTTCTTTATATAGTGTATTAGGAGCTTCCAAAATGTATTCATAGCCTGGACCACTCTGGGGCAACACGTGCATTTTGTGGATGAGCTTTCCTTTTCTGCCACCACATAAGTCTCACCCGAGGTCCCAAAGCAAAATCTTCTTGTCCTTCCCATGGGGCATCTTTTATCTTGGCCCAACATATGCATGGGACTAGAGAATGCCAAAGTCAGTTCCCTTCTACTGTATGCTGCCATTAAAAACTGTTTGCTCCCAGATCAGCTTCAAATAAATAATTCAGATTCATGTGGCTCTTGACATGCTTTACGTTTATTTGTCCATGTCCGATGTACCTAAAGAATGTTGATTATAGATACTGTGTGTTAGGAAAATAGGCAAGCACCTCCCTAGCATCCCTTTGGTGCTTCTGGAGTTGGATTTAGCCCACTGTGTTTAGCTCAAGCCCTTGGCTCCTGTGGAGCTGCAGGCAGGTTGAGTCACAAAGTCATTTCTGGGGAGCCCACTGCGCCCTGTGGGTCAGAGGTACGATTGGCCTGTGGGATGAGGTGTTGAATGTGAACCCAGGATGACAGACTTTCACTTCTGACCCTGTCCCCATTGTCTAGGTCAAGCTTGGAGCCACCATCTCACCCCCACATGCCTGGGATTCCTGTTTTCCAAATGAAGATAATGATATTTGCTGTCTGCTTTTTGCTTTCTGTTGGCTTAATTGCTGCTCTTCCTGGTGGTGTTACACCTGAAAAACCTTGTAAAGCTCTTCATCTCAATACTGTAACTTTTTGACTCCTGTTAAAGTGCTAGAGGCCTGAGAGATAAGTGCATTCATTTTATGGGATGAATTGCAAATAAACTAACTCAATATGTTATTAGAACCCTCGCTGACTTCGGGTAGAGGTTTATGGGCTTGCTTTGTTCATAGCCAATGCAAGCTCCTGGGGGCAGGGTCTTCTCTCTCTGTACATTTGCTTATAAGAGCTGTATGATAATATCATTATGCAGAGGCTGTCCAGTTCCTTGTACAATACTGTAACCCAAATCCGTGGGTCACATAGAAGGCTTGAGATGATAGAAAGCGGTCTCAGGAGTCGATGCTGCAGGCTAGTCTTTTATTAATCTCCTGCAAAATGAGGTCCCAGGGCAGCAAATCATCCAGCGCTGACACATTTAGTGCTCGTCTTCCCCAGTTCACATAAGGGGAAGAGCTCTGCGTCCCCATTTCTGAGAGAACGAGGTGCAGCATGCGCTGTGTCTAAGGAAGAGGTTGGGTTTGCCAAGAGCACCAGATGAGACATTGATGAAATCCTGGGAGCGCCTGTGTACTTCTGGTGGTGGGGATTGTAAATCACAGTAAGGGATGTCGATGCTTTAATTATGTGTATGTGATGGTCTATGTGTTTGTGCTTGTGGGTTTTTTATAAGGACGGTAAATGGAGAAGAGAATCTGGCCTGGCTCTGAGGCTGCTGCTGCTACTGGCGAGGCAGGAGAACATTTTGGCAAAGCAGTATATTTATTTTTTTAAGCCTCCCTCTGCAGCCCCTCCTGCTGTACTATCTTTTCCTTTTTGTTTTTTAAGGATATTTTTTGTGTGTGTTCCTTATCTGAGGTGCTGCTGGGACTGGCCGTGTGCTCCAGCTCACTGAGCTCTTTCCCATTTGTCTGGTGTGGTTCCCAACCTGTGATTTAACAGTGGTGTGTGCACCAGAAAGGGAAAAACAATGTTTGATCTGCTAAAACGTACCTTAAGAGCAAACACATACACATTGATGAAGGTATCAGCTGGGTTCTGCCTACAGTTATGTCAAACAAAGTATGCTAGGAAGTGCCAACTTTCCTTTTGTGCTGTGACACCGAGCGCTGCCAAAAGATATTAAAAAGCTTGCGTGAACTAGGTGATGGCAGCTGTAACTATCTAAGTTATTGCCTGGCAGCTGTAATGCTTCTTCAGTGCTGCTGGCTGCTTTTTATATTTGGTTCCCCATTTGTTTGCCCTTATTCTAGCAACCGATACCACCAAAGCAGGCAATCAGTGTGTTACAGCACATGGCCACTTGCTACTGCAAAATAGGCAGCTTAGTAGTGGCAATTGAGAGACTCTCATGCAGCAGCTGATATAAGTCATATTTCTTTTGGAAGAGAACCAACCTAGTGGTTTGGGGTTGTTGGGTTTTTTTTGTTATGTGTCAGCGTGAATCCAAGAAACCTTTGCTGAGTCGATGGCAAAAGGCAAACACACACACGCGCACGTACACACACACATTCACATGCACACACACACACACACAAATGCAGCTTTCCGTGTTCTTTCCGCGTTGGCTCTCAATATGCTAGAACAATATAGCCAGCTCCCAGCCCCTGCCAATCCTACATCTGCTCTCTAAAACCTCCAGCAAATAAGAATTACTGTGGGGTTGTTTAACCAACGCTTACAATATACACACTTTTCATTTTTCCGTCGCTTCTATCCGTACGCTGGTGGCAAAGGTTTGGGAGATAATGGAGAATGATACCCACTGGGCACGTGTTTTTTCAGTGCTGTGAGGTGGGCAGCAGCCACCTCGATCTCTCTGCTGGCAAGTTTTGGGGCAATAGAAAATGTTTCTCATTGCCATGGGCTTTTGGGAGATTGCACTGGGGGGGGGGCAGGTTTCTGCTGCTTTTAGGGTGGCTTTTTTTTGTGAAGGGAAGGCTTTGTATTCTGTGCTTCTTTTGAATTCCCTCTTTTCAGTCATCTCTTCAATAATTCCTACAGTTCATGAATGTCATATTTCTGGGAGATGCGTTTCGCCTTTTCTCCTTTCTATTCCTCGTTTCTAACCCAGACTAGTTTTGAGAGAGCTGTAATGCGATAGCAATTTTGCAGCATGATACAGGCTCAGAACGACTCCTCCAGCATGGAAAATGGACTGAAGTAGGAGCTGCATCTTGCAGAGGACAGGGCAGAAGATCTCACTTGAGCTTTTAGATTTTTTCTCCTTTAGTGTTTAGGCTCAGCTGTTACAGAGACCTGAGACAATTGCATGTTGTCTCATAGTAATAAGACACCATAATAATTCTTTCCACCAAAGAGTCCCAAAGCATTCATGAGTGTTTAATTACCTATTCCATTTCACAGATGAGGATGCTGAAATGCAGAGCAGTTAAGTGATGTGACAAAGGACACCTAGGTATTTGATCATGTAACTTGAAAAAGAAGCAGCATGTTATTAATCCATTTCTCATCACAATGACTGGACTGGACTGATGTGCCTACCATCAATGGGACTGAAGAAGTTTTCGTGGCTTTGGAGCCTTGCCTCCAAACTTACTGCTTAATTGTTTTTTGTGGGTTTATTCCTTTATTTATTTCTTTATTCTAGTATGCTGTGAGTTTGAAAATCCCCAGTTACCTTTGAATCTCTTTTGTCTGCCTATTTTTCAAGAAGACAAACATCACTGTTATTTCAGCATGTTGAAGAGATTTACACATCGTGCTGTACATGGTAGTGTGTTTGTAGGACTGGAGGCAAATTTGAATTCACCCATATAAGGCTCACATCTGGTATTACAGATTATGTCAATCCTATGGCCCTATGTCAGTTTTGGCCCTCCAAATTGTCTGTGAATTTCTCTCTGTAAGAAGAGATCGCTGGAAGAGTGTAATTCCTTCCTTCTGTTGCAGAAGACATCCCTCCCTGCAATAGTGATGCATACCGAGCAGAGGGGGTACTTTGAGAATTCAGATGAGTTATGCTAGCCCAACGTTCCCTTGGACTAGGTGGAAGCCTGTATATGCAAAAAAAATTCCATGTGGAAAAGCTGGAATAACTTGAAGAGACAAATCCCCTGTGGGGTCCATGAAGCAGCCCAGTGTGTTCAACCTGGTACCTGTCATCTTCCGGAGGGTTTTCACTGCAGAAGTAAGCTGACCTGTTCTCTAATTACTCCAGCACTTGCATTTTTGCTATCCACTTTTGTGGACATGGTGCTCGGATGCGCTCATGAGCAACATCTCCCACAGAGCAGCAGTGGCATGAGTCTGTGTCATGCAGACTGCAGCGAGTGTTACTCGTTATATCCCACACATGTTAGTAGGGCTGAGAGCACGTACCCATAGGCTCCCAAACCACTTCTGGCAGCAGAGAAGCTCTTTATCTCTTGGTATGTTTGACTGCCTGCAGAAAACCATGTTCCTCTCCTTGCTGTTGCTTTCAACTTAGAGAGCTGAGGCTCCTGTTACGTATTTAGAGTGCTCACCCACAGTCAACAGCCTGTTCATCAAGTCTCACCTGGGATGCTTTTAAACTAATATCCTAGCATCTAAATTAGTTGCCTAGAAACTAATAAAAGGTGTTTGGTAGGGAACAGTTACCTGTTTTTCTCCCTGTTTTCCTAGTTTACCTGTTTGGGTTTTTTTGGCATGGTTGCATTCTCTAAAGTCATAGAACAATCTGAATCAATATTCACCATTACTTTCCATTAATACATGCAAAATAGGTTACTTGGAACTGCTTGTATCTTATTTTTTATTTCCTGAAATAATACCATAAAGTTACATAGAAATGCTTTCTTCTCAGTCTCTTATACCATTTTCAGCCCCAGTGAGTGAATTCTCTTTTATTTTCTTTTTCTCCTGGAGGTTGACTTTAGCTGTCCCTTCCCTCAAGATATGTGTGTCTGTGTGTGGAATGGAAATGCTGACAGACCCTTAACTATAACAGCACGAAAGGCGCCACTAAAATAACAGTGGAACAGATGCTGTCACCACTGCCCCTGGTGGGGAAAGAAGATGAAACAGAAGGGCATTAGAGTTGGTAGATGGCAAATTAATCCTATTGTACTAGCAGCTGCAACCACCAAGATGCTAGCATTCATGCTTAGACACTTCCAGTGCACCAAGCTCTAGTAGGGGTGATTGGAAAGGATGAGGCAGTGAAAGGTCACTGGAGCTGTTTTCAGCTGAAGAATAATAATGATAAAGAATGTTGGTGTATATTTTCTATTATGACCAGGCTTTATTTTTTTTCAGTGTGGCAACTGAGGATCTTTCTGGTATTTTCAGACCCTTAGTATTTCCCAAACGTTGAAATAAAATCCTAATTAATTTTGTTTTCTTATTCATTACTCCCTCCCCCCACACCCAAGGTTTGATGCTGAAACTCTGATTTTTGAACATGGCAATGGAAGTTCAGGTCTCTTTCTTAATGCTTATATTAGCAGGTAAGAAAACCCTAAATCACTGTTATTTTTAAACAGTGAGTAAGGAAGTTATAATTGTCATTCCTAAGACAATCTGGGTGATTCTGTGGGGGTGTTGTGGAAATTGAAACCCAGAAGGACCTGTGACCTGAAATGGTTGGATTAAAAAAGGAATCTTGTTTCCAGTGCAGGCTGAGTGGATGCTGTAAATCAGAATTTTTGGGGCTCAGTTTATCCCTATAGGATTTTTTTTTTTTCTGGGGGGGGGGGGGGGAACTTGTTGAAGAGAGCTGTGCAAACAATGGCTTGTGCAAGCCAAAGCTGGCATCCAGCAATTCTTAATGTCTGAATGAAAGTGCTTGCTTCCACCCCCCCTTCATAGTACATGTTGCCAAGAAAACAAGGAGTAGTTGCTTTAAGCATTTACAAATGGTAATGCACCAACAGCTGGTCTCAATCCAACTGAGCTATTGTAGGGGTATTAAAAAGACAGGCCAGAGTTTGAGATCTACTGCCAACCTCCCTTGCAGAGTTAGGGAACATTTTACTTGGAAAAAAAAGGTCTTCTCTTCCTGCAGAGATCCACGGCTGTATTCTCCTGCAGAGCCTGAGCCCTGCCTGGCAGAGGAGGCAAAACTACATCGGTAGGCCAAATGCTTCATTGACATGAAAGTGTGCAATCCAATAGGTCTCCAGCTAGATTATTTATCTCAGTCTAATATTATAGTCTTCATCTGTGATTTTCACATGCTGTTCGGTAGATGAACAGTTGTCTCTTGTGACTGGGTTTTTATAAATATTCTTTATATCTTTATAAATTTTCCTGTAAAACTCACTGAATGAATATCATACCAGTATTAAAGGCATTGATTTTTGTGAAGGGAAGGATTGTTCTGAAGGGGGTTTAATCTAAAAGACTTTTCTGCTTTCTGCAAAAAGCACTCACACTCTTTTCCCCATCCAGCAGGAACTGTAAAATATTCTTTTGGTCATCTAGGTTTGTAGGTAACTATAACACTAAATAGTGCTCCTTTTTGATTGCAGTTACAGATGAAGCATGTTTACAGCAAATGTCCTAAAGAAAGACCAAGAAAAAATGATTATTTTCCATTCTAAAGGCCTCTGTTATTAGCGGTGCACTTTATATATGCTGCCTTTTCTGAATAGAAATGCATTGCTTGGCTTTCCCCTGAAAGCGAAATGAACCTATTTGTTGATGTGCCACACTTGGGCTGGACATTTATGGGAAATAAAAAGGGCCGAATTAATTTTAAACCAAAACAAAGCACTCCTCCACCCTCCTGCAACAACAAAACCCCAGCAACACAGCATCACACCATCCCACAGGCAAACGCGGGAAGTACCTTTTTGCTCCTTGCTAGGGATACTTGTACTTCTTGGGTGCCCACAGATAGTGGCCCAATGCCCACTTGTTTAGGTTGGTGTGTGTGTGTATTTATGTACTTTTTTTACAATCATATGGCTTGCTTCTGTTTTCCAGATCTTGTCCGAGAGCTGCTATTTGAAATAAAAATGTTTGTATCCATTTCCTCATTAATCATTGTAATACAACCTGCTGCAGCTAAATGACAAAGCAGATGCAACGATGAAAATTAAAAGTGATGGATACTTATCTTTGGCTATAAAAGCTGCTAACAATTTAGAGAGATAGAGTGCCTTTTGGAGCTAGAATGTGGCAAATGAGAGAAGCAATAATAGGGGTAAAGAGTTTGCTGTTTGTAAACCAGATAACTATGGGGAGGCTGCGTTGCTGTCTAGCACCTGTTTTATGTGGTTTGCCTTTTCTATTGAGTAAGATCAAGTGAGGTATTATTTTAATGTCTGATATGCCTTGTATAGCATTGTTGGAACTGGATGTAACCCAACCCCAACAAAACTGCTGGAAACATGACCTTGCTTTTGTGTGATGTTTTGAACTTGAAAATAGGCCTCTTTCTTTTTCTCTGCCACACGTACTGGCATGGCTTGTGAACTTTTCTCTGTAAAAGGGGTTCCTTTTCCCTAATGATAGCAGATCTAGCCTGATATGAAGCATGATTTTGAACTGCAGCACTCTAAGTCTGACTTTCTTATGTTTTCATTGCCAAAATGACATTTTTTTTCAATGCATTTTGTGGGGATGCTGACTCTGAAAGGTGCAAAAATACAAGGGTCAGAATCTTACAGTGGAAATATTTATGGCAGCTTGCTTGGTAACACCATCCCTGTGTGCAGTAAGAAGTATTCTCTCATCCATCTCTAGCTGCTCTCCTGCTGCAGCTGGGATTCAGTAGCTGTGCTGTTCTGTGTCTGTGATCCGGCTTATGCTTCCAAAATGCTACTATACAGCTCTGCAGTTGCCAACCAAAACCTTCAGGTGCTTGCAATGATTGTCCAGATGAAGCCTTTGAAAAATGCATGGTAATACCTATGCCCATGCTTCAAATCTGTACTGTGAATATTCTTAGATTGGTCCTGTATTGGTATTGTTTGCATGCTCTGTTTATGCACAATAAAGTACTCCCCATTCACCCATGGTTGAGAGAGTTGGAAAGGGGGTCGCTGGTATGTGGGATTTGAGGTAAATGAGGAAGCAGAGTGAAAGAGGGAGCTGTTGGGCAGGTACAGGAGTTGTTAGGCCAAATCATAGAGTGGAAGGTAATGCAGGACACAGATTCCTTCCATGGAGGAAATTCATCTTCTTTGGTTTCCCTTCTCACCCCACACCTGGGACTCTTCTTTCAGTAAGACTCAAGGTGCTGTTGGTAGTTGTTACACACCCTGTGGCATTTTTGACAGATGTCAGGTATGTTTTGGACCAAGTTAATGAATGGTAATTGCAATTTGAGCTGAATGGATGCTTCTCTTGTCTTGAACCAAAACCATTCTCCTGTGCTGTTGCAGGCAAATGTGAGGCCCACAGGAGGTCAACCCCAGAAGAAGCAATACACTAGTTGAAGAGAAACTGATATTTCATTTATTTACTTATTTATTTACTTATTTTGCTTATGAGACAGTCCCTGCTGACAGGGGATGAAAGGCAGCATGGCAGTGCAAATTCTCCTGCTCACTGATCATGCTCTGTTTCAGATGCAGTTTATCTCAAGACATGGATTCTATCCATGAGAGCTCAAGTTTCTCTTGCAGATGTAAAGCTTCCTGAGATTCAAAAACCATTCTAATTTCTGCATGGTTTCCTAATATGATTTATTTGTTTGCTGACTTTAATGATCCCCATGTTTGGAAATAGAGCAATATTGCCTTGCAATGCAGACAAACTAAATAGAGGAAGGGCAAAGTATCTTAGGGTGTTTTTAACAGGCTTAGAAACCTTTTTCTCCAGGTCATTAGTTGGAATCCACCCTGGGGTATCTAAGGTGGTGAATGTTTACCTGTCAGTAAGGAAGAAGTGATACCAGATACTAAGCAAGGAAGTAAGAGGATGATGTGCATGGGAAATGATTAATAGGAGAGGGCAAGAGGTGACAAGATGTGACATAAAGCAGGAGGCTCCTTCTTTTACTTCCCCATCTGTCGCTAGGTAGTTTACACTGTTTAGATTCCTCTCACATCAGTTCCTAAGTTGCTTATTTCTCCATGCATCACCTGTGGTCTGTTTGAAACATGCTGATTGGTCTTACTCCTGGCTACAAAACCAGAAAATCCTCCTTGGGAGCAGGGAACAGAGCATCCCTCAGGATGTGCAGCAACTGTATCTGTGAACGCTGAGGCCCACGTTAACATTGTCATTCTATTACCTTCTGTGAGTGCCCTACCTCCCATGGCAATCTGTGAATAAGAGAGGTCCCAATATCAGGCTGCTTCCCCATTCCCCTTGCATCAAATCTTGCCTGCAGCACTGTGTCAGCAAGCACCTGCAGTCCTACAGCCTGGGGGTATGCTCAAACTTGGCTCCAGTATCCCTTCAGGAAAAGAGTGCCTGCTCCTGTCCTTCGCAGAACTTCACTCAGGTGAAGGCAGTGAGAGAAAATCCCTGTGCTCAGTAAAGCCAGGACAGTGTCAGCTAATGGTAGGTAGGAGTGTTCCTGCTGGAAGCTGATCTGCTTAGATCCTGCCTTTAGAGTTAAGGCTGATGGTGTTTAGACTTACTAAGCATGAGAAGTTCCCACTGAGTACTGCTTTATTTATGCTTTCAAAGCAGATCTTAAAAAAGTGTTGCCAAAATACAAGCTCCTTCCCTTTTCAACCTCTGCTGCTTTTAAACTTCTAAGCGATCTGGGGTTTGTGTTCAGTCATTGTAACTCCCTCAGTGTAAATGGAGAAAGTCAAGGTGCTAAGTGGATGTAAATCCAAAGTTATGCTTTCTCAGATTCAGCAGCAAGTTGGGGCTGAGTATCCTGGCTTCTAGAGCTTTGGCCCCAGTAATTAGCACAGAGAGCATATATTTTTCAGGGCAGAGAACACCTCTTTGTCATGTGAGTAAATGCTTAGAATAAGAGATACCCTGCATCTACTGATGACCTTTGAGGGACAACCATAATAGAAAGCAATAACAGCAACACCTTTGAAATCTCAAAGAGGCATCCCAAAGTTTTGCATTCCAAGCTTTCAACAATCAGGACTTTAGGAACTTTCTGCACTGTTGGCTGCATTGTATTTAATAGTTCCCAATAACCTTATTTCTCCATTAATTTGCTTAATTCCTTTTTGAACACCTTTATACTTCTGAATGTCACAACATCATGTGACAGCAAGTATCACAGCTTGGTAGAATTGAGGAAGAAAATGAGGAAGAATTTCCTTTTGTTCATTTTAATTTTGCCACCTGATATTTTCATTGAGTGCCTCCAACTCTGTGTATTACAGAGTCATTCCTCATTCATCTTCTTAATAGCATCCTTGCTTTTGTAAATGCTCTCACATCTTTTGCTGTTTTCTTTCCCAGTCTGAGAAGTTATAGGCTTGTTCCTCACTGCAGAGTAGCTCTTCTGTGTCTATGGTCAGCTTTTCCACCCCTCTTTATAACCTTTCTATGCATTCTGTGCTGTGAGATAGAGAAGTATTCAAGGTGCAGGTGCATTGTAGATTTATCCAGCAAGATGGCAGTTTTTTCCCCATTCTGTTTTTTTCTCATCTTCTTTCCTAGCAGTTCCTAAAAGCCCCTCTGGGTATTTCTGACAGCAGCTGAACACTGGGGTGACCTTTTCTAATTATTCAAAGTGACTCCAAGATTTCTCTCCTGAGCAGTGCTGATCATCGTGTTCATATAGTTAGTGTTATTTTTCCCCACATGCATTAGTTGGCATTCACTGCCACTGAGTTTCATCTTGGTTCACAACATTCTTTTGCAGCTCTTCACAATTAGTTTCAGCTTTGACTGTTCTGAGCAATTCTTTATCATCAGCTAACTTTGTCCCCTCACCCATACTGCTTACCCAGGTTGTTTATGAAGATAGTGAACAATGTATTTGAAGCCTTTTTTTCACTGGGAAAACTAATTGTACATTTTATTTCCTGTGACTAAGCTCTTATTCTGGGAATGCTTAGTTTCATTGTAAGCAGGGATGTTCACACTGTATTAACCAGTCGTGTCCTAGGCCATATGCTCATTGAATACTTTAACCCTGTGAGACATGGCTACCTTTTGAAGAAAGCGTTGGATCTTTCCCCAGCATAACATATTTATATGTGTATTCAAATTTTACTCTTTCTTTTGGTTTCTGGGTATTTATCTGCTGCAGGTGCCAGGTTTATCGATCCAACGTTCCCTCAGTTTTTTTACGGAACCCTTAGGAAAAAACAGTGTTTTCATTCTTTTTCCACTTTTTCTTTCTCAAGATACTGGGGCAGAATTGAGGACTTGGTTACAGGCTTCCATCAGTAACTCGGTAACGTCCTTGTTTTAGAGCTCTTGAACATGTATTTTCCAAACACAGTGACTGGTTACTATTAATTTATTGATTTACTTTAAAGACTTTTCAACTCACTTTGAGTTTAATTGTTTTTGACTTTCTTTAATCATTTCACATGAGCTTGGCTGAGGTAGCAGCTACTGATGGTCTTCTGCAGGCCTAGAAAACAAGAGGTGGTGTCCCCAGTACATTGGGAACGTTTTAGACCTTTTCTAGACATCTATGCTTTAAGAGTAGTGATTATTGCAAATACTTTATTACACTTAGCAACGTCTCCTGTTAGCCTTTCCATATTTCCTGGGGGATTTCATAACCTCACACTCTGCTTGTGCTGTTCGGCAGCAATTACGCGTATCACAAAGTGCTATTTTGTCTGTTATCTAAACACTTCATCTCAGGCGAGAACATAATCTCTTGCTTTTTGCTTACATTTTTCATCACGTTGAATATTGCTTTTTATTTTAATGCCCGTGTGTTTTTCCAACACTGCTGGAGAAAGCAGCCTCTTGTTTTCAGCAAACATTTCTCCAATAAGTGAGGAGTGCATCTTGTTTTGGAGTTTAATTCTGTTGCTTCTCTACGCTGTCTTTGCAAAATTACTACCTACCTCTCTGTGATTTCTAAGGCAGCCCATTTAAATAAGCAAGAGGTCTGCACTGGTACGTGTTTTGTATTTGTATACACTGCATTGATGGAAGATGGATCTCTCTCCAAATGTGCAAGGGGTATTTTTACACCCCACTAGTATTTCACGCTTGGACCGTATCTTTGCATATTTAGCATCAATTTTTGAAGCAAACTCTCCATTACTTTCATATTGGCTTCTACAGTTATTTTCACTCCTAGAGCAAATACTATGAGGATTTAAATCAGCTGTACACAATTTCTAGCATCATAATCTTGATCTTCCTGCTTCATTTAGGGTTCTTAATGAAAACACAGCTGGCTGCTCCTCTTGCATGTGGACAGCACCTAATCATTCTGAGTTTTGAAGGCACAACTTTTGGCAGTGCAACTGGTTTAAGTCATGATGTGTCTGATGCTGGTGGATCGACAGTCCATCTTTACATTGTTTGAGTATCTGCTATAACTGTACCTTCCATCAAGCAAAAGCACTTTGTAACATATCCTTAGAAGAATGATGAATCTTGCCAAATAATTTAATGTTATTACGAAGTGCTATAGATGCCCCCTACTTTTTTACATACTTTGATTACCAGTTCAGATGTTCTCTATGTCAGGGAAAGTTTGCATCTCTTAGGTCAGTCTTTGCCAAGGTAAAAATGGACAGTGTTTGACAAGCTTGCCTTTTTTATTAGACTTTTTCTTTGGTTTTGTTTCATTCTGCAAACTTTTGATCTCAAATTAAGCTTGCACAGCTTGTTATGTCACAGGCCATGCATTAACTCCTTGTCATATCCCATGAGAGTTAGAGAATAAGTGTGTATTGTCCAACATTGAGCCTCGTTTAGTATTTCTGACTAGGAATAAAGCCTTATGTAAAGAACTAAAATATTTCAATTTCTTAGGACTTTTCCACTAAACATTTCCTATATTTCTCAGTGCCAAAAAAATATTTTGACAGTTGAGTGAACAATTTTCCATGAAATTATTCTTGCACACCCAAATGGCAGAAAGGAGATGTTTCCAGCTTTGCTCCAGTGATGCACATAAGAACAGAAACCTCAAGCTAGTAAGAGGAGGGCTTCCCTGCCTACAAGATCAAGTTTGAGCTTATCCAGACTCGTGTAAAACATCTTCAGAGCCTGAGAACAGGTCTCTTTTTGCCTGAAATTCCTCTTTTTAATCTCACTACTTTACATACTGAACTCCTGGCAAGTGCTCAAGAATCAAATTTGCACTTTGACCTAAGGATTACTCTGGGAATTATTGAAGAGTAAACAAGTCTGCCTGTCTTCATAGAGACAGAGGAATGAGGAGGCATTGAAATTAAGTGATTTACAAGGGAAAATTCTGGTGATAGTACTGATATTCATGCTTTCCTGGCTCTCAGTCCTGTAACTGGATCCTTAGGCAATTCTTCCTCTGTCCTGTAGTTGTGCTATCCTAACTAAAAATGAGGCCAAACCATGAGTCTCAGTCTTAGCATCCCCAGAAGTCAGGAAGTAACCTGTAGGTTCTCTTTTAAATAGCTTCAGTGTGAAGCAGAATGCCTTCAGATCTCTGAAGATTAGCTTGGGTTTTTATTTTCTCTACTAGATTTTAGTTACAGTACTATTTCAGATCAATGTCTAAACTGTTTGATGATTGCAAACTGGGGGAGGTGCTGGAAGAAGTGAATAACAGGTTGGTACCAACCAGTGACATTAGCAATTGCAATGAGAAAAATCCTGATGATAACTCTTCAGCTGGGCAGCCTTGGAGGAAAAACAGATGAAATCACTTTGGCTAAAATGGATGTCTGCAGCTTCATCAAATCTCTCACAAAGAAACAACCCCTTGCCTAATAGTTTTTACAAAGGCAGGAGCAGCCAGTATGCCAAGAGAAATCTCAGCTCAGACAAAACACCTCAGTGGTATTTCAATGCAGAAACCTTGCTTTCCTCCTTGTGCTGCAAGAATCAAGAGCAACACAAAGTCTCAGGCTTAGAATTCGGTTTGGAGTATCTTTTTGCCCATGTAACAGTCAGCTTAAACTCAGACATGAGGCAAATGCTGGATTTGAAAATGCAGCTTTCAGTGAGCAATGAATCTGGCATCCACACACTGCATTGTGCTGCCAGTCCTTTTTTATATACCAACTCGTGTGCTTCCTACTGCCTTATGAGCTGGGGCTGCCTGTGCCATGATGTCGCTGTTATGACAATGATATCGCCAGTTGTCTGCACCATCCCATCCCTTTAGATTTGGAATTCTAAGAAACAGCAGATTGGGGAAAAACAAGTAAATGTCAACTCTCTGGACTTAAAATTAGTCCTTTCTTCTGAGCCTCTCATGGCACTTTATACACCCAGGCCAATATTCCTGAGAATTATGGAATTGGATGTTCTCACATGCATGAGGTACCACAAAGTTGAGGAGCTTGCCTGGGAAAATACCTGAAGTACGTTACCTCCAAGAACAGATTCACTGCTCCTTATTCCCATACTGTGTGCTAGCCAAATAGCTGTTCTTGTCTAGCAGTCCTTCAAGCTGAGGCCGAATGCATCCAGTTAATGAGTAAAAACCCAGTCTGAAAGTTATTCTTTCAGACACAGTGATGCAGGACAGCTTTTCCATGGAAAGCAGGTGCCTTTGATAACTGTAGACTTATGATTGGGATCTCTGGGCCTCTGGAAATCAGAATGTCTGCTGAGATATAATGTCCTGTTCTGAAATACAGATTGCACTGGCTTGGGATCTCCGACTCAGCTGTGGAACAATTCTCGTGTGCTGTCATCTGCCTGCTCTAACAGTGACAAAGGCTCTAACAGGGAGAAAGGAAAAGAAATATACTACATATCTTTTGCTGTTGTCTTTCTGAACCTGAACAGCTCATTCTACTCTCCTGTTCCTCATGAGCTCCACGATTCCATGGGGCTGTCTCTTCCTCTTATTATTTGCAGGCTTTGTTCTTCCATAACCTGCTGGTTACCTACAGTTACATCTAACTTACCTGTCAGTCTTTGGTTTTCTGTTTTTCTCTGCTAGTTCCCCTCTCTCCATCTTTCTCTCTGCATGGTTCCCCTGTCTCCCCCTTTCTTTGCTTTTATATTTTTCCATCTCTTCCATGTGCTATGCACCTCTCCAATTCCCCCTGACTTCACCCTGGGTATCCTCTCTTATATCCTGTGCCTTCAACCTGTCTCCTGAGGAGGGCTGAACTGTGGTGATGGGATGTCCTTTACACAACCTCCCAGTTACTTAGATGCCTGTTAGGGTCTCTTCAAATGCACCTGGGAAAGCTTAGGAAGTAAGTGGAGCAGGTGGAGATCTCTATGAGCTAGTTGGGGGTCAATAAGCTAACATCTGTAGTCATGTGGTAACGGGGTGCTGCAAGCACTGTAAATGGTGAGAGCACTCACTGAACCCTAGCTAACCGTGTTGTATTTGCATACTTCCAATGTGCATCAGCTGAAAGTGGGTTATGAAGGCTATTTTGCAAAATGCTTTGAGTAAATGAACTTGTATGATCAGCAAATAAACTTTTCCACCAACTTTCCAATAACCCATTTCATTTCCCTCCATTCCCTTCCGAGGTTAGGTGCAAAAGTAGTCATTTCATAGAATCATAGAATCATAGAATCACAGAACAGTTAGGGTTGGAAAGGACCTTAAGATCATCAAGTTCCAACCCCCCTGCCATGGGCACGACACCTCACACTAAAGCATGTCACCCAAGGCTCTGTCCAACCTGGCCTTGAACACTGCCAGGGATGGAGCATTCACAAGTTCCCTGGGCAACCTATTCCAGTGCCTCACCACCCTAACAGGAAAGAATTTATTCCTTATATCCAATCTAAACTTCCCCTGTTTAAGTTTTAACCCATTACCCTTTGTCCTGTTTCACTTGAACCTGCTCCTGATAAGCTACTGTTTCTGATTTGTGATACAGTTTGCCTATTCACATGTGCTGTTCTCACTTTCCCCCTGTCTTTTCTCTGGTCCCTGGTCCCTGTCTTTTCTCAGGACAGGATGTTGGCTTGGGTGTTATTTGCAGGGCTGCAGGAAGATACCTGAGTTAGCCTGGTAGCTCAGGTAGTGAAAGCAGCTTTTACAGGTAGAATCATAGAATGGTTGGGTTGGAAAAGACCTTAAGGTCCTTGGGCAAGGACACCTTTCACCACACCAGGCTGGTCCAAGCCCTGTTCAGTCTGTCCTTGAACGCTGTCCTCGATGGAGATGTTGCCTTTCCTGGGCTAAGAAATTCTGTCTCTCTCCCTTTTTCTCTTCACAAGGTGTGCTAACCTGGGAAGGCTGTTTCCTGTCCCTGTGCTTCATCACAGAGTTATCTCAGGTATTGCTCTGTTCTCTGTACAGAACTCTCCCAATAGCTGGCTTCATCTTCTTCCTTCCATGCTCTTTCGAAACTTCAAAGATCCTCATAAGTGATAGTTTCAGTGACAGGAAAGTCATTAACCTATTAATAAAATTAATCAAAAAAAGAAACCATGTTTTATATCCTGGAAACAAGCCCATAATTTGCTGATTTTTTTCCTGTATTTCTATGTTGTCCACTCTTGTCTTATCTAGTCCACACCACGGCTGAATCTGTGTTTATTTCTGTGTATTTTTGATGGGCATGGGAGTCCTGATAATGCAGCATGATTTGGAGAATATATGCATGTGAATATTGCCTTCCAACTGAACTATATCCAGCGAGACAGGCTAGAAGGCAGATCTTCTGCTCCCTCAGCTAGGGTGTATATGCAAAACACCAGACTGAAGGAGCATCTATATTACTGCTTGCTCAAAGCAGCAGAGACTCTGTCATACATAATACAGAGACATCATTACTAACATAAAACACTGCTGGGGAGAAGGGACACATGGGCGGGCCAAGATGGCAGATGGCTTTTAGCGGCATGCTGCTTTCAGGCCTTCTACCTTTGTAATTTGTGCAATTTAAAGCCTTTGGTTACTGTTTTTAGTCTGCTGTCCATTGGCCCTGGTGGGAGTTTCTGTTGTTGTGCAAGAGTGCAGTGTATTTTTAGTGAGGGCCACAGCCAATAGTATGTGCTGTGTTCTCCTGGCGACTGGTGTTACAAAGGCAGGCTAGTCAAGAATAGCTTTTATGATCAGCTGGTTTGCTGAAGAATTGATGAAAATAGCAGTTGTCTTGGCTATATAACCTCTGCTCTGCTGTACTGCAGGATTTTGTGGTTGCTCTTTAAGGCACTAATATTGAGCTAGAAAGCTTTTTGGCAGCTAAAGGGGGAGGATGGAATTAAGAAATACCTCGAAGAGAGGCAGTTTGTAAGTGGGGATAGGGATCTATGGGAATAGCTTCCCTGATTTGCATAGCGATGGTAGAATTCTTTGTGGGGGTGAGGAGAGTTGAAGGAGCCAAGTGGCTCTTCCTGTGAATGGTGTCAGGAAATCTGAGGTTACTTCTGGCCCTGTTGTGTGGGCCAAAGTCACTCAGGCTCCTTCAGCCTCAGCCTCCCATCTGTAAAGTGAGAATAACATTCTGCTATTTGAAAAGGCATCAAGTCATTCTCCATCCCTTCAATGAGACTCCCTCATGGATGATGCTGGAGGAGGGCAAGGTGCTGGAATACTTGGTGTCAGTGATAATTCCGATGGGTAAGCCTGTGAATGGTCTGTGCATAGCTGAGGAAAGTTTATCTTCCTTTGCACAGGGGCAATCACAGCCATAAATTCAGCCCTTCAGATCAGTGCCTGCAGGTGGATGCAGCAAATGAGGTTGACTCATTTCCTATCCCCAAACTCCTTTTTGGCTCACCAGAACCATAAAATTTAGCATCTTATGTGGAGTGGGCTGCTCACCTCTAGCTGCTACAGTAGATTTAATTCTTCAGATGGCTGAACTGCCTTGTTGTGGCTTGGGCCATAAGTGGAAGCACAGGAGAGCTTTGGAGAAGCCCACTGCAAATGGGAGAAGCAGGAAATGGTGGAAATCTTATAAGGCACCTTTTTTCTTGTGGATAGATACCTGCTTTAATTTCTAGACTGAAGAAACTGAAAGAAGCAACCCTTCTTTCAAGTTCAGGTTTTCATGGATGCTTCTGAACTAGAAAGAAGCCCAAGATGCAAAGCCTGAAATTTGTCTGGTTTTCCTGCTTTTTCACAGCCGTTCTCAATTTTCTGATGCTCTGCTTCTGTATCCCAGTTTTTTTTTCTTCATTTGGTGAGGCCCTGTCTAATTAAGCAGGTAAAATCAGCCCTGCTAAGCCCAAGCTTTATTGTGCTGCAGTAAGTAACAGATAAATTCCTGAAATAAGTTTAGGAATTCCTTACGTATGCTTTTGGATTCGTTTTTAGATTCCTGCTTCCTGTATTTTTATCCATTTCCCTATGCTCTGAAACATACATTGTAACTGGATTTTTTAATCAGAATTTGAGTGAACATGAAGCATGAATGTAATAGCCTATTTTCAACTCTATTTTCAGGAGCTGTTTTCATTCACAATGCGTACAGTAGCTATAAAAAGACATATTATATTTTCAAGGTCTGTCACATTATTTACAATGTGAGAACATAAAAACCTCTGTGATGTTTCCTGATAAACAGTCAGAGCCAGTAGCACAGCTGAACAACAGGTTAGGTACATCAGGTGCATCACCAACGTCAGGTGGAGTAAAGAAGCCAAGGGTATAGGAACACACGCTTTCTAGAGGACAAGGGTGTACTCTGATATCTGCACTTTCAAATGCTGGAGTATGTGGGTTAACACAAATGTTTCTGGTGTTTTGTGGCCTAGCACTGCTACCTTCCAGGCAGGCAGTCATCTAAGCAAACTTTCCACATGGGTGGCTGCTGAAAAACACAATGCCCCTTACCCTGGGGTGAATCCTAGTTTCTTTAAAGTCAATGACAAAGCTGCCTTTGACTCCAGTGGGGTCAGGACTGGTGATGTCTATTTTCCATTCAAGCTTTGGATTGGAGATATGCAGTAAAAATAGGCTTCTACTCAGGGGGTGGAAATTCTCCATGGGTTTGCAGATCTTTCTCCTTTATGGCCACAGATTTTTCACCTTTATGGCCAAAGAGGTTTTATTTCCCTTTGAACCTAGATGTGCCAATAGAAGAAATTACTGCCCTTCTTCTCAAAGGTTACTTCTTCCTGACTCTTTAAACTGATTAAGGGAAAATTAGCCAGGTTAGTTTATACAACTAGAAATGGTGCTTTCAGATAGGATATTTGACCTGGAGTGAACTGGGAAGTGCTCACAGATGCTATGTAGCCCCCATCAGGGTAAAGCAAAAAACCAGGAGGTAAACAGTTGGGTGTGAGTGTTAAACCCTGGGTCAGGAAAAGGCCATGTGTACATAATTTAGGTCTTTAGAAGAGTGTGGGTCCTTCATATGCTTGATGTGGCTTAAGGGTACTGCCTGCCAGGGCTGTGTGCCCATGAAGTGAAGGTACAATGGTCTAATTATTCTCAGGAAGAACCTTAAAAGGATAGGGTGTTATATGGGGTGCAATAGCTTGCCTGAGCCAAATCTTATTGCTAAGGATAAGTGAAGAACTTTGATCTCTGGGTCTTACATTAATATGGGAAAAGTTTTCCTTTGTGTTCCTTCTCTGATGGTCCTGGTGTTCCCACAGAATTGCTGCCACAGGCTGAGGCTGTCAGGCTGTTGCTGTGAGGTCTGTCTGTGGGATGGGTTGTCAGCCAGTGATATGTTCTTGAGCTGTGGGCTTAGTGCGCCTTCAGAGGGTGTGAGGTACCTCACAAGCAAAGGCCATACCACACTCTTTTAACCTTAATGTAGCTTTTATGGTCTGCTTGGTTTTGGTAGTGCTCCAAAATAACATTTCAGACCTTTGATACTGGCTTTCCGCATTTACATTTGAAAGCCACCCTCAGACTTACAAGATGCTTGCAGAAAACGTGGTTTCATACATCCAATGAAAACAGGAGCAGCACTTACAGTGAGGTGTTTTCCACAAGTACGTGCAAGGCCCTAGTGGGCATTGCTGGGTTTAGGTATGGCTTTCGGTGCTGGTGAATGCTCTGGTGATGGTTCTAACTGAACTGATAGGTTGGTGTTTGCTGTCTGCCATTTTAGTGTCCCTGCCATATTTTGTTTTTCTCTAAAATGGATGCTGCTGGGCTAAACCATTGGAGAATGGTATAAATCAGACAAACCCAAAAGAAACAGAAAATATAAAGAAGATGCTGGAACAACACCAAAGGACTCCTTCAGCAGGGGTCAGAGCTTTAATTTACTTCACAAGAAACTGATTCATTTGGGCAGTACATGCTCTGGATCTCTTACATGTGCAAATGGATGACAAAGGCAGGCTTCTTGAGTTTCAAGTGACAGAAGTGGTTTTGTTATACAGTGTGAGGTGCAGGATTTTGTGCTCAGCTATGCTTTACAAAAAGAGAAGGCTTCCCTCACACTTGAGCGGCATCTTTTGCTGTGTGCTGCATACCTACGTACAAAGTGAACAGTCCTAGATTGCTGACCATCAACAGCATTGGGTACCTCTGATCTGTGTCTCCTTGTCTGTGGAAGAATTCTAACCTTATTTACAGAAAGAATTATGTGAACATTTATGTATCCTACAGTTTACTTTTGAAATTATTCCATAGCTCCATAATTCACAGACTGCGCCACTTTGGTGCCAGCGTTTCTTTTGCATCTTGTTTGTTTGCAAGAAGGTTCTTCTGGCATTTTTTGAATTATAAGTTGGCAAACAAGAATTTTTTTCCTCTTGACTTCAAAGCAAACACAACAATAAAGACTTAACAGCTAGATCCTCGTGGGAAGCCTGCTGACACCTTATTAAGTATATTTAGTGTCTGATTTTAAATTATGTTTAGAAACGAAGAGTCAACTTGTTCAACGTACTTTGTGCCATTCAGATTCTGACTGTGAAGTCCCGTATCCTGTGAGAGCAATGAAACTGCAACCCTCTGCAATTCAAGGCAGCTGGGATCTTAGGGTTGGGATGATGGTGAGTGTGCCATAGCCCTACAGTGTGAAGCTGCTGACCCCTGTGTACCCAGGAAAGACTTAAGGCTTCAACAGAGCAATTTGCTGAGGACAGAAGGTGGCAGAGGGGGCAGGAGTGATGCTACACCTTGTTTTGTAGCTTTTGTGCAGAGTGGGTAGATCTGCAGGCTGATTTCCCAGACAGAAAGAGCAAATTCACAGGGGGTGTTTTGGACTCTTCAGTGATGGTTTTTAAGTCCAAGTTGAATGGCTAAGCATCAGAGAAGGTCTAGGTGTAGCTGGTTCTGCCTAGCTGCAAGGAGCTGGGCCAGCAGATCTCTTAAGGTTCTTTTGGCTGTAAACTTACCTGATTTTGTTATTATAATGATGAAATTCAGGGCAAGAACAGCTGAAAAGGAGACAAGAAATTCTATTAGCTGGGCAATAACAGAAAAGGGAAATGCTTCTCATTTTTCCTTTTTCTGTCAGGTGATCACTCTGAAAATGTGCAGTTGCTGTAACACTGTCATCCTTTCCATTATATTTTCCTTTCTCACTTATTGCTGCTGGGTCAAAAGGTGGCCCAAAAGGCTAGTGGAAATAGGTGACTTACAGATGGCTTCACTGGGGACTTAACTGCTCAGCCTCGAGTAATTCAAGGGGCTTGTTTTGCATTACTTGTTACATTTGTGCAGCTGTGATCAAAGTGTATCAGAGGGCTGGGCAGCCCATCTTTTGAGGTGATCAGTTTTGGGCTTGTCTATGCTACCATACTAGGTTGCTGCATGTTTTTGGTAAAGAAAGCTTTATTGCTGTCCCTTTCCTGCCCAATTTGATTGTTAAGTGCAGGTCAAGGCAGTTGAGTTACCTTGAAGGTTGGATGGATATGCCACAGCTAAAGTATCTGGATCCTGCCTTGGAGCAGAGGGTCAGAGGAGGTAGACTTGAAGGTTGCAAGGTATTGTTGCTAACATGGGAGCTGAACTTTGCCTGGGGAGTACTCTTAAACTCTCAAGGTGCAGCATGCCCATGGCACACCAGCCTCCCACTTCACTTGCCGTCTGGAACGAATGGTTCATATGGAAGAGAAAAAAGCAACTAGTGGAAGGAGGTGTTCCACCCCATATGGATGCAAGGTCAGCCTGACCTATTACCTATTTCTGTCTGAGGTAAGCAAAATCACTTATTACCAAAGGGCAGCATCCATATGGGTGATCAATATGGAGACCTCTGCAGCTTGTTCCTTTCATGAGTGTAATAGTGTCTTCTGTTTTCTCTCCTTTGATATTTTTACCAGGGTAATTCAGTCTGACAATGTTTTTAAGTTAGAGAGAACAACCAAAGGATAAACAGTTCAGTCACCTTGGCCTCTTTCTTCTCCTACTATTAAAAGTGAGGCTAGCTGTTATTATGATATAGTATTTTACTCATTGACTTTCTTTTGAAGGTTCATAATGTGGAAGCTGTTTCGAAAAATCAATTTGCATAAATGCTTTTTAATAACAAAAAATGTGTTTACTCTTCCTTGACTTATTAATAATTTTTCTGCATAGCAATTATATACAAAAGCTTGTGTGTATGTGTAGATATATAGATCTATATTCACACGCATACATATGTATACACAAAAGTTGTCTCCTGTAGCTGGAAAGAGCTCAACTGAGAAAAATAATGTGCCCACCAAAACAATTGCAATTTTTCAACAAGATCCCAGTGTTTTCTTTGTAAAAAACTAGGATTGGAAAAACATGAGGTTTTCCTGCCAGATTCCATTCATTTTCAGCAGGAACAATCTGCTCCTCTCAGCTGAACATTTTACAGCAAGAATGGCTGGAACTGAGGAACCAGCTCCTGTTTGGAAATAGTAATTGTTTTTAATGAAAATGCCTGCCTACCATTTGGAGCTAATACTAGAACCACGATTCCAGTAGGACAAAGCATCAGCTGGACAAAAATATACAATGCAAGAGGGCAAGATGTCACTTTACCAGGAAAGCGAAGGAGAAGCTTGCTCTTTTTTCCTGCTTTTTCTTTTTCTCTCCTTTTCTATTGGTTTCATCTGTGGTTCCCTAAGAGATACCAGATAATAAAAAGGGCAAGGGCCAAAAATCACCTGGTGGCGATTGGAGTTTTGCCAAACCATTGTATGTCTGAAAACAAAGCTGATGGTAAAGGAGCAACGTGTTAGACTTCCCTAATAGTTAGGGTTTGCTTGGGAAAAAATATAACCAGCTTGGCAGAAATAATCTGATGTAGAAGGAGATAGATGTGATTGAGAGAACCTGGGAGCTCTGCCTTGTACAACCATGTCCACTCACAGCAGAAACAAGCATCTGAAGACACAGTGACATTTTCTGAGCAGAGGTAGAGATTCAATGGTGTCTTAAATATCTCTAGAGCCAGGTTTTGCTGGGGTTCTTATGATGGGATGCAGACTAGGAAATCAGAAAAGCAGACTATGTCTGGCTGCATTTAAAGCCAAATGAATATTTGCAGGAAAAGTAACTCCCAAAGTCAAAAAACTATGATGATGCAAACAGATTAATGGAAATACCTGGCTTTCCCATAACACATATGCTTGTCAATCTCAGCTTCCTACCCTCTACAACAATGAACTCTGGTAAGGTATCTAATGCATTTCTTGCCATTACTTTAATGGTGTGAGTTGCCATCACTAAATATGAAAGACATCTCCCAGTTAACATGAGGAAGTTAAAGCCCACCCTTTCACCTACCCTTGCTGTTAATCAGATTTTCAGCATTTACTGGCTTTGCTGGCTCAGGCTTGGTTTAGAACACTTGCTACCCCTCTTTGACATTACTTTTCTGTAATTCAGTTTATACCAGGTTTTTGACAAGCTCAGACTGTGGTCTATTAGCATAACAAGGGTAGATTCTTTTCAATTATTTATTTAGGTTTATTTTAAATGAGAGGACTATATTAGTTGAAAAGACAAGAAGTATAGAGTTATATCTGTGATAGTCTAAAAATATTGGAGAGAACTGAGAGATCTGTAGAGAGATTTGTCTTAGGTGAGCTGATATAATAAACAATAATAGATAAGGTTTCAGACACACCAAACTTGCTGTTTGACCAAGTCAGTGAAATGAAGTGTCTAGAATTTAGACTTTGATTCTGTCTAGTAGGGAAAATATCTATTTAGATACCTTTAAAATGCCAAATACAATCATCACACTATTTATTTTCACAGCAGATGCAGGATGGCTTTTCATATCAATGACCATTGGAAACAAAGACAACCAGGAGTGTGAACTCATTCTCACCCCAATAATTCCACTGTGATAACACAGGTTAATGCTGAAAATAATTCAGGTCACTGTGTGAATCTACTAGACCATAGCAGGTTCTTTACAGGCATTTCAGTTTATCATGCTGTGTTTTAAGAAGTCAAAAATATGCCCCTTAATCTGTAGCTGCAGCAGAAAGCTGTCCCACTGACAAATTTGAGTTTCACTTACAAATCTTCAGCTTGTCTTCCTGTATGATCAGTGGGGCTTGGAATAGCAGAGAAGGAAATGAAGGTTGTAGCTTTGCAAGTGCCCAAATTTCATAGTGCCAAGGGTTGGTCTGGTCTGGTTGAGGACCTGTCTGTATTCTTGGGATATCCCAGGGGCCACAGTATAGCTTGGATGGTTGCAACTCAGGCTTCAGGTGCATGATGGAGGTCTGAATGGGTGTATGTACTGGAGCATTAAAAATACGTTCTAGGGTGCCCAATTTGCTCAGCAGTTGACCATCTTTTAGTGACTGGGATTAAAATCTGTTGGCAAAGTAGATATTAATAGCTACTTTTACAGGATTGCTGCTTGGTAATATAAAGCCTTAGTCTTACTCGGGGGGAAATGCTGAAGGTAGTAAAACAAACTGATGCTTGGCACTGTAGATCTAAGCCATAAATCCTTTGAAGAATCAATCATCTCCTCTTTCCTGAGTTTGCTAGCAACACAGAAAACTGTGGGGCAACAATATATACACGAAGCATTTGTGACTGCATTTTCACAGGGACTCACAGAACAAGCTCAATTGCACTTTGGTGCTTACTGTTGCTTACAAATCTGACTTGTTGATTGAGAATGCAGGGTTTTGCAATCTAAGCCCACATCTACAGAAAGCTGGTCCTAGAAATCTTTAGTTGAAGCTACTGATGCACCAGACGTGCTGGGCTCAGATGAATAGCACACTATCCTGCAGAGAACTGCTGTGTCTTGGATTCGGAAGGAAGACTTTTCAGCCCAGATTGCATCTTCAGCCCTGTGCAAATGTCAGCCAATGAATTTTTTTTTCCTGTAAGATCTAGATGCTGTGTTCAAATAGGATCTGGCATTATGGAACATGCATTTTAGTCTGGATGCTTGAGGTAGATCCTTGAGTTTCTGAACACTACAAGGTGACTTGCAGGTCATCTTGTGGTCAAACAGTAGATAATAATTTCCTTAGTTTTAGTGAATGCTGGTCATCTGGAAAGGAGTTGTTCTGCTGCTTGTACCCAGGTCTGCCGTTCAAGGAGGATGAAGAACATGAAATATGGCTTTTCTAACATTTCCCTGTTTTGTTAATAAATCCCAATTTATTAGTCATTTCCTGTTTTGCTCTAGAAAAAGCCCAAAAGAATCTATTAAAAGCCTCTCCATTAAGTTCTAAATGGGAACTGGAAAAGGTGGTAAACTGTGCAATTGCTTCTTTGAGTTGGAAGAGTTAGATCTGACACTATATTCTTGTTTGTGGGGCTTGCTGGAAATGGGTGTTTCTCCATTGAGTGCTTAGAGATCTGACACAGCTGAGCATGTTCAGATCCATTAATAGCTTTGGGCATGGAGCAGTTTTATTATGTTAAATGAAGTAATCTTATATTTCAAAAGCTTGAAGCATGTTTTAAGGGAAATAATTGTACAAAATGACATGGTTTTATGCATAATATTTGAGTGTGTTCTTTGAGTTGTATTTGCTTCTGACATTCTTACACCGGTTTTGAGCATTTACTGCTGCATCACTTAGGTCTGCTTCAATCCTTCTCTTCCATGAACTCTCTGTAAGATCTAAGCAACAGCGCTTTAACCCAAGAAGACTTTCCAGATCCCAGCTATTTCTTTGAAAGGGAATAGAGCAAGGCAGCATCTCTATGCCTCTTTCTGTGCTAAGCTAGGAAGGATATTAAAAATGTGGATCTCAATCTTTCAGTCAGACTCTGGATGAGCTACAAGTGCAACAAGTGTGTTGGCACTGGTGGATCCTTCCAAAGCTGAAAACACCTGAGTAAAGGAGGGAGCTGCTTATAGAAGAATAATGTGTACTACGTTGCAGGATGTAGTGTGGTGGCCAAGATTTCTCTTGATGGTCATGGAGCTACTTCCCTCATGATGTGCAGCTTGGACTACATCTTGATTCTACCTTGGGCCAGACCATGGAGCATCATCTCTTCCTCACTGCCCTAGTTTCCATGCAGAGACAAGCAGTGTGGGTAGCTTGTGTGGGAGTACACCCCTAACTCTCCTGTCTAGCAGATAGGTGACACTGTCCCTAGAGAGAGGCAATATCTGCACTGCATCTGAATACAGCTCTCTGGTTTTGTTAATAACGTTTCTGTGGGCTGTGTATGTAAAGAGTTTTCAAAACAAGACTGGCTTAGATAAAATACTGCCTCCCAGTTCTTTTCATTCTTCTCTGCTGTCCTCCCTCTGTAGCTCAGTCTCTGCACAGAGTACTGTCTTGCACAGTATGTTCTCTAGACATTATGCTAGCAGGTTTGTTTCTATTGTGAGCAGCAACAGTGTGTTTTGGTGATTCGTTGTTGACTGTAACAGTAGGGCCTGATAGTATGCTTAGAGTTTATGCAGACAGTTCCTCCACCTCCTGTCTTGCAGCAATGTCTTGAAGCTTCCTGTTGTCTTGGGTATTCTGAGGTCAACAAAGGTCCACTTATTTTCTCTTTCTCCTCTGACAGTAGAATTTATTCTGCCCCTAGTATTTATACCCCCTGGTTCAGATCAGGCAGTGGTTTTATTTAAGCAGAGTATTAGGAAAAGATAAAGCAAATTAACACACTGAATTTGTCCTTATCTAATGATGCTGTCTCACTATGCCAAAACAGTTCCATGACAGGTCATTTAACTTGGGAAAGAAAACATGGACTTTGTATGAGATAATATGAGAGGAAAGTACAAGTGTGAACCAGGGAGTCCAAGAATGCTGTTCTAAAAACATGAACACTGAAGTATCAATCCAAATCTTACCCATAAGGTTTGGTATCTATTAGATGTTACATACAGGAGAACATGTAGTGGGGCCATTGCATTCACATCTAGAAAACTCAATAGGATTTGTGGAAGAAGTGGCTTTTGCATGACTTCTGAAATCGGGTACTATGTCATCACTGTTGTGTATAACTTTTGCTTTGTTGCATAGCTTTATTGAACTTTTCCTGACTGTCTTTTCAATATTCCATTACTACAGAATTTTTGAATTCCCATTATTCTTCTGTTTAACATGCCTGAAAATTCTTATTTCACTGCTTTTAATTAACATTTCTACATTTTGGGGTATGAGATCAGTTGTTCTCATTGTTTCACGTGGTTATTAGAACTTAACTGTATTTCAATCAATTCCTTGGTCTTCTGTGTTACCTGAAGCAGTAATAAAAAGTTTCAGCCATATACATATGTATATATATGTATTTATATATTTACTGAATACCAACATTTCTCATAGGAAGATATATTTAATAAAAAGTTTCAGCCATATACATATGTATATGTATGTATTTATATATTTACTGAATACCAACATTTCTCATAGGAAGATATATTTAATTACTAGCAGAATTAATGGTTATTTTCCTTTGACTTCATTGGAACTTAAATTTTAATTTAAACTTAAAGTGTAAATTTGAATAGTTTTCAATTTTCCTTACTTTTATTTTAATTTTTAAATGCAGTTTGAAAATTGCAAAAGGAAAAATAGAAGCAAAATTTAAAAATAATGACAGGAATTAGAGGTAATTGTGGACCATTGGAGTTCACTCCTTTGAATGGTCTTCTAGAAGAACCTGTTTCATTCCTCTCTCTTGATTATATAGGATCTTATTGAGGGCACCTGAAGTTAGATTTTGAAGTTAAACAGTACAAATCCCTCCTGTACTGTTTCACATTTATGGTGAATTCCTTTGTGGATCAAAGTTTATGGCCATGGCCCCTAGTTAGCCGATTTTTAAGAAGTTTCTGTAGAATAGCAGGGGATATTGTGCTTTTAGAAATAGGATTGTAAAGTCTTAGACATCATGGGGAGGCTACAATAGAAAATCCTGGACATAGTCTATGATGCTGGCATTAAAATATGAGACCATTTCCTCCTGTTGGATTTCATATGGATGTTTCTACAGTTTTACGTTAGTCATTATAAGCCTAATGCCCTTCTCGAGGCTGCTTTCACTATTGAATTTTCTGCCTGTGAACTAAATTGGGGTTCATGCTGAGGGTTAGGATGCTGAAGTCCTTTGTTTTCCAAATAGCTCTTTGTGGACATCACAACTGTTTTGCAGACTTGCTCTTTGTTTTGTGTTTGGACCTTCCTACTGACACTGTACACTTCGTCATTAAGGGTCAAGATATGCTACTCAAGTTTACTTAATTAATAAAAAATAATGTATATGCAGCCAAGAACCATTAAAACGATTTAGGCAAACCTTCCCATACCATTATAGAATCCCAGACTGATTTGGGTTGGAAGGGACCTTAAGATCATCCAGTTCCAACCCCCTGCCACTAGGTCAGCTTGCTCCCAGCCCCTGTGTCCAACCTGGCCTTGAACACTGCCAGGGATGGGGCAGCCACAGCTTCTCTGGGCACCCTGTGCCAGCGCCTCAGCACCCTCACAGGGAAGAGCTTCTGCCTTAGATCTAACCTGAAAGATTGTCATAAATCAATGTACTTACATACAATTACAAAATAGTTGGCAGAACATGGAATATAATCTGTTATTCAGCTGAACAGCTCAAGAGGAGTATTATCCTTCAAATCAGCTGAAACTGCTGGAATACTCAGTGCAATCATCCCAAATGTCCTACAAAAGGGCACACGTACATGGGCGCTCTTTGCTGTACATTGCATGTCCTGAAGCTTTCTTACCCCCACATCCTGAAATCAGTCAACCCGTCTTTAAAGTATTTGGCTTTGGGCAAGTACAAAGTTGTGTGGCAGGTGAGGGGTTAATGACATGCATGCAGCTGCTAATACTTCACCTCTGAGGCAATGTGGTCTTCAGGGGTAATTTATCCAGGCAGGCTCTGACATGAGATGTGACATTTACCATCAAATACAGCTAGGGCCATTGCACATTTTCTTAGGGCTATCAAGACCTCCTGGTGGCCTTCTTTCCTTTTGCCTGCTGTATGGATTTTCATTAACCAGTTGGAGTCTCTCTGTTTCTACATCTGCTTCTGCTAGGCATCTGCACACATGCTTGTGACTCTGAGCTTCCCTAACTACCTAGAGAAGGCTATTGTTACTTGATGACTGACCAGAGAATACTGAGTCGTCTTTCCACAAAATGAGGCAGGCTGAAGAGAGGTATTTGTGGGAGAAGGTGTTAGCAACTATATATATATAGACTCCAATTGTAAGAGCACTAATTGTAAGAGGTGCTCAGGAAAGAATTGAAGGTTTAAATATATACCTGAAAAATACCTTAAAAAGGTTTGGAAGCAAATTAGAAGGTACAAAGAGATAATGACTGTAAGTGGTGAAACTGAGGTGCAAGGACAGGGTGATAAGAACACTTGAGTCTCATACAGATTTATTTGTTCAGATCTCTAGATCCATTAGTCATAAGGCAGGGCTACCATATTGGTAGTATACTAAAGGTGGCCTGTGGTATGACTCCTGTGATACTGAGCAGAGGTGGTTTCACCCTTGTAACTGGTGTAGGCTGGGTTGGCTCTATGTTTGCTTGAAAGGGTTATCTCTGCAGTGAATGGGCCTCAGCCCAAAAGCAGCCAGAGGCCATGCCTGTGCTGTTGATTAAGGTGGGCAGATACACTTGAGTTAGACATAGGTGTAGCTGATTTGGATGAAAGTACTGGGAAGACAGGAGCCTCATTTGCAAGTGCTAGAACCCTGGCAGTCTTGTTTGGCATCTGCTGAAGCCTGGACAGTATATACACAACTACAGCTCTTGAACTCTGAGGTGTTCAAGGCCAGGTTGGACAGAGCCTTGGGTGCCATGGTTTAGTGTGAGGTGTTCCTGCCCATGGCAGGGGGGTTGGAACTGGATGATCTTAAGGTCCTTTCCAACCCTAACTATTCTATGATTCTATGATTCTTTCACCAAGAGGAAGGCAGGAAGGCTCTGCAGTCCCACCCTTGATCACAATGCAGATATGTCTTTCTTTGTGCCACTATCTGGCCTATCAGTTCTGCTCTCTGTTACTGTGAGTATAAATCCACAAGCACTCTGACATTCAGTTTGTCACACAGATGAAGAATTAAAAAAAGTAAAAATGAATTGGAATAAAGGGAAGCAAGGTAATTACACTCATCTTCACAATATGCAGTTCAGCTCCATCCAGATCTCTAATTTAAGGTCAGCCCAATAATTCAGTGAACAACATAGAAGTGGATGCCATTAAAAACTGAATATTTACCAGGCTTCAGTGCTCAGTGAACATGGCAGTTTGATTTTTTTATTTGCCTGGCTTAAAACTGAAAACTTCTCCAAATATTATACAAAGTATAACTACAATCTGGATGTGAATGGCACCGGTGCTGGTTCTTGTTGGTTTACACACACGAGCTTACCATTTCTGCTTCATTCTTAACGGGAATAGTCACACCTATGCAAAGCATTGCTGTTTACTTTTCTCAGGACGTGGATAATTAGGGATGGATTCTAGAGCTACAGCTGGTTTAGTCTTCTTGTAAGCCTGAAATATGTTATAGTGTATGAAGGTTATTCATTGAGGCAGGCAAATGAATGGGTGGTCTCTGTTCAATTTTTAATCTGCACATTACTTTAGCTGCTGTCTTTGATGATGCTCTCACCAGAGAGGCCAAGGGCTAAGCAGATAGTGCAGCAGAGCAGCCTCTTTTCTACATTAAAATTTCCTACTGTTACTAAATAAGCCCAAGCACAGCTCCCAGAAATAAAAGTGATGAATAAGCAAAGCAATGTCATCCAACCTGGAAAACAGAAAGACTGGAAGACATGACCATCAAAATGCTGGCAGTGATGAATGTTGTGTCCACACTAGAGCTCCTGTCAGCAGTAACAGCAATGGGAAATTTTTAGGGAAATCTCAGATATAGAGGCATTAAAGTTGGTTCTTGTAGCTCAGGACTGAAGTGTGTTTCTGCAAGGCTATTTCAGGCATGATTACTTTGTTCCTGGAGTACCTACCCTATGGATAAATCAGGTTTTGATTTTCTTTGGTGTGAGTTCATTTATGAGTACAGCATTCATTTATAAACAGTATAAAGCTATTTATTAACTGATGCAGGCCCCTTCTTCCTAGTGATGCATCAATGAAATTCCAGTGCTTTCTGTCTGTGATGTTCAAGGTGTCTCTTTGCCAGCAGTCTACACTGCAGCATGGATAGGACTCTGGCTCTCACTGTGAGATCTAAATGAGAGAGAAGGAGGTTGAAAGGAAGAAAGTACATACTCAGGTATTAGCAGCTTCAGTAACTAGCAAACAATAAAAAGAAAGCCATATGTAACAACAGATCATATGTGAGGTCTTACTTCTGAAGTTTCTCTGTTTCAGGGCTTGTTGCCATGTGAAAAATGAGTCTTTGAAAGCTCTGGCCAAGGAGTCTTCCAGCTAAAAAAGGGTGTGTAAGATAAACAGGACATAAGAGCCTGGCTAGTCTCAGGTGCTGCTGAGCAGATAGATACCAGCAGGTTTGGGGACTTCAGTCTGTAGCAGGGCAGCTCCTTGCCCATGCAGCTGTGAGTGCTGATCATGTTCTTCCCTGTGTTGCCCAAGGCTGGTCTCCAAGTGCTGTGTTACTGAGGTCCGTGGGGAAAAGCGTGAGGCAGCCTGTTTCAAATAAATGGCATCACCTATTGCAAATACAACATTTGGATTTTAAAGGGATGCAGTAACCTGTTTTCTGGCCTAGCTGACAACAAACTGTTCCCTGAATCTGTGGGAACAAGGAACATAAAATATTCCTTCCCACTGGGGTAAATTCAGAGCATTCTAAGTAAATGCTACGTATCTATTTCCCCTGAAGGCAGCAACACACCTTCTCTTCATTTGTATTTCAGGGCTAAGTGCAGGTGAGGAGTGATTTTATGGGATGGAAGGCGTGGGGGAATTCTCTTCCCTATGAGGATGTGTGTGTCTGTATGTATGTATATATATGTATGTATGTATGGGGGTGTGTCTGTATGTATGTATATATGTACATATGGGGGTGTGTCTTTCTGTCTGTCTGTATATATATATGTGTAACTGAAATAGGGCATTTCTGCTAGCTCCTGAACCTTAGAGACCATAAAAAGACCTTATGACTTCTCCAACAGTCACTAGATCTGCAGCAACAGACATCAGAATAGTTTAAATGGTCTGAAACTAAGTATGTGACTACAGCACCTCTGATGTAAATAAATTACTTACCAACATCAAAGTTAAAGTTTCAAGTGTAAATAGGTAACTGGGTGTTCCCCAGGCCATGTTTGCTGATGAGAATGTTGCATTTTTCTCTCTCTTTCAAAATGCTGAGGCTTTGCTCAGTACTTGCTGTTAATGTGGGGGAAGTTGGCCATATGGCAAGCAGAAAGCAGGGCTGGGAGAGCTTTCACACATAGCTAGTGCAGTGCTTTCTTTGCTAAATGAGGATTTTCTTCCTGAAGCCCAGACTTCACATTCAGATCTCTGGGGTAACGCATTAAACCACAGACAAGACTGAGGTGTTTGCATGCAGCCTGTCTTAATGCCTAGGAGAAAACCACCTTCCCTTTCATGTTATAGAGCTGTTTGTCTTTTGAAATCTCTCTGATCCAATTGATATGAGAGCCGGGGGAGGGAGGTACTCTGTTAGATTTGCTCTTAAATCTACAGCATGTTCATCGACAGCTTCTTCACCAGTATCTTCTCTTAGCGTTGTCCCTGAGGAGCTTCTCTGAATCCTTCTTCAGATGTGCTTGCAAAAGTGCATTATGCTACTGCAAGTTTTAGACTAATTTTTCCATTTCTCAGATTTAGAATGTGTTCCTCTAAAATCACCTATTTCAGCCAAAGCATCTGTTCGAGTGTGATTGTGTATACATGTTTTTCTTTGTATGACTTAGTTTGTCATATTTATTTCAATCTCGCTGTGGTATCTATCCATCCATATGTCAAGCTGCAAACCAATATTGATTTCAGAGGCCATATGCTATCCTGATGTCTACAAGCATTTCTCCTGGTAGTATCAATGGGAGCCCTCCCTGTGGAGTATGAAGGCTTTCCAAGCTTGCGTAGTGCTGTTGATAGTTCTTGTGTTGGCTGATCAACTTTTCCTCATGACAGACAGAAATTCAGGAACAATTCTAAGCAAACTTGCTTAGTAAAATGACTGTTTGTTGATAATCACAGTTTTCCTTTTAGCAAGATTTAACTGCAAACTTTATGAACAAAAAACCATACTTATATAATAGTAATCAATGTAAATAACATGTTTTGGCCTGTTTGAGCGTGGTGCCTGGTTTAAACGCTCTGAAGTCAACTGAAGGATTAATGTATGCTTTAGGAAGCCAGGTTTATAGTTACCTAGCACCTCTAGTTAGAGAAGCAGTACATATGGAAGCTGTGTTTCTTCACATTCTGCATTGGGACAATTTGTTCACCTCTATGAAGTTCAGGGACTATTGAGTGGAACTGACTCTCCAACAACTCTTGTGCTTGTTTTTGAAGAAGTATGAAAAAACACTGTTTTTTTCCTTTGCTTTATGTTGCTATTAGCAAAACTAGCTTTGCTTTTACTGCACAGCGAATGGAAAGAAGTTTTACCTTTAAAATAAAGCTTCCAAAGAGAAGAAATCCTAAGATGCTTTCTTCTTGCTTTCTTCATCTAGTCAGTCATAAGCTGCTAACATTGTAGGCTTTTATTTATTGCATTTATAGTGTTCACATTGCTATGGTCCTATGTACTCTGATAAAGTAATATAATAATGTTATATGAGAGCTAGTGAGGAACAAATGACGTCTGCTTAGCTAATTTAAAGCATCTTCCAGGTTTACCATGGGTATCTGTGGAGATGAACTGAAACCAGGATGAAAGGACATCTCTCTGAAAGGCAGCAAAAGTTCTGGTTGTCTCTGAGTGAAATGTGATGACAATGCTGTCCTGGGTTTGCTTATCTCTGCTTACGTTTTCTTTCTCTAGGTAAAGAAAGAAAAGTGCTGGTGGTGGAGGAGGATGGAGTGGGTCTGGGAGGTGGGGGGCAGGGAGCAGAGCAGACCCACTGAATAACATGCTCAAGAGCTCTCCTGCACAATGAGATTAGCACGATGTGATTGCTTTGATGCCAAGGTGCTAACACAATAATACAAGCGAGTTTGCCAACTTTTCAAATTGAATGTATTTGATTATTTGCTTTTAATTAGTGTGAGTTTTGGAGTATGTACAGGATTGTTAGAGATACATGAAAAGCCTCCTATGGCAGGAGAGTGTATTCTCAGTAAAGACGGTGCAGCATTGTTCTTTTTTAGCTGTGGAGAATGAGATTTAACAGCTATGTTAAATGTTTTAGCCCGTTTCTATTGTGCCTTCCTTTCAACCTATTGGCAAGCCCAAGTGATGAGAGAAAATAAACCTCTCATTTGATCTGAATGTTGAGCACTTTGCTATAAGAAGAACTCCAGCCCAACTTCAGGATACAGGAAATATGACTGGTTTATTTACAGGAGGCTCTTACTCTCTCTTTCCCTTAATAAGATCTTGAGTAAACTCATGCTGTCATATTTTCTTCCACGCAGTGCCCTCCTTTGTGTTCATTTATCTTGAATGCCTTTGTCAAGATTGTAGATGTAAAAACGCCTTTTTCAATGGCTGAAACAGATTGCAGCTCTGGAGGAAATATAACAAGAGAGAAACTGTTTATTTTGACCTCTTTCCTTTTTATTCCAAAGTAAGAAGGCAGACCGGAGGTGCCTTGGGGATTGTTTGAATGATTTACTACTGGCTCATTTCATGACTTGCCAGTCATCAGGAGTTGCTCACCTTCCCAGACCATGGAACGCGTCAGCAAAAGGGAAAGTATCTCTCATTGTTTGGCACAGATTGTAAGTCAGTGTCCATTTCTCAGTGCTTGGCATTACCTGCCTTTGCAGTTCAGGCTCTTGGTTTTCTACCGTCTGAAGGACAGAAATAAGAAAGACTTAATACATTCTATGTGCAGTAACACAACCTTCTACCTATGCTGTTCTTCAATCATTTATGCACAGTTATATATGCACACACACATATATATATTTTAAATACTCTCCCCTTAAACAATAGAGAAAAACAAATGGTTGACAATAACAATGGCAGCAGCTCTCCAACAAAAGCATGCAATTATTACAATTATACTATCCTTGATTAGGCTCCCATGCATTGCATTTCAATGTAATTGATGTTGTAGGTTGACACATTGGACACCAAATATTCTCGCCTGTCCCTTCACTCTTTTGTTTCAGAGCCTGATTTGCATTTTCTATGCTTTTAGTAATGAAGACTTAGCACTTTTCCTCCATTAGAAAAAAAAAGAGAGACACAATAATCTGCAACTCGGCACTTGTTTAAGGATTCTGACCCTCAAAAATACCACTTTGCTTCACACATTAGCTGCTTACAAAGAAGGAAGCTAATGTATCATCTAATTGGGCAAACCACTGCATCTGATTTCTCTCAATCAGACTATTAGCTTCGTAATTACCCATCTGCCTCATGTGGAAAAACGGCAAGGCGAACACCCAGCTAATAACATTCTCAAGAGCTCTCTACCACAATGAGATGAGCATGATGTTGTGGGATATAGTCCCTAACCATTTAAGTGCCAAGGTGGTCTTACAATACAGTGGGAGTCTGCCAACCTTCCCAGTCTGAATGTGCTTAATTATTTGTCTTTAATTAGTCTGAGTTTTGGGGTCTGTTCAGGATTGGTGATGAAAAATGAGCGGCAGGAAAGAAAGCCCCTCAAGCTCCCTGGCAGTCTGCTTTACATCCTCTTGTCTGCTAAAATAGTAGTATGGAAAGTGGGATTTATCTCCTGAGCAGCTCCAAGTTTGCCCTCACTTCTTTTTATGGATTAGAAAAAGTTGTCTGGGTATCTAAGCTGGGGAATAGCCAAGTCAGAATTTGAATGGAGGATGTTCAAACAAACCTCTGGCTCGAACCTTGTATTTTTCTGCAGTTTTATACTCTTGACCTTTATGGAGCTATTGCCAAACGGAACTAATTTAAGTGAGGAGATGCTCAAATCTAAGATTTCCTCTTCAGCAGAGAGTGATGCCATTCTCTACTTCCAGCCCTGGTTCTGCCCTTCCTAGATAGCTCATAGTACCTCTGAGCACATCTCCCACTCGGTCAACTCGCAGATTGCAAAAGGCTGGAATGCCCTTGCTACCCGACTCCAAGGTTGAAACCATATGGTCAAGTGGCAGGTGATTCTCTGAGAAGGGCCCTTGGCTCTGTTTTCTCTCCCACATGTGGTTTAGTAAAGCCCACATCTGGTTTCAGGTAGAGCGCAGAGCAAGATGCATCTGCCTGATCTGTTTTCTTTTCATTGATTTGGAAGCTTAGTGGAGATTCAGTAAAGATAAATCCAATATTGACCCATATTGACTAACTGCAAATAAGTGAGTCTCCTTCATGTATCTTACCAAAGAGCATATAGTATCCCTCATTTTATTGTAGTTTTTGCTTTTGTCTGGGTATGTAGAATGCCAGTTATGCACTTGACCATCCAAGTGCTAATGATCCCAGGAAGGGAATTAAGAACCCTTAATGAAAACCTTAGAGGATAAGGAAAACCATGAAATACATTTAAAAATTATTCTCATGAAATTGTCACATTTACTAAATTATTTTGCATATTGATATATTACCAGTCAGAAATGTTGAGATTTTGGCCTTCCTCAGAAACCAGTGTCTGAAATGCTGCTGCAACCATTGGTGTCAATAACGGTGTATAAGACACAAAGGCAACTATTCATTAGTAACTCAGTACTCCAACAACCCTCTCTGACTTTCTAGCGGCAGGACTAGCAAGATGTGTACACAGCAAATGGAAACAACCAGATGGTCTTGCAGATATGACCCCCACTCTCTCCTCTCCCATTGTTTGCTGTTATCACTCATTGTACCATGTCCAAACCCCTTCACAGGCCTGCCAGCATGGATTGCTGGATAGAGGCCCTAAACTGCACATTCTTCTCAGGCCTATTTCTGATACCCCATAAACGCTGCTTAGTCCATCACAGATGATGTGTGAGCCTGATTCTGTAAGGCTTAACTCCAGGTAGTAGTTCTTTGTCATGTAAATCACAGTATTTCATTTCATGGGTGGCTTATGAGAGTAATGTTCACATAGGAAATGCAGACTTGGATCAAAGATCCTCAGCAGCTTGGGCATCACTGAATTGGAATGCCCATGATGTGAGCAGCCAGGAGAGGCCACCCTTGTCCCCAGAGGGAGCGAGGCAGGAGAAACAGCCATGTAGAGTTGATTCCAGCCATGGAGCTCTTCACAGCAGGTTTGGGAGGAGTGGTGTCTCTGCCTGGGCGAGCCCTCTTCCTCTCCTCCGCAGCAGCGAATGCCCTGGGCACTGAGATATTCCTCTTGGGGACACAAACAGCTGGTCTGGCTTCCTGAAGATCTGATGTAGCCAAGTCTGTGCTACCCTTATTTGCCTGTTTCACTGACCCTGGCAGTCTGTTGCCACAGACAATTGCCTGCCTTGCCTTTGCACAGAAGCAGCTCCGGTTATTTTGTGAGGTCCTGTGTTTTTTGCTGCTCACTGGTTGTGTCATGATAAACGATGGTTTGAAAGGCACCTGGTGGTTTAGACTCTGAAAACCTTCTCTGAATACCATCAAGGGATTCCCAACTGCATCTCTGTAAAACAGTGTCCCTGTTTTATCAACTGCAAAACTGAGGGAAGGCCATAGTCAATGTGGTGTAGCCATTTAGCTCTGTCAGCTGCCTGAGTTTATCAGAATGAGTACAGGGCCTTAAATAACTTTGTCTCTCTTACTTATTATGTATGTCATCCTCTCTCAGGTGGCATTCTGCTCTTCAGGGAATGGCTTGTATGTGTAAGTACTGTGAGACTCTTATTTCAAATGCTGCGTTCTCTGTGTTTTATCTTCACCTTCTCTCTAGTGACCTCTCCGAGGGAAAGGCTGTGCAATCTTTGGTGAGGCACATCACTTTAGCAGAGGTGTTGGCCCACTTATGGCTTGAGATTAAACTGGTATGGTTGAAGTGTCACCCACCCTCTCCTATGCTTCCTTCTGCAATTGCTGGCTCCAGAGCAGGGATGGCCCAGCAGCTCTTGAACTGTTACCATTTATAGACCAACATAGTACAGTAAACTGGCATTGGCTCTAGTTTTCTTTCATAGATTGGCCTACAAATTGCAGCAGTTCAAGAGCTGATTCTTCTCTCCTCTGAGGTTATTATTCTCATAGACTGTGTAATGCTGAGATGAGGGACAGGCAGGTACCCTAGGGCAGGAATCATTACTCTGACCCAGCTGGAGGTGTCAGCAAGTACAATTCAACTTGCTCTGCTTCTTGATGCATAGCTGTGTTAAGCCCCTGCCAGTGGCGAGCAGGGATTAATGCTGGCCATGAATAGTCCTGTTGTTTGGAAAGATCAAAGCCTGAGCTGAGAATGACACAGGTGACAAAACCGTGCTGCTGGAGTAACAAAAAGTTTCTTCTGAGTCACTCTTCAGATGTTGCTGCTGAATATGACTCCCCTCTTCAGATATACATGCACATTAACTGGCATGTATGATGCTGTGGGAAGGCTCATGATGGGAACTGTCTCAGGTGTCTTGAACTGCATGAATGGCCTGTGTTATGGTTGAGCAGATACTGCCTGTGCTGACAGGGAGGTGAGCTATGTGTATGAATGAGAAGCTGACATTTCAGGAGTGGACATGCCACGTCTTCTAACATTTTCTGTCAGACCAGAGAGTTCTAAGCAGGACAACGTGAGGTGATCAGAACATATGGTGACTTAGTGGTTATTGAAGATTTGAAAAGCTGTGCTGAATCAGGTTAGGGAAAACAGCTCTTGGTTTGAACTGAGGACCTGTGGGAATGCTTCTCTCCTTCTTGGTCTCCTCTGGTTTAGAGAATTTATAGCAAAAGAATCATCTTGGTAGACCAGCCTCTGTACTCACCTGGGAGTTGGGTGTTAGGGTAAATAAAAAGAAAACCAATTAGTTTTAAATGACTGCTGACTTTGAACACGAATTGATCAGTTGCACCACGTTAAATGTTACAGCTCTCATTCTTCAGCCCCAAGCCTGTCTCATAACTCACTGAAAATGTGTGTCCATCCTTCATCTGCCACACTGAGCATATTAGTGCCTAATATTAGAGGTAATTAAAGGTACCACATCAAATTTCAGCAGCTAAGGGGCGATGCTCATCCAGTCCTGAATGTCTTGCATGAGATCAGGAACTTTGCCGGGGGAGTCAGTCAAGGAGAATGACATTATTTTGCAGTTCTGTAATGGGGGAATGGTTAATGAGGTAGAAAGGAAAATATTCCAGGGATTTAATCTTTCAAAAGATTGCTGGAAAACTCTCAGCACACCTTTTTCTTCCTCCTTGAGCAGGAAGATGCTTCATTTTTATAGATAAACTCTCTGAGAAATTAAGATTTTGGTTTCAGGTCTAAATTTTTTTCTCAGGCAGATGTCTGTTGTCAGTGGGATTTTCTTGCTGGAGAGGGGTTGAATTGTTCCACTGTGACTGGATGTTCATGCACTCCCATGCAAGAATTTACCATTCCCTAATAATAAGTGATTTCTTTCTCCTGCTTTCCTGCCTCCTGGAAACTAATTTTTCCTCTCCTTTTATGAATGAATGATAGGTGGGATGGCCTTTAGAACTGTTTCTTAGCAAGGCAAGGCAAAGCAAGGCAGTGGTTCATCCTCCTCTCTTCTTGCTCTGAGTTCCCTATCAGTTCAGCTACCTTTTGGCCATCAGTAATTTCAGCTGTCATTAGTATAACAGCTAAGAGCTGTTCCTTACAGCTCTGCAAAGTTACACCCTTGATGGCATAGTTCAGTTCTCTGTCTGACCACAGTGTTAAGGCGCTGTCTTGGGGTCCCCACTTAACTCTTGGAGCACCCTGATACTTTTACTTTTTGGGGATGGTATGCATGTTCCATGTAGTTGGGGTGTTTTGAGATGCTGAGGAAAGAAGGACCCTAGATATGCATAAGACAGTTGAAAACGGGCTGCTTTCAGAGGTAATAAAGGACATAATCTAAGAGGGATGGGGCCATGGCACATATATTCCTGAATCCCTTTACATCTGCTGCATTTTAGAGGTCCTGCAGGATTTGAGCATGTTTTGTAAATATGGACCATTGCCATAGTCCATCTTAGATGATCAAGCACCCTTATCATCCCCAGATTTTCAAGGAACAATCCATCAGCAGATGCAGTGATGTTCTTGTTTACTTTGACTCACACAGCACACCAGTGTAATAAGGAACTCAGTCAAATGGAAGTTTTTTCCATTATTTCTTTTTCCTCTTGCAGCAAAGCTGGCAGAGCAACTGCCCAGCACATGTGAATCAATGTATTCATAGTTCTGGGAAGTAATTTCTTTCTTTCATTATTTTTATCATTAGAAACTGTTGGTTAATTAGGCTGAAATACAGAGTGGACAAAGGAACCAGAAGGATGTGTTGTGACTTCGGGCAGAGCAAACCGGGTGCTGTTCCCAGAGAGAGATTAGCAGCTCTCTTGCTGAGAGATTCTGGTGTGTAGCCAGTTCTGAACAGCCAGTACTGCATGCACCCACCTCTGGAGTGAAGAGGGAGAGAAAGTGAATGCAGGAGAGGAGGCCAGGACAAGTCTCTATTCTTGTAAGTCACATGAACTGTAACACCAGACACAATTTGCCTGTGGTGTCCTATGTAGTTAAAGAACCTATAAAAAATTAAAAAGTCTTTGCTGAGATTTGAACCTGTTGAAAGTATTTGAAATGCCAGACTTAACAGAATAACCCTTCTTAGATCTTCTGCTAACAACTGACCAGTTTTGTTTGAATACACAGGATCCAGCCTGTTCCACTGAACTTGTGTTGGGTGCCAGGGTACCAGGTTCATAAAAATAGGGCACTGTCTCTGTCATAACCTAGACCTATTTGCAGTTCACCTCTTTACCTTGGCTGCAAAGCTGTTTGTTCTCATCATGCCATAAGCTGAATCTTTATAATAATAAGCCTTCATTGAATGGTGGTGTCCAAACCCACGGTATTACTTGCAGCAACACTTGGGGTAATGAAGAGTTCAATATTATCAGTCACAGACTTGGTTTTGATAGCAGTGTACTGACTTCTGCTATGCGGAAAGACTAATGTGGCTGGACTGAAAAGGACTCTATAAACAGCAGTTTTGCTTGGGGCATCAGCTGTCAATCATGTAGTGTGAAAGCTTGTAAATGAGGTTGGGATGCTGGGTAAGCATTTTATCTGTTGTTTAAGCAAGTCCTTGATGCAATCTTCGTGGTCCTTCTAGATTCCTGGAGGAGACTTTGGATAAGGATCTAAAACAATTGTCAAGAAATACACCTGGAATTACAGAGTGATAGAAAACTCTAGTCAGATGATATCCTTAGAGGGGTTAGTACGATGATGCTGGTGACAGGTGAACTGGAGGGTGATGTCTGATTTGAAAGAGAATGACTTTTTCACTTTGACAAAATGAAGCTGAATGAACTGGAATTCATGAAAGATATTCTTTATAAAATTTATTTTAATCCACAAAGAATTTTCCTGTTCCACTAAGCAATGTTTCCACAGTCTACACTGCAAAGGGGCTCCTATTCAAACTGTGCTGCAAGGACATTAATTAAAGTATGATGAGTTTTATCTATGTCTGCTCATGTTACAGTTGCAGCTACTCCCTTCTTGACCACCAGACCAATTGATCACTTTAGGATGCAAACACCCCCAAAAAATTACCTATTAGGTCTTGTGAGGAGGGAAAGAGCCCAGCAGGAAAGTTGCATTTTCTCTCTGTTTAACAAAAAGGGCTGAAGACTTCCCTTTTCATCTCCTTCTGCCCTTAGTGCAATTCCTTGATGGGATTGTACTTGAATGCACAGCAAAACTGGCCTTTTGATCTTCAGTGAGGCTCCAGGACCTTGCATAGTAAGAATCACTTTTAAAATGCGTAGAATCACAGAATGGATTGGGTTGGAAAGAACTTTAAGATCCTCCAGTTCCAACCCCTGACATGTCACCCTAGTCCATGTTGCTCAAGGCTCTGTCCAACCTGGACTTGAACACTGTCAGGGACTGAGCATTCATCACTTCTTTGGGCAACCTGTTCCAGCACCTCAGCACGCTCACAGGGAAGAGCTTCTGCCTTAGATCTAACCTGAACTTGCCCTGTTTCAGTTTGAACCCATCACCCCTTGTCCTATCACTGCAGTCCCTGATGAAGAGTCCCTCTCCAGCATCCTTGTAGCCCCCTTCAGACACTGGAAGCTGCTCTGAGGTCTCCACGCAGCTTCTCTTCTCCAGGCTGAGCAGTCCCAATGTTCTCAGCCTGTCTCCACAGGGGAGGTGCTGCAGCCCCTGAGCATCCTCGTGGCCTCCTCTGGACTTGTTCCAACAATTCAATCTTTAACACAAGGCTGCTATTTCAAATCAGAAAGGACTACTTGTTGGGAAAGAAAAGTGGGTTTGGTCCCACTTGGACAACAGCTCGGAGCTGCTGCATGCCTGGTGCAAGGGGTGTCACCAGGAGCAGTAACCCTTGCAGTGGCTGCACAGTCGCTGGCACCCAGGGAATTGGTGGGTCTCTGCCTAGTTTCAGTGGACAGGTGTCACTTCCACGTGGTGGGAAAACTGCTCCTCAGAAGCAAGCACTAATTGGCCCCCGTGTTGGCAATCTCAGCAGAGATGACAGAGTGAATGGGCATGAAATCCCACTCAAACCCTTTGTGGTTTTCTCCTCAGGTCAAGGTTGAGGTGCTTTGGCAGAGCAGTGTGAGGAAAGCTGACACTGCTGCTGTCAGTCTCCAGGTCTGCCAAGCTGCCACCTTTTTAAAGCACTGGAACACAGGGGTTTGAGCTTTTAAGATGTGTTTTTATTACCCTGTTAAACTTTGGGCTTTTGGAAGCATTGTCCTTTGGAGGGGTTGTTGTTAAATGCTGGTGAGCAAGGGAAAGTTCTAACCTGCTCCTAAGGCAATACATGCAGCAATTTACTACTTACCTGGAGTCTGTCTTCCCTAATGTTTCAAGCATGCACCAGTGTACCCCACCACAGAGTAAGGGAGACCCCAGTCTTTTATATGCACTTTCTGTGACTCGGAATAGTTCAGGCCTGCAAGCTATACTTTTTTTAACAGATACCCTACAGAACCCGAGTATTTACCATCTAAATAGAAAGTCCATCAAATACATTACTTCAGCATCAACTCTATCAAGTGTAGGAGCATTTTTAGTCAGTCCAATGATTTCAGGGAGCCTAAATCCAGATACCTGAAAGTTTGTGAATGACAGCATTGATCAATGCAAGGACATCTCTGTAAAAAAGGCTCAGTGGTCGTGTAAAACACACAGATGGTTCGAAAGCCATGTGAATCTTTACAACTCCTCCAGATGATTTTGTTGCAGCATCCCCTGGCACCGCACAAAGGCTTTGGTTCAGTTCTGCATTTACACACAAACTAACGAGGGAGTCTATGGGGACAGCACACAGAGCACTCAGTAAGACCTACGACTCCAGCTTTTGCAGGGCTTGCTTTCATCCCTGCAAGTTCTTTCTTTGGAAAGACAAACAACCCATTAAAAACTGTAAGCATCTTGGCCACTTCTGTTTTCTGAAAGCTTGTGTAGAGAGGCTGACAGTCACTACTGGTGCTGGTTTAGTCTCAGTTTCTGGCCCAGGCCCTGAGGGCTCTTTACTTGCTGTTAGAGTTTTGTTTTAATGTTGGTTTGTTGTTTTCTTTTTCACTAATGCTTTGCAAAACCACAGAGGGTATTAGCTCAGCTGAGAGCAGGTAATGCTGCAGACAGAACTGTTTTTAGTGTCATTTTCCTCCTTAATGTTCTTTAAAGCTTCTGTGCTGCAACCAGCTCAAATAAGCACTCTGCTCTAGAATTTGTGCCAGATAACAGGTTTTCCCAATCTTAGTGCTCTGTACACTGTCTACGTTGAACATTTGCTTCCAGATTTTATTCTTTTATACTTTTTATCCAAAAAAGTAATGGGGAACAATTGAGGTGGGGGGGTTACTGCATATGTTCAGGTTTTGGTGCTTGCAGGTCTGCTGTGGCTCCTCCCACTGTGACATTAGCAATACAAATGAAATAAGCCCCAAAGATGCAGAAAGCTGCTTATAAACTGCACGGCTGAGTACAGGACAGCAGTGAGAATGCACAGACTTGCCTTCCTTTCCACCTTCCCTTCTGTTTCTTTTTACCTGGCTCTTCCAGCAATCAAAATCACATTACTTGATACTGGGAATGTGCTGAAGCCCCAGCACAGATATTCAGGATTACAGGTGGGCAAATAGCTGAATGTGGCCAGAAGAACAAATCCCTGTTCTTGGAAATGGGGAAAAGCTTTGAGGGGAAGCATCTGCTACTGCATCTGCTCCAAGGGGCCACACTTCACAACGATGTTAAAAAGGTTAGAGTTCAGGGAAGAGTGACATAATGAATTACCTGAATGGAAACCTGGTTTGGAATGCAGGAGTCAAGGATCCTCATACATTCTGTTCATCAAATAGAAGGTTAAACAGTGATAAAAATATCTCAGGGGAGGGGGAATACAAGCAGTAACATGAGCAAAAAGTTTTGAAAGTCCAGAACTGGAAGGCAAATCTTGACTAATTCAGACTAGATACAAGGTACCTTTTTATCAGGGAGGATAATGAAGTGGTTTCTCTGTCACTGAAAAATATCGCATGTTGTGCTGTAAGATGTGCTTCAGTTTAATCATGGCTTTTGGATTCAAAATGGGAGATAATAGATTCAGATAGTATGGAAGAGATGAAAATAAGTGATAACACTGGTGCTTGTCTACTGTTAAAAACAATGAATTTTATCAGATCTGATTTGGACAATATATATTCTTTCTTCTAGCATTATTGTCAGAAACAAAAATGTCCTTTATTGTTATATCTTTACAAGGTTTATTTTGTTTTCATTGTGTCTCTACTTATCTGTAATAATTCTCTTTTAAGAAGTTCTGTTACTTAAGAGCTCACCTGTTTTAGTGCCGTATAGTTTCAAGGCACTGAAACTGGAGAGAAGATTTGATTCCAGGAGGCTTAAATAGCAACTGTGTCGATCTTTATACAGCAAAGTACAAAGCCCACCAAGTATATTACACATACAAATATTCTATATTTGTATGTGGTACTCATTATAAAGATAGACATGCTGGAGAAAACACCAGTAGTTTTAGGTAACATAAAAAGAATTCAAAATACAATTCTAAAATTAAGCAATTCCTAAATGTAACTATTCCCAAATAAATTTTTATTGTGCCTTCTTTTGTTGGATGAAGTTTACACCAGAATCCACAAATTTTTTCTATTTGCATCAAGATGGGTATGTGTGTGGAAGTACCTATGTGACGGTGTAATTTGGACAGCTCTAAGTGTGACTTTTCTTTGCATTTGGAAGGGTGAGATCTGCATTCCAAGGATTCAAACATCTTTGTGCCCTGCTTGAAATCACTTGTACTGTAGATAGAATCCCACTTTTATTCTTGTTTAGGTTTGTCAATTGTTAAATTTAATTAACAGCAGTTTTAAAAAAGAGGAAAAAAGGAGTGGAATGATGAATGCTGGACGAAAGAGGACAAAATGCTGGATGAAAGAGTGACTGCAAAGCTAGAATCAGGTAAATTTAAGTGAAGATGACCTAGACAGCCCCATGGGAGGGGCTTAAGGGGACAGTTATCATACTGATGGTCAGAAGACAACCAATGGATGGTTCAAGTGCTCCAGGCTCTAATCTATTAAATGAAACACCCCTGTACTGGTGTAACTGCCAATAGACATCCTCAAAGCAGTATTTCCTCTGGGCTTCATCTTTGAAGTATTTATGTGACTTACAGGGGTTTCATACTTTTTGCATGTAAAGTCTCTCTCTGTTCTTCTCTTTGGGCTCACATGTATGATCAATTTACCATGTTTTACATGGGCTGTGATTACTTTGGTTTTAGTTGATATGCTTTTACCTTATTTACCACAGGAGAGGCACCTTTCTGGTCAGGTACCACGGAGTAGCAACACTAAGGCTCATTTACTCCTAAGCTTAGCAGTGGAATAGTGCATTGTAAAACTTCCATGATGTGTGCTTCAGTCAGAAGTGTCTGAGGATGTTGTCTAGAAGGTCAGTGAATGTGATTTAGAAGTAGGTGTGACTGCGAGTCACTGGAGGTGTGAACCAGCCTAACTGCATCTTTGTCTTAGCTGATAAAGCAAATAATTCAAGGTTTTACCTGTGATCAGTAAGCATTTAAGTAAAATTAAATTTCTATTGATTTAAACAGAAAGGAGATAGGAGTGATATGAATTACATAAGGAAGTATAATAGGAATGACATAGCTGCATTAATTTTATGTACTGGTAAATGTATGAAATATAATTTTATTATGCAATGCTTTTGGGTATAGCAGCACGAATAAACTGTCTTCCACTGCAGTGCCCACAAGACTATTCCAGTTGATATATATTGGGTTTATTTTGTTTGTTTGCCTTTTATTGTTACTGCATTCTCTTGAGTTTCCTCTCCCCTCTTGTTTGATTTGTCCCTGTTGCATCTGGTTGGAACCAGGACTGTAAATTACCTGATGCAGGAGGCCATCCTTTTAGTGAGTGTGTGTGTAGTGGTTGATACTGTGCAGTAACACAACCATAATTCTTCCTGTGAGGGTGCTGAGGCTGGCACAGGGTGCCCAGAGAAGCTGTGGCTGCCCCATCCCTGGCAGTGTTCAAGGCCAGGTTGGACACAGGGGCTTGGAGCAACCTGATCTAGGGGAAGCTGTCCCTGCCTGTGGCAGGGGGTTGGAACTGAATGAGCATAAGGTCCCTTCCAACCCAAACCAGTCTGTTGTTCTATGAATAATGACATCAGTTGTGTTGGAGTCCAAGGGACTGCTAAAGGAGCTCTGCCCAGGGAGAAAGGTTTGTAGGATTAGCTTGTTAATATTTAGCAGAATCCACAGCAGTTGGAAAGGAGCAGCCGATGTATAGTAAATATAGTCCAGAGCATACAGCTTTAGCTGAGAGGGTCAAAGTAGGGAAAGGTAACCAAGCAGGTCTTTTAAAGGTCCTAACTTTTGCAATCCCATTTGGGGAAGGAAATAGCTCCATGTAGGGTAGAGGATTGATTTGGAAATATGTATCTGAGAGCAAGCTGAGCTGTTCTTCTAACCCTATACCACTGAAGTCAGTAGAATATTTACCCCTAATGTCCATGGATGACCTTATGGATCAGGTCCCATGGGAGGAGAGCCACTTCGCTGCTTCTTACTGTATGGTTTCTGGCAAATGGTCTGAGCTCCTACACACCTAGATCACATGGGGCTGTTCCTTTAGATAATAAAAGTGCCAGAAAGGTAGCCTTGAATGGTGACATATAACTGAACTGCTGCAAAAGTGTGGCTTAAGTTGGGAACTTTGAGCTTTTCCTCATTTAAGAATCCATGAGAGAGAGCAGGGCAGGGACTGGGCAAAATCACTGGCCTAAATATTGAGAGGGGATTTCTGAAGCATGGGAAAATCATAGGATAAAAATACCCTTGGGAAGCAGTATTTACAGCACTGGGTTCTGCAAGGAAATAAAGGTGGAGGAAGATTCTAGAGAAAGCACCCTTTAAAAGTACTACAGTTTTTGATGTGGCAAATATCATTCAAAGCAAACAGAACAGCTGCAAAATATGATACAAATCACTTGAAAGTTCATTGATTTTGCAGTAAAACTGTAAGTACTTCACTTTATAATAATTGTTCCTCTCATGCTTTCAAATCTTGTACTTGAGCTACGAGAGTATTCAGGTCAGGGCTGCATTCAGAAAATAGGTGCAAAAAGACAATGAAGCTCAACTAGAGAGATACTTTAATCATGAGCTAATTTACAAACCAAAGCAAAACAAAACCATTTTTGTCTAAGATTATTAGAAGATGCTAATTCTCTGCCTAAAATTATCTTTTTCGTAACCTAAAAAAACTCCCAAAGAAATAAAACCCCATCTCTTATCTTCCTAATTAAATTTTGTGACTTGGCTTACATGGTTGGTTGGACTTTTTTTCCTTGTCTGAGGACAATGTGCATGAGTTATTTGAATATGAGCTCCTCTGTAGTATAAACTCATATAAACATTGTCTTGATGATGCTAAACTAATGATAGTGCTCTTTGTGATCATTTTCTCTTGGCTCGTAGCTATATTTAAAAGAAGTGAGCAGCTTTTATGGGAGAGAGACACGTGTGAAAATGGAGCCCTGGAAAGTGTCTGCAGCCTTGTGAAATTTGTAAGAGACTTAAAACAAACCCAAACCCACCCCTTTCTAAACCTAGCAATTTAAAGCAATGTTGGGTAACAAGAACATTTCTGTGATTATCCGATAAGGACACTCAGGATCAGAGCTAGGCAAGGCAAGAATAGATAGGAGTAATTTGAATTAAAAATGTGACTATAGCTTTTGTTGCCTGTAATAATTTTTGTTTTCTAGAAACATTTTCCAGGCCATTTTTATTTTCTTTTTAAAACCAATCATGACAATGACTCTGTGTACATGTGCACACACAAATACTTGCACACAGTCACTTGCAAACACTTTATATGAATAAATCAAAGTATTTTGCTTTACATTTGTAATTTTGCATTAGCATTTTCTTCAGAGATCTTTGCATAGCCTATTAGTAATTTGTCTAATAAGTGAGTCTTTGGCTCAAGGGGCTATTTGCGTGCTTAGTTTAGACACGGGCTTAAGAACTGGACTGAATTTGGTCTTGTTGGGTTGGACATCATCCAATCTGGGACAGTAATGACATCATCTGCTTTAGGACACCCTTATGCACTATGAGCAATGGGGTATGGAAAGTTAGCTGAATGCACTGCGGGCAGGAAGAAATATTTTGCATGAACTATTAGCCAAATCTGCAACATTTCACCTTACCCAATCCATGAACACTGGAGTGTGCTGGCAAGCTGAGGAAAATAGGAGTGACGTGACTCCAAGAGTGGCTTAGTTTCTGAGGGCTTTCAAGGTTTTTAAATCGTACAGCCACATGGGTGTTTTTTTATGATTTAAAATGCTTGATGGTGTTCAGTTCTGTCTAAATATGTGGCTATAGTAAACAATAGCAGACATTTCAAGTCTTTCACATTAGTAGAGTTCAAACATTAATAATATAGCCCTTCATTTCAAAAGACTATGCTTATACCAAGGCTAATGTCATCAGAGGTACAAGCCCATTATCATTCTTTGGGGTTTTTTTTGATAACTCATAGCATCTTTTTGTGAAGCTGCTCACCTTGTTTTGTCCTGCTCTTTGTTTACAGGCTATGCAGTCTGTGCCTGCTCCAGCGCTGGTGCTTTCGGTGTGATATCTCCTTCTTTCCATCACACAGGGCAAAGATGGACCTAGATCTTGTACCAGCTGCCTGAGCTGGGTTTCCTGGGGAGTCTTTGTCTTCTCCTCTTTGTTCTGACTGCTGTGCTGCTGAAGGAGATCTGCCCAGGGAGGAAGGGTTAGGCTGTTAATATTCAGCAGAATCCATAGCAGTTGGGAAGGAGCAGCAGATATACAGTAAATGTTGCTCAGAGAATACAGCTTTGGTTGAAAGGGTCAAAGTGGAGATGAACTAGGTGACCTTTAAGGTCCCTTCCAACCCAGCTCTATGACAATGATCTGCCCTTTGAAGGACATCTATACAAAATCAGACCAGGCCTTGGCATTGCATACAAATCCCATCTCCTCTTGCAGCAGGAAGTCTCCAAGCATAATGCAAGCACAGTACCAGGGTTCGGTACAACTGATTTCTTTAGTGCCAAGAGAAAGCTCAGGACCAAAGGAGATACATACCATACGTGTAGTGGTTACCAATGCCCCACCTTCAAGACTCTCTCATGCTTGCTTCTCTTTACTTGACTCATTAATTAGTGCTCTCTGGATGCTCTTGTTTAGGCAAGTGCTTCCTAGGTCACCAGCTGCATCCTCTTTCCACATTTCTGGTCAGTTATTCTAACCGTATGGATCTGCTTACCCCATACTCAGTAAAATACATCTCTCATTGCTGCTGTCAGCAGTCTGCAATCCTATCCAATGATTAGTCAGGTTTCCCAGGAGCCAGAGCAGTCATGAATTTCCAGTATTTTTTTAACACTTCTATGTGCACATCAGACAAAACAACAGTGTAAGCGAGAGTACCAGGTGTTGGAGAGCTACTACTGACTGCTGGAAACTCAAACCCTCTCTTCTGCTTCTTGTCATTTTGGCTTCACAGTGACGCCCTGTGCACCAAGTTTCAGAAGTGAAAGGCTGCAATAAACTGAAAAGAACCTTTGCAAAAATCTATTTAGTAGAATACAGTTAAATGAAATGTGTGAGCCTGTGTTTTTATGCAGAGAAGCCAAAGGAATGGGATTATACAAGGTCATGTGTTTATATGTCCTTTTTTCCAAGGTCTATCTGTAAATGTTTGAGGGCAAGTTTTAATGATGCTACTGAGCCAATCTTCCCCTCTCTTTTATGAAGCAAGGGGTTTGACTGCTCTCAACTAGCATAAAACCATTCTGCACTGGGAACAGCCAAATACTGCCTGGTCTGCAATGAAATCTGAGCAGTAGATTTTTGACTAAGAGTGTGCTGTTAATTTTGACACTGGAAGCTCTCTAATTTCTCCTCCCTCTTGTCCACATGTTTGATTCCTGAGCATGAACATTTGAACTTTAAACAGGTTTTTTTCCCTTTTAATTTGGTCTTAGAATGTGCAATACTGAGTAATGTCAGTGGAAGAGCATCTCTCGATTCACTGCAGATTAAAACTGCCTGGGTAAATCTGGCCTCAAGGTTTTCCTCACCAAGCTGAATCTCTTGATGAAGAGACTGAAACATCTATAACTTGTTAATTTCCATGTTAATCTCATACTATTCTTTCAATAGGCCTTCAGCTGTTTCCTGATGTGTATGCACCATCTCTGTGGATTGGTCTGTCCAGAGGCTGTATTAGCTACCTCTCACTTCAGGGCTGAGACCTGGTTACAGTTGGCTCAGTGTTTCTGTTGTAAGCCATTTTGTGACACTGTCAGTGGAATTACTTCTCCAGTTTCAGCAAATGTTGGCTCTTCTTTTTCTTAATTTAAAGGGATAAGGCAGTATTCTGTCTTCCGGAACATAACCAGTCTTCCAAGTTTGAGAAAACTTGAGGAAGCCAAGACATGATATCAAAAGCTGGGTGTTGTAGTACATCTGATGAGAAGTTCTTAAAATTCAGTTAGTAGCAATTTTGTAACTTTTTGACTTAACCATCACTGGACTGTTTTCTGCTGGATTTATTTTTGGTTAGCTTGTAATTCACAACTGGGTAGAGTTTGCTTCATTAAATTGCAAGAGGCTTTCAAGCCAGTGCTTACATTGTCCATCAATATGATGGCAGAATTATCCATGATTCTCCTTAATTGAGGGAAGCGGTGAGAATGGGCATCCAATTAGGGCATTCATTGTCTCAAACATCCATTCCTGTTTACGCTTCTTGGAAGCTTCCTCAATGTGCTGTGTTGTACTGGCCTGAGAATCACACTGGTCCTGACCTACTTGGCCTATTAATCTCACTCATCCTCTGTCTGTCCCTTTGTTGGACTTTTGTAGTCCAGGATTATGGGACAAAATATGGAGATGTCTTTGTCCTTTGGATATTCCTTGAAATGCCAAGTTTCTGGGCACTCTAAAACCAATGAGCTTAATGGGTGAGTGACAAAACAAGCCTCTTTAGTTATTTCTCATAAGAGAAGACTCTGCTTCATGAGGTATTTCTAGAGCAACCTGATGGCATGCCCAAAGCACAGTGCAGTGCCCTGGAGAGATTGTCCTACTGCTTGTGCTGCTGCGGCCTTTTTGCCTTTTATTCCCTAAATGTTGAATCACATCTCAGGTAGGATGCCCTTGCACTGAGCTGCACAGAACAGCACTGCAGTACACTGCAGGTGAGGACCCTTAGAAGTCAATCCTTGATCACTCACAGCAGCCAAACAGGCTGGTGGCCAGACAGCACCTCACACCACAAGTTCACTAGGACGTAGGGGTGGACATAGACATGGCTGCCCATTCCAAAGAGGGAATGTGGTTGCCTGGGCCTGCCCACTCCCCAGGACTGACCTTTCCTAAACTACAGTTAACATAATGGCACTGGTATACCTGCTTTTTGCAAGTACGTTGCTGGCTCCTGCAAGGACAGGGGCTAGGGAACAACTTCTGCTTTGGCCACATTCATCATTGATAAAATCAGCATTTTGTCCTTTACCACAGGTGTCTAGAATGCTTATTTATCAATATGCACAGGTTAATAAGATTGAAGACTATTTATTGCTTTAATAGCAATAATGATAATCCCCCCTGCTAATTTATGGGTGCCACAGCAGCCTGGCATTGCAAGGGAGAGGAAAGCTGTTAGATTGCATGAGCTTGAGGCCCCTCACTGGAGGCAGCCTGAATGACCACAGCAGAAGCACTGGGCAGAGCCCTATGGCAGATCAACACATTGAAAAAGTAGGTTTGACAGCCCCTTTGCTTTACATCCTGCGATTTGGGGGTATTTTGCTGGTGTAAACCAGCCTAACACAGACTCAGATCCTAGCCCTGTACAAGGGAAGCCAGATTTGGCCTCATGATGAAAACCCAACTATCTGCCTATAACCTTGTGTTTGAAAATGCGACCGCAGCATCCCTGCTTGCAGCTGTGTATGTGTACTTTTAAAATACCTCCATTTGAAATGTCCTTCTTAAGTATAACAACAGTCCTATAGCCAAGGGATCTTGGTTTAGGGGAGGAGGGTTGATTAGAAATAACAATAAATTCTGTAGGATATGTGGCCATGCCACATTCAATCTGGTAAACCTCTTAAGTCTCACAACCCGATCACGAATTTTCTGTGTCAGTGGGTGTGTAATCACTCTTAATACAATGATTTACAGTTTGTGTGCAGACAACAGATAGAGACACTCAAATTAGGAAGGACTACCCAGAAAATATTAGATTTAAAATTAAATAACTTTCCAACATTTGTATGAGCTGTGAGGCTAAAATCTGTTAGAAGTCAGGAAAATGTAGCAGTAATTTTCAGCTGAAAATCTGTATCATTAAGGAATTGTCCAAGATTAGACCCCTACAAGCATTAGCTTGTGAACACTGGGGGGAAAAAAAAAAGAGCAACAGCTTTAAGCATTAATGTGGTTAATCCCACAGCGTAGCACTTGGTTAGAGTCAGGATTTGGAATTACAGCTCAAATGGTGATATTTCAAGGGGAAGGTCAGTTTGAATCAGTGATAATACTTTGCGTTTTTACAGTGCCTTCCAAATAAGAACCTCAGAGGGGTTTATAGACATTAGTGAATTAAGGTTCACAGATCTCTGCCAAGACTGCAGGTTTTTCCCTGTTGCATAGAGGGAGAAAACCGAGTCGTGAAGAATTTAAGTGGCCCTGTTGTGACAGCAAAAGGTGGTGCTGTGTGGGGAGCTCCTGGGTCAGTATGGCTCTGTTAGGGAGCCGTAGGTACAACTGTGGGGAGCAGGATGTGCCACTTGCAGCAGCAGGAATATGGTGAAGGAGAACCTCAGGAGGGTGAGTTTGGTGTTGGTAGATTCTGGCTAAGAGTTAGTTTCTTTCATCCTGTTATCCTGTGATGTGTTTTACTGCAGCTCCTCAACATGGGCTTCTTATGGCATTTCCCATTCACGGTGGCAGAGCTGTTCCACACTGTTCTCTGTCCCTCTACTCAGCAATACTTTCTGAGAGAGATCTTTAACTATTGGAATTCTATGGAGACAAGTTTTCCAATCTTCTTTGACAGAGGGGAATGGAATTGCATGATGAACAGGAGTTCTGTTCTTACGTGGTGGGAGGCAGGGATACAAGTTGAGAATACTGACAAGCATATCCTGCCTTGGAGTTCCATATGTAATTTTGGATATTGACTCCATTACGTGGCTTACAACACAACCTACTGTTCAGAGTGAGGCTCAGTTGAAATCAATTGCTAATTAAACTTATGTCTACATTAATAAATCACAGCTATTCAGATCATGTTTATAGGAATAATTTCTATTATGGTGAACATAATAGAAATTATTAGATTCAACATTTAATAGACCATATTGTTTGACATGGCCAGCAGGGCTAGGGAAGTGCTTGTCTCCCTGTACTTGGCACTGGTGAAGTTGCACCTCGAATCCTGTGTTCAGTTCTGGACCCTCACTACAACAAAGACATTGAGGTGCTGGAGTGGGGCCAGAGAAAGGGCAATGGAGCTGGTGCTGGGCCTGGAGCACAGAGGTGATGGGGAGCAGCTGAGGTATCTGTGGGGTTCAGTCTGGAGAAGAGAAGGCTCAGGGGGGACCTTATCACTCTCTACAACTGCCTGATAGAAGGATGGAGTGAGATGGGTGCTGGTCTCTCCTTCCAAGTATCAAGCAATAGGCAGAGAGAAAACTGCCTCAAGTTGCACCAGGGGAGGTTTAGATTGGTTATTAGGAAAAATTCCTCCACCAAAAGGTTTGTCAAGCACTGGAACAGGATGTTCAAGGCAGTGGTGAGTCACCATCCCTGGAGTTACTGAAAAGACATATAGATGTGGCACTACAGGACGTGGTTTAGTGGTGGATTTGGCAGTGTTAGGTTAACAGTTGGATTCAATGATCTTAAAGGTCTTTTACAACCTGAATGATTCTATGAAATTCTTGTGACAATTGGGGCTAATAGAATACGTTAACCTTTATTCGCCTCAGCTTGACACCACATTAGACCATGAATTAATATATAAACGCCTAGGAGAGTTTCATAATGAAGTAGCCATTGTGACTCCTTTGGCCTGTCACATCAGTTACTTATCCTATGTCTTTTCTTTAGAAAGCAGCATTTGAAGGAAAGCAATGAAGGTCTGTGCAGTGCAAACAAGGTGTTCTGCTCTTTGTTGTCCCTCTGCCTCTGCAAGTAGTGTTCTGGACAGTGTGAGATTCAGATATATGTGTTACCTGCCATAAACACTTCAGCTCAGACTCCTCCTCTCCTGCCATAACCTTGAAAGAAACTAAGAGTTTCCAGTCTCTGCAGTTCTTAATTATATGCAAGTTCTAAAAATCACTGTGTGCTGGAAAGGTGTTGTCCTGAAAGGCACGTTTGCAGATGTGCTGTTACAAGTACATTCCAACATTAACCACCTTTATCTCTTTTCCCACTTATATCACAGGGAGGAAAGCCTGCAAACAGTTTCTCTTCACTAGGCTAAAGGGCAATAAAGGGCATAGATAAGAGGGAACCAAGGGGATTCAAGTCCTGGAAGCCAGGTCTCTGTGATACACAGCTCTATAGTATCTCATGGGACTGATGGCTGAAGTTTAAACCCATGCAATCCTGTGGAAAGATTTTAAACCCCACACATCATGTACTAAGGGACTTTGATTAAGGACTTTAATGTGTCTTGTTCCACTCTGAGGAATGTAATCCTGGCACTAAACAACTAAAAGATGTTTAGTACCTATAAAGATATTTCCAAGTGAAAATGTTTGTGTTCTGGAAAAAAACCCAAATGGAAACAACAAAAAACTGATGAAGAAAATGAACCAAAAGCACGGAGCTCTGCAACCTAAAAAATGAAATCTAGGAGTCCCTTTAACTTCATTCACTTGATCAACTTGTAGTACACTGTCATGCATGTTGGGCTCCCAAGTGTAGGCATTTCTCAAAAGTTAAAGAGGTGTTCACTAGACTTTCCAACAAGTATTATTGCTCCTCTCGTTTTAAATAACAAGAAAGTACAGGATTATCATCATAGGCCTATTTTTATAGCTGGAAAATCGAAGTCTTAAGGGATTGCTCAAGTGTAATAGAAGTTTAACTGAGATGCAATCAGCTCAGGATCTGAGGAAATGTTCTCCATTGTTCTTCTTTGCAGAGTGCCAACAAGTCAGGAAGAAAACAAGAGAGATGCTTATTTGTTTCTAGATTCTTTTCTCTAGCCCAGACATACATGAGCAGCAATATTTTGTGGCAGTTGCTTGTAGTCTAGACTAGCAAGTAATAAGGCCCCAAGAAAATGATTTGCTAAGTAGAAGGAAGAAAGGCCAAACTTGTTAAGGAAATAATGTTACTTTCAAGGTTCTCAGGGGATATTAGAAACAATGGAGAGTAAAGCAAATATTAGAATTGCATATAAAAGGTACTTGACATTTTCTATCTCCAACAGCCCAAAGAGCATTACTACAAAATGTTGTGATGTTATTCTATTGGCAAGAATACAAAAGGGAACAGGCCTAGGAGATGCCAGCTATTCATTTTAGTAAGAACTCAAAGAACACAAAAATGAATAGATAAATTAAATCGTAATAAGAGCTAAAGAAATAGCAATGCATTTACTTATTAAAGCCCATTTAATAGCAGAACTTCCATAATTAAAGTGACTCACCCTGCAGCTAGCAAGAACACAGTGCCACTGCATGTGGTTTGTGTAAAAGTCTTCATGGACATGCCATACTCCTTACTCAGACTTGTCCACATAGAAGATGAAAGCTTCCTACTTTTATCTGTCAACAGAGTTTCTTTTTCTTCTCTGTTTCTGCAGATTCTCTGCTTTTGTGCCACAGCTTCTGATTCTGCTCAGTAATGCTTCCTTTATGAGCTTTTACAAAGCCAGCGGTGGGTGTGCAGACACCATTTAAAACCAGTTCTGGTAATGAGTGGGAGCAGAGAGCAATATGATGGTGTCCTGTCTTAGATGAGTTTAAACAAAGATTGTGAAAATAAGGGCTCAAATACGTGTACTAGTGCAACCAGCTGTGCTTCTTTAAGGAATACTGTCCCGCACTCTGGTGAAACAGAGGATTTCACCCCATCCTGCTCTGTTCACACACTAACACGTGTCTTTAACAACAAGTCTGTCTTTACATGTCATTTCAGGCCTTGGAGTAAGGTGGGCGAGCATGGTGGTGAAACCATACACTGCAAGGTCAGGTTTTTGTTGGTTTTGAGGCTCTCTGTGTGTGGTTTTGTCAATACCTTTGGAATCCAGGGCTGGTAAGTGAAGACAGAGAGGTGCCGGTTAATTCCTTTGTTCAGACTCTGTTGCAGAGGCCATGTTTTTGGTGTGAAGAGCAAGGGTTTACCCCAGAGCAGTGAGGGTAGGAGTGATGTAGAAGTGAGTAAGACATAGAAAGTAAGCTGCCCTCATCCCATACACCTTCCATGGGCCAGAGGCTGAGGCTGGGTGTGTGGCAGTGGTGCCTGCATGCCATGAGACATGCTGAAATAACTTCCCAAAGTCAGGGAGAACATGACAGAAAATGGACTTGCTGAGTTGCAATATGCTTTTAGAACAGAGATACACAGCATCCCTTGCTCAGAGCAGACTGTGCAGTTACCTTTGAGCCCTTTTACTAGTTGTTGACAGAGTTTGCTCTGTTCACACTCCAGTACAGGGCCATCAGCTCACAACTTCCTGTAATGATAAATCCAGAAGTTTAAAAATAGAAGGCAGATGCAAGGATTCCATAAATATCTTGTTATTTATTAATTATATCAAATATATCTATTATATGATACACTAAGCAAGGATATTATCATGCAAATGTCTGTCTGCACAGCCCTGGAGACTTGTATTTCCATCTTTTCCACAGGAGATGGCCTGACTTTTATGGCATGACAATTATTGATCATTAATGCTCTTTCCACTGGAGTTTTAGGACAGATCTGATGCAATGGAGGACTAATACATATTTAGACTTTCAGCAATACTCTTCATTTAACATATGTGGTCCCACAGTTTCTTTGTTGGAAGTTTGATGCTTAAACTATTTTGTTGTTATTAGTTAGTATATAAACTTCCCTGTTGATTTACCTGCAATCAGCTTTGTAATTTGTTTTGATATGTAGAGTTCTTTTGGGCCAAATATTGCTTGATGGTGAACTGCTTATGCTGTTGCAGTGAAGCTGACTTTTTCCAGTTAAAGGGATGCTTTTTTCTGACCAGTGCACACCAAGAAGTGATGGTGCGCTTGACTTTGTCAGCTTCTGGCCTATGGTCACAGGCTTTCAGGCTGTGACAGAGGGACAGTTGTATAGTAAATAACAGTTTAAACCCAGTACTATATTCCAACACTGAATGCTTTTCTTTTCTTCCTCTTTTTTGTATCAGATGAAAAGAGAACTGGGTTGTTATTTTATATGCTTTAGATCTACCTCCATCTTATTAAACAGCTATAGCATCACTTCAGAATTGAAGAAAAGTGATGCCATTTTTAAATTGAGATCTTACATTCTGAGGAAAAAATGGAACCTCCATTTTATGAAACTCTTTCCATTTCCATTCTCTTTCTCCTTGCATTTCAATATATGCTTAACTTATATTCATCTATAGCTGTCAGATGGAAGAGGAAAGGATGGCCATAAATGACTTTGGAAGCTGGGACAGGACACTACAGGGGTAAAAGACCTTCTTGGAGCAAAGACAATTTGAGCAAACCCAGAGCCTGCAGTGGCACCCGTAGTTGATGTGGTAGTTACAGGTCTGATTTTGTTATGGAGGTTGCCTAGCCTTTGGGATTGTCTTCATTTCTGTATGCAGAAGAAAGAAATATTGCATGTGTGTGTGACAAGCTAATAGAGTTATTTGGTTTGGGTTCGTGGCTGGATCTTAGGCTCAAATTCTTGTTGTGATTTGGTCTCTACATTACTCTATGGCCTTGAAGCAAACCTTATCCATTCCACCTCAGTATCCCACCGGTAAAGCTGATGCTAATTTCATAAATGAGCAAATGTTTGGACAACTCTGACTCTACTTAAGCATTAAATATCAATCTCAAGGTGACTGCCTCAGCCCTTAGTTTGGGATATGTTAGAAGCTGGAGTAGCCAAGGCTGAAAAAGGAGAACTCTTTGTCCTCTGTGTTGTCAAATGGGTGCTCTCCACCAAATCTCAACACCTCCAAAGCTCACTTATGTATGGAGCTGCCCCTAAGCCTGAGCTACACACACAGCTGCTTCCTCTAGCTTGCAATAATGAATTTTCATTCCCGTGGAATTTAGACAGGAATTGCTCCGATTCTAAAGCTCATTGGTCACTAATAATAATAACAATGAAAAGAGCCATTTCTTAAGGACTAAAAACTAATCAGCGAATGTGTAGTTTCTGTGTCTCCTGCAGGTTCTTGTCTTGTGGGGCTGCCAGACCGCCTGTGTCACATGTCTGCCTGTCTGATTTCCGACTCAAGCTTTTCATTTCCTAAATGATAACGGATAAAAGATGAAATCTGGCACACACAGGTAATCTTTGCCATCTTAATATTTGTTAAGCTTTTTGATTTACTGAGAAGTTAAAGTCACTGCAGGTCACAAAACCTGCACATTAGATCTGCTTCATAAAACACTGTGAGTGAATGCTTTAGTCATTCATTTCACAATCTTTAAACCAATGTAGCTGAAGAATTGCACCTCCAATTTATAAATCTCTCGATTTATTTCTGATTCCAGTTTATAGGATGGGAGTATATCCAGCTTTCCCCAGCCATTTGTGCATAGCTAGAGAAGAAACCTAACATATTTCTTGCATAATGGAAACTTGATCCAGCTTACATTTGTTAAATCACCCAAAGGGAAATGTTCTCACTAAGAAACTTTTGCGCACTGTTAATGTATCAAATCTGACCCGTGTTTCAGATTTCTGCTATTCTTCTGCATCTAATCTTTCTCCCTCCCTACTCCAATGCACACACTCATCCCTCCCTTCTGTGGGAGAGAAATGTGACTATCATAGTCTCCCTCTCTCTGTTTTGCACATCTGCTTCCCACCCTTTTTCTGAAGGAGATATATGACCCATAGAGAAATCAGAGATGTTCTGAACCATTTTGGATACCTACTGCTATGGGATGTGTGGAGGCCCATGGGCAGCTCAGGTTTCACATCTGCCAGCTTTTCAGAGGATGTGATCAAGGGCAGAAATAAGCAGATGATGATGATGACGGTGCTACGGAAACTGGTGTAAAGGAAATGGGATCCTTCTTCCCGGAAACATGTGTGCCCCCTAGCATGTGTCAAGATCATTTGGATGTGGTAGGAAGGCCAACACAAAGGGAAGTGTATTTTAAATAATGCATTATTTAAAAAGGGAGACTATGTCTTTAAGCTAATGTCTGAGTTACTATCGACTTTAGATTTGGGCATGGTCTTTGACCTTGAAATGCTGGCAGTCAAAAAGAGTGAAATGAGTCAAAGAGTCTGTCAGACAAGGTGAGATACTGAGCTTGCCTCTGATCTCACACCAACATGCGGTGGTGTAACTCCATTGCCCTCTGTAGCTTTATGCAAACATATGAAGAGAAAAACCTGCCCCAGAATCACTCAGTACCAAAATATACCCTTCTTTTTCTATGGCAATGTAAAAGCTTTACAAGAGGAACACATAAGGTGCCAAAGGGCAAAATTTTGGCTTGGATTAATACTGCTTGCAGCCACCCCAGTGCAGAAACTTCTCTCCAATTAACTGACCTTGATGGATAAATTCCTCCTTTTTATCTTCCTCCAACCTTTCCCATATTCCATCTCTTTTTCTCCTTGATCCTCCTGATAAAGTCAGGCTGTCCTTCCAACTGTGATCAGCAGAGCCTTTAGCCAGTGCATAGCTTACTCTCCAAGGACTCCTGATGCCAGGGGCTCCTTTCATTTTCTCTACAAATACTTTCTAACAAATTTAGAAGGCCTTATTGGGAAAGGAATGGAATACATTTGTGTGTAGTGATGTATCTGCTAAACGGTGTGTGCTTTTCTCCATGCATTTCTCAAGGGACTTTGAGGCACGTTCTGTGGGCAGAGCACATGGAATTGCTCAGATGTATTGTTTGCATAGTGTGATATTATTCTGACTATCAGATCCTAAAAGAGAATTAGGAACACGCACAGTTTTGGAGACTTCCTGATCTGATCTGCCCTGCTTAGAGCCTGACTTTGCCCTTGTGTAGTACAAGTTAGGTAAATGTGTGGCCCTCACAAGGAGGCTCAGAGCTCTACAACCAAGTTTTTAAGCTCCCTCCATCACCAGTGTGGCCAGGAGAGAGCAATTTGTCATGTGGCATCAGTCAGACGCTTCTGATAATTGGTTTTGGGATGAGGCATTCAGCCCAAGGTCCTTCATGTATCTGACTTACCTGGTCAGCCAACTTTCTTTGGATACTGTGCAAACAGCAGCAAGTGGTAGGCTTCAAGTGCAAACTAGACAAGCACTGCTTGAGTTGTGAGAGCTTCAGCAAGCTCACAACTCGGTCCTCCTGTTGTGGGAAGGAGGGTATTAGCGGAGAACAGCCAGTTGTAGGGATATGAGTGGGCATCTGAGGGTCGCTGGCAATCAGATAAGGTAGGACCTATGCGTCAACAAAGGAATTTTGTCTCTTTGGATGTGAAGGAGGGAGGCAGAGAGACAAGAACTTCAAGAAATCTCTTGATGGAATAAAGAAGTATGCGTATGCTTGCACTAGGACATATGCAAAAAGTGCCAATACCAGGTGCTTTACCCTCCTGAATTGGCTGCTGTGCCATAAAACCACTTTCTGTTTTCTTTTGTCCCTCCAATATTCAACAAAGAGACATCTTGTTTGAACCTCCCCACTCACCTCTGAGCGGTCCAGCGAAGAAAAAACCCCCTGAGAGATGTGACTGCACATGCACACAAGGACAAGAAAGCAGGAAATGTACCAGCTGCTGGGGAAAAAAGAGGAGAATGTTTGCAGTCCAGGAAGGGCTCTCACTATGTCTTTTCCACTTGTTTATTAATTCATTGCTCTTTGACATCTTTCCCCCAGTCACTGCTTCCACTAGATGTTCTACCGGTTTAACGGCAAGCAATTACCCTTCCCCTGGCTTTGAAGCTATTGTTCTTCAGACTCTCCTGTCTCTGGGCTCACAACAGCTTTGTATTTTTTATTAGCCTTAGGTCTCCTGAGTTTTTCTGTAAGTTTGTCTGTTCTTCACATTTCAGATAACTGAGGCCAAATTTGCATCACCCTGGCCTCAGTTTCTAATACTCTACCCTGTCTTCACCGAATTCATGAGAGTCAGAAGGGACCTTTGGAGATCGTGTACTCCAACCCCTAGTCTTGAGAACGTTAAATTCAGCCTTGACATTTGGTTACTGAAATTTGGCCCCACTTTTGCAGAAAGGTTTGTAAATATGAACCCTGATTTTTCACTGTGTAACAAACTTCACACCCAGAACTACCTGTTTTTACACTGATTGCAAACCCTTCTCACAGGTTTCTGTGGTATGGGTGTTGTGCTAAGCATGGGACTGCTGTTCACCCTCTTGTTCTATTTTCTTGGTCTCTGCCTTGACAACGGATGAGTGTCTCTGCAATGCACCACTGTGGGGTGGCTGCCAAGGATGCTGAGGTTCCTTTGTGCCTGGGTTTCCTCCCATGGTGAAAACAGGGAGGGCTCATGTGTACCTTGATGAGAAACTGCTCTGTGCCTGAGCTGCATCTCAAGTTGCAGCTCAGAATGGCTGAGATAATAGTCAGTGGCCCCATCATGCTGGATCACATCTTAGGGCTGAAGGCTCAGCAAGTGGTTGTCCTTAATCCTGGCTTGGCTTTGCCAATGATATGGTGGGGGCTGACATGGGCACTCGTATTCCTATCGTGGAAAATCTGTGTGGCATTCCTGAGAGTCTTGTTGAGTGAACCAAACAGGTATTACTAAAATACTTCTGTCTTGATCTGTGTGACTTTTTGCTGTTATTTCTCTGCTTACTAAGAATAATTCTTGGCCTTCATAAACCAAGATTCTTACTGGGCTTTCTCTTTCTCTTTCAGATATTTAATTCTACTACAAAAGTGTAGAAAAGTGAGTTACTCTGGCTTCCTTAGAGCATTTGTACAGAAGCTAGAGGCAGACAGGGAAAATCTAAGTTAACTTAGATTTTTCTCACCTTAAAGTATAAATCCTCATGAAGGAAAATATTTTGGCAAGTCCTGTGACTGAGCTTTGGGAAAGTGAATTCATCCATTCTGTTTCACACACCACAACTTTTTATGTTGAACTTGTTTTTCCGAGCTCCTTGTGACTTTCACTGTTAAAGGATTTCTGTACACTACTATCTCAAGGTTTCCTTTCTGCTGAAATATTCTCAGGGACCGCAGTGATCACTAAAATTACCCATCTAACTTCTCCACATAAATGACTACGTTTCTGCCCCACAGAAAGTGAAAACAAAAAAAGCTGTATGTTCATGCAAGACCTTTCCAGGTAGCTTTCAAGTCCTTTGTTTTTTGCTTGGTCTTGGGTTGTCAATGTTACTGTTCATTTGCATTTCACATCTCTGAGTAAGACAGTGCCCTCAGGGTTCTGACTTGTTATTGGGTGCCAGAGCTAAAACTGAGCCATACTTTCATGTTCTATTGTATTTGATGGGGGAATCTCAGCAGTGCTTTGTCTCTTCCTGTTTGGAGGATATCTCCTTTGCTGACAATGTTTGATACCTGCTGGTGATCAAGGTGCAGCATGGAGTTAACCCTCTTCCTGCCAAGCAAAATGCTGTTGTACTGTTCTAGGTCATTTGTATGGGAAGGGCTGAAGTGTTTAAAGGAAAGTGTGGGGAATGGGTGCTTGTCCTGCAGAGAGTTGTAGCTGATGGATTATAACAATCCGTTCAGGACTTCCTCTCATTGTCAGTATTTACTCAGGAAAGATTTTATTAGGCACTGATCTATAGCAGCATGAAAGGCAAACTTAGCTATACTGATGCAAAGACCCTCCCTACAGTGATGCTGGTGCTCAGATTAGCAGCCAGGTTAAAATTCAGTTCTTGCTGCTTCATACCTGAAGTTGGACAAGGGCTATTGCACTGCAGGATATAACAACAGAATCTATTCTAAAGGTCTGCTGAGGGATTGTTAAATTAAATATAATTTTACTGCAGGCTTAAGTGCTTGAAACAACTCTGTCAGAATGCCAGTTTAGTGAGACTAAGGAAGCCTGTGAACAACCTGAAAATCACTGTTGGAGAAAGGCAATGGAAGATTTTTGCAAACTTTGTTGGCTCTGTCTGCATTGAGATGCTATGGTTGGTGGGCTTTCGAATCTCAGGCAATAAAAGGCTCATTTACAGCAATTTCAAGTTAGTAATAGTCTTCCTCTTCATTTCTCTAATAGACGTTTTTTCACTTACTCTGCCGTATATTCCTCAGACTAATTCTTAGCTTTCATAAACCAAGATTCATAATGAATTGTTTCAGATACTTAGTTCTGCCATAAAAATGAAGAACATTAACCAATGGAAAATTAGATAGGCAGAAACAATATTGCTCTATCTTTCTGCCTAATTAAGGTGAATATTTAGTTCCACCCAACTTTTACATGCATGATATTATTTAATCATTTAGTTACTAGAAGAGCCCAGAGAATAATGTATCCTGATTTTCTGTTTACAGAAACACTGTGATTTCCCCAGTTTGGTTCCTATAATTATTTAATGATAGATGGTTAGTTCTCAGTTCCAACTAGCTGCCAGCTCATTCACGCTACCTCAAGGACAGCTTCCACTGTGAAAAACAGCTGAAGCAGTGACTGAGTTTGCTGATACCCTCCTGAACATCTTAAAGAATCAAATCACCGCTCATAGGATACACCATTTCTGCAGATAGTGTTTTACAATAAGATATATTTACTGAAACAGACCTTGGTTTCCAAACACACAAAAACTTATCTATGGAAGTGTAAAATGGAAATCAAATTGCAAGACTAGCATGGACTTCACCCTGAAGCTGTCCTGGTATGACATGAAACTCATCATTTCTGTCCTCTATGCAGTGGGCATGTGTCTCATTAGAGCAGGGATAGTATTTCACACTCTATAGTAAATACATTATTTGGGGGGGGGGAAGAGGTGAATAAGAGCCCTCTTAAGGTGTCAGTAGGATACTTTCAGTGTCTTGTTTGGTGTTTTACCTTTCCACACTGGCAGGTATCCCTCAAAACACCTGTTTTGGTGTCTCCAGCCCTGACATATCCTAACATCCAAATCCTTTAGATCTGTATTTTGATGGTTTTTACATTTGTTATATTCTTACATTTTCTCTTGATACTTACCTTGTATTTTACTTCTTTTTTGAGTTATGATGTTATACTCCTTATTGCCAAAAGCATCCTTTTGAGTTTCACCCAGATCCTCCCTTCTTTTTCTTTCTTAAGGACCTCCCAGAAATACAGGCCCATAACAGAGCATTCTTGGCTCAGATGTCCCAGAAAACAGTTCTAAAAGGGAAGGTAATATGGGATTTTCATGGCTTTCTCTTACACTAACAAATCATTCCACTGGGGGTGTAGGAAATCTTCCACAATTAAATTTCTGTTGAAACTGGTGCTTTTCTGGGACAAATGTAATGGTGCAATTTTTCCAACAGCAGCATTTCCTTCTTTGATTGGAAAAATAGGTACCCCAGGGTGAACATTATGGAGAAGCTGGGGATGGCCCTACACAAGGTTATGCAATGTGCTGGGCTTCACTACAAATTAATAATGTCAGGTGTGTTGCCCTTGAGAAGTGTCTATACATGTAAACAGAGGTAGATTTAAGCACATGCTTCTAGTTGCACTTTCTTCTGTTAATTCTGTTTCCCAAAGAAGTGGTAAATGCTCCATCCCTGGCAGTGTTCAAGGCCAGGTTGGACAGAGCCTTGGGCAACCTGCTGTACTGGGAGGTGTCCCTGCCCATGGCAGGGTATTGGTACTGGATGATCTTAAAGTCCTTTCCAATCCAAATCATTCTATGACTATTATTCTAATTCATACATTCACACATTCAGTGTTTTGGGTTTTTTTTCCCTTTCTTCACCCAGATTATGACCATGTTTGTTCTGGATTCTTGTAATACATTTGTGATTCTAAGAAGGCTTTGTTTCTGTGAGGGTAAGCAAAATCATGCTTTTCTAGTGTGTTAGAAGTAGTCATGTTGCTAACAGTATGGGTTGTGTGTATATTTTCCTGTATAACAAAGTTTTTAAAGCTGTACCATGGCTTGCAGGTATTTTCCTGATCTTTAAAAAAACAACATTTAAAAAGTACTGTATATACACTCCACTTTAAATATTTTCATTATTCATTTATTGTTTGTAATAAGTTTAACCCTAATCCGATGTTTATTAAAACTGGACAGGATTTATTAAATTGGTTCAAGATTATCAAATATGTGCAGATCTTTACATATATTACATTAATTCTCTTTCTAAATATTTGCAAAATTTATTAAGTCTTTGCAAGACTTTTAAAACTGTTACATGAAGCTCAAATTGGCCACATTCATAATGCTGACAGAATGCACTGCTTAGAAGAATATCTGAAAACAGCATCTGAAGAATGAATCAGCACAATGTGCTGTTCCAAAATCATTTTGGTATGTTGTCATTAAGAAATGCACTCGTAAGGGGCTGCAGGGACAGGACAAGGGGTGATGGGTTCAAACTGAAACAGGGCAAGTTCAGGTTAGATCTAAGGCAGAAGCTCTTCCCTGTGAGGGTGCTGAGGCGCTGCCACAGGGTGCCCAGAGAAGCTGTGGCTGCCCCATCCCTCGCAGTATTCAAGGCCAGGTTGGGCACAGGGGCTTGGAACAAACTGCTCCAGTGGCAGGGGGTTGGAACTGGATGATCTTAAGGTCCCTTCCAACCCAAACCAGTCTGGGATTCTGGGATTCTAAAACTCCTTTAGACATTTCATCTTGTTTTGCGCGACAGTGTAAGATGTCCATCACAAATGGGGTGAAGGTGCACCTATTTGTGTATTCCACTGCCTGCTATAACTGGTAGCTTTCCTGAGTCCATAGTGAAATTTAGAGGAGACTTGAGTCTGCTCTAAAGCCCAGTCAGTACTGCAGCCCCACGGGGAAGGGAAGAATCCGTACTGATGTGTTCAGTTGAAGGCACCGGATTCAAGTTCAGGAGATCCGGATTCTAACTTCTTGTGGGAATTCTGATGAATAATATGTGCCATTTGCTGCACATTTAAACTCCAAAATGTTACAAATTACCAGGAATTTTGGAAAACCTTAGCATTACTTTTCCTGTGTCTCAATTTCTTCACTGTGAGGAAAGGAAGATGACACAACCCTGGTGTGGGCAGATGGCATGGAGATGAGCTGATCATTGCTTATTACATTTGTACTGTTGCATTTTTGTATTCATCATGACCATATAAGAACCTTTTAAGGAAAACAGATTTAGTTTTTGTATATTTTTTTTATTTTTTTGCCACTAAAAAGATGTTTTCAGTGTAGGAAACACTTTACTTCAAAATGAAGTAAATGACAACCTGAAAGCTTCATTTTATGGAAAAGCTCCGGAAGTTTACCAGAGCAGGAATATTCAGTCTAAGGTTTGGGTTTTCATTCTCCACAGTAACATTTATCTTTTTTGCTAGTAAGTACAATGCAATCAGTGATGTCCAAGATGTGTTTTCTCAGGGGACAAATGGTGTGGGTATTTAGCAGCAAAAAAAATAAAAAGGAGAAATATGGAAACAGTGTCAACATTTCAAAAGCTGCATTTTCCATTAATGGGTTTATGTAATATGAAATATATTTATTTTTATTTTACATTAACATAAAATGAATCTATACATTTTGATAATGCTTTATGGATGTATTTGCTGTCAGTTCACTCGTGCTCTCAGTTTACCTTTGTTTCACCCCTGAAATTGATACTCCCTTTGTGCAGCTTGATTAGAAATGCCTATGTGAGGGTACACAAACACTAATAATGATCACTTGCAAGTCTGCAAACCTGTCAAGTGAACAAGTTCACTCTTCAGCTTAGCCAGACAAAACCTTAGTCTTGGACTTTGGTGACACAAAGCCACGGTCTAGCACTGATGGTGCTTTACACTATGACCTGTGCCATAGGTAGGCATTGTATTAGCTGCAGCAGCTTATATTCAGTGCTTCACCGCCTTCAATGGGCACAGCTGCATTTGCTGCTTGTGATGCTTATTAAACACCAAGATAGATGATACTAATTTTCCAGTTGGTTTTTGCAACCCAGATTTCCACTGGCAAGTGTAAACAAGGGTAAACCACATTAGGAATCCAGCAAACCAGCTCCTAGAAAGTAAGCTCTGGCTCAATAGAGAAATGATTTGCTGGGAATAGTAACATTGCACTTTAATTTTCTCAACAGATCTCATCAGAAACATTATCTCAGAGACTGCCAGAATGCAAAGCTAATTTGTCTTTTCATAATATGCCTTTTAGACACCTCCATTTAAGTATACAATGCATTTGTCTGAAGCACACAGGGAAGTATCTTCTGTTATGGACAAGACTGTTGTCTGATGCAAACTAGAACAGGACTGTGGAATTTTATTGAAGCTGTGGCAATCAGCACTACTATGGGTCTCAGTGTGAATGTTAATCTACTTTAAGTCTCTTTTCTCTTGTATTTAACCTTTGGGTTGGCTTGTTACAGTAGGCATTATATACGTCTTTTTCTGAGCTATTAATTTAAACAGCCTTCTACAGTGTCTGTGGGCAAAGAGAATGCATACTTAACATTTCTTTTCTAAATATATTTTAAATGGGCCCTTTTTGTAGTTACGAAATGTGTAATTAAAGCTGTAACCCAAAGAAACGTTTAAATGTATGCTTAAGAGTCTGTATGGACTTATGGAATTTCTGGGTATATTTACTATTACTCCTGACCTAGCCTACATTTTGTTGTCAGGCAGCTGGTACCATGGCATGACAGCTCTCTTGCAAGGGCATACTTTATTGAGATGTGGGAAAACCTTGTGTTTTATTTGAGACTGTGGAGGATTCTTATCAGTTATACTCAAATTGAGGTTGAAGAAGCCAAACCAGGTAACAGGATGTTGCTGAGTTTTTTCACATTGGTCATACAGCTGGTCAGTTTGAGTGTATTTCTTCTCACTGAGGAATTACAGCTCTAATTGTAGTAAGGTACGGAGATCTTCATATAAAGAGTAAAGTGGTCAGTCCCAGGAGTGATGGCAGAGCTGAGTTCAGTACTTAGGGTCCAAAAGCAGAGTAGGAGGGAGAGTTAGGATTCTAGACAGGGCAATTTAACTTCGGAGACACCTCTGCCAGCTGGTACAAATTAGTTTGTCTAGAACAATGATATCAAATTCAGAAGCACAGCCAGATACCTCTGTAAATGAGGACTTCAGTCTTTTTGCAGATAAATAACGCTGTTCTCTTAGAGAAGATAAGAGGAAGCATCACTTTTTCACACAAATCCAATGTCTATGGCACTTGCATGTGAAGAGGAAGGATGGTTCCAGCCTTCTCAGGCCAGGTGGGATTTGGGGTCACACCAAGTTGTGAGATTTTCAGAGGAAAATACCCCAACATTTTGCATCTCTCTTGCTGGAACGAGACTGCCAGTCACCTGAGAGCTGAACGTACATGGAGTCAGACATTGTGGTGCACAGGTAAAGTCACTCCTGTGGGGGTGAGATTGTGATTTATGGTAGCTAATTATTGACTTCAGAAACTTTTCCAAAGGAAAAGATGAGAATCCTAAACCTTTCCCCTCCTAGCTTCACCACCAGATGACCATGAGATGTTTCTGGCCCCATGATTGTTCCATTCCTGGATGCATAGCAGTTACAAAATCTTCTGTAACTTCATGGTCTGTGCACTCTCATAAGATTTGAAGTCCAAAAGCCTCAGCCTAAAGTGACCCCTAATATTCTGACTTCACAGCTAGATAAATGCTGCAAGCACCAGACTATTTGGCAAGAAGAAGGCGCCATCACCAATGTGAGTAATGAATGTTTGGAATATACCTAACTTCTTCAGGGACTTCTATGCTGGGTTTTGGATTTCCTACATCCCAAACAGATTTAAGCTCAAGAAAAGGTATCTTTTGGGACATCCTCTGGAGTGCAAATACAGCCAGAGTTCTGTGAGTAAATTCCTGAACACTTTACTGAACACTGACCTAAAATTTGTGCATTGTAATATCAGAGGAAACCATTTAATTTCATCTAGTCACTTTTTTTATGAAGCCATACAATTTGGTGTTTGGCTACAACTGATCAGCCAGAAAGGCATCTTGTTTTCATTTGAAGGATGTAGAAGATGAATCCACCATTTCACTCAGTTATTTACACTCATGTTACATTATTCCTCAGCTGACTTCGCCTGACTTTCATTTGCAGGTGGTAGGAGCACGGTCTCACGCAGTAGCTGCAGTTGCTTTATGACAGTTGTGTGGGAATAGTTTTTCAACCCAAGCAGTTCTTAAAAACTATAAATATCCTTTTCTCTTTCTTTGGCTTCTCTGCAGGTCTGTAGCTTTATATGCACAACTTGTTTACTCCAGCACTCTTTGGAGCTGCATAGCACAGAGGCAGTATGTGTGAGTTAAACAGCTACGGGTGGAGTGGGGAGTTACTGTTTATTAATTGTTCTTCTGTATTTGTTATTATTTGATCTGTAACACATGATGAAAATGCATTTTTGATGGCATAGCTTGCCCTGATTTAGATGGGTCAATCTGATATACGAAAGGCAGCTTCATTTACTGTCCTTGACATAACTAGCCATACGTTAATGGGAACACATCTTTCTAGCTAGACTTACTATTTGTTCAGAATCTTAATAGATGGGCTTTGTGCTTGTAAATTTCTAACACTTCTTACCCTATATTTTTTAAGTCAAAGTGGATCTTTCTGCTGAGGATTGTCTGTCACATTTCTTTTTCTTCTTTTTCTTTTTTGTTTTACAAAAGAGGAATGTGTTTCCAGTCACCTTCTGTGACTTAAAAGCTATTGAGTAGCACTTGTGTTTGAATGTCACATTATACATACCACGGCTGATAAAGAAATGTCATTTTCCCTCTGTTGCTGGTATCTCTTACCCTTAAAGAAAAAAAAAAAAAGATGTTTTGGCTCAAAATGTTTGGTGAAATATATTTAAAATGACGTCATGAATTTGTTGGAGAAGGCGAAATGGTGGTGAGGTTCTCCTCTCATACTTGTTCAGTTTGGTGATTCCCTCTAAATTGGTGAACGTCTGAGGATCCAGCATTAAGAAACCCAGCTAGGCTGGTATTACAACATAGCAAGTGCTAGAGTGAGTGAAGTTGAAGATCCTTTTAACCCAGTGCTTTAACTCACCTCGTAATGCCAGTAAAGTGTATGCTGTGCAAGGCAGGTAGGTTGGGAGGGCTTATCCTTGCCAGTTTTCCTTCTGACACATGTGGATATATCTACACACAGTGACCACTCACTGCTACTGAGCTTCTGGCAAACCATTTCCAGAGCTGGACATTGCATGTAGGTTATAGTCCCCTTGCTAATCCTGACATTAGCAACCTGGAGTTCACCTGATTCCTTCTTTCACTGCTTATGCTTTTTCCTTCCTGCAGGAGTCACCCAGTTTAATGGTGGGTTAGATGAAGAAGAAGGCCTTTTCCTTTGCACATTTAGAGTGGTCAAGCAAGCAAACAGGACATCTATGAATGCCTTCTGTCATGTGCAGGGAGCATAGATCCATGGCCCAAAGTAAGAGTAGGTTTTCTAATGTTGGACCCCTCACTACTGCAAACATGGCTTTTCTCTAAACTGCTGTTCACTACATGAGGTTGAATTCTATTATTCTGTTTGTTTCATGTTTCAGAAAGCCACTGAAACAGGCCCCTTTCTCTGTGCCTGTTAGAATGAATCAGCATAGCTTCTTTCACGGCCCTGAGCCTTATTTTTTCCCCTGTGCCCCAAGGTCAAGAAATACAGATATGTTCTGTCAGTGAGAGGAATGGAAAGAGCTGGCCCAGTTTTCCCAGGCTTTCAGAGAGCAAAAATCCCAAACAGGGCTACCAAGGCAAGACCTGTCCTCTGGGTCTAGGGCAGCTGGATTTATGTGCACTCCTGCCTCATCCTTTCCTACTCAGGAACTTCTGTCTTCCTGTAAGGAATGGGTAGTGCAGAGTGACTCATCCTGGCACTCGGCCACCTGGCAATGCTCCTTTTTTGAAGGAAAATCCCCTGGCTTTTGTAGGGCACTCCTGAGAGCTAGCACAAAGGGGCCAGAATCTGGCCCAGGAACTATAACACACGCAGCTTACTGAAACTGCTTAACACTATCCCGCAGCTACAACACACCATTGTCTGTCCATCCTATCTTGTGGAAGCTCATGGTGATTTTTTCCATGCATTTTATCCAGCTGTACGTTGTTATCGAGTGCAGCTTCTGTTTGTTAGTTCCTCAGATAAAGGCCTCCCTAAGTCTGATCCACATTCTCCTATTGTGCCTCTTCCTATATCACTGTATGTGGTGCATTTCTTCTTTCATGTCTCTTCCAAGACTATCTCAGAGCATCCATCCATTATCTGGTGATAGGACTTGCTCATTGGGATTAGTCCTTTTTCCAGAAATAAAAATGTATGGCATACATAGCATTTAGCAACACTGTACAGAACTTTGCTTTGTATCATAAAGAGATTAGTGTTTCTTAATTAGTGCAGTCCAATTTCCAGCTGCATCCATAGGCTGCATTTTTATTGACTGAAAGGTATGTATAGATGTGGCCTGTTCTCTTCTATGTTTTACATCTGGATCCTACTGTTTTCCAGCCTGATCCATGTGAACTTTGCTGGTGTGTGTGTGCATTCCTTGGAACAGCTAACAGACTATCTCCAGGGAAGATCTGGTCACATCTATGGACATACCACACACATGAGAAACCCCAAGGTAAGAAACGAGTACGTGTATATGCATGGGGAAGAGTGTTTCTTGAACTGCTGTCAGGTTTAATAGTACTTATGGTTAGTCCTGTGTATTTTTACTTTCTTTAGCTACAAAAGTTTAACTACAGACATATCAATATCACTGAAGAAAGGACTGCTTTAAGTTTCAGGATTTACTGTAAAATAGTTTTCTTTTCATGCTTTGTTTCCCCATCTCTTCATATTTCTAATACTATGAAACTGATATATACATAGGGATGAAGTCCTACTTGGCTTGGCATTGAAGAGCTCAGGGTTTTGAGCTTTCTGAAAGTTAGTAAGAGGTACAAGTTGGGATATCTAGAATGAAGTCACATGGCCTAAACAAGCTCCATCTGGAATGTAAGGCAACAACATCTGTTTAGCAACACAGGTCGACATGAACACACAAGCCTGGTGTGTGCTCCCTGCCCCGTTTTTTCAGTCAATAACTAGGTAAAAATCAATGGAGGAGGGGTAAGGAAAATAATGGGCTATTTTTTAAATCTAAAGTTTAAAGAACATTAGAAAAAAGTAAAAAAAACAAGGCAGAAATAATAACAATAAAAAAAAGTCATTTTAGACGTATCTTATGCTGATTTGTCTAATTTTGGTAATGTTATTATAAGTACAATGAAAACAGATTTACACTGGAAGTATCAGACTTCTGTCCTAAAAGTTGACACAAGTTGTCTTGCCTACCACATTTATATATTATGTATATATTATATTTTATATAATATATAGTATATATACCTATTATACATTTTATATATATATGCACACATTTTTTATATATATATTAAAAAAAAAAAGTATATTTCCAGGCCAGGTTGGACAGGACAACATGTTCTAGTGTGAGGTGTCCCTGCTCATGGTAGGTAGGTGGGAACTGGATGATCTTAAGGTCCTTTCCAATCCAAACCAGTCCGTGATTCTATGATCACAAACATAATCAAGTCCTGCAAACTGCGTTCCTCTCTGTACCTGATATATGATTCACACCTGGTAAAGAATGAAGGACCTGAAAATATGGGCTGCTGTTAAGGTCTTTCTTTTGAGGCTTTTCTCAGTGTCTGGGCTGATGTGTCTCTTGAAAGCCTTTAATTTAGGGGTCAGTCAGCAGGAACTGACAGGGCTTGGTGTGTAAAAGAAGACAGTCATGGTATCTGTCATCTTCTTGAGTAAGTTGTAGGTTTTGTACAGGTTGGGATCAAGCAATATCAGTAGCTGTGACTAAAATGTCAGAGGCAGAAAACTGGACCTAAGTGCATGCATGGAAAAACTGCCCACACCTCCGTGTTTGTCAGTGAATTAATTTGGTTCAGAATGGTGATAAGAGATCAGAAACAGGATGAAAAATGAAAGCTAGGCTGCCTTGGATTATCTGATGCTTGGGGTTTAAGAAAGTATATGGTCTGATGACAATCTACAGCCACACACTCAGGCGTCTCAGCAGGTAGATTTTGCATGAAGAAAGTATTTGCAGAGATGTTTGTAAGAAAAAGAGCAGTCAGGCTGCCTGGGTTTCTCTTTAAATTTTCATTTCAGAAAACAAGCCCAAGCAGTGAGCTCTGAAGTGTTCAAATTCTAGTGTAGACAAGAAGGGAGGAGATGTGGGCAGCACCTCAAATCTCACAGCATGTTCATGGTCCCTTTGTTGCGTGCAGCCTGTCACATATAATGACTGAAGAAGTTCTGCTTCTCTCTCTACCTGTTTTTATCTCTGATTTACCTGGCAATATGACTATGCAGCCATCTGGGTTCTTGTGCTCTGTGGGCTTTACAAACTTTGTAAACACTACAGGTTCACACTCGGGAATTACATGCACAAGGGCCCAGCCAGCTAAGCAGCACAAGTAGCGTGTGGACACCAGTTTATAAGCCTTTTAGAAGATTTGATGGTGTGTTCTTTATTCTGTCTGTCCGTCCCTGTGGGCACACAAATGCACGATAGATTAATCGAGTTAAATATATCCCAAAGTTGTTTGAAACAATGCCTATTTAATTTTTTCAAGAGGCTGCACAGAAGTATAGCATTGTACCACAAATAAAAGTGTTGCCACAATGCCTGTAAATCAGAGCTTTAAACTATGTTTCAATTATCCTTCTATTATCCAGCTGGTGTTTAAACATGTTTATTATTCAAATCAGTAGAGAATGTGCTGCTGTTGTGTAAACAACTGTCAATTGCTGAAACAATGATTACAAGGCACCATCTCTTTCAGGTGTACTTAGAGGTACTTATACCTCAACCACTTGTATTTAAATAACATGCAAACACAATGCTTGAGTGACTACTTTCACTCCCGTTTCCAATACCTCGTGCCAATTCTATTACATTAAGAGGGAAATCTATTACATTTTTCATTTATACACATCTGTACTCTGTTTTTAACCATTGTATCATTAAGGCTTGAGTTAATATAATAGATATGCCAAGAGATGCAGTACATATTGAGAAATCCTGTTCAAAATAAAAGCCAATTTCTCTGCATTATTTTAAGGCATTTGAAAGCTTTTGTGAAAACAATACTAAGAAAATTATTTTCTAAAGAGGAAGCCTGAGAAAGAAAAGATTTAGTCGTGGAACTCTGCTATCCCCCAACCTCTCTATTTGTTTTGATGGAAACTGAGTACATTACAAGTTGATTGCTTCTTTTTTTTTCCAGGTAGGCATCAACAAAATACAGCATTGATGGTATTAAACTGTCTGTCTTGTACATGTGACAGTATTCAGTACCTTCACACGCACTTACTGCTGGCTAAAGTGTTTGCCCAGTGAGCGTTAGAGGCAACTTTTTCCTGGTTTGTCACAAATTGGAAGGGAGAATGGTTGAAAAAGCTGCGTTTGTTATAAAAAATTCCGTGAGGATCCTCAAAAGAAGCAACTGGAGGAAAGATTTTCTGCTAATCTCAATGTTCTCATGAAGCAAAGATGCTACCACAGTCTTTGTCTGTCCTCAATATTCTTAGAGGGAAAACCTGGAAAATAGAAGCAGATATTGAAAAGTACAAAACCAAAACCCCAACATGAACCTTCTGGTGAATGACACAGGCATTGCTTCCGACTCTCCCCCTCCCAACACACTTTTTTTATCCCTGTCTTTTAAGTTAAATGCTTAAATGTAAAGCTAATGGAAGAAACAAACACTGCCATGAGGATAAGCTGTTCTAATGTGCTGATAAAATATGACATTCTTTTTCAGAACTTAATAGAGATGCTTTGACTGTTGTTCTGCAGTCAACAAGGCTGGTCTAATTGGTGGCCATGGCAACAAAATCAGGTCATACAGAGGTTCATACCGAGATCAAGCATATGTAGATCTTCTTGTTCAAATATACATAAAGATAAGAACCTTTAGTGAGAGTCCACAGTGAAAGGCTGAAGATGGATGTTCCCACGCACATCTAATATTACTTAGAAATATTTACCTGTTTGTAACATAACGATGTTTTCCAGAACAGAAATAGAAAAATCCTTCATCCCCATTGGAAAACAATGATTTTTTTAAAGTCAAAGTAGGGTGTATGCATGCACATTGCTTCATAGCTGTTTGTAATTTACTCCCTGGGGTTTTTAGTCAGTCTGACTTATATTTTAGATGTAATTAAGTAATCAGTGGTGTACACTGTAAAATGAATGTTTAGGCTGCTTAAGGTTGAATTTTCACAGCCATAGCAGCTGCGCAGTTATGGCTCCTGCCCCCACCTCCCTTAGTACAGTCATCCATTTACAATTATTACTTGAGTTATTTACATAGTTATGATATTTCATAGAAATGAAATAGCAGCTACCTGGTAACGGCTGCAGCAAATATGCAGTAGCTCACATGATTGCATCTCTCTTATTTCCTGCTAAGCGTGTGTGTGAGGTGTACAAGATGGCTGGTTAGCCCCCACGTAACCTAAGCCTTGCTCAGGGAAATACTGGCTCTACCGCTGCGAAGCAGAGGCTTTAACAAAGCTCCTCCCTCTGACCAAGTGCATATAACCACAACAGAAGCTGGAGAGGGCTCTACAGCCTTTCTGTCTCTCCATCTGTGTCTACAAGCCAGGCTTGTAAATCACGATCATCATAATCTTATGATACTCAGTAGCTACTAAAAATGTATTAATAGTCTTGAGCACATACATCTGAGACAAAACCCTCACCCAAAACAATGTCCAACAAATGTTCCCACTGAAATTCTGCATACACCCAATGCAGGGATTGCAAACTCTCCCTTCCTCGAAATATGCTGCTTTTAAAAACTCATCTGTGATGTCTTGTTTCAGTTCTTGACATACTTTTCCCTCTATATAAATCATTGCTACCTTAGAAGCTACAAGAATAAGCTTTACTTGAGTTGAAAGATGGGTGGATGTGGTTAAATCTTGTCAGTGAAGAAAGATTGCTTTGAACTCCGAAAAATACAGTTTATAGGTGAACTTTGGAGTGGGAATCCACCTGGCTATGGAAATGTGAGAAGGAGAAGTGAAGCTGGCATGGACCTGTGGAAAGCTTGGAGTGCTTGTGGAAGACCTTGTGTTGTTAAAATGGGGCCTTTAGCTGGGACATGAGAGAAGTGTAAGGTTTGCATAGACTTGGACTTAAATGTCTGGATGGGACAAAGGACTTGCCTGGTCCAGCAAGTTTTCATCTCTATGAGCAGCTAGCTGCTTCTTCCCTTCAGACCCAGAGCTCTAGGAAAGTATTAAGGTGAAGACCCACAGAAGTATTCCGGGCTGTGACCCAGCATGTGCTTGAGGCACGGGATGATGATTGAGCCAGGGACTGCATATATGTGCAGGTAATGCAAGCCTGCAAACTCCCTTGTTCAAGTGCTCCTTTCCTGGCACATAAGTGTCAACAGGTGTGAACAAGTGTATGGAGGTACCAAGTGCCAATGTTTCATTGCTGGCACGGAGAGTGGCCTTCATGCACAAGAGATGACAACTGCAGTGCTGTGCAGCCTGCCCATCAAAACGCATTGTTGCCTGGCACCTATATATCATTCAACTTGTGAGCAGGCACTGTGCCATCAGAACAGATGGTAGTGAGAGAAAGCAGCCAAACTACCACGTACAGGAGATGCATTAAAGTATAGGTGTGGAGAGTGATTTCCAGCCAAGAACGTCAAAACAGCTCTCTTCGTCTTGAATTTACATGCCCAGAGTTAAGGGGACGGGCAAGCATTTAACTGCTCTCCCAGCTGGATACGGTTCCATACACACACAAAAGCTTCTACTTCAGCTCACTTCAAGTGAGATTTTGGCCTAGCTGAAATTTGGAAACGACAGAGAGAGGCATTTTAAAGTGATCTCCACCTTTTCTGGCTCTTCTCAGGAAGTTCCCCTCTATGGAATAGGTGAAAAGAAACTCTCATGGCCAATTGTTATTTATGTAAATTTGCAGGATGCTGTAGTCTTGGCTTTCTAGTGTAAATGTCTTTACATAGAAGGTCATAACACTTAGTAATGGCACACTTAGGAAAAAAAAATAACCATGCAGTGTTTAAAGAGCACTGTATTGTGGTTCTACCCTTTCCTATCTGTAGGGCTCACATTCAGCAAAGAAACAGTTTCAGATAAAGATGATATGGAAGTGTGTGGTATCCCTGTCTGGCACATATACTGGGAATATCCCTCCATGGTAATAAAACAAAGGAACATTAATGATATCCTAACACAGAATAAAAAAACCCCTAAAGAATGTTTAATATACTTCATGAGCCATTCTGCTGAAAACTGGACTCTTAAAACAGCACTGAAGCCCTCTGTGTTTGTATCTTTATGCTTTCTAGAGCAAATTTACTTGGTTTATGAATAAAAAGACACCAGGTTTGGGGTTTTGTCAGACCTCAGTTTTGCACTAATCTGCCTGGGAAATGTAAAGCCAGCCCTCATCTACCATCACCATAAAGAGCTCAGGCTGAGTTCTGGCCTCGTTTTCACTTGTGAACTGCACTGTCTTTGGTTGATGACCTCCCTCACACCTGTAGCCTCATTGTTTTCAAGACGAAATCTTACTTCTTTTCTGTTGTTGGCCTGGATTCGGGAGCAGTGTGAAGGAGGGTGTGTTTCTCCAGCAAAGCTGCAGGTGCAATAAGACTTTCATTTAAGCCTCTAGAGCTCTAATAAGCACAGATGAAGGGAAAGGGGATTTTTTTTTCTTTGAAAGAACCTTGTGTTCTGTGTCTGCTGTAAGATTGCTTCATGTCTTTCAGAATCAGTCTTTAAAGCTGGCAGTGGCTGGAGTGTGTTTGGAATTGGGGTTTGGTTTCAGCCCTATGAATGAAGTGGATCTTGGGTTAAGAGGAAGAGTGGAATAGGGAAGTAATTTGTCTAAAGTAGAACAAGACATTACTGGAGATAGATTCCTGCATTTTAATTGATTACAGGGAGGTTAAAGGATTGACAACACCTATTTTTTCTTTTGATAAGGTAGAAGTGAAGAGCCCTTATCTTCTCATGGGGAAAATCATTGGACTTTCTTATAGGAAGTTTCTTTCTGCACTGGGTTCTCAAGGGAAACTATAGTTCCCAGTGTGACAGAAAACTTTGTTTATAGGCCAGAAGGAACTTCAAATTACTGTTACAACAATAGGTGTTTTTAGTTCATTTATTTCCTCAATATCTGATTTCCTGTTTTTCCATCCCAACCAATCTTCCCACAATACCATTTCAGAAAAGCACACCTGTGTGCTAGGTCCTTCTCTTACCCCCTGCAATCTTGCCAGTCTGTGTAAGTGCTAGTAAGACAGCAATGAAAGGTGGATAAGTTCAGTGTGTTGAGAAAGGATGCATGTGTTTAATGTGTGATTCCTTGAACAGGGAATAGATTTCACTTGCCTATTCTGAAAAGAAACCCCAGTCCATTCAGGTGAATGTAGGTGCAGGCATCTGTGCAGTCCTGCTGTTAATCAGCATTGCTCCAGTTTAATGTGTAATAAGCATGACTGTAGGAGAAAATTCTCTATCGTATTTGTGAGAGACTCCATGTACACTTAAAATACATATTCTTTATGGGGAAGTGGCTAGTGGAGGTTGTAGCTTTAATACCTATACCTATAATGTTCCAGTCCTAAGCTGCTTGGACTTGATGCTGTTATTGTTTCTCAATGTCTGACTACAGACTTTCTCTTTCACTCATGTAGATGTCAAATTCAGGTACCTAGGTATTACATCTGGGCTCAGAAGCAAAGTCAGTTTGACATCATATAGCTCACTTTATGTCATTACCTCTCAGTCTTCCCATCTACGGAATTAGAAATACTAGGGTATTTTACAGAGGCTCATGGTCATAGGCCTGGATTTCAGTGTAGAGACTTTTCTGCAGCACTGAGATTGCTGAATGTAATGCTGCTGTGCTAGACACAAAATTGTGTTTCGAGCCACTGCAATTTTGTTGTGGGTCTATTGCTGGTGTAACTACAACTGGAATCTTCAAGTACCACTTCCAAAGGTCCTTGGTATATACATGGAGCCTAGAGGCTGTACTCTCATGTACATATTATGCACACAAATGTATGAAGACTTTGGCAAATGCATATATGGAAGGAGCACTATGCTGGGATTCAGGAGGTGGGTTTCCTTTCCTGATGAGTAGAGACTACCAATTCAAACTTGATTAGTCTGCAGAAGGTACTATTTGTGTATTTGACAGCTGCTTTTAGTCTGAGCTGGTTCAGGGGATAGTTAAAACAACTGCGCTGTGTGATGCTGTATATGTCTTAGTAAGTCCTAACAGTGTAGGCCAGCATCTTCTTGCCCTCAGCATATGCAAGCAACAACCCTCGTGTTGTTGACCTGCTGCCTGGGCATCATTGCCAGGGACCAGATAAAACTCAGTGGTGGGCTCTGTGCAGCTCCTGGCCAGGCCTAGTTGCCATCATTCTCACCAAAAGCCATGCTCCTGTAAAAAAAAACAGTGCCCCTAAATTGCCTTGCTCAGTTTCCATCTAAGTTACAGGATCTTGATAGTTCTATGTTTTAGTGGAGAAGCAACTCTAAGTCTTAGTAATGAGTGTGAACAGTAATGATTAACATTTCCTGGGCCTCAGTTCCCCTTTTGCAGAACACAAGCAATTATTATCTTTCTTTGCCTAAGGAGACTGTAGACTTTTTAGGACAAAAATGTGTTTAAACTGGGATTTTAAAGGGGGTTAATAGACAGATGTGAACCCTGAATGGAAACTGAGACTGAGGTGTTACAGGAAATGAAGGGTGAAGTGGTTTTACATTCATGTTAGGGGTTAGAAGATGTCTTACAAGTGCACTAAGTGGGCCAAAGTGGTTCCTAGATGATGTATTTCTGCTAGATAGACAAGACTTCTGGTTCTGTAAAGTGCTTCATGATCATTGGTAGGATGCTGCAGTAGCAATGCAGAGAATTGGTACTGTCAGTGTGCATTTATGGCTTTTTTCCTAGCCTATCCTATGCTATCACAAGCAAAGCACTTTAACACACTTTGCATATGTTTAGTCAACAATATTCTCAGGTAGACAACAACCTGGTAGTCAGCTTTTCTGGTTTCTGTTTAGAGTCACTCCCCTGTTTTATACGGTTTTTATAATCAAAAAAGTTGATGACTTTCTCTGCATCTCCTATCTTTTGACAAACAGGTATTACACATATGCTCACTGTCTTCAGAGTGGTGAATCACACTGTTAGTTATACCTCCAAGACTCACTGGTGTCTTTTCTCTGGCTTGCATTCAGCCATTTCTCCCTAGAGGAGATGTTTAGGTGCATATCAAAGTTGTGATTGGCCAGATTCTTAGGCTGGGATGGACTTCAGCTTGTCTTTCAGCTAAATTACTTTTCAAAATCACTGTGACTCCACTGGGAGATATTAGGGACATCCATCCCAGTTTAGATGCAGCTGGTGCAAAGGTGGTGTAAGCATCTGAGGGAGGTCGTGGCTTTGCCGATTGGGTTTCACTGTTTTGGCAGCTGTTGGTTGGGAAGGTATCTGAAAAGCGTGCCTCTGTAGAGGCAAAGCATGGAGAGACTCGTGGTCCTGTCTTGCACAGTAATTTCAAACACAGTTTTGGGTAGATAGGGGAAGATATGAAGAGAAAGATCTCAAGACAGTGTCTGAGGGCATGTGTGTCTATGTGTATGTATATGAATTGTGCATGCGGTAACAGAGCAGTATTGGGACAGAATGAGCTACTTAGGACACCAAACAGCTTTTGTTGAGACTTTAAACTTTAAATGCAAATAGGAGGGTGCTATAGGGGGAAGGGAAAAAGAAGTGATTGAACAGTAAGCATGAGTGATGGTTACAGAATAAATAATATTATTAACTTACATTTTATTACTGTGGCTGCTGTGATAGCAGAGGGCACTTTTTAGAGATACACAAATAATAACAGCCCAGAGAAAAGCACATGGGCCATCAAACCCTTGCCTCTGGCAATAGAAAATACAAATCACCAGGTATGGTAGCTCACCATCACATGCACAATTATCTCTTAATGACTGCATGGCTACATTCACTCCCTGCTCCAAACATATTCAGCTCCCTCTTGAACTGATGTTCACAGTTTACATCTGTGACTGACTTCAGCAAAGACCATTTTATTCTGAGCAATAACAGGCCTTTGCAGAAGGATATTCTGAGTTCCTCATAGTGCTTTTTGCAGTCTTGTCAATGTCAGTCTTTGTGACCTCTTTTGAATGCAGAACTTTCAGAAAGCTTATTTGGCAGTAACTGATTCTTCTCCTTACAAGATTCCCTACATTTATGAAGAGCTTCTCTTCTGTTTCTTCTCCTTCCTCAGCTCATGTATACTGACAGACTTCATGTACAGTTTGTCTACAGAACCACAGATTAGAAAAAGCTTTAAAAATGAGGGGTAAAATAGATCATTGCTCCAAACCCAGCTGACTGGCTGAATAGTATTCTTCTCATTTAGCATGGATATTATTGAAAGGAAAATGTGCATTTAATATAAAAAGGTGTTCTAATCACTCTGTCCAATTACAGCAAACCATGAATGATGGTAATGTGTTTCCAGCTTCCAAATAAAATGAGAAACATTAAGCTAAATAGCATGTTGTTATACTGCTGCAAATGCCTTTGAATTTCTTCCTTCAGTAGCCCTTCTTACTGCTCTTATTTCCAGAGGGCAATGTTGCATCTGCTGAAACATGGGTGGTAACTTGGTGTTCTGCCTCAGCTGACAGAGATCTTTTGCTAACCCAATGCGAACAATGGAAGGCTGGTTAAGAATAAGCAGTTCTAAAGAGCACATTGGAAATGCTATGAATGTGTGTTAGAAAATATAAGCCAATTTGTATTCTTCCCCCCCCCCCCCCCCCCCATATTCACTGACACTGGTGTCTCTATTTAGAGTCATAGAACCCTAGAACGGTTTGGGTTGGAAAGGACCTTAAGATCATCCATTTCTAACCCCCTGCCATGGGAAGGGACACTTCATACTACACCATGTCACTCAAGGCTCTGTCCAGCCTGGCTTTGAACACTGCTGGGGATGGAGACTTTACCACATTTGTGGGTACCCTGTGCCAGCTCCTCAGCACCCTCGCAGTGAAGAACTTCTGGCTCAGAACTAACCTGAACTTGCCCTGTTTCAGTTTGAACCCATTACCTCTTGTCCTATTGCTGCAGTCCCTGATGAAGAGTCCCTCTCCAGTGTCCTTGTTTCTGTTTCTTTTCTGTTTCAGCAGCAGGATTCTGATGGCAAATCCTTTTCAGGCTACTCTTGATTGTCTTGAGCCCTGTAACACATAAACATTACTCCTGTTAGTACAATTGTTTAGTACTATTACTACTATCTACAGCCACTAGTACCTACTACTGATACTAATGCTTGGTACTAGTAGTACTGAAAGATTGGTACAAATACTGCTATTAGTTATCACCCGCTAATACTAGGTAATAACAATCATAAATATGCCATAAAGTATATATGCTATTTAGTATTAAAATAGATTCTTTGGATAAGTACACTTCAAGCTATAGACTTTGCAAATTTGATCACATTTACCCTTTTCTATGGATAAATCTAGGCTGATCCCATAAATCCTCACATTTGGTTCAAGAGACAAGTCACAATAAACTTAATCCAGTTTTTTTGGTTTGATTCAATTATATTGTCTTTTATATTTTTTGATGGACTCCATGACTTCCAATTTCATAGTAGTGCCATAGCCCCACTACAAGGCAGCATCTGAGATGTTATCTGTATTTTAAAACATTTTCCTGTTCTTCCTCTCCCTTTTCCTCTTTTCCTTTTCTTTTTCTTCTTTTCCTTTTCTTTTCCTTCTTTTCCTTTTCCTCTGCCTTTTCCTTTTCCTCTTTTCCTTTTCCTCTCCCTTTTCCTTTTTTCCCTTTCCCTTTCCTCTCCCTTTGCTTTCTTCTTTCCTTCGCTTTCTTTTCCTTTTTTTTCTTGCAAATCCTTCTTTCTCACAACTTAAAAACAAACCCTTGCCTGCACTTTCTTGCAACAACAAATGATTTGATTTAATAGCTTTCATTTTCTTGTTTAGTGAAAGACTCTTGGCATGAGAGGTAAGAAATGATTTCAAATAATGAAAATGTTTTAAGTTCAAGGTGAGCTAATTCAACTTACTTTGTATTTGCTGAGGAGCAAGAGTGTACATACGCAAGGGAGCAAGCTGTTGTAAATCAGTGTCTGTGTGGTAACTAGGCTCTCTGTGCTCTTACCCTGTCATAAATGCAAGGTAGTTTACTCTGAATTGAAGGATGAGGAAGTATCCTCACTGTTACTGTGAGAATATACAGTGATAATTACCCCAGAGCAGCTGATATGTGGCAGCTGCTTCCCTGTCTATGCTGTGTATTGTGATACATGTGAGATAAATTGTGGGAGTTTATCCCTAATAGGTGACTTCAGGATTGTCACTACTTACAGCATGAGAAAGCGTTGTATTAGTTCTGAAGAATTAAAGCCTCTTCTTTGGCTATTTTTTATGTGCAGCAGGTGGTGTGTCACTGAAATCATGGTCCTGTATCAGTCCTTGCCTCTTGCAAGTTGCAGGTGGCATTAGTTCCCCTGAGGAATTCTGGATGAGAAATCTTTGTGCTGAAATATTTGTATCTTTGGGACTTCCTTAGGGTTATTTTTGTGAGTGTGCAGTTCTTGGCCAGGACCTAGCTGATAACTCAGGTGGCTTCAGAAAACAATAAAGAGCCAAATATCAAGCAAATACTTGCCACACAGGTTTTCAGTGACAGATCCCAGCTACAGAACAGAAAATGATCTCTGTGATGAGATTCCAGTCTTCCAATGATTAGTATGCAATAATTTTGACTCCAATACCTTAACTGGAGTGTTGTTGCCCTGCCTTCCCATTCATTACTTCTGGGCTTTTCTGTTACTAAATGAAATGCTGTCTTTATTTTAACAAACTGACCTTTTTTAATGTTGTGAACGTAGTTGAAATCCCTTAGAGGAATCATGAGAACTTTTTCCATGTTCTTTTTCCCCTTTTTTAGCTGTTTACCCTCTTTATGTACACTACTTCATTACTTTTTGCAGAAACTCTCCATTTGCATTCTATTCCTCAATGCCATAAAAAGTTTTTTGTGTGCCTACTCAGAGATCATTGTCTTCCAGCAGTGAGTGAAAAGAACTCTGTATATCTCTTATCTCTTTTAGGTATTGTAAATCTTTGTCATGTACTCAGATTCTCAGGATGAGGAACAATATTGAAGGCCAAGGCATTATTTAGCTCAAGTTCCGTGGACTATTTTATGTTTTTGTCCTTCAAAGAAGTTCAGGGCTCAGTAAGTGCATTATAAAGAAAGATAAAAGAATTTTGTGGCAGGGAGCCTAAGGAAAGAAATGTATCTTTTATTCCTTATGAAATCAACACTAAAATGATTGTCTTTAGAAATGCAGATAAACACATTACATCCCTAATAGGCTGTGTGTTTCATGGAAAAATATATCGCAGTTTGAGAGGTTCTCTTTTTGAAGTCAGCTGATAAAGGATTTTAATTGAGATCATTTCAATATGCAAATATGGTCTGGCCATTACACATCATTAATGCTTAGGCTTAGCGTAAATATTCTAGTCTAAAGGCTTGCTTTCTACCTGCTTTCAACCTACACAGAGAGAGCTTATCACAGGCAATTATCTTACCCAAATAAAAACTGAAAATGGGAAAGTTAAATAAATAAAAGAACATTCTGATGGAATCACAGAAATGTGCTGCTAGGTTAGCATTAGCCCTGACTTTTGGACAGCTAGATTTGTTAATGTGTTTGTCCTTTGCTTATACATCAACCTCAGTGCATCTTCCTGTGTTCCACAATGATATATGCTCAGTCATATCTTTTCTGCCTAACAAATAAGGCATTGAGATAACAGAAGCAGAATCAATATAGAAAGCAATAATCTGCAGAGAGCATCATCTTGATTTTTTTTTGTCCTGATCTGAGAATCACAGAATTCAAACCTAAGAAACTGAAGCCCCTCTGGAATAATTTATATCCTTGGATTTTGGATACTGTATAAATTAACAGGTATTTAGAAATCAAGCTCTGTCCTTTCCATAAAAATAAATAACTACAAACAGTCTTTTTTTGGATGCTCAAAATCAACAAAAACACAAAAGGCATCCAACTCTCAGTGACGAGTGAAAGGAGTAAGACGGCACATTCTCAGCTGCACTACTGAAAATCTCCCTTCCTGTGGCAGAGTTCACATTTGCAATATTGGGAATTAAACTTAAGGTCTTCTGTCTCCCAGCATGTCCTTAAATTGGCTGCAATAAGAAAATTAAAGCTATTGCAAGGAAAAAAAACCCAAACCCATTCCAAGATGTGTATCTCATTCTGCATTGGAAATAGGCATCTTCTCAAGGTCTCCTAGAGCAAGAAATTCATCCTGTTTGGAAGCTTAATATAGCACTTGTAGCATTCATAACTAAACCCATCCTGTGATTTATAGGTTATGGTGACTAATTTTAATGTCGATACATTTATTCAAAGCACAGTCTAAATAAAGGTTTAGTGTCGATCACATTTACAAACACTGCAGCTTGAAATAATTAAAACAAACAGATGAAAAAAAGTACCTGCTAGTTAATTCCACTTATACATGTATTTATTATTATGCAAATTAGGGAAAACCCTTTTGAAATGGTGTCATCTCATCCCTCAGAAGCATTTACAGTATCTGTATTCAAGCTAGTTTGCTCCGGCTGCTTAGGCACTGGGCTGGAAATCAGGAGGGCCACTTCACTCCCTGGTTTTGCTCACTCATCTTTAGTCAAGATGCTTGGTCCCTTGGCGCTTCTACTTCATAATCTGTAGAAATACCCTCCTTTGTGAGATATTGTGAGACTGTTGTATTTAAAATAGTCACTAAGATTTTTGTATCTGTGGGGCTTTCTGAGCTGGTTTTTCCTCTGACAGTGATGTGGACTAGATCAAAGGAAGGCAGCCATGCCTTGCAGTCTCTGCAAAGTTTCAGCTTGAGTGAACATGTCCCATATTTAGTATGTACCAGCAGAAGTCTGTGAGCTGCTCTTGACTCGGCTCTAGAGTTTTGTCTTGTGAGTACATGAGGACATTTGTAAGAATGAGTTGGCCACAGCCTAAGGCCTGGCCAGGATTTGTAACCAGGTCCTTTGACAGATTTACTCAGCTAGTAAGGACCACATTTCCATGGCTTCTGTGAACCTGTTCTCCCTTGACATCCACTCTCCTGATCAGCTCTGTCCTGATGAGTCTGTCAGCTTTCACCTTTTTCCACTCCTACCTCTATTTTCTTTCCAGCCATTCTTCTTTCAGATATCTCTGTTGAGGCATTTCTACTGCTTCTTTACCTTGGTCTATACATATTTAATCTAATGGACCTGCAGAGTACATTTCAAAACTCAGACAATTATCACAGCCATTTAGAGGTGGGCTCTGGGAGGAGGAAGGAAGAATTCTGTAACCCTGAGTTGTCACTGGAAATTGGTTTGGGGAGCCCAAGTAGCTCTGTTTTCTTAAAGCAGATGTAATGAACAGTCCTGCTGCACAAGCATGTATTTCTACATTATTTTGACTATCTGGACCAGTATTCCCATCAGCCTGCCCCTAACTTTCTGCCTACATGCTCCCCTATACACAGGTTAACTGGTGACAGACTTCTGCAGAAGTCTGAGCCTCAAGCTCCACTTCAGAAGCAGATGCAGGGGTCCTACCTGTTCTGTCCATCTTTGCCAGCCACCCACGAGCCATTGCCAAAATCTGGGAAAATTCATCTGACTTTCACAACTAGACCTAGTTTTCACAGGGCACGGGACCACAGCTCTAGTCCCAAGCACTCAGTCTTTGACAATACTGAGTCAGGATGAGAACTTTTTGCCTTGGACTTTTCCTTAAATATCTAATTATAATTTTTGGAAGAATGTGTGGTTTCTGTGATAGGAAAGAGGTTTGTGTGCTGGAATGAGGCTGGAAGCAAGGGCTTCTTGAGTCGGCACAGAGACTTATAAAAATCCAACTCGGGTCAAAGAGGAAAGGAGAGAGGGAAGAATAGGGAAGAGGCAAGAAAGAAAAAGAGAATCAAAGAACTAGGGCTGAGGAGGGACTGGGATGTGGAGAGAATGCACACTGGTGAGGAGCAGGGAAAGAAAGGGGAAAAGAAATAAGGGGAGAGGAAGGACAAGACAAAGAAATGGGGGAAAAATAGAAAAGGTACAGAGGGCAGAGAGCAAAAAAAGAAGAACTTAGAGACAGAAGGAAAAGCTGCAGGGAAGAGGGTTTATTAGAGAAAAAAATCTCAGCTTGCTGGAATATGGTTGGCGTAGAAGATTTTTATTTCATACCCTGCTGCCTAGGCTCTGATGATTCCTAGGCTGAAGGTATATGACACTGGTAGATAACATACAGGCAGCCTCTGTGCTCTTCTGAAAAGCTTTTTGTGTCCCTGACAACTTGTTCTAATTGCACAAGTTCAAACACTTCAGATGTTCTGTGTGGCTGCAAGCACTTTAGAAAAGGTTGATGTAGAAAAGCCATCTCTCTGTAGTGTCCATGGGCTGACTTTTCTTCACAAGTGCTTGTGTTGATAGTTTAACTTTGTTAATCCGAGCACAGAGCAGATGCTGTAAATATCTTGAACTCAAAAATGAAGTAAATTAGATTGCAAGGAATTGGTGGGGGGAACTGAAATTTGCCTCTGTGTTTCCAGTGGGACTGTTTGTACCTTTTCCTGAGCTAAGAAATGTTCAAGCACTTCCTTCTGTCTGCCTGCAGCACACCTATGTTCTTTATCCAAACCTAGCTTAGCCACATCAGCTGCTGACTTCACTTTTAATGAGTAATAGAAAATGCTTTGAACCTTCAAAGCCTTAGAGAATACATGAAACTTATTATGATGTGACCAGGAAAAGAACTGTATGTGTCTCACCTAAGACCTCTTTTGAGGTCCTCTTGGGAACTGATCATAAAAATGGCAGGGCTGGCTGGGGCTGAAAGAGCACTATAAAGGGGGGGAAAAATGGGGCTAGCAAGTAGAGATGGGGCTGGTAGATTTTAAGGCTCCTTCCAATGCTGAGGGGAAGAGTTGATTGCACAAAGGGGTTGTGGAGGTAGAAGTTGTTCAGAATCAGAAAGCAAAGGCTGCAGATTAGAGTGGAGTAATGCTTCAAGAGAAAATAGAGGTGTTTAGAGGGGAAAGACTGGGTGGGAAAAAGAAGCAGGGGATTAGGACTTTGAGTCACATTAACACTTCAAACTGCGTATGTTGTACTCTTATTTCTTATTGCTGGTTTGCATCACCTAAAGTGAAAGCCTGGAAGTACATGCTTTATTTGTTGTGTACAGAGGTGAGAGAGAAGACGCCTTCACAAGATTGCTTAAACAGAATAGCTACTATGTGTTCTTTGCACTTAGCTCTTTGGGCAATCTTGAAAGGAAGACAGTTCAAATAGATTATAATGCAACAGAAATGCAGCCAGTCAAGGGAATGGGGGTCAGGGAATGTATGGTATTTCCACTTTTTTTCAACCACAACCAGTTTTCAGGCAGAATGGGAACAAAACCATCTTAGCTGGGCCAGGGAATAATATGTCTTCATAAAGCATTCTGTGAGCTGCAAGGCTGTACAAGCAGCACATGTAGGGTGCATCTACTCTGGGACATGCTTGACTATGCAATCCAACTCACAGGCTTCTATGGGTAGTGTTCACTCACCACCCCTCAGATGGAAGAATTGTGGTTGCAGACACCCTTCAGCATTCCCAGGAATATGTGAGTATGGCAGAAAGTTATCCTGGACATGTAATTCACATTTGGGTTTGCAATCTGGTCTCTGCTTTGTTGGAGGATTGGAGATGTATGGTGTAAGAAGTGTGGCTTTATGGAATTTATTGACATGGAAAAAGTAAGTAAAGACTAATTTATTTTCAGTTTGCTCAAAGACATCACCCCCAATTGCAACTACGGTATTGCAGAAGAGACCTATTACATTACTGACCCAAAGAGTACAGACTCATCCAAGACTGCCCGGAGGAGAGGTGACAAAGCACGTACAGGAATATGCAATCATAGAATCATAGAATTATGGAATGGTTTGGGTTGGAAAGGACCTTAAGATCATCCAGTTCCACCCCCTTACTGTGGACAGAGATGCCCCACACTAGATCAGGTTGCCCAAAGCTCTGTCCAGCCTGGCCTTGAACACTGCCAGGGATGGGGCAGCCGCAGCTTCTCTGGGCATCCTGTGCCAGCGCCTCAGCACCCTCACAGGGAAGAGCTTCTGCCTTAGATCTAACCTGATGACTGCTATGATTTTAGTTTCAGTGAAAGAAGACTCCCTCCCTCTTAAACATCTACTACAATCATCTTTATCTGACACACCTGTACAAGAAAGTTGGCTATTCAAACGGTGCAGGGGGGTGGCAGTGGTAGCTGGAGAGAGCGACGGACCTGTAAAAGTTAATCTATAGTTTAAACAGCCTGAGCTACTCATAAAATCAAAAGTTGATAACAGACTTTTCTTCTGCCTGTTTCCATATGTCATGAAAGGCACTACAAAGGGAACATCAGTGGTATGTTCTGACAGGGTGCAGGAGTTGGCAGATGTTTGTTAATTACAAGAATTCAGGTAATGAAACAGTACCGAGGGTTCACGAGAGAGACCACATTTGCACACACCAGTGTTCATCCTCTTTCACAACCCCCATTCACCAAGCAGCATCTGCTCACCCAGTTGGTTTTGGGCATAGAGAGGAAACCAAATAAAACCAAGTCTTTGGCAGGTTTCCTTTCCAAAGACACCCTGAATCCTAGCTGGGTTCACCTACTGATGACCCTGCTCATGTGAGGAGACTGGGGACAACCAGGGAGCCTGTTACTTCTAAAAGTATGGGGACCTTGCCTGTTTCAGTTGTGCACTGCAAGGGCTGAGGTTGTGTTTGTAGTGTACTGTCAGACCATCATGTGGGAGAGCAGTGTATAATGGCTGTACGTCAGAGCTGGGTTACGTGATAGTTCTCTTCCAAAGCCCTTACAGAAGAGGGCAGTCAGACATAATGATGTCAACGGTGTGAAAAGTGATATTCCTGCATACCTTGTCCTATAGACTGCTTTTCAAGTCAAAAACAAAACAAAAAAAGGCAGGGAAAACCTGAGGAAAACCCTCATTCCATAAAGAGCAAAGAAACCAAGTGCTCATTCAAGCTTGGTGAGGGCAAGACTGGCTCTGCCTTCAGATGCCACTGGCTTTTGGGATCTGGGACAACAAAAATGGCTTAGGTTGAACAGCCTAGTTAGAAAAACTTGAGTATTTGTGTTGTAAGTGGGAATCAGCTTTGTGGTGATGGGCAGTGCTTCTCCACAGACACTGCAAAAACGCATAGGGCAAGATTTCAGTGAGGCAGTGCCTAGCCCAAACAGCAGGTGCCCATCTCCTTGCAACTAAGAAATATGAGTTCTCTTGTTCCTGGTTGTTTATAGTTATTTTTGTCCCAGTTTGAGATATGCAGTCAGAATAATCAGGCACACACCCCCATTCAGCTCAGATAAACTTCCAAGCTGGGTTTTAGAGACAGACTGGGAATCAGGGAACTTGGGTTAAATCATGTCTTTGCCGTAAATCCCTTTGCTATGTTGCACAGTGTGACTGTTCTTGGATGCTCTAGTTTCTCACCCGTAATATGGGGCTCATGGCTGTGTCACAAAACGCCTCATGGCAAACTGTGAGATCAGATTTATCACATAAATTGAGATGCTTGTAGACCTTTGATTAGTAAATGCTGAGAAGTGCAGGTTTATATTTTCTTGAATGTTTCTGTTCAGTAAAGCAGATATGTAACAAGTGATTCATGGCAAGTCTTTCTTGCAGTTAATCTCAGCATAGGGTGAAATCACTTTTCTTTGTGGTTTCCTGCTACTTTTGCCTCAAGTTCCAGCACAAATCCAGTAATGCAGAGGTGTGTTAACATACTCTCCCCTTGCGTCCTAAGCTAAATATTTATTCTCTCTTGATTCTTACCTTAGTCCTAGAGCTCTGGAAAGCAGGCATCTGTGCAAACTCTGCAGGCAAAATGATTGTTTGTTCATTTCAGGTCATTTTGGGTGCTTGCAAATTCATCCTTCAATAAGACATGGGCTATTTTTGCCACAGAGCAATGAAGACTCAAAATGTGTTCAACTGGTTAAAGGGTAGATGTGGGAAGAAAATTCAAGATGTAGTTAGTACTTGTTGACTTAGAGCTCTCCAAATTTTCCCTTAAAGCAAGTGTTTCTCATACTCCTACAATCTGTCTATAGGATTCCTACATTCCACCCTGGAATATCTACATAGCCTAAAATCCATAGTTAGCAGGGTGTAGGGAGAAATCAAAGGCCTATTTGAGGAGTCTCAGGACAATCCCAGGGGCAGTTTCCCTTGTGTTTACAGAGATCCAGCAGTAGTTTTCTTGACATGAATGCTTAAGCAAACCCAGCTTTGTTCCCCATTGTAGATTCTCCATGCAGAACCATAGCAGAGGTGAGAGGTGAATCTCAAACCTCCTTGATTGTGTTTAGTTTTGGAGAACTGGGTTTGTGTCAGTAAAACACATTGTAATCTGGCCAAGGAGGGCAGATTAAGTGTCCTTCTTGATTACTCAAGTGTTGTTAACAGTTCTTGAAATATATCTGCAGCCTTTCTTGCCTGCAATACCCTGAGCATTGTTCTTTTAGTTGAAAAAGTCTGCATCCTTCATATGCATTGTATAGCATCTTGCCTGACATCTCCATGAAAATTAGTCTTACAGCAGAATAAGGAGCAAGGTTATATCTTTGAATGGTTCCAAGTGATTCTCCACTGAATTACCAAAACCATGTCACTGAAGAAAATATTTAGAATTGGATGGAATATTGGCTGTTCTCATGAGTTACTTTTTTAGATTTTCAATTATATTTTTATTTCCAAAAGAAATATATTTTCTCTCTTTTTTGCAAATTCCTTCTTTACCAGATTCTTATAATCATGGGGTTTTCTGTCCAAGGCAAGGAAAGGAACACAGGCACTACACAAAAAAGGAACAGATCTACCCTTAACATTTAAAGGGTATTATACAGAAATGAGATTAATGTTGGTCCCTAACTGGGTAGCTGTATATGAAAATTTGTCTAGAATGCTTAGTGTTATTCTAGTACTGTTATTATTGCATCTCCTGATCTTAACTGTATTCATTTTGATGATACTCCAGTGAGAAAAGCAGATTAGTACCCCTGTTACATGGATGGGGGACAGACCTAGGAACAGCAGCTTCCAGTAATCACACGGAACTGTGGTCAATGAATCAAACTCAGGTCTTCATAAATACTTGAGTACTCCTGAAGCACTCTGTGGAACAAGGTTGGAAACAGAATTTTGTATTAGTGTTGTGGGTAGCTTTTGAAAGTCAACATGAAGCCATTGCCTAATTGTCTAATTGGGTCTAGTCACATAGTTCCTTAAACTCCCAGTCTCTCACTGGTGTTTAGGGTTACCTGGAAGCAGGACAAAATCTAAAATTCTTAATATTATTCGTTCAATTAATTCAATCATCTCAAGTGTGCCTGTTGCAGGGCATAACGCAAAGACAGGAGTGCATTGGAGGTGAATTTACAGCAAGCTGAAAAATACAGCAACACATCTCATGTCAAACCCTGATTATGGATGAGCTCTTTGCTCTCTGTGTCCTTCCTCAGCCATACGCACTTTCAAAACCAGGTTTTTAAGCTTTTCTGTTGAATGAGCCTTGGAACTTTGGAAGACAAGACCATTCCAAGGGATGCTGCTCATATCATGATGCAGATGGAATTTCTCCCCCACTGATTAATCAGGATGAAGGTCAAAATGTGGCTCTTCTCCCTTTGTACAGCAGTTGTGTCAGTCCAAACAGCTACAGTCCCCATGGTGGAGGCACTGTTCTTTTCTGGTTTGCAACCCTGGTTGCTGCTGTGCAGTGCTGAGCTCCAAACAGTACCCATTTTTCACCTTGCACCATGAGTGTTGCTGGAAGACTTTTGGCAAATCCTGGAAGCATGTCTTGGAAAGGGTCTGACTCTATAGGCTGCAGAGGCTTCCTTGAAAAAGCTGTGGTCTTGTGTTATGCCTTGTGCACTAATTGTGCTTTTTGCTCCTTAAAGGCCTCTTTCCACTTCTCCTGTTTCCAGTTTACCCAACTTGTGATAATAAGTGCAGATGAAACTTATTCAGATGTGTTTGTATTCCTATGTGCTCAGATTCCTGTGTTTGTGTTGGAATTTATCCTTGGAGCAGTTACTCCTCAGCCTAATTCAAAGGTGGGAGGTAGGTATGGTAGATTGCAGTGTCTCAGGAGGCCTGTGAGCTGTGGATCAAGAAATGATTCCATTTCTCTTCTCCCTCTTCCATATCGGATAAGTTACCTTTCAGTTGTAATGGAAAGACTGCGTGCCACAACTAATGTGGAGTATTTATGGAAAGAAAGTGCTCTGTGGTGACTGGGAACGGTATTCTGCTGTCCATTCATTAGCAACTGTGATTTAAAGCTTTTCATTAAGATACTGGAATGATGCATGATGTCACTTCCACCTTTGAGGTTAGCAGTCAGAATTCCTAGGATCAGAGGTGGAATTTTTGAGTAAAACTCTTAAAACAGTTTAATTGATTCCAATACAGATGTTGTGATTACATTTCCTAGGAGCTATCAAACTGCCTTGTCACCTTATTGTAATTTCAGTCCTTCACCAGCATGGAGCATCATCAATGTAATCAAGGCTTTGTCATGAATAGGAGGATCTATGTGGTAAATGCATTGTGGCTGAATGATGAAGAAGGCTGGAATGAAATTCATCTGTTTCCTGTGTCCCACAGGGCCCTAGAGTGCTATGAATAAGCAGGGTAAAGTTTTAAAAGATTATTCTTAAATTTGTATAATTAATAGTAATGGGATAGAATTCCCATTCTTTTTCAATGGCTTTGAGAACCTCAACAGCAGGTGGATTTAAAGCCACCCTTCCCTTCCCTTCCTTTCTTCCCTCATTCTTTTTCTCCCTCCCCTTTTCTCTCTTCCTCCTCTCTTTCATTCTCTGCGTTGGTTATTTTTTTTTCAACCCAGTAACTACCAAAATAAATGTTAAAATAGAAATGGGAATTAACAAATGGAATAAGCTGCTGACAAAACATACAGAACAGTTGTGGTGTAAACACCCTGCTCAGGAGAACAGATTTTCCATAATATCTGTCACTCTGCAAAAAGGGGGAAAAAAAGAATGCTTCCTAGAGCAGTATAAATAAATAACAGTGTGATGTGTAACTAATATTGTCTAATTTTCATAGGAGCCACCATCTTGGCAATATTGTGTTGCTTAGGAACTAACAAAAACATGTCTTTTTTTGTTTTGTTTTTAATGGTTCCTTTGTGCCCTGATATTTTTCCAAGTTGGCAGCTGTAAGGAAAAACAATGTGATTTGGTTAGATTCAGCCCCTCTCTCTCTCAAGTCTGGAGCAGAACAGATAAGAACTTGTGTGTCAGAATACAAAGTTTACTCAGCACGAGTCAAAAGCTTTTGATGTTTGCTATCCAATCTGGCCCGGCATCTTTGAAGTTCAGTTACTCATATTATAGCCCAATCAGTAAGAAATAGTTATTTTCCCTATGTTAGTTAAAACACTTGATGAATAGGAGCAGCCACAGCAAAATCAGCAAGGTATTGTTTGCAGAGCTGAGATAGGCATTTTTATTTCTTTTGGTCCAAAAGAGTGAAAAGAAACAAATATAAGAAAGAAAATGGAAAGAAAATTCTACAGTGTAGTTGGGTATTCTGTTCCTGGAATGTCTTTCTGCGTGTTGTTCATAAGTTAAATGTAACATGTAATTTAGTCATTCTAAAGGCTCTAAGATACTTAACAGCATCCTTTTTAGGTGTCTTTGAAGTTAGATATTGGTCTCATTGCTTAAATAGAATGAAACTTCTTAAATACTTTAACCAACATCAACAAGTGACTCTTTTGACACAGAAAATGCATTTCCATTCCCACTTTTTCTCCTGGTCAAGAGGTCAAATTCACAACTGGTGTAAATCAGCAAGTACCTTTCCAGTTGGTGGACCTCTGCTGATTTACACCAGTAAAGGATGTGGCCCAGGAAGGCTGAGATGAAGGAAATTGCCCCCAGTAACCCATCACAGAGCAGGAAGTGGAACCCAGCCCTGAAACCCTGTCATGTGCTTTAACTGCAGGTTTCTAATTAAAGCAGGAAAAGCAGTATGGTTTGTGGTGTAATTCTTATCAGGGTCTTTTGAACTATGCAATGAATTATTTAATTGGCATGGATAAATTCCATTCACTTGAACAAAATCCAGCCACAGCATTAAATACCATGGATGTCAAATATTAAAATGATTTCCCTGTGCTCCTAGTAGTGGTTTTTGAAGGAACAGCATCTTTGTTCTAGGAAATAAAGCCATACAATCAGTATACAACTAGTGAAGGCTCACATTCTCTACCTGTTACTGAGTAAACCTTAGACAACAAAGCAGAACCTCTCCTCTTTCATCCTTCATGAGTTCTTAAGGAGACCAGTGTTTGTAACTTTTTTAAGGCTGTTCTAAAGGGTCAGTTAGCTTACATTCAGTAGCCAAATAAAAACTGTACAGGCAGAAGGAATACCACCACCTTTAATTGGAAATCTGCAGACTCAACAAATTATAACAAATCCAACTTCTATTTTTGTTGTAAATATACCCTGAGTTAGCTGTTGGGAAGATGAAAGGCTGATATAAAGGATACATTTGAGATACAAAGGAAAACACTGCACAATGGAGAGGTCTTTCCCTCCCCAGCTTTCCTTGTGTGAGACCCTGCCAAGTAAACCACTGAGAACTTTTTTATTAGCATCTGGGCATTTAGTGTATGTTACTGAAGCTCTTTCTTTCCTCTTTTCTCCCTCTTGTTATGTTTCTGAGCTCTATTTCATGCTTTGCCTCTTACCACCAATCTGTTGACCTTTCTCATTAGAAGGCTATGGAATCTGGGAGACAGGTACCAATTCTTAACCCTGATAGAAGACTGCACACAGATTGACACATGTACACTCCATCCAGTAAAGGAAGAAGATGGTTGATGTTATGTGCTGCCCCAGAGATGGATGTATTTTATCTTACTGAAATATGCAGAAGCTGTTCATGATATAACTCAGAGTGTTTGGAAGAGTTTGTCTAGTCTTGAGTTGCTGTAACACCATCTGGTCTGGAATGTGCTGCAAACATACCCTTTTTTACCTTGGAACTTGCAGAAATAACAGGAAGAAAAGCTTCTACTAAAACTCAATTGTTGATATTTATACAGTTAAATGAGAGACTTTAACATGCCTTCTTGGTAAAGTGCCAGGTTGTTGTCAAGTCTCCTTTTCCAATAAAAGGAAAGAAAAACATAGAAAAGAGGGTTAACACAGAGGCAGTGGAGTATGCTACTGATTCCATGACCTCAAACCTTTCTATAGGAGGGCATGGATACTCCTCCAGCCAGAGACAGCATTTTCTCTACATGACCCAAAATGCAGATACTACTCATTTCAAAGAAGGATAGAAGCAGACTAATGTCAGATAAAGTCAGGAATGAAACAAGGGATGAGAAAGTGGTTGTCCTTGACCTGTTGCCCAGGTCTGTTGTCTCCTGGTGAGCCTGTGGGAGGAAAGGAGGAAAGGAATGTTGATCCAGATACATCTTTAGTGGGTTTACAAGTCTGGTTGATGGATGCCAGAGACCACTGAACTTCCTGTTCTCCAGAGGCTTGGTGTAGGTGGGTTTATTACTCAGGGAGAGGGGGGATTTCCTTGTAAGAGATGATTCTAAGAAAGGGCAGATATACGACAGAGACAAAAATACTTTTTCAGCAACATTAATTTAGAATGAGCAATGCATTTAAATTCAACAGGGAAGGAATTCTGCTGACAGTTGATCTGTCCTTGCAGACGTGTCCTATGCCCTTATCAGAATGAGGAGAAGTAGCTCATGGGATGCTGGGCTTTTTTTCTTTTCTGCTGCCTGTAGAATTATACTTATCTCCCACAATAATACTATTAAACAAACTTTTCTTCCTACACAAATGGCTGAAAGATGCTTCTTGAGATACAGACCAGCAAGGGAAAATCAGCACAGCTCCATGAAGCTGATTTATTGCAGTCTTTGTTTTGATCCAATGGATCTGGTCTGTAAAATGAACCTTTGCCTGACCGAGGATGTGACTTTTACATTGAAAACACCATGTAATCCTAGGGAGATAAACTGCTGGGAGTTTTTATTTCATGTACAATATGACTTTTTTACATTGCTTGGACAGTGGGAAGAAATCTTAGAAGCTTTTCAGTCTAATTGTGAATGAGATCTTGGGACTTCAATTCCTGCATGTGTGCAAACTCTGAAATTAGGCATAAAGTCTCATTGTGCTCTTAATAATCCACTTTGCTGCTATAAGTTGCAAGGCACAGTACAGCCCTGGCAATACTGTTTTTCCACATCTATCTGCAGTGAAAGTCTCTGCGTTTGGACTGTAGAATAGGAAGCTCTGTGCTAAATCCACATTTGTGTCTATAGCCTGTGCTATACAGCAACTGCTGCTGCTGGCTTGCTGCAATGGGACCTGCAAGCACATTGTTTTGTTTGAGGACATGCAGAGCTCATTGCAAGAGAGCAGCTATCATTCAGGTTCAGACTTAACCATGGAATTTGTGATTTGAAGGTATTACGCTGTATAGAGTTCTTTGATTCCCCAGATTCTCCTTCCAGAGAGAGGAAACTCGTAGGCTGCTGTTTTGACAGTAAAGCAAATGTCGATTGCTCTTTTATAAGTTCTGACAAGCTACTGTATGTAAGGTTTATTTAGTGCTCGGTGTGTGTTGCCAGTAACACCAGCTAAATTTCTCTAGCAAAAATAAAAGGGTTCAATCAATCATATGATCTGGGCAACCTGCATTTGTATCTCCAGTGTGTCATAACCCAGTGTTGCTTGTCATTTCTTATCTGATCTATAAATATTACAAAGGCAATTTTCTGTCAGACTAAGGCTTGATCACAGTTGACCTCCACCACCTAAAGCATATTCACCGGCGAACCTCCAAAGCTCCACATATATTTACGGGTGCTGTTCTCTCTCTGCTGTACCCATTAGCATCAGAGAAAACTTGCCTGATGTTTTCCAGTTAGGTTCCTTCCACCTTCATACACCTTCACATTGCCAGTTTCTAAGCGCTCTGGAGACAAAAAATAGCATCTTTCTGTCTTCAGCTGGGCAGGGAATCAGCTTAGAGAGACACCCACTTTTCTTATCTCGCTTGTGCTCTCTTTCCCTTTTCTCTCTCTTACTAGTTTGGTCTTTGTTATTACAAAATGTATCCTTTTTGTTGTTGTTGCTTGGAAAGTGTACAATGAAAACAGAATGCCAGCTGCATCTTTGCTGAAAGAGCAGCCTTAGTTAGCACAGTAGCTTCGGAGCACACTGGGAAACTGTTGATGCTGCAACCTCTATGACTGTGAGAATATTGCTCTGTGAGTTGTTTTTTATCAGGAACTCGTAGCTGTTGGCTGGATGTCTGTGGATTTTTCTGGATTCAAATTTGTCCTTCCCCCCTCTGCCCCCCTTTTATCCCCAATACCAGATTTATCTTTGAAATGTACTCACAGATGGTATAAATCATTTCTAAATGTCCTCGGTACAATGCAGTTTCTTAGGAATTCCTCTTCCCTCGCTTTGCAAATGTTTTTTTCCTTTGGCATATTGAAGTGACCTTGGTGTGTCTTACAACACTCAATATCAGGAGGCTTTATAAAACCCATATCTCAGAAGTGTCTGACATTACATTACAAGAGGATCTGTAAACCTCCGCGAGATGACGAATGTCTTTTTTAAACAACAGACCAAGACTTCATTTAAATTAGTAACATGGAGATTAGAAGAGCTCTCACAGGCTGTGCTGCAGCCATGCCAGGACTCTAGGAATATCAGTCACATGAAAGCTGTTAAGTTTGAGATGGAAATAAATCAAGGAGCCTGTAAAAACTGTCAGCAGGTCAGGGAAGTTTATGAACTCTTGCTGTATCTAATCATAAATCATAAGAATAAGCTAAAACTGAGAAGAAAAATGTCCTCTTTTGTAATCTAATGCTGTCTGTTAAGGCAATAAAACTCAAATGAAATGCATGCATTGCAATTTTTAGTTGATACTTTACATTATTACCAAAGTGAGGGAAGAGTTTCAAAGTTATAAAAGTGAGACAAATGAGAGGTGGGCCTGTGCTGGTTGGCGTTTCCAGGCTTGCAGCTCCTCTACCTTCCAGAAACAAAGAGCACTCATCCACCAAAGCACTTAAGCATGTGTGTAGCTCCAGGCACTCAGGCAGACTTCATAATGACAGTGGCACAGATTCACATGCTTAAAGTAACATGGGCACAAGCTTTTTGCTGTGCTAGATCTTAAAGGATGGGTTCAGTAATCAGCATCATTGCACTGCTGTCCAGCCAGTAAAGGATCAGATCTGGGGTGTATGAGTGAAGTAGAAAGCAGTGATATGAGTGTTGGAGCACTGTGGGCAATAGAGCAAAACATTTCTGGAGGAAATGAACTGTTTCACCTTACAACTTCTTTCTGTTGTTGCTTTCAAAACACTTATGAGCAGCTCACTTACTTTTAAAGTCCTCTAGCTCTAGAAACCAGAAACTTCGACAAGTTTTAGCCCATCTGTGCCTTAAACCCCCTTTCTTTCCATCTGTGTCACCCAAGAAATAGTCTATATCTGTTTAGAGCTCCACTGACTTCACTTGCACAGGGGAGAGGGTTTATTTGTGGGGATTGGATTGCGGGGTGAGGACCGTAGATTGAAAATCTTCCTTGCTTGGCATACTGTTGGAAAGCACTACGAATGTTTCCGACGCTACGGGTATTGTTATGCTGGCAATCCGTCTCAGGGTACGGTAAGTGTTCGCAGTACTTTGCAATGGTATGTATGCCAGCCAAGCATGGTTTTACAATCTGAGGCCCTGACCTTGCAATCTGATCCCCACTGGCAAATCCTTTACCCTGTCTGGAGTACCACTGAAGTCAATAGGACTGGTTGAGGAGTAAAATACCATTCAGGATGAATAAAGGCATTAGGGGAAAAAAGACTGATACTATGTGAACAATGCCTGAAAGAGGGAGAGGAAACATCCTGTCATGGAGTACAACAGAAAACAGAATAATCAACAGAATACGGAAAATCTGAGGTTAGATTCTGTTACTCTGCTGCTTAGAAGGACTGTGTACACCAGCCTTGGGATCATCTGGGCTGTATCTGTTGCTGAAAGATGATGTGTATGCAACTGTAGAATATGTGCATAGATCCTACATTCGAGTGCTCAAACTGAGGGTGGCAGAAGTGAGTGTGAAAACGTACTGCTGAGAGAAATACATCAGTGATAAAGGAATCTTGCAAAGAGTGTAAAACAAGTACAGACTGAACACTTTATTGCTGTAAAACCCATACAGTTGTTAAGGCCTGATGGGAAGTGAAGTCGCACTTGTTTAAATAAGGACGTTGTGAATGGCCTGTAGAAACAGAGTGAAAACCTTGCTCCAGAAATACTGTGTGTGGTTCCTCTGCAGAAGGCAGCATTCTCTTGCTGGGGTTTTTATGGGACAGGCAGTGAACCCTGTGTTCATAAAGCCAGGGAGCTGCTCCATCTGAGCAAACCCATGAACAGCAGCTGGCTGCTCCTTGTATTTCAAGAGCAAAGCCCTAGCTCTATGGCTTTTGAAGGTAAGCACTGGATGAATTCTTCTGACCTCAGATAATAGAGCTAGATCTTTGTGATACAGTTAGTGTACTTGCTTGGTAAAGAAAGCTAAAGACGGTGGTGGAGGGGGAATGCTCTGCAATCAGGAAAACCTGGAAACAGAGGCTAGAGTCTGAAGCCAGTAATAGGCATCGTGGGTGTTTCTGACACAGAAGTGCATTTCTTTGAGTCGATATGCCTAATTTCAGAGGATGGTATGTTCTTAGGACCAAATACATCTCAGTATCTTATGGTAGTTACTGAAGTTTAATGAGCTCAGTGGGCTCCTAGTCCAGTTTCTCTAACAAGAGACTCAGCAATGAGCTGGAAGATAGATGTGCCCCATAGTGCAGCCATGTGTGCTGTGCCATATGCAGAGCCCTGGAGCAAAGGGTAGCACCATGAGAGCCTCTGCCACTCACTACAAAACCTTGATTTGAATAAGACATTATGGAGCCAGCTTGGTTTTGTGTGTGTTAAGGAGGAATAAAAGGTAAGGTCCATGGCAGGGGGTTGGAGCTAAATGATCTTAAGGTTCTTTCCAACCCAAACATTCCATGATTTCATATGATTCTATGTGCTTCAGGAAGAAAATTCCGTATTCGCTCTTCATGGGGTATTAAGGTGAGGAAGATCTCCTACCTTAACAGGGAACTGCACCTATGCCAAGTCAAGCATATGTACTTATATTTCTGAACACAGAAATAACCGCTCCCCACATAGTCTGTCCCTGATGTGTTACCTGGTGTGCTCCAAGCCAAGTCTGACCTCAGGGGAGCCCAAAGTGCCGCCTCCAGCCATGGTAAGAGAAGGGCAGTGTGCTGCTGGTCTGGGGATGGAAAGAGCTTTGTGTGGTATCTTCTCTGGGTCCTTGAGGCTGCACCTCTGCGGAGCTGTGTGACTGGTGGGTTAAACAGGCTCCTGAGCAGTCGTTCACAGAGCTGGTGGACCAGGACAATGGATAGGAGACAGGGCCAGGGTAGGCTCCCTAAAGTCATTCAACCAGGTCCTTTTTTTGCTGATGCACATGGGCTTCTATTTGCCTCTCCCTTTGCTTGTGCTGACCTCCTCATGTCACCAAGTGCTCAGCCTGCTAAACTGTTTGTCCTGTCTGCTTTAAAACCAGTGAGGGGCCCGATTAACCTTGGTGTGAATTGCCTGGTGAGGACTAATTACTTGTACTTCCTTCTGTAGCACTGAAAAACATGTTTTATACTTGCCCTCCAGACACAGACAGGACATCAGGATTGGGAAAAGGCTATAAACCAGCTCTTCATTAGTTTCTCTTCATTGTTACTGGGACAGGACCTTATGGCTTCACTTCCTCTGAGAGGGGGTTACTGAGACAGAATAAAATGCAGGTGCCCAGGTGCCCATGACATAGTTTTCCCCTGCAACCAACCTGAATAGCTTTCAAGAGGAGAGATCAGAGACTCCAGCTTTTGTAATGTCAGCATCCTTGTTAAACATTTAGCAATCTGAATTCAGCTGCAGTAATGCCTCTAGCTTTTTTGTTCAATGGACATAAATCCTTTAACAAACTTGTAATGATATTAAAGATGAATGAAGAACATACAATATTTAATTCCTTGTCTATGATCTTTAGTGCAGAGCAGTTTGATCTGAGTGTTTGCTTATTATAGGGAAAGCGAAGGTTTAGTAAATAAGAAGGAAAATTCAGTGGGTGGGATGACATGGATAGCAGGGATGAGTAGTTTGTGATAACCAATAAAAGATGGTCTGGAAGGCTGTGGCTGAAGTGTAACTCTTATGTTTTAGAACCCAAATCAATAAGAGAAGATATTGGCAATGGGGAATGGTCTATTCCAACCTTGTTGATTCTGTGATTCTATGTTGGTACAGTCTGCTGATTAAACAAGACTGCATTCATTTGTGTTAGCAGGGTTAGGTGAGACTGGGCAGTGTAGCAGCAGTGACAGATACTGCAAGTGAAGGAAAATACATGTATATGGGAAGAACCAGCTCATGATGCCATGGCCTGCTATCACTTCCAGTGGCTGTGTGAATCCCCTCTTTGCTCACCTGCATTTGGGGCTCTCCCCAGGTTGTAGCATGACGCTTCGCACCAGTCAATAACCGTGCTTTGGCCATCTGGGATTTCTGAGATCACATTCATGAGAAAAGCCAAAGATAGCAGTTCTTTAGCCACTTACTCTCCTCTGTTCCTAGATAGCTTTTTCTTGCAAAGTATATGCACCCACCTATGTATTTTTTGATCCAAGGAAGGGAATCAGTGTTTTAAAATGTCTGAACAGTGCCTTTAAACGTCCTACATAAGATCAGAAGGATCTGCTCATTGGCACAGAGATGGTGGTTACTCTTCAGATAGGGCAATGGAGATTATATGAAAGAGTAAAAAGAACTGTTTAATGAGAGCAAATGAAAGGATTCAGTTTGTCTGCCTTAGGAAGGAGACAAATAACAGGAACATGTACAGGAAAAAAGCATATAAATTGTAGTGATCATTGCCACAGGATGTTGTTGAGAGCATTAATTCAGTGAGATTAAGGATTAGAATAGGTTCTTATTTGGCTAATGAATTTCCTAAAAATTATATAATAGCTAAAGGCAAAGATTTAAGATGAAATATGCTGTGTCTGACCTGAGATCTGCTGAACACTGATCCGCTATTAGAGATTCATTGGTTCAAGCTACTGGAAGCAGATGAGCTCCCGACCTAATCCGGTGTGGCAGACAGGGTGCTTCTCTACTTCCTTGATCCTGGGTCTGAAATGCTGTCATAATTCCTGTGTTGCTGTCTTTGAAACTGTTTCACACCTCAACAGTATTACTCATTGCCTGATTGTTCCTTCATTCCTAATCCAGTTTAAAACTGAAGCAGCTTTGCATTTTTCCCTAACGTATTTTTCTGTATTTACAGGGTTTTTTTTCCTGCTTCTTACAGTGCAAGTTAAAGTTAAGTTCCTTTAACAGTGGAGAATGTTTGGTTTTCGCTGTCCAAAGGTGTCTGCTGTTGGTTTTGATGACATTTCAGGTATGTTAAAACCTCAGTGCTTTACGCTTCCGAAGGGTCCATTTTGTTTATTGACAAATGTAATCTTTGCAGTTCGGGGTAAATTCATTTCCTTTCCCTGGCAGTTCTGCTGAAAAATGTCTCTCATCTTTATGACATAATTTATTAGTCAGTAATTATCAACATAATAATATATTCAGATTAACTATCAGAGTACAACTGGAAATTACTATTTTAATGCCTGTTGCAGTGGCTTCTCTGAAGAACGGGGTAGGTGCACAGCAGAAAGGCCAGTAATTGGGATGAAAGGGAGAAGTGTTATCAGTCATTATGCTTCAGGGCATAATCTAATCACCAGCTGTAGTCAGAAGAGATCACTGTCTCTAGTATTTAACAGGACTACATTTGTCACAGTTTGATGAGGAGGTGAAGAGGAAGGGTATGTCTTTGGTTGATCAAGTATTGAATACAGCATCACTAGCAAAAGAAGGTTTTGATGCGAACTGAGTGTGTGCATACGTTGTACATTAGCTGCCTGCCAGCAGCCCAGTTCCACAACTCTGTTCACATTCACCTCTTCTGAGAGTGACTGGGACAAAACACTGTTTAAAGTGAGCTCAGGCAGCAAAGCAGTCTAAGCATGAGAAGAGACCAAGCAGCTCGTCGCTGGGGGCTAGGCCAGTGAAGATCACTTTTGGAGTAAGGTTCTTGGAAACATGAACGAAGTAGGATTTCTGCTTCACAGTGTTTGCTGAAAGGATGTTGGTCCACACAGAAGCTAACTTCCTTCATGGCAAATTGCAGGCTGCTTCCCTCTTCAGTCGGCAGAAGAGATTTTTCTGCTGGAAAACATCTCCTGGGAAATATAAGTGGAGAAAGGGAAGTTTATTATTTACTTTTATGTGTGAATTGGATTAGTTTTACTTGTAATCAATAGCAACAGCATTATCCCAATAATTTAAAAGGGTACCACAGGAAAACCTTAACATGATTAATATTGGGATTGAAGTTCTTTTGCCTGTTTTTGCTCTAAATCAACTTTAACATTTTCCTGTAGCCCACCTCTCCTTGGGAAGGGTGAAAATGAGAACCAGTTGGAGGCTTTCTCTGGTTCTTGTGCTGAGTCTGAACTCCCTCTGAGTTTCAAAAGAGAGTGGATTAACATTTGTGTGACTCTCTTCCATGGCTGCGTTACAATTTATAGTGGCAAGAGGGAAATATCAGAAGGAAGAATGTTTCTGTGTCAAAACCCAGAAAAGAAAAGCATTATGCTTCCCGTGCTAGGCTGGCAGGGTGGGTTTGAAGGCTGGGGTGGGTGAGTGAACAGCCAGTGTGGATCAGCACTGATGTGAGCGAACTCCCAGGTTCCCAGTTTGGTTTCTCATGCTGGACAGCTGCTTCACATCACTCCACACTGGATTCAAGGGAGGATGATGAGGGAGGGTGAGATGAGGGAGCTCGCCTGGGCTGTGAACAGAAGAGCAACCTGTGTAGGACTGGTACAGGTGGACAAGGATGTGTAAAGAGTAACCAAGCACATGGTATAAAACACCAGGGAAAGAAGAAGACTGAACACTGAAACTAAGAGTGCAAAAAAGTGATAAGGAAAGGAAAGGCTGAGAATGAAAGGAAGATTGTGCGTGAGATTAAGACAGATAATGAGAAATGTTTCCAGAGTGAAAGGGCCATGAGGTCAGTGAAGGAGAGCATAAGGCCTCTAAGACATTGCAAAGGTAATTTATTGCCAGAAAACATTTGTAAATGTAATGTATGCTGTGGCTGGGTACTCACAAAAGGAGGACAGGGGACATATGCCACAGGCGGACATAAATTTCCCCAGGGAGGAAGAAGAAATATGGGGCAGGGGGAAGGTGTCCGGCTGACCCAGGACTGCCTTGTGACCTTCGAAGACTGGCAAACAGTGTCAGGATGGGATATTAATTGAGAAAAATAGTGTCTTAACATTGTGCCAGCTGAACTGAAGAGAACTGAAAGCGAAACCTGCCTGTCGCTTTGGGCCTCTACTAACACATCTGAGTTGCTTCTGTGCAGCATCCCGCAGCCCCACTGGGAAGCAGTTTGTCTGGAAGCTGAACTTCATTTTGCCAAATGCAGGTGAAAAGACTATAAAGTGCTTCTGAAGTCACCGCCAGCTTTAAGTTACACGAGTTATATATGTCTTGTTTTCCTGCAGCCTTGAAATAAGGGAAATACTTAACTGTTGTGGGGAATACGTTGAAGGCAATGATGACTTCCCATGGTACTGATAACTGCCAGGGCTTTAAGCCAAGATTTGCTTACTCATTGAGAAATAGTTGTGAGTATGTATAGGGAACTTTGTTATTATAGGAAAATAAGAAATATACCTCTAAGCTTCAGTCAATTTACCTTTAAAATGTTGCATTTTGTTATTTACTTTCTACAGATGTTTCTGGGTATTCCTAGAAAAGATCTTTTCTTGAAAAAGCCCAGGGCTTTGATTCTTAGCTGGTGAAGTAAATATTGCTGCAATGAATGGAAAATTGAGTTTGAGGCAATACTCTGAGTATGCTTATGTGTCATTTTGCTGATCCTTAAGGCTCTTATAATATCTCCCTATGGTTTCTGGAGTTGTTTTCTCAGTCTAGACTTATGAGGACAGATTCTTTTTTCTCTTAAGGACTTTCTCAGCTGTTGCCTGACAATTTCTAGTGAAGAATCTATCTGAAAGCAGAGAATCTCTAAGGATCAGAATTACTGGATCTGCCTGCTGCACCAGGTGTTCTCTCCATTCCCTGTATGAGGCAGAACACAGGGAGCGTTCTGGGAATAGAATACAGCTGTGTTTTGTTCTGCTCCGTCATCAGCTGGTAGAGAGGTACTTGCTCCAGCAGCACAACACAGAATACAACAGAGCTAAGAGAGCCATTTACATGGGGCAGTCCAGATGCAAGAGAAAGCCAGTCTTGCATTGATAAGGCAAGAGGAATTCTTTCATGTACTTCACTGCAGGTAGGTTGAGTCTGTACTACCAGCTCACATAGCCCTTACTTTGATGAGAGTTTCTTGTCATGCTTGTATACCCCCTGTTTACTCCTCTGGGGTGAGATGTGTGAGCTAGTGCGTGCTCACTTATGTGAACAAGGGTGATGGGCTCTGTCCCACAAATAGCTGTGCACATAGTCATTACTGTAGTGAGGGAAGGTCTAAGTCAATTGCTTCAGTTGAATGTAGCTCACAGTATCCAGTCTCAATTTTGGTTACTGCTTATTTATTTGACACAGCTTTTAAATTAGAAGCACATTTTCTTGGAGACCTCTATGGGCATAACCAGTGTCAGTGTGCTGAGAACACTGACAATCTCCTTTTAAAGCCTTGCTCACTGGTGATGGGGGCAAACCGAGCAACTGGTAGTTTTGCACTTCTTAATACCAGCAAGTGTAAGGCCTGGGTAGATTTCAGATAGACTGATCTATCCCAGTAAATAGGTGATACCAGGCTGTAGAATCGGGCACTGGAACCTGCTTGTTTCTATGGTGAAATTATTAGAAAAAGCTTTGTCTTTTGTCACCTACCATTATCCAAACAATTCCCTGGCATTGCAGGGGCTTCACACAGCCCAGAGACTCTTCCCAGTGGGTGCTTTGGATGCAGCCACCATGTTTTGGAGACAAGGAGAGTTTAATGGCATAGACACAATAGTTCCATGCCAGTTGGTGTTGGTGCCAGGCAACAGTCCGAGGTACTTTTAATTTACCATTGGAGACAAAGCTCTATGTGTCAGTGAACAGCATGGCATAACTTTCAGAGGACCTGACTTCTGTTTCATTCCAGACTTGCACTAGTGTCACTATCAGTAAATTCATTCCTGGTCTGTTCAGCTACCAAAGAAAGAGCATGATGCTTCCACAGGAATGTCCTGTAGACTAGTGGTTAAAGTATGAGCATCCTCTTGGATGGACCTCTGTGAGAAGGGAGAGGACTCTGTGAGGTCTGGGGTTGTCTGACCGTTTGCTATTACAAGTTGTATGTCTGGATTGACTATCCCACCACCATCCCTGGAAGTGTTCAAAAACTGTGTAGATGAGGCCCTCAGTGACAGGGTTTAGTGGTGGCCTTGGCAGTCCTGGGGTAATGGTTGGATTTGGTGATCTTAAAGGTCTTTTCCAACTTGGTTGATTCTGTGATTGCAAGCAGAAAGCCATGTACTCTCTGTTCCTTATGCAAAGGGGTTCTGTCGAATTTTACAGTCATTGGAAGACCTTGAGCCTGGTTTTTGGCTACCTGCTGCTCCAAAGCTCTGGGGTCTCTAATTTTAGCCAAGGCTTATCTCTTTGCTGCTGTGACAGGAGCCTTGGAAGCCTGAAAAATCTCAGCTTGAGTTTTAGGATTGTGGGTCCCCCACAGCACGGCCTGCTAGGGCTGGCAGAGATCTGGGAGCACAGCACTCTGGAAATGACGGATGAGTCAAGCTACAGAACTTGAGCTTCCAAGGATCACTCAGGTTTGAAGTGTTTCAATCATTCTTAATCTTATTTATACAGGAATGAGGCATTTCCTGTGGAGTGGAAGCTCCAATTCTACAGCTTAAAAAACCCCCCATCTAACTAGAAGTTGAGCAGGAAACAAAGGGTAACAACCCAATTAGGGCTGCTGCTAGTTGGTGTACCAGGCAAATCACGCAGCAGAGGACAACCACAGAAGGAACTAGGGAACACTAGACAGTGCTTGATTAAAAAAGCCTTGCTGGGAGCAGTTATGGGTGGGTGGGGGGTGCCTGTTACTGCAACAGAGGAAGCAGACCTAGATGGGCTTCCTGACCCTATCTTAAAATTTCCTATGTAATCTCCATAGACATCTCCTTCAGTGCAAATATACTTTGGCCAGTAGCCTTGAGGTTTATTAACACCATGGAAAGTAATTACTGCCTTGTCCACACTCCCCATGGCAGTTATTGTTTAAGTATTTCCCTTATCCTGGATTGCAGGAAAACAATCCATTACATAAATCTCCTGACAAACAGTTAGGCTGCGGCAGCTCGAGGAGTGCAATATTCTCTGTGTGCTAATTTCAGTAAAACAGCACGTTTTTGTAAATGAGCTAATCCCCAGAAAGTGACAGAATGTTACATTGCAGAGGCCTGGCTGAGCTAATGGTACAAAATGAAAGAATGTTTTCACTGCCTGTCCTCTGAGTTCACTTGGCATAATAAAATACTGTTTTCCTCAGTAGAATATGTCCTTCTACTTTGCTTCTCTGTCATAATAAATGGCTGGCCTGAAATTAAATGGGTTGTTCCTGGACACGGGATGTTAGTGATAGAAAAGACCTGTTAGATCACCCAGGCCATCTCTTTGCCAGTACAATGCTCCTTACCTTACATTCTGTGATGCTCTTTCTAATTTAGTCTCAAAAGTCTCAAGCAGCCAACCTTCCAGTGTTTTCCTTACAGGTCTTTTGCTCGGTTTCAGAGGGTGAACTTACAAGCAGAACAGTCAGGTTAGTGAGGCTTAATGAAGTAGCCCACTGTAATTATGGGGAAAAACACATTAACCTACCCCAACAGCAAAGTACAGCATGTAAGAACAAATTACAGCTGATGTAAATAAGAAGAGACCTTCTTAATGCCAATGATTGGGTTGGAATAAAAGCTCTTAAATATATAATGCTATCAGAATCTATAATTTTAATCTATAATGCTATCTAAACTGATAACTGGCAACTGGAGTAACTTTGTCTGTTTTGCTCATGGGTAGCTGGAGCATTTCCTCATTGCTGGTCTTCCTAGTTTCATCTTATAACTCCCAGCTATATCCCTGTGCAGCACAGATCATTTTTTCCATTCCTATGGGGTTAATGTGTCTGAAATGTCTGTAGACTACAAAAATATCCGAGTCGTTATTTTCCATCATAGAAAGTCCAAGTTCTTTGTTTTGCTGAGTTGTGAGAACCTAGAAGATGTCTCTACTTGTCCTTCTATCCTTATCAGTCTATGCCTGGTAGTAGGGCCTTGATTCAGGTCTGAGAAAGGATGACAAATGTCACTACTGGCTTGGATGTGGCTCACAGCCTCTTAAATCAGTGTTTAACACAGGTTTAAATCATATAATTAATAATAAAAGTGGAAATTTACTTTCATCTGGGAATTTATAAGTCACTTCATCAAATGCTTCATTGTGTGTTGTAAAATCTGTACTCATGTTCCTCAGTGTACACTGGTAGACTCTAGAGGAAGACACTGTGTCTGGTTAGGATGAAGATTCAAAGGCATTTAATACAGAAAGAAAATGAGTGGGTTTAAGTCTATGTGAAATAAGTGTGATTAAATACATGCCTGGATATACCTAAGCTCGAGGTAGAAATGGAAATGGCTCAAACACAATCCAGATAAGATGGAAATCTTTGTCTGTTAGAGAATTTCCAACAGCTCCAATTCATGGAAAGCCTCTATGAAGCAGTGATGGCAAAGAGGGCATCATTCTCATGATGCTCAGATACTTCATACTCTCCATCAGATCTGTGAATGACTGCAGCTGAAGTACTAAAAGACCTGCAGCTCTTCCAAAAGGCACCAAACAGCCTTTCCAGTCTGAGCTGTGAAGCTCCTGGAAGCAGAGCCCTCCCATCAAAACTTGAGTAGAAGTTTCTACACATCAGTGTTCCTATTGTTGTCTTATTTTCTTTCTCATTAACCTAATGTAACTTTGGATTGACTCCAAAGAAAATGATGGAAATGTCTCTAGATAAAACCACTGTAAATGAGAATGAAGCCTGGTCCCTATGTGATTCCAAAAGGCTCTTTTATTTTCTGACATATCTTTGATTGTAAAGCAGCACACTGTGGCCAAGCTTAATGACTTAATACTAACTTTTAAAGGTTTAAATGTTACTATATGCACCACAAATTAGCTGTCTCCAGAAGAATTACATTGAAAAAGATGATGCATTTAAATGTCTTTTCCATGGAGCAACTTAGAGTTTTGTCTGTTGTCATTCAGTAGTCTAGCTGCCACCAATCTATCTTGGGCTTTATGTTTTGGTACATTATACCCCTAAAAAACCTTTTCCTCTTAAAAAAGTCCCTTGACTTGGTGTGTCAAGCATCTTAATCATAATGGGATTAGTGGCTGCTCCTGTCATCTGTAAGGGACTGCGCTGTGTCATTAGCTGGACCTTTAGTTTTGTGCAGACTTGTCAAATAACAAGTATTGCAAAAGCTTTTATTTTTGTGGTTTTTCACTACAAGTCTCAGTGTGTTCATTCAGAGCTCCCATGAGCCAAATGTTGGATATTTAGAAATAACTGGATAAACTCTGATTATAAAACTACAACAAGTTAAGGAAAGAACTCCAAGACCCAGTAAACCTTAGAGGGAGATGATTACTGCAATAGTTGAAGTGATTTAGTAACCATTGGGGAAGTTTCTTTCTTTAAATTAAGCTTGGTGTAACCTCAGTTTTCCTGTATTCAGAAGAGTTCTGTGGCAGTGAAGAAGTTTGTGAAGTGCTTGTGGCAGAGCAGTGATGAGTACATAGGAATGTCACCCTCTTCTGGGGTTCAGGAGTTGACTTTTCTGAATGAAAACTCTAAGCTGTTTCCTATAGTGAACTTGTTGACCCTGTGATATGAGAGGGATCATGCCTGAATGGGTTCTGTTAGAGGTCAGAAATTGAAACCAAGCTTCTTATTCCTACAGAAAAGAACTTATTTAATGCTAGTCAAAGGAACCATCAGGGCTTTCAGTTCATGCTGTCTTGTGTACCAGCTCAGCCTAGTCTCACTGGAGTAACTGTCTTGGTTGGAACACCATAGTAGCAACAGATCCAGTTTCCATTTCTGTGATCCATGTGTTTTGACACATATCTATCAAACTGACAAGGCCTGGCCTGGTAGGTGTGCCTGGTATAAAGAGGATTTCTCCTATATTTAATGTTGCTGATTAGAAAATCTAAATACTTTTGTCCTTACTTTTAACCTGGCTGAGAAAAGAATCAGTTGCATTATTTGTGACTGCAGCAAGCTCGTGAATCCACTGATGATTGTGAAAGCAGTTGCCCCAGGCAACTACAAGTGGAATGACTGACAGCAGTTTGGGGTTTGGTGCTGTGGAGAGCTGTTACTGAAGACTCATTTTACATATATAAAAGGTTTTGGGGATAAAGAAGACTCCTCACACTTATTTTCTTAACCTTATATTTCCTTCAAAAATCTCTGTGTCATTCTGTTCCTTTCTCTGATGTTTCTAGACGAAGTGATAAGGGACAGCTCAAATGTGCACTTCATTTTGTGTAGTGAGGTTTCTCTCTATTTACCTATCCAATAGCAGTGATGCTGTTGGAACTGGAGTGCTCTAGCATATTCTCTAGTGTTCACTTGCACTCCAGCATGAAGGACCCTTAACCCCACAACTTGTTCACTTTTGTTGCTCATATCAGCTAGTCTAATAAAAGATATTAGCTCTTTCTACAAACCCTTATTCATCTAGATATTGTTATCAGTAACAAGAACATTGTGGCAGCTTTATGGCAGAAACACATGAGAGCAATAGAGTGTTTCTGTCCTAAATACGATGGTGGAAGAGGAAGGAGAGGCATCACAGGTAAAGTGTATCCTGTAAGGACACTAGCAATGCTGAGAGTTAAACTTATCTCAGCTGAATCTCTGTCCATGGCTGAGCCATAGGTATATGCTGCTTTCCAGGAACACATAGAGTTTGACAAGCTCTGTTGTTGAGCAAACAGGAAATTCACTCTGAAATGCAGGCTGTGTAAGGGACCAAAAATATCTATAGATTAGTTCCCTCCTCGTGGCGGATGTCTGTTTGTTTTTCTGTAAAGATGAAGTGTTTTGCCCCGGTGTGTTTCAAACAGTACAAAGCAAGCGTTGAGTTCAAAGTGATGTTTTCCTTCTGAAATCTTGTTTCGAAAGGGATTAAGCAGCCCCTGAAGGGAAAGAAATTCTGATTTCAGATTAAGCCAAATCTGGTCAAGCCAAATGCATACTTGCTCCATTTTAGCAATTAAGTTGGGTCTCACAATGCTTTGCTCCTGTGAGTATCTCTTTCCACCCCCTGCTCCTGCAGCATTCTGACCAGTTTTTATTGCTTATATCATTACTTTACACCATTCAGGCAGATACTTGGAGCAGAAATTGGTGTCAAGATAGATATTTGAGGGTGTCATCATCCTGGATTGAGATGGCTCATCCTTTAGTGGCTTGGTGGAATCAGTTCAGTTTCTGAACATGTCCACACTATAAACTGGTCAGCTTTGTGTTTCCTAACCTGCATGGGTCAGGAACAGTAGTGGTCCAGCCCCAGAGCAAGTGGTCCATTCCCCAGACAAGGCGAGTAAGTCTTCTCTGTGGCTTCTTTACACCAGACTTTACAGTCTTGGTGGCCATGAGCCTGGTGGTTTGGGAAGTGTCAAACTCAGTTTGGGGACCATGTGGAAAACAAGGATCCTTTTGAGCCTGATGCCTTGACCACAGCTATTCCTTGTTCCTCTCCCCTGCCAGAGACAGATACCCTCCCACTAGGCACTGCGAGGTGCAGCTTAGTACTCATCTGTTGATTCCTGCAGGGGTGGCAGCAGCATGTGCTTAAATATTGAGGTGCTGTTTGTGTGGGTGCCCATCTTGCGAGGAAGTATGTGTTGTTTGAAACTCCACTAAATGCTGATCTTGATGGATATCAGCACCTGTCAGTAATTGTTCTGTTTAGTATTGAGACTCTGAGGCATTTGTAGCAGGAATGAACGTGTTCTTGAGCCCATAAATCACATCTGCAACTTTGCTGGATAGCAAGAGAAATCAACCTCTCAAGTGATGCCTGGGCACAATCTTTCTTTAGTCTGGTCCAGTTCACATCTGTGAATTCAGACACCCTCTGCTGCCATGTCATGTGTAAATTCCGTGGCAGACACTTATATCTTGCAAGCTTAGCACCTTTAATTTGGTGGCAGTACTTTGCATAAGCCTTTTGAGTTTGGCATCCTAATAGTGTACACTTGGTAAGCCTAATATTTGTAAGGAGGATCTGAAAGACAAATCAAATGAAACTGAAGTAACAAGAAGTCAAAACCATGTCTTCCCTTATTTTCTCTCCTGTTTGCCTAAGGATTATTTATTGTGTTTGCCTTGATTCCAGCCACTTAATTTTTCCAAACAGATGCAGCTGATTGATTAATGGCATTTCATGTTTAAAGTCAGAAGTGTCAGCAAGACTCTTGCACGCCTGTGTCATTCTCTCCTAGAACAATGGGTTCAGCTGAGAAGCAGGGACTTGTGCCAAGTATTCTTGAGGATAGGAGGTCATGTGCCACTTTTCTGCTAGGAGACAGATATATATAAGGACAAGGGGAGGCAGGAGTTTGGGGGGTTGGAGGGCTAACTGTGTTCTAATAATAGGTGGATCACATGGTTGCTAAGTCACCTACAACAAGGCTTAGTTTGTGGAGGTGAATCAAAGTGCCGGGAATTAAGGACATTTCTTCGACTATCCTATGACATATAAAAATAGGCTGAGGGAAATACATATGTGGTGAAGAAAGAATTGACTGTCTAGGCCAAAACTCCTCAGAGGAACAGTGGGACTTCAGTTCTCTCACCTCCTTTACCGATTTCTCTTCTCCTACTTTTTAATAACCCTGCGACAGGGAATAGCATGCAGGTGATCCAGGTTCTCACCTAATATGTAATACTATGTGTTTGTGTACAGTAGGGTACGGGCCAGAGCCTCAGCTGTTGGAAACAGTGATAGCTTGACTGATGCCAATTACCCCAGCCAGGATCAGTCCTTTCTGCTCAGTCTGGTGTGAGAACTGGGTAAGGAGTTGCAAATGGGGAATTACGTACCCATGCACCACATTGGAAACTTATTGCGTATTCTGGTGTCAGTAATAGAAAGCATCTACATTCGTGGATCAAAATGAAGCTGGCATAGGCTCTCCTTTGACAGCTGTTTCAAATATAGAACTCATCACATTGTAATTCTTTCCCAGTATATGCTTAGAAACATGTAAAACACCAACAAGCCTGAGACCCTATTGTTCTCTTCTGCACGTTCTGAGCGGTTGTGTAAATGTATCTCGGGCCTGGAAGGCCAGATTCCTAGATACTGAAGTCAGAGACCAAGCTTTGCTATTTGTTGTCAATGGCATTAATCAACAAGTGGGGAGTCCCTTTTGTTTCCCTGACCTTTGTATGTTTTCCAGCTTCACAGGCTAGGCTTCAGAGGAAACTTCCTCTGAAACTATAAGCCACTAGAGGCCTCCTGAATACTTGAATTGATTTTGCTTCCAGGAAGACAGTCTCCTAAAAAGTACATCAGGCTTACAGAAGGAAATGATTCCCAGTTTGCCAAGCCAGGCTGACACACAGCGTAGTGAGGGTGAGCAACGATAGCACAGCTGAAATAAAGCACAGAAATGCACTTGAAATCCAGCTCTTAAAATACAGCCCATGTAATATTGAGTCACGGTGAATTACTCATTTCTATTTAGCCTTTATCTGTTGCAACCTGATTAGAGAGAGAAACTACATTCCTTTATTCAGGCATGAGGCCAATATTCATATTAGTAATTTTTGGCCAAAATAAATTCTACAAACTTTGGTCAAAATGTTTAATCCAATAATGCAAATGTAGGGACTCTTTAAATAAACCATCGCACAGCAATCTCCCTGTTTATTTTCTGTTTGCATCCTCACACCTTCTTTCTCTCTTCCTGTAGCTCTTTTTTTTCTGTTGCACTAGCCTCGTTTGTGTTTACCTCTTTTGCATAAGCATCCATTGCGAAACCCCCATGGATATCAGAGATACTTCGATGACACAGTGGATGCTTCCTCTCTGAGCTATGCCAGGTTTGCCCATTGATCCAGGAGCATGTTCCTGTTCATTAACGCAAGGTCACCCCTAATTCCCTCCTTCTGCTCTTTACCTTCCAGCCCTCAGGGGGGCAGACACTTGGAGGAGAAACCCGCTTGCTTTCTATGTCAAGAAGCTGGTTGGTAGCTTGCTGCTAATTACTTTGGCTACAATAATTCTTAACCCGATTACAGTGATACAAATTAAAGCACTCTTGGCGAAGGGCAGCTAAATCCACATGTCAGACAGCAGAGCCTTGGTTTATTTAGGGACATCACATTTCTTCTGATCTTGTTACCCAGTTTTCCATCTTCTTTGGGTAATCCTGAGTAAAGCTTTCTGCGGTGGAAATCAGCACCATACACGTAGGCCCAGATTATTAGAGAGAGGTCTTTGAAACTGTCTCATGAGGTTCTTCCCACAGCCATTTGGGGCGGTCAGGTCCTCCTGCCCCAAAGGATGAAAAACAACCAGGGATGTTGAGAGCTCCCAGTGATGCATATTGACAGAGCCTGATTTTTCAGACACATTACCTGCATCCTATCCTCTGCAATGTGTTTCAGTGTTGGTCCACTGGAGGAACGTGCTTTTGCTAAAAATAGAGGTCTACATACTTGTCCAGCCTTTGGCTGTTGCTCATGCAAACAGGACAGTTGTCAGCTACCCTTGTTTCCAGTGCCTTGGGTGCAAAAAGATGGCTCTGCTCTCTCGAAAAATTCAGTCCTTCTTATGAAATGTGAGCTGGGTTGTGGAAAGAAGAATTATTTCCTTGATAAACTGGCACCACCTTGTCCATGTATAGGCAAGCAGCATCTTTCTGCATCTGTTTTCTTTGCTCTGGCGAGGATTCTTTTTATTTAGGCTGATAATGAGACCATGCTGGCAGGTAGGAAGTTGGACTTCTCCCTCTCATCAGTCCAGCTGGGTCAGTGAAGCTGAATTTCTCAACTGCTACAGTCATGTGTTAGAAACTATGAAGGATTTCTGCTAAAATAACATTTTCAATATCCTGTGAATAACATACTGATCACTGAATTAGTTCCTTAGTGGGAAGGAAAGTAACAAGATTAAAGAGAAAGCTGGGAACAGATTTAGTTCTCTTTTATTTCTTTTACTGTGACATTTATCAAGCTAACCTCCCTACAAGTCAGAACTATATAAATATTGAGTAAAGACTGCAGGATTTAACACTTAGTTCATGCCACATAATTATTAGCCTCTGGCACCCTCTTATTCATTTGTGAAGCCACTAACATGAATGCATTGTACCAGATAACAATATTGTCAGGTATTTTATTTAGCAGGTCTATTCTGTTGCAGCTTCCTTTCAGAACACCTCAGCTGTACTGTATGCAACAACCATAATGTACATTTTCTTTACAGTAAGGTACCACAGTACAGTTGATCTCAGTTTGCTTAGCCATGATATAACCTTCCCTGTTGTAGTTTCATGTATCTTCTGTGAAATTGCCCACTGCCGTCCACACTAAATGCAATCAACACAGGAATATTTTGCAGGGAGGTTTGAAAGGGACAGGTAGTTCAGCATAACCTTACACTTAGCTTTTTCCAGTGAGTTTTATACGGTTCTGGACACATCCCATTGAATCATCCGCAGGTAGAATGCACTGTATAGCTATAAGGGCATAAGGTTTTGTGAACTGGGGTTCTCAAGTAAAATAAAGCTTTCCCAAAATAAGGCTGAACTTGGCATGATAGGAAGATAGCCAATGCCTTGCTGAGAACCCGTGCTTACATCTTACGTGTGTCTGAGTTAGTGCTTTGTCAACTTCCCGACTTCTTTTCCACAGGTTTTTGCTTCCAGATGTTTGGAGTGGAACTGGGAAGCTGAAGCCAAAATCTGTAAACAGTGTTTGAAGGATTAGATCTGTAAACCTGCACCTAGTCATGTTCAAGCAAAAATCCCACCACCAACTCCTGGTTTTCCATGCAGCTGCTGTGCTCTCTGAAACAGAGCTTCAGGCACCTCTGGGAGCAGGTGACTCTTGCTTGCATGTGTAGACATGGGCTTTAAGCTTCTAATTTTAGATGTTTGAGATATTTGACTCAGCGCCCCATTTGCTTTGCATCAGAGCTCCAAGAACCTATTCCTGTGGGCATGTGGACCCAGCCTTGGTGTGGTCGTGTCCATCTTTAATCTCTGTGGTCTCCTGTGATCTTCAAATAGTGACTGTGATGATGCCAGTGACTTCTCATGACCTTGGAAAGCCATCAGGCCCCTGGGCAGAGCAGGACCCATCTCCCAAAGGAAAGTTGTGGAGGGTCAGATATTCCGTTCCTGTGCCGCTGAGCTCATCCATCCAACTTCTTTCCTTCCCCCTCCCCGCTCCTGTCCCTTTTTGTTAGGTTTGACCTTGGTCACTGATGACAAGGCTGCTTTTCCTGCCAAACCAATCAATAAGCTAAACAGAGAGAAGATGAGTATTTAGAATATGGGAAGCCAAACTCAAACACAGATAGGTTATCAGCCGAGCCCAGAGCAGACTTCTAAGCAAATATTTCATTAACAAATTTTTCATGGCAACTTGCATGTTAAAAAAAAAAACCCAGGCAACAACAGGAGAGGGAACAGTAAAGGGGATAAAGTGAAAGAACTGGGCTGGAGCCATCGGGCTTAGGCTGTTGCGTTGCTGTCTGTGATTACCACTACTTTCCACAACACACTACTGCTCCCTAGGGCAATGATAAGCAGGAAAGGTGCAGACCTTGCACAAATGGGGCTTTGAAAGCCTACTCTGCACCTTGTGCTTGTTCCCTCTCAGGCAGGGAAAGGCTTGGGATGAGTGTGTGACTGTACCATATGTTTATGGTGCAGCAACATTCTGGGCAGTCTGAAGTTTATAACAGTTTAATCCTTGGACCTCTGGCAAGGGTTGTATGCATTCTGTGTTCACAAACAGGAGCCTGAGCCAGTAATGTCACTAAGTTCCTGGTTAGCTTAGTGACCTGTATAAAATATATTTGTGATATTGCAAAACCCTGTGAACACATACCCAAAGATCTCACTTCAGTGCCTCCCTCACCCTTTACATGTGAGACCCAGTGTGTTGTGATGTGTTATTGCCCTGCATCTAAACTAATAAACACATATTAATGCGCCTTGTGCAGATTGGGGTATTTTAGAGCGTTCTTGGCATAGATTAGCAAACCCTCACTTTCATATGTCGTATGGGAATGAGGAACAGAGCCTTAACCATTCTTTGCCTTGACAGCTATTTGGAAAGGTTGACTGAAGGGCAGGGAAGTTGCTAAATAACTTTTTGAATATTGTAGAGGAGAAAAATATAGGTCACTAAGCAATAAACTCTCCACATCCTTCCGGCTAAGGAAGAGACCCTGAATCTCCATCCACCTTTTACTCAAATGAGACTAAAATTCAAATCCAACATAAAGCATTACAGCTTTAAGTACTGAAAATATTTATTATTTTTATACCAGTAATCCAATAGCATAATCTCAAGAACATCAGTGCTCCAGGAATGTCTAGAAACACAATGGATTTGCCTTTATTCCTTTATCCAGATGTTTCTATAAAATACTCTGGATACTAGGAATCTGTGGGGGAATTAAAGATTTATTTTTAATACTTGAAAAACTTGAATTTCTAATAACTATGATCCTTTAAAATGTTTTAACTGCAGATGCAACATGCTTCAGCTCTTTGGTGACCTTTTTCCCTATGTCTTTTAGCTTGCTTTCCAATTAATAGGCAACTATTTCTCACAGGTGGCTGATCGTCACAGGACACAGACACTTCAGTGATTGCTGTAAATGTGAGAATTAAACTGTGTGCTGGCTTCACTTCAGAAGTTTATCCTTATTCAGCAAAAGTGATTAGATTTTGTCTGTAGAGCACTGTGTAGATATACCTGAGCGAGGGAAAGAATCAGCAGCATGCTACCTAATATCTGTGTATACCAGTAGCTACCCCTGCTTATTGAGGACTAGCTTTCATTTTGGTATTGCAGGGTGGAAGGTGTTCCTATATTACGTTACAATCTGTAATGCTGTAATTTTGCCTCATTTCTGAAACAAGATTATGCCTTTTCTTTGACAGATACAGCACTGTGAGAATAATTTCTGAGCCTTGTCTCCTCAGATGCACTTTATATTCGCCTGGTGCAGCAGTAATACAGCTCCCAGATATGCAATGAACACTGGGACCCTTTTCAGGATCAGGGTAGGAGATACTGAAACAATGCGGTTTATGTTGTTTATAAAACACTGTGGATTTAATGACTTGTTTAATAACAAGTCAGGTGCAACAATCATGCAGGATTTTGCAGGCAGACATCTCTGAAGCTATTGCTTTCCAAACAGCAGGTCAGGAACTGGTTCTCTGAGGAAATCCAATGTAGAAATTTCACTGTAGGTCAATACCCAATTTAATTTCTGAGTTGTCTATGATTTGTCTGCTCCTAGAATTCTTTAATAAAAGTGGAGCACTAGCTAGTATTATATGTAACTGCTCTAAAATACAGCTACATTTCTAAGTCTGATGATGTTTGCATTAAAAGTGTCTCTTTATCATGAGCTAGGAAATAAAATCTTCATCCCAATTCCTTCAGCTTATTTAATTCATAAATTTAACATCAGTTTAGGCCAATCAGGTTCACCCTTTCTTTTAAACTGCCACTTAGCAATGTAACAGATACAGAATAGAAATGGGATACGAATTTCTAATCAAAAGAAGTGATAAAAGCACACCCAAAGAACTGGTAGTTGTCATTTTAAAAGTAGCGCTGTGGCCAAAGCCATGGACTTGCTGCAGACTGAAGTGCTCTGATTTTCTCAAGCACAGATCAGTGGCTCACAGCAGTTTCTTCTGGCCTTAAATGCTGTGAACGCATGAGCTAGCCAGGGCTTTTGGGAACGGAGAGCAGTTTGGTGAGCAGTGTGTGTGTAGGGGGGATGAAATGTCAAGAAAACCAGTTGTAGAACCACAGATACTGACAGTAAAACACAGGCAATGTGATCCTGCTTTCATGATTCAGCTCCTGCAACCTCACAGTTTTCCTTGATGACTTTGGAAACTCCTGTGCACGTCTGTTCCTTTCTTCTGAAAACAGTGATAAAAGGCTACCTTAGAGGAGTGACATGTGGGTAAATCTGATCAGAGCAAGACAGGAATTCCCTTTGCCTGCAGATTCTCCTGAGCAATGTCTGTGACGAGACTGTGCCTGTGGCTTTCTGATCTGAGGGGTTTCTGGTCAAGATACATGTATGGTATTTGCTGCATTAAACCCTTTTTCATTATGGGAGGGAGATGCCTTACCTTCACCTGCAATTGCAAATATGAGCACTGTCCTACAGATTTGAGGGTCAAGACTAAGTTGCTTAGCACAGTCCAGCAGTCTCTCATCACTTCAGCACGTGGCAATATTGCTTATGCTGACCTTTTAAAGGTGACTTTCTACCACAACCCAGTCTTAGGAACGTGTCTATAGGGACCAGAGGCAGTGATGTCAGTAGGCGCATGCCTGCTCTTTCGCATTACCACCTCCCCTGTTTCTGGGGCAGATCAGGAATAAAAGGGCTTCAAGCATCAGGAAAAGCTGCTCTCTGCAGGAAGACATCAGGCTTTCACAGATTTCAGGGTGGAGGCAGCCAAAGGCAGACAACTAAATCTTCCCCTTTTCCTCCCAGCTTACAAGAAGGCTGAATGGCAAATGCCCAGCTGATGTGATGAGAGTGCCTTCTGAATTCACTTCACAGTGCTCTGTTCAAAACACAATAAACCATCAATTCCAAGTTTGCCTGCAGACCACACAGTGAATTAGGAATGCTCCTCATGAAATACTGACTTGATCTCATCTTACACATACCCCAAAGCAATAACAAGGGGAAAATGCTGTGAAGCATTTTTTCCCTTTGTTAGTGCCCTTAGGGCTCGAGCTGAACTTTGTAAGAGACAAAAAAGAATAGCTAGGGAGGATGGTAAAGACTGGAGCGACTGACACTGGTGTCTTCTGTTGTGAGGCTGTGCAGATGTGGCAGCGAGCAGCGCTGTTCTAGCCACACAAGTCAAACATAACCCATGTTGCATCTCCCTCAACAACCACCTTCCTTTGGGCTTTTACCCAGAACGCAGTGAAATACCATCTCAGTTGAAGGTCATTATTTTTAACACACTTTTTAGGATGATAATAAGGTTCTGATGATGGGGTTTTTTGTTTCATTTTTTCGTGGGTTTTTTTTCTGCCAGACTTGTCTATTTTGTATCAAACTACTCCTCACTGAATTGTCTGTCCCCACACCCACCTGAATTAAGAGTGAGGCCTTTGGGGTGGGGACTATGTTCCTTCTTGCATTTAGGTTCAAATGGACTTAATCTGTGGCTAGAGTTCCCAGGAAAGGGCTACTAGAAACACCATCAATAAAAATAACCTTTGGGAATAGTTACAGTGTGATATCTCACATGGAGACTTTAGGGGGAAAAAGGGCAAGTGGCTTCCAGAAAATGATTCCTTATGGAAAATCTGTATTAGTTGGTAGTCGCTGTGTGTCTGAATGAAAACTTGTGCAAAATATCATCTTTCTGTATGCATGAGAATGTTTCAGGACATCAGCCACAAGGGGCAGGATTAAGCCTCAGAATTGAGAGTATCCTAATTTCTTTGAAGACTGAAAATTTGGTTTCTCAAATTTTCCTATTTTACATAGGATTTTCTAGGGAAGAGTAACAAATAAGGATGGGAAGAAGGAAGAAGATAAGCAGCATTCAGAAGCTGAAAATTCAGTCAATTCTGTGCCATCTTCCATAAGAAATAACTTAAAAATGGTTTTGTGTGGTAAAAAACTTTACTGTTCTTGCTAAGGTGTATGTATGGGCTGAGCTTTATTTGTTGTGAGCCATTGCACTGAAGTCACAGTAAATCAAAAAGGTCTGTGTTATCTGTACGTATTTACAAGAGTCAGGATATTGATATTCCTTATACTCTATGTGTCCATCTATAAATCATGTAATAATCTCATTATAAGTTTATTTGGTGAAGTACTATTTGAATGGATGCTAATGAGTGCTGACTCAGCAGTGCAAACGTGGCACAGACTGTGACTTTCTTTTCTGCTCCCGGTAAGAAAGCAAGATTTTTCAACCCTTTCCACTGGAAAACTTACTCCTGCATTTCACATGTCTATTCTGGGTGCTGACTGGCGCATGTGCCAGAACCTTGCCCCCTTATTCCATGCCTCTGAGCATTCCTTTCCTGTGGAATGCGATAGGTGCGTGGCTTACACTCTTGGTTGTGGTGTAGTGAAAGATGTCTTCAGCCTCAGAAGGGCTGGGATAGGCAGGGCTGTGGTTTGTACATGTGAGAAGCATTTACTAAAAGAAAATCGGTATCTAAACAGAAAAATGGTATTTGTTACATTGGAAAATACCTTATAATTCTTTCATGATAGCTGGTCTACCCATCTATCACACACAAAGTAGCTGCAAGCAATGGGGGCCACTTTTTCATCACAGGCCCTCATAGGGAGGCTGTGAATCTTAGTGGCACCCATAGGTGCTGGATTTTGTACGTGGAGACTGAGAGAGAGGGACATGACTTAGAGACACTGTGGGTGAACTGCGGTGTGTGGACATCTGCTTTCAATAGGAGTGAGCAGAGATAAAAGGATAGGTTCATAATAATATCCCTTTTCTGTATTTTTCTACCATTGGTGTCTGGACATCACTGCTGAAAATGATGCAGACTAAAAAGCATTTTAAACTACCCTTTAAATGACTTCCCATTTCAGCAATGAGACTAGGTGTATCTAAAGTACTTCAGGACAGGCAGAGGGAAGCAGCCTTGGACCAGCAAGCTTGCTTTTGCTCCACTTCAGTGATGCAAACAAGGCACTGAGCTGTTTGTCTCCTTGACAGGCCACTGCCTTGATGCATATCACCCACTTGCCCACCTCATCAACATGGAGGGGGTACAGCAGTGTCAGAAAGGGCAGCACAGAAAGATGCTCCAGTCTGATGAGCATCCTCTGGGAGAAGGGACACGCAGCTGACAAGATGCTTCTGCTTCCTGTTTGATGTCTGTTGATCCCAACCCTGGGAAAGATGTGGAATTGTCAGAGAACTTGGCACATCCAGGGTAGCTTGGTTGCAATGGTGTTGATAGCCAAGTTTTCCTTTTGGGTCTGCATCCAGTTTTCCAACATTTCAGTGTGAGTTTCAGAAGTCTGTGGGAGGAGCTGACCGAAAGTAATGGAGAGGACAGTAGCATTGATCAGAAACTGAAAATGTGCAGAACTGAAATGAATATATGCCCAAGGGCCATTCAATATGCAGACATTCACATTATGATGAGCAAGCCTCTCTCTCCCCCCAAGTAATCAAGTGTAAGAAAGAGGCACATGTGAGGTATTAAAGTACAGGCGAATACCAGAAAGATTACAGAGTAAAGTTCAGAAAGTATTAAAAATGATAAGAAAAACAAAGGTAAAGAATGAAATAAGGATTGCAGAGGAGGCTGTGAAAAATAATGACTTTTCCCAAGTACATAGGGCGAAAGAGGGACAGAAAGAGAGAGGAGGGCCTTTAAGACATGGCAGAGAAAAATTATTGAAAGGAAAGGCAGGTATTGCTTAAAATATTCAGTGTAATTCTTGCTCTCGTGCTCCAAAAAGAAGGTAGTGGCTGCAGACACAGGGGTCAGAAACAAGCATAGATTTCCCTAGGGAGAAGTTAAACACCACTGAAGGAAATCAGGGTCATGCCAGAACAGGTTGTTAAGAAATTAGAATATCTGAAGACCTGCAAAATAACTTGTTCAGGTGGGACACAGTCTGCTTTCAGTAGAAAACATCAGGAAAGGCAGGATAACCCCAGGCAGGCACATTTAAGAACCTGTCTGTAGCAGAGAGCATGGCTAAAGAGGTAGCTACAGTTTTCTAACTGGTGTGAATCAGGAGGACTCTAGCTTTTGTGGTGGCATAATGTTTGTCAACTTGCTGTGGACTGCATCAAAAGCGTTCCCTATAAGACAACAGAAGAAAATGAAGCAGCATATAATGTTAGAGTTTAGCTCCTTAAAGCAGTATTTCTGTTCTGGGGATTATGGGCTCTCTAACAAACTGGACTTCAATTACTTGGCAGGGCCTTTAGTCCTGCAGCCGTCTGGTGAAGCAGCCTGCGGTTCAATGGCAGATTTGTTTAAATTAAATTTATATACAAGTTTACTCAATTAGGTACCTAAGTGAATAAAACAATTAGTATTATTTATTTTGATACTGAAATCCATTTAATTGATGCTGTTTTCCTGACGTTCCCTCCTTACTTGGTTCAGTGTTGTAACGAAAATGCAGAACTGCATTGTAGGAGTTGCCATGGGGAAGATGAAGTCTTTGGCAGTTGGGTAGGGGACAGTTGGAGCTTTTGGCACCTGGGAAGGCATGGGAGGCAGTTTGGGACTGTGGACTAAATGCATTATCTGGATGCTTCTGCTAAAATGATCATCAGTGGAGCCATTAATAACGTTGGAATTTAAATTGTCAGTTTTTGTTTCAGCATTAACACACTACTGAGGGGAATGAGGCGGTCCACACCTCTCCAAGCTATAGTTTCAAGCTTTCTGCAATGTCTGATAAATATTGGTTTATGGTCCATTAATGTGTTCAAGGTTATCTTCACAAGCATGGCAGTCAGCAAGATAACATATAGGTATTGCTTCAGGAACACAGTGGTACAATAAGGGAAAGATGCTTTGGCATATTCCACAGTACCAGTACCACAGGGTACAGGAAAATTCAGCTAGTACTTCAAAAACATATCTAGGGAAGATCCAGAAAATTGCATGTCTACGGGTTTGATTGATTTTAGTACTTGCAGAAGAATAAAACCGTAAATCAGAGTCTGAAGGAAAGAACAGGACTAAGAGACTTGTGATATTACTGCTGATGGTGGTGCACAGAAGAAATAATCTACTGGAATTTAAGGCAAAGCCACAAAAGACTAGCTAAGGAAAGGCCTGGGTAGAACTCATCTGATCCTCAAGAAACCTTTTTGATCTAGTAACACATGAAAGATTGCTTCAAAGGTCAGTAAGCAGGTTTGGATGTGAGGTAATCAGTGGATAAAGAACTGGTCCAGGATATCAAAGAAGGCCTTTGCAAATGGGCAGGATTTAGGTCAAAGGAGTGAAATGAAACAAGAATTGGTGTTAGGTTTGATTTTCTTCACCACATTTATAGATGGGCTTTGAAAAAGTGTACAAAAGTGGTCTAATTTCAAAGCTAAGTGGGAATGGTAAGAAAGGCATTAGGTTAAGAAAGAGGGAGAGGAGGGGGCAAAGGAGCAGAGGAAATGACTGGCATCAATGTGCTAATCAGTAAGGAAGAAAGAACCAGGATGTCACAGGGATTGTTCACATGCCTTTAAGAACGTTACATGAAGAAATTGCCATGATAGCCTCTTCCAGACCATTTCCTTTCCCTGGTGTTATCAAGAATGGTCTAAGAAACATTGCTGCTGGAAGGAGCAAAGTTGGAGAGGACTCAAAACAGGCAGGAAGCGATAAGACCCAGTTCTCCATGCTGGAGAAAACCAGAGCATCAGCTGGGCCCCTGGCAAATGCAAGGCAGTGCTTATGAAGGTCATGGTATAGATAGTGACTCAAAGATAGGCAAAAGTCCATCCATGTTTGTGGCTAAATAAACCCTCATTACACAAATTTAAATTTGGGGGTTTCCTCATTTTTTAAATTGGCTTAATATATACTTCAGTCCAGCCTTTAGAGAGCACAGTAGCAGTTATAGGACAGAAAGCATCCAGTATTTCCATATTTATCCATTATATTACAATAATGCTACAGATGGAACACACTATTTTTGCATGATTACTGGCCAGAATTAAAAATCAAGTTCTTTAAACTAATACGAAAAGAAATAAACTGAAGCTTCTGGTTTTGCTGGCAATTGCAAGCAATATGTGTCTATGTTGTCTATATCTCAGGGTCTCAGGAATTCTCCCTCAGGGAGTGTCATCCCCTTAGCAAAACATCATCCGTCACCTCCGCATGCTGACAGCCCTGGCTATCGTCTTCAAGACGGGCACGTAAGAATGCTAAGATAATGTCCCCATGTACTCAGAAGTAGGACAGTGTAGTAATCTGATCTGTGACAGATTCAGTGTCAAATGGTCTGAGCCTGGACAAGTTCATTTTGGAGCATGTTGGAGCCCTGTGCGTGTTGGAAGAATGACTCACTTCAATTACGATTGCACACACGGCGTTCGGGAGTTTGAGCCTAAAAAGGTCTCCTGTGTTCCTTTGTGGTGACTGTTCCCTTGGTTTCTGAGCTGCTTCCTCAGCCCGTGGAAGCTGGTGGGACTTTGTTGAGGTTATATAGCTATATTCCTTTACAGCAGCCAAAGACCTGACATATAATCTGCCCCCTGTACAAAGATGCTTTGGTTTAAAATGTAACAAAGCAGCCACATAAAACTAGTGGCCTTGTACTCATCATCATGAAAGCAGATGATGAGCCAAATCATAGGATGACTGCTTAGGTCTTGTGTGGTTGAATCTCTGCTGGTGCTTCAGTATCCAGCAAAGCTGTAGAAGAACAAACGGGACTTTCTTGAGCCTCCAAGTCAGTGCAGATCCCAAGAAGGTCTGAGCAGTGGAAACTGAGGCTCTTGATAGCAGAGAGATTGCAGCTAGATTTTCAAGTCTTAGGATGAAATGGCAGAGTTGGTAATTACGAAAATCATCTCTGGGTCTGCTGACAGAACAAAAGCTCATTGAAAGGCACACAATGAGAAAAATCATACAGAATGCCTCCTTGTTATTCACATTACTGTTTTTCAGAAGGCTAGATGCACTTTATTAAGCAAAAGCTAATAAATCTATTTTAGTGGCTTAATATTGCTCAGATACCAGTTGCTATTCCTAACATTGCTGAGTAATATTTTGATTCCACTCCAGGGCTAACAAATAGTTGCTTTACAATTCTGATATGCTCTATCTTGGAATCTGTTGTGACTATTGCTACTGGCTGGGCTGAGAAGAAAGGCAATATATATGTTCATTAACTTGTGTGCAAAGGATTGCTATATCTCATGCACTTCAGAGACTGCTGCCAGGCACATATCTGTCCTCTTCATCAGGGACTGTAGGGATAGGACAAGGGGTGATGGGCTCAAACATAAACAGGGGAAGTTCAGGTTAGGTATAAAGCAGTTCTTCCCTGTGAGGGTGGTGAGGCACTGGAATGGGTTGCCCAGGGAAGTAGTGGCAGTATTCAAAGCCAGATTGGACAGAGCCTTGGGTGACATGATTTAGTGTAAGGCATCCCTGCCCATGGCAGGGGGTCAGAACTGACTGATCTTAAGGTCTTTTGCGATCCTAACTATTCTATGATGCTATGATTGCTGCTGAGGTGATGCACCCTGAGCTCACAATTCTGCCCCAAGGTAGCTCGAAGGCTCCACTGGCTCAGAGCTGTAGGAAAACCTGGTTTGTTTTGGTTTGGTTTTCAGTTGTTAGCCCAAGCACCCCCAAAAGATAAAGTTTTATTTTAGGCCAGCTGATATGAGAAATGTTTTTTTCTGAATTTCAAAATGAGACATTTAAAAGAAAAAATTCCCTTTTATAATGAAAAAGCTTTTCCCTTTAGTTCCAAACCATTAAATCAAACAGAAAAATAAAGGCTTTATCAAAAGAGTTCCTTGTTTGGTTTTACTCCCATTTGAGACTCTTTCTATTAATGAATACTTTTGGTTGACTCAAAGCTGCATCTGCCAGTGAACAAATCAATTGAAAATTCTGTCTGCTCCAAAATGACCTGAAGTTGATGCAAAATATTATCAGTAGCATAAATAATTCCATGCTTCTCGACCTGTAAAACCATTCAGGATACTATCACTAAGGGCAGAAGTACTCCCATATCATTATAAAGGCTAAGGGAATGTATTTTGGTACTGGGGATAAGTATTAGAGGGATACTGGGAAGCTGCTAGGCTGTTTAACATCTGTCTTACAAATAAGCTTCATATGCTCTCTTTCTAAATTCTTCCCATTTAATTTGCAAAAATAATCAAGAAGGAGCATTTGCTGTCTCTGGACCAAATCTTGAGGCCTTATTCAGGCAAATGCCGACCGAATAATTAGAGATCCTTCCACAGAACGAATATCCATCCGACTGACTGCAGAGTACACGCAACAGCTTGACATGGTTTAGGCTCTAGTTTCATCACCCATTGCTCTGAACACAAGAGGACATGGCTGGGTGAAAAAAAGACCACTCAAAATTAACTTACAGTTTGGCTTATTGCTTTTAAATAGGATTCTTATGAAGTAGTAATTGAGGAAACGAGTTCTTCCAAGGGTGATTATGCAATGCCATGATATAATAAGCTTTTTTCCATTGATAAATAGTCTGAGGGTGAACACTGTCACTGCATCTTCCCCACAGTGTTATTTAGGTCCTGAACCCTTGTTGCTGGTGGGGCAAAGGTTTGTGTCCTGCTTCCCTGCTGCATGAGGAGACGTGAGCAGTGAGCCTCCTCTCAGGCTTTCTTTAGCCCTATATCACCTCCCTTGCTCCAGGTTTCCCTCTCTACTTATTCTGATTGCTCATGCCCCGGACAGCCCAGAGATGCTATGAGCTCCCAATAGTAATTAAACAGGATGAAATCCTGTTACCTCTAAGGTACTCATGAGTCTGCATCTTCCTTATCTCTTGTGTTTTCTTTGGGTTATACTCCGGACTGCGTTTCCCTGGCTGTAAGCAGATGAGCTGATTCAGGAAACTTTAACACAAAAGGATGCCAGTGCTCTAAATCCATTGAATAAATAAAACAAAAGGCTAAGCAAAGAAAGCACATTAGGAAGTAAGGAGAAGTAGGCTTGTACATTTTGCCTGCTAACTCATTACAACATGAAGAAACTATGAAAAGAAATTAATCTCTCTTTTTTCCTGCTTGTGCTCTTATAATTATCCTGCGCCTTGTGTAGCTGTTGTTCTCACAAACGCCTTTGCTAATGTTCAAGAAACGTCCCTGAGTTCCTCCTAGCTTTTATAATTTCACCTTGGCTCTTACTTGTGTCTTTGCACTCTCTCCCTTTGTTTTTCCTCTCCAGCTCCTCCACCTACCTTTCATTTTCTCCCTCCCACTCTTTCACTAAGCTGCTACAAATACCAGGAAACAAAACTATTTTCCTAAGAACCAGAGGACATTCTGATCGCTGCCGCATATGGATATCTCCCTTTCAGGAGGTTTGCTTGGCCAGGTGAACATCTGTTCCTTAGTACTCTTATGAATAAACAGCAATAATTCTGACAGAGCGAGCTTAAGATGACAGCTTAACTACTTTCAAGCAAGAACTTAATCGTTCTTTCTTATCTGACTCCCCATCCTGGATTTACACACACATGCTTTCTTATCTTAGCTATTAGCCTAGTTTCACTCTGCAATACAAATCTGCCTCTCTCTGGTCTGAACCAAGTGAAAATTCTGTGAAGTTACACAGCTTTTTCTTGTTGCTTGCTTATTTATTAGGCTGAAAAGGTTGGATGCGAAAGGGAATTGGAGTGACCCCTATGTCCTCTCTCAGGTGTTTCCTGGCTGTGTAGCCCTTCTCCAGCCCTGCCAACATGGTCTCTGTACCGAGAAGCTCCTCGGTGGTGTTTGAACAACTTCCCTCCTCATGCCCCTCTGCTTTCTGCCTGCAGGCTTCCCGCAGCAGTCCCTGCTGCTGTTTGACTCTGTTGCCTTTGCAGGGCAAAGTCATTTGGGCAGTGATTCTGAATAGGTCATGAAGGGAACTGACAAAGGATGTTTGGGAGGATGTACCTGGGTTATACCTGTGCGTGTCCTTCCAGGCAGATCAGAGCCTCGCCTCCCTTACTGCAACCTGGGAAATGCATCCAGCATAATGAACACAAACTTTATTTGCTGTTTCTTTTGTAACTTCTGCTTTCTGCTGAAAGAAGGCACTGGATTTGCGATTTGCTGTGACCAGATCAATGGGAACAGGGTGTGTAATAAACAGTAAGAAGTGTGTATGTGGAAAATGCAGTATGCCTCTTGTATTAGGGCTGCCAAAGAGTCCTCCACACAATGTGAACCGGAGCAGGCAGCACATCACTGACACTGTGTTGTGCACAAAGACAAGGCCCTGGCCCTCACCAGGTTTCTTGGGTTTGGAACAACAACAGCAAGCGGCACGGACTCATCCTGCTGATGGGAAAGAGGGTATGGCAGCATCCCTCTTCGCTGCTTGATTCCAGCTTGGCCCGTGTGGAGGTGACAAAGCACTGTACCTTTCCTAACCTGCAAAAATACCTCTCCTCCTGAGTAAGCCCAAGTCATGCTAGTGCCTTGTTTCAATTAAGGTGCAAGTCCTGTGGATACATGAAAACAAGTGGGGGGAAAAGGTTATTTTTAACCCAGGAAAAGGGTGTGCGCAAATAAAACGCAGTTAAAAGCAGCCGACAAGGGAGAGCCCTTTTCTTTTGAAGACCGGGAGTGGAAACCGGGGCGGGGGGAGAGCAGGCAGGGAAAGGCAAGAGAGCACAAGAAACGGAGCAGGATGTAAAGTGAACAGGATGAGAGAGCTGACAAGTTGTCACTTTCGCTTGCATCGGGCGAGGAGGAAGCGCGAGGCCACCCCCCTGTGCAGCACACTTGATGGATCTCAAGGCATGACAATATGGCTCTGTTTGTTCTGGCCAGGGGAAGGGGGGCAGTTTGTTTTCTTAAGACTATTAAGTCCTTCTAAGTACCACTATCGGCATCCTATGATTGAAAGTGACAAACAGAAGCAACCCTATTTAAAAACTGCCACTTTGAATTAGTGGAAATATCAGCTTAAGTTTTGCAATATTTTACTGCTCCATTTTTGCACTCTTTTACATAAGGACGGCCAAATAAATAACCCAGACACTTGTTTTGCTCAGAATTCCTCCCCATGCTCCTGCCCCATTAGCTGCTGCCTTCCGAAAGCCGTGCTAAACAGAAAGTGACGGCAGCTGACAGTGCAGCCAGGGCCAAGTTATCAAAAGGCTGAAGTTGTGGCCGTGCACAGGATCACTTTTCCACATGCAGAATGGGTAGCAAACAGGTATTTATGCATGCAAAGGTGTTCTTGCAGGACTCCCCTCCAGCTATGCACTGTTGAAAGCTGTATCAAAGCAGGTTAAAGGAGGTGATCCTTCCCTCTACTCTCTCATGAGACCCCACTTGCAGCACTGTGCGCAGTGCTGGTGTCCTCAGCATAAGAAGGACACGGAGCTGTTGGAGCAAGTCCAGAGGAGGCCACGAGGATGCTCAGGGGCTGCAGCACCTCCCCTATGAAGATCGGCTGAGAAAGCTGAGGCTGTTCAGCCTGGAGAAGACCTCAGAGCAGCTTCCAGTGTCTGAAGGGGGCTACAAGGATGCTGGAGAGGGGCTCTTCATCAGGGACTGTAGTGATAGGACAAGGGGTGATGGGTTCAAAGTGAAACAGGGCAAGTTCAGGTTAGATCTAAGGCAGAAGCTCTTCCCTGTGAGGGTGCTGAGGCACTGGCACAGAGTGTCCAGAGAAGCTGTGGCTGCCCCATCCCTGGCAGTGTTCAAGGCCAGGTTGGACATAGGGGCATTGGTTGACATGGTCTAGTGTAAGGCGTCCCTGCCAATGGCAGGGAGTTGGAACTGGATGATCTTAAGGTCCTTTCCAACCCAAACCATTCTATGATTCTATGTATTTAGATCTATGTATTTGTATTACCTGCAGTTCCTCAGCGTTAGAAGCACAGGCTTTTGGTGTGGCAAGTCGTCTTCCACAAAGAAGAAAATGGTTTTGCACAGTTTAGCTTTAGACTGTGAATTTAGTGCTGAAATTATGAGCCTAGGCTGCCTGAACAGCAGGCTTCCAGGTGATGCTGTAAGCATGTGGCTACTGATGCCTGCACGCAACTGAGGCACTTTGAATTGCTTCAGGAGTGTATAGACTGTAGGTACCAGATCTGGATGCTTTTGAGCTGTCCAAGCCCATGAAAGCTTCTTCCTCACCTCAGTCCCTGTAAATGCAGTGTGATAAAACACTCAAGTTGCCACCTCAGATCTCCTCTTGGCTGCAGTCATGTCTGGGAATCACATTACGGACTTCTGCCTTATCCTGTTGAACAGGAAATATCCATTTCTCATAATTTGTGTGCTCCCCTTCCCTTGGGAGCCGCTGCTATTTCTGTGATGCGGAAGGCTTTCCAGGTGGGCTGGCAGGATAACCTTGGGCAGGAGGAGCACTGAACCTCAGGCTTTGCTGGGCTCTGGGTCTGCAGGGAAGGGGGAATGTGGGGAGTTGAAACACTTCTCAGGGAGCCTTCATCTGCTGCAGCAGGCCAAGGTACAGTGAGAGCATAAAGCCTGTGCATAGAACCCCTCCCTGTTGTTTGAAGGGAGTAAGACATTTTGGCTTTCAAAACAAAGCTGCATTTGCAATCTTTGATCTTTCTTTTCTATTCTTTGTTTTTCGTAAGGAAAGACATGAACAAAATAATGCAGACAAAGCAGGTTATCTGTAAGCCAACTTGAGTGCCCATTCAATCTTAAAGGCTGTATTATTCTGACTTTCAATACCAATGCACAAATAGCTTTGCTTTCTTTTTTTATCCCATGGATCTTCCATATGGCCAGATGAACAGGCTGGCTGCATGGTGAGCAGCAAGAAGAACAGCTGACATATAGTTTGCAACCACGCTGCAACATCTGGGCAGAGTTTGGTCAACGGCACGCCTGGTAATAGTTTTTACATTCAGAGAGATTCTTTTTTATAGGATTGTGTAAAGTAGCAGAGACAATATTAATGTCAGCATTAAAGTGTACAATGAATGGGGTTTTGTAGCAGCAAAGCAAGCAAACCTGTGTGCAACAATACTTAGAGGAGTGAATTGGGAGGTAAGAAATGAGTCTTCTCTCTGGCTCTTTCAGTACCTTTCCATGGGATCTGAAACACACAATTTTCTCTCACTTTTTAGCCTCTCTTTCCCCTCCTCTCTCCATTCATGTTTGTGTGTTTATAGAATCCCAGAGTGGGTTGGGTTGGAAAGGACCTTAAGATCATCCAGTTCCAACCCCTGCCTTCCTAGTTAGACTGTAAACTCCTCCATGAGCAGCTGATTGTCATCACACACACACACTCACAGTTATGGCCCCAAAAGGCATTTATGCCTCACTGCTCAAAGTATACAGATTTCTCTTTGCTCTTCACCACTGCAGATGGCATCCAAAAGATACCTTGGGTTGTTACTTAAGGAGATCAAGACAAGCGACTGCTAAAGGTCACTAGTGTAGCACCTCTGCTGAGACTGGTGGAAGGGACCACAGGGAAAGGGAAAGAAATACACAGAGGAAGCATAGATGGAATCATGCATACGTGTGTACATGTGTGCTGATAGAGAGGAAAGACAGTCCACTGAGCAACCTCTCCCATCCAGATGAAGAAAACACAGTGGCAAATGACACAGAAAGCACTCACTTTCTGTCCAGGCGCTGTCAGTTCAGCAGCATTTTGGCAGCAGCACTTCAGGCTTCCAGTATAACCAGTGTGTAACCTGGGAAGGTGAACTTAAATACAAGGAGAGTGACTGGTGCATGGAGCTAATTCTGAGGGTCTCTTTCAAGGATTGCTCACCCCTGGTTAGATGAAGGGGTGCCCCAAAGTGCTGCAGCTCCCTTTTGAGGTCCGGTTTCACATCCCCAGCTGAATCAGCGCTCAGCTGTGCTGGTTTGCACATGGAGGAAGGCTCCATATGGTGTGTGAATGGCATCCCAGCACAGCCCCTCCTATCCAGGTGTAGAGCCCAAAGCCTGGGGGGGGGGGCTTTCAGTAGAGGAGGGGAGGATGCCAGGGAGACAGCACTCCCCCGTCTGTGCTCCCTGGGCCAGGATCCACAGATTCTGGCTCCCCTCTGCCTCTTCTAGCATTTGGCCCAATGTTTTGTCCTCATTTTGCTTGTTCTGTAGCAACAGTTTCTTAGCAAACACCATTCTCGGAGTGGTGCTGATAGTAATTGATGAGGCTGGTGCTCAGAGTTGTCTTGGCATGGTAAGGCACTATCTAAGTAGAAAAATAAACAGCCATGTTCACTCCAGTTCCTTTCGGAGAAGGGAAAAATTAATGGATGCCTCCCAGATGGAAATGAACAAAATCATCAGCAGGAAAATATCTTGAAGATCCGAAGAAAGCTCAGATGTGCAGCCCTGGTTTGCTGGGGCTTCAGTTTCCATTAAACAAAGAAATACTGCTTCTCTGATGTTGTGCTGTGAGTAGAGGAGTTCGAGGCTTCAGGCAGGGCATAGCATTTTAGGGGTTTCATATACTTACAGGAAGACAATCCCTATCTGCTGTAGGGAAAATGGTGATTTGTCTTGTGAGAGATTGGTTTCCCTTTGAACATGCAGCAATGGGAGATTTTGTCCCAAATTTAAACGTTTCTTTCCTTGCTTTTAACAGACCTGACATAAACCACTTGGCTTCTGACAAGTCTGTTGCCAATGGTTCAGGCTGCAGAAGGGGCACTGTTCTTACTGTAGTGGAAGGGACAATTATATTGGGTTCAATTTTAACAACAATCAAAACCGCATTTGAGATCAGAAGTTTCTTGAGAAGATAGCTGATAGATAGCATTATTTCTAATATTTGGCACCTTTTTAGATGCTTTCTCTTCTTTTTCTTTTAGCCTGTAGGTTAAACTCATCATATAACTTTAAAAAAATATACATTATTGCCTTAAATGAAGCACAGATGAACTGCTTTTCTAGTGTATGATGCTAAATACGAGCATTACATTCTAGAATTAGTGCATAATGATAAAAAAAAAAGAGCAAAGCAAAACTATAGACTGAAATGCAAAGATTTGAGCTTTTTTTGAGACTTCTTATGTTCATTTCCCCTTTCATGTCTGGAGTGAAAATGAATTGTTTCAAAAGGCCTTGAGGACCTGATGCAGTAAGCTTTGAAATCATGGACTGCATATTCATTTTAAAGAAACTCAGTAGCACTTTTACAGGGGTCTTCAAAGCAGAGTTTATAAATATTTCATGTTTTGGTTTTCTACTACATTTCACTAAATAATAATGCAAAAGACCCCTCACACTTCCATTTTTGTTTCAAGGATATAATTTCTACAGTTGCAAATGTTGTCCCCTAAAAAACGATGCCACTGATGTTTTCACTAAGCATCCCCTTCAGTCAGTTCTCTGTTGACTGGAATATGGCTCTGTCTGTAAACCAGGATCCATCATTTATTCAGACTCAGAAGAAACACTTGATTCAGATCTTGGGAGAGGACAGGACACTGCTCAGGGCTGGCATGACAAGTGGTAGGGGTTCATCATTTTTCATTGTAGTCCAAGCTGAGAAGTGGAAATTGAGACAATAAAGTCAACACATTCCCAGAAATCAAGTGATTTCAGTATAGACTGTGAGATGGCTTATCAGCAAAGACCTATGCAGCTGCATTTAAGAGCCTGGTGTCCAAGAATTACAGCGTCTGTCTGGACAGCCCTCTGAAGACAAGATGCTAGGCAACTAACGGGTACCTCTCTTTTGCTGCTCTTTCAGAGGAATCAGCATCGAGGGAAAGTGCGAGGTGGCAGATGTCGTACGTGCCCTGAGAAAAGTTCAGCATCATTTTGTGATGTAAAATGTTAAAAAAAGAGGTTGGAATAAATGTTATGGAAATTGCCCTTTGTTACATTATTTGACTATAATTACAGGAGAAGCCAAGTGCTGATAGCTTAGAAGAGAAAATATTTTCATACTTATCTAATCTGTGGTTTTAAGTAGGGACAGACAAACTCGTTTTGCCTAGTTTCAAACCCACTTGAACACTATTCAGGAAAGCACTTACGTTTGTATTTTCAAAGCTTGACATCTTTTCTTTCCCCCACAATGGTATCACTGCTGATATTCCTTCAGTGAGAAAGTTCACATGCTTTTACAAATGGATCTCAGGAGCATCTGAGTCTAAAAAGCTCTCTGAAAGTCTGAATTATATCTCTCTGGTTGTCTCTTTTCATCCCCAAGCCTGTCTTTTCCTCTCCTTAAAGCAATTGGCATACTGGTTGTTAGCGAGTTGTCTATCCAGAAGAGAAAGTACATGGAGTAAGAAGAATACAGGCTGCTCCTGGATACCCCATAGGGTCCATGTCTAGCCACTTTTTTCAGACAAATCTACATGTTCAGCTCATTTCTTGGTTTCAAAATGGGTGGGTTTTCTTTGTTTCAAGGTGAAGTTAAGGCTATTTGGAAGTCTGAGAAGCTGCAAGATTTGGAGATGCAGGGTGGGAAACATAAAACACTTGGCCTCAAAGGCTTTCCCAATCGGGCTGAAAGGGAACTTCAGCATAGTAACCTGCTTTGTTTTAACTGACTTTAATAGACAAAGTGCAGGGCGTTTGGGGTAAAAAAATACAAACCCAAAAGCTGTGAAAGCACAAATTAGAATGACCTCAAGCATATGAATGTTCATTTTATGTGTGCAGGACCAGGCCCACTATTTGTACCAGCTCCTTTGTATGCAGAAACTTAGGACCAGAGTGGGTTTCAGCTGAACAAAGACAAGAGGTGTGATAAGCCACATTGTCTATTTGCCATTATAAGGTGGAAGATGGACAGGATTAATAGAGTCAAAATATAGATTGCTTTATAACACTTTGCAGTTTTGAAGGGCTTGTATACACCCTGGTTTTATTTTTTATTTGTCTTTAAGCATGGATGCCAAGATAGAGCACAGGTGAAAAGGGAGGAAAAGAAACAATAAATGTCCTCAGCCCTTTTGGGGATGCTCTAAGGCTATTCTGTCCCATCTCATATTTACAAGTTATCTATAGCTGCTACCACTGTAAATACACTCCTGTGATACTGTGAGCTGCCAGACAAAAGCAAGCATTGTTTTCTAGCCATTTGTCCTTCTTAGTTCAAACAAGACAGAAAATTAGAGCACAAGAAGGCCAATCAGAAGACAAAGATCTGAGAAACTGTTGCATGACTGCACAGTGAGACCAGATGGCTGTATGAACTGTCTCTCCATACACATGAGCACATTGATAATGAAAAAGGATTCACACTCATCATCTCTCTGTAACGTCCACCACATCACATGCTGCCTGTGACCAAGAATTAAAGATCAAATAGATGCCTTTTGTCAGAACGATGATTAACACACAAGCCTTGCTCAGTCCTGCTCCTCCTACACATTGCTTTGGAAATCTATCTTGATTTGTCCAAAAATGAATTGTCTGCTGATGACCCATGTTAGCTGTAAGTCAGGAGTGCTAAAGAGATTGGCACATACAGCTTTCTGTGGGAAGAGCTCTGTGCAATCTCTGTCATCCAAACCAACACTGGAGACTTTTTGGCTGTTTCCTCACACCTTCTGTTATGACCGTATTTCTGTTCCTACTGCATTGTTTCCCCCAGTCTAAGGTTACTTCTACCACACTTTAATTTCATCCTCAATTCACCTTCTTTCATTCCCATAAAAGCCACCACTTCTGATATAAACCAAAGTAAAATAGAAATGAACTAGTAGAACTAACTTGGCATTCTTGGTGCTGGGAAATTGCTTTGCAGACACTTGTTGTTGGTTGAGACAGGCTTGAGACAAGAAATGACAAACAATGACAGGACTATGAAAGATTTAATGAACTATTTATCCAATACCCAATTCTCACAAACATTTCCTCATCTGACACGTTTTTCTGCCCTATTGCTTGAATTTGTATTGCTGCAGTGTATCATTCCTTGGGGTAACATGGTGCTTCAGATGCTGGCTGTCTCAAGAAGCAGATGACCAATGGCTGAAGTGTCAAGGAATATTCTTCATCCAGACTGCTGCTTTTAGAAGTCATGTTTGAATATCTCACGTTCTCAGAAGTCTTTTATATTGGGCTATAAGAATGAGGGATGAGTTACTGACTTCATTTGCTTTACATGATTAGTCATACAGTTCTAAGTGGACACCTCAGCTCCTATCCATATGTACTGTGTGGAATATAAATACAAGAAGAAATTCTCTAAGTCCCATCTCTGCTTTATCTACGTCAATATGCTGGCTAGCAGTCTGATGTGATCAGGGAGTTTCTGAGTCATGCTCCTTTGTCCTCTAACCAATTGAATACCAAAGTCTTCCACATGTAGTGAAGTAGCTTTAGCAGAGTATCACCAGTGTCCTTTAATGCCTGTATTGCCAGCCTGCTTTATGGACCAGTGGTTAGTACAAGTTCCTGGAAACTAGAATAAATAGTTTCAAATCACTGCAAGCAGGTGGAGGATATGAAGTCCCATTTTTCATACACCAAACTGCCCCCTCCACTTAGGGGTTCACCTCCCCTCATGACTCTAGATTGGAGTGGAACAAATTCTTGAGCCACTGCAGCCTTCAGGACTGAACTGGTTTTTCCCTCTACTTTGGTTTCAGTTCACTGTTATCCAGTCTGCGTCTTCCCACACTTTCTTTCCTGATAGCTTTGAAATCAGGACAGGGATCTCATCACATACTTCCTCCTTCCTGAGAAGGCGTTGCCTGAAGCAAACCCAAAAAGACCCTGATTGAGGGAAAAAACAGGTTAACAGGGAAAGTGGATGTGTAGTGCTGGAATGGAAGTTTTCAGCTCAATTTAGCATTCCCTCTAGGGTTTACAGAGACTGGTTGGTTGAGATCTCTGGCACCCACACGAGTTCTGTGGTTTATTCTTTGTGCGTGGAAATGAAGTATGACACAATATTATACCACGGAGTATTTAAGTAGTACAGAACTAAGTGTGCAACTACCTATGTTTAATTGTATATGTCATTGCACAGAAAGTGGGCAGCTGAGATAAGGTTGCTACACTGCATATTCCACCACAGCAAAACAGAAAAAGCAACTAAATTGTTCTGCAGCCCATTTCACCCATCAGCTCTTTCCAGCTTCTGCTACCTCCCTTCACCACCCACAGCCCATGTATTTGTGTCTTTTCCCTGAGGAGTACAAGCAGTGTTCATCAGTTATAGGTGCACTATTAAGTGAATGTCTCTGCAGTGAGGTTATTTCCCTGAATTACAAGAAGCTCAGTTGTGTCTACAACTTTGAGAGGAAAGACCAACAACTCAAGTGGCAAAAGGTAAGCTTTCCTTAACATGCAGGGAAGCAAAAGTGTAGGGGAAGATAGAGGAAGAAGTGAGGAACTGTAATGCTGTAATTAATTCTTAGAAGAGAGCATGCCACTTAAGTCTGCATACATGTAGAAGTGGATGAATCGGATTCCCAGGAGCTTGTCATGGTTAAGACTAGACAGAAACTTGTTTCTTAATGGTGGAAGCAGTAGTCTGGGAGATCACAGCATCTTACAGTGTCCTTAAGACACCAGTGCCATGCACAAAGACGTTATGATCCTTGCTCTATTGCAAAGGAAATAAGGACAATCCCAAGAGAGACACACTAAGAAGTGAGGTTGTTCTCTGCTAATGTACAGAGATAGGCTTGTCCCCAGTTAGCAGAAAGCCCTGCTTCACTCTGTGGTGGCTGGGTCTGAGCCAAACAAGTATTCAGGGTACTAGAGCTGGCTCGATTTCTGGCATGCTCAGCCTTTGAGGGAGTGAGTGAATTGCAGCTATAGAAAAGAATCAGTTCCCAAATCTCTTCTTGTTCATTTTAGCTTGGCTGGTGAGTTGTGAGAGAGCCGTTGGCACAACTTGTTACAGCGCATCTCTCTATGGTTTTCCTTGTGTGCCCATTGCCACAGTACATATCCCAGCCTGAAGACAAAGGTGAAAGTGTTCCCTCCCCCACAACCACATTGTGCTTCAACAGGCATACACACAGAGGAAAACATCAGGTGCGTAAACCCAGTATTATTCTGTCATTTGAGGCAACCATATTGATCTGAGATATTTCCTTGGGGTCAGCTGGCATGGTAATGGATCTATCAAGGACCCACACCCTCCTGGAGCAGCAGTGGCCACCAGGTGGAATACCTTACAGCATCTCTCATGGCATGAGCAGCCTACATTAGGCAAGTTAATTGAGCACCTGCTGTTCATCCCATCAGAAGATCCAATATAGGCTTAAGAAGAGGTGAGAAAAGTTTCCTCTAACTGGTTATAACTGTTCTGGGACTCATGTTTACTTTAACTGCAACAGTTCTACACATCCAAGCTGGAAAGATTAGGTATGGACATGAATGATGTTTCTGTGAGTGACACACATAGTGACTGTGTTATCCTTGCTTAAAATACCTCTATTAATCTTGGTTGTGACTGAGGTTTTGCTCTTCTCTTTTTTTTGGTTGTGCTGTTTGTATTTTGTTGCAAGAGTTCTCTTGCTGCTTGAATACCTGTGGGCATGGAAAAATCTTTGTCAGTTAAATTGTACAACTGCTCAGTAACTGAGTCTTTAGACTTACTGAAGGAGATGAGATTAAATCAGACTTTTCTTAAGTAGAAAAAAAACAAGCAAGTTTTTATCATAAGAAATCAAATGTGGAGGAGGAAATAGTCAATTCTTTGAATTGAGTCTAAACCAAAGCCAGCTATCAGACTGCTTTAAGAAACAGGTCGAAAATCTCAGTTAGGTTCTACTGGACGTGTGTCAGTGTCCTTAGTGGCATCCACCACCTGCTGGCCCACATGGGGAGAAGGGTCAGCTGGAGTGGGGTGATGCAGGATTTGGCTTTGACTAGTTAAAACTTCCATAGGATCTCATTCAAGTGCAGTCTTGTGGCAGCATGAAGTCTGCAGCCACAGCCCAAGATCTTGTGGGGGTTTGGTGGACCAGCTCAGAAAAAAATATATTCCTGAAAACGGTCTTTTTTTCCCATTACTTTTCAGCCAGATCAATTCCCTGACCCAGTTCAAGATGCAATGGTGCATCCCCCAGCAGAAGTTGTATAGATGTAAAGGCAGGCAGGCCATGAGGGCTGCCAAATGCATGAGTAGGTGGCAAGAGTGAAGTGCACAAAATGCACGTGTAGGAGGGACTTTGTAGGTCAAGAGAGACCCTCACTTTACAGAAACGTTAATCCAGCACCTTTTACTGAAACATTCACTTAAAATATGTGTTTGTCATGCTGGAATGTGCTAATGGCTGCAATCAAGTTGTCTTTCATCTGCGGGCAGTGGCTGACCTCATTAAAGCAAATGGGCTTCCAAGTCACATATCACTGGTGTTACATAGAAGAAAAGGTTTCTTTATGAAGAAAGACAGATGAAGACAGTGAAAGACTCCACCTAAGGAATTAGGCTTCAGGGGAAGCCAATCACCTTGAATCCATGCAGGTCCAAGCGTTTTCTCATTGCCATTGTAAGGACCTGGGTGCTGAGCAGATGGTGGGAGTGCAGTAGGAGGTAGAAGTAGTGTGAGATAGCCCTGGAAGGAAATCAGGAAAGAGAAGGAACTTTGGCCAAAGCCCTTGCCTGGAGGCAGGCTTGATTTCTGGAGTGGGGAAGTTGCTTTTTCTCTTCTGGAGAAACAGGAGTTTCTATGTATGCTTTGTAGATAAGATGGATTGTGCCAGAGAAACCTCTTTCATGTACACTCATCTTTTTTTTCTTTAGGTGAATTAGCAAGGTCATGGTTACTGGTTAAGGCCAAGGTTCAAAAGAAAGTAAGACAAGGCATAGATGGGCAAAACAAAGGCTTTGGGTATTACAATATACCTCTTTTTTTCCATCACGCATCTGCAAAGGCCTCTTACCCTAATGATGGAATGTGACAAAGATTAAATGATCATATGTTTTAACCAGTTTTGGCATTTTGAGGGAAAAAATAGTCAGACAAGATACCCAAGGTTTTAAAAACAATCAGCCACTGCTCATGTACAGTAAATGTCTTCCACTAAAATGTCACGGGGATTTTTCAGAGAGGGATAGAATGTTCACAGGCAGCAGGCAGCTGACACAGAAGAACTTTGCAATGATTATAAACAGGCCCATGAGGTTTGATGTGAGCTGTATTGTGTCTGTAGGTTTATTAATCTGATGTCATCAGTTGTTGTAGGGAAAACACTAGACTCTGCAGTGTGATTTAGTGGCAGGTGAAAGGAGATGGATCATACTTTCATAGATTTTTGTTTTAAATCTGCAATGTTGTCCAGGAGCAGAAGTCACTCTTATCCTAGTGGCTGAGTGACTTCAGCAGAGCTGTACACATAAAGCAGCGGATTTTACCACACCCTTTAAGAGAAATAGATCCAAGAAACCAGAATGCCTGCACACAACTTTCAGCCAGCCTGATTTCCCTGCTCAGCAACCTCGGGTTGAGTTAGTGGAACAAGGACAGTTTGGATCTAAGCATTAGAATCAGCTAGGCTGGAAAAGACCTTTAAGGTCATCAAGTCCAACCTTTATATTGACTAGGAGTGCTCCTAAACAAAAAAACCTGAAACCAGAAAACAGCAGCTGCCTGGTTTTAGTTCTGAGAGGACTGACCTCACAGTGATAGTAGTAGTATTGTTGTTTCTCACACCATTGTGGCTGCTGGCACTAGCCATGGTGCAGGTCCAGTCTGCTCCATACCAATACAGGACAAGAGCTTACAGTCAGAGGGTGAGAAAATGGACCACAATAGAAGCTAGAAAAAGAGCTGGAGAAGGTTTCAAAAGGGAACAGATCCCAGTGGGTCAGAGTGGGCAAGGAGACTGTACAGCTCTGTGTCTGCAGCCAACCCTGTACTGCATGCTAGAAGGGAAAACAGGCTCTGTAATTCATTGCAGCACCTTCTCTGGGACCTGCCGTGTATGGTTCTGCCCCACTGCTCACAAGTGCAACTCCTCAATAACCAGGGATGCTTCATGATATTTTGGGGTTCTTGTTTCTTCATTATGTATTTTCTTTCATGAAATAATGTGCAATTTGCCTATAACTGGATCGCAATTATCCTGTACTGTCCCAGCTTCAGAAACCAAAAGCTAAAAAGATCTTTTTCCAGCTGATGTCTGCTTTGCATGTGGGGACTAGAAAAGACTGAATGATACTCTGTGCGTGTGTGTGTGTGAATGCACACATGTATGCGTGTACACTGCCAGTTAGCTGTGGCACTAAGAAACTGGTGAGTGGAATTACAAAGACAGGTTGATGTGCTGGGGAAGATCAATGAATATGAGAGGTTCACTGATGACAGATGGCTGGTTTCATACTCCGAAGGAGTGACAGAGGAGGAGGAGAACCAGCTGTGATCGAGTTGCAGGATGAGTGCATTGGAAGCACAGCCTTATGCAGGAGAAGTAGCCCTGTTCCAGCAGAAGCAGGAGGATATAAAGGGCAGCGTCTGGGTAACTGAGAAGAGGTAGTAATGAAGGGAAGATGTAATAAGGAGCGAAGGGCTTGTGCCAGCGCACCCAGTGCATTTCGCAGAGTTGTAACAATTCAGAAAACAGGATCTCACAAAATGATGAAACGAGCATGGGGAAATCTGCAGCAAAATTAGATCAGAGAAGTGTTGATGGCAGAGTTGATGTTGCAGATAGTCACTGCTGTTTAAAACGCCAAATCCTCGCACAAACGCACATGAGTCAAACGCTTCCAGGAGAAGGAGCAGGGAATTTTTAGTCAGTGGGCAGTGGCAGATGAAATAGCTTTAGAAAGAGTCTAGCATAATGGTGGTGATCTTTATAAACGATGAAGGGAAGGCATGCATGTATTGTAAAAAGAAAGCCTCACACCGCTTAGCCAGCCAGTGGAAGGAGAAAGCAGCATAATGTTTTTTTCCAGTATGTGAGTGGTTCATTATAGCACAGATAAATGAATAGACTGGGGGGTGTTGGTGTTGAAGTGAGAGGTGTGGAGAATTATAAACAACAAAACAGAGAAAGCAAAATGGCAAAGGAGGCATAGCCTGTGTTATTCCCAACCCTATGGGAACAAACAGATTGTCCACTAATAAGGAAATGATCTAGTCATTCTTCTAGATTAGTGATGTGGGAGGAGAGGAATTTAAAGGAGGGAATGCATGGATCTCAGTAATGTATCCACTGGTTGTCATTGTAGGAGATAATGAGAATGTAAAGCAAAGGTGGGAGGAGAAAATATCTTCTATACAAATGCAGTGAGCATATTAATAAGGTCACCAACTGAAAACATGCATCTCCAAGGCTAAGTGTGATATTCCTGCAACATATGAGCTAGAAGGGAGTTAAAACAGAGTAGGGGGAAGCAAAGTTTATGAAAGAGAACAGACTGTGTTGTTCAGTCAGCAGAGACAGCAGTGTATATTCCATGTCCAGAGCAGGAAACACCACAAATGCTTTGCCTACTGAAGCAGAGGCTGTTTGGGCAGGAGCTGGGGAAGGACAATGAATGCAGTCGTGTTATTCCTGGATGCTGCCATAGGCCCCCAGGGCAGGCAAAGAAAGTAGGCTGGGAAATGTTTTTACAGATAAGAGAAGTCTGTAAAACAGCTAGAACATTGATTAGGAGGGATTTTAATTACTCGGCTATTGACTGGGACAACCACGAGGCAGAAAGGAAACAGAGGAATAGGTTTCCAGAGTAATGCAAGATTGCCATCTCACACGCTAGCTGAACAGCCAAACTTGCATAGTCTGAGGCTACTCAGGTCCTAATTCTAGGAAGCATGCCAAGTCTGATCAATTAAGTTGAAGTTGGGGAGTAGTTAGGATCCAGCGCCACCATCTATCGTCAGAAAGAAAATGCTCAAGAGGAGGGAACGCAAACACTTTAGACACAAGATGAAGCAAATGAAACTTGTCCTAATGAAATTTGACTGGAATATTGTAATGTGTTGGAAGTGCAATAGGGGATATTTCTTGAAAGAGGCCATAAACTGGGAAGGGAATGGAGCAGTAATTGAAATTCATCCTAGTTCAGCCTAGAGAGGGAATTCAGCAGCAGAGGCTAATGGCTGCAATGATCCTTGGCTAATGGAGAGTTCACTGGGGGTCATGAACACCTGCATATTTTAGAGCAGCCCAGACACTGCTCTCAATTATGGGGCTGTCTCTGGCTGTCCCTGGCAACTATAATACCTTTGCACCTTGTCCCTCTCAGGTACATCAGTTGATGTTCCAGAGCTTCTGCAACATACCCTTATAGTACTTATGGTATGAGTAGCTTGAAGACATAAGTGCCTCTTTGGCAAAAGAAGAAACACAAAAAAAATCTAATTCTGGTACTAAAAGAAGATTTAATTGGGCTAGGAAATGACAACATTAAGACAGAGGTGAGCTGTTCCTTCTCTTAGTAGTAGTACATAAGGTAAAATACCTTGCTTGATGATAATAAATCCCACTAAATATCACAGGTGATATGACAAATCCCTAGCATGGAAAATGCATTACCACAACATGAAAAACCCAGTTGCAACTACAATATGAGCACATGACCTGGTGTGGACTTTCTACAGGATGAGCTGACAGGTATAAGGTACATCACTGACCTAAGATTAAAGCAAGAAAAGCGAGCAGGAGAAGACCAGGACATGGCATTGCCCAGAGAATTCACAATGTGAGAGTGGCCTGCACACAACAGAGAAGGGGAGGTGATGCTGGAGTACTGCAGCAGCTAGCATCTGGAAAAGGCAGTCACTGGTCCGGGCAGGTGACCATACCTATAGGTGGTGGAATGAGCTTATCTACCTTTCCTTCTCAAACTGGTACATTTTGTAGAGCTGAGTGGTCGGGCTCTTCCTCAGTTGCAGGGTAGACCTTTCCTTCTGACTCACCTCCTCTGGCTACACTTACAGCTGATGGAGAGCAGCAATCATACTTCGGGCTTAAATAACATGTGCTGAAGATTCCTGCTTCTTTCCAGCAGCCATAAGGCAGTATGGATGATAAGCTCAGATGTAGAAGCCTGTATTGAAGGCATCTATAAGGGGCCAGATGAAGCTTACGCTCAGCCTGCAATATCAGGGCAACTGTTTAGGTTGTAGGATGCCAAGCTGCTGATTGTATTAGGCAAAGCAGGAACTCAGACTCATGTCTCCTACCTCCTTCATTACTGCCATATCCACTGGGCTTCTGGCTGTCTGGGCTGTTCACTTTCGTTCTGTTTCAATACCTGTCAATGAAAGTGTCAGTTTTGATGAAAGGCATTGCTCTGACTAGATCATTCAATTCAATGGTTCCCAGTGAATTCTAGTAAGAAACCATTTGCTTGCAGACTTGTCCCTTTTTGTTGCTCATTGATCAATGTGAAGGAAGATCCAGCAAAAGAGTCTCCTAAGACATACACACATATGAGCATGCAATATAAAATTATCCATTGCTTTCTAATAATGTATTTGTATTAATATCTATTAGTACAAATTAATAATAATAAGTTTCTTTATTTAATAAATAATTAATATTTATTAATAAAGTTAATATTTCTAATAATTTTAGTAGTATTACCAAGAGTGTGCAATAGTTGCTGAAAACGTATCACTTGCTGATGGCGTATCTTGGTCTGCACAGAGAAATCCCCACTTACTTTAGTGGTTCTGGATGCATCTGTACCTGCAACCAAGGCAAAGACTATTTCCCAAATTCACAAGAAATATCAGAATAAGAGGATTAAAAAAATACAGAATGGAAAGTTTGTTCACACAATAAGCAGTATTAGCTTGAGCAGCTGCCCTTTTCTGTGGGTACTGAAAGACACATCAGTGTATAATGTTGTCAGAGGAGTTATATTTAGGATACTCCCTCATGCTTTGGAATACACGTTTAGTTCTCATTAGCCTTCAGCAGCATGGGTGGTTACAAAGATTAGCATCTGCAAATTTGACGTGAATACTGTGAAAATAGCCTTTCTTCTGATGTATTAGGCATTCTAGTTCTAGTACACCAACACGTCTGAATATCAGGGGGTAGCTCAACCCGTGTATTTCCATGTGTCTGTACTTGTGTGCCAAATTCTACCTACTCTTTTCATTTACATGAGGAGATGATGGGGAGGTAGGGAAGGAACAGCAATGAGGAGATACATGGCAGAGACATACCCTAAAGTAAGAAGAAAACAAAAAGTTAGGCTTTAGAGCCTAGAAATAGAGTTCATTATATTAGACCTAGAAAATTATCCTGAGGCAATAGGACTACAGGAGCCTGGCAGACAGTTTTCAGCAAAGAAACCCATATTCATGTATTTTCATTCTTTATCTAAATTTCTTTTGTTCCTGGCAAGCTAATTCTCTGTGGGTCAGCTTGAGACCATGGTCAGCTTGAGTTCAGATGAAAATGGTATTTCGGTATTAACACTGATACAGTATTTTAGAAGGAAGCAAAGATTGAGAGACCTGTTATCTAGCTCAAAAGGGAAGTCAGTGAAGATCGCTTTTCCTCCAAGACCAGTGATTAGTGAACAAATACATAACAAATATGTGAGAAGTGCTGCAATATTAAAAAGAGGTTCTGAGCATGACTGCAAAATGAGACAGTAAAACAATGACAAGGCAAGAACAGGTAAAAAATGCAGTAAGATTGCAGAGGAGGTTAACATAAATAATAAGAATGTATTCAAGTATGTAAGGAACAGTGGGTCACTGAAGGAGATGTGGTGAACATGATTTATTGACAGCATAGCCTAGACATAGCAGGAAACCTTAGTGGGTTCACTGCCTCAGTGTGCTTGCATAAGAGGGTGAGGAACTGGTACAGAGGCAGAAAATAGTTTCCTGGGACTGTGATGCTGGAGGGGAAGGAGGAAGAAAAAGAAATAATACAGAAAATGAGAAAGCTCCCACCAGCTCGCTCCACATCAGAACACATTTCCCAAAAACTATGGTTTATAATGAGGGCTGAAGAATGACGTGCCTTTCCTGTGCAGGTAAGTAATGTAGATTTGGCAATTTACTACACAAAGTGGTTTGGTGGAAGTAAGAAATGGAAACGGTGGTCAAATAAAGGGATAAAATGGTGACAGGGGGGAAATGCATGTTTTTAAGCTAAACTAGACGAGCACGATGCCAAAGTGTCATATAGAACCCCAGTAATAAACCTGCCAGGAAGTGAATGCAAAATAAAAGCTAAAAGAAGGAAGATACTGTGGATCAATAGAGCAAAGCGGAAAGCTATTTACACAAGCATAGGAATTACTCAGATCAGGAAAAGACAGTGCCAGGTCTCCCCAGGCATAAGTTTCTCTGAGGAGGACAAAGGAAGGCTTGAGGAAACAGGTTCAGGCCAGAGCAAGAGACAAGTCAAAGTGCTTGAGAGCGGCGAAAGTGTGATGGTCACAGTGCATTCACCTTCTGATTAGGAATCAAGGATCCTATCAAAATTACAATCTTATTTACGAGGACGAGGCTTTGACTTTCTTGCTAAATCTGTTTGCTTTGTTATCGGCTCATCCCACCCATATTCCTTTTTCACACAGGAGTTATTTCCTGGGGACAAAGTCTGTCTCCTTTGTCACTTAGCCCTGCTGTGTCGCGTGGGTCCTGATCCATCAGTGAAATTTGTAGATGCCACCATCACCTACTATTAATTGCAAAACAAGCAGTTAAACCTGAGTTTCTGCCCTAGACCTGCACAGATGCATTATAGGCAGAAGACTTCACTGTCAGATGGTAGGTGTTTCGTGCTGGCGGGGTAGGTAGGTGCTGGTGGGGTGGGAGATGCAGGGCTGATACGGTGGGGAAGGTGGCAGGGCACACCAGCAAACAACACTCAGCTGGCCTCACTGGCACCGCTCCAGCGTCTGTTTGTTGAAAGATTTGGGCCAAGAGGTGTTTTAAGAAATAATCTGAAGTCCAAGGGTTCTTCTTATGCAAACCTCAGCAGCTGGCAGCGTGGAGGAAATGACTAACGCTGTGTTTGCTGTCTCCCATGTGGCACTTGTGTGTGCGGAGCCTGCGGGAGCACAAGGGGGGGTTCTCAAACCTTGTCTGCAAACATACCCCGGTGATTGCTTTTATTTTACTTCTAGCAACTTGGAGGGGGGACAAAGGGCTCTTGTGGTCAGCTTCACTTCATGTAGGGAGAGAGACGCTTTTCCCCAGGGAAAAGGCCAAGGCAAGAACTAGGGAGAGGAATACAGTGTAAGACATGTGATGACTAATGCTCCAGGTGCTCATCACCTTTCCTGCAGGGTACAAAATCCTTTGGTTTCAGAGCAGTGCCTCACCTGCTGTGGTTGCCAGCAGCAACACGCAGGGAATACACAACCTTATTCAATCTGGGAGTCCTGAAATCATGCCAAACCAAAACTCTCCCTCGCTTCTTAACATCAAGTTCCTCCATAGAGCTGGAGAAGCCAGTCTCACCATTTCACCTCCCAGGTATCTGTGTAAGGGGTTACCATCACTAATCCCACATGGAGAGGAGACAAAGAAATGAGGTTGATGGAGGGAGACTCCTCTCTCACTTCCTGGGCAGCAGCATTGTCCTCAGGACAGGAGCAGCACCCAGGTGCAGAGCGACAGAGATATTTATGATAAGAGTGGGGCAGGATAAGTAAAACCATAGCTAAGACAATGATGTGTGTCTTGGAACAAGAGCTTGGCAGAGGCACACAGAGACTTTCCTTGGCCTTCCAAGGGCCTGCCATGGAGTTCAAAAGACAGCTTTTAGTTGTGCATTTCTAAAGAGAGCAGAGAGAGATAATACTGTAGAGCTGCCTGAGAACTGCACTGAATGCAATGGTAAGAAATGAACACTGGACTAACTTTTTTATTACACAAAAGACCCCAAACAAGCAAACAAAACCAAACACCAAACCCAGCCTTATCCCATTGAAGGAGCAACCAAACACTAAGGAAGGGGAAATTCTGATATCTGGATCAGGACCCCTATGGCAACTTATCACTTTTTTGAAGTCAGCCCTTGCTGCTCACAACTACCCACTCAAGCAGAGTCCTTGTGAGCAAACAGAGAGAGAAGTTAGAATGAGCTCAGAGGAGCAGAGGTCAGATGTTTCTGTGCATGGGAATGTTTTGTCCTCGGCATCTGGGGCAGTTGTTTGCTGTTGCTGCTGCTGCAAATCTGACACAAGCTCAAGAAATCAGAGGTTTCTGTCGCAGAGGGCACCTGGTCCTGAATGAATGGAGCTCTTGAATGAGGCACCAAACCATAGCAGAACAGGTCTTGGGTCTGTTTATGCTGTTGTTCCTTTGTCTGTTGTTACTGTATCATTATTTTCAAAGAAATGCCCAAGAGATTTTTTGGGGGTTGTTTTTAACCCTAAGTACTTTCAGGATTATTTTGTTCAGATATCCCATAAGCATCATTAATTGAACTGTTCTGTAAAAGCTTTAGTTCAAGTAATGTAAGGACAGTGTGCCATCCTGCCTGCTTTCAGAAAGGGCATGCAAGAAAAATTCATGTAGCAAGAACTGGTGGATTATTAAGTGGCTTTATCTCCACTTAACATCTCTCTGTAAATAAGTCAAGGTTTGTTGCAACCTTGTGCAAGTGCTGGCGAAATCTAAAGCCTTAAACAGTGAATTGCTTTGAAGACAGCTTATCTTCCTGAGGGAATCATTGTGCCCATTATTTATATACGTGGTAAAGCTTTATTAGAACATGGCTTTAGTTTCTCTTCTTAAATAGGTTGATTATTTAACATCAAACTTAAACTTTGGATTATGGCATATCCATAGAACATGTACCATACACAGTAATAAAAGCAAATAAACTCATTCTTTAAGTGCTACCAGCAATGTTCTAAAACGCAGATGTGAGCTCAGAATTGTCCATTAAAGAAAGCAATGGAGCAGCAGGAGGGTATTATCTTGGAGGAATGCCTATAGAAGTCAATGGGATAATCTAGGTTGTGCTCCTCGGGTGTTGGATCATACCCTGCAAGTCAGGTGTTTCTGATACATGTACCGCTGCTCTGGAATAACGTATACTGTCATCATCACCGAGAAATAAATATAGTATAGGCTTCTTACTACCACTATAGGATTACTCATGTTTTGATATGTATGATAGCAACTGGCAAAAGAAACAATTGTGCTTTCAATTATTTAAGCTCTTGAACAGTTTTTCTTAACTTGGTGATTTATTTTTTAATGCTGCATTTCTCGGGAAAGGTTAATTTTGATAATTACAGCTTTCAGTTCTGGATCTGGTTTCCATTTTTCAGTCTTACAGAAATGTGCAGATCTGTGGTGTCAGGATCCCCAGAGCTTCAAGTGAGTAGAAGTAACCCTGTATTTCCTCCCCCCCACCCCAATAAATAAGCAGAATGAACACAATTGGATTAGGTCAATAATCAGGTTGGATAAGCAAAACACTTTTTCTCAGTATTGATAGATATATATGCACATATATCTACTTTTAGTTTTAAGGTATTCAGAGCTGCTATCAATGCTTCAGTTTAAGCCTCTGCTGGTTTAGGCTAGCTAGTGTGGTGCAGATAACCTGTATGAAAGTAAATGTATCTGAGCTCACTAAAAGTAGTACTTGAGCATGAAACTAGCTTTCTCCCAGGATTTGAAACTGGGAATAAGATTCAAAGCCCTTAATGGTAAAAAATTAGCTATTAGATTATCTGATGTGATTCCTAGGATTTGGGAAGTGATCGTCGCCCTGCACTGGGCACTAATGAGGCTGCACCTTGAATCCTGTGTTCAGCTCTGGGCCCCTCAATACAAGAGAGACATTGAGGTGCTGGAGCAGGGCCAGAGAAGGGCAATGGAGCTGGTGCAGGGCCTGGAGCCCAAGTGTGATGGGGAACGGCTGAGGGACCTGGGGGGTTCAGGCTGGAGAAGAGAAGGCTCAGGGGGGACCTGATGGCTGCCTACAACTGCGTGACAGGAGGATGGAGCCAGGAGGGGCTGGGCTCTGCTCCCAAGGAACAAGGGATGGGACAAGAGGAACCGGCCTCAAGCTGCCCCAGGGCAAGGTTTAGATGAAGCTGAGGAACAATTCCTGCCCCAGAGGGTGCTCAGGCATTGGAACAGGCTGCCCAGGGCAGGGCTGCAGTCACCACCCCTGCCATGGGGTAGTGGTGGCCTTGACAGTGCTGGGGAATGGTTGGACTTGGTCTTCAAGGGCTTTTCACACCCAGTTGATTCTGTGATTCTAGTACGTCTGTAAGTTACATCTGTACCCTGCGGTTTGGGTAAGGGCTAAGGGAGCTCCAGCATGCCTTGTAGAGTCTTTCCAACACAAGGATATCGTTCTTCGACAACCTTATTGTAAAGTTTTTAGCATGCACAGCTCACCTTGCCCAGGCCATACCAGTGTCTAGGCACAAGATCCAGGCTCTCCTCTGCAGAAGGGCTGGGGACCCAGGAGGCTTGGGGTGCATGGTGGGTGCTATGGAGCTGCTGGCATTGGGAGCCCCAGCACAGCTGGCAGGGGTGGGCAGCCTTTCCAATTTTGTTTGTGTCTGTCAGTGTCCCAGGAGTATCCTGCTTTTGGAAACACGGGACACCAGCTGTCAAGAACTATATTTGGTTTGCATTACATTTTGTAAAAAATAAATAAAAAATAATCAAAATTAAGACAAGAAAGGAAGTTGGTACAGCCAGAAGAAGTCTCACAAGTATCCCTAACTCTTACACACAGCACCGTAAGTCAACAGGTTTGAAATGCTGCATTCGCTGGATAGGACAACTTCATCTCCTGTCTGCCATGTAGATAAGGCCTTTGGCCTGTTGTCTATTCCTGGGAAAGAAGGTTGAAGGTGAGGCATGTTTTGTGTCATACGGTGACATCTTTGGCATGTAGAGACTCACACATCCAAAATTTAGTGCTTAGGCACTTGCACTACCGCTGGGCTGGAGTATCTGAGGACCTTATGACCTTGTGATATGTGTTTCATTGAGACCCAGCACACCCAGAAAGCAAGAAAGTCCTAATTGTATCATGTTGGTGGCTGGAGAATAAGGCAGGGAGACACTGGGGGCCATACACTTCAGGAACATATCTCAGAAACTTCTCTGAAGTGGTATTAAATGGGAGACTGGGTGGCAGTGCCTGGGCTCCTTGGTCACAAAGAAAAGTAGGGCAGGAAGATGGAACCCGTCTCTGAGATTGCACAACCCCAGGCATGAGGGTATTTTGCCTGCCTTTAAACTTCGTTTGCAAACTGGTGAGGGAATATGGAGAGAATATTGCTATTAGTTGCAACACGAAGTAACAAACAAAAGCGTATCTCTCATAATGTAGAAAAGTAAGTTTGGTCAGAAGTACTTTGTTGACCGTACTGAAATAACTCCTTCTCTGACCCAGATACAGCATGTGTAATCCACTTTGTAATGCCACTACAATGCTCATCAAGATTTCTACCTTGATATGACATCTGTAGATCAGGCATTCATTGTTCTGATCAGCAGCGTTCTCATGGTTGTGTTGCTACCTGGGTGGCTGCTGACACCAAAGAGACTTTGGTTGTGTAAGATCATTTGAAATTTGCAGCAGTGGAGCATTTAGGATTTGCAGACAAAACCATTAAAGTATGGGCAGGATAGTTTTCTTTCCCTCTAAATATGAAGGAAGAGGACACAGGGATGACACTTTATTTAATTTGGATTAAAAGAATGCTGTGAGGTTTCATTTTTTTGGAAAGGTGAGTTTTGATGTTACCTTAAACTGGTTTAAAAAAAAAGTATATGAAAGTTCTGGTTGAAACTGTTTCCTCTGGAGTTTATTTCTAAAATCAAAACGCCTCTCTGATTTGAAGTTCTGAAACCCACTGCTGTGAACAAAAATGGGCAGCCATTTCATTTATTCATTTTGGAGGAATGAAAGAGGCAATGAGTAAAACTGCAGTGGCGTGTGGAAAACCTGCTGATCAGAACGAAGATTACTTATATTACAATAAACATGTGTTGGTCTTGGCTAATATTGGTTTAAGTCACAGTCTCATTAGAACTCAAAGCGCCTTTTGCTTTGGCTGCTCAAAGGACACAATTGTCATCAAGGAAGTAAAATCTCTTCTGTTCCGCCAGCTGGAAGAAAGGAGATTGGAGGTGGCAGTGGAAGGGACAGGGCACAAGAAAGAAAAGGAAAGGAAGGCAGACGCTTGCACACAACTTCTTACAATGGCTCCAGCATGCCCTTCCATTGGCAGGAATCCTTTTGATCAAATCCTTGCCCTGAGCTGAAAGCGTTTTAATGAGCATAGAGACACTTTATTTTTTCTGGGTCTATTTTGTGTTCTTAAGGATAGATAAGTAAAGTGTGCTCTTAAATGATCGTGTCTGTGCTCCTTAAATGTGCTCTAGAGGAGACACGTACTGCTTGAATGTGAAGGCTGAGCAGTGCTAGCCTGAAGGACAGAAGGAAAATAGCAGAGGAGGAAACCTGAGGTCAATTCGTTTCCTTTAGCGTTTTATTTGCTTTAGGAGGAGGAATATATAACCTGTAGAGAAATGGGGATTTGGGGGTGGGGAAACTCCCATGTCTTGTGACGTTTCCCCAGCACTGGTTTCTTTGAGAATCCCATCACGGCTACTGTAGTTCACCCAGCTCCTTCTGCCTGCATCTCAGTGAAGGGATGCTTGGTGGGTGTCAACTTCACCCAGCTTCTGTGTCAGGGTGCCCTGCACAGCTCCTTGTGGGATTTTGCTCTTCAGACTCGGTTCTAGACTTAGAAGGAGGATATGCATGATTTGGTCTGCAGGGGTGGCCTGTCAGTCCCTGCTCTCCCCACTGTGCTGGGGACAGGTATGGGACCACATGGAGGAGCTCCTCTTGGAACAGCCTGAATGTAGTGGGTTTGTGGAGCTGAAGAAAACTTTGCTCACCCAGACTGCCAACATGGCTCTTCTCTTGAGCCCTAAAACACATTAAATATATATATATATATGTAAATGGTTATACTTGACAAAAGGCAAATGCAGTTTTGTTTGACACATACCATTATTCTGAGGCATGTGTGGGGAAAAGGCAAACTTTGTCAGTATGTCAAAAGATACTAACAGTTACTGGAAATCAATAAAGGGACCTGCTTGTCTTGGAAAAAACACCCACTGATCTCTAACTTTCCATTTACCTGTTAGGTTTCAAAGATGGGGATGCAGGAGGATGGAAGCCAAGACCTCTGTGCAGAAGAAGCAGAGACTTCCCCAAACTAGGATGGCGAGAGTTGAAAGGAAGTTTTGCCTTCACAGCAGCTGCCAAAATCAAGCCTTCTTTTCAAGTGTTTTTGATGTGAATCGCAGGAGGTGCGACTACTGGGAGTTGCATCCAAACAGGAACCCTGCAGATTTCTTCAAATCCTGGCGACAAAGGTGTGACATTTATGATTTGTGACTGTTATTCCACATGTGTGAATTGCTGAAAAAAAGCCCAAAAGCTTTTAAAAATGCAACTTCTATTTGTGACTGATGCAGTTTGTAAACAAGAAAGTGCCAGCATTGGAGTGCTGGCTGGTTTAGCTCAAGGTACCAACTGCTTCCCAGGATGACCTGCTGCCTGGAGCTGGTTGCTCCAATGCTATTAACAATGCTCTTTCAATAAGGGGAATGTTATTACTGCATAGCTTTATCTTGGCTAACAATTATGTGTGAAGTCACCATACTTCTAGCAAAAAAATGGGCAAATGGTGGAAATTAATCTCACAGAAAATCATTTTGATGACTCCATAGTTTATCTAGTTAGATATTTTGCCTCCAATGATGTTACAAAAAGCCCTGGGAAAAAGGTAAACTGCCAAATACAGATACCAAGGAAAAATTCCCTAATTTATAATATTGTATTTGTATAAGTTTCTGTGACTGCCAGTGGTAATTCAGCTCATGCCGTTATTACTCCCATTAGTGCCTTTTTAGCCATCTCCTTGGTTATTTTTCTCAATCACATCTTTCAACAGTGTCTGTTCCATAAGTTAAATATATGATAAGCAAACCATTTGCACTTCCAGCTTTAATTTCACTGAATTAGTTTATGTAGGAGTCTCAGATTTATCCCAAATGGATTATTCATTAATACACTCCTGCTCATCTTCATGTGAGCCAACCTGTAGTACAGAAGCAAGAAGGCCCATACATCAAGGCATTTTTGTTTCCAGTTTTGATAATGATTCTTTCTGCTGCATCTTTTCCAGTGAAACAGCTGGACCTGTGACACTAGATAAGAAGAGGCCTCTTTTATTTTTACTCGAACAGTATAAGGCTTTTAGTGTTATTCTCTTCCACTTAACACACTTTTACAGTACAAAAAATGTTCCACCTGGAAAGATTTAATATTAAAATAGTCATCAGTTTAAAGAAAAATGTGTTCATTTTTGTGGTAGTTCTACCCTTCTAAATTTGGGGTGATTTTCTTTATCTCTAACCAAATACTAATACTAGCAACAGACTAGTCCTATATTCTACACACACTACTATATTCTACACATACACATATATGCAGAAATATTTCTATTTATATCTAGCTATATGTTTGTATAAACAAACATATACAAACAGGGGGAGTTCAGGTTAGATCTAAGGCAGAAGCTCTTCCCTGTGAGGGTGCTGAGGCGCTGGCACAGGTTGCCCAGAGAAGCTGTGGCTGCCCCATCCCTGGCAGTGTTCAAGGCCAGGTTGGACACAGGGGCTTGGAGCGAGCTGCTCTAGTGGAAGGGGTCCCTGCCCGTGGCAGGGGGATGAAACTAAGTGATTTTAAGGTCCTTTCCAACCCAAACCAGTCTATGATTCTAGGATTCTGTATCCACACAGACACCTGAACTGACTGTGCTTATTTCAGTTGGCTTCTCAAACAACCCTACCTTCATGCCTCCTGCCTACACGCTGCATTGGCACAGGACAATCTAGGAAATAATTAATTCATTAACTAATCTCAAGGATACCCGAACGAAATACCAAACCCAACAGAAACAAAAACTTGGAGGGCTTCATCTGTTCGAATGAACACTTGGAGAATTCGGATGGCATGCAAGTACCTGAGAAAACGGTTATGTGGAAAATTGTCCATGCATTTTATTACTTGCACAACTTAGCTAAATTACCGGCAAAGTTAAATTAGGCATGCACAGTTACAATTAAAAACACCCCTTCTGCCTGCCACACAGAGGCTGCTAGTTCATCAGGAAAGGGAGCACAGAGATGCCTGTTCCTCAGTCTGTCTGAAGATGGTCTGCTTGGGTATCCACAAAACAAACCCATAGCAGAAAATCTGGCCTTAAACAAGGGCATTTAAAAATGAAAACAAGACGTACTTCTATGGTGGTATTTATACATGACTCACACCAAAACACCAATTCTTTTATCAGAATAGTTCAATAGCCACTATTGATAATGTTGCAGTGTCCCATTTGTAAGTTGCAGTGTTTTGGGAACATATCCACAACTGGATATTTGTAATATTTCAGTATTAAAACTAATGCACCATGCAAAATCTTTTATTTCCTGATATTTGCTGTTCTCTGAGATAGTACTTTACATATACATAAGCCAGTTTCTTTTCTTTCATGAAATTTCTTTCATTAAATTCTCAGAGTTGTGTATTTACAAACTTAATAGAACTGGTCAGATTGCTGGGGTACATCTATTGCCTGAATAGGCTCAGCTGTGCCATGATGCATACAGAGGGAAACCTTCAAGCCTTCAAAGGGTAAAAGGTCCAGAATATCAGGGGTTTGGGTGCTGCAGCATGTGTAAGACCAACCTTGTGCTACAGTGCTAGGTATGTGTGACATTCCTTGGAAGTCACTGCCACTATCTGTGAGATTGAGGGGGGGTCATAAGGGCTTTGAGGCAGGACTATGCAGCAAGAGTTCATATGAATTTAGACACTCTTCATGTGAAGAAATGGCACTTAAAGTGCTTTAAGCAACTCACTGCCAGCCAGACTTGCAGAGTTATTTAGGTACTGGAAGATGTAGTAAGTAGCTAGTAGAGCTTCCAAACCTTTCTACAACAATGAAGTATGGTCATAGCAAAGGCTATAGAAACCAATGAAGGATTTTAAAAGATCTAGCAAAGGAACATGCTGAACCATTAAAGATGATTTTCAACAAATCTTGGTGCCCCAGGGAGCTCCAGAAGGCTAGAAGAAAGCTTATATAGAGCCAACATTTAGAAAGGTTAAACGAGATGACTTGAGTAATTATAGGCCTGTCAACCCGACATTTATCCTAGGAAAAATACTGGAACAGCTGATATGAGACTTGATTAATAAGGAATTAAAGGAAGGTAATATAATTAATGCCTTTCAACATAGGTTTATGGAAAATAGATCTTGTCAAACTGGCTTGATATAATTTTTATGAGATTACAAGCTTGGTTGAGAAATGTAATAGCACTGATTTAATGTACTTAGATTTCTGTAAGGCATTTGACTCGGTATCACCTGACACTTTGATTAAGAAAGGAGAATGCTACAAAATCATTGCAGCAAACATCAAATGGGTTTTAAAAAACAGCTAATTGGTACATCTCAATATGTAATTGTAAATGTGTAAAATCCATTGAGCAGGTTTTTCTCTATTGGAGTCCTGCAGAGAATGGCTCTGGATCCAAAGCTGTTTAACATTTCTAACCATGTCCTGCAAGAAAAAAAATAAGTCACTATAGTTTATACTTAGAAACCACACAAACACTAGGGAAGTAGGCAATAATAAAGTTAGTGTGTTACTGATAAAAGGAAGAAGCTAGATGTTTTGGCCAAACTCTTAAGGTTTTCTGTCTAGAAACATCGAAAGTTGGCCTTACAGGACCTTTCCTGTAATAGATGTGACTTTTTAAAAGGCTTAGAACTCATTATGGGCGGATAACCAGCAAAACAGAACTTAGAGTGCAGCATGGTGCCTCACTGAATACGTAGTAGGGGATGTCAGGTCTGAGTGGGATGAGTTTATATGGAACTAATACTGGCATCGGTATCACCCCTTTAGGAGTACAGGGTCCTATTCTGAATCCCAGATCAAGAGCAATGTTGATAAGCTGAGGAACACTGGGAGAAGACCCTCAAGATCATGCAAGGATCTGGAAGAGGTGATTTATCATGAAAAGCTCAACAAATTCAGTGCTTTGCCAGAAAATTGATGAGGTGAGCTCGTTACAGACCACACTCATGGGATTTGTTTTGCCCAGCTTTCCCCCTCTAATTGATAGGGAGATGGTCTAGGCTCACTACTTTTTCACCCTCATTCAGTCACGGCAGAAGCTGGGTATCTCCAGTGGGCATCTAATCCCAAAAGGAGATAGCTGCAATGAAGTGACTTCTGGAAGCGCCCGTTTCTGTCAGTTGATTACAGAAAGATCCCCAAACACTGGGTGAGACAAGATGCTTCGTTTTTGCAGGGTTAAATTTAAATGAGATAATCCCACACTAATTGTCTCCATGGGGAATGTAGTCTGTCAAATAACAGGCTTTGAAAGTTGAAAGTTTTATAGGGACAAATTCAGATTAAAAATTAGGTGAGCCCTTTTCGCAGGGAGCGTAATTAAGCTCTGGAGCAAACTACCAAGGGTTGGGCACTTTCTACACCAGTGGAAATGCTGAAGTCAAGCTGGAATAGTTTTCTGAAAGATGGTCTCTGGTTAAAATGCACTGACCTGGGGAAGTTAAAAGTGGCCTGTGTTGTACAACAGCTCAAAGAAGACCACTGCTTTTGTCCTTTCTGGGCAAAATGATGCACACTTCTATGCGTTGTGATGCTAGAACATTTTTCTTTCAGCCTCCCACAATTCATGAATTTCCTTCCAGCCTGGAATTCCCTGTCTTGCAGGACAAGAGCAACTTAGAGGTGTGTAAATATCCTGGAAATGAAAGCTATAAAAATGTTAAGGTATCTTGAATAAACGCAGATGATTAGTTCAGGTAAAGCTTGACTAGCATTCACTGCCCAAGTGCTAACTGTGTGATGATCTTGCTAGAGGTGGGTGCTGACTCTCTATTGACAGCTTCCATATAATTAGGGCACAAGTCTCTTGAAAAAGACACCCAGTGTGTTCAAAATGTCCCATGGTTTCCTCTGTGCAACAGGCACTGGAGCAAGGCCAGATCCACCCTTCTCTTGGCCTCCACACCCTGGTGGTTCATGGTGCAGGCTAGCGAGGTCATGCTGTTGATGTGGGGTTAAGTGAACAGGAAAGCCATTAAAATTTATGTGATTTTGGCAGTGTGCTGTATTTTCCCCGTCTCAACTCTGTGACTGTCTGGATCAGGGAAAAAAAAAGAATAAATAAATAAAAAAGGAAGAAAGAAACTGAAATTCATTGAATTTCAAAAGAGCCATTCAAAGAAAGAGGTTTCTTCAGTCTGACTTCGACTGCATCATCTAGATTAGTCTAGATCCCCATCACCAAAGGGTGACGTGATGATAGAGGCAGTACACCTCAGAAGCATTCAAAGAGAGAGGTTGAACCATGATTACAGCTGGACACAATTTCCATTTACATTGTTGGGGTTTTTTACACTTTGTGGACGTTACCTGGTGTGGAAGTTTTCAAGTTTTCTCTTTAAATATGTGCAAACACACAAGTGAAATGTCTTTCATTTTAAATTGAAAATTACCAGGAGCACGTAGTTTAAAACCCACCATGTTGGCTGGTGGAAACTGCAATCCAGATACCTTAATTGCTTACTCTTTTATGTGGGCCAGGTTTACGTGGGCGCTTCTTTCTGAGATCAGAACATCCTCTACAACACAAATATAATACATCCTTAAAAATAATAGTTGTTCCACAGTTTCTCACTGGGAATCATGGAGCCAAAGAGCTAGTGGAATGTCTGACTAGGGAACACGCGAGCTGCAAGCCCATGGAGTACCATGACATTTCAAAATCAAAAATCATAGCCTTTGGATGAGCATTTGGAAAGATTTCAAGAAGATGAACAGTTTGGGGGAAATGTGTGTTCTGGGAAGCAGCAGGGACACTCAGGCACATAAGTAGGAGAAAGCACATGGAAAATAGACGAGATAAACTGCGAGCAAGCTGAACAAGTGATATCACATTGGGTGATTCCTAAAGGAAGTGATTTGAGAGACCAAAACAACTTTAGCTGGTGTGTGCTTTGAATCCATGGCACACACTGATGTCCCTTCATGTAAGCAAGGATGGGATTTTGTCGCTAAGTATTGCAATGTATGTCCCTCAAAGAATATTTGATATGTAGGTCTTAGGATTGTGAAGTAAGTAGCCCACTATTCATGACTGCTAGCAGGTTCCCATCCCCACTTGCAGCACAGGAGCCTACAACCATTGGCATGACACTCCTGATGCTCAGGTGTAAGTGGAAGCCACCAGATACGTGACAAAGCTGTGGGTCTTATCACACCATGAACAGGGATCCTGGCACTGGGGTAGGTATCCAAACACCCTCCACCTCCCTTTTTCACATGCTTTGGCAATGCCTTTAAAAACCTCTTCTAGGAAAGAAGGGAGAGCCTGAAGGTTGTCAGGCTTCATGGTCAGATATCCTTCAGACGTCTTTGGAATGACATCTTTAGTCTATGTGCTGGGCTCTGCTGTTCTTTACATTTGAGCTGGAAACACTTAGAGCCTTGGCTGAAATGGCTGAATACTGAGAAGGGGGAAGACATTTGCAGTCAGGCCAGAGAGATGTACTATTGTGGCTGAGCATCTTCTGAAAGCAAGGTCAGCCGTACTTCCCCTGAGAGGCTCCTTCACCCAAAATGCAAGGAAATTGCACCTCTGTGACTGATTTATCCTGCCCATACTAGAGGCTTGTGTCACTCAGCAAGCAGTTGGTCAAATGCTACCTGGTAAATTCAAACTAAACCCAACCCAAAAGTCATAGCCAGGCCTTACTTCCCAACTTTGGCTTTCCATGATGATTTTCTGCCTGAAGACATGTAAAACGAAGCAAATGGGAGTTCAGATTCTGTGACAACTCATTGCAGGTTTTCCTGCTTCAGTAAACTTATTGATGACAGAACAGACTGATTGAGTGTATACTTCATTTTTTTTTCCCAAACACTTTCAATAAATCCCTTTTCTGTGCTGAAAAATGATAAATAAATAAGTAAAAGCGTGTCTTCCTGACAGCTGGCCGTAGAGTAAACTTAGAGCACCTGCTTTCTTCTCTTTTGTTCATTTTTTTACTGCCAAATGAATAACACTTAACACTAAATAAAGAAGGAGGGTGACCATGGCTACTGAAAAAGATTCAAAGGCAGTCTGTGTGTCGCTTGTATAGAACTGATTGCAAACATGTAGTGTACGGCAGATAACAATATTCCTGCACAATAATCTAGCAGTAATTCACACTGTGATTTAAGTGCCAGATTCTCATGAAAGCTACTGAATAATCTAAGGCAACTCGACTCTGTCAGGTGCCATGCATTTCTTTGGCAAATCTAGCTGCTAACGCCTTTAAAGGTGCTGGTAGGACAGGCAGTGTCCTTGAAAACTGGCAGAGGGGGACAAAAGGAATTTTACCTTGTTTTGGCCTCATCTCTAGGAGGGTCTGGGGGAAAAAAACCCCACAAACCAACCTTCTTGAGGTCTAGATTATTTTGTTTGTAAATAACCATCTGCTTCTTTCTGATCAAGAGCCAGCATAGTAAGGTATGACCCCAGGGAAAGCTGTGATTGATACTCCACCACCTCTGTTAGCGGGGGTGCGGCACAAAAGATAGCATTAGGCTCACCAGTGGCCCATGATGAAAAAGAATACACTTCCTTTAAAAATGTAAATGATCTGATGTTATAAAGGGATGCAGGTGGCATAGGGGAAAAGCCCAGCCATCAAACGTCTCATTTCTGTCATACCTACCTACCCTCCCCTCTCCGCTTGTTTGTGGGTCCAGCTGCTGATCCTCACTGTGATCCACCCCGAGTCACGGCTCTGTCACCGGCTCACCACTGACTCAGTGTGACCTTGGGCAAGTCCCCTAAGCTCTTCATGCGTCAGTTTATCTACTGGTGAACTAGATATAATACCTTTACTGAGGATTATGGCAATTAAATGCTGTTTGTAAAGCACGCCGAGATCCTCCGTACTACAGAAATGAATATTCTGACTACAGGTTTGCTGCGCTGATCAATCACAACAAACTAGTGAGGGCAGCTACTGAGTTCCTGTGCTATCTTCCTTGTTTCCAAGGACCTTGGGGACCTGTCCTGGGAAGCAGGAGCACTTAGGAGATCAAGAGCTTTTATACAGAACCAAATGATTTGAGTTGCTGTTTTTCTGTCACTTGTGGCATTCTTGCTGTGTTTAATGAACTAAATCAGCTGCTAAGAAATGGTTCTGTCTATTCAATACTTGACAAATAAGCTGCTGCGAATTGGTTTGGTTTTGTTTCATTCAGAGTTTGCATCCTTTTCTGCAACCCAGGAAGCAAAGCACAAGGTGTTACCAGGCAGAAACTAGTGGAGAAACTAGTTGGTGAATTTAAGTAAAAAAAAGGGGGGGGAATAGGTTATAAAACCCTCTGGTGTCTGGTGGATTTTTTCACTTAGGTATTTCAGCCTAATGTGCTTTTAGTGGAAAGGTTCCAAAATGTACAACCAGGAAAAAGAGAAGGGGGGGGGGGGGGAATTCCCAGGCAAAATAACTAGAGGTAAATTCAGTGTTTTTCCACTCCAGTGACCACAACCTTTGGTTTTATTCTGGTGCAAACAGCTGCAGGTGCCTCAAGTCAGGCAGTTCTATCTCTCTGCAATGTCATCCATGTTTACTTGCAGCACTGGACTTTCGATTCTGTCAGGATGCCAATCCAACGGGCCGCCAGGCACTGCAGCTGACAGTCAAATCTGTAATGCTGAATCCTTCTTCTGGAAAAAAGGGCTAAAGAGGTTAATACACTCAAGTAAGGATAAACACACCAGCTGTTATAGTTTCTAATATTTAATGTCATTATCAAATAAAATAACTCCTAAGAAAGAAAAAATACACAGCCTCCAAATCACCCATTTTTGTTAGTATTAATAAATTATCCGAAAAGCCTACACTATAAAATAATAAGATAGAGCCTACAATTAAAGTCATATTTGCTCTTCTGCTCTGCTGATGTTGCTCTGTGCTGATTCTGTTACCTTTTGGTGTTTCATCAATACTGGTATCATGCGCTGCACTGGATCTATAAGGATAATCAGGGATGGATTATTGGCATGTAAAGGAGTATAATTTTCTCCTTTTTATTTTCAAGGTGCTTGTTGAAATATTTTATTTACCTCGATAGAATTATTTAGAGATTTCCTTGCTCTTACAAAAATCTGCTTAGGATCAAAAGAATAGTAAGTCCTGAAACGACGAGAGCACTTCTCTGTGTGTTTGTGTGTGAAACCTCAACGGACACCCTCCAGAAGTCATTATAGGGGCTAAATACTTTTTAGAGTCAGGAAGTGAATATACATTTTCCTCCCATCATTACAGCTACAGCTTCTACTGCTGTTTGTCAGTGTGGATTAAGCAGGGGATAACTTGAACACATTCAGAGAGGTTGAGAAATACACACAAGCACACAATGGAAGAGTCTTCACAGCCTGCAAAACAGCCTGCAATGAGCTCGGCTTCTAGTTTATGATCTATGTTAAAGCAAGACACACTCAGTGCCTTGTACTTAAAGGTCTATGACCAATTCCATAAAAATCCTGGAATTTTAGGATTTATTACTCAGCCATTTCCCATTGCATCAGGGTGAAGCTTGTCATCCAGTTGCCCTTATATTTTAGTTTTACAAGATTTGATGGAAATGCATTTCTTTGGTTATCGCTTAACTGTGGGCAAAGACATAGAGCTGGTAGGGACTTTGGGGTATGACTTTGTCAGTAAAGGCAGTGCCGCTGCTCAGCGAGGGATCACTGCTCTCACCAGCCACGTTGAGGCACAAAAGGAGATATTTACCCTCATTGTGTACCTCTCCAAACCCATCTTAAGTGTGACTAATATTCTTTTCCTGGTCTTCTCTATACAGGTGCATTTATTTCCTGCACTGTACTTTTTAGCAAAGCATGAATTATGGAAAAATAGGGTGTTGTGGTTTTTTTTTCCTACCAGTGTAAATACCAGGTGTAAGGCAGAGCTGGCTGAACCACAGAAACTCCTCCTCATGAAAAAACAAGAGTTTAGAAATTATCCTTCTCTTTTCTCACCACAAAGTGTGAGATTTTTAATTTTGCTTTTAAAACTTTAATTTTTATTTTCTGCTGGGAAATACCAGGAAAAAAAACCAAACAACAACAAAAAACCCCACCAAAAATAAACCAAACAAAAGACAAACCAACCCCCCACAAACCCCAAACCAACCCCCAAAATCACAAACTGGAATTTCTTGGGGCTTGCCAGCTGCCTGCTGAAAAGGGAGAGCGGCAGGAGCCTCGTCGGCAGGCTGCTGCAGGCTGGCCACCCCATTCCTGCTTCTCCTCCTCCTCCTCCTTGCCTTCCCCCTAGCCTGGCTGCTGGGGAGGCAGCTGGGCTGCAGGGCCGGCAGAGCGCCAGGGCACTCAACCTCCCCTCCTCCCTCTTCCAGACCTGCTGCATCTCCCCAGCTGCCTGCCTGGAAGACTATTGTCAATTTTGCTCTCTCCCTGCAGACGACAACAAAATCGACAGGGCCCTTCCAGCCAAAGCCGCCACGGAGCCATCCGTTTGCATTTTTCCTAATAGGAAATCAGAAATTTCTGGCAAAACTGAAATTTGCCCATAAAAGAAATCCTGGGTTTGTAAAAGGCATATTTCTCTTCCCCCATCACCCTATACCACCACCCCCCCCCCCCCCCCCCGAAAGTCATTCCAACAGAACATTCCCAGCTGCTGTAGTTTGAGAGACCTTTGAATTAAAGTCTATAGAAAAAAGCCACTCGTGAGCCTGGCTGTGAAATAAGGGCGGGTGAATGGAGTCAAATGCAAATAGAGAACCGATGCGCAGGGTCCCACCACCTGAGGCTGAAGCCCAGGGTATTTACATGACCTTAAGGGAGCTATACGGGATCGTATCTTTACTGTGAAGTACTAGAGATGATAATTAAGACTTACATAGCAAGGTTATGTCTCTTTTGAATAAATTACACAGGTCTGAGCTCTCCTGAGAATAATTCCCAGCTTGCAATTACTACCAAACTGGTTCAGAAAAGTATTCAAGCTTTTGTGGCCTCATCAACACTGAAACCTTTTCAGCAGCGGCACATCAGACACCGCGAGGGAGAGGGGAAAAAGTGGGATTTCACTCAGAGTAGTGCTACAAAGTCACCTTTGTCTCTGTTTCATATGCGTGCTGTTGGGGGCGATTCTCCTGGTGGTAGAATGATCCATAGCTTCTGCCTGTATCATCCGTGTCCATGGATTTTGGAGGAGAGAGGCCGCAGGGCCAGCAGTGTTGAGGAGCCTTGATGCATGACCTGAGCACACCTTCCTAAGGGGTGTGAGATGAAAAGGTGCAGGTGGTCATGACCAGTGTCCTGTGCTGTCTCCCAGTCTGTGCTGAGCACATCGCCCTTCCTTCCAGATGCAGGAGTACAGATTTGACTGGGAAACACTTCTGATTTTATGGTTTTCACCTTGCTTGGGTCAAACACCAGCTCCTGCTTTCTAGAGGAGCAGGGGGACCCGTGCCCGAGGATCCAGGTTGACAGCACCTGAATAGGGTGGTAGAAGCAGTTGTGAAAGTAGTTCCTTGTGATCCGACACTACCTTTCTCGCAGTGACCTTGTAGCAGCAGTGAGAAGCAGATAGCAGTCTCCACTCAAGCAAACCTCCCACTGAAGTCATCTGGAGCTTTATGAACAAGAGCTGTAAGAGGGTCAAATGTAGGAGTGCGAGGCGTTGTGCAGGCTCTTTGCAGCAGGTGAGTTGTCATGGAACAACGCAGGAGCCTTTTACACAGTCTGGAAATGTTTTTGCAAGTAAAACACTATTAAACGATCAAAACACAACACAAAACAGGTTTATTGGATGATCAAATGTGTATAAACACAGTCAAACCCAGAGCAAACCCATGGAGCTGCGGTGAGGTGAAGCCCCCATGCGTGGCTCCCAGCAGGCAGAATGCTCTGCCTTAGGGCTGCAGGATCAGCCCCCCGTGGTGCCTACACATTGTATTGATTACGCCCCTCCTGAGACACTTGTAACAGGGAGGCACAGCAGGGCGGGTTGAAGGATGGAGTGGCAGCTCTCTTTCGGAGCACGCTAGCCTTTGCAGATATAAATCAAGCCCTTTACTCACATGTAAATATTTGCAATTCATTCCGGCTAGTTTTGTTTTCAAATGTTCATTAAAACTTTTCTCCCCTTTATTTTATTCATCTCGATCGGTCTTTGGCCAAGCTCTCTCACAAAGTGCTGAAATTTGCCCTTGAGGCATCAGATGGAGTAGTCAGATTGTCAAATACGTCTCCTAATTGAAGTTAACGCTGGCACAATATTTGTCTTTTGAAAATAAACATTGCCAGCAAAGTTGCGGGTCCACCACTCTGTGTGCGCTCTGACAGCGCTGCGGAGCCGTGGACGGGATGGCAAAAGGGGGAATTTGATATGAGGAATAGCTCAGAAACGAGTCTGTTAGCATATTGTTTCAGTGAAATGCCAGACCTGCTAGAGTTTATCAAAACAAAACCAGCAATAGCTGCTTTTTGTTTTGAAGTCACACTATAGCAGGTACAAGGAAGAAATACCTCTCTTTAAGCAATGTATTTGCATTTTTATATCTTAAAGGGTCAGAAACAGACATGGGAAATCAATAGCTCTCCTTGCACTGCATGAAATGAATCAGTAACTTTGGAAACACTGCACTGAAGAAAACAAACTGAATGAACAGCACATGGCTTTTAAAGACATCCTCATGTGACATTCCTGGTGGGTTTGGGGTGATAAAGGACTGAGTATTTTCCAGCACAGCGCCTGCAAGAAAACCAAACCAGAACACAAGGCAAAGCACCATTTGACAATGCCCACTCCAAGATGAACTGGGAAGTGTGTGTTAGCGCAGCCATAAGAAACCTGATAGTGTATTGTGCCTATTAACCATCTGTGAGGGAAAAGGTCATAGACCTGGGTTTTGCCACTCACCTGGAGTGCCGTCTTACCTGGCTATCACAGATCTGACAGCTGGCTTCAGCAAGTGCTTCAAATCACTGCTCCTGGAACACATGCCCAGCTTGAGTGGAAATGGGACATGTGCTTTTGGGATGTGCTGAGACTTCTGTAGGCCACTCCAGTGACCAGATTGGACCACTTCAGGTACCAAGTGATGTATAAATGTAGCAGAACGTGCCACGTAGTAAAACCTCTACTGCCTGGGTTTCCCTTTTTCCTGTTCATACAATTTACAATTAAAATGCTGGGAGCTATTTGCTGTGTGCTGTTATTTTGAGTAAGAATCTTCCAGGATCAGTTCATCATAAATGCAGAAACCATGCTCCATAATAACTGGTTAGGTATGCCACCTGATCCTGTCCAAGCTCCCGAGCTATTTGGTTTTATGTAACAAATCCAGAAGTGATATAGGGGTGTGCAGCATTTGCTATTCAGGTTCACATGATTGGCAGGTCTCCGAAATCACAGTAGGTGATAATTCAGATACCTGAGCTGAAAATTCTACTTCATTGACAGTCAGAGGGCTATTAGGCAAACTGAAGCCATTAACAACAGGTGATCAGACAACCAGCTGCCATCAGACTGTGTCCTGTCTAGGAAGCAACCTGGGTACTCTGCCTGCATCTCCTTAGACCCTGTGCTAGGTAATCCCATTCCCAACCTGAACTAATCCAAATGGTCTAAGAGTCCAAGTGAAACAGCTTGGTTTGAAATGACTGTATACAACAACTGTAATTGTGAAGCATACATGGTGATGGTGGGGTGTCCTTGGTGCATCTCCTGCTACTCAGGGGGTGCAGCTGCTCCATGCCCTAATGGTTTCAACACAGAGCTGCTCCAAAGATACCATTGATAATCCATGTGCAAACAGGGCCTGAAAAGGCCCCAGGCAAGCCTGGACTACAGTGGAAGAGAGTAGGAAGATGATGTAAAGTTGTCTGTGTCCCTCAGTCTCCCCAGTCAAAGAACCCTTGAGAACTGAGTGCTCTTGCACATGCTACAGTAAGGACAGAGCGCTCGGAACAAGGATGAGTGACTCTGAGCCATGTGAAGGCCTGGAAGCTTCATTAAAGCACTACTACCCTAACGGGGCTCCCACTGATAAATGAAACCTGCTGACTTTGAGATGAGCAGAATGAGGCTTTTGCATCAATGTATACAAAACAGGGATTGCCCGATGGGAAGTGAAGACCCACTGATAGCACAGGAGCAATAAAGAGCTGATCCTACCTCCATTAACTTTATTGGGAGTAGAACAAAAATATTTAAGTGGAGACTGGCATATCACATCTATCTAATCTAAAGTATCTCAGGATTTATGTTATGATATCAGCCCTGAGACAGACAGATGAAATATTGCTCCTACTACATTTAATTTATAATCTTCATCTCACTAAACCTGCACCTACCTATGGTCCCCATTACCAAAGTAGCTGAGTGGCTGCCAAGCACTTAGACATATAAATAAAACAGCAGAGACTATTTTGTTCTCTGCCTTCCTGCTTTTCCTGTAGTTTGTAAGATGCCCTGCAAGGTTTGCTCTTGTTCTGTTTAAGGTTTTGTGCATAAGTGGATGGAACCAGAAATCTTTGGGTTGGTTTTAAATTTCTGAGGGAAAACAGATATGCCACAAAAGAGGTGCACATTTATTTTGGAATAGATTGAGATCAATTGCTATCAAAAGGATAAGAGCAAGTAGCAGAATCTAGCTTCAGGAGCTGTGAGAATTCCATTGCATAAGCTCACCAACTTCCCCTGTTGGTTCACAATCCAGACTGTTCCCACCAAACGTCATGGGAGGTCATGTTGGTGGAAGGAGGGATCTCAGAAAGCAAAGTCCAATATCCTGGATGGCTTTGACTATTAAGACAGACATACCTGGCATACCAAAGGAATTTGTGTAACTGAGTAAATGGGATGCTGTGTTTGGAAGTTTCCAGAGCTTTCACACGGCTCGTGCCTTTATCCCTAGATGTGATAAACAGCCATGGCAGAACTCCAAAGTGAAACAGTGCAGAGGTGTCCAGTCCATGTCTCATGGAGGTGGCTGTATGCTTTTGACTGTCAGCTACAGACAGAAAGTTGATCACCAAGGACAGTAAAGATGTGCACTTCCCCTCTTTATAACCACATCCCTCCAGCCCTGAGCAGGCAGTGCTGCAGTGACCAGCTCTTCAGAGAGGTGCTCTCAGGGCACATGGTGGTGGTTGTGGCTGGAACAAGACATCCAGTACCAAAGTTACCACTTCTCTGGGCCATGTTCTCAGCCTAGTTCTCATCGTGGTCCATGTTCATCATGTGGTGATCAGCAGCCGCATCTTGGGAGAGTTCAAGATGGAGCAACAGATGCTCTGAGACTGGTCCAAAAGGAGGAACACAAGACGTTTCCAAGTGAGCCCTCCAAAGCTGGACAGAACTATATTTTGTCTTTTCTCTTTCTGGCTGTTGCTAAGCTCATGAATCTCTGCCAATGGATAAACAGATAGTCCTGGACCCTTTTCATAATTGTTTCTGGATATATCCTTCCTCAATCTTATTCTGCACAAAACTTCTTGAATAGCTCATTTAAGGAGAAAACACTTGAAAAGTATATTAGCAAACTCTTTCAGTGGGGTAAAACCATCAACATGGAAAATTCAAGTTTTCAAGAGAGCCATTAAGCGTGATTAAACCTTTAAAAAGGGAGAACAATGAATGCAGCCTTGTATTTAGCAATTTCATATCTTTAATTGTACAAAGATTTTCTTTAAAAGCACAAGCCTGAAAGGAAGCTGAATGTTACAGTATTTACTGAAGGAAAGCAATGAGAGAAGGCCTGTTCACTAGCTAATGGAGTGAAGCCCAGAAATAATGACAAAAAAGCGGTAACGACTGCTCTCCAACACAACATATATAAAAGAGGGAGCCATAAAAAGGCAACAATTCTTGACTTAGCTTTGAGTTTCACAATGACTGTGATTACAGATAGCAAGTCGAAGACCATATAAGCCACGATGAAATCTAGTTGGCTTTGCGATTGAGATTCAAGTGAAAAAAGCAAAAAAGCAACAGGGACACAGAATCTGTGCAGCACAAATTTTGGATGGGGTATGAGAAATGGAAAGAAAGGAAGAAAGAGAAAGACCATCAAAAAGTTCAGCAGAAAATGAATATATTCTTGCTAGTACCATCTAATAATAAACACAGTAGTGGCCAGATCCTTAACTGAACTGAACTGGCAATGCTGGTGATTCAGCTAGTTCGCTGTTCCTGAGGATGTGAATACCACACAGTCACACACAGCCTGGCATACTTTAGCTTGTGCCATGTTGCAGCATCTTTCACACACAGAGAAAACTTTGCCTATCGGGAACTAGAATAAAAAGGAAAGAGGGAGGCTAAAGTAAAGCTGATTAAAGCATACAATAATTATATTTATAATACATTTAATGCTAGTTTAATTATAAGTGCTACTTTAAAGAGAAATAATTTTGAGACACTTTAAGGATGCTTGTTAATTGCCAGCTTTATTTTTCTTGATCAGTATTTTTAAAAAGCAGTGTTAAGATCTGATCTGCAATTTCATGTGTACATGGCTTTCTTCATAAATGTAATGCTAAGAATATATATGCATGTAATTTTCCATGACAGAGGTATGTTATCTACCTCAGTTGCAGCCTTAGGCACACTTTAAATTTTAGTGGGCAGCTTTCTATTGTGCTTTTCCTAAAGCTTTCCCTTTATATTTCTATAATACCTTGAAAGTGCAACTTTCAGTCATTCGTTTCTTTAGAAAACAACAAAACCAAAGTTTTTAATACTTGTGGTTCTAGAGAAATAATAAAAAAACCCTAAACAAAACAAAAAAACAACCCTGAAACATAAAGACACAAAGCCCAGAAGACAAATGGAAAGAAAAAAAGTATAGAAATTGCATAAGTATAGAAACTGCAGAAGTAGAGAAATGGCATAAGTATAGAAACTGCAACCTGATGGCCAGTGGCAGGAGAGCACCAGCCCAATATTGGTGGTCCTGGGCAGGGGCATGTAATATATGGCATGCTACAAACCCAGCAAACTCACAGGGAGGAGGATGACTGAGGTTTAATGCTGCCATATAGAAAGATTGAGCAGAACCGTATTAGCTCTGTGAGGAGTTCACCTAAACAAATGTATTGCACTTACACAGAGTAATATAAACTGTAAGCCTGTTATTTAAATTCATGACTACTTGCATGAGCAGTGAAATAAAACCAAGGAGCTGAGGAGGAATGGGGGGTAATGTACAAGTGGCAGCGTGCTGGTGGACAGAAGGACAATGAAAATGGGGACCATTTCAAAGACTACAAAAAACAGTTTGTGTGAAAAACATATGAGAAACTCTAATGCATACCATGGAACTAGCTGATTGCTGATGATGGCCATATGGGATATGTCTGATAGAGATGATCAGTGTAAAGAATCAGATGAAAATGCTGCTACAGAACAGACAGAATTGCAGACTCATTCACTGAATATTTTCCTTTGGAAGAAAGACAACCTGGTGGACAAAGACAGATACAATCCTTTCTTCAGGTCTGTATTGAATATGAAGTGGTTTGTGAGCCTGATTGATAGGTTGCTGGTAGATCTGTTGGCTTAACATGCTACCTGTCTCTCTGCAAAATCTTGCCTTATATCATGATAGTGCTCATTAGAGCATCAGGACTGTAGTAATAATGTTAATCCTCTTTGCAGTAGTAAAGTGATGGAACATATATACCCTTTAGACTAGTCTGGGTTATCCTGGGATTTCCCAGCTCTCTCTGGACCAGCATATGACTCAATGCAAAACAACCTGCTTAAACCTTGGAAGAAAGCTTTAGGCCTGCTCCAGTATTGGGCATAGCCAATGGTATTTCCTTTGCTTTGATTGTGTAAATAAGTTAAAAAGATATGATCCTGGAAAGATTATCTTGGGTTTTTTTGGCATGGTAAATGGACAACAAGCACTGAGACCAGATAATCCCAGTACTGGATTGGAGCAGGTGCCTGAAGCTGGGGGATCCTTGCTTTGGGAAATGGCCCCGCTGCTGAGACTTACCAAGTGGGCATAGCCGTTAGAAGATTCCAGCAGGAAAGGGTCCCTCCAGCATTGGCTATTAATTTTGGAACACTTACTTACATTTTCAATGAAAAAGATGGTTCAATCCTAGATTGAGGACTCCTGGTACCTCTGAAAATAACATCCAAAGTTGAGCCATGCTTCTTATTAGAAGCACTGCTAATAGCTGTAAAACGATGTACTGATATCTCCTGTAGTCACACTAGCTCTGGAACATGTTGACTGGAGGCATCATCGCAAAGCTCTTGCCTGACAAATAAAGAAGAGGACCACCCCTGTAATTTAGATTTTGCAGCCTGCCATCAATTAAGTTGTATGAAAATCACTAGTCTGAATAGAGTGTTTGTGTGGGAAAGGTGAATGAAAATGCTTACAATGCACTACGTACACTGAGGTTTTCTAATCAAGAAACAGTGCAAATACAGAGTTCCACTGTCTAAAATAAAAGCAAACTAAACCTGATTTCTCTGTGCCACAGTCCTTAACAATGGTAATAACATGCACTTAAGCAGGGTGATATTTTGTGATTACAGTGAAAAAATTACATCCTTACATAAATGAATTTATTAATTGATTTGTGAATGCTACATCCTTGACACTCCCAGGACTGTGCCCTTTTTTTCTCCCAATGAAACACTTAGGCAATTATTCTTTATGCTTAAGGGAGGAACGCCTGGGTGTACAATGGCTTCTGCATTAGTGAAGTTGCTGTGATATCGTTTGCTGTTTGCATCTACTAACTTGTGGTGACCAGAAGCCATTATTTCTAACAGATACAATGGCAACCAGGAACGTTACTCTCACAATACTGAAGAATGCAAATGCATTATCTCATGACCTCCAAGGATATGGTATGTGGCACTGCCGTTCAAAAAGTTTTGAAACTGGTTTGCAATGTATTTACGTCTACTTGGTCATAGACAATTACTCCTGTCACTCGTTTTGTTTTGACCTCCGAGGGGAATGAGTGGCTCACATACGTGATCTTTAAAAACACGTTCATATGAGGAGCAGGAGGGCTCGGAGGGAGCAGGTTGAGGAAGCATAAGAGGAATGAGCTCTTGTGGGTCAGGAGTGAAATAAAAGCTTGGTCACATGGGAAAACAGCAAACAAGGAAGCAAAGCTGTTGAAGAGATTTTTTAGCTCCCCAAGGGACAATAATAGTTAAACAAAGGTGATTTAAAAAGCATACCCCAGACCTCCACTAGCCATTCACCAGTGCTGGTCCATCGTATCTTGTCCTTGTGCAAGCTGAGCCTCTCTGGCTCAAGGAAGGTGCCTTTGCTTAAACCAAGCCTGAATTTGGCCCAGCAAAGCAAGGAAGAGAGGTGTACTAGTGGAAGAGCACAGTGAGAAGCACACACTGAAAGCCAGGGACTGCCAGGGTAAAAAATATCCCGAATGGATTAGGCCACCAAGATCATAAATGGTAACTGTGCCCCGTGTCTGCCACATGGGTGTGAGTGACCATGACTGAAACCTAGCTGAAAGCTGACATTTGCATCATTTTTTATTTCTTTTGGTTTTCTCCTCATTATCTTACTGTAATGAAATGGTAAAACCATCTCCATACCATAATTGTGCATTTCTTGTATCAGCAAGCTGGCAAACAAATTTGACCTTCAGCCTTTGTTTTATTGTTAGTTTTTTTAGGGTCACTGGAGCCCCCAGTTTCCTAGCTTTGCTTTATAATGCATTTAGAATAAAGCATTCCCAGCTTGTTTTCACCTTTGTTTTGCTCTCCCACTCACACACACACATATACAGACATGGTTCCATTTCTACTGGATCCTTCTGCTTTCTACTGGTTCCTTCTCCTGGATCTTTTATCCAAGCAAGTTTTAAAGACCCCAGATGAAGTGCTGTTTCAACATTATCACTGCAGCACAGAAAAATTCAACAGGTTGCTGCTTTTTAAGAAATGCAACCAAAATTTGAACTTTCTTACTTATTGCCTATTTGTATTCTCTGATATCTCACTGATCCCAAATCCAAAGTGCATCTTTGGCTGCCTACGGAATACCCCGGGATGACCAGTTGCCATGCAAGAGGTTGCTGTCTGCCTCCTGCTTTCCCTGATGCTCTGGAAAAGGATAAATCCTGTCATGTGGACACCTGGAACAGCACATGCTGCTGAAGGGCACAGCAGAAACTCCATCAGTGCAAGGGCAAAGGTGCTACAGCATCTCTGATGCAGCACCTCTTCATAACCTCTGCACTGGGAGAAGTATGGCATCCTGGCATTCAGGGAGTGGGGAGTAGCAAACATCTCCCATTCCCTTGCTCCTTTGAGGAAGCATATGGAGGAAGGGACCCATTTCCTGGCTGCAGAAAAGGAGCAGCTCATAGGACCAAGCGCCTGGTGGAAAGTTAGCGCACATTTCTGTGAGCAAGTGACAGAAAGGGAGTGCAAAAAGAAAATGACATGGGTTAGATCAAATGAAATCTCAATGGAAGCTCAGAGAAGTGCCATCAGGCCCTCAATCCATGCTTTCTTGAATTGCCTACTGCAGTGCCAGCTATGGGGACCATTAGAAATGCCTTCAGAGGAATGCAAAAATGAGTATGTCCATAATGACACATACATCTAAAAATAGACCCAAATCCTGGGAGATCCTCTATTGGATAGTTTCTACATCTCAGGAACAGGAGCCACACAAGTGCAGGAGCAGCCTGAGGAAGGTGGCTCCTTTGAGGCTCTTCAGGAACCCTGTCCCATGTTCAGAAAAGCTACCATTGCACAAGGCTATTAGGAGCTGTGCTGTGTCACTGGGGCTAAGAAGTACTGTCAGTCAGTATGGTTTTGGCTTAGGAAGGTATTACTAGAAAACTAGCCTTTAAGAATGGGAACAAGCTTCTGCAAAACAATTGTCATCACAGAAATTTTCTATTTCTTGTGACAACTCCCATGATATTTACCCTGCACAGAGGAGGATTAAAATACTGGGGAAAACCACTGTGAGAAACAGAAAACAGTAGCAATACTGATCCTGCAAAAGGGGAACACTTTCCCCATCTCTAAACTGCTTTTCTCATCTGATTGAAGCTGGATGCATGCACAAGAATTTAGTTGGACCAAGACTATTGTATCTGTGACACCAGGTCAGCCTGTGGCTCAGCCAGTCACTCATGCACTAAACTTGAATAGAAAGATGCTGGAAATCCCATAAAGAAACGTGCTTATAAGCAAAATGGCAGTATTTCTTTTTTCCTCACAAATTGAACATTACTTCCAGGTACAAAGGATGAATCTATCCTGTCTTGACTTTGTTTGAAACAATAGGCTTACTTTATTTGTGTTTCACCCAGTTCCACTTTGTATTTTAACAACAAAGATGTGGTTTCTACCACATTTGTGGGAACTTACCCGCTACCAGGACCCTGCCAAAATGGTCCAAGCTTGGCCACCGAATGACTAGTCATTTCCATGCCTGTGCCAAGAGACAGGCGTGTCTCACCAGCAGTGCCTGTGAGAGCTGGTGAGACTGTAATGGCTGAGAAGGAAATCATTCCCGAGGTGGCCTTAAGAAAATGATGAGAGAGGCAGGCAGTAATTTGACATGAGAAAGGATGAGAAAGCATAGGAAAGCCGGAATGGGGGCATCTGTGGCATTCAGGCAGGGCGTTTTTGTCGTCATTGGGTTTGGGGGCATTTTTAACACCCATATGGAAGGATAATGCAGTATATGGATGGCAGTGAATATAAGTGGCTTGAAAACAAAATAAACAAGCACTTGACCAAAGACACTTTGTGGATACAATTGCTAATCCAATCCAATGGAGATGGGTTTCACAAGGGCCTCCTCTTGTCCTGAAACATCTTATTCTCCTTGTTAAAAGGCATTTAAAAGCACAAAATACTTTTATTAAAAATGCTTTTCAGGGCTAAATGACGTTAAGAGCACTTTCTATAGCTTGCATTGCTATTTAGGAGAGCATGTTATTTCTTTTTAATTTGCTCACTCATTCCTGAATAACTTTTCATAGGACTCCAGACACTGCAGTGTGACAGCTAAACCAAGGAGCATCGGATGCGATGGAATTGCTCTACAAGCAACCTTGCCAAAGGCCCTTTTGCTGCACAAAGCTGGCTCTATCTTTGTATATTGAGGGAGCTAAATCAATGTTAAATGCTTGGCTCTTTTCACAGGACAATGACCAGGACCTAAGCTTCGTCCTTCCTTTTTGATTGACACTTGAAACGTTGAGTTGGAATCAGCCAGAGGCACTGCTACAAGCTTGAAGCCTCTGCTGGGGATAACAACTGGTGACATCTGCAGAAAGGCCGACAAAAGGCAGTTGAAAGCCGTGTTTGTTGCTTTCCCCTCTCAGATCTCCTCTCTTTCATGGAGCTCCTTACTTGCTTTAATATTATGATTCAGCACCTGGCTCTTTTGAACCTTGCTTTAAACTTCAAAAGGCGAGGTGGTATTAACAAACATGAAACGAAAAAGTGGCAGTAGTTTGATTTACTGTTGTCGTCTTATCAAGGGGGTTTTTTGTCACCAGCTGCCACTTTCTGTCATCTTTGGAACCATTATCATTTCTCTAAAATCTAAAAGACTCCACTTAATAACAGCTTTGAATACAGGCAGGATCAGTAACCTATACAGTTCTGGGATGACAGAACCATCAAATGAAAAGCAAGATGTTGCCAAAAAAAAAAAAAAAAAAAATCCTTTTAAAAAATAAAAAAAAACCCAAACAAAAAAACCAACCCAAAACCCAACAATAAAACAAATAAAAGCTGTAGTACTTCTAAGTGACCTTGATTTCAGAATTAAACAAATCAAGCGCAATTCCATTGTTCTTTTTGGGTACGTTCTGCACTTTCCTTGCAACATTTCTTTTTTGTTCTCAGGACTAAGGGAAAACAAAGCCAAGGCTTCCAGAAAAACTGCTCAGCACACAACAAGCACTTGGTATCACATGAGCACTGTAAGCTCCTCACTTGTAAAAGCGCCAGTGATAATTGCCAGTCTTGTTTCACTGCTGTCCTAATGCAGCAGCTTTCATTCAGCCCGAGATGGAGCCCTGAAAGCTGCTTCGCCAGGGCAGACTCACTGGTAGCAAATCTATTTAACTCTCACTTTTACAGCACTTTTCCATGTTTCTCAGCTGTCTTTCCCAGTTTCAGAACCTGAAATACCCCTGCACCTTGTCAGGTGGGTTTGCCCATCACTGCTTTCCAGGCTCAGTTAAAAGCAATCAAATAAATGCAAACAAGTTTTTGACCACAAACCTACTGTGCTTTCTTACTTGTCACCTCACTGTCCTCTATAGGAAACTCATCTTTGCCCCTTTCATTGGTTGTTTTATAATGGTATACATAATGAACTTACTTGGAAGGAGAAATACCTCCTGTTATCTTCTAAACTCATAACTCATTTGATGAACATCTGTTTACCAGCACTCACCTTTATCTTACAGAGATTTGAACTTTAACTTGTGCTTCTGTGTGTTTTGGTAGTCACTCTGTGTGTGCAAAAGAGTGAAAATTGCCAAAGGGATCCCCTCTCCTGCCCCAGCAAAGTGTTTTCCTTCCCACTAGCTATGTGCAATGCAAGGCAACAGGGAAAAGGCTGCTCCAAAAGGTTTTCCCCCAGCATCTCATTGGCCAGTCTCCCTGCCACTGCCCATCAACCCCTTTCCAGACCCTTTTCATCACAGGAATCTGTGGTAGTTTAGTTTCACCATCTCTTGCTAAAATGAGAATGAAAACAACAAAGTGAGAATCCCCTGGACTGTGAAAATGCTGATGGAAAAACACGATTGCCAGAATCCAAAGTTGATTTCTTTTGGATCGGGATATGTCAAAACTCATACAAAAATGAGACAAGGATTGCTAAAAATACCCATTATCTTCTGACGGAAGGCTCACTGTATAATCACAACGAGGTTTTCTCACAGAGCATGTCCACATTTGGAATTTTAGTCATTTTAACAAGTGTTAATTACCACATGCTAACTAGCAGAAGTGTGTGTGGGGGGAGATGTTGTATATTTATTTGCTCCAGACTTGGAACATATTAGAAAGTAGGCTCTATTCCAGTTTGCTGTCATATGAATGAATGTGTTACCCGATTACAAATGAAAGATATCACAAGAAAATGTAAGTAAGGATCTTCCTCTGATACATACTTTGATGAGGAAACTCAGAATATATTTACCATATCGAATCAAGGGGAAATCTGGGCTTGGGCCTATTAAAGGAACAGAACAAGAAACACAGGAACAGAAGCAATGTGCCTGTGTAGGGTGGAGAACAAGAGAGAGGTGGGTTTTTTCGTTTTACCCATGAAAACCAAGAAATTCTAAGAGAAAGAACATGCATGGGAAAGCATTGGTGCAACTGGATCAATGCCCCTAAAAGATTTAGGATGAATGCAGGAGAACAGCTGATGACCATATTACGTATGTACATATATACATGAATATAGATATAATCACTTGTGTAATTCAATTACTATATGGTTAGTATATTCAATCATATATATCCATAAACTTAGCAACATATATGTATTTTGAACATACAGGAGCTGAATTTCGGCTTTACAGTTTCCTTGACGGATTTTGGAAATGAGGAAAGGGAGATTGGCATTTTCTTAAGATCACTGATGACATAATGCAAGATAAATATCTGCCAGACCAAGAAAATAGAGAGCATCAGAAGAACGTGAAGGCGTAATCTCCACGTGTGATTTATACCTTTATAGTCTATAGAAATTGCTTGGGATAAATTTCCAGAACAAGATGTGCAGCATTAAAATAATCCCAGGCACTCTACCAGGAGGTGTTCAGTGCTTGCAGAACAAACCAAAAAAGGGAACTGGAGGGTTACATGGAATCTGTGATTCAAGGTGAAAACTGCTGACGTTGGAGGAATACCTTCAGAAGGAGCATCTTGCTGTGTGGAAAGAGTCACAGGACTGGATGGAAATGTCCCAGAAGCCTGCATTTACTTCTAGATTAAAAAAAACCCAACCAAGCGACCAACCAACCACCAAACAGAAGCATTACAAGGATTCAGCCAGATCCAGAAACTCTTATGTATATTTGCAAGTAGTTTAATCAACATGCAACCACAGCCAGGCAAATAGAATGAGAAAAAAGTAAGACATATAGATCTGTATGAAATAGCTTTCTACATAGTCCTCTGCATACTTGTTTTTAGGAGAAGCAGTGAATGGAGATTGTTTCTTCAGAGAGAATGAGGATGTGGATCTGTTTCAAACTCACGGCATAATATAAAGTGTTTTAGAAAGAAATTACTAGAATAAATAACCTGTAAAACTGATCAGATTGCTAGTAAATACAGTAAGGAATGTGATTAATAACTGAGTTCAAATATATATCTAAAAAGAGTTATAAATTCTTCAGAGGGAAGTCATGCACACAAACCTGCCAGAGTTTTAACAAGAGATCGCAAACTTAATAATTTGCTCATTATTTAGTGGGTTTTCAAAACTCTGTTCATAACCTTCCTCACTGTAAATTCCATTAAAAGAAATGTAAGAAACTTCTAATGTGGTTTAGTAAGCGACGAACAGATATGAAATAAAAGCTAAGAGCAAGTAGAAATCACCATTTTAATGATGGAGTCGAGGTTACCGATGTGATTTGAAGAGGACCTGGTCGCTCTGTACATCCGTTAATCATGGGGAAAAGGTGTGAACTCCGAAATAGCAATAGTTTCTGACAGAAAATATACTGGAGAGCTGCAGCAAAAGCTGACTGAAAACTGACATAGAAACTCACAAACTGAATGCTGGGGTTGGGGAAAGGCAGGTGAAATTCAGTGTTTGGTATTTATAAAGTAAACAGGAAAAAATAACTCTGAATGCACTGTTGCCATTCATGAAGGAGATCTTGGAGTTGTTATAGATGCTGTAGAATCATTCACTGAAAAACCTCAATTCAGCACTCAGTGACAGTCAGAGAGAAAAGAACAATGTAAGGAATCACTGAGGAAAGAGGTGAGATGAATGCCAGCAACATCCTGAGCTGAGAGCAGCTCTGCTCTTCTCCTCCAGAATAAAACCCACAAGTGTAGGAACAGGAAAGCTTGAGGAAGGACAACAGAGGGGAAAATAACGAAGACTCTTTTGTCCTGGAAAAAGCATAGGTTTAGAAACCTCTAAAAAGCACAAAGAAGGTGACTATGGGATAACGATGATTATCTATTCTGTCCCAGAACATAAGAACTGAGATAACCCGATGAAGTGAGAAGGCAGCAGAATCTAAAGGAATTACTTTAACATGCATCGCTCTTTTAAATTTTACAACTTATTCCCAAGTGATGCTGTAGAAGCCCAGGGTATAAATGGCTTCAAAAAGCAACCTCACAGGAAGATCTCTAAAGTGGAGACCTTTATTTATTCTTTTTTTAACAGTTATCTTTGGACAGTTAATTTGTCTTGTATAAATATACCTTTAAACATTTATGAGTGTTAATACATTAAACCGCACTGATTTTACCATCTGCAATCTTCCCTGTGTCTATATTTCAAGCAGCAATTACCCTTTCTCAAAATTTGCTTAGAGAAGTTCAGCTTTCTTCTGTATGTATGAGAATTAACTTAAGCCATCCTTTGGAAACTGGAGCTCTACCTAGCTTTGATTGGGTTGCATGGGTGATTTAAGACTCCAGTCTTCAGTAAATGAAGGGCATAAGTAGCACACTTTAAAGCTTTTTCTGACACCAGTAAGTATTTGCAGAGTTAAGTTATAAACATATTCTATAATAGCACTAAAAATTATGATGCATTTACTTTTCCAACTGCTTATGGACAGCAATGTTGTTGATACTTTTCCTTCTATATATACCGTGGTATTAACGGAGCACTAAACTGATCACCCTTCTCTCAGCATCCAGGCTGCTGCAGATGTGGCTGGGCCAGATGAAATGAAGGGTTTAGATACCACCAAGTCAGGAATTTCAAAGCCCAAGCTCACAACAGTGTATTGAGAGGTCAGTGCTCCAGGAAAATGCTCTAAAACTTCTGCTCACTGTTAATAAGAGTATGAAGCATGTGTTTGCCTGAGATCTAGTGCCATCTCTGCACCTGAATACCCCTCCTCGTTTCAAGACCTGGGTCTCACCCTAGAAATAGGCACGTTCACAGTTTTATGACAAATATCTGGCCACAAAATGCAAGATCTGTGTTCAGTGCATTGCCAAAGTCAGTTCACCTCCTCATTCTGGGAAAGGGTCCTGTGCACCAGGTTATAGGCTAATGTCAATTCGCCAGCACCCCCCCTAGGGAAAGAGTGCCAATGTGAAGAAAGGAAGGCAAGATCTGTGGGACTAGAGACAAGCAGGCATAGAAGTACATGGCTCCCCTTCCAAATGACCAAGGCTGCAGGGAAGAAGAGAGATGTTCTGGATTTGCTAACACCATTTAAGCATATAAATTCATGGGTTAAGACAACAGGAAAAATCCAAAAGACTAGCCCTGCACCTTCTGCCCCATCCTCTCCGTCATCCAACATGTCGTACCTGTTGTCATCTCTGCTCCTTTTACTGGCTCTGTGGGTGACCCCATGCACCATTTTAAGCATGGCATAAGCACCCCATCTTGAAACAAGGGAAAGAACACTAGTGTTGGTTACTCCTTCATCACTACATCATGGTGCAAGGGAACTCTTTTGGCAAGCAGATTGGATGGGCTAAATCCCAGCAGATCAGTGAGAGAACTGCAGGTTGCTGCAGAAAAGGCAGATAAGCCTGCCCAGTATGTGATCACCTGAGTAAATCTGTGAGTAGACCTGTACCACTCCCTGGGAAAGCAAGGTGACATTCTTTCCTCCTTTTTGGATGCCCATAGCTGCTGGATGTGGGCTGGGTGCCTCACTATGGAAATCAGAGCAGGTCTGCACACAGAAGAGTGGGTTGGCAGCCCTCAGGCAACCCCAAGGTGAAGCAGCAGGAAGGTTGGTATGCTCAGGTGCTTCTGAGGTGGTGTGGCAGTGGTGGTGTAGAGGTTTGTGATGCCTAAAATCTTGCTGTAGCACTTGTTTAGGTGCACATGGTCTTTGGCTTCTTCCCTAGCACTGCACTTTGGGGGTATTTAAGCTGCACTGTACCATCTATAGAAAGGTGTATGAGATGCATGTTAAACAACAGGGTCAAATAGCACAGTCAAAATCAAACAGCACTTCCTCATTTCTGGGCATTGCACATGAGTAACAACATTAGTGGGTGGTGGGTGGGGGGCTTGTTAGTGGGAGCTGCTCTGGGGTCAGCATTAGTGCCAGCCAACTTAAAGGTATCTTCTGTTTTTATTCACATCCGCTCCGTGTGGCTAATCTCACACTGAGGTGAACTCCACAGTGCGCTGAAATCATGTGTTCCATCGGGAAAACTCCCTCCTGCACGTGCTTATTCCTCCAGCTAAAAATATCCCAAAGCAAAACCTCCGAAATGGCACCCTCCTCTGGCTCAGCCGCACCCACAGCCAAACACACTTATCTGGGAACCGCAGCAGCTCCGACAGAGCTGGAAACCACAGGAAACTTCAGAGCAAAACAAACAGGGCTGTGATGAATGCACTGCAAAGCCCTGGATATCCCAATTCCTGTCACCCGACTGCAGCGTTATCAAGTGTCAAGAACTGGGGACTACAGGACTGCACCCAGCCAGAATGCCTTCCCCTTGGCCAGATGGGAGCTGTGCATGCTGACCCAGTCTTCCCCCATCACAGCAATGAAAGCCAGGACTAAAAAATTCCACTTACAGCACATATATTCTGCAGGGGTAATCCCCAGGATGCAGACACTTCCAGCAGGCACATGATTCCTGTAGAGATTGCCACAAAACAACAGGTTCTGCTGTGACAAGGTGAAGCATCTGTAATTCAGAAATGTCTACACGTATACAACAAGGTTTGGCAATTCTCAGTGTCCACTCACTGTGTGGCACCCTCTAGCAGAGATGCAGGGCTCAAAGTCTCCTTGCCATTTCAACAAGTGCTTACTTCTATGTAATGACTGAGGACCAAAGGCTTGCTGCTCTCACTCCCAGCAAACACACAATGCATCGGCCATGTGGTGGCAAGGTGCATGAAGCAAGACCGCTTCACCTTGAGATACACTTCTTGCTCTCATCCACATAGATCCTTTAAGGCATTTAATAAAAAACTGCACCCAAAGGAAGTTCCCAGAAGCCTTAAGTTTTACCTTGTATTTTAGCCTCAAGAAGATGATACTTCACCAGAAAATGGAGCTTCTCTAGAAGTCACTGAGACCCTTTTTCAAGTAGGCGCAGCTTGTAAAGCACATTGTGATTTGTCTTCAGACCAGGAATAGACTTTGTTTTCCACATTGCAAGTGAGCACCAGTCCAATTGCAGCATGGAGTCTAAGCAGCACAGGCAGATGGTGATGGCTCGTAGTCACACTCTCCTGTCTCTAGTCCCCAAGCTTGTGACAAAGCTCCAGGTCTGGCCCAGCAGGCCTGATGCACCGTGATGCAGCTCCTGATGTACCCATGCGCTCGTAGTACCTGAAAGCAGAAGCAAGAAGAGATTTGTAGGAAATAGGCCAAAGCAGAACTTGCTTATTCTCCTGCAGCTCCCACTGCGATGCATGTGCCTGGCAGAAGGTTTAATGCCTGCCCCCTGCTACCACATGAGATGCTGTGACCTATATTGAATTTATTTTTTCAGCAATGCCCCAAACAAGTTGAGTTCATTGTCAAGCTACGAAGTGACTATTTTGCCCATTTTAACTGATTTTACTTTGAACCCCAGCACAAGACTTGGAGCAGATTAGATAGAAAAGAACCAGACACCCAACCAGTCCCAGGTTCACTTCGAAGTTGTATGTAAAACGGCACAGGTTGGGAGATACCAGACGCTTTCTGCCAGGGACTCAACACACAACTGTATGATCCACACAACCCAGCATGCTCATAGGTGTGGGGTTTTAAATTTCAAGGCAAATTAACACCAACCAGGAGGTGACCTTGTCTATTGATAGTCAGGGAGTAGACAACTGATGCCAAAGCCTGAAAACCCCACAAGAACTAAACTGGCCACCTACTAGATGAGGGATGAGGCAGAGAGTCTTTAACATTGTGGGGAAGTTGCCAATGAAGCCACTTCTTGTGCTGGTTCATTCTGCATCTGCAAAGCAGGCTTTTGGTCTCAAGAGCTGTCAGCTGAGAACTATTCACAAGCAGTAAACTGTATTCCAAAGGAAAACAAACAGAAGACAGAAGACATTTCAAGTGGCTTTAGCAACGCAAGACACAAAAAACTGAGAAAAAATATATAGCCATTTCTCACCACCCTTGTGCTTACAGGATTCCAATGCTGCCTTAGTTGGTTTTTGGAGAAAGAAAAACATTATTCCAAGACAATGAAATTGATGGTCTAGTGAAAGAAAGGAGTCAGCTATGTGACCTCCTGACATTTCAATGACCAAGTTATGTGGGGACATATGGCTTTTTCTTTTCCTTCATTCATCCCAGCTTTTTAATCACTTGTCATATTCTAATTCCAAACATTTTGCTGTTTCAAAAAGCCCCAAGCCATTACCAATAACATTATCCAGCTTGAGCCAACTTTAACACTACCAGAAGAAATTATTCTCCTATCTAGAACCCTTTTTTTCTCAGATCTTTTCAATGTGGAGAAGTTTGCTGAGCGCAGATGAGGGTTTTGAAACTGAAATACACTAAATGTAGGCAGCCAACTTCATGGTTATGGGTGACCTGGTGAGCCAAAGGGGCACTTTTTACATTGCCACCTATGAAACACAGCTGAGAAGCACCACGTCACAGAGCAGTGAGGATAACCCCTGGTGAAATAGATAAGCAAAAGAGGTCAATTTAATAACCTAGATTGCCCTCAACTATTAAGTCAGATTAAAATGTCTAGCTCCTCCAAAGCTAGAATTTAGGGCATTTTGTATTCCCCACCTGACCTTTTGCAGAGATGGGGGCCATCTGCACATCCTGGGCCCTGTCCAGGTTCATGCTCCCAGTGCCTCAGTGTGGTGATGTTCAGGTTTGGTGCTTTGGTCCCCATTTAATTTCAAAAGAAGTAAAATGAAATGATCTTTTTTATCTTTTTCTTTCCATTTGGCCTAATAAGCTCTCCATATTCCTAAATTACCATCTCTTTGCATGTGTTCTCTGTAGAGCTGCCAGTCAACGTCAAATGAGGTGTATAAATCAAAACTCTGGTTATGTTCTGATAGCATTATATAGACTGGCAGAAAAACACAGGTGAGCAAGTGTCACATCTACATGAGAGATTTTTTCTCTCTTTTTAAATTGAGACATCTGTCTAATCTCAGTACTTCCCAGTAAATGAATATAGGCACCTCCGAAGCTTATCTGAGCTTGATGTTAAAGAAAAACATTTCTATGGGCACATTTGTACCTGTCAGCACTTACTGCAGAGTTCTCTATATATATATATTAATGGGAGTGACATCAGAATGATTAAAATGATTGTTAATGTTAACACCGCTTCGGTGCCCTTATTACCCCCTCTTTGAAAGAGAGACTTTCCTTGAACCCAAGTGCAAGTGGGTTTTGGATTGTTCTTCAAAAACTTTGAGGAAATCAGAGAAGAACAAAGCCAAAGAAGGAAAGTCAGCAATGCATATTGCAGGGGGTTACAGGCGTATACATCTATCTCTATGCTGGACTGATAAGCCTTCCCTGAGCTGTCTTTGCAAGGCAGTTGTTTAATGGTGAACAAAAGTACAGCTAAGACTTTCTTTTCCCCACATCCAGCGGCATCCACACTCGAGTGAAATGCCTTACGTGCAAACCCAGCCCACTCAAAGACATCTCAACCTTGACATTTTGTTTTCTTTTTGCAAAACTCTGCGTTTTTACGGCACCACTTGCCTGGCATGCTCCCACGTGAAGCAGAGTTATCAGAATAATAATTAACAGGCGCTCATTAATTTAGGATCAAACAATACCCCCCAATGAAGCGGCGCCCAACCAATGTGATCCCTTCAAGTGAGGCGTATGCTTTTCTTACACCTCGTGGCATCTAATCTGCTGTAACCATTAGGCACCGAGCTGACCGTAAAGGCCCATATAACATTGAGTCAAGGACAGTTAATGGATGCTGGAGCACAAACAAGAGTGCTCCAAGCATGTCAGTCAAGACTAACCTGAGGCAAAAACATCAAAATGCAGGTTGGAGTTTTGACATTCCTGCAGGCTCTGTACGCCTCGCCAGTGAATTTTTAAAGTCAATATCCCCCTCCTGCTCGCGAACACTTTCTATCTGATGGGTAGCAGTAATGTGGATCTGATTGAACTGTGACTAAAGTATTACTTAAAAGGCAGCTTTGAATGTGTGCTCGTGTGTGCGTGTGTTGTTTTTGGGGGTTTTTTTATAAACGTCTGTGATAACAATAAAGACAGTTTACACAGATTATCACAGGCTGTGTCTTTAGACTTCAAGGTTATATGATTAGGAAATTAGAAAAGAGATGAGATTAGAAAAACCACAGAACATTTGGAAAAAAAAAAAACCCACCAAAAAACAACAAACCAAAAAGAAAGCAAGCTTTTTACAAATTATCTGTGTACTGAATTTGCACAGAATCTGATAGATAAATCTTCTCATATTTGGAAATGGATAAATGCTACAATGTAAATAGGAGGAACCGGCTTGGGAGCACACGCCTGGCAAAAGCTCAAAAAACATATTAAGTATTCTAATTTGCTTAAAGCTTACTTATAAAAAAATGCATATTGTGGTATAAAATGTAATGATTTCTGCATGGAAATGTAATGAGCAATAATAATTGCTCTGGACGGGCATAGTACACACTGCTAGAAAGTGAGGTCCCTTTGCCTTCAGATTTCACATTAAACCTTTATTTTCTTTTTCCCCTTTGCACAGTGGAGCGAAATGATTAAGGCAAACGGACATAAAATTTAAGCCAAGATCATTCCTAGTATTGGGCAATACACGTGAGCACATAGGATGCCATAAAATTGGGGTGGTGGCAGTAATAAACAGACTTCCTATTACTGGAAAAGAAGGTGTGTTTTTAAGGGGAAATTATATTAGCTGAAGTGCTACATTAGTATTTAGAAGTCCTAACCAAAATTTCCAAGCAAGCCATAAAACTTGATTAATTTAGGAAGCCAACGTTTTCATGCATTCTTTGGAGAGCTTCTGATACTGCACTCACGGTGAACATTTTAATGGGGGTCATTTTGCTATTAGAGCACATCAGTGGGTGAGCCATTTGATGTGTTTTTCATTTGTCTTGTGACCTTTCGCTTGGCACTGTCCGGTTGTTTCTTTGGTTGTAACTTTTTTAACCTTTTAATTTTTCCTGGACTTGAGATCATGTGTGTTCCAGCGACATAGCAGCACAAATATTTTGCATTAACTGCACACACCTTGGGCATAGGTTTTTTTTTTTCCTTTGGCTCTTGGCTTCGGGAAGCATTGCTATGTCCTATTAAACAATTGTGTTTCAGCTCAGAGACGGCTGCCTTCATCAGTTACCTCAAAAGTATACAGCTTGTTAAGAGCTCAGATTCCTCTGGGTCCTTTTGGAATACACTGTGCTATTCAGTAGATTTCTAAATAGTTTTCTTTACCTGCAAAAAAGAAAGATGGAAAAGTCTTTAGCTAAACCTTTAAGTACTGCCATTCCTTCTTGAGGAAGTGCACTTGTTTGACACTGATTCTTTTACTCTTTTTAATGTTTTTCCTTCACATTTCCTACACCCAACTTTAATCAGATCCTTGTACCAGAGAAAAATGCATCTTTTTTTTTTTTAACAAACAAGAAGTCTGTGATAACGATAAAAGCACTTTTGTTTTAATAAAAAAGTTTTAACATCTTGTGCTAACAACAAAGACAGTTTGCACAGATTATCCCAGGCTGTTTCTAGGCATCCATGAGGTTACCACTGAAGCTTGCGTTCAAACACTTCTTTTTCCTGCCCAAAGACCTGTAGTGCAACGAAAGAAATAGAAATGAAGTTTTCAAATCCCAGCAACTGTTTTCTGGGTTGGGTTCTTTTTTTCTTCATGGTTTTCTCTCTTGCATGAGACTTAGCATAGTCTAATGATCTCATGATAATGTCATGGCAACTCGGTGGAGCAGAGACCATATTAAGATGTCACTCTGATGGCAAAATGAGGGCAATTGAAGCCTGTGGAGACTTTATGACAAACGATGGCAAAACAAACTCAGTACAAGTCTATACAGAGCACATTATAATGACAAGAGCACAGTATAATCTAATAGATCATTTATGTCTCTAACTTCTATGAAAGTGATGTTGATATCTGCATATGAGAAGTACAGTATCGAGGCAGAAGTGAAACAAAATCCATATCTGTTCTTACCTCCTCACTGAAATATTGTTTATGCACTACAACACTGCCTGAGCATATTAAAATGCACCAGGCTTTTTCATCTTAGATTTGTTTACAATGAATATCTTTGATTATCTTTGTCTTTCATCACTTAATTAAAAGGGAAAAGAAAACACAGAAAAATTCAATGACTGCAAAGTGTTCAGTAGTGGGGAAATACAGTCTTAGTCTTGACAGAACAGGCCAATGCTTTTGGTATAACGACAGTCTCCGAGATGCCACCTGGTCCAAATAGGAGCCCCCAGACCTCAGGGGTGTGTAGGAGATTGAGGCATCCCTCTTGGATCTATTCATTATGCTGGGGAAGGACAGCATCCTGCCATGCTCCTGTTTTACTGACACCCATGTGATGCAGGGGGACTAGGATGGCAGCAGGATTCCTCATGTGAGCAGGCTCCTGGGCTGTGACACCTGGGATGTTCACACCTGGGAGCAGTAGGGACCTGGCTATGTAACTCTAGTGTGTCTAGATGAGATGCTAGCTTGAATGTCTTTGCTGTTTGATCCAGTTCAACACAAGACACAGCCATATGGGTCACTATGATCTGATTAAATTAAGGATGCTGGAGAAGCCTTAAACCTGTATTTCCTATTTTAATTTGAATGCTATTTTTTTATGCTTAGTTAATAACCATGTAGAGCATGCTAGTCCATTAGCACTACGTTAATGGCCAGCTAATACTCAGAAGCCCTTGGCATTGCCTTGGGGCTTGAATTCCCAGATGGTCATTAACTACCTAATAAAAGACCACCACATCATACATAATTACTTAACATCTTGTACTTGAAACATATTAAACAAAGTGAGCTTTTAAATATGTAGAACTAAATTACATTAAATAAATGTTATACTTGGTAAATAAATTCAGAGGTGGGGATGTACTATATGGAATTAAAATCTTGCTGCTCCTTCCTCATGACTCAATCGGTTCAGCATGTAGAATGAACACGCTCAGCCCGTTTGCAGAAGGGAACTGTGATTCATTTCTAGTTGCTGTTGCTCTATAATACTGAGGATATGTGACAAGAAGGTGCTGCTTTTGTTTTTCTTTTCATACTGGGTATGTTAATTAAAATTATAAAGAAAATCCTTTTGCATGGGTAGGTATCTTTTCAGCTAAAGCATGAAAATGGTAAAGTTTGTGCTGTGTTTTTAAGGATGCCCCTTGATTCAGGAAGCAAAAGGGATCTGCAGGTGCCACACTTCACACCTTCTCTCTGTGCCCACTGTCAGCAACTCTAATTACTGGTTTTCATTGCTTGTGTTGATTCCTGTTTCTGTTTTCAATGGTTAAATTATGTTTATCTTGAGTGAGCTTGATCAGACAAGATCCCAGTTGTATATGTTAAAGAGCTAGACCTACAGACACATAACAAGTGTGTAACCTCAGTTACAATGAAACCAACAGGATCAGACATGCCTCAACACTGCTAATCTTTCCAGATGCTGGCAAGATGTGTTGCAAAAGCAGATATATCCACAAAGCAGATGTAGTCTGGGCCACAGAACCATAGAATCAGCAAGGTTGGAAAAGACCTTTAAATCATCAAGTCCAACCATTAACCCAGCACTGCCAATTCCACCATTAAACCATGTCAGTAAGGGCCTCATTCACAGGCTTTTTGAACATTTCCAGGGACATTGATTTCTTGGGAAGCCTGTTCCAAATACCTGAGCACCCTCTCCACATAACATTTTCCCACAACATCCCAACCCCATGGATCCCCTTGCAACCATGGAAGTGATGTCAAAAGATACAACTTGAGGGATGGTGCCATCTCTTGTGAGTTTGGTGACCAACCAATCCGACTGTGACATAGGCAACTCCTGGCACTGACTGCACCATCACCAGAGCAGACAGGGGCAGCTTCTGGCTACTGACTTGGAAGAAAGAGGTGGTGCTTACTTGTGTTTGGAAGAGAAGAGGCAGCAATCCACATGAAAGGCGGTGAGTCCAGGCTGAAGTACAGATGTTTTACTCGGTGCTGCTCAGTTGTGGTGGCAATTTGGGACCCTCAGGCATGAGATAGCTCCTCCCCTCCTGAATGTTCAAGACTTCTTCCCCCACTGGAGAGGGCAGCCTCCAGTCCTGAGTTTACCGCTGGGTATAGGCATAATCCATATCTGGGTGCCAGTGGCTGCAGGGCACAGTAGGGACAAAAAGCCTGGTCAGAAGTTGAGCCTTTGGACGCCTATAACTGTCTATATCTGTCTATTTCTATCTCTATCTGTATCTATCTATCTATATCTATGTTTGGCAATGCAGGGTAAACAGTCTATTTGCATGCCATCCCCTACAGGATGCCAGAGAGCTCGCAGAGATAGCACATCTGAGATGAATGTCCTGGAGCGATGTACTCTACTGCATGATCCAGACCTCAGAGAGCTAGCTCTTTCCAGCTAAACATGCCCTAAATCAAGTATTTAATCCCCAAACACATGCTCTGATTTCCAGTGTAAGTTGCTCAGCCAATCCCACTAGGATCTGGGAGAGACACTCTACTCCAGACACCTCACAGACCCTGGTTCCTTTCCCAGGTATAGACTTAAGTTCCCAGCTTCAGCTGCTGACAGACAGATTGCTGGAAACACTGAATCTCAAAGAGGCTTTAATGTTGAACCTGATAGTGAGATCTCTGAGAAATTCATTTCTCCCCTATAGCAACAGTGTTGAAATACCTCTGGAAATCTGCTAATTCATCTTAAAAAACAGAGGCCCAAGTTTTCCAAACAGAGAAGAGAATAACTTTACCAATCACAAGAGGTAACTCCAAGAGAAATCTAAATCTTTATAGCTTCTGCATTCATATGATTTATTACTGAGCGGGAGTGTGATTTTGTCATCCATAAGGAAGCCTCCAACCAAAAGTATTCTTCTGTCAATCTGCTACCCAATATACTTATTAAATAGGAACAAAACTACAGAAATCAAAGAGAAAAACATTTTACTATCTATTTGCACCAAGTATGCTTTTTCATGCACCCCAACTAGCACATTGGACCAAATCCTGAAGTAAATACAACATTTAGGAGACAGACACAAGTATTTTGGCTTCTTACGCATACTACTTTTCTCTCCTTTCCCCTGTTGTTTTCCATGAGTCCTTCTCATCAGAATGCATAACCAAAAACCCTTCTAGGAGGAAAGCAGAGAGAGCAGAGGGCATTCAAGAGCAATGGTCACACTACAGACAACTGCAAAGTCATTCCCAAGTTATGGCAAGAACCTGCATTACTGAAATCAAAGGACACGTAAAATAACGCAATAGGAATCTTTGTTAACTGGTGATATATATTTCATATGTGGATAGCAGGAGGCAAAATAGAGCTGCAGAACACAGAAAGCCAAATTACCCTACAGTAAAAGGATTTATCCCTATTTTTTACAAGATGTGGACGTTAACTCAGATTTACAGTTTGGGAAACTGAGGCACGGAGTGGTTAGGTGACTTGCCACAGGCCATCCCTGCACTCATTTAGAACTTCGCCTGTCTTTTCCCTGGCCTAGGGACACAATGCTGTCTTATCTTTGAGGATCTTAACTGCATTTCATGCTTCAGGCTGTTTCTTCTCCTGGCCAGTGGTATTTACTTGGACATTAACTTGTTAAGCAGTGGATGTTCATCTAACTAAAGCTTTCATTAGTGAAATATCACTGGAAATGCTGCTTCTACCACTGTTTGATTATAAAGCCATTGCTTTGGAGGGCATCACCAACACACAGCTGGTCTGTTTTAGAGAGGATGGACCCTGGTTACTTACATGAGCCAGTATGGGGATAGGACTGCCTGGGTTAGCACCAAAGCAGAGATGCTATTAGACAGGCAAAACTTACATTTTTAGCTTTGGAGAAACGTTATCCAGTTTTAGAAGACTGTTTCTGCCTGCAATCATTCCTTAAGCCATTTGTTGCAGACTTTGCAGCTTGCTGCTCTCAACTGTGGAGATCCCTGAACGAGCTAATTGCCTACCATCAGCATTCATCTTTCTCCTTTAGAAGACTATAAGTACCAGAAAATCTCACTTATTGTGCTAGATTTTAACTTAACAAATGGAGACAACTTGTCACTTCATTCCCCAAATGACAGTTTTGGCTATGAATAGCACTACCCTGTATTTATTACAGCCATTCTAAAAGGGCTCTTCGTTGCCCCTCTGTGAAGTGCTGGAAGCAGCAAACATCCACAGCATTTTTCCTTCCCTTAAAAAGGTCTTGGTTATTTCCAGGTTTTGGTCGCTCCCATTTCAACTTTGGACTTTTATTAAAGTTGTTTTGAGTTTGACACAAGTGTAGTGGCAGATAGAGTGAGTAGATAAATGTACCTTCTGAATAGGCTTAATACCAAAAGTGGGTAAGAAAGAATGGCAAGTTATTTCATCTATGAAAATTTCACATCCGTAAGATTTGCCACTTACTGCTGATAATCCTTTCAGCCTCAAAGGGTCAAAAGGTGAAAATGATTGAGGTACCTTTTGCTATGAATATTTCAAGAGCTGCATATCCCTTTTTCACTGAGATCTATGTGCTGACTGAGGGCTTCTTCAGGATGAGTCCTTAGTTGACTGACGAATACAAAACACCTCTTGAACAAAAGGCATTCAAGATTAGCGGAAGACAAGACAGCCTACTTTAGTTTCTGTGAGCAGTACCTGCAGTATCAATGGAGATAAAACACTGAGTGACAGGTAACTGAAATACAGAATAACACCATATATTGTTCTCCTATTGATTGGGGGAATAATGAGAAAGTTAGCAAGTCACGGTAATGTCACAGACAGTGATGAACTTCGGAGAACTCAAGGACCAAAAAGTAACATGAAACAAGGAGCAAAATGAAGATAATATTTGGTTACAGTACAGTTCTCAAATTGTAGTGAAACACATCCCTTCGCCTTTGAGTATGCATGGGTTTTAAAACGAAGACAATGGGAAGAAATTGCCGGCTGAAACAATATAGCTATTTTATTTTACTACAGCCAGTAATGTGAACTTCTTGGAAGACATCTTCTTTCACCACACTATTGCGGCTGGGAACATTTAAAGGCTATGAACCAAAATTATCCTCTCTATGCATAGCCTTTCTAGTGTCATATCCTGCAAGGGATTGTGGTAATTGAAGATATTCAGTACCAAGAATTGACTATTGTCTCCCTACGGCATTGAGATGAAAAAGCCAATCCCTTTGAAGAGGCTGCTTGTTCAAAAGAGAAGCGGCACCTTAGCAAAACATGTCTAGAGACAGTCGTTCTTTCTTTTCACACTTAAACAACACTTGGAAAGCTTTTAGCTCATTTATCTCTGTAAGGCAGGAATGCTCAGCCCCTGCATGGGGTTCCCAGCCCAGCCCCTGCCATGGGAGCTCCCCACCTCTCCCACAGCCCTGGGCAAGGACCCTGCCTGCCTTTCCTGTGTGCTGAGTCAAAACGAGGGCAATGAAAATAACCATGCTGGCAATGATAAAAACCTCCTGCACCACCCAGGACTTCTTTACTTAAACAGTATTATAAGTCTATAAATAAGGTTGCCCTTTCATCACTTGAAGAAAACAGAGACCATGTACGTCACAGATCTTTTTCCATTTAAGACAAGCAAAATGACATGTGAAGGAAGGAAACTCTCCTGCCCTCAGTTAAAATGAGGCATCTTCATTTTAAATAAAGATAAATTTGCATTGTGCTTCTCATCTACTTTTCAAACTGTTTCTTCTTATTCTTCTTGGGAGCTTGTATTTGTCCTAGCAGAGTTACTCTAAAAATATCCCTAAGGGTTATATTTTTAGGTGTAATCTTTAAGAGTCAGGAAGAACTGTGTCACCCTAATGCAGGACACATTTCAACAGCTTCACCATCACGACCAGACGTTTCAGACGGATTTAAGACATACAGGGATGGAGCATCTACTTTCAGTGGGATTTCAGCACCCACTTTTTTCTGCCTCCTGCAAAAGCTGTAGCCCTGAAGCAATAAAGTGGTGTGAGCTAGAGCTTAGGTAGGGACAGGTCAGGGGAAGATGCAGGCTGCATTTATTTGCCCAGGTCCTGCCCAGCTGCCCCCATGCAGTGCCTGCCTGTGCCCTGCAGCTTTCACGTCCCCTTGTCTGCTTGAAAAGATCCAGGTTAAGACTGGGACCTCCATACTCTGTATGGTTCTCTCTTCTGACATAAAGAAATCAAATGAATTGTTATGTTTGTATTATATGGGAACATAGAAATGTCATGGTGGCTGGCCTGGTAATGCAGGATTAATTTAGACATTCAGACTGCAGTGTCCTCCACTCTGCAAACGTAATAAACATGTGGCAATTAAGCTCCATTAGGTCTACTCAACTACCTGGTTGTGTTTGAAAAGCTATTTCCACCAATTCCAGGCTGAAGCTGGGGCGGATGGAACAGTGGAGGGTGTGAAATGGAGCATTTGTTCCAGGATCAGGATGCACTTGCTATTCCAAGCAAAGAGCAGAGATAGCAGCTTTTGGACCTCTACTGCACAGGGCAATGCAACTGTATGAGCCGTAAAATCAAGGTAATAAACATGCGCTTCCAAAATTGCCCTTTACATGCTGGTTTAGGCAGCTTGTTCATTGATGGTTGAACCCAGGCTCCTGCATACCCTCCTGTTTCGCAAAGATGGGAATATTTCTCCTAACCATCTTCAGAAACACCTACTCATGCAGTATCTCCGGTGTGCTTCATCTTTTGTGCCATCACCAGCAACACTATTAAAGCATCAATCCTGACCATAAAGTCAAGAATCATGATTCCTGCAAGATACCCTCATTCCTACAGGCAGCCATAACACTGTTTGCACCGTATCAGTTGTCCCTTAAGTAAGACCCAGCCAGAGTTTGGAGTCCCAGCAGAGAAAAAGAATCTGGACTATGAGAATGGCTACAGGACACAGCTCTCTGCTGCTTATGTGGAGCTCCACGCAGAAGCAAAGGTTGTTTTGTCTGGGTGCAGCCCTTTAAAAAGAGCAGTTTTCTTGTCCTTAATGGGAAGTCTATGCAGCCATCAATTTGTTAATAAAAAGGTGATATGCTAAGGAGAAATTATGACAAATAATCCTGTATAAAATAACACCAGTGTGTTCAGGTTCAGGTTTACTGGCTACAAAACATTTTCTAATCATTTTCTGCCCTATTACACGGTAAGAGAAAAGAAGGAGAACTTGTTACTTAATGTAGGATATGCATCTCATGCCATCAGATTACATCAGGTTCATCAAGTCATGCTTATATAACTTGATTTTAATTTATGGGTTTTATTGTTGGCAGGTTTCTGAGATTATGATTTGATTGAAAGTCTGTTGAATGTCTGTAAAATATCTGTTAGTTTCTAAATGGACTCTAATGGGTTATGCTGCTTGATTCTTACGGAGCTGTTCACCTTTGCATGGTATAGTAGACAAGTCTCATCTTGCTTTGACTGCATGCAGCATCAACTATAATAACTATGTCAGAGGCTGTAGCATTGTAGATACAATCTGCTTAAAATCACTGTACATGCATCCAAAGAGAAACACTTAATGTCCAGGAGAGCTCCAGCAGAACAACTCACTACTGCTTAGTTTTATAAATGCCTCCATTCTTTCTACTTTATGATATACGTTATTTATCATAAGAAGTTTCTTTTACACCAAAACTTTTAGAGCACTTTTTAAGCTTGCGGGGCCAGATCTCTGCTGATTTCATCAAGCTGGGCTGCCTGGGCTAATAATTGGCACTCTAAAAGAAGAGTTTGATTTCCTCTTACCTGGGCTTGCTAGTGGCTGATCCTAGAGCATGGTGTGAATCAGATGGAAGACCTCCAGTAGTCCCTGGAAACGGGAGATGCCCAGGTCCAGGAGAAATATCTAGGCATATTTTGTCCATGCTGAGCAGAAAGTTGTTGATAGAGGAGCCATCATATCTAGGCTTACAAACCCAGAGGCAGGCTTGGCTGCTTGTTTTGTCAGAGTAGGGCAGAAGACACAGTACAGGGCAGTCCAGGGAGCACTGGTGCAGGGATACCCCCAGCCGTGGCAATAACTCTGTAGCACTGTGCAATCCCAGCTCAGGAGATCAGCCACAAACCAGCAAGTGAGAACTATCTGATGCATTGACTCAACTGTGGTGATATGAGCAGACTGTAGCTTTGATTTTTTAAAAACCCACTGGTTTAAGGTTGGGTTTGAGCTTGAATGCATGAAGTTGAGATCTTGGCAGACCAACTAGTGCAAGGACTAATGCAGTACATTCTTTTTTATGTACTAGAGGGAAGGTGTATTGGATGGTTTTACTGCATAAGCAGAAATGCACTTTACAGCTCACACAGGGCAATACAGACAGCTACCACTGCTAGGGCATTCATCCACTATTTAACCCAGGGTCTCAGTGCAAATCTTCAGGATTTGAGACCAGGGTCCATAAAAAAATCCTTAAAATTGATTCACATCAGTGGTCCTATGGGCAGTGGAGTGGTTTTCCACAAATATAAGTACTGAGGTTCTACTGCAATGAAATGTGCAGTGTTGGAGCCTGAAAGAGCACACCAAGACAGTCCAGAAAGCAAGCTTTATACCTCCTGGTATGCCCCACCCTGTTTCGCTTGCTCCAGAGCTGTACAGTGTGTTCTCTGGAGCTCAGTGGTCCTAACCTACCATCCAAAACAAGCTTTCCAACATCACCAGATGATTCAGAAAAAGATGACTGCCATATATATTATCAGCAATATACCCAAGAATATGAATCTGCCCACAAACCATTTGCAGAGGTCTCCGCTGGAGTAGGCTCTGCTGCTGCCAGTCCTTTGGGTTATTTGTTTAGGTGCTCTGATCTTCCATTTTCCACAAAAAGAGATGAGAGTGGTAATTTAGTATCAGAAAGCTTTACTGCCACTGCAAGAAAATCCCTGGGCAAGTACTACCAGAGGTCATTTAATGCAATAAAACAGTTACACAAGTAAGGATATTTAAAGTATGAAGCATCATAGTTATTAAGGTAGACACTTCTAAGGATTTTGACAGAGACAAAAACACAGTAGGAGGACAGACACCCTCTCAAATGTTTGTTAGTCTGTTGGGCTTTCTCCAATGCACACAGAATAATGTCAATGCGTCTGGAACCCCTTAAACACAGCTACAACATTTCTTAACCCCAACTACAGAGACTGCAATCAACATTGCACAGTTTGTGTTTCCAGCCTGCAGATTGCTCTTGGGTGCTACTGACTATCCCAAGCCGTGGCCACCATCACTGTGTAACCACAAGGCTCGGCAATGCCACGGGGTCCATCAGCTTCTTGTTAAGCTGAAGAGACTCCATCCCTGCAGAAAATAATGTTTATAATGGCATTAATTCCCCCAGCTCTCCTGCTGCAGGATCTTAGCACAAGGTTGCAGAAAAATCTGGTTGGCCTTGAGGCGGAGAAGCCACCCGTTCTTGAGGAAAGTACCAGATGTCACGAGATTCAGTGGTGAGGCAGCTAATCCCTAACCATTCATGCTTGTGCTCCTAGCCTGCTCTGAGTCAATTCCTACTGAACGAGGCTTAGCACCAGCCCTCCATTCTGTGGCACTTTCAAGCCTGTTTGACTCAGATGTGTTTCTCCTTACATCCTGCAGCAAACACCAGACACAAGAGCAGCGATCACTTTGCCCTCGCCTTATCCTCAGTGTGCTATCATTGAACAAGGAAGTTGTGGCTGCCCCATCCCTGACAGTGTTCAAGGCCAGGTTGGACAGAGCCTTGAGCAGCATAGACTAGTGTGGGGTGTCCCTGTCCATGGCAGGGGGATTGGAACTCGGTAATCTTGATGTCCCTTTCAACCCAAACCACTCTTTGATTCTATGATTTAACACAATATGGCCTCACAGAACTCAGTTTGCACTAGGCATGTGGTGTACTCACCTGACTGATGTTTGATGGGTAGCACACCCATGAAAGGAATGCCTCCTAAACACAGCAGCCCAGCAATACGGACTGGATCGGTACCACAGGTCCCAGATTCTGGCTCTGGGAAAAAGTTGATACAGAGTAAATATCTGGCAAGGCCCCTTGCATGGAAGACACTTTATTGAACAGGAAGATAAGCAGGACGCTGCAGTGTCAGTGGTTGGGCTGGTGGGATACCTCCCACTTCAAACACAGGCTATGGGGGAATCTAGCACCTCTTTCCAGCTGCAGGGGCCATCGCCCGTAACATCTTAAGCGTTGGCTGCTCCTCAACAAAAAACAGATCTGCAGGCAGGTACACCCAGGATGATACCCAGGATGACACTCAGGGCAAAGCCGTACCACCACCAACCTATGCAACAGCTCCCCATATGTCTTTCTGCTTACCCTGACTTCCTGAAGCTACACCAGATGCCAATGGGCCAGTGATGGCACCTGGGGCTCAGCGCAGTGTGGGGTCATCCTCTGCATGGCCCTTTTCCTTCTGCCACCTTCCTACATCAGCATCAGGAGGGTGGAAAGTAGCAGAGAAATCTCTGTTTTAGCTGGCAGGAGGTGGCCACTGTGTGACTCCAGGCAGGCGGTGAGAAGAGGGCATCACCTTGGACAGCCTAGAGGGGAAGGTAAAGGAAAAAGCAACGGATTGCAGAATTTAAGCAAAAGCAAGCTTCTCGCTGCTGAGCTTTCCATATCCCTAGAGCCTCCTCAGCATAAACCAGCCAGCAAAAGCCACAACAACATCCAGCGATTTTCACATGGTCTGAATTCTCTCCTGACAAAGCACTGGTCTGTGTCCAGTCCCTCAGGTTTCATGAATTGTAAATGGTATGAACCAAATGACTTTGTCACTTGTAATTTTACAAGCCATTTTGCCTCTGTTATTTTTGACCAAGAATTTCTACTGCCTTGAGTAACACTCTCCACTTGTACCCTGTGTATGTACAGAGACAAAAATGAATATAAAATAGTTGGCACCAACCTCTTTTTTTCTATGATGACTGGTCTGTGGTATAAGGGTATAAACTGGTCTGTTAATATCCTTCTCCAGGAGATGTGCTGGGTGGGGGGCCGAAGGGAAGATGTAGAGCACCAGAGCCACAGGCAAACACTGAAACCCCTGTCAGAGAGGAATTATTATTTATACTGCTGGACAGTTTTCTCCTGTGAAACAACTGGAAATGATTTACCCCACAAATGTCTGGCTGTTGGCTGGGTAAGTAGCCAGCAAACACAAGAGGAATCAGACCATGCCAGACTCAGCTAGCTGTACGCGATCCGTTGCTGGTCCATCTGCAGCACATGATATTCACTGGTTTTTCTGCTCCAGACTGGTTGGGAGAGAGGTACTTGAAGGAACGGGAAGCTGTATCTCCACAGCTGAGTGGTTTTCTAGCTCTGCATTGACATGGTGTGCCTTCTGGCTGCTCAAATGGTCCTAAAGCAGAGCTCCACCACATTATACCACTGTAATTCAATACCCTCATTTACTGGGTTAGAAGCAGTATAGGAAATTCAGCTCTTGCCCTCTTGTATGTACAGTAATCCAAAATTGAAAGTACATTGGACAACCTAGTTAGCAGTAGCTGGGTGCAAGTAAGAACTTGTTCAGAGGAGACAGGGGAGCCGCGTAGTGGGAATACACATCAAACTGTGGGTGCAGAGAGGTATCCTGAGAGCTTGCAATGCCTCAATGTGTGTTTTGTTTAGGAGAAAAAAAAAACATCTTTCTTTGCCTAAAGCCCTGGAAAAGGTGCATGTTGTAACCTAAAACTCAGTTTAGGAGGTACTGCACCACTTAGAGATGGTCTAAGAACAAAGTAGATAAATCTCGTAAGACAGATCTCAGTGGAAATAAACTGTCCTAGCATAAAGCTATCATAACTCAGGGGGCTAGCGAAAGTTTAGGCTTAAGCATACACCACGCTGGTTATGTGCTGCTCAAACTTGAAAGGTGTTGGGATTAGAGCTCTGTTGTATATCCACATCAGAAAGTGAAGATCATTAGAGTACCGCTCTGCTATACAACAGTGATGCAGGTCAAGGTGATCAAGGTTTTTACCTATTCTCTGAAAACCATTTAGGTCAAAGTTGTTCTATATAATTTATCAGCTTTGATTCTCTTCCCCTCTTCTATGTTTGATAGAAAGGGGTTTCTAGGTTTTCCAGGTATTCTTTTCACTCCTGGCACAAGTAATTTTCCATTCTGTTCCTGAGCTTCTCCTGTTGTAAAATGGTACTAATGATCCTTATCTGCCATGCAATTACTGAATAAAGTACTTTTGTAGAACGAGAGAGTATAGCAGGGTCATTCTACCCAAGGTCAAAGCAGGGACCACCTCATGCAAACAGCACTGGCACTGTTTGTGGCCATCAGTGGAGTCCCCTCAGCTAACACCTGGCCACCCAGCTCTCACCTGGGAAAACTCTGCTTTGACTTCAGCAGGACTGCTGATGCGTTAAGTAAACACAAGACTGGGGGTGATGGCTGGCAGGGTTTCATCTCTGATGACTTGCCATTGGGCACTAAGGTCCAAAATGACACCTGGGGAAATCTCATCAGCAAATAGTTGGTCTGGGACTGTGTCATGCTGCTACTGCACCATGTGAAATCCTTTGATGTTTCTGGAGTCACTCATGACTCAGGCTGGTGACGGTAGAGCCAGGCCCACAGTTCAATTACACTACGCTCTCCCTCCCTATTTGTGCTATGCTCATTACACACAGCACAATCAATTAATTCTAGCAGAGCAATAGGTTCCTGGCCTGTCTATAAGTCACTGGGTACATAATTGTTCTGTTGCTTACATTAACATCTCAGCACATTATTAGCACTGTTTGCTGGGCTCCCACCACAGCCAGGGCTCTGGTGCCTGCTCCACTCCCTGCATGGGAGGCTCTGCAGTAGGCTTCCCCCCTTGCAACCCAACATTGCACCAGTGCTACATGCAGTTAAAGGCCTCCCATGGCTGAAGCCTTCAAATGGACAGAGAGACCTAAAACCAAGCCTTTCTCCTGATTAGGCAGCTTTAAGCCAAACAGGATTAAAGAGAGAGATACCATCATAGAGGGGAACAAAATATGGGCTCCTCACTGAAGTAGTGGTGAAAGGGGGTGGGAAGGGCAACAACAATTTGCTGAGTAGTTCACACGTTGTTTTATAAAAAGGTCTGAAAAAATCAAATTTAGAAAAAAATACATCTCATTTTAAAATTATATTTGAAGTATTCAAAACACACATTTTCAAATATAAAGTTTGAAAGAAACACATAATCCCTGAAATCCAAATCTTCGAGGCACTGGAAATCAAAGTAAAGTTAGTTATGGCTTGTGAGCTTTTTGTCTGTAGAAAAAAACAACTAATGGGCAACAAACAAGCAGCTCAGAATCCCTCCTTTTTAACAAAGAAAAGTCTTTTCTTACCACTCTTCTTGCTGGATTAGGAAACTGAAGGGAAAAAAAAATCAAACAGGCAACAAATAATTTTACCATTACCAGGTAATATGTGTTAATTGCTCAGTTTATATACTCTGAATGACATACCATTAGAGACTGTGTATGCATTGTAACTAGAGCATTAATAAATTTAAAATGTGCCTATTAGGATGACAGCTTTGGAGGTGCAAAGGAATAACAGTTATCACTTGGCAGAAGCAGATCTCACCCCATCTGCCGAGACTTTGCATACATTTTCAGCTTCCTGAGCAATGATTAGGGCTGTCAGAACCTCTTTAACCTTCTAACTGCTGGTCCCAACTGGCCTTAATTAGAGACTAATGAATTCAGAAGATGCAGGCCGTGAGGAAAACTGCCTTGACAGTTTGTGTACAAATTAAGCACCAATTACTTCATGCATCTTTTGCATTGCTGATACAAGTCTCTGTTATTATTTTTGAATATGGTCATTTTAGCATAAACCGAGAACTTCGCTAATGTATTTTGTCATTTTTATGGCTCATCATAAAAAAAAAAAAAGGCAAAAGAAAAAAAGAATACCAGGAGGGTCATGAATATGTGAAATAAACTACTGTAGATGATAAAAAGAAATTCATTTCCCTCTAGAGAATATCTTCCAACATTTTTCCCCCTAATACCATATCATTATTATGATTAGTCACATAATGATCACAATTTAAGAAACAGACATAACATGGTCCTCTGAATATTTTTCTTAGGAATATAGCTGCCTTTATGAGCACACAGAGGAAAACAAAGACACAGGTAAGAGTCTCTCAGTTCTGGGAGCTCAGAAAACTTTCACACCAGCCCATGTTAGCAGGAGGTTACTGATGCTGTTACGGCTGGAACAGGAGCACAGGGAGCTGCAGCTGTATGGTCAAGTAGTTTTGGGGTTTACATCTCCCCACTTCCCCCTTCTTATTCACATCCAGAAGACCTGAGAGGTTCAGTAGCTCTGGAAAGCTGCCCCAAAGCCCAGCTAAGGTGCACACTCTGACAAGGCAGGGGGATGTTAACTGCATTGGCCCGTTATATTTGATCAGTGGTTTTGCTTGAAAACCTCCTACCCCTGCTGCTCCTGCAAGAGCCAGTGGGAGAGTAAATGTGACTACTGAAAAGACTGCAGGCTAGGGCAGAGCACACCTGAGACACATGAATGTCCAAGCAGGCACTCGGCCATTCCTTCACTGGCCACTCACCTCTTGTCACTTCTCCTAACTGCAATCATGTTCCCCATCACATTTGGAGAACTTTATCACTGCTGTGCAAAGCAAGGGCACCTCAGCCCCACCACAGAAATTCTCCTGGCTGTGCTGCTGCAGAAATCAAGGTCACATCAGCCTTCTCCCTGAGCATCTTCTGTCCATTCTCTTCCTGTTGCTGGTAAGGAGGGATCCCCCAAAGAGGCTCTGTGGGAGGAAAGCCAAAAAGAAGTGGAGGGATAGATGAATTAATAGCATATAGTGAAAATTTGCCATTTGCAAACCATGCTAAACTGTGGGACATGTGCTTTGTAACGTGCAGATGTACAGAGCTGAACGAGAGCTCCAGTACTGCAAACCTCTTTAAAAGCAAAGATGCTCTAGGTGAAGGAAAGAAGGAAATTTCTATCACATCAATAAAGTCTTTCCAAGAGGAATGGAAAGCATTAGAACATACTTGAAAACATGAGGCCAGGCTCTTGGTGGCAAGTCACAGAGCCAGCATCTGAATTCCAGTTACATTTCAGTTAAATAAAGCCCCAGTTAATCTCTATCATGAAGTTTTGTCTCTGTCAGCACATAACCATGGATCAGTCCTATCACCATATCATACAAGAGCTTCCTCCATACAACTCGCCCTTGCACTTCATCAAAAGTAATTTTAAACATCTCTAATGAGGATGACCTCATATTCTCATGTGACACTTCCCTAATTGTCCCTATCATTAAGCACTGGGATTTTCTGTTGATAGCCCAACATTTTCCTGCTTGCTTTTCCACCGGTACAACACTATTACATGTAAACCCAGTCTGTTTTTACCTGTACGACAGAATCCTTTCATTTCTCTTGAATATGTATATTCAAGAGCTGTCATTGGATTTAAAGTCCTTAGTAAATGCTTTTGTATCTGTTCTCATTAATCAGCCTTCTGTCCCAGAGAAGAAGGGCGTGTTCAATATTTGTGAGTTTGGAGTTTGCAAGGCATTGATTCCCTAGAACAAAACACAATGTGGAAGTACTTCCATTGAAAAATTGCTTTCAGAGAGGATGAGCTGACCCCTCCAAGTGTTTTTTTAAGGTAAGTTTAAAGTTGAGGCTTGGGTTTGTCCCTAACCTAATGCAGATTTTTCATAAGATGATTGGTTATGTTAATGGACTTTGGTTAACCCTCAGTCCATTTCCATTGCTGTTCTCTTTTGGGATTTTTTTTGCCAGTTCTGATCACCCTTCCCTGGTGTTTAATAACAGTGTCTTCTCCTTCAGTAACACTTCCACATGGAACAAATGGAGATTTGACACTGTCATCTGGGTTATCATTATAGTATGTATGGCTCCCTTATGTTTATTGCAGCTTTAAAAGCTCACGACAGAGAGGGGACTCAGAAGGAAAAAGAGAGGAAAGGTGACACAGTCCTTTTGTCTGATCCAAAGCCCTGGTGAGTGATGAAGATGTGATATAAACCCTGCAGAGAGGGGTGTTTCACTTTGGCACTGAAGGTCAAAGCGCACTGAGTAAATGGTGACGTCCACATACACCCATGTGTCTGTGTCTGCATGCATGCATCCACCCTCAAGTATGTGGAAAGCATAAACCCTCTGAGGCCAAGTCCCCAATTCCCCAATGGGTGTAGGCTTTCTGTGGGACAGCAATTCTAGCTGTTGGCTGTGGTGCATTGTCACACCACAGTTTTATGCTTGCCTTTGACTTCTCACCCTTCCTTTGTATAGGAAGGCATGTCATTCCCACCTGAGATGCACCAACCTTGCTCTCCTCACCGGTTCCACACTGCTGCACCTCTCTGTGTCATGGCACAAAGCACATATTGGCCACTGAAGCACCTGGCCCACAGAAACACCGTTCCTTGGCATTTCAGAAAGGCATCCAGAGTCCTATGTTTTTTTCTCTTCTTTTACTGACTAAACTTGTTGGTGTTTTCAGGTGGAGATATGGGTCTCAGCTCTGCTTTCAGGCTTTATGGTTCCACCTGGTAGGTCCATTCTGTTAATTTAGCTCACCAGAGCAGCTGAAAGAAGAAAAAAGAGGTGGAAGAAGGATTAAATAAAGAGCAAATTCAAAATAATGGAATAGCTAGCAGTCCCCTTGTAGAAGACATTTAACTACCGTACACGGAACCAAAGCATCCCCTGCAGAAACAAGCACTCTACGTATAAAAATTTAAAACCACATTGATAACCCATCTGGCATCCTCCTAATTATGAATCTCTTAGTGGAGTAATATTCCCTTTAGAAGCAAAACAGTAAATACAACAAGAGAAACATGATTATGTATTTCTTTTTTGCTCTGTCTTTCAAGACAAGCCTTCATTCACATGTGCGTCCAAAATCTTTCTTAACTGGAATTTATTGAAGTAAAGACACTACACAATGCCCACCAATTAAACATTTAAGAAGAAAAAAATACCCTGTTCTCCATCAGGAGATGATATTAATAGGTGCTTCATAATACGGAGTATATTTGAACTCCAGCTGTCTTGCCCTGTAATACAGAGAAACAGAAAGGCTCAGCTTCTCCCTTCATCTTTATGTGCCAGTCTAACCAGTCCAGCCTTCACAACATCAAGTCATCTTGTGGAAACAAAGCATAAGCCTTGATTATCTGGAGACAACTTCTTTCCCTTTCATGGGAATGCTGTTTCTGAGGAGGTGCCACCTATACACAACTTCTCTTGACAGGCACCAGCTTCCTTCCCTTTCTGAAAGGCACAGGATAGGCAGGGCATCTGTCTGAGGAGAGACTACTTTATGGTGCACCATGGACAACAGTGGCTTGAATAGCTGCTTCCTGGAAAGTCATTATGCTTTTAATAAGAGTAAGATCATTTTATGCATTTTTAAACAGGTCCCCCCATCAGAAGCACTGGAAGATGTCTCCTTCAGGAAGTCCATCAGGTTTGTGACTGCTTTTAAAACACAAGTATCTTGTGAGTAATGGGATATCAGACCAAAGCAAGGAAACCCCTGTGGAAACTTTCATCATCAGCAAGAGATTTTGACTGTCAAGCCTGGGGCACTGGAGAAGGGACAATATGCAGCACCCTTGGAGAGCTTCGCTCACAACATAAGTCCCCAACCCAGTGGTACTCAGGTTCTTTACTCATTAGCCCTTTGCTTCTGGATCTTCTTGCCTAATAAACAAAGTCTTCCCATGGCTTTTGTTGAGTCCCCCCTCAGCTGAAATCACCCCCAGCAGCAGCAGGTACCAGCTTAGCAGCATCCCAGCACTTTACAAACCCAGAGCTCCCCTCACCCCCACCCACATGTGTGGAGATCTCTGAACCCGATAGCTCGACAGACTGAGCTGCTCAATATTGATTACCAGCTTTAAGAAATCTTTTCAGTTCAGTCATAGGCTTATCTGCTTTGGTTGTCACATGGTTGGGATGATGCCATCAATACAGATTACAAATCTGTCTCAGCGCCCTATAAATCTGCAAGTTTCCCCGTTTCAACCTTCCTGAACCACCCCAGTAGGTCCTGCCAGGCTGTGCGTGCACCACGTTGCACCGTGTTGGCTGTACAAAGGGTGGGAAATGAAAAATCCAAGAGAGGCTTAACAATGCTCTTGCTCTGACATCTGCTCTCAGCAAGGGCATCTAGGGACCTGCCGCACAGGGTTTTTTTTCCTTAAAGATGATCACCGTGAATGTTGCAACAAATAATAATGTAAAACATTTTGACAGCCAAGTAAGCCATGAAACATTGAATCTCCAAGGCCCATATGCTCCCCTCTGCTAATGCAAGTGGAGAGGAGCAAACACCCTGTGGAAGCTGGCAGGGAGGAACAACTGAAGTACATCATGAGTGTCCCGCTCCCCAACGTCGGACCTGCAGCCTTTCTGCCTAGATGCGAGGACAGGGAGGAGTGGAAGGGACAGAGGGGTACTTTGCTGCAGTCTCAACACTATTGTTGTTCATACTTGGATGGGTTTTCTCATACTTTGATGTCCTGCAGTCCAGCCGTAGTCACCAGGAGCCCAAGGAAGCCTGAATCCAGGGAGAGTGGCATGGCCAGGGGAGAAGGGAACACAAATCCAGTTTGGGAATGACCTAGGCTCCAATTGACTATCAAAGATCCCACCCTTGGCCTGATCAAATGGAGGCAAGCATAATAAATATAAAGGCTTACCTGAGCCTTGGTGGTGTACTGAGCTGGCAAGGGCATGGTGCACCCGCTTCTGTAACCACCACGATGCAGGAGAGCAATGTCACACCCCAGCCCAAAAGACACTGTACCTGTTTGTAACTAACTGACATGGGTGAACAAGCTTTTGGATCACAGCAGAGATCCTTTATCACTACATGTCCACAGGCATGACCCAAAAACCCACTGGGGGATGTCACTTAGCCCAAGTGGTAACTCTGTCGCTGCAGTTTCCAAACCTATATTCAAATGTATATCATGTCAGCGGTATTAATGGGGGTCCTAGACATACACTGTTTCAGAATTAGATAGTCATGGTTCAGCCATTAAAGTCCTGGTGAAGTGGCAGTTTGTAAGTTTGGCGGTGGTAAGTTGGTGCCCCTTAGATTTGGAGAGCTCTTGTTGCTCTAGGAGAAGCAGTGGCTGGCATGCGTGCAGACACAGAAAGCCTTTCCGGGGCCTCCAAAGGGGAGGCAGAGGCACCTGGGTCTTCATGTACCTAATATTTGGCAATAGGTGAAAATGCTCACACATCAGATGCTAAATATTCCGTGTCTCTCAGTTTTAATGAATCGTTATGACTGAAGAAATCAAAGGTCCCATGGGAAGAGCTGCACTGGAACATCACATAAGCAAAACTTGGTGTGGGGTTTTTTTCCTTCTTTTTTTTTTTTTTTGTTTAAGAGAAAATGAATAGAATTATCTTCATTAATTCAATAACCACAGAAATATTTACAATATAATTACATCCATTCTTTTTCTCTTCAAATATTATTTTTAAGGGCTTCTTGGCATTGAAGAGCCTGTTTCTTTGAAAACCCTGACCCAGTGTCAGGAAGAGAACAGACCTAAGTCTCTTAATCTAATGGCTGTTAGCGGGGTGACTACTTTAGCAATGCTCGGCTGAAAAATGAACTTTGCAATAAATGACCTTCAGAGAAGAAGACTATTCATGTTAATTAGGAGCTCTTTTCAAACTGGATTTATATATGCATTAGGCTAAGTCATTTCAAACAATGCCATCATTGTAGTAAACATCAAGACAAGTCTCAAGTACAGTTATGAAAATTTTAGAAAACTAGTTGGGTTTTTTTCCCCCCAAAGATTCTGATTTACAATTACTGATGTGTTGCACAATAGGATCTCTCCTAATGGCTTTTAGCTTTTGTCACTGCCAACTTTTGTATTTAAAATCCATACAATTACGGATAATTTATAAGCATTATGAGGCTCTCCATCCTCTTCACCCCAGGTTTTGCACTGATTCTTACTGCTTCAAAGCAGTTTTGAACCTGGCAAATCAAATGCATTTTGCTTAAAACATAGCACTCATTCTTACAGAGCCCGCTTTGTTCTTATTACTACTTATTACTTATTATGCATATTTAATTTAAGAATGCATATTCTCCATTAAAAAATCAGAATATTTTGAAGTACTAGAAAGTGCTTATTTTGGTTGGTTCCCCTTGATTAACCACTCCAGTGTGGACGCGTTCTTTCTAAATCACATACATAACAAGAATGGAAAAAAGCAAGAGGCTACCAAAATGGGAAAAATGAACAAAATAAACTGATGCACAAAATAAAAGTCATTATTTTTACTCACTTTATGTCAAAATGCGTTGTACAGTTATAGCATAGCAAAAATTTGCTTTCTGGGGAGAGGTAAAGTTAGTACAACCAATCTGATTCAGAAATATTATTAGAGGACAGAGTAGGAAGACGTTAATGTGCATAATTGCATAATTCAGACTCTACATTAATTTGACCTATGTTTATTAATTTACTTTTTAAAACTGCATTTAAGAAGCATCTTCCTTACTGCTGAATATTCAAACCTGAAGACAAAGTTAGTTTTAAAAGCTAACCTGCCAAGCACTATGCAAGTTGCTTCACTATCCGAAAAACATGCATTCCTAACTAATTAGGGAATTAACAATAAATGTATTGTGGAATAGCATTTTAGCAATCTGCTTAATGAAGAAAGTCATCTGTGTTACAAAACAATTAGCTAACAAAGGGGAAATTAATAAATATTTATAAGACAAATGTATATGGTTTGTTTGGAGCCTTGCAAGATTCAGGAAAGGCAAACAATTCAGTTGAGCAAACAAACTGCAAGGTTGGGCTCATCCGAAATATCTGGTAGGTACCTGATAGCAGTATCCTATATCTGCTCTTTGGCCTGATCAGTGCATCTGAGTGGCCTTCAGAGCTGGGATGATGGGCAAACCTGTCTCTCCAGTGGTCGTCACTGGCTTCAACAAGCAGGTCCCTGCTCATCACTCTGCCTTTTGCGAGTCATCTTCAGTAGGGGTCCAGCTTCCTTCAGACCCTGTGTACAGAGTCCAGCTGCTCACCTTCATATCATGAATCCCCCTGAGCCAAAAAGTTTTCTGAAGCCTTCCTCTCCATGTGAGCAACCCTTTCTAGCCAGCTGCTTTTCCCTCTCAGATTCTGATTTTGGAGCACTCAACACAGGAGCTGCAATGGTTTAGGATGCAGCTGCCATTTTATTTCAGCATGTGGGGCATGCAGATTTATTACTTTTTTTTTAATCTTCTGCCATTTCAAAAAGAGACAGAAAGTAAAACTTGAGGCACCCTAGACTTGACCTTCCCTGTGTGTGGTTTCTGTGTGTGTGCATGGCATTATTGTATCTATTCTTTAAAGAAATGAAAAAGAAGAATGGACCAGATGTGGGATTCATTTTGTTCATATTCAATCTGTGCAGAATTCAAAGAAATGGTTCCTTTATTTGCTGTCTTCTGGGAAAACATCTTGAGTTCGTTTTGTTCTGCTCATAGACTTGTAGAAATAGGTCTGGAAAGGTACTTAAAGAGCTCATCTTGTCTGTCTTACTGCCTCAAGGCTGACTCACACCCAGTGCTCTCCAACAGCATGCTAAATTCAAGCATAACAATAACCTTTTTTCACAAAAACACTGCAATAGAAAGCAAAAGGTTAATAAATAAGCTAGCAACATGTCATGACTCTGCCACAGGTTTTAACGCTGTTCTCCGCGCATCCATGGTTGCGCTCTGCTACAGGACAGATGCTGCTGTGTCCTCAGGGAACACCCAACTGGAAGTTGTGGGGGTATCTACCCCAGATAAGGCAGCTCAGGTACCACAAGAGCCCCACTGCCTCTGCCCACTGGCTGCTTTAAGGGCACTCAGGCTTCCTTCCAGACCTGCACCTTGACAGTAGGGCTGAGAAGGTGTGATGGTATCGAGCGCCTGATGGCACGTGTTGAAAGTTGCCCAGCTCAAGACATTTCAAAGAGCTGCTCTCCAGAGGAAAAATCCAGGATGATATAAGGTATACCAAGGTGGCTCCCAGAAAAAGTGGTATGAGTCATTGGTGGCCGTCTGGCTCCACAGACATAAGGGACATTGAAGTACAACGCAGTTTACAAGGACAGCAGGTGGACCAGAGAAAGTAAAAATGCTTTTGATTCCAATGAAAAGTAATATATCATAGGCAGGACACCAAACTAAGATCCTGAAGGGTCTGTACCTGGTCAGGGAACCCCACTTTATACCTATACATCAGTATTATTTACCAGCTCAAGGAACACATGCAGGATTGAATCTTACTCAGAAAGCTCTCAACCAAATTTGTCTTTCCCAACCATTTCATAGTTGTTTTGAATACTTTGTCTTCCAACCCATTTCCTTCCCCTCCTCCTGCCCTTTTCTTCTGTCCCATTTTGCCACTGAATGCCTGTTCTCTTACATGCTCTGCCTGACCTACAGCTTGATTTTCACCCCATGCAATGCTTGTTTTCTGAGGAGGGGAGGCATGGGGTGAGAGGACACACCTGAACCATGAATTACTTGCTAGACCAATGCTTCCCAGTCCCAACATACCAAGACCCACAGGACAGCCCTGCAGTGCTGATGCAGTTTTGCCACCTCTCATCTTAATGCAGGAGGAGGCGTGGAGACCACACATCCAGGGAGCAGAGGAGCCACGCTGGCTTGGGAAAGGGATGGTGAGGACAGGGAGGAAAGCATTAATCCCTCTCACAGCACTGTTGCTCCCATCCCCAGCATGCAGATTTGCAGTTCTGCTAGTTATAGGGAAGAACTGCAAAGGGCTGCTGCCCAGCCACTTCCCCATCACTCAGCTAGCCTTTGGGTGCTGGGCACTTACAGACTTTACCCTCTAACTCCTTTCTCCTCAGAGATGGTCATCCTATGTCCATGTCCCAAACAAAAGAGCACCAAGCTCAGGCGCTGACAATCTTCAGCAGTATTTAGCTATTAGTACCCTCAGTAATGTGACTGTCCTCTGGACCAGCTAGCGTAGCTCCCAAAATAACCCACTGGGCAGCAGCCAGGCTAGGAATGAGAAAGAAATGCTGACTCCATAATAAAGAATATGGGACTTGTGTTCAGTCTGGTACTGGCACAGCCTAGAGCAAGGCAGACTGGACAGCAAGGAAACCAGGAAGAAGGAGGCATCTAGAGCTGCAAGGAGCAAGGATGAAGGGCTGGAACTATGGTGGAAGTGCTAACAGCCTTGGCTGCACAAAGAAGGTTGGTTCCTCACAGCAATTAGGGGCCTAAAAGAGAGAACAAGTGTAGAAGATAACAAAAGAAAGATTGTGGTCCAACAACACAGAATAATGGGAACAGGCTCCCTTCTGTGATGCATCAGACTTACTCTCACTTAACTGTAGCTTTGATTTTCTCCAGTAAGGGTTAGATGAGTTTAGTGCATGTAATAATTTCTACAGTAAATCCCAACACTGGGTGACTGGTGTTTTGCCCTCTTTGCACTTCGAAGTCCCAGGCTGAGCTGCAATACTTGTTCACCATCATTTTGGATGCTTCCTCTCTCATCCCTGTATGGCAAAAATCCCAAAGGCTGTCCCTCAATCTGCTGGCCTGACTGGGGAGTGACTGTCTTGCACTTAGGACATGCTCTTAGCTTGCTTTCAGGCATTGCTCATGCAGAGAGCAAGTCAAGAGCTTCACCTCCAGGTACTGTTGTAGGTCAGTAGGTTGGACACAACCACCCTGTTTGTAGAAAATTAAGGTGTGGATCCAAGTCATGTCACTTCAGTGCAAGAGGATGGGCCCCATCTATTTATTTCCAAATTAGACACAACCTTTTGTGCTAACTGAAACATGGATCTAAATGCTGCAGACTGAATTTCAAAGGGACTTCTCTATTTCTCTTCAGAGAGTACCCAAGACAGGCAGGAGCAAAGTTCTTTGGGGACAGTAAGGATGAGGGGAGGCTAGAGATGAGAGCCATTTGCTGGGTACTTATCCAGTAAGTAGAAAGCTCATATACATTTTATCCAGCCTTTTGGATTTTAATCTAGGTGTCTATCAGCTCACAAAAACTTCCTAGCACAACTATAAATCTTGACCATGTGTTTAGTCATGGATTTCTTATGGCCAGGATTTCACTCATGGGAAAGTACTTTGATCTGCGGGCAATAGCACCAGACATTGATGGTGTTGCCTATCACTGGGACAGACACAGTGGGAGCTCCCCAAACAAGAACTCACAGAGCATCCTGAATGGAATCTTAAACTTTTTAATCCAGGAAATCTAAACCAGCATCTAGTTAAAAAATGTGAACATCTATGTGAACCCCTTCACTCTCTCACTTCACTCCCTATGGTGGGTGCACTGCCTACTGTAGGTAGAGAAGGCATAGTTTCTGTGATTCATTTTTCTCTGCAGTATTTTGAAGGCACTGGGCAGGATGAGTGGACCAAGACACAATTTTTGATGTTCCACTTGGCACATTTTATAGGCACCATTTTTAAACAAAACACATTTGCCTTTCTATTTCTAAAATGCAGCAAGATTATATAAATATCTTTAAAGAACCTCTGGCACCATTTAGAAAACTGATTGTGTTTATGATGAACTGAAGCATCACATTAGGTATGAAACAAAGTAAAAGCAGATGGTCCATACTCAGAGCACAAACTGTTGCCTTTCAATGCATGAGTAAGGATACAGGAATTTCTCAACTAGATTTCTCTACTTCATAGAGGATCTGAGTGAGCTATTTGCTATTAAAATGCCTCTTCACAAGAAACAATGTTTTCTAGTATTTCTAAGATGCATTTAGCTTCTGCATTTGACATGAGACAAAACTATCTTACCAACTGCTGGTTGTTTAGCATGTAAATTAGCTGGTTTACTAGAAACGAATTTATATGCAAACTTTATACAAAATCCTCTTGTTTCTCTAACCCACTAATAAGATCAGGAGAACACCACAAAACATAGATTAAATCTGTCTTTCAGACATGGACTCAACCTTGTTGGCATAGGGTACAATAATATTCCTTATAACAGAGTGAAAAGTCATGTGAAAAAAGGAGAGCTCTGTTTATGGAGCCCAACCAGGACTCTGTGTGTGTTCTCAGAGTATAATTTACCTTCAAACTTTTAAGTAATCATTTGTAAACTTGTGATCTTACTAAGCAATAATTTATATGAAAAGGAGAGCCCTTACCTAACAGATTCCTGTGGAAGCTGTATGTAATTTCTATTCCAAGTGTGCTTGTGCACTATACTTTGCTCATCCTTCGTAATAGAGGTATTTGTGAACCAAGGATTTCTTCATTGTTTTTATAGTCAGTAAAAGAATGCCCAGGGGTCAAAGCAGGATTGATTTGAAGGAGTTACATTTTAAAATCCCTTTAAAAATCAGGACAAAGGATACCACACTATTAAAATAAAATGCTTAAAAATGAAAAGTATTATGCATGCCACACAGTAGAAGATCAGATTTTTATTAATGCAAGTTTTAAATGCTGATTAATCCTCTTGAGAATCAGTTTCCCAAAGCTTTGGCCTGCATTCAAGTCTTTTTCAAAGGGGCACATCACTTCCATTATTCTGAATATTAATTGAACAACATGATAACTAAGGATACAAAGCAAGATTTAAAACATGATTACAGCTGTCATTGCTTACATCTAAATAAGTCATTGGAAATTGAAGCTCAGGGAGGAAAAAAAAAAAAACCACCAGAAACCCCCCAACAAAACCTGCCATAAACCACCCTTGTCAGGATGGTGAAGCTGCTGCCTCCCGTGGCCCCCCTTGCTCGGCCAGGATGGATGGTGTGCGTGCCACTCGCTGACGGCTCACCTGCCGGCTTGTGCTCAATGTATTCCCATAGACTTCCCCCCCACAACCTTGCAAACTGGGGATGTGTTTTGTCTTGCAACTGTCCCAGAAAAGCACTCTCATTTTCACATGTTATCAGGAAAGAAGCGTTCAAAAGACAGCTGCCCCTATACGTGCTTCCTTCCTTCCAGAAAGAGTTTATTTGTTTGCATAAACCATATTCTGATCCAGCTTCAGCGCATGCCTCTATATAAGCACTCATGTGCTTAACGCTAAGCATGTGCTTAAGTGCATTCCTGAACTGAGCCAAAAGGTGCCTCCTTCTGAATTTTCACCCATAGCTGCTGTTCTTGGAATGATGCCTGTTTTGGTGAAAACTGATGTGGGGTTACAGGAACCATCTAATTCTGATTAGACAAATGGCATTAGGGAACAAGTATTAAAAATTTATAGTCCTATTTACTAAGTTTGCTGCCCACAAAAAGCTGAACCTTACATAACATAAAAAGCATCCAGTCCTAATGATGAAAAAGATATAAAAAGATAATGGTGCAATCATAACATGTCTCTGAGAGTTTGTACATCTCAGTTGCAGTTTGGCATATCGCGTAATTGCGTTGTGCCAAACTGGCACCAAACCACAATATGTTAGTGAAAAGGGCCCACAGTTTAAGAGGAAAATCTAGAAGTGTTAACTATACACTGTCTAATTATACAACCTTACTGTCCCAGAATGCGATTTCTGAAACCATTTCTGACATATGGGAAGAGGGTAGAACAGCTGGTCATTAAGGTTTTCTCAAGACTATTTAGTAACACACTTGAATGTAATTAAAGTGCTACATTAAATACTGCACTTGTGTACAATGTATTTTTAATCTTTATGGCATGCTGTAAAAGTAAATAAATGCAAAGCATTAACATTTCTCCCCTTCATCTCCTAAATTGTTAAGATACAACAACAGACCCATCTATGCTGCGTGCATTACCTGAATACTCTGGTGCTTTGTGAGCATCCTGCACAGCAGGTAGGAAGCAAACCCAAGCTGAATCGTGCAAGATGGATAAAATTTGCTTGATTTCATTTGCCCAAGTTAAGCCATGCTGGATTACCTGGGTGCATTTCAACAGACAATGTTGCAATAAACCTGCTTTATTTGAAGGTTTCTTTTGGAACCAGTCAGTGTGATGTAAAGCAACTTTGACCCATGCTGGATCTAATGCAAGAAGTAAAACTTTGAACACAAAATGTGCAAGCATCTTCACAGCAAACTTTACTTTCAGGTGTCCCAGTGGGACTTCTGCCCCAAAATACAGAGTCAGAGCTCTTTTCTATAAAGATGCAGATTATGGATGGGTTAAATTACAGAACTGCATTTATACCCCATAATCCTCATTGCGGTAGAGCAATGAGCTCTAGAGCACCAAGACAGTTAAACACTACACAGGATCAGGGCCTGGTTCTTTGTGCTTTCCCTTCCTTCATTGACTGTGACTGTCTATGACCTGTATTTCCATAGACAAAAATCAGGGAATTTATATGAACCTAAAGCCACTGTAAAGGAACTTGAATCAGGCAAAAAACTGTGGAACAACTCATTCCAAAAAACTGCCTTGAGATTGGTGCCAGTTCTCCACTAATGACAGCCTGGGGATCCTGTGGTCCCAAAGCTATGGAGATGCTGTAGCATTGTGAAGATGTATTTTTGATGCACTTTTTGTTTTGATGCACAAATGGCTAAGAAAACAAAAAAAGTTTTAAAATACCTATTTTGGTACACAGTGTTTCTCTGCATTAGATTTGTGCTTTCTGATACTGGTATTTGGTTTACATTATTTAATAACACTTTTGCTTTGAAAAGAGAGGCCAGAAATATACTGATAAAAGTTCTTAACTTCTCCTAAATTCCATCAAATACCCATTTTAAGCAATTATTCACTAAACATGATCTAGAGCTGTTGTCAGTTCCTTTAGCTCCTTGGAGCACTTTTTTGTGTGTGTGACTTCAGAACTTCCTAAAAAATAATCTGTCCTGCACTATGGTCGCTTCCTTTGAGCATGAAGAACAGCTTTACATAGCATTTTCCATCACCAAATCAAACAAAGAAGGGCAGAGAAGCAGCTCATAAGACAGGTTTAACAAAGCACACAGACAGTAGCTTCCACGGCAATAAACTGGCAGTTACCAGGAACATTACAATGAAAGGCATGGAAGTGAAAACATGTGCATACCACATTCACAAGAGCTATCTGGTGACAGTGATGAGTTCTGCCTGTGGATGCACGTGTGGGAAAATCAAGCTTTGTGTTACTTTTCAAAGGGAGGCATACATTTTTATTTCCTCTGTAATATAAAGTTGGAGCTCGATTTGTGCATGGTCACTATTTGCAAATGGGCAAAGGATTATTACATGTTGTGCATCATGTTTTGCTGGGCAATCTCTAAATCAGTCAGAATCCTTCTGTTCAAACAAATGATGCCTTTCCTCTCTGCTAATGGTGCATCTGCAGCAATCTTTGTGAAGAAGGAGCAGTGGCATGATCATCCAGCTGATCATCCAGCCTTCCTGATTCTCTGTTCATGGGTGGATTTTGCATCACATTACATCCTGCAGCTGGGATGTGCTATCAAAACCAAGAAATGCCAATCAACGTAGAGAAAACCCATGAAGGCAGGATGCACAACTTTCCTATGGCAAGCTCATTCATTTTCACAAGAGATGAGAAGAACTATAGATCTCACCACATTCAGCATTAATTCCACAACTCATCTCTCTGACTTAACTTTGCCTCATTAATTTCTTCACACACAGTTGCCAGGTACAACCATATCTAAGCATAAACACAAGCAAGCAAAACCATGCTAATCAAGCCACTTTCCCTACAAAAAGAGAAATTAAAGATGCTGGCATATTTAGGTATTTGAAAGATAGTCAGATGTTGTTCTGGCAGATGGTATGTAAGCAAATATAACTTCTTCATAAACACAGAAAACATACTGTCACTTCATTTGTTCAGAACAGTAAATTCCATCAAGGTTAACCCGAAACTGCTCGCCTTTATTTTGCTACCATTACAGACCAATATGAACAAATAAGGTAGACATCACTTCTTCCACCCCACACTGGTCTTGGATCCTTTCCAAAAGCACCCAAAGCTGCCACTGACCTGAACAAGGCATGGATATTGCTAGGAAGAGTTCATTTCCTTTCTTATTAAGTAATTTTCAAGAGGAGAACATTTCCTGGGTGATTAACTTGAGCCAATCCCCTTCTGAACCACAGGAAGAAGTTGTGTGGAACCACACAAGACGCAAATTGATGGTGAGCGGAGTATACACAACTTGATCATTTAAGCAAATGATACCATTCTTTTCCCTTTTCTGGTTGTTTTGCCAACAGCACTGTTGATTTAACCCCATATAGTCATATCATAAGCACTGAAACACCCAAATACTCATAATCATCAGTTTGTGTGTGTCACAAAGGTCTCTTCACTCATTTGTCTGAAAAATGGCTGCATCTGCTTTTCACAGACACAAGAATTCAGCAGTCAGACCTCCAGCTCAATTCCACTCAGCTGAACCAGAAATTAGATCTTAAAAAATAACTGTATCTAAGACAATCAACCTCATTCCAGGCTTTTCTAGTGAATGGGCATTAATTGTGCTTGCACAAAATGTGAGACACCCACCAGTAGGGCATTTAAATGTCTGAGCCTGACCAAAGAGCTGTATGGAAAACAAAGACCAGGGACCAAGCACAGGGCCACAGCTCCCACTCACTACCCTGTTGCCCCAGGGTGACAGTGCCATCAGCCACTTCAGGAAGCTCTTTTGTGTCTTTTTAGCCTTAAAATTAGTCATGGCAGTGACTATTATCAGATTCTTGCTCTAGGTTAGTTGGCTCATTTCTTGAGCTGAACCACTTGCTGAATGATGAGCACCAACATGAATAATCCTTCGTTCATCTCAATTTTGTGTTATATTTTTTGTCTTGGAGAAAGAACTCCACATCAAATGCTTCATCTTTTATTGCTGTGTATTCTCCTGTCACCAAAGAAATAACAGGTTTTGTTTCTTTGATTTAATTTATCACACTCCATTTCTCTTTCTAGTCACAATTTCTAATTGTTTCAGCCTACTGACTCAGTAGGATATTAAACTGAGTCAAGACCAATACACATAATCTACTGATTTAAATAATATCTACTCATGAAGTCTGCAGTTTCCAGGTGAGATGTTCTTCCCTTAAAAAATACACAGCACTCCTGCAACCAGGAGTTGCAGTCAGATGTATGCAGCTCGGTCCCTGTGAATCTCCTCACCAGGATTTACTTGGGCAGCAGTCTGGCACAGCCTGGCTTTGACTGTCCACCATGATGTAGTAAGTGTGGTTAAATAAACTGAATACTACAGTTAATTTATAAACTCTACATTTACTGCCCAAGGGTAGGAAGAAATTTATATGTAAGATTATGAAGCAAAGCTGACTTTTACCCAGATGAAAAATGTCTTTGACACCAATGGAAGCGCAGGAAAAGCGTGCACCTCCATGGCCAGATTTCTGTGTTTCAGTGGTGAGGCTCTTTTTTTAACTCTTTTTTCTAAATTAGTTTTTTCAGGAGTGCAATTTTGAAGGAAGAACAGCCAGACTATGGTAAAGTAGGTAAAACAAATTAGCATGAGGATTAAAAGGAAAGGAAGCCTTCATCAGTTCACTCCTCTGATGAGACCACTACAGGACACAACATTCAAGGCATACAACACTAACACCTTCAGACCTGACCCTTGCTGATGTTGCCTGCCACTTGCTGTCAGAAGGGCACAACAATTGTTAAAGCCCCATTCATAAAACTCAAAAATGCTCAAAGAGAAACTAAGAAAGCTTTCAAAATGAAATGTGCAACAACAGCCCTTCACGTCATTTTTTCCTCCCTTCAGAAACCTAAAAGATTAAAAATTAAAGTCTCTTTAACTTCAATTACTAGTCAAGCAGTTTTTGATGACTTCCCCCCCCTTTTTTTAAGGAGCTTTTTCTCTGAAAAGTGAATTTTTTGAACCAAGATTTTTCTGAATTTATTAAAAAAAAATCTGAGGAATTAAAGTAAATTTTCTTTTTTTATTTATTTAGATAAAGGTGATTTCCCAATCACTCCCAACTCCTACTGTAGGAAAATAACAGAATTGTTGTGCAGGTGACAGTGCAGAACCAGCACATGTGTCTACATAAGACCGTATGCACGCTGTTCAGTGAAGTGCTGCCTGGTCCTATTTACAACTGATCAGTGCTGAGATAAGATAACATTCTTGCACTGGACAAAGTCTTGTGGTTACATGCTGCTGCCATGCTTTCCACAGTTTGTCATTAACCAGCTATTGCAAGATGGTTTCTAAGTACCTTCATCCTGTCTCCAGCTCAGCACTGTCTCTCTCCCTTAATAACCAGGCTAAATCAGCAGGAATAATTAGGGAATCAGACACTACTTAGTGTCAGTACAGGCAGCCAAATAACTTCTATATCTCTTCCTATTGCATAGGGCCACCCCCCTTCTTGTGAAGCTCAGCCTTTTCCTTACAGGAAGGCACAATACACTAACTCATAGCGGTAAGATTTTTATATGGTGTGATTCTTATGTTTTCCCGTTAGTATCAGGCAGCGTTACATGTGTTTTCTCTCTCCTCTTTCTAGCAAATTGTCACTCCTCCAGTGCACACGAGCTCATTTTTCCCTGAAAACCCAAGGGAAAGAAACACCCATTCCAATCCTATATGATGTAAGTAGCAAGCCCCCTAAGGATCTCTTGAAAAGGCAAGCACTAGGGCTGTTTTCTGAATACTTCCTTAGCTAAAATTACCGCAATTCACGCTTGGGATTTCTCTAGAGACAGATGTATTGTTGTGCTTGGATAGCAAAATACAGATACAGCACTTCACAGGAAATTTAAAAAAGGAGTATTCAAAGTTCATCTCTGCCAAATAATTTTAAAAGCTGATCTTTGCATCTAAGTGCTTCCTAGAAAGATGCAATTATATCCAAAGAAGAGCCCTGCGATGTGTGTGTGTATTCACAGTTAGCTCCTCACTCCAAGTCAGGTTCTCATAACAATAAGCGCACTAGACTTGAAGTACAGTCTCCTAATATACTCTATTACCTCATTGTCATTTACTTGTGCTTAATGAATGCATGTGTTAACAGAACAGCATGCTGATGCATTTTTTCTGCCATTGTATGTAACATATTTTCTAATTCTTCTGCTCTATTCAGCATTTGACCCTAACGATAGGGGATTATGGTATTAACTCTCTACACAGCACACATTCTTTACAGACTTTCACTAAATACTGTAAGCCTGCTGCAGAGCGGAATAAAAGTGAAAGCATACCGTCTGGTCTTAAGCTGTGCACACAGAGGGTCGTGATCCAATTGGAAGGGAAGCAGAATTTTAAAAAGAAAGAGGTTTGACAAAATTTTAATCCTTGTCATTTTCATTTCTCTTACCCTGTGGATTTGGGTGATTTTATTTACACTGTCAGCTTGAGCCTAGGGATTGAAAATCAGGCTTTTATGGAGATTATTAAAAGTACATACAGTACACTAAACGCTGGACCACTGCTATATGCTACTAAAAATATGAATGTGGATGCTCTAGACTATACACTTAAGGAAGTAAGTGCCATCCTCCCTGTAAGGCCAGACTTAGCAGTTAGGCTCATCATGATCAGCCTGAAACACATGTTTTAACAAGGGTATTTATGAGGAGTTCCAGAGTGCTGGAAGTGCACTGAAGAGCTGAGAGGTACCTTCAGGTGCCTCCTAAAGGGACAAGGCAGCAGCACTTTAGGAGCAGCTCTGGAAGCTATTCTATATTGCCCTGAAAGTTCAAGAGGCTTCTCCTGGAAGAGAGGACTCTTGTGACTCCCCTCATCCTACATGCATGATGTTGCTGTAGCAGCTAAAATAGAGCACCAAGTGGGCATGGGAGCACAGGTAAATACAATGAGGTTTTGTGGCCAGGCTACTAAAAGTCCATGAGGCCTCAACAGGACCAAATTTTCTCAACATTCCACTTGAGAAAAGGAAGAAAAAGCCTTGCTGATGCAGTTGCAAGGCAACGGGCTCACTGCAGCCCAGTATGGTGAAGGAAACGCAGTCCCAGGAGATACCCTGAGATTGCAGGGCCCAGAATGAAGCCCCCCTTCTCTGACAGTAGCTTCAACAGCATGGCTGGAGGGACGAAGCACATTAGAGATCTGAATTCACTTCCAGCAGCCAAAACTACAGGCTTGCACCTCAAAACTCCACACCAGTTGGTAACTGTGATGATTTCAGTGGGACAGGGTCATAGCCCCTAGCTCTGCAAACACTTCACACACACTCCTTCAGGGTCATGGACAGTTGTGTTGGAACTGCAGGATCGAGGCCATAGTGACTACTATTTCACATAGACCTTGTTAATAAGGTTATTAAAACAATCCTGCTTGGACTCTGGGAAAGGGGGAGATAGCTTTTCCAGGATTTTTCTGCTCAGGGAGTCAAAAATGTCATTTTCCATCCAAGGAAACTGTTTGCTTAAAATCAAGCTACGTGACTCTTGCTGTCCTCACAGCTCTGTAACCTTGGCTATCTGAGGCATGTAAAATAGGGGTTTATTGTGCTACGGAATGAAATGGGCAGCTTGGCCATCTCACAATTGAAAATAGACTTAAGCTGGCTCCACCTAACCAGAGTGCCAGCAGCACAGGGGTTTTGAGATGTGCTGCTTCCATACCTCACTCAGTCAATTTTCAATGCATTTAGGGTGCCTCCTGATAACAGGTCCAGAAACAAACCCCACAGAAGACCATAGGGATTTGTCTTTCAATGGAAGTGGCAAGGGGATCAGGCCCCCTCAGAAAAATTTGGCTGCTGCTCTGAATGGTTCTCATTGTGCCAGGGTCCCACTAAGACATCCAAATTGGCATCGCATAAAAATCAAATTGGCATCTCATAAAAATCCAGGCTAAAAATTACAGCCTTAGGTTGGAAGTCTGACTCGGGCCTCATTCTGCCAACATGCTCAATGCCCTCAGCTCCCACTGACTTCACCATGAGCTGAGCAGGCTCAGCATGTCTCAGGATTGCTCGTGCTCTGCAGGATTGGACTTATTGTCCTTAATACTATCTCATTCTGGTTATTCCCTATTGGCCAAGGATAATCCCATGGCATTATTCCCATTATGCCACTTGCCATTCCCATTATAGTCTTTAACAATGTTTTAAACCTATCTTTCAGTTTTAATTTCCTTAGCAAAATATCTGTATTTTAGTAGTATGCATTTATGTAGGCTTCAAAAAAATGTGCTTTTATTATACATATGGCATTACCATGTAGCTTCACTACTTTATGGGTCTGGTAGATAAAAACAACTCCAAATACAAGGAGAACCCATATGTCTAAGTCTTTTTAGCATGAACACTTTTACCTGTTCCCAGTCATAAAGGTGTAATTAAACAGCAAGTATTAGTGCACCACAGGAATCATTGCAGCTTACTTGGCTGTTTCACACAAGGGGGGAGCTTTTTTACTATGCTTAAACTGGAAAGGAAGAAACCATCATAGCTGTTTTATGTCTGTGGCATGTGCAAGTTACAGAGCAGAGCACCAGCATCTTACAAATCACTGTAATTTTGATTCATCTTTCTCCTTGATTAATTGCTAAGCTGTTGGTAGCTTTAAAATAATTCATCGGCAAGACTTCTCCAGCAGTCCTATGATGCTTTCTTGTGCTGGAGCCACCTGATGTGGCAAGTGGATATATAAGTGAGAAGAGCTGGGTCCTCTCTTGCCTTCCCATTTCCTGAATACCCACTTTGTCCCCTTCCCAAAGCACTGCCCACATCCCTTAGGTGGCAGGATGTCCAAGCATTGTTTTAGGGCTGACAGTGATTTCCACCTGAGCCCCAAGCCAGCAGCAGTGCCTGACCTACACCACCCTTAATGTGTTCCTCTGAAACGCAGTTGCTTCCCTTCCTCTTTAGCCCAGTTCAGGACAGTTCATTTCTGATCTATAGCAGACAAGCTTTAGAAAGCCCAGTGCTATCCAGTCCACTGGGCTGCCCTAACGTGAAGCAGGATTAAGAGTCCACAAGCATCCTGCCCAGTGTGTCCCCACATACCACTGGCCCTCAAATGCTCCCCAGCAGTCTGTAGCAAACCTTAAACTTCACCATAAAGCAGCTGCAAACTTAATATGCCCCAGGAGACAAAAAAGCAAGATCCAATGTATTGTCAATAGTCTAAACCCTTGCAATATTAGGGAGCAGTTAGAGTGGAATCTCCTGCAAATCCTAAGAAATTAAGACAATCCCCTCTTCTGCAATAGTCCTTGACAATCTGATCAATAGGGAAATGCCTTCCTTACCCCAGATCTGCTGATCTTTTTCAACTCTCGCTTATGAGTGAGATGCATGCAAGAGATTAAGGGCTTTAGCCTACCTCCTGCACTTTCATGGTTCAAAAGTGAAAAAGAGACCAACCTAGAAGTCTAGCAGTGCATAAATGAAAAGTGAAAATGACCCTTCCTGACCTCCGCAGACCGCAAACAAAAGTCCTGAAGCATGTGATTAATAGAATAAAGCAATGGTGCAAATAAACAACCAAGTCTCTTTTCAAACTCAGCTGCTGACACCTAAACATCAGATACCAACTGATCCACATCACAAGCCTCATTTTCTGTCCCTAAGAATTCTGCGATACAATCGTTTTCATTAGTGCAGCCTAAACCAGGGAATTTCTCAGTTCCCATTACCAGAACATCACCTCCTGGATGGGTGGATGGAGATCTCTCTCTAAATTCCCAGTGTGAATGTATTAATATTATCTTCATATAATTATTAATATTATAACTTTAATTAATAAGAAATTAATATTTGAATTAATATTAAGTTAATATCCTTGGTGACATGGTTTAGTGAGAGATGCTCCTGCCCATGGCAGGGGGTTGGAACTAGGTGACCTTAAGGTCCTTTCTGCGATTCTATGATTCTATAACTGCCTTGCATTAACTTGATCCCGTGCCAAGATTGTTCTTTACCTAATTCTTTCCGCCTTTGAAGTTTACCTCCTAAATGCCCTTAGGAAAGCTCATCATATCCCCTTTCCATCTTAGTTTTACTAGATTAAGCAATTCAAAAGTGTTCAGTATTTCCTCAGAATACAAAGAAAAGTTTCATTATAAATTACCTTGAAAAGTTTCAGCTATTTAATGTCACCTTAAAATTAATTTTAGGTCCACAATGAAATAAACATTCTTTTGAAGAAAATCGTTTCTAATGATTTAAAACTAGATTTTCTCCTCATGGCCACAACAGAAAATGAACTGAAAGCTTAAGAATTGATAGAAGAAATTCTTTTGCCCAGCTCCAAGAAGAAACCACTAGAAACCCAGACTTACCGAGTGGATATTTAGGAATGGAATTAAAGAGAACAAGAAAATGAATCCTTGCCAAATAATCCCAAATTCTGAAGCTGGGTGAAAATTTTGAGCCCTGGGGTTCTGAAAGAAGCATGTGGAAGACTATGAGAAAACTGGAACATTGACTTCTAACTCTTGCAATTTGGAGTATTTCTAAACCTCACATAAATGGCATCTATTTCCTTCCTCTCATCCCTAGAGTTACCTTAAGTTCATGTTTCTTGAGGGTTTTTTAATCTTCATTTGAGAATTCAGAGTCCTCTGCTGATGTTTGCACCTCAGATAGAGGTGTCTCTGGTTCTGAAGGATACAACCACTCATCTTCTCTCATATTTTCAGTCCATATTCCCCTGACCCTTCCCTCCTTTATCCATCTCCTCTCAGTTTAGGGCTCACGTTCTCATAACTTATACTTCTTTTGAAGGTCTCTGTATGGATAAAATGACTTCCATATTTTCCCAGCATGTTTTGCTTCTATTCAGGATTTTTTTACTAGTGATGGGGAAGCCACTCTACTACTACTCCCCATTCCCGCTCCTTCCATCTGGTCACCACACGGCTTTTACATCTCCAAGTGCTGCAATGTGAAGAATGAACTAAAATGAAATAATGACTCCATTACATGTTCTATCTTCTTCTCATAAATTTCAAAGCCAGATGAGACCATTATCACCTGCTCTGATCTCCAGCACAACACAGGACTTCCTGAGAGAGATTCCTCACTTCAGGATAGGAAACAGCAGCCCTGACTCATAGCTCTGGCCCAATGCAATGATGGCCATCTCCCAAGAAATAAAAAAGAGCATTCCTGTTTCATGTACTCCTGCACAACACCTTTGATTACTCATTGCAGAAAACAGAGGAACATAAATTCTGGGATGAGAAAATTCCATACATATTCTCATTGCTCTCAAAAGCTTTTTTGACACCAACATTTAAAAAAAAGGCATTCTGAAGAAAATTATTACATTTTGAATTGAAAATTGAATGCTTTACATAGTACATCTTGTCTTTCACTTGAAGATTTGACAAGAAGAGCATAATTATACCTCAACCCCATAAAATCACAGTAACTGACATCTGCTGTTGTCTCAGGACAGCACAGCAATGGTTCCTCCCTTAGGGCTGAGAAGTGACTGCCCTGTTAAAAACAACACATTCACAGTGCAATACAGTGCTCAGCAGAAGCTTAAATGTAACTCCTACTATAGGAAATTCACTTTATCACTTCTCCCAACAACTGCCTTTGGGCATTCCTCCACCAGCCTCAAAGGGATGATACTAGGGGTAGAAACTACCATCCACTGAAAGCAGAAAACTGTAGCCTGAAGCCCCAGGCATAAGCTTCTTTTCAGAAGCATCTCATTCAAGTACCAGCCTGTGATGTCTCAGCTTTACGTACAGTGCTCTGGTACAGCTGCGGGGTCAGAGAACATGTTTTCCCCAGACCAGGTCCTTTCCTTTCGCCAGCTCCCAGGTCCCCAAGGAGCTGCTCTGCCCCTCTGAGCCTCAGCATCCCTGTGCTGTGTAAGGCAGCCAGGGAAGGAGCAGCTGGATCCACCAGCAGCCGTGCAGGCGTGCAAATTGAGCAAGTGTCTGGTCTGGAGGCCATTCACAGCCCCATCCTCCCAGCAGCAGTTGGCTTGCTCCTGGTGAAGATACAGCATATGCTCCACTGCACACATCCTAGCCTGTGACTTTATTACCCCAGTTCACTCAGCGTACAGTGGCTAGTACAGGTCCGCAAATAGGCATTCTTAACTTCTTTTTTTTCATCATATTGAGCCCCAAAAAGTGTTCAGAAAAGTCGAGCATCTGTACTGCTTTAAACCTCTGCCAGAGAGCATGTAGTGTACCAGCCAGAGAAGGGGAGAGCTCTGAGCTAGCCAGTGGCTAAAATATTGCAGGGATTATCCCTGGAGAAATATAAAGTACTCTCCAGATGCTCCATCATGGAGAAATAGAGTCTGGAAAATACAGGAGAACCTTGTACCAAGGGATCAGGAAACATGGAAAAAAGCCTCTTGAGGTTTCAAACGTCTAACACCCATAAGCCCATCGTCTGTGGGTGGCATTCCCCAATACTTGCACATGCCTAGAGTATTAATCTTGCCCCAGTAAAATGTATATTCCTTCTGAAAGCAAATTGACACTGGTGGGATTAATTCCTGCCTTGCTTTGCCATGCAGGAAAACCTTGATCAAAGATCTCTCCTTCACTGTTTCAGACAGACAATCCTGTGAGGTACAGGTGAAGAGCACCTATGCATCTCTGGGCAGCACTAGTGTTCTTCAGGAACCTGGTTTCAGTATTAGTTAAGTATTTATGAACACCATAAGCATGCTGGATGGGACTAGAGTTGCTGCAGTCACTCTGCCATGGTGTCCATGCCAAAGAGCCAAGAGCGTGCACTGGATGGAGCCAGCATTGCAGGCCTGCACTCCTACTTTGTGTGCATAGAAAGCCTTGCAGGAACAACCCAAGGAGACTTCACTGCCTTCCCTCTGTGGAGAGGTGCCATTCTGGCCTGGAAACATGTGCTTGCTATCAGTGGCAACTTACCTTGCTTTCTCTCCCCAAGCTGGGTTTGCAGGACAAATGTCCTGACCCCAGCCCCAGCCTCTGTTCCCCTTTATGTGTTCCTGCATGTAACCTGCTATTCTTTTGCAGATCTCCTTGCTCAGGCTCAATCTCTGTTCTGCAAGTTGGCATGACGGCAGCATACCAAGTAGGAGGTTTTGGCTTGTGTGTAGAATTTGGAGAGCGGTTTTGTAGTAAGTTGCTATACTTTTTGGCTTGCAAGCCCTGGGAGCATATGGCCCATTGCTTGCAAAATGCTGATATTTTAAAATTGGGGGAGGAATAGAGCATGGCACATTTATTTTACTTCTTCCGTGCCAGTATTTTTGCCAAAACCTTCCCCGCCACACCATCCCGGATCATGCTGTTCTATCCATCTTTAAAGAGAACCAATCTACTAACCGAAAAGTAAGATAGCCCCCTAACAGGCCTGAGAAAAAACAGCCTTCCTCTACTCAATCCCCAATACAAAACGCTGTCAATTAGTAGCTAAAGTGTGTAAGAAGCCAATGCAGGAAGACTTCTGCTCATTCCTGAACTCTCTGCAGCTGGCCTTGCTCATACTTTCAACAAATGTCTCTTCTTTTCCAAGCAATCAAAACTTTATGGACTGTTATTTCCTTCCTCTCAATTTCCCAAGAGCTAACACCAGCATACTTGAGATGCTGCAGACTTACCACTTCCACCTTGAACTAGTGGTTGACCTGAAGAGAGAGATGCCAGGAAATGAAATAGAGTTCTTAAGTACAGACAGAAGAACAGTGCTAATCCAAGCACGGCTCTGCTAAACCACTACAGTAGCTGTCAAAATAAACCTGAATATTTTTTTGTGTGTGCCTTCCCCAAGCTATTAAATAATGTTGGACAGAACAGTTTGGGAAGAATTAATAAACTAGTAGATAAAGGTGATCTGCAAGATATTAATTTACTTGAATTTTTAGGATGCTTTTGATAAGGTCCCTCATAAAAGACTATTGAAGGGAATAAATAACCAGAGCTAGGGATGAAGTTTTTGGTAAGGATTAGTAACAGGTTAAGTAACTGAAAACAAAGGGTCATAATAAAGAGCATCCTCCGGGAATAAGAAGAGGTCAATGGTAGGGCACCATTATCCCCTGTGTTGGGACAACTTTTAATGACTATGCATGTGAATGACTCAAAAGAGACGATGCAGAGGTATTGGGGATACTTGGGTGATGCCATCAAATCTCTGTAATCTATCTTTACTCACTCAAGTAAAACTGCTGAACCTAAGTAGGCTGTGAGTAAAAGCTAGTTGTATAATCCCCACAGTGTCTGCAGGGATTGACTTTTGGTTAATAATAATTCTAAGAGAGCATGAAGAACTCCAGGCGTATTGCTGGTAAAATGAGAAGTATAATGGCAAGTTAGCTAAGGATTATTGAGCAGCACATATATCAAGACCCTAACCCTTTCCATATACACACACCATATATATACACACTACATATATACTATAACTCTTTCCATATTCACCTGTAGGGTCTTTTAGGAATTGAGAATGGGGATTCACAGAAAGCACACTGTGATGAGCCCAGTTCCACCTACCTCCAAACAGTTGTTTAATGTACAAAGATCTGTTTATTTCAGTCGATTATGTCAGGGTACAAGAATGAAAGAATCATCAGTTGATGTGTGTCACCTCATAGAGCAGAAGGTAAAAGCTGAAAGATAGTGTGCACTGAAAAATACACTGTAAAACCAGAGCATGCTGTAATGACATATTAAAAACCAGAAAAAAAGTCCTTCCACTAATTTTCTCTTTAACTTTGTTTCCTGAAACATAACTAAGTGATATTTTAGGTTAGAGATGTCCAGAAAAATAACTCAATGTTCAGAGATAATAATGACACATTATCTCTCATCTTTGTGGAATAATCTGCCTGTCATAGTGGCAGAAGCCTTATCCTTAGAGAAGAGCCAGCAAGAATTTCACTGAGGAATTCAAGATGATGGACAGGGAAAACCATTCAATGAACAGTTAGCATATGCCATATCCTGCAGGAACGCATCTCTTCTATTATCTCATGGTTCTTGCTGCAGCTGAAACTCACTAAATCAAAGATGTCTTGGATTATCCGGAGGGGAAAAGAGATGCTTTATCATTAAGCAGATGAGGATGGGTATATTTCCACAACCTGATTTTCCAGTGGTCTGCACCTGATACATTCAGGGATGAGCTAAGGGAGTCAGAATGGGGGAACTGAATACCTTACTACCCATGCCACTAGCTCATGGGGTGGCCTTCGACAGGCTGCTTTAGTGCTCCTAGGCTTCATGTCCTAACACACTCACCAAGCTGTTATGAGGCCCAATTAATTATTTTACAGTAGTGGCTCATTTACCAGGCCTGGGGATTCATGAATGAAGAGTACCAGAGAAGTCTAAACTATTGTGTTATATTCAAGTGTAAAATACTAATGACTTCAGCAGCTTTTCACTGCTCACTGGGCAGCCAGAGAGTGGCTGGAATTGACAGCTTCTGGCTGCCTTCTTACCCCTGATGTATCCATGGAAATGGATGGTAGATCTGCAGAAACAACAGGAAAGTTTTTAAAATATGACTTTGCTCCACAATAGCAAAAATAATCGCACAAGAAGACGTAAATTTCAACGGAGGAATTCAAGGCACTTTCCATCACTTTGCTTCCTTTCCATACAACTCCTGCAGGCAAACCAAACAGCAAGGAGGAGACATTGCAGCCCCAGCATGACATGCAGCCAGGCGTGGGGAGGAGGAAATCAGCAACTGCTCAGTAGCACGGCACTGCAGTATGAGACAGGAAGTGAAGATAACGATGCCCAATTGAAACCATCGCCTCAATGGAATTATCTGGTGTGGAATTTGGCCCAGGCAGTGTACTTCGCACCCCTGCTCTTTGCAAAAGCCTTGCTGATGGTGTTTTTGCTGATCCATCTTTTAATGTCAGGAAAGAAAAGCAAGATTTAAACTAGCAGAAGCTGCAGATGTATGACTGAGTAGCTCTGATCACATAAGCCAAGAGTTGACTTTCAAATTCCAGGCCTGAAAATCATGCCCCAATTTATCTTCATCTATGTAGACACAGTGTTTGTGGAGCAAATAGGACCGAGAACATTCAAAACATGGAATCATTCGAATTATCCCTGGCATTAGGCTATACAAACTCTCCAACCTCCACCCTTTTTATGCACTATTATGGACCAACTGTGGAAATAAGAGAATAGTTGAGTTTCCATGCTCTCCACCCCCTTCCCCAGTGCTATACTTCCTATAAGCCCTTCACACTGCAAAGGTGTTATCTTGTGTGCATCTTGTAGTCTAATTGAATCAAGGTTTTTTAGCACTAATAAGGTATCTCTGGAGTCCAGATGTGCAATTCATGCAGTGATATATAGGGGAAGAGCTGCCTGTGTTTGCACAGCAGCAGGCACTATCAGCCACTGCATTGGCCAGCACACAGGGAGCCTTGAGGTGTTGCAGGTGCAGCTGCTACTGACCCAGGACCTAAAAGGGACCAAACAGCTTCAACAGCTTCCCTTTATTATTGCATCTCATCCACCAACACCCCTTCCTCAGCCCCATCCCTATCAATATACCACCACCTCTTTCATTACTTCCTTTGTAGTTTTCCTTTACCAGTGCTGGCTCATGTTGTTTCTATCACCCTCCTCTTAGTCTTCTCCTGGCTGAAAAAGTGCTAACCCTTGATTTTCACCTCTGTGTGATCACAAGTAAATAACATGAGACCCCAAGTCATTACACCTTCTATCACAAAGGGTTAAATCAATTTTCCCTGCACACGGACAACTCACCACTTCATGCAGTGCAAACTAGACACTTAACTCAGGGGCTTGGTACCCTTGCAGGCTGCACCCAGGTCTCTGCACAAAAGCAGAGGGAGCTTGAGTGTCTAGCAGAATGGGAGAGTCAGCACTCCCTGAACAAGGAGGGACTGTGACCTTGTGTGAGAGACTGCTCTGAAATCGGACTCTACTGTCCGTTGTCTCAGATTGGTACGAGAAACTGGTCCACCAGGAAGAAGTACTCCCCCCAACTCATGATAAAAGGAGGAGTAAAACATCACCAAAATGGGTACCTTAAAGGGGACTCCAGAAGGACTCCTCCAAGAGGACACCCACAGCCAAAGGACTCTTGAGGGACACTGCTCTGATAGTACAAGATTATGAACCCTGAAGAACTCCCACCATCAACGAAGATGACAATGGATGCCCAGGACATGGCTGGATTCACAGTGGTGACTATCTCTTTCTGCACCCCAAATCCTTGCTTCATTTTCTACCTTTTTTCCAATCTGCCATCACCTTTATTACAATAATTTCTCCTTTTTATAACTGTCTTTTTGTAATTTGTAGTAAAGAAACTGTCCAATTATGGTACTTGACCTCATTTGTGTCTTGATTTCGCTCTTGGTATCACAAACTGAAACAGGATTTGGCACTGGGTTTTTTTCTCCAGTCAGACCCTGACACTGCATTCTGCCATGGCCTGCAACCATCAGCTTAGACATGATGCACAGGACTATCCCTGAGCAGGGGGAACATATCAGAGGAGTTCTCTAAGTAAGCATGTATTACAGCATCAGCTAAAGGTAGGATATCCATAGCACCTGATCTTGATGAGCAAATCCTCTGGACTTCTAAACTTCCCTTCCCTGTAGTTTTTGATCTTGTTGCTGTGAGGATCTTAATGCTGGTGCATGGCATCGATACCTCAGTGGGCTGCTTACATGGAGAAAAATGTGTTCCTGCCTGTATTTGCAAAATCAGAGCCTACTTAAAAGATTGGGAGTTCTTGTGTCAGAAAGCCATCACTCATTGTGTAAGCAGGAATAAGAAGTTCTCAATGGTCACCTTCAGCTTCCTAATGCAATAGTTCAGTTACAATAACCCTTGGCACCTTTTCACTTCTATATCTGCATCTCAGAGACAATTGTCACAATATATTTCTCCTGCTGGATAACCAATTTGATGAAAGAAAAACCCAAAACCAGTTTACTGCGTTAGAACATCAGCTCTAACTAGCATTATATGTGTGAGTGATCACTACTGGAAAATCTCAAACTCAGATAAAAATCACTTAGCCTTTTTTTAACACTAGAAATGAGCCATGTTGTAAAGGAAACCTGCAATAATGAGATAATAGGAATTAAAAATAAATACTTCAAATGTTTTCAAGCAAGCAAAGCAGCATGAAAGCACTGCTGAAACAGGTATTTAAGTCCCATTATTCGAAGGTTAGCATTTTCTTGCTCCTAATCTGTGGTTTATTTGGAGGAATGCTAGACTGTTTTGTAACACATTAATTTCAATGTAGTATGTTTAGATCCAGAATCCTTGAATATCATAAAATTGCAGGATACCAATTGCTGCATCAAATAAAATTCAGTGTTGATAGCCATTTTCCAAAACTCTTACCAAGCCACCACCAGAGAAACAGATCAGTTTCTGATGTACACCAAGGGAAACAAAACTTGTACTTTAATAAGTGATTTTTGAATGCTGATGTCTAATACTAGTTAATAATATCAAGTATAAGGGGATCAGGGAGACAATTGTTTCTAAGGCTAAAAATCATCCTAGATATACTGGACAATGAGAGGAAAAGTGAGTAACTAACATTCATGCTTGATGGTGTCTTCCTTTTCCTCCTCCAACTGAAGCTTGGGACAGCTGTTTGCCTTTAAATGCTCGAATACAAGGACACAGAAAGGTCACAGGAAAACATCTCCTGTACAAACTAGAAATAGGACTGTCCTTTCCCAGTTAAAAAATATTTATGAGAATGTCAGTCTTATGAAGGAGACAGGACTAACTGAAGTGGAAACAGGAGTCTTCTCCTCAGGCATAGATTAGGTGGTAGCTTCTTGCCAAGGTGACACTAGCGCTGGCTGAGATGAAGCATCCGCCTATTCTGTGCTGGTGCCCTTGTCCATCCTTGGACTTCTCCCCTGATAAGGAACTGCATCTCGCATACTACAGAGATGTGTAGTATGGGTACTATTTCCCATCAGCTACCACTAGCCTGAACTGCATATTAGTATATAGCACATTCAGAGCATTGCAGAACTGCTGATATGACCTAATTCAATGCCCTGCCTCAAAGCATGGTCAGGTAGAGCAGGGCGTATCTGCTGTTGGGCCCCTTTAGTCATGCTTCACTGAATATGAGGTCCGTCCTGTCCACCTCACACTGAACCTTCCCTCGTGCCTATGCTTCACTTCCTGCTCCCACTGGTGCCATATCTTTGCTATTGTCATGACTTCAGTTTTTCCTCAGTCAGAGATAGAAGGAACTTTCGCCCAAAAATGTCATTCCCCACATCATTGACCTTGCCACTCTTCACTCATTTTCCTTCAGCACTTCCCCTCATATTATAATGGGTCCTGATGTTTAGAGCTCTTCTCTTGCTTGTATCTCCAACCATCTCTTTCTAGCATCTCTCCTTTTTTTCTTGGTCATGTACCAGACTTGCTTCCCAGTTCCTGCCTTTCTCTCCACCAGCATCCGTTCCTGGTTTCTTTTCCAGTGCTCTTTAGACTTGAGGACAACCTTTCAAGTTGGCCATTCTCTGCAAATTCAAATGCTTCCTTAAAACACACTTCTGCAAGGTCTTTCTGAAATGAATCTTAACACTACCATCCTAACACTAGCCTGCTGCCATGTGTCCTTATCCACATCCTTATCATAGGCCAACTCCAACAAACACCAGTTTCTGGTATTAAAGATATACCATTTCCTTACCAGGCTATGCAGACTTCATTTAAAGCTCTCCTTTGCCTCTGACCCAACTCACACTTATTTTACAACAGCTTATACCCCTTTAACAACAGTGAAGTTATTTCTGGTTTGGACATTGTGACTGTTATCAAAACCAGGCCTATTGCCTATCTCTAGATACAAAAACAATGGCCCACTAAAACATTGCACAAGACCTTAAACATCTACCAGAAAAACATGCAATTCACTTGCAAATTATTAAAGCTAGGCTATGGCAGCACCCTGAAGGACTGAGCAGGTCAATTAGATGGGTCCTTATAACCCCAAGTGATTACCAACAGCCATCAGCACACTGTAACTGCTTGTTGAGCAAGTGAGTCAGACAGCAATAAGGACTTTTAAGCAGCCAGCAAAAGCACTCAGATTCTTCTACAGGAGAAGTTTATTACAGAGCTCAGCATCTGTGTCTTGCAGCTGCCAAGTGTCCTCCATGTGTTGTTACAGCTGCTGATTCTGCTGTTAAGGAAGGGGGAGCAGAAGGATGAAAAGAGGCAGCGTCAGGAATGCTCAGTTGCTGTAAAACCCTGCCAAGCAGATACTCACGTTATCTGTGTGCACAAACTAAGCCATCTAAACATGCGAGCTCACGGCTTTTTGCCGGCTGGTCTCACACTACAGAGAAATCATGTGATGAAGCCACTAGACACTTTTCAAACTACTCCAAATACAGGATCTGCTGAAACCCTGAAGTAGCACACCCAGCTGTATCAGTTCTGTGATGTGACACACACTGACTTGGGAGAGCAGGAAAGGAAGGAAGCAAGAGAACGAACCCAAGGGGAAGCAAACTTACCAGTTGAGAAGCGAGGCAGTGAGGTGCTCCTCAGTATCAGCCTGACAGCACATTAGTAGGTACTGTCGCTCCACAATTCCACTTAATTTTGCCAGATCAATTCTGAAGCATGGCATAACACAGAAAACTGATACCCTAAACCCACAGCTACACTGCTAAAGGCACGAACTAGACCTTTTATTGTCTCAGTGGTTGTGGGCACAGGAGTTCCTCCCAGAGAAATCACATTGCCCTCCAGCTGTGAATGATCAGCTAATCACTGCTAATTTGGGAAGGCAAAAGACCACATGACCCTGAAGCAGGTTATTGTGCTAGCCCTGGAGCAGTTGCACTTTCATTGCCAGGGAACCAAAACTGCATCCCAAAGGATTTGGACAGTTTTCTTCAGTTTGATTGTATCAAACTTGTATTTATCCATGGTATCATCAAACACAGATAGGATCACAGAATCTTAGGATGGTTCAAGTTGGGCAGACATCTAGTCCAAACCTCTTACTCACAACTGTTCTCAAATGTAGAACTTTCTCCTGTGTTCCCAGGTATAACTAAATGGCATTGAGCTCACCAAGCATTACTTGCCCCACTGGGAGGTAAAAAGCAAGAGAATTTATTTGTACATTTGTATAAACCTTCCCAGGACCAATAGATACTGAGCACAGCTTTGTTGGAGTGCTAGGGAGACTTTCCCTCTTTCTCATTGCTGTCTGATGTCAAGCTGAGACCATTTAACTTAAAGACACCTAAAGGTCCTCTCTAAGCCATGACATAGAAAACCCAAAGATTAAAACCAAAGAACACAGGTCAGGTTGTACCCTGGTCTTGAAGACACCCCAGAAGAAAAGAGCATCCTTGGAGGAATGTCTGTAGAAATACAATGAACAAAAGTGAGCGGTAGCAATTTTCTTAGGCTCATTTCCAGGTTCTGGACCATCTCTGTTAGTTACAAGTGTACATCACCCTAGTTCTTAAAATAACATGAGGGGAAAAGCAGTCCCATTATTAACTCCACAGTGCAGCACATCCAGGAAAAGGGGAAACAACCTTTAAGAGGAGATATGAAGCTGACATAATATACACATATCCATGACATATATAGAAAGTCCATGACACTTTTCATAAAAGCAAACAAACTGGTGTATTTGAGTAACTAGCTGTTGTTTGTCCAAGGATTACTTAAAATAAAGGAGGAGGCATAAAGGTACTTTAATGGCTTTGGGCAAAGCTGAGCTGGGGGGAAATTGGGGGCAGCCTCAAGAAAAGACCAAGAATACCATCATGAAAATGCTTTTTTCTTTTTTACACTATTTATGCAAGAAGAAACTTCCAATTCATCTCTAAGGGCTCCAAGTCTTTGACCCGACTTGCAGCACTGTGTGAAGTTCTGGTGTCCTCAGCATAAGAAGGACGTGGAGCTGCTGGAGCAAGACCAGAGGAGGCCACGAGGATGCTCAGGGGCTGCAGCACCTCTCCTATGGAGACAGGCTGAGAACATTGGGGCTGTTCAGCCTGGAGAAGAGAAGCTGCGTGGAGACCTCAGAGCAGCTTCCAGTGCCTGAAGGGGGCTACAAGGATGCTGGAGAGAGACTCTTCATCAGGGACTGTAGCAATAGGACAAGGGGTGATGGGTTCAGACTGAAACAGGGGAAGTTCAGGTTGGATCTAAGGCAGAAGCTCTTCCCTGTGAGGGTGCTGAGGTGCTGGCACAGACTGCCCAGAGACCTGGTAAATGCTCCATCCCTGGCAGTGCTCAAGGCCAGGTTGGATGGAGTCTTGGGCAACCTGGTTTAGTGTGAGATGTCCCTGCCCAGGGCAGGGGGATGGAACTGGATGATCTTAAGGTCCTTTCTAACTCCACCTATTCTACGATTCTGTGATTCTAAGTCATACCTATAGGTAGTCCTTGAAGCAAAGGAATTTGTATATTGCATCAGGCAGTGTTGTATTAGGAAATGTTTTTAACAGTGTTTAGTGATTGAAACTAAGATACAATAGCTTTATGACAAAGAAGCTTATGATGAAGGTCCTTTGTAATAGCTTTTATATTACTGTAAATCATGATGCTTATGGTTTACTCTTTATTAATTCAAATGAAGTGCAAATGAAATGACAGCTGACAGCCTATCAACAGGTTAAACAACTGAATATTATTTTACTTGATATATATTTCATCTTTTAACAGGATTTTCAATTTTAAATAGTTTTGAGGTTTTTATCCATGTAATATGGCTGAAAGGCTGCAAGATGAGAGCAATATTTAATTCACGCTTGTAAGATATGGGTATTTGGAACCCATTAGAAATCGACTTTTTGTTCTCCCTTTTAATTTTGATTCTTTCATCAGAGATGCCAAGACTAATGCTGTCATGACAGATGGGGAGAGCTCATAGAGACATTGTACAAAAATTACTGGAGCAATGTGTCATTACCATTTAGTACCTTCAAAATGTCACAATGAAAGCAAAATCCATTGTGGAACAGGGCTCTGCTTGCAGGGGCTCCCAGTTTCCCTCCTAAGTGGACAACATCACACCAGTTTCATTTCACCACAGAAAACAGTAATACAAGGAAGGAGTTCATTACTGTGAGGGTTATCAGGCACTGACACAGGTTGCCCAAAGAAGTGGTGAATGCTCCATCCCTGGCAGGGATGAGTGACATGGTTTAATGTGAGGCATCCCTGCCTATGGTAGGGGATTGGAACTGGATGATCTTAAGGTCCTTTCCAGACCAAACCATTCTGCTATTCTATGATTCTGTGGCAATGTAAGCATGCTACACATTTGTTCAAAACCTTAAAACCACACAGCTACCCACTGAGAGAGACAGAAACTTCTCCCACTTGTCACGTACTTAATTCTTGGTGTCATTTACCTACTTCATCATTCCAGATTGCTTCAGTTCTTTTGCATTTTATTTGGTAGTATAGTTGAGCACAGTAGTGCCAGTTATGTCATCCCCATGTTACTTACTTTGCTAACTTGCATGCTGTCAATGGTGGTAAACTACGTCAAAGCAGTTAATTTCTGCAAATCAAATGGAGAGGTAGCAAAACTTTATAACGTGCATAAAATGTCCTCATTAATCCTAGTAGAAGAAATAAGGTACTTTATACAGAGTGTGCAGGTCAACAATTTCTGCTAAAGGAGTTAGCCAGCACAGAGGGGTCCAGTAATGGCACAGCAGAAAAACACGTGGAAAGATTATGCAAGCTGTGTTAAAACACTGCCTTCAGTTTCAAAGTAAAGCGTCATAAGAGACACCGTTTTGAAGAAGGCACGGATCCATTCGCAGATCAGAAGGGTGTGTTTCTTGTTCTACCTTCCTGGAATTCTTCAGTGGTTTTGCTGCTGATGGGTATTAAAACATGTCTCTGTGAGAAAGGACTCTTTTGTTACATATGGCTCTGCAGCTATTCAGAACTTTATAAGTAACCCACTAGAAATAACTAGAAGTAGCCCACTAGAAAATGAATTTCCAGCAGCTATCAATGTCTTTAAAAACGAACACTAGTGCCAGGCTAAAAACCACTGAGAGTGTAATCCAGAATATGGGTAAGAGCAATGCGACATTTCTTTGTGGCACACATTTTCCCTGACCTGAGAGGTTTTTTCCTGTATCTTGGGAAATTTAGGCTCTTTTTCTACTCAGGCATGATCCAGAGCCATTGAAACTGAAGGCAGAACTCTCACTAACCCCCCAAAGCTGGGTCTTTTTGTTGAAATCGTGTGAAGGAATGAAACCAGTGATGCTGAATGCTGCGGTGGTGCTGCCTTTCACGAGGAACTGGATGGAAACCACAAGCTTGTTTCATACAGCTCAGCAACAACTTTCAGATACAAATAGCTGTCAATTGCTACCACTGCCAACTTGGATTTAAATGGTTTTGTATCCCATTATTAATCAACTGCCTTCCACCTCCACCTCCCTCAGTGAATGAGAGTGTATTTATTTCCTTAAAGAAGATTGAGGTATCCAAGAAATTCAACCCTGGTGGTTTCACAGCCTCCACATCCAGACCTCAAGACTGCTTAGATGGTGTGCAACATGCAAAACCCTCTTATCTTCTGAAAAAGGCATGGGGAAAGGGGAGAAGAAAATGGAGATCAAAAAGAAGATCACCTTGACAGAAATTCAGTCCAAGAATCCTTCTTCATATTAATGGCTTCAGAAGAAAAAAAACAACGGAAGAGTGAGAGAATGATAACACCATAAAAGATGAAATAGCAAATAAATAAATAACAAAATAAATAAACAGTAAGCAAATAAATAGCACAGGCATCAGGCCCTTTGAAAAGAAACTGAGGAAGAACCAGAGACTTTTTTCCACATCAGCTAGTGCAAAGGAGCCCAAATTTGTCCCTAAGATATTTACCATCCAATTTCTCTCCCCCATAGACTTCCATGAAGACAATGACAACTCCAGAAGAACAATAGCGCATCGAGATATTCCAACAACTGTGGAATAAACTCAGTGTGAGGCGGTCAGTGGAGTATTGTGTGGAGGCACTTCCAGTGCTAAGCTGTAAAGGCTCGATCTTTCATGGTGCTGGAGAGTTTCTGTTCCTAATGGAAACACACACGGCACTACCGAGAACATGGCCACACGTTCTCCTGGTGTGGTTGGTCACTCAAGGCAAGCCAGAGAGAGCTTCTGCTCCCTGATAGTTCAGAAACTCTTCATTCTTTATTTTAGACACCAGAGAAGCCATTTAGAGATAAGCAAGCTCTCGGACTCTGCCTGCTGTTGAAAGGCACACACATACTCTTGCATATCTCTCTATTATTTGGTCATGGGAGAAAATGACCCCTCTTTGGAAATCTCTTCAGCTGTCAAATCAACCCCTTTATCTGGTTTCATACCGTTAGCTGAGAAGACAAGGATCCCCCTATCAACCCAAGTTGGTGTTAACTGATTCAGCTTTCATCAGAAATTTTTTCTCAACTCTGAAGACACCCGAAAGCCAGGTCCAAAAAACCTCACTTGGCAAAGCACATTGTGTAGGGATGTATTCAAATGTGCAGAAATGTCCCCATAAGTGAAATGATACCATGAAGTGAAATGGTGGGTGCAAAATGAGTGGCCTGGGCTATGTACATAAAGCAGCACAATTACAACTGTCTGCTCTGGATTTAAAACCTGCCTTCCAGACCTAACAGGATTCTTTAGTGAGGGCAATAAAAAAAGCTATTAGTGCATTCATATTTGTTTATCTGAGCCCTCAACGTACTAATAGCCATAGGAAGAGACAGCAAGGTAAAAAGTGCAATTTTCTTTCGCTGAATTTGATTCCTAAATTAATTTAAAGTACAGTGTAATGCTGCCTTAAGCGTAGCTAAAGAATTGTTGCAGATATTGCATTTAAATTCCAGTTGCAGGTTTAAGTAGGTTCTTTTTCCAGGAGCTGCTCTGCAGAAGTTGGCAGCACTACTTGTGCTAACCATGTAACTTACTTACTAACTATGAGTAAGGGTGTAAGGATCTGGACTCAAGCTTACACAAGTGATGATGTGTGACAATTTTCTGCTTCATTTTGACATGGTGATACGAGGGATTGGCAGGTTTTGGGACAGACCGTCTTTATCTGTCTGGCAGTCTAGGGATTTAAGCTGTGTCTATCACTCTGTCATTTCTGTGCGCTCAGACAGCATCTGTACCAAACATTCCCAGTTATGCTCTTCAAGCAGGGCTGGTTATCCCAGGTGGGACCCCTGGAAGAGCTTCATTTCCTTTACAGAGGAGGGACTTGAGGGGGGAGCAGAAGAAAGGGGATAAGAGAAAAGCACAATCCTGATGTAGGAGCTACAGCAGCCCCTTGGCTTGGCAAACCTTAAAAGGAGTTGCACTCGCTAGCCCCTGGGACCCTCCAATGGAGCCGCACTGCCCGGGGAGCTAAAAATGGTGTCCTATGAGGAACACTATTTAAAGAGACTTCCCTGGGTGCACAGCAACACCTTGCACCACCTCGTGCATAAAGAGAAAAGCTGCACCCCTCTTCCAACAAGACATCCAGGCCCCTCGCTGCTAAAAACCTGCATGGATCCACAAGGAAAGGATTTCCATATATGCTTGACAGAGCAAATGCATCCCAGGCATGCCAGAGCCACCTGGTTGGTCAATGCTGCTAGTGTGAAATCCTGATTTTCACAGTAAGAAATTTGACAACCTACGTTTTATGATGAGTTGAGGTTTGAAGCTCTCTACCTTGACAGAGTCCCTGTAACATCCGGTTTTTATGGGTACCTGAAGAGTCCTTCTGGAATATTAATGTTCTCTGGTTCTTTAGATGTGCATTTCAGGTATCACAAACATATTTTTATTGGTATTTGATGGCTGCTTCTTTTGCCAAGTGCTCACATCAAATTTATGAAAAGCTGTTTCTGAGCAATATAAATGTGGGAAATCCCTTTTGTTGAGACATGGTATTAATCGTGTTAGTGCCTAGATCTCTATGCTCTTCTACCAATGAGATGTACGGGTTCAGTGTCTGCAGTCAGCTCCTAAAAATACACTATCTTCTGACAGGTTTCATGCCTCAGAGGAAATGGCTTAGCCTGGTTCTTTAACGACCCACTGTCACTCCAGCGTTCTCTCTTCCTTCCTTTTCCCCCATGTGTTGCCTACACATTTGTATGGTTAGGACTAGATGTGTGGAAAAGGTGATGTAGGAACTGCCTCATCCCCAGCACCAATACAACTCACAGCAGCAGCACCAGGGATGCCACTACAGGTCAGGATCAAATCAAGGCACTGCTTAACATTTATGTGAGTGTATTCCCAGATTAGGAGCAATGAGCACTTTCAGTAATCTCCATTAATGACAGCCAGGTCTGTTTCCTGCTACCCACAATCATACATGAGAAAAAGGAGGCATGCAGCCTCCACATGGGCATCCCATCTCCTTATGTAGTCATCACTCCATGGAAAAAAGAGGCTTAACCAATCCACACTTGTTCATCCTCCCACCTTACAGTGTGGAGGTATTTAACTGGGAGTCAGAGGGATGCAGGGAGAATACAGGTACACCACTAGTGTATCTTGGTGGTGGACATGATCCTTTCCTTATGGCACAGACTATTCCAACAGGGATTACCTCCACACCGTGGAGGTCTGTCCAATGTCCAATTCTATGATTCTATGATTTAATAATTTTGATTCGATGCCTGCTGCAAAAAGGCACATTATAGCATATCATCTCATATCATCACATCATATTTTACTATATCATATCATCTCTTCAATGTATGCTCATTTGGTCTTACATTTGCACACTTATTACCAGCCCATTCCGACTTTCCTGCTTATTTTTATCTGTATGGACACTGTGCATGAGAGCCTATGGGTTTTATTATTACTTCCTTGACTCTCTGCTTTACCCGTCTCTATGAAAGCAGGTCTATTGGGATCCAGCCCAACCTCCCTGTCTGCCTCTGGTCCTCTCTCACTCATCTTCTCTCTTTTGTTCTACTGCAGACCTAGTGCCCCAGATTTGTATACAAACACGTGGTGGGCTTATCCCAGTCCCACCATGTGGTCAGGCAGAGAGGAATTCCCTTTCAGAGGGTATGTGAGAAAAGCAGGTTAATTAAGTGCAAAGAAGTCACCCAGAAATCTGACCCCATGCCCCTGCACCTAGAATTGCTTATTAATATTTTCCACAGATTGCTCCATTAGGTCTTTACTGACTTGAATTTGGTGCTTGAGACCTGCCAGTGTGATGACTCCAGAAGCAACAGGGCTGCCACATCCTGATCTGAGCTGATGCAATGCACCATGCAGTGGACCTGCACAGGTACAGCAAGTCTAACACATTGCAGAGCCATGGGCACCCTGCCTTGGCACGAGTCACCTCTGTATCATTTGTGCAGTGATTATGATGCCTACAAAGATGTTCGTTCCTGTGGGATCTCCAGGAACCTGATGGTTCATCACAAAAAACTGCTGGACAATAAATTACATTTACAAGCACTGCTCTTTCACTACAACTTTTAGGCCAGAAAGGTCATGTCTGAACACCTTTGCAAGGAAAAAAATGCTTTATTTCTTTACTATATAGTTCATATCTCCATTGGTGAAAACCACTAGAAATGGCAGAGGTCTGTTGGGTGTATCTCTTCTGGTTTATATCATTGGATGCCTGACCTCCAGCAGCACAACAGGAACTGAACTCATTTCTACAGAAGATCTGACCACTGAACACAGAGGTCTGGAGATCATCAGTCCTAACACTGGAAGAGTAGCTCTAGATCCCTCTAGACCAGTCCAATGTTGCTTCCTCCTGGTACGTAGACCAATTTGTGCCAAATATGGTGCTGATTTTTTCTCTCCTCTGTTGAAACCATGTGCAGGGCACTGGATAGTAGCTATAATGGAAAGATTTTAACCTCAACTAATGGCAAGCAGAAAGTGACAGACTCATTGTCTTATTACCAGTCTCCTTAGGACTGCACAGGCAATTATTTCCTTGAGATGGCTTCTGTGTACTAAATTACATGGACTATCTGCACAGACCAATGTCAGTTCAGTAAGCTGGGTTACCTCTGTCCCCGACCCACAGACTGGTCTCACTAACCTTGCAGTGGTGTTGACAGACTCCAGAAATAGCCATGGACAAGGTTTTCTTATTAGAAGTCAGGTCTGGGTCATATCAGTGGGGGAGGTGAATTGAAAATGACAACGGGAGCCCTCCAAAGGGGTCTCATCCCTCTCTATGCACAGTCCCAGCATAAACACCAGCGATCCCTTTTAAAGCAGGAGCTAGGGGTGCCCGATACCTTTTGTGCTTCCAGCCTCCCTACTATTCCTCCTCTCATTCCTTTGCTGCTAAATGAATGGCATGACTTTCTCAATGTTTTCTTTTTCCCGAATCTTTCTTCCAAGTTTTGATTTCATATTAAAGCAAGGGCACCAATCCTAGTTTATGTCATAATAGATGGACAACAATAGTGCAATTTAACTAAAATAACATACTAAACAGTGCTACATGTTGACGGAGTCATGATGGATATAATTTGGAGTGTTTTGGTGGTTTATATCTTCAAAGAAGAGCTGGCAAGTGTACAAAGTGGCAAATGTATTTAAGAATCTATGCCATTCAAATGATACCACCACATGTCTGTTTGGGATTTTTCCCATCTAAGTGTGGGAATACGGGCACGGATTCACTTGCATACTGTGTTCTTCTAACATAAAGTGTCAGCATCTCAGAGGGTGTGTCAGTGGCACTCGGTGTCACCAGAGACACATTGCAAAGGAGGCAGCCCAAATAAGTGTAAGTTATGTGTGCCAGGCAGCCTTCGTTTGTTTATTTCATACAAAAGGAGGGAATAGTGCTCAACGCATTCTTACTGGAAATTGATATCAGCAAGAGAAAGAGAAAAGTGCATCATTTGCATTTCGAGGCATTGCAAACCCCTATCCTAGCTGCAGCCCTCAGCAATCACATTGCAAAGAGATCAGATCTTGATGTGAGCAACAATGATGTAAAACCGCCACTAATTTGCATCATTTTGGCTGAATTATTCTGCATTTACACCAGTTTCACTAAGATAGAAGCTGGCTTGGGGTGTTTACCTAATCTATACATTTTGTGCCCTTTTCCCCTTTTATTTGCCACAATAAGCCACCTCCTTTGTTGATTACTTCTTATTTGTGGAATGTATTCATATTCTCTGAGTCCATCTGCTAAAAGTATCCTATTTAAAAGAAGATGGCATCATTAGCTACCCTCTCTCACTATAAAGAAAGGAGCAGTTCCCATATTTTTCCCCAGTTCAGTGGCTCAGTGGATGCACTAATCTTGCTGAACACTTCAGTTTAGATGGTATATCAATGAGGCATTCAAACAGAGCAGTTTATACACAAAAATTCTGTCTGCTTTGTAAAAGATTATCCTTTTATAAACACTCTGCGGAAAACATAAAAGCAAATAGGGGACAGCACATAGGACAGGAAAGATGTTAGAAGGGAGATTAATACTGAATGGGTCGAAATGAATGGTGCTTACCAAAACGAGGTCCAGATACTTTGGCTGCAGTGAAACATAAATAATGGGAATGACACATCGTTTATTCGGGATAATGAGTTGATCCGAAGTAGGGGCCTAGAACAAGAGATTAAAGATTAAATATCCATCTCCTGATGAATATCAGTAGCAAACTTTAACCTTTTCCTTCCAAAAGCACAATTTCTTTGAGCAATCATGTCAGCAGAACAAAGTGAAGAAATGGGCTAAAGCAAACTGCAAGCACATTCTTACCTTACCCTGTGAGAAAACACCTCTTCCTAGTTTGAGACAGAGAATTGTGGTTTTATTTACCAGGCTTGTATCTATTTCAGAATAAATACAGGAGAACACAAAGATTTTGCTTGATGTTTTGTATTAGACAAATCTGGCTTTAGCATTTATTGCTTACATTTTGGTTCTGTGCAATAATTGAAGAAAGAACATACCCCTCCTGAACATTCACTTGGGTGGAGTGATAATGGCAAAAAGCAGCCTGCTGGAAAAGCACAGCATACCACATGCCGAATTAGAGTCTTCAATGCAAGGAGGACTTGGAAGATGTCACAAGCTTTGGATCAGGAAGGGCTGGAAGTGTAGCAAAGGGGGGAAAGGCACAGACAACAGGGGACAGCAGGCTGACTGTACTGCAGTGCTGGCAACCCGTCCAAGCTGGTCAATTAGTGGTCCTTCTAGCTCAAGATGCTGTACTGCAACTGAGGCAGAAGACATAGGACAAGTGGGAATCTGGATAGCTGTGGCTTGCCCAGAACTTGGAAGAGAGCAGCTGCTGAATGTACACAGCCAGCCAAGCCCCGCATTGTGGTTTTGTTGCTGATGGCTGCCTCCTGAAAGAGGGATAAAACTGGGGACAGCGGGAGGAGGGAGAGAGGTTTTCAAATGGCATTCAGAAAACAGCCAGGCTAGGAGGCAAGGGTGACTTTAGCATGCTTTCACCTGCCCCATGGAAAGGGCTTCACTAGCAAAAGGGGTCTGTGGTTTCATTCTGCTCTCTAGGGAATGCGCTGTCCCTGTGCCAAACCAGCATGCATGTACAGTTGGCAGTTCCTGTGCACAAGAAGCCTAGGACTAAGAGCTGTGGAAAAGTATCCATTTTTACTTGGTAAATATTTGCATGCAAAACCAGATATTCCCATAGGTTTTTGTGAGGCTCTGTGAATTTGTTAAAAGGAAGGGGGTTTGATTTGTGCTGGGCGAGTGTGCATGCACAGACGCACAGTCCCAGTGAGGGCATGGTGCTGGCGGATGAGCTCACTGAAATGGTATCTCGAAGGACGCTGAGTACCTTTCGAGGGGGCAGGCCCCACATTTTGCAGAATTCACACCTTGGCACCAGAACAAGAATATTCCCTTCTCCCCCTGCCCCTTTTCACTGTGAAAACAGACTCCATTTGTTAAGTTTCCTTCTCCTTTCAGGTCAGAGACCTGAGTTTTTGCAGGCACCTTTCCTGCCAGGCTGTCCTGCAGCAGCATCACTCCACTGCCCTAATCCTAAAACCCACTGAAACCTCCTGCTGCTGTATCACAAGTGATACACAGAATATAGGATCTCAACTTTCAGGATGGCCAAATAAATGTAGGTGAAGGAAGAAGACTTGGGGTGCTGGACCAGAGGAGGTGGCAGAGCTGACAAATCAATCACAGGGGTGTGAAAACCAGACATATGGCTGGTTATCATTCCGGTCAGCAAAGACCAGGCTCTGGAGAGCAGGTCAGGTTTTCTGTCACTGCTTACAATGGTGAGGGAAGGGGGAAGTTCATCTCACTTGGTACCAAAGCAGCAGCCTTTGCTCTGGGGAACGAAGCACTGCTCTCCAGGGACACAGAACACTGTGCTTGGCTCAGCTGCTCTGGCTGCTTTCAGCACCCTGCACTGATTTCCAGCCAGACATGCTTTTATCCTTGAGATACGAGCAGCAACTTTCCTTTTATTCAGAAAGAAGCAGCCATTTTCCAGCATTATCACAGCGCTGATAATACATATTACAAACAGCAGAGCTGTGAAGGGATGCCAGAGCCCGGCGGCTGACTGGTGCATGACCTTAGGAGATGATGCCACACCACAGCGTGCTGGCCTGAGCAAGGGGGACCATCCTGCCCGGGCTGTGCGGCACTGCAGGAGGAGCAGGGCCGTGCTACCATGTGTGCTCCATCTCTCAGGGTGCCAAAGGGCTCCTCAGACAGGAAAAGACTCTCCCTATAACATCTGCAGGGGATATTTGAAGGATCCTACAGTGAAAGTTGTTGATCAGCATACATGAATCAGAATGGTTCAGGTTGGAAAGGACCCATCACTCCTTGTCCTGTTGCTGCAGTCCCTGAAGAAGAGTCCCTCTCCAGCATCCTTGTAGCCCCCTTCAGACACTGGAAGCTGCTCTGAGGTCTCCACGCAGCTTCTCTTCTCCAGGCTGAGCAGTCCCAATGTTCTCAGCCTGTCTTCATATGAGAAGTGCTCCAACCCCTGATCACCCTGGTGGCCTCCTCTGCAGGCATTGTATATGTGGGTACACACACAATAACCCAACCATGTTGTAAGGGAGAGAGCATGGCTTCAAAAGCCCTTGTTGTGGCACAAAAGGCAGCCTGCACTGACCTCCCTGCCTCACTTCATTGCTCAGAAGGAGCAGCTCCCACATGACTCCAGCACACAGCAATGGGCTCTTGTACTTAGAAAGTACTTGTGACTTGATTTAAACCTCTAGTAACATGAAGAGGGTGATCAGAGCAGCACAAGACGCTGAAAAGACCACTCTGGCAATATTCGCTCAAATTCATTGGGTCAAAGTAACCTTTCCGGGGTTGTTTCCAGTGTGTAACTGGAAGCCCAGCTTGTGAGCTAAAATCACAATAGCTCGTATTCACAGAGAGCTATCCGGCTGAACATCAGAGTGTGTATAGGAATGAAGTGTTGGGGTTGTAAAATTAGATGAGTCTTTCCCTATGCAAAATGTCCACTCTGGGAAAGATAGCTCCTGAGCCCTTTTGGGTATGTGCATTGCCAGCTTACAGTGGTGCTGCATGAGCTAGGGTTTTCTGGTGAAACTGCTCTGGGAGCAACCAGACCTCAGGTGTTCACAGCCAGGGGAAATACATGTTAAAACCATGACATACCCCAGGCACAGCTCTGCCTGCCCTGGGTTCGCTGGAAATCCATGGAGAGAAAATGGGGCATCATTTGCCTCGCTCTAACAGCTGAGATGAATCCAACCAAAAAAATGCTTGTCGCTCTTCTTTGGTTATTTGAATCGCACCCATACACTATTTCACTAGCAGCATGCCATGAATGATGCAGGTATTGATACTGAACCTGTGTTTGTACAGGTGTGACTGATCTGCCAGATCCTCCTGTATTCTGATTCAAATCATCATGTCATTTTTTCATAGTGCAAGCCTCTGAGGAAACAAAAGTGTTTTTACATTGCTTATGTGCCTTTACTTTGTGAGTGTTACTCATTTAGCATCCAGAAGGGCTTGAATTGGGCAAAACTATCAGGAATGCAATTCTCTTACACCATAAGGTGGGAGCTCCAAGTCTGCAGAGAGCTTTGGGTGGTGAACCTGAATCCATGTGTCACTCCAAGCACTCATGGAACATGAGGGCATTTAGGCTTGCTCTTGGTTACAAAGCTGAAATCTGGATTTAGGTCCATTAACAAGCAGCAGTAGACAGAAACACATCAGCAAACTTTACCTAGGCTATTCTAGGACAGAAATGCCCTGTCTGCATGGGGTCCAGTTCAGGGAGCAGGACTGAAGAGCACCAGATACTGGGGCAGCTAGCGATGTCCTGAGGTGTGGTGGAGGCTTTGGCAGCCAGCGACAGAGCACATGGGGCTGTGAAGGTAGGCTGGCCCTCTTTCTGCCTTGGCAGTCCCCTTCACATCAAAGCAGCCTTCCAGAAGCCCTACTGATGGTCACGGCAGGACCACAAGAGCAGCGTAAAGCTGCTTGGGCAGGGTTAGCAGTGTGCTCCAATATGGTCTTGGATTGTACCTTTCCACAAGCCAGCTGTACCTCTCAACTAAATACGTCCTAGGCAAAGCTCAGAAATGCATCTTTCGGGAGATTATTTCCATCTGCACATCACAAAGGATATATTGATTTAGCTACACTCCTGAGATCAGACTGGAAACACTGTATAGCCGGGAAGCAGACACATGTGCTGCTTATCAAAGCTATACATACGGTACAAAAGATAGCAGTGCGGAGAGCAACCAGCTCTATTTGCACCAGCACACGATCTGCTCTGTAATTCTCTAAAACAAAGGAAAAGGAAGTACCGAGTGCTACTGTTCCCAGGCTGTGCAAATGGCATGTCAGGTGCACACTGATCCCAGGAATATGAGGCATCTAAGTAGCTGACAATTGCTGTTGCTGTCAAGGATCATCCTGCAAAGCCTGTTTATTTGATTTATTTGTTTGTATTCCTTGGAGCAGCAGAGAAATGCCATAATTCATGCAATGGGAAAGGATATCATGGTAGACCTACCAAAGGAGGAAGTTGTGCCTCTTTCAGAGACACAAAGTGGAACATGTCACCCAAGCAAGGATGTATTCTCCCTGCAAGGCTCTTGCATCCATCCACAAGGAGAACAAATTACCTGTTCCTCAAAATCATGGCATCTGGGTCTGTAGAGAATGACATAATTGAGCTTAAACATTACAAAGCAAGAAAGTAAATTACTTAGATCATGCAGTGCCACTGTATGCTGGCAATGTACATACTCAAACTGCCTCGGGAGCTATCAGAGTAATGGTCATCTGTGGAGGCAGAGGTCACTCAGGTGTCTTGCAGCATTAATCCTTGCTGGTGTTCATGGGATAATGGAAAATAGGGAATGTTGCTAGAGGAAAATCATCGAATCATGAAAACATTTATGTTGGTAGAGACCTTTAAGATCATCGAGTCCAAACGTTAACCTAACACTGCCAAGCCCGCCACTAAACCATGTCCCTGAGTGCCACATCAACTCTTCTTTTCAATACCTCCAGGATATTCAGGCTTCCATCTAACCCAGGTAACAGATAGAACTAACCTAGGAAGAAAGGGTCAGTGAATCCCAAATCCACTGATGTTTCCCCAGGACAGGGTTTGCTTGCTCTGCAGTAACTCACCCTCCTGAGCAAGGGATGCAGAATCAGACACGAAAAAAGGCATAACTGCTTTTTCCTGGAAAATTCCACCCAACATCTGCACAGCAGCTGGATTTCCCAAGTCTATTATCTCATTTCACTGATCTGAATGGATTTGCTTTCAGAACAGTTGCAGATCTGTATATATCACTCATGGCTTGATTTACCATAGTTTACCTAAATGAAATAATAATTAGTTACACTGCCTCCCCTCCTCCCACACCCAAATGTTAATCAGTTGCAATTCATGACTGTAAGAAGCAGCACATAAATGGTTACTTTGGTCCAAAACGTTAATCAGTTCTGAAAATCCAAATCAACCCAAGTCACTTCATCGTTCAGGACACTACGGGGGAATAAGTTCTACTTTAGTCTCGTCTTTTCCATTACCAGACCCTTAAATACATTTTTTTCTACAGATTCAGCCAAAGAGATACACTACTAATATACCGGCCAACATGGGCACTCTTATTCCTCTTGGGCAGCTCCTTAATCCAAAGTCCCACAGAAGGAAGTATGACTGCAGTATTCAGCATGAAATAGAGACACCAGACAGGCTCTGGCCCCTTGAGTGTGAAGATTCTGATCTAAGATCCAGAGCCCCTTACAACAGCTTTGCCATCTCTGTTACTCAAAGGCCATAAATAATTCTACTACGAACCACTTACGCCTCCTACTGAAATGCACATACACGTCCTCAGCAATGGGGTATTTTAGATGAACATTCAGAAGGGCAAAGACCATATTCAAGCTACAGAAAATACAGCATATTTCCAAGGGCAAGTTTAGGAGGTGGACCTCCTTACATGATCAGTGGTCACTGCTAGCTTTAGAATGAGATGTCACATACTTTATACCTTCTTTTTTTCCTCAACTTACTGCTGTTTATAACCATTACACCATCACAAACAAACTGGGCTATTCAACTGCTTTTTCTAATGACGGCAGCCTTTCTTCTTGCTCCCTGTAACAAAAACTCTTTGAAGTCCTACGCCGTTAGTTACAAGTATTCGGATATTTCCCCAGCAAGGATGTAATTGCAGCCAAAACAAGCCTCCAGGTGCCAATATTGCACCTGACAAATTAGGCACACGACTGGAAAAGGATGGGCCCATCCTTCTGCTTAATGTTCATTTCCTCTCATTTCCACATTAACAGGAAGTAGTTGGAATGGAAAAAAGGCTTTCCTTAAAGACCCGAACTATCAAAAGGCCTGGAGCCGTTTCTCCTTGCAAACAAAAAACTTGGAAGCCGGCTGCGTTCTATGATTTGGAGCTCATTTACAGTGACTTACTTAACCTCTACTGACGGCACGAGGGACAGGATGTTATGGTTTATTTAATGCATAAAGCGGGTGTGAGAACAAGGTGGAGGGTGCCCTTAGACGTAGTCTTTTCATAATTTATTGCTCTAACTGCTTAATTTTTCCTCAGGGAAGCCTTTGATAGCCGGCTGCTGTGGTGTGGTTGAGTGTGTGCATTAAGCTGTAAAGCAAAAGTATTGCTATTAATAATAAAAAGTCATAACAGTAACAGAAGTTATCATTTTGCAAAACAAGAGTAACTTGCACCTATTGCTCAGATGGAACTCTGAAGTGGTATCCCCACACCGACTGAATTGACTTGAGGACATTCAATGGAGCAACATTAAAAGTGTCAGATTTACCTTGTGAAGACTTTAGCACCACAATCTATCTACCAACACAAAGCAAACTCGCTTTCACAGAGCCCTGCATGGCTCCTAGAAGGCCACTGGAGAACCACAACAAAGCCAGCCAAAAAGCCATGACTAACATCGCCTCTGCTGGTACCACAGGGGATTCTGACCATGAACAGGCACAAAAAAATGTGATGCCTGACTGGCTTTAATGTTGAACTACGCTTAATAATGTTGTAGTATGCCTCGGAGGGTTTATCTTAAAGCACCTTCTTTTGAATGGTCTGTAATCTTCATCTGGAAAAGAGGACCAGCCTTTAGAAAGCGTTTTGATGTCAAAGTTACTCAGTGAAATAGCGCATAGATGTTCTGCTCCCTGGAGATCAGTGTTCAGCTTTGCTTCATGTCATTACATTGAGGGCCCGCGGTGGCTTTAGCAAGCAAGATCTGTAGGAACCCTTGCACCTGTGGATAAAGGACTTCAACCTTGAATGATAAATATGTATTTCTAGGGTTTTTTTTTCCCCTCTTGAGTATGCATGTGTGAGCACAAGTTGTATTTTAACACAGACAGGCAGGTAATACATTTCACTTTTAGGAGATGAAGTAACGATTTTAGCAAATTACATTCGTCTCTTTAATCTTATATTTCCATGCACACTGAGTTAAATGTTGTAAAACTATCAATTCTGTCAAAACCTAACAGAAAGAAAACAAGAAACCCTGCAATCTTAATGTCCAAACTGACTGGTGATTATCAGGAATTAAATGTGCAGGAATTCCAAATCTTTTCTGATCGGAGATGTCTAGATGACTTTTGTTTTTCCATAATTGTATGAGGTTCCTACATAGTATTTAAGAATCAATTATATTGCAATTGATGTAATTAACTCTAATAATCCAGTAAAAGTCAGTAGGAGGGCTATTCAAGTCAATAGAAAAGAGGGACTATATTATGAAGGTGTTATTAACCTATACAGATTTTTACTAGACATTTCCTTTTCTTACATAATAAATATACAGTGATGAGGAAGGCTGTCATTATAATTTAATGGGAACAATGGCTCATCACTTCCTTTCCTGTACAAGCCTTAACTAATTCTACATATGGTGTATAAGTAAAATGAAGTTAAATGAATCTCACAAATTAGCTATTAATCATCCATCAATCATCTGTTGCTCCATGATTAAAATCTGCATTGCATTCAGAGCTGGGAAAGGTATTTGGGGAGTGGCAGGAGCTGCATGCACATCTTCCAATTCATTTATTCGTGCGCTTTCATTTTGCATTGCCAAGGGTACTTACCAAAACCAGTCCTGAAGTCAGAGAAAGTCTCCTGAGGCAAGTTCCAGCCCTTCCCAGGATAAAGGAAAACTCCCATTTACATATTTATAGGCATTGCTCTGGCTTTTAAGCACTGTGGCATATGAGAACCTCGTTCATGCTCCTCAGTTCAGACAACTCTTTTGGGGAGCAGAAAGCAACACTCTGATGTCAGGGAAACTGAGGCAGTGGTCTGTCACATGCCATGCAAAGTGATGGAGAGAATCCCTCTGTCCAAAGATCCTAATCTCCTGTCCTATGCTCTGAGCCAATGAGGCAAAAGAGAGTTCTGCTTGAACACGGCTATTAAAATCAGGCTTTTTAGGAATTTCTGTCTTCACCTTCATCAAGCTGAGCGTAAGCCTTATTAGATACAGAAGGCTGCATTGATCTCATTAGCAGAAGTGCTTATCTTGGCAGTAGACAAAGATCAGTTGTCTGTGCTAGTGTTATTCAATGTATTCGTTGCCTTCTATGTGGCTGGCTACAGGTGATCCTCTTGCCTTGCACCTTGGCAGCCTCAGCAAGGCATCATGCATCTCTCTCTCAAAAACTGCAACAGACCAAAACATACCCAAGCACCGAGTGACTTGGTGATACACTGCAGCCACTTTCCTACACAGAGCTGAGGTGATCGAAAGAGGTCCAGGAGACAGCAAGAAGAGCGCTTTGTTTATTCTGGAGTGATTTAAAATCCAAATAAATATGGAATGACCTGGATCCTCAGTGCAGTGTCATTGAATGTATGAAAAGAATGAGGCTGAGACTGAGGTTTGTTTGTCTGCTGTTAAAATATTTTTTAAGAGCTCATGGGAGGAGGGTGCAGTTTCTGAAAGCTCTTCCTATACAGACCCTTCTCCATCTTTGTTCGCACTGCTCTGGGTAAGACGTAGCGTGTGTACTCCACTAAAGAGAGAGGGAGCTGCAATGTTACAATAAATACAACACAGAGGAGTCACTACTGCTTTGTAACTACAACACTGACTTTTTTTAAATCACAGCAGCAGAGCAAGTGCTCCACAGATATCAATAGTTGCACCAGAGCTGACCTATGCTGCACAGAATGAATGAGGCTTTGACCATAGGAACACAGGCAAACCTGCTGACTCCTGCTGAATAAACCTATTGTAGAGCTGGCAAACAACATCCTTCCGGGGCTCTTGGACTTGTGTCTTCATCTAGTCTGGGACTCCTGAGAGGGCTTTTTTCTTTACAGCAGCATCACACTTTGCTGTGCTCCCAAACACAGAAGACATTTCTGATGTTCGCATTGCAAGCTTCACTCACAGTGTACTTGATTTGGTGGTGTTTGACAAAGACTTTAATTCAGGAGCCAGTTCTGTGATAACAACAACACAGGCAGAAAAAAACAGTGCTCCATGAGGCATTAAATCTCTTCTTTTTCTTGTTGTTGGCCACAGCACAATGCCCACAGGTGTCACACAGCCCTACATACCAATAATTAGCTCACCACAGCAGGTATATCACACCACAAAAGCTCTGGTTTGAAATTGAGATCTTTTCTTCTGGGGCACTTGCAATGCCTAACTTCTGGGCAAGGGAACTTAGGCTATGATGAGGTGTAAGCACAATGCAACACCTCCTGCTGCAAACACCTCCTGGGGTCTGAGCTTTGCTGCCCTACATCATCCCAGGGCTACCTGAGAAGCACACGGGTGTTTTTCAGGTGTCTCTGGAACTGCAAGCTCGTGCAAACAAGCTGTGCCAAAAATGATAGACTGAGAACTGCTGAAGTGCAGCAATTCAGCAGTCAAAACTTCCTTTATTTGAATCCCCAAACACCACTTAGTTATATAATAATCTCAGCTCTTTTCATGCTCCACAAGCTTGCCTTCAATTGTCTGGAGCAGCTCCTCAGCAGACACGGATAGTCCCAGACCACAGAAGGCAGTGGAACTGGGATAGATTCCACCAGCTGCCGCTCTGCCCCGACTCCAATTGCATTTCACACACAGAAGATGACAATAACATAACCACCTTCCCCCCAACAAAACCAACAAAAATAGCCCCCTGCTTAAACTATGATCTGCAAGAACAGATTCCAGCATTTGGGCTTCCATGGAAAATCAATGCAGTCTTATCTTTATGGTTTTCCTTAAAAAAAAACCCCAAAACAACACTTGGGATGACAGTATTAGGTAGCACTGTGAAAAACAACTAAATATAGCAGTAGATCATGGTGGGTGTGAATGGAAAACAAAGGAGTCAGGAGCCGGGCTCCTGCTGCTGTTACGTCACTGTAACACCCATAATTATGTTATTATGTACACTGCCCACTTCAACTATATCTGGACACCATTTACCATGATAAAAATCTGATTAATAACATGGCATATAATCTTGGTGTCTTTGATGAGCATTAACTTCTATATTCTTCTTCAAACAGACAGGATATCTGCTTTGCCTCCCTTCTGCAGGGAGTTTTGAGAGTGAGCATTCAGAAAGCAGTAAAAAGGGTGATTTAAAATCTGATCGCTGGACTCATTCTATCTTGGTGTAAAACCACATTAAGCCATTTCTAAAGCATTGCTGTGCATAAATTCTCCCTATCACTAGCACCTAACTTACGACTACTCTAACCTCCATATGGGAGCACCTCAGGTATTACTTGTGGTGGCCACATCACGCCCTCTTTTGCTGCTTGTGCCCCAAAAAGCAGTAGTGCCAATTTCTACAACTTCACTAATGTTGGCACAAAGTGAAGCTTTGAGACCTCTTTTTTTTCCCTTAATATCTACAAAATGATAGGGAAAAAAGCAAAACGAGCAGGAAAATGAATGAAAAACAGTGCCCGCCAAGACTAAAGAGTTATTTTTCCCTTTAGTTGAATGAACACTGAAAAAGCATAACTTATTATGTCTTCAGCCCCTGAGGTTATCCTGACTGATTTGTTTCACAATCCACCAGGAACAACCCTCAAGATATTTCTAAGTTAGCTGTTAAACGCCTGACTTCCACCTACAGTAGGGAGAATCTGTATTGCCAACAGCTTGTTCGCAGAATTCCTCCTTAAAACAGTTTTAGTACCACCAGACCAGAAGGGTTTGATGCCAAAGAGCTGTTCTGTCCTATTGAAAGCAGAGAATGGCTTCCTCTGCAATATGTACAAAGAGCAAGGAAATTTACTCAATTAATGTGAAACACAAAATGGCATCTGCCATCTGGAGACGCACACAAAAGCCACGGGCAGTCAAACACTTCTTAAGACTTTGGCATGTAAAATTAACATATTTTAAGACTTAAAGGGACATGTGAACTCCTAGTGCGTGAGGATTTCCTTCCTCTCGCAGCAAAATAAAACACACAGCAGAGTATTTCCAAGGCAGTGTCCTAGAAACAACAGTGCTAAGCACCAAAAACCTGCCTGTCACATCGAGACTACCATTGGTATACTGGCAGATGGGGATTGAGCACTTATCTATTTAAAGATGCATTTTCAAACAACAGGCAGAAGAAATACACTTTCACTACACTTCCCGACTCCCCTAAAGTCTCTTACTAGGACTGGTGTAAAAGCCTGGTTGTTTCTTCTTGTGTGTGATGCTGTGCAGCCACTCAGGATTTATTTCTCCTTGCAAAATCAGAGCGATGCTGACGAGTTTAGTGCGGATTCAAAGCGTACGGGAAAAGCTGCCTTTACTCCAAGCATTTTTAAGCATTCTCTTCTTGAATAAAATGAAGAAAGTTCAGCTCCAGTGTGTGTTCCCTTTTGTGTATTAAAAACCCCATCCTGCTTTAAAAGAAGCGCGACATATGGTATCTGAGTAGTCACCACCATAAATTATTCAACTCTGCTCACTCCACAAATATAAACCTAACAAAATGCTAAACCTGAGGCCTCACCACCATGGTCACACATCCTCAGCAGTGTCTTTGGCACACACATTTGGCTACACAGATCGGATACCTGCATCCTCCCTTGTGGGACTCTCCAGGATCAGCTGTTTTACAGTGCTACCTTTTCACCCTGCCTGTTAGGTGGCAACAGTGCATAGTTGCACAAACCCTGTCTCCTGTGTTGTGTTGTAGACAGAGTGACAAAAACAGAACAAATCCATTCCCACTTAAGCCAGTGTGCAGTTCAGCAGTGATGTCCTGCTCAGTGTTGCTCAGCATGAGCAGGACGAATGATCCACCACATTTACCTTGCAAAAGCAGCCTTAATTCGGGCACCCCACAACTTTGCAGTGGTTTTCCTAACTTGCTTGCAGCAGATGCTCTTTTTCTTTTTAAAGCATCAAAATGATCATTCCAGAGTCCATGAAAAAGTTGGCTCCTGGGGGAATTCAGAGCCAAGGATGCCAAATCCACAAGTACTTAACTCGTGTGAATTATGATAACGTCCCCAATACAATTCAATGAGATTATAGACATTGCTTTCATCTGGATGCGTAGGGAAAGGGCGACAATAACCTTAGCAAAACTGGAGTATTAAAGAGTATCAGGTAAAAAACTTCTTAAACAGTGACCCTGTCACTCACTCTGCAAGATTCCTGATTTATTATATTGACAAAGATTCGGGTTTTAAGGATTAGTTTTACTGATTAATTTTTTAGTTAAAGCAATCTCAAAAGTAAATCGATAAAAAGAAGCTAATACAAAGCAGAAGACGCAAAAGTCATCATTCCTGTATCAACATTCATCTGTGCTACATTTTAGGGGGGGGTGGGAGAGGGAAATGCATCAAATTCAGCTAGAAAAAGAAGGGCTGAAAGTGCACTAAAGCATCACTTAAATTGTATTTACCAGTTTGTTTTCTGCTTGCATTTGTGGATGTGCGTGTGTGAGAGGAGAAACAGAGACACAGAGAGAGAGAAAGGGAAGAAAATGACTCATGCCTGACAATGTCACCATGTAAATGGTCATAGCTGCGCGTTTCCCTGGGGGAATCTGTAATACCACAGCAAGAATCTAGTGAGCCTGCAATTACGGTGCCGGCAGCATGTCCCTCCAGCATGAGCCATACTGTCTGGCTACACTGTGGGAGCAATCTGGCTGTGTCCTCTCACTGGAGCATCCTGGGCTCCAAGGGCCCGGGTGGCAGCCCCATACCTTCAGGCAAAGCAGAGCTCGCCCAGAATCTGTTTCCCATAGAGTAATGTGGAAGCGCAGAGACCACAGGTAGTGTCCAGAGCTACCAGCCCAGGACCTTTCCAAAGCCCTGAAAACCAAATACTTTTGGAATGCTGCTTTAGGTGGCTTTCACACACAGCTCCTGTCTCAGCATCACACGTGTGTACGTGTGGGGCATGATCCCCAGGCACCCCCTCCTCTGGCAGTATCCCATCGTGCAAAGAAATCCTTACCACCACCGATGTGAAGGACTCTGTGTTAAAAATAAAACCACAGTCCTCAGCAAAAAGCAGGGAAGGGTTCCCGGGTGAGGAGCGTGAACCCATGCCAGTGACAGGCTTGAAGTGCAACATGATGGAGATGCTGCTGTAACCGGACAGTTGAGGGATGAGCTGGGGTTTCCAGGCATGTCACAGGGATGACATCCTTGGCTCCGGGGGCTGGGGCCGCTGAACCTGCTGCTGGCCAATCCTTGGAGTGTCACTTACATGAGCTCCAAAGAAATCTTCTGGCCCACCCTTCAGGAAAAAGATAAGATGTCATGATCAGCTAATGGGAAGTGACAAGAAGAGATAACATGAATGGGGAGAGAGGCAAGGTTTCGGGTTGAAAAGGCATTTTTCTTTCCTCTAATGCCAACCCTGCTAACAATAGGGCCGAGTTAATTAATGGGCTATTTGAGCACTTTTATCCATTTTTGCATATAGCATTCATTTTCCTACAGATATATATAATGCAATTAACCTGTAGTTTTTTACACAACCATACATGGCAATCCTTTCAATCTGGTGGGGAAAACATTGTACTTTTACCAAAAGAAAGGATTTAGTTAAGGAGAGAAAGATGGTGAAGAATCCTTGTTCATCTCTTCCAGACATTGCCTTCCACCTGGCATGGGAACCCATCACCAAGACATCTGAGCATCTTCCACTAAAAGACCCCAACAGGAACATAAAAACTTTCTGGCTTTCCTCTCTCTTCAAGACAGAAAATCCTATCTGTCACTCGGCTCACTTGCAGTTAGGAAACCTGCTTCATTCCCTAACGAAACATTAGCGCATCACTTGACAAAGTCCCACTGAGCACCGAGCGAGAGGTTTAGGCTGGAAAACGCTTGTGAAGCTTCCCCCCAAGTGCTGCTCCAATGGCACCTCTAACTGCGGGGAGGGGGGATGCATCCTATCCCATGCAACCACCCCGCTGCACACACACAAAGCCCCTGGGAATCGATCAACTCCGCAAACTTCAACAGAAACCTAATCCGAAGTGCCAGGCTTTTAAGATCATAGCCCTGCCGTGATGTGGATCAGTTTTTTTGGGGGGGAAGAAGTGCCTCTGGTGGGTACAAAGCCCAGGACGAGGGGTTGTGATCTCTGTGTGGCAGCTGTTAAGAATGGCAAACAACAGCAGCGAAGCGCTGCCTTCGGTGGAGAGCCGCATGCGTACGATGGATACAGAAAGGCTCCCTTTACAATGTAAAGAATTCCAGGCTTAACCAAGCCACGATGTGTTTTGAGGCTTTTGCCAAAAAGTACAAAAAACCTGTAGTCAGGGCAGCGAAGCATTTGATGACAAGCGTGGTTTCTGCTGCTCGACATATTTTCCTGGTGTATTTGTTTGTAAAGGTAGAGATAAGTATAGTAACACAATCTGTTCTTTAGTATCACAGGCAAGGAAAAATCACTAGTCATTAGCTACAACAGTTTACAGTCTTTGCGAGAGAGCTGCAAGTATATGTTTCTATTTCTTCTTCTAAATACCTCAAAAGGAGCCTGATCCTGAAAACCCTTCCCTCCAATGATGACTGTCTGCAACAATAACACTAATGAAAAGCCACTGCGGATGTAAGGAGAGAAAAGAAGGCAAGGCTCAGATTCCCTATACAATGCTCGTAATGGGTATTTTCACTAAAGATAAGAAAGCAGACTTGTGTGCCCAGTATCACCGAAACAAGCCATTCTACCCTATCTGCAATTTTGACAGTTATCTATGGAAAATGCAGACTTAAAAAACTCTTAAGAATAATTATTAGAAACCATAGCCAAAATAACATACATCAGCCTTGATTAGTTACGTGAAACGCAGCCTTAAATTGATAGTTTAAAACCAGGAAAATTAGCGGTATGATTAAGTATGAATGGCTAATAAAAAGAGTTTTGCTAAAACAGATTAAGGTTCAGATCAAGGTCACAAAAGGAACTGATTGAGGAAAACTGTCATTTTTGCTGGGATTCAGTAGCTGGTTTAGCAGCACTGTTTCCTCTGAATCAGTCTTGTAATGAGAAATGACACTGCTGGGGTTCATAAAGACTTGGCACACTTGTTTACCCCAGAATCTCAGTTAAAACATTGTGGTCAAAGAAAAAGGCACATTGCTTGTTGTGCACGCAGATGGAAAGGGGTACAACTAAGTGAAGTAACCGCTAGTAAAACATAAGGTGAATTTGTGCCCTAGTTCCAGTTCTCATGTTTGGTGTAAATCCACTCCAGGTAAAAAAGCACCTGTGAGCAACCCAAAGCCCTCTTTGTCCCCTTGTTTCTTCCACAATAAACAGCTTCTAGTCACAGAGCCCTGTTAGCAGAGGCTAGGCAGAGAAGTGCCTCTTAATGGGGTCTGAGATTTCCCTTTCTGCCAGGTTCTTGGTTGTGGATAGCCTCCAAAAGGGTTTCTGCTCCTCTTCCTATCCTAATGGGACAAGAGCTGAGCAAACACCTTGAATGCATAGGTATGGTATTGAATTCAGTGCTCCCAAGGGAAAGATTTACACACAAAGCCCATCTTCCTCCATGCAGGCACCAGAGGTCCTCTGCTGCGAATGGGATGATGCTAGTGCACTGGGGGGACAGCACAGCTCAGCTGACCTCAGGAATTTCAGATCAGAAAGAGCCTTTTGCATGCAATTTCCCCCTGAAAACGACTCTGTTTTCTTGTCACCCCTCCTGCAGGGAGCAGGTGATTCCCAAAGAGGCCAAGGAGCAGATGTGTGAGTGTTACCATTGCCTCACATTTTCATCTCACCCCAATTATGAGTAAGAAAGAGGGAGGGACCACAAGCAGTCAGGTCTTTATCCACCACCTTGTGCCCCAGATTTGGGTTGGAAGGGACCTTAAGGTTCATCCAGTTCCAAACCCCTGCCATGGGCAAGGACACCTTCCAGTAGCACCCCTGCTTCTTAGATACAATGCTTCGGGGAAATACATCGTCAAGACTATAACCTGGGGGCCACAGCTTTTTCCTCCTTGCAGATGGGATTTTTACTCTTTGGGGGTTTTCTTTCCTCCTGCACTGGTACTTTGCACTTCTGCCCTGTGATGGGAACTGTCACAACCCTCCTGAGCACTGGGCTGCTGCTCGGTGGCATGAGCTATTGTTGTCATTATTACTATCGCCAGGCCTGATCGGGGTCAGCAAAGCCAACGTGAGAGCTGTTGTATAAGCCAGCAATAAAAAGCCAGTCCTTGTCCCAGAACACACTCGGGCTGGTTTTCTGACAAGCTGTAACAGGTTCTGCGGTGGCACCTTTTCTGTTGCTAAATAAAGAACTTCTGTCTTGCAGAGCCTAAACCCGTTGCTGAAAGATTGAAAGGAAAGGGAACTAATGGGACAAAGGGGCTGTGTGTGTGGGGAGGGTTTAACGTTTGCTTGTTTTGATCCTAGTTGCAAGTAATTCACACGGAGCGAAGCCCATGGATGCTAAAGTAAATGAGGAGTTTTAGGACTGCTTCAGACCAAACCAAATGCAGAAAGTCAGAATCATCCAGATAAGATTCTTGGACCAGAAATCACATTTTTGTTAGTCCATATACCACATGTCACTTGACAATGAGTATCTGCAGCATGGAGTGAAATAACCCTCCAGCAGCAAAGTCAATATTTAAATCAATATCTCTGGTAAGGAAAATATCTTACTTATTGATATAGATTGGGGTTTTTTCCTTATGAATCTCTCAGGAAGTAAACAGCTTATTTCTGTTGTAAAAGCAGCTAAACAGTATTGCCAAACAGGTCTAATCTTTCCTAGAATTCAATAGCTCAGTGCTCTGAAATTATTCATGTTATAAATGTCATTTAACCTGTACATCACGGATGTATTTCCTTTTTAGAATGAGGCACCTACAGTATTTGGCTTTCATGCTGCTGAGTGCAATCCCTGTAACTTCAGTGGGAGCTTAGGGCACTGTGGGATGGACGTTTGACGTGGTGTAGGTACCTAATGCTTCATCTACCTAAGGCCAAAATCTGTTAGAGATGTTAGTGCCTTCATGTTAACTGATGCGACACCCTCCATCCGCTACAACCCTGGAAGCAGAGCACCGACCCATCCCAGTTTGTTTTAAGCACCTTCACAAGGTCAAGCCCATTTGTTTCTTCTCCTTTGGACTCTGTGGTATTTTGGTTCCTTTCTGCAACGGGATAAAATGCCCAAAGGAGGGGTAAGAAAGATCTCATCCCACAGCCTGGTGGCCCACACACTTCAGAGAGAAGAAAGCCATGGCTCTGGGACAAGGGAAGTGTTAAAAACACTTTTCCTACCTCTAGGAGAGACACCCTCGCTTGTAGGCTGCCCTATGAAAAATGGGAACTGACACCACCATGAGGACATCTCGCAAAGAAAGCAGTGCTGGGTGCTGAGCCCATAGGCACAGGCTGAGCCTGTGTGCTGGCTCCTGGATGATTCCCACATACCCCTGTAGGCAGCTGCTTCCCAAGGGATGTGTGTCTCCTGGCTGGATGATCCACGGTGGCAGTTTTGCGTATAGACACCTAAAATCAGCCTATTCCCTGCTTTAGGCTCCTAAATCCACTGCCTCATTCAGGACCCTACAGAACCATCCAGGTACTTGTTCTACTAAAGTTTATAGCATAGCACTTGCAACTGTTTTGGAATGATATTAGATGTCTCACTAACACCAACTAACCAAAAAGAACAGAAGTCTACCAAATTAAACTACATTTCCTGTTCAATACCAGCTTTGATTACTCAGCAGGGTAGGGTAAAGGGTAAACTGTCAAATGTGCTTCCTTTTCTCCTGCTTTATGATTTAAAAATCCTTAAGACTTTCAATGCAAGGACTAGGACAGGGCAACACAAAGTATTTCTTACTGTGCTTTTAACCCCTCCACATGGAGGTTGCTGAAACAGTTCGCATCTTTGAACCCCGGTGGGGTGGTGCTGGCTAAGAGCTGTCCCTCTCTGGCAGCTCTTCCAATATGATTAATAGAAAGGAGGCTGCATCGGGATTAGTTCTTGTACAAGACAACAGTGTGCATCCCCAAGGTCTTCATTCAAAAAGAACAACCTGGAAAGCTTCCCAGATTTTGCTTTCACACTCCTGTCCAGCATCTCTGTGGCCCAGGCTGCAGGTAAGGCATACTTTGGTCCAACGAGATGGGGAGCTATTCAGCGAGGCAAGCAGTGGCTGATTTAACCAAACCCATACTGAACTATATCAGAGGATTGGAGCTGAAGCTAAGAATCAGCTTCCACCTTGCAGCCTTTCCTGTAGTACGGTGTGAATCAGAACCTGAACCTGCATTTGCCAGAGTTTCCCTTTTGACTTATAAACAGACTCGGTGCTTACACCTCCTGGAGGTGCAGCTGCGTGTGACACCAGGACAATTTGATGCCAATTGACAGCAAAGGGGATTTTGACTCACGAGAGATGGATTCCTCCTCAGTGGGGCTGATGTGACAAATGATAACTGCTTCCAGGGTTCTGAGTGCATGTACCAAGGGAATTCCCATCCCGGCAGTGTCAGTCCAGCAGTGTGCACTGGCTGGTGTAAACTCTGCTGGATCTGACTGACATCCGACATTCACTTACAACTTCTGAATGCTGAATTAAGAAGAGTGGGATAACACACACATGGTGTTGCTAGTTCAGAGAGGGATGAAGGGGAACAGGAGGAACACCAACGTGGCCTCTATCGCCTCTGAAGGATTCTCCCAGGAATCGGGGAGAGAGCCATAAACATGGAACTGCAACGTTTATGGGAATACATTTGACCTGAAAAGCCCTGGTGAAGCCAGGTACCCAGGGCCACATAAGGTTGGAAGTGACAAGAGGTCACAGCCTGGTGGCAACTGCTTGGGTGAGAATTTCCATGTGGGATAAGGTTGGGTGGAAACGTTTTCCCTTTCCACCTTCCCACCAACCCAGTGGAAGGGGCAGGCTGGGCCCCGTGTGAGGCAGAAACACATCGCAGCAGTTTACACTGCAGGCAGGCTACGGAACTCTGCTCCACCAGTTCCCATGGATCTGCAGGATTTTAGGGGCTCTCGACCCAACTTCTGTCAATTCAAACCTCACCTACACCAGGATGCTCCTTCAAAGCCAACCACCAGGATACTCTGGTCAACCAGGGGTATCTCTCTTACTTAGCAAAGCCTGTCCTGTTTAACTTGGGAAGGCACAAATGGTTAACCTTAAAAGCAGCCTGGCAGGAGCAGGGTTTGGAAACCCATTGCACCAATTCCACACCGTGGCGTTTAAACTGAGCGGGACGTTAGCTGACACTCAGTGGGCAAACTTAATGGCCAACTTCACTCTCTCAGCCTTTTCCCATGAAAAACCTGCACCCTAGGTGCCACCAAGTGCTAATTTGTTAAGAAAGCCTTAATTGAGTGACAGTTAATTATTGACAGGTTCGAACTCCTTTATCTCTCAATCAAAAGCTGGCTCTGTCCCAAGCAGCGAGCAATTTAACAGCCGCAAAGGTAAATCTGGCCACGTGCAAACTCTTTATGCTCCAGCCTGATGCCTCTCCCTCCCCCAGCCCAAGTTTGTGCTGCGGTTTCCCTCTGAAGGAGCCGATGATCCCCTGGTGATCACCAGCCAACGTCAAGGTGGTTACCCTGCTTAACCCCACTTGGCACCGAGTGGGAATTGCCAAGGGGACATCCATCTGGAGCTGCCTGAGATAAGAGGTGTCCAGTGTTAATAAACAGGCTTCCTCTACACCTCAGCAGGGCCTTCCTTTTCCAAACAGTCTTCCTTTAATGTTGTAAAATGGTTTTTTCCATTTACTCAACCATCATGCCTTTGCTGGCGGGGGAGGGCCAAGGGAAAGGGAGAAGGGATTGAGACTCAGCACATGTTTCTAAAGCATTGAGGCACCTGCTTTTGAAATGGGATTTCTAATGCTAAGCTCTTCCAACACAGCTCTTTCTCTTGCGTTCTCTACACAAGCAATGTGTGAAGTGAGAAAAGGATAGAGAAAATAGAGTAAAAGGAAGAGAAATGGGGGAGAAAAGAAAGGAAGAGATGAAGGAAAATGAAGGGAAAGGAAGGCAAAGCAAGAAAGATAGAAAGCAAGCAAGAGAGGCAACTAGAGAGTGACAAAGTGAATGAGAGGAAGGAAGTGAGGGGGGAGAGGTAATGGGGGAAACAAAGAGGAAAAGAAAGGAGGGAAGGAAGGAGGGAAGGAGGGAAGGAAGGAAGGAAGGAAGGAAGGAAATGAAAGGAAGGAAATGAAAGGAAGGAAATGAAAGGAAGGAAATGAAAGGAAGGAAGGAAATGAAAGGAAGGAAGGAAATGAAAGGAAGGAAGGAAATGAAAGGAAGGAAATGAAGGAGAAAAAAGAAGGAAGGAAAGAGATGGAAGGAAAATTAGTATATTATAGCAGCAGCAGTAGTAACCACCGCAGTATCACAGTCATTCAGTGCAATATGTCTAAACATTCGTAAATGTTTTATGCATCCTAGAATGCCACGTACAAGGGATAGAGCATCCCACTGAGGTTAATGAATGAATGAGGTGCCCTTGAAGGTTAATTTGCACAAACAAAAGGTCAAGGAACACCTTCAAAACAAAATATTGATTAAAGCAAGTTGAATGTTTTGATTCAAAGGAGACACGAAGGATTAGAAAGCAAAATAAAGCAGTATGGATAAGAAAGGAACAGGAAAGAAAAAGCATCACCCCCAGACACAAAGGAAATGGTAGAAAACATATCTGAATCAGCTAGTCATCTGCTAACAAGCTGTAAAGATTTCCAATGACAAGTTGTCACATTAGTTTAGTGAAACTGAAGCAGCACTTATCCCTTTTCCTGTGCTTAATCTCTCAGCAAGCTGCACAGAAACATGCTACCACGTTTAATAGGATTAGTTTAGTTCACTTTCTCCTCTCTGGAGGTTTTGATGGGGTTTGTTGGGGGGTTTTGTTTGCTTGATTGGTTGGGGGTTTTTTTTGTGTTTTTTTTTTTTTTGGGGGGGAAATCATCATTATTATTATTATTTATTATTATTATTATTTCCTAACAATTCTATTTCCATCAATCAATGGAACCATCAAGGTTTTGAATTACATTGCACTCTGCTGAACCACCTAGGCTGCATTCACTTGCCAGGTTGAAGGCATTTTCTTCCAAAGGCTTCCTTCTTGAAAGGAGGAGCCAAGGCAAAGGGAAGGGAGGAAAGGCTCTAAATTCAGCACTTACACACATCAGGGACCCCATTCTCCTCTTTCACACACACACTGACGATGCTTTATTGATATCATAGAGCTATTTTAAATTCACATCAGGTGTAAGCTCTGGGCCAAGGCTAAGAGCAGAATCAGGCCTTAGTGGTTGTGGGGTGTTCTTTTTATGCATGAGAATAAATACTTGCATCTTCCCCACTCCTAGAATAGAAAAAGAAAGGGGAAAAAAAGAGGGAAAAGGAAAAAGAAAACCTGCTATGTATTCGCAGCCCAGTTCCCTCGTTTAGTTGGAACAGACACAGCAAGGAAAATGATCAAAGAAAGGCATTTTCAACAATATACCCCTGTCACATCCAATTTTGTTGTCAAACTCCAAAGGGACAGAGGCATCACTCATGGCCATGGGCACACTACACAAGTTTGCCTAAGTTTCTTGCATCTGTGGGGGTTTTTTCCCCCCTTAAAGAAAGAAATGCAAGCACAGAACACTGTCAGCATGCAGGAAACCTGTTATCTTCAGAGGCACCCTCAGGTTTTGAATCCAAACTTTGTGAACAGAGTTTACTTTTCGTTGGGATCCAAAATGCCCATAACTCAAAAACTGAACAGTGTGACTGCCCTAAAATCTATTAACAGGCAAGAAAAGGACCTGGTGGCTACCTTATGATCTATTCATTATTTGGAAAAGGACCTGGGACTTCCACAGGAGTCTGAAGACTGGAATCTGTGACAGTTCTCTGGTGAGAACCATGCTCAGGGTCGGTTATGGGAAGGGGGCAGTAAGGAATACAATCAGGGAGCAGCTGCCTTGCCACTGCCCAAGCCACCAGAAGCCTGGACAAGGCACCAGAGATGACTTTGTTCACCTCATATCCTGAACATGAGCTGCTGGACCCCTTCTGATGAACTGCATTCTGTAGGAGCGAGGGCTTTTCCTCCAAGCTCTATAGTTTGGGTGAGAGGTGGGGGATTGCTTTTGCTCCTGAGCTTTTGAGACATCAACTTGCATTTCTTAATCTATCCTCCAGGATTAAAAGAGAGCAAGGGTCTGAAGCACTCAGTGCCCCCAATGGTGGGCAGCAGAGTGGGAAGCATGCATGTCATTCCAGTTGTGCTTACTGGTGCGGCAGGTCTGGTGCGGTGAGACTGGGAAAAGCTGCCAGATACAGGGCTGGAGGGCTGCAGCCTGCAGGCTGCTACAGCAGTGGGGCAGAGGGACCGGGTGACAGGTGCCTGTGCACATGGTACCATGGCTGGGGCCAGGCTAGCTGCCACTGCTCTGCTGCGTGACCTTGGGGACATTGCCAGTGCCTCAGTTTCTCTTTTGGGTAAATCAGCAGCGTTCGAAGTTAAATTGGTGACAAACTCAGTGTCAAAGGCAGCTATTTACTTGTTTCTTAGTGTTTGGCACGACTCGGCTTTATCTCTTTGTGCATCCTGGTGTCCTTTAAGAGAAAATTGGAAACAAAAGGAAAGAATTCAAGCGAGTCATTCGCCCGCCAAATTTAGCCTATCTCCCCCTGCGTCCAGACACACTTCTGCGCCCTTGTTCCGCAGCCCCTGCGGCACTTACAGCTACAACCGGAGGCCGAACGTGTCACCGGGACAAGCCGAACCCCGCAAGAACAAGCAAGGAGCAAGCCCTCCCCTTCCGCGCAGCCGAACGGCGCAGCCGGGCCGGGCGCCCCCGGGCTACCCCTGCCTGTCGCTCCCCGACGGCGGCGGGCCCGGTGCCGCTGTTGCTGCAGGTTTCACGTTGAAACAACCCACAGCGGGGCAGAGGCTCCCGGGGGCCGGGAGGGAGCGACGGGCACCGGGCACCGCTCCGGAGCCGCCCGGCGCTGGGGCTGGGGGACACAAGTGGTGGCAGCGGAGCGCCCCGGGACGCGCCCCGTTGTGTTTGCGGCCACGGAGGTGGCCAGCACCGGTCCCGGGACGGGCCGCGGGCCCAGGCACGGCACAGCGCGGCTGGCGAGGGTGCCCAGCGCGGCGAGGAGCGGGGCTGTCCCAACGCCACCAACAGCCGTCTCCCGCCGTGCGAGCCCCGACGTGCCGGGCCCTACGCTCCCGGCGCTGCAGCGGCCCCGAAAGACTTTGCCTTCCGCACCGGTGCCGGGCTGCAGGACGGGTGCTCCCAGATGTATCTCCTCGGGATCCGCCAGCCGGGGCAGCGGCGGGGACATTTAAGTTTGTTCTAGCGCAGTAACAGCTTCCCAGCTGCAGCTCCGCTTCGGCCAGTCCCGAGCGCTTCCTTAGGGATGGGCGCGGGGTGGTTTTGTCACACCGCTCACCCACCCGCGTCACTGACCCCGAAGAGCGGATGCAGGGAGCCGCGCGTCCCCCCGCGGGCAGGGCAGGCCTACAGCAGCGGGGCGGGCAGGGGGTGAGGCACGGCCCGGCCCCTCGCCGCTGGCACCGAGAGACGGCGCAAGTTTGGGCAGGGGATGCCCGCGCCAGCCCGGCCTGCCCCGGCCCCAGCCCCAGCCCCGTCCGGGCTCTCCCCTCCCCTCGGGGCTCCCTGTCCCGCAGCCCCGGCGCCCCTCACGGCAGCCCCGAGGGGCGGGCGCGGACGGGCCCGGCGGGCCAGCGCCGTCCTTACCTGCCGCCGAGCGCCCTGCAGCGCTCCGCCGCCTCCCGTCCCTCCGCAGGACGCTATTCCCAAGCATCAATTTATTCCCTTGCAAGCCTTAGGCAGTATTCCCGCGGGAAGCCTCGCCTCCCTGCCGGCGGCGGCCGGGCCGCCCTGCGCTGGAAACGGGGCCGCACCGCGGAAACCTGCGCTCCCGGCGGGACAAAACGCTCCCGGCGGGCTCTGCTCCCTGTTGCCGCCAGGACCCGCCGGCAAAATGCTCTTTTGTGTTTCCATCCCCAAAGCACGTTTTCCCAACGCTTTCCCGCCCCGGCTGTGCCGACCTAGGGATAGGGTTCAGTTGCCCGAAACTTGGGGCGCACTGCACGGGGGGGCCGGGGCCGCAGGTGCGAACACGAGGTGTGCGCACCGGCGGCTGCTCCACGCACCGCAACGTGACTCTCGTTTCTGTGTTTATTTTCCGCTCCGCACATGGGGACGCTGCCACCGCTCCGGTCCCCTGAAGTTTGCGACCCGCCTTGGGGAGCAGCACCCGATGCTTAACGCGTGAAGGACGCGCACCCCGGGGCAGCAGCTCCCCGCGCTCCTCCTCTGTGAAAGCTTTCCCGCAGGGGGAAAACATCCCGCGTGGGGCACGGCGGGGAAGACTTTCCTAAAGTTTCTCTGTCTCCCCCTCCTTTCCTTTAAGCGGGGCGGCTTTTGTCCGCCACTGGGGGGGGGGAAGGAGAGGGGGGGAAGAGCGGGGGGTGCCCGTCGGGCCGCGTCCGTCTGTCCGCAGGTGCGCACTGTCCGCACCTTCCCGCGGGTGCGGGGCGGCGCTTCCCTCACCCCCCCCCCCCCTTCCCCACGTTATTCCCTGTTCTCTCTCCCCGCTCCTGCCAAGTTCTCCCCGTCCCCCCCGTCCGTCCCAAGGAGCATCCCGATTGGGCGCCGGGCCGGGCTCACGTCACTCCGAGCGTGACGTCTAGTCTTCCTGTTTCCTTCAGCTGTGTCTTAAAGTAAATCTTGTGGCGGTGCGGAGCGATCGCTCGGCTCGGACAGCCCCGGCCCCAGCCCAGCCCAGCCCTGCCCTGCCCCGCGACCCGCTGCCGCCGCTCCGCCGCTCCGCTGCCCGCGCTCTCCCCTCTTTCCCTCCCAATCCCTCCCCTCTTTCCCTCCTCCCTCTCTCTCTCTCTCTCTTTCCCAGTTTATCCCGCTCCTCATCCGCGGAGCTTGCGCGTGCGCCCGTCCGCGTGTCCGCGTGTGCGGGGCGCGCGCGGTGGTGTGCATGTGCGTTGTGCGGGTGTCCCCCCCCTCCCCGCGTTGCACCGGCAAACCCAAAACACAACCGACCGAGCAACCCCACGCAAACCCAGAGGCTGCAGCGTCGTCGCCTTTTGCACGGAGTAAGTACCCGCTGCCGCTCCGCGCCCCCTCCGTCCCTCCCGCTTCTTTCCCCTTTTCTTTTATTCCTTTTTAATCCTTGCACTGCTCTGAACGGCCGGGGGGGGGGTGACGGGGGAGGATGATCTCCCTAGCAAAATGCCCATCACCGTTACCCAACCTGCGCTTCTTTCTCCAAGGGGACAAAACTGCAGGGACTGTTCCCGCCGAGCAGCGCGGCCCCGGGCGGGGAGAGCGGCTGGGGGGGGCTCCTGAGCAGCGCGGAGCCGACCTCGGGCCCCAGAGCAAGTGTTAGGTGACCCCCCCCTTCCCTCGGCGCTGCCACCTTCCGCGGACTGGCCGTTCGTTCCTGCCGCGGGCGGGAGCGCAGGTTTGCGGGGACGGGAACCGCAGCGAGGATTTGGCTTCTTTTTGTTGTTCCGAGCTCTTTCCCCACCCCGTCCTCGCCGAAGTTCCCCGTCCCCTGCGCTGAACTCCCTCTCCGCTCCCCGGAGCCGCCTCTTTGTCTGGTTTATTATAGCCGCCTGGCTTTTTGTCTCTTCCAATTTGCTTGCCATTTGCATGTCGCTAGTTCTCCTGCTCTAACCCCGGCCGGGAAGGGCAGGGAGTTTTAATCCTCACTCTCCTTATCCTTGCAATTACTTTTTTCTTTTTTTTTTTCTTTTCCTTTTTTTTTTCGTTTCCAAGGGTGGGACGAGCTGCGAATTGTGGAAATGTATGGAAAATGGGATCAGAGGGGTAGGTAGCGAGCACAGGAGATCAAATGCAAGTCGCGGGATGAGAGCCTTGATCTGGGAAAAGATGAGGATTATTGCTACTTTCTCCTTGTTTGCCTGTTGTTTGTTTTATTATCGGGGAGGTGGGGGGGGAGCAATTAATTTTTCCGTGCCCTTTGATGCCGATATTCCTGCCTTTTCTCGATATTCTCTTTATCGGCCGAATGACCCGGCGCACTTTGCCATGTGTTTAAACGGAGTTAAAGCGCAGGAGGGGTCGGTGCTGGGGTCGCGGGGCCCTAGCGGAGGGGGCGCGGGTGCGCAGGGTTGGGATACAAGGCCTGGGACGGGGTTGCACGGGGGTCACCGAAAATGCGGGGCCCGACGGCAGCGGGCGGAGAAAGTTGCGCGGTTGCGCCGCGGGTGCGCCGGGCCGGGCAGGTGCGCGGGGCGGGCGCGGAGAGAGCTGGGTGGCGGTGCCCGGGGGAACGGGGCCGGCCGCGGGGAGAGCGTCGCTGGGTCGGTGTCTGCGGCGCGTCCGGAGCGTGTCCGCCTGCGGGAGTAACCCCCGCCCAGGGCATCAGCTTGGCGTCGGCCACCGGGTAGGAGATGCCGGTCACGGCTGGCGGGGGAAACGGCCGCAGCGTAAAGGTGCCCTTGGATGTCGGGCAAAAGTTGCCAGGGCGAGAGTTTGGAATCCCGCCGCTTTCCCACAGGTCCCGAACGCCGCGGCGGTCCTGGCTGCGCTGCGAGTGTCCCCTCAAAACCCTCCTGCGGCGTGGAGGGCACCTGGAAGCGCATCCGCGCATCCCTGGCCGTAGCTGGGTGGTGGAAAGGGCCGGTGCTGTCTAGCGCAGGGCACGGAAGCACGGCTGTGGCACCGCGAGGTGTGTAAGCTCAGGTTATCTGTCACTTCCATCATCTGCAGAGGTTTGGCAGCGCACAGGGTGAATTGTAGGGAGGCAGTTTCCTTACCCGTAGATTTTCACGGGGCTCATTCCCATTACATCTTCTTCTCGCAGCTTTTTAGTGAGTTGCCATCAATCACAGAAAGTTCACAACCACTGCAGCTCTTTTTGCGTTTATTTTAGCTGCTTTTTGTCCAGAGCTTACCTATAGCAGCGGTGTCAAATACTGTGAAATGTTTATTTCAAGGGTAGACAGGGTATCATGAGTTGAACTGCGATAAAAAGTAGAGCATTCCTACTTTTCCCTATGAAATTATTCTGTGAGGTGGCTGACATTCACTTGAGTGGCACTGTCAGTATATACAGTTCACTTCCCTGCCAGCTGAACTCTGAGGCCTCGCAGTTTGTGTGACTGGTTTATATGGCTTCTCCTTTTTATTATCTCTTGATAAATTAAGATATTCATAAGACTGGCCACATTCTGAAATTGGAGTTTAATTTGATTCAGGGCAGAATTGTAAATACCGCACTTTGTAGTCTCTAAGTAATGATTTATTCTGCCTCAAAGTGCAGCCTAACTGCTAAGGTAACTAATCCAAGAACTGGGATTTTAATGACACCATGCAGCATAGGAAGAAAACGTCTTGGAAAACTTGGGCTGACTTCGTACTAGGAATCTTGTGAATGTTTCAGTCTGGTCTCTGCACAGAGACCGTGTGAGTTATTTTCTTCGTGATCAGTGAAATAAGAAGGAGCAAACTGGCCTAAGAGGAGGAAAATGTTTTCAGTTTTCTACCTGGAGCAGCTTGCTTTCTTTTTCCCATTCAAAGAATCTGTGTCCTCGAGCACGGCTGCGTGATGGAGGGCCCTGCGTCTCCCCAAAATAAAGGCCTGAACTAATGAGATGCCGAATGCCTCCTGTTAGCAAGCTCTGTCAAATCCCCCTGCAGCCGATGGGAATCGCGGACGTTTGGCATGCTGAACACCTTGGTGGATTGGGCATCACCAGGTTCCTAAAGCAAGGGTCACTTTTTTTCTTTAAGGCTCTTTAAGCAGGTGGCATAATTTTGAAGTAAATCAGGCTCTAATTTTTACTTCTTCTTGTGGAGAAATCCTAATGAAGTAGTTGCTGCTGCACAAACAGTTGCTCATCATTTCTGCCTTGTTTCAATTTCTTTGATTAGACATCTCAGCTACAGGGGCCAGATAACCCTTTCTCCCAGGAAAACTTGTGTCAGAGCTGCACAGGAAGGTAGTGCTTTCTCATTAGTGGCTGACGTGATTTTAGCACCGAACAGATCTATGGTGAATAGTTGTCATCTGTTCTTCAAATCTGAGCTGTGGTTTTGTGCGTGGAATGCTGTTGACCGGAATAATTTTTACCCTATGCTTCCTGGTTAATTCTGGCAAAGCCATACCCCGTGTAGCGCTTGAGAGTGAAAGAGCTAAATATTTCTATTAGCAGAAGGGTGTTACATTTCTTGTATGGTATTGGCATAATAGGCTGACATGAAGCAGGCAGATGCTGGACCAAAGAAAGTACTCGGCTTGAGGAAAGATAGGACCAATTTCAGCTTTATAAAATGACACCTCCTTGAATTCATCTGTGAATATTCGTCAAGTTTAGCACTTTGCTGCTGTGTGTTTAATGGCCGTGTAGGTTAGGCTGGGGTCCTTCAGGGTGGCTGAAGAAGGTGGGCTTGAATTTACATCTCCTTTGCATCTCATAAGTGTATGAATTAATCCAGGAGAAAATTATTATCATCTTTGTAGATCGAGATGAGTGAACAAAATTGATCACAGAAATGGATTGATTTGTAATGAGTGCAGTGAAATACCTGACATGCTCCTTTCTACAGAGCATTCTGGCCGAAGGTTTGGTAACAGTGACTCTTGGTTACTTCGAAATTAATTTGTTTCCAGTTAAAATGTCAGTGCCTATCAAATGGATATGAAATAACGCCATGTCTGTAGCTGCTGTGCTGTTACAAGGTTATTCATAGCTACCTTGTAATCGTATCTCCTTAAACAAAAGGGTTGAAAGTAAATTTGTAAATAAATACTACTGCTATGTTTATGGATGGGCTTAGAGAGTGCCGAGGCCTTGGATATGATTTTTAACCATGTGGGCATGGAAGATGTTTGGTTTCTGAGAAAGCCGCATCGTGCGAGTTGAGGCTCAAGGTGTGGACAGTGAGTTTAGCATCAACTGCACTTGGCATGCGAGGAGTATCAAAGTGAGGTGTAAAGCAAATGTAACCTTCACAGATTTAAAACTCTGGAACTTTGAGAGAAACGGTGCTTCTGAAGATTTCTACATAGACCTTGACAGCCTAAGCTATGTATTTCTGGGTAGCTGTACAGAGATACTAGATGTATGAAATACAGTTTTGAGGCAATGTGCAGCCAAAGTACTGGTATTACGTAAAGGATACACACTTCCTAATTATTTATTTTTATACCCCCCAGGAGTTGCTTATTTAATCAGTTTTAATCTAATCAGTCTCGAAGTCTGCCTGTCATGGCTGGGATTCTGCATCCCGCTGTACATGCCATCCCACTTTCCTTGAGGTGTGAATTGGTTTTGGTCCTCTGAGACCGAAGTATTAACTCGCCATTCAATACCCATTCTGTTTTGTCAGGCTAAAGTAGAACTATTTCTCATATTTAAGCCTTAAAGCTGGCAGTCTGTAGGCTCAGGATAACACCAGGGCAAATGGAAGATATTGCTTAATACCCAGGTTAAGTGTACGATAACTCCAATGCCTTCAGCTTCCAGCGAGGGTAGGAGGGCGCATCCGTCTGGAGCACCTCATGCGGTGGCAGGAATTGGCTGGAGGGCAGCTGCTGGTAGAGGGGCTCAGGGAGAGGAAAATGGACACTGGGGAGGAAGGATGCGTGGCAATGACCTTCCAACCTGGCGCAGGACAGCCTACTTCCTGAGCTTCTGACTCAAGGGTACAGCAAGCCCTCCCCATGCGTGTCCTTGGTTGGGATTGGGCAAGAGAGAGGCAAACAGTGGTCAGGCACCTCACATTTGCTGGGAAATGTGCAAAACCTGAAACCTGACATGAGGCTTTCGGTGTGGGTCTGGGAACTTATTGGTGAATCTCAATCAAGCATAGCTTAACTACAGGAAAGGAAGGAAAAGTGTGTAGGTTTTTTGGTAGTGTTGGCATGTTGTTTTTTTTCCCTTTATTGTTTTTTCTTTTCCTTATTGGCAAGTCTTATCTTTCTCGAGAGCACTTCTAGAGTATCTTCCATGCAATAAGCAAGGGTGCTTTTGGTTATCTTGCAATTAGTTTATATCACTTTCAAATGCACACCACTAGACTGAGAGGTCAACCTTGACCCTGGTTTATTTTGTGCCTCACCTGCTGAAAAACCCCTGTGGTAGTCGCCCCTTTCCACCCCTTGAGGACTTGGCCATTTATCTGCAAAACCAATCCCTCTGAAATCCCAACTCCTCAGGTTTTTTTGTTTAGATGAAGACCTAATTGTAAAAGCTTGATCCTGCCCCCTGAAAAACTCAATCTGCATTAAGTGAGAGAAAGCAGGAAACGGTCTTTTGCAAGACATACTTCCAAGCAGGGCCTGATCCTACCACACCTAACATGACTTTGGTACCCTGGACCGCAGGGGAGTTGCTCGCAGGGTGGGATGCTGCCTGCTGTGCAGGTGGTAGGATTGGGCCCTTGCGACAGAACTCCTTGCTATTTTTGATTTTGATATTTATCTGGTTGTAAGGTAGCCAAACTTCACTTGCTTAATGTGCTTCTTGCTAAGGAGTGATCTCTGAAGACAGTGACCTGATAACAGTGTGAGGCTCTGGATTTCCCGTCTGAATTCACAACACTTTTTTGGTGGTGTTTTTGTGGGTTTTATCACTCTTTGCTTTCCTGTATGCAAGGAGCCAGTAATGTAAACAAACATCAGGTCCCTTGCATAACTGTCTCTGACACCAAATTCTTGTAGTACATCCACAATACGTGGGCAAAGGCTGCAGAATAAACGTAATGCTTCTAAATATTAAAAGCTTTTCTTTTTTTCCATCCTGGTTGCAAACTAAGCACTGACTCCTGTCTTGATTTTACAGATTATTTCATGCTGAAATTATGTCTATTTGCATGGATAGTCATTCTTTAAAACTAGCCACAGATGCAGTCCTAGGGAGCACGTAGATGTTTTTACAGGTGAACCGAAAGAGATGGGAGCAATTCCAAAAAGTCTGCATGCTGCCTTTGGCAATATACCCTGTTATTGTGAAGATTGTGCTCTGTTAAGCAAATGTAAAGTTTAATATTAGATAAGCGTTGCATGAAAAAGACTTTAATTCTCCTCAGTGTTAAATGCTAAGAAAGAGGAAAGTGTGTCTAGTGCTTTATGTGCGGTGCGAGTTTAGCATCACTAGTTAATGAGTCACAAATTATGTCAAGAGCCTTTTACAAAATGCAAGGAAGTGTGTTATCTTTTTATGCTGTGTTCCTGGGAAACAATGCGAATTCATATAAAGGGAAGGTATCTCCCTTTCTCACGCAGCTGATTGATGTTATTTCTTTCATCTTCCCATATTTTTTCTCATCTTTTCTGCATGTCACAGGAAATAAGATCCTGTGTATTCAAAAATGTTACATGTAAGGAGGGCTCTACTGGGCATTTGATAAACTGGTCTTGGGGATTTTTCTCCAAGCAGAGAGATGTGGCACTGAACATGCCTCTTTTCTGCTGTGCATAAAATTTAACATCATGTATTTTAGTATAGGAAATACAGAATCTTCAGCCTTTGGTAGCTTGGAGAATGGAAGTGAAGACAAGGGAAGGAATGTATGGGGAATTCAAACCACTGTCGTGCCTAGTCAGTGGTACAGACAAGGCTCTGTTAACGAACTGCATTTTGGCCTTTATTTGATCACATCTCTGTAAATATTATAATCCCAACCATAAAACATTTTAATGCATTTTTGCATTGCTGAATAAATGTTTCCCTAATGCTTTAATAGAGGCCCTCCCCCCCCCCCCCCCAGTGTAAACCTAAACGCTTCTGTGATTTCTTTGCCTTTCACATACACCTATACTATCCTACCTACAATTATGTGCAAGTTGATATTTTGACCTTTGGATGCTTATTTAACGGTTTTATCTCTCTTTAAAAAGCAGAGCTACAATTATGATTTTCACATCGCAATTGATTTTTTTTTAATCCAAATTTTATACAATTTCTTGTTTTAACAATAAATCTTAACCAAGGAGTACTTTCATCTTCTTTTGTAACATGTATCTCAATGCCCTAAATTTAATCAATTGGTTGTCAGAGGCTGTGTTCTTCTAATCTACTCTTTCTTCTGAAGATAAACAGTATCATTTTAGGCATTTGTGCAAGAGAATCATATTACTGGTGCTTAAGCAGTTTTTGCTTTTTTAAATCTTAATCCATCTTAAACCAGTGGAGCAGAAATATTTAAAAATGTTTCATTTCAAGCAGAGTGCATAATAAATTGCAATAATTGTAATGTGCCATAAATCCCAGAGCCTATGCATTTTGCATTTTATTCAGGATTGAGGTCAGGAAATTTGGAGAAATTTAAAGAAAATGATTCATCAGTCCTTTTGTTCTGTTGGCCAGGGTCCCAGGATTCTTGAGCTGAGCCCAGCTGACAAGCTTTTGAAGATGGCACAATAACAGTCCAGTGATGCCTGACCATGACAGCACAGCCCTCTTAAGCAGGCAAACCAAGAGAAGAAGAGTTGACATTGGAGTGAAAAGGACGGTAGGGACAGCATCTGCATTTTTTGCAAAGGCAAGAGCAACGTTTTTTAGTGCCATGAATCCCCAAGGTTCAGAGCAGGATGTCGAGTATTCAGTGGTGCAGCATGCAGATGGGGAAAAGTCAAATGTACTCCGCAAGCTGCTGAAGAGGGCGAACTCGTATGAAGATGCCATGATGCCTTTTCCAGGAGCAACCATAATTTCCCAGCTGTTGAAAAATAACATGAACAAAAATGGTGGCACGGAGCCCAGTTTCCAAGCCAGCGGTCTCTCTAGTACAGGCTCAGAAGTACATCAGGAGGATGTATGCAGCAACTCTTCAAGAGACAGCCCCCAAGAGTGTCTTTCCCCTTTTGGCAGGCCGACTATGAGCCAGTTTGATGTGGATCGGTTATGCGATGAGCACCTGAGAGCTAAACGCGCCCGGGTTGAGAATATAATTCGGGGTATGAGCCATTCCCCCAGCGTGGCATTAAGGGGCAATGAAAACGAAAGAGAAATAGCTCCGCAGTCCGTGAGCCCCCGAGAAAGTTACAGAGAAAACAAGCGCAAGCAGAAGCTGCCGCAGCAGCAGCAGCAGAGTTTCCAGCAGCTGGTTTCGGCGAGGAAAGAGCAGAAGCGAGAGGAGCGCAGACAGCTGAAGCAGCAGCTGGAGGACATGCAGAAGCAGCTGCGCCAGCTGCAGGAGAAGTTCTACCAGATCTACGACAGCACTGACTCTGAAAATGATGAAGATGGCAACCTGTCTGAAGACAGCATGCGCTCCGAAACCATGGACGCCAGGGCGGGCGACTCCGTCGGCAGGTCAGACAATGAGATGTGTGAGCTGGACCCAGGGCAGTTCATCGACCGGGCACGGGCCCTCATCCGCGAGCAGGAGGTAGCGGAGAACAAGCCAAAAAGAGAAGGTCCCAAGGAGAAGGAGCAAGGGCCGAACGCCTTCCACCCCGAAGGCAAACACTTGGCCGAGACACTGAAGCAGGAGTTGAACACCGCCATGTCGCAGGTTGTGGACACGGTGGTCAAAGTTTTCTCCTCCAAGCCCTCCCGCCAGCTTCCTCAGGTCTTCCCACCCCTCCAGATCCCACAGGCGAGGTTCGCCGTTAACGGGGAGAACCACAACTTCCACACGGCCAACCAGCGCCTGCAGTGCTTTGGGGACGTCATCATTCCCAACCCCCTCGACACCTTCGGCAGCGTCCCCATGCCCGGCGCCACCGACCAAACCGAGGCGCTGCCCCTTGTCGTCCGCAAGAACTCCTCTGACCAAGCGGCCTCGGCCCCGCCGGCGGGCGGCCATCACGCCTCGCTGCATCAATCCCCGCTCTCGGCCACCGCTGGCTTCTCCACCTCCTCCTTCCGACACCCCTTCCCGCTGCCCCTCATGGCCTACCCCTTCCAGAGCCCCCTGGGCGCGCCGTCGGCCTCCTTCCCAGGGAAAGACCGCTCCTCCCCTGAGTCCCTTGACCTGACACGTGAGACCACCAGCCTGAGGACCAAGATGTCGTCGCACCACATGAACCACCACCCTTGCTCGCCGGCACACCCCCCCAGCGCCGCCGAGGGTCTCTCCTTGTCCCTCATCAAGTCAGAGTGCGGCGACCTGCAAGACATGTCCGAAATCTCACCCTACTCGGGAAGTGCAATATCCTTTTTGAAAGGCGAGGCCATATCCTGGCAGTGGCTTGGTGGGAAAGGATGAGGGGCCATGCCCGGGCCCACCTGGGGGCTTGGTGAGGCCAAAGAAAATGCTGGAGGCCCAGGTAGAGATAACAGGAAAGGCTTCTATAGGTGTGTCGCCAACAAAAGACAGGCTAGGGATAATGTGAGTCCTCTCCAAAAGGAAACAGGAGAACTGGCTACCCTGGATTTGGAGGAGGTTCAGGTTGTCTGTTCAGCCTGGAGAAGAGAAGCTGCGTGGAGATCTCACAGCAGCTTCCAGTGTCTGAAGGGGGCTACAAGGATGCTGGAGAGGGACTCTTCATCAGGGACTGCAGCGATAGGACAAGAGGTGATGGGTTCAAACTGAAACAGGGCAAGCTCAGGTTAGATCTAAGGTAGAAGCCCTTCTCTGTGAGGGTGCTGAGGCGCTGGCACAGGGTGTCCAGAGAAGCTGTGGCTGCCCCATCCCTGGCTGTGTTCAAGGCCAGGTTGGACAGAGCCTTGGGTGAGGTGTCCCTGCCCATGGCAGGGGGTTGGAACTGGATGATCTTAAGGTCCTTTCCAGCCAAACCGTTCTATGATTCTGTGTGTTGCCTGATGATGCTCCTTTAGCAGTGGTGTTCACATAAGAAAGCCATGGTCCCTCTCTTAGCCTTTTGAACCGCCCTTGGTCAGGAAACAGCCAAGCCCACTGTACAGATGCCAGTGGGTTTCCCTGGGCTGGGGAGGTGACCGAGGGGCATTGACCAGAAACCATTCAAGCCATGGCCACCTTCTTTCCCTCCCCTGCCAGGCCAACGTGTGACCCATATTAATGGTGTTATGGCTGGGGCTCGCAGAGAGCCATGGTTCAGTTGTTGGTGAGCCTTCAGCTTCCAAGTGTGTAAGGGAAATGAAGCATAAAAGACACAGGTACTGGTATATTCAGCCTGCATCAAGTTCTTTCCCCCACCCAGAGGTCTGTTCCTCAGCCCTTGTGCAGCTGCCTGCTATGCATGATTAACCTCTGCTCAGCCATACACTGAAATCTTTTGTCCTAACGTACACAAAGCAAATTATTTTGGAAAGCTAGAGAGAACAATTAAATATAAAAACTTCAGCTGTATTAAAGTTACAGGACACTTCCCCTGCTTGAAAAAGAAAAACCAGATGAGAATAAAAGCTTGCTTTTTAGCTCAATAGCAGGCTTTAGTTAGGGGGGAAAGAAAATCCACCTCTGCCTTTATTTAGGCACATGCAGACATAGTAATGATTTTTTTTTGTTGTTGTTTTTGGGTTTTTTTTTTCATTTTTTCCCTGGAAAATGGTACTAGTTTTTAGGGTTTTTTTTTCTTTTTTAGCAGTAACACCTCCCACTCCTTCCATCTTTCCCCCTAATGTGCTTTTTGGTCAAAAGATCTTTTTTTTTCCAAACACAGTCATATTAAAAATGAATAAAAACTCCATGTCTGCCTGATGGTAAAAGTGAGGATTTGCATGAAGGTTAGATGGACATTTTTTCCCAACTCCGGGACCCCAGCAGAAGGCAACAGCACAAACACAGAGCCTTAGATGCAGCTGATTTTGTTCCCAAGTTGATGAAAGTAATTGCGGCTGAATAACTCTGCTCGTCCCTGAGTAATGGTAGTGATGGTGAGGACCTTGTATCCTTTCCAGTGGTATCCTGTGAATACAGAATACCCATCACTGGGTATCTTCTAGGTGATGAATAACTGGTGGTGGCTGTAGATTAATTTAACCGCATTTTCTGTAGGCATGCTAAATCCTCAGGTGCTGGCAGGGCTCGAGACCTGCTGGGTACCTGTACATCACAGCCTTCCGATGGCAGTGGGCACCACTGGGACAAAGGAAGGTACTGCAGGTCCAGAGCTCACCACCACCACCAGTCTTTGATCTAGCTTAGGTCAAGTCTGAGTCAAGAACTGCTGTTGTCTGACCTTTATTAATAGACCCATTTCTACAGGGAGAAGTATTCCTAGTTTGGAAGCACCTTCCTTAGCTATTGGTGTTTTTGAGAGGCAGTTGAGAGTGGACACGATGCTTGAAGGACCTCTTTCCCGAAAGAGGATCTCTGCTGTGTTGGTAGCAGGGACATCTCCTTGCCATATATGTTGTATGTCGTAACAGAGTTGGTCTAAATCCAGCATCAGTCCCAGTTACTGCCAGTTAGTTTTGGAATTCCAAACTGAAAATCTCTCCTGCATATTGACACGCAAGTAGTGATGCTCAGAAAGCAGCGCTGAGGTCAGGAGTGGGAGCCAAGGGCAAGACTCAGGCCAGGGCAGTTAAGTAACTTGTACCAAGGAATACAGTGGCTTACTAATTGTGTGTAAAAGTAATTCTTCCATCCTGGGAGAGGGGTGGGCAGAGGTGGAAAACACCAAGTGTGGGAACTAGGAGTCCTAGGGCTCCACTTGGTCTTCTCCACCTGTGGAGCATCTCTCCCTCGCTCCTGCCATTTCTCCCCCTGTCTCCTGCTTGTTCGCACTGGTGGTCACTAATGGACCTTGTTGTTTCTGCTGAAACAAGGGTGTGAGAGTCCCCTGCTGCTCCAAGACTCAGATGGGAAACTTGGGGTGCTAGAGTGCTAGATTCCCTTCCTCCCTGCTCGCCCTGCTTCTTCCCCTGCCATTGGGAAAGCGCTCTGACCTTCCCACCTAGACACTATTGCAGGCTGCAGTTTGACCTGGGTTTAGATACAAGACCTGTTGGGACAAACAGATTTATTAAATAGGGCTTCTACACAACGTATACAGCTCAGCTGTGGGAATGGATGTTTTTCCCTAGCAGCAGCTTGTTTGTCCAGGTAGTTTGCAGTTTCCAGGGAAAGGCACAATATGGAGCTTGGTGTGTTTGTGGTCGATTCTGTTGAGACGCTTTTATTTTACGTGCTTGAATGTGCACATACAGGGAATATATTTCTTGAGAGAAGCAGATCTTTCTTCCCTGCAGAAAGCAACATCTGTTTTCCTGGACAGTGTGGCCAGGATGAGAACATAAGACTAGCACATACAGCCAAGTTCAGGTTTTAGTAGTAAGCTAAAGCCTTGAACTAGCCTGCATTTTGGGGGGTTCTTTTTGTTTTGTTCTGTTTTGTTTTTAACCAAGGCCTGTAAAATGTATCAGATGGTTCTTTGCTGAATTGCAGAAGGAAATGGTTAATGTTTGCATATGTTGCTGAGCAAGATAAGATGCACCTGCAGCAGAAATTCCCATCTTGGTCATGAATGCAGGCTGTATCTTTGCAAACTAATCTGTTTAATCAAATATTAAGTTTTATTCAAATCGCAAAAGAAACAGGCAGCGAATTGTTTTGCTGCATGCTCTTCCTTTGTCATGCATCCTCTTTGCATCCCAAGAAAAATAGCCTTGTTCAGTCCCAGAACATTTGCATGGATCAAAAGTGAGGCACAACAGTAGTTTGTGTGCTGCTGAGACATCCGTAAAGGTGAAGAAGCTTTGCGTGCTCTCCCTGGCAGGAGGGCCTCAAAACACGAGTGAAACTTTCTGCAGGTTTATTTCTTTAGCCCAAGAATTCCAATCCAACTGGAAGAAGTTTCACAGCCCCCATATGTGGAAGCTATAAGTAGGGAATTACAGCAGTGTGAAATGAGGAGTTACTGTGTCTGACTAGAAAATTCAACTCATTAGACTTTAAAAAACGAGTGATTGCACAGCACGGGTGACTCTGTGCTGTTGATAAAGCCTGGGCAATGAACAAATACTTTCCAGCCAGCCCATTCTTTAGAGGGTCTTGAAGATGCTGCTCTGAGTTACAGCTATTTGGAGCTTTGCTGATGAAAAGCACTTGGGGTGTAACTTAAGGAGCAGCTTGACTTTGCTAGCGCAGATTTTTTACCTGATACAGCCCATTCTTGCCTCTTTTCCTTCAGCTCAATACATGTGTAGGCTAGAAAAGCCTGTTACAGCTTTTGTGGGAGCACAGGCTGACAGGACAAGAAGTGAAAGATGTTTTTGCAGAAGAGGAGCGTTACCTGGGAGGATTGAAGTGCAAATGAGTCCAGTGCTGCACAATGCCACCTGTGTGCCTCTCCAGTTAAAACACACAAGTGCGTGTTGTGTGTTCCATTCCCAGTCTTGCACTTCCCGTTTCCGAGCATTGTGCCTTTTTGCTGCTGGTGCTGCTGGTGAGGTGAGGCTGCGCTGTGTGTGTAAACGCACAGTGCTGAGGCTCTCAGGTTGTTTGAACACTGCTTTAGGTTCAGCTGCAGTACACAGTTCCTCTGATCTTTTCTGTTCCTGAGCAGATGTCTTTCATTAATTTATGGATTTATCATCTTTCTTTCTCTCTTTTTTCCCCCCCTTTCCTTTTTTTTTTTTTTTTTTTTACACCTGGCAGCTGGCTCAAGTTTCAGCAGTTATTGTCTATTTTGTATTACCCATAGAATTGAATGTCATCTGTCTTTACAAAGCTATAGCTAAGAGAATTGAGGCAAGCCACACGAGCTGCTGGGACGGAGCTTGTTTGCGTTCCATTCGGCACCCCTCCTCCTCCTCCTCCTCCCTTTACCTCCTTAATATTTATTTGTGCTCGTTTTCTTTCCTGGCCTTGAATGGGGCTTAGCTCGTGTTCGGTACAGCTGTATGTTTACTGAATCTATTTCATCATGAGTCATTGTGCGTGTGTAAGTATCCTGGAAACAGCTAGTGCTTTCTTGGAAGAACAGTTGCTTTTCAGCCCAAGCACTTAAAAAGGAAATTAAGCAATTGGTCAGTTCAGGTTTTATTTTCTGAAATAGCAACGGGTTATCTAATTCTTAGCTTTTAAGTCCGTCATTAACTATTTTGGGCTAGATTATTACAGATCCTATCTTTTATCACAGTAAAGCGTTAACCTTAGGATCAAGATATGCAGATTTGTGGCATATTTGAGATCGCTTTAAGGCTGCCCGGTTCTTAAGAACGAGTATAAATTTAATAATAATAAAAAAGGATTTTTGGGAATTTGATTCTCAGAGCATCTTTTAATACATGCTTCATTCAATGTCAATATCCTCTGGCATTAGAGCAAAAAATACTTACAAATTCTAAATGCAGAAGGAATCCAAATGCTTAGAAAACTGTCTAATATGCTTAAATCCAGCAAATAGGAGGGCTTTTGGGGGAAGTTTAAGTCCATCTTTGAGCTCTCATTGAAAGAGTATACGCCAACCCCAGCAGTAACATGTTGTCAGCGTCAGAGGAATTGCAAATTAAGGAGATTTAGGATTATTTTTTCCCCCTTTCTTTTTCTTTTAGTTATTGGAGTTCCCCTTTGGACCCCCACTTTCCTGAAGGGACCACCTAACAAAATGGATTTCTGGTGTAGAAGTTTTGATTTGTCTAAAACTCTTATCACTAAGCAATAGGTGACAGCTTGCTACTATTATTTCACTTACGCATTTTGACAGATGGCACTGCAGAGTGTAATGCTCTTTTAGACTTCTCTATCAGTCTAATGGAGGTAACTGGAGGTTCTTTCAACTCTTCTCTTGGCACAAGAAGTATGTCAGTCATAAATTATCTTCTTTGTAATCATTAAGCATCTAAAACAGAATGCAAGTTCAGCTGAGCCGTTTTCCGTGTTCTTCCAGATACTAAGAGTTCTTTTGAGAGAATATTGTCAATGCTTTTTTTTTTTGTTTGGTTGGTTTTGAAACACTGCTTTTTCCAGCCAAAGAAGAACCTTGTAACTGAAATAAAAGGAGAAGGTTTCAATAGATTTCAGGAATTAGAGAAAAAGGAATTCTGCTGAAAAAGCCTCGCTAATCAGTAGCCTGCTGATAAAAATGAGTCTGGGTTTCCCATCCCGAGGCCTGGAATGAGATGTTCTGTGCTGTAAGGTGGAAGAGGCACCTTGGCCGCAGAGCATCTGTCAACTTGGTTGACCTTCCCCCGCCATAAGGTGTGAACCAAGGGAAATTTTCAGCCATTGTGTTTAGGAGAAACAGTCCTTAGAGAAGCTTCTGGGAAGAACCCTTAATTGACCTTGTGGGGGCCACATTGATTTTCTCCACGTGCATCTTCATTTCTGATAAATTATAAAGCCATTAATTTGCTGAGGAAATGGCAGGGCCAGCCTGCGGCACAGATGTGACCAGAGCCATTCCTAGCACGCAGTTCACAAAAGAGAGCCAAGAAGCTGGGAGAAAAATCAGCAAGCCGAGATTGTTATGGTTAGCTTCACATTCCCTTGGGAACTCTTGGAGTTGCTTCTGTTTACAGATCTAAAAGGTAATGATGTTTCCAGGATAAATAGGCTGCCTTATAGGGTAAGTGGCCATGTATTGATCTGCTAGCCCGCATTTATCGATTGGTTAGCCCCAAATACAGCTTCCTTCTCAGAGGAGTTAACTGTGTAAATCAGGAGGCGACAAGTTTGGGGGGGGGGCGGGGATTGAACAGCAGAGGGGCTCTGCCTCTTGCAGATCTTGCTTTGATTTGCAAGGCAGCCACTGAAGCAAAGCAGCAGCTTTGGAGAGAGTTCCTCAAGATGTTAGAATTTATCAACGCGTGTGAATCAGGTGAGATGTACCGCCTGTGAAAAACAGTGCTCAGCATGAGAAAAGCACCTCTGATTGCCTTCCATGCTGTAGGTTGGGTTTGTGTCAGCGGCACGACACTGAGAGTAAAAGAAACTAGCTGGGATTGCAAAGGGAGAGGGAGGAAAAGCTGCCCATAAGTTTTGTGCGGCACATGCTTCGTGCATTTGTTTCCTTAGCAACAAGTGAACATACATATGGTACACAAGCCGTAAACTTGCAAGGTTCCCAAGACCCAGCACCAGAACTGATAAGAAACACAGGGTTTGAGTTCGCTGCCTCACACCCCTCATTTAGCTGTTTTACAGAAAAGGACAGGGCAGCAATTGAAATGTTAACATTTTCTCCTGTAGTCTGGGGAGCTGTGGCGTGTTGACGGGGGCCCTTTGCTGGCTGTGTGCATTCAGAAACAGCTTTCTCAAGAAAAGCATTTTCCTTTACTAATTCAATCCTACATGCAGGAAGGCTTATCACCGAATCACTTGAAAAAGGCCAAGCTCATGTTCTTTTACACCCGGTACCCAAGTTCCAATATGCTGAAAACCTACTTCTCAGACGTAAAGGTAAGAAAATCTATCTCCTCCCCCCCCTGCTCCCACTTCCCCTCCTTACTGCATGTTATATTTGCTCATGAAATGGTATCATGTTATTATAATGGAGATTAAGAATATTTCCGGGTACTCAAAGGTTACAGCTGACTTTATTCACTTGTTCTTCTTGTTGAGGTGTACCCTGTTTGTGCCTAGATAAGGATGTTTTAAAATTAAACCTAAAGAAAGAACTGAACTTTTAGAGCAAAAGAATAATTGTGACAGTAAATTAAACAGTTTTCATTATACATATCCTATTAAAAAGGGAGATTTTTTTTGTGGTGGTAGAAATGTACTTCCAAGAACATTTTGGAGCAGTTCTCAAGTGTTCCCTTATTGTTTCATTTCGGTTGGTTTCCTCATATTTGTGCTTGCATAAGCAGAGTGTAAAATCCCTTTCTTTCTGTCAAAAAGAAACAGTACATTGAAATTCTCCGTGCAGAAGCTGCTTAAAAACAAAAGTGATGATTGTCTCTTATTTACAACTTAATTTGTTGTTGATGCAGAGTACACTGAGCATAAGGAGGATGAATAAAGTGACAGATTCAGGCCACATTATTCAAATGAGGATATGAAAGCTGTCGACATACAGCTGCATCCTCCCTCATTCTACAGAATATTAGGACCTCCTGATTTTTTTTCTAAAAGTAATTGTTCCTTCACATCAACTTGATTTTGTGTTAATCATCTAAGGTTTTTTCTTTAAAAAACAGAGATTGGGTTTTAATGATTATAATGGCATACATGTTGTCATTATCTAAGTAACTTTATAAACATTACATTAGCTTAAATTAGTTTGTTACATTCCTACCCCCCCTCCAACCAAATTACAGAAATCCTGCTTTTAATCACTTTCGTGTTATGGGGGTTTTTCAGTCTTAGTGGAAGATTATCCCACAGGTTTGTGAACTTGGCCCAGTTTCTGCTGATCAGTTCCCTTTGGTCAAGTTTCTTGGCAGTTTTTCCCTTTATTTTTGCCATTTCACGTCGCATGTGCTCGCAACCCCAGTGCCCCTCACAGCCGTGCCCTTGGAGGTTCCTCTTACTCAATGCCGTGCGCTGAGTGGATGGTGACAACAGTTATGGAAAGGGGGTGAGGAGTGGGGGGAAGCAATACAGGCACTTCCTAGGCTAAATGTCCGGTCAAGAGTCGTTAAACACACACAGAAAAGCTGCAAATGGTGCAGCAGGCCAAGTGGAGGGTTTGCTCTCCGAGTGGATCCACCTGGAGTGGAAGAATCGGACCTCCGATGAGCTGCCGCAGGCAGATGTGGTGCTGGCAGTGCTGCTCCAGAGGCTTTTGCTCTGGGGCTGCCCCATGCCTTTACCCCTATGTGTTCTCAAGGTACACCGAGGTGGGGATGGCTTTTGTCCCTGGCATTGCTGCTTTTTCCTCTCTTTTATAGAAGATCTGTACTTTGCGTGTTTGCATGCACACGGTGACTTTGCCTCTTGACAAAGTTGTGTAATATGCAGAAATTCGCTTTTCTGCCACCTTACATTTCTACAGCACTAGGGGAAACCCAGTGTGGGGTCATTTACAAGGTGTGGGAGGGGGTCATTTACCCAAAAGTGAATGCAGCCCTCTCCCTGGGGGCACACGACAGCCACACAGGGTCAGCAGCAGCACAGAACCAGGGGTGTAAATATTAGGTACATTCATCTTGTCTTGGGTTTTTCCATACCTTTAAATGCTTCAGAGTGCTTAGCATGTGATTGCAGTTCCTCAGGCCAAAGGATGCTGCCCTTTCTGCCCACGTGCAGTCGCATTAGCCTCACCACTCCTAGTTGGGAAAGCAAAAGGACATAATTTTGATTAAATGGAGCCAACACATCCTTGTGGTTTAAGCAGGTGTCCCCTACCAGCACCGATGGGGACTGCTGCTTGCCACTGCAACGCTCTCATCCATGAGCTAGGGACACATATGTAAATAGGTACCCTAATGAGACCTTTCCAATGGCTGCGCTGGCCAAATGTTTAGTTTTGAGGATCGTGGATGTATTAATAAAGATGTATGAGTAACACGGAATACTTGAAGCATTTAAGTTGTATTTAATTTCATTACTAATTGCCCTTAAAAAATGAAAAGAAACTGTATTAGTGCGATGGTTTATTTCAGAAATTTAAATAGGAGAATAAAGCTTGGGAACAATTTGAATATCAGGGCCAGGCCCTCAGGGAAAGTAAATATGTGTAGCTGTGTTGAAACCAAGGAAGCTGTGCTGATTTACACCTATTAAAAATGAGTGCTTTTCTTCCTTCC